>NC_138581.1:13592112-14792112 GCF_964289735.1 Phaethon aethereus
GAATCTCCTCCAAAATCATTGCACTTTTACATAGTTCAGTCTTTAAATGTCCTTCTGTTCTCATTCAGGAAAGTCAAGATTTATAACAGTCCAGGATTTTAGTTACTTCATTTTATTTAAAAAAAAAATAGCAAAGGAAAAACATGTTAGTTTTTATTCCTTTAATTATGATTTTGTTTTCTGAAGTGGAGCAGTGAATTCTTGCTACCAACATATAATTAAATTAAGTAAAATCATCTTATATGTAATTTTAATGTTTTAGCAATTCTTGGAGTAAAAAACGCACCTGTATGTACAATTTTGATCACCCACTACTTTTAAGCCTCAGTATGAACTGCTCATGTTCTACAATAGTCAGCATTTTGCCTACATTTTATTCATGCAATTTCTCATCAGTTTATGCCTCTTTAGGGCTGTCCTGGTTTCAGCTGGGATAGAGTTAATTTTCTTCCTGACAGCTGTATAGTCGTGTTTTTGGATTTATTATGAGATAGAATATTGATAAATAGGGATGATTTCAGTTGTTGCTAAGCAGTCAAAGACTGCCCAGCTTCTCATGCTCTGGCCTGCCAGCGAGAATGCAGGGGTGCACAGGAAGCTGGGAGGGGACACAGCCAGGACAGCTGACCCAAACTGGCCAAAGGGATATTCCATACCATACACTGTCATGCTCAGTATATAAACTGGGGGAGTTGGCCGCCGGGGAGGCGCCACGGCTTAGGAACTAACTGGGCATCGGTCAGCAGGTGATGAGCAACAGTGCTGTGCATCACTTGTTTTGTATATTCTTTTATTCATTATTTTTTTTTCCCTGTACAATTAAACTGTCTTTATCTCGACCCATGAGTTCTAACTTTTTTTTTCTGATCCGAACGAAGACGACGGGGTCGTAAGTATTTAAGGTGTATACCGTTCGGTTGGGTGGGATTCGGTTGCCTGTGTGTGTAAGAGTGTGACTGAGACGGACCTAGTTCCGAAGCGATTGTGGAGGTCTTCTAACCGCGGTTCCAATCTCCCGCGAGGGACTTGGCCGGTGAAGGACCGAAGCGATTCCTATGGGATTCGTGGGTGGGTGATAGGTCCTAAACCCCCTGCAAGACACTCTTACTGGTAACCAAGGGCTGTAGGAATTGCCACAGCAAAAATTCCTAGATGGGTCAGACGAAATCGAGAACCCAGGACCAGAAGAAAGGGAGCGAATTACTAGAAATACCTCCGGAGAGTCCATTAGGAATAATGATTGAAAATGGAACGATAGGGGCCCCAGAAAAGGAAAAGTAAATTAAAAATTAAGTTCGATATTGTAATGAAACAGGAGTGAAATATGAAATTCCCACAGTTGCTAAAAATCTATTTGTAAAGTCATTGAATATAACTAATTGTTACGTTTGTGGTGGAACAAATCAAGGTGAACGATGGCCATGGGAAGCTATGGAGAGAAATGTAAGTAATCCCCAAGTTTGGAAAACAATGGGAAAGGTAATAGGAAACAACAATGGTACTCCAAACGAGTATAATCGGAAGGAGTTGTTGGCAAAAGAAGAACAGGAAAAAGGAGCTGGAACTAGAATTTGTCCTTTGTGTAGAAGGTGGTGTGTATTTGTAAGATTAGTGTTGCAGGCTAACCGGCAGTTTTCTGTAGCCATAAAGCCTTGCAAATAAAGAGGATTGCCAGGCTCGGGCAAGTGCTCAGGTCTGGACAAACCACTGATCTAGCAAAGCTCTGGCCTTCACAAGCAGTGCTCAATTAATTTGGGTACTAAGAAACACCCCCTTAAAGGAAAGAAGAGGGCAAGACCGGAGGGGAACTGGTGTTGCGGCTTAAAAAGGGTCTGCCAAGGGCTGCAACCCCTTCGGGCTGTGACCGCTGATCACTATGGCCCTGACCGGACCTCTTCTAGTTCTTCTTGGGGGTGAGTTCCTTGGACTCTGACTATGGCAAATAACTGTAGTCAATATTGGAACAAGTCCAGCTGGGGTTTACCCCAGAAAAATGGAAAAAGTGAGGACCTTTTCTAATTGTACAGCGCATACCTGTAATCAACAATAAAACCTAGTTTTTTCCTGTTACCCATAAATTAGGGAGAACGAATGGCCTCCTGAGAGACAAACTTGGAATGGAATCAATCTAGGAGGATTTTGGGGAGATTTTATGGGTGGTGATCGGCTTACTAAAATGGGGATAGTTGTATTGAGGATATGTGGGGGATTGTTACTAGATTAATCTACTCGGTTATACTCAATTGGAAATGAAAACACGAATCAATACTATAAAGAAAAAGATGGGGGATTGTGAAATATGTTTATCTGATTCGTGTGATGAAGTGTAATCTTCTGTACTTTCATGGATTTCTCCTGCACCATAAAAAGGGGTATTTTACAGGAGAAAGTTAAACTACTTTGCTGGTATATCAGCTCAAACCAGTTTGACCACTGACCGCATAGTACTGTGTAAAGAAAGTGCATGCATAAGGTTTGGGGTCATCCTGGGGGCACGCCGAGGAAGATTCGAGAAGACTCTAGCAGGAGAAGAGGGCATGCGCTGAAGAAGACACGCCTGTTCATTAATATGTATTAGAAGACACGCCTATTCATGAATGTGTATTAGCGAACAGGATCACGCTGAGGAAGATTCGAGAAGATTCTAGATGGAGAAGAGGGCATGCGCCAAAGAAGACACGCCTATTCATGAATATGTATTAACGGACAGGATATAAACCAGGAACAGGAACTGTACCGCGTGCGTCTTGGTGGAGCAGAGACTCCCGGTGCACCCAGCGCTGTTTGCTTGCCTCTATTCGCTTAATAAATTGTAAATTTGAATTGGAATCCTGTTTGGGACTAAATCATTTATAACAATATTTTGACCCTAGACCACTGTTTGAGAAACATGGCATTAGAGAACGCTAATGATTATGTCAATCAAATATTTTTCTAAGTCAAGTATTTCCAAACTCCAGAGGTGCTCAAACTATATACTTCATTTTCCTGGACATTCCTCTTATTTTTTCCTTCTTCGGTGTGATATATGAACAATTGATCTTTTTATCAAGTGACAAAAACATCTTCTAAGGCATTTATTCCAAGTTATTTATTCTGATTAATTGTATGGATAGATTTTTTTTTCCCAGCAGAAAATAATCTTCTCCTTCATTGAGTAATGTGGCTAGTACATTCACTCAAGATATGGGGAAGTTGAACTGTGTTCCTTCCTCTTCAGGAGACTTAGATCTTACGCTTATGAACAAAGTGCCATAAATACACTGCTCTCAGACAAATGCTCTTGCTCTGTGTTTGTAAAGCTGTTTCTCTTTGTCTAAACCAAAAGTACATTGAGCAAAGGCCTGGAATCCTATGTGACTGTTCAAACAATGGAGCTGAAGGTTCATTGCTTCTCCCTTCATGTGCAGCTCAAATAAAAGCTCTTTTCCACTCAGGGAAGGAACAAAACCAAACCTGGCTTCTACTAAGTATTCTAGCTAGAAGCTGGGGGTATTTTCTGAAGCAGGGTGCTCTTGTTGAAGTTGCTTCACCCTCTATAAAATACTTCAATAAATGTTGAGAGGCCAAGAAGTGAGACAAATGACATGAGGTCTCCTCAGGCTTTGTAAGCTATAGAATGAAAGGATGTTTATTCATAGTGCAGTTTTATGACTTCTTGTTTTTTCCTAAAATGAGTGTCCCAAAATGAAACTTTTTGTTTCAGGCTGAAAAGAACAATTTTGTGTTAAATGGACCAGAACTTCTCTATCTCCTACTTCAATGACAAAAAAAGAGATGACAAAAATAAGTTTGGCATGATACAAACCAAATATGATTTTTCTTTTTCTTTGATTCAACAGCAGAAGTCCCAGTTGAAAGGACCTCAGAATGCTGAAGACATTTGCCCTTTCATTTCTATGAATGTATTTATCACTTCTTCATTATTTAAATAACTTTATGTGAACAGCTATCAAGTACTGTATTGCTTGAAAACTGTTCACTCTAATCATATCTTTAATCAATTATAATACTTCATCTGTGATATGTGTTACATAATATTGTGTCTGTCTTGAACACATAAGCAAAAGAAAACAATTTTCTGGCTCAAATGTAAATACTAATATTGGTACAAGAATTATCATGGCTGAATATTGACATCATCCAATAAAACAATCCTGCTGAATATTTTTTAACACAACCAAGTATAAGGGGTGGGATGACAGCCAAACTGTAAGGGATTTGTAAATCTCTCCATGAATAATTTGGCTGTCATCCCACCCCTTATACTTGGTTGTGTTAAAAAATATTCAGCAGGATTGTTTTATTGGATGATGTCAATATTCAGCCATGATAATTCTTGTACCAATATTAGTATTTACATTTGAGCCAGAAAATTGTTTTCTTTTGCTTATGTGTTCAAGACAGACACAATATTATGTAACACATATCACAGATGAAGTATTATAATTGATTAAAGATATGATTAGAGTGAACAGTTTTCAAGCAATACAGTACTTGATAGCTGTTCACATAAAGTTATTTAAATAATGAAGAAGTGATAAATACATTCATAGAAATGAAAGGGCAAATGTCTTCAGCATTCTGAGGTCCTTTCAACTGGGACTTCTGCTGTTGAATCAAAGAAAAAGAAAAATCATATTTGGTTTGTATCATGCCAAACTTATTTTTGTCATCTCTTTTTTTGTCATTGAAGTAGGAGATAGAGAAGTTCTGGTCCATTTAACACAAAATTGTTCTTTTCAGCCTGAAACAAAAAGTTTCATTTTGGGACACTCATTTTAGGAAAAAACAAGAAGTCATAAAACTGCACTATGAATAAACATCCTTTCATTCTATAGCTTACAAAGCCTGAGGAGACCTCATGTCATTTGTCTCACTTCTTGGCCTCTCAACATTTATTGAAGTATTTTATAGAGGGTGAAGCAACTTCAACAAGAGCACCCTGCTTCAGAAAATACCCCCAGCTTCTAGCTAGAATACTTAGTAGAAGCCAGGTTTGGTTTTGTTCCTTCCCTGAGTGGAAAAGAGCTTTTATTTGAGCTGCACATGAAGGGAGAAGCAATGAACCTTCAGCTCCATTGTTTGAACAGTCACATAGGATTCCAGGCCTTTGCTCAATGTACTTTTGGTTTAGACAAAGAGAAACAGCTTTACAAACACAGAGCAAGAGCATTTGTCTGAGAGCAGTGTATTTATGGCACTTTGTTCATAAGCGTAAGATCTAAGTCTCCTGAAGAGGAAGGAACACAGTTCAACTTCCCCATATCTTGAGTGAATGTACTAGCCACATTACTCAATGAAGGAGAAGATTATTTTCTGCTGGGAAAAAAAAATCTATCCATACAATTAATCAGAATAAATAACTTGGAATAAATGCCTTAGAAGATGTTTTTGTCACTTGATAAAAAGATCAATTGTTCATATATCACACCGAAGAAGGAAAAAATAAGAGGAATGTCCAGGAAAATGAAGTATATAGTTTGAGCACCTCTGGAGTTTGGAAATACTTGACTTAGAAAAATATTTGATTGACATAATCATTAGCGTTCTCTAATGCCATGTTTCTCAAACAGTGGTCTAGGGTCAAAATATTGTTATAAATGATTTAGTCCCAAACAGGATTCCAATTCAAATTTACAATTTATTAAGCGAATAGAGGCAAGCAAACAGCGCTGGGTGCACCGGGAGTCTCTGCTCCACCAAGACGCACGCGGTACAGTTCCTGTTCCTGGTTTATATCCTGTCCGTTAATACATATTCATGAATAGGCGTGTCTTCTTTGGCGCATGCCCTCTTCTCCATCTAGAATCTTCTCGAATCTTCCTCAGCGTGATCCTGTTCGCTAATACACATTCATGAATAGGCGTGTCTTCTAATACATATTAATGAACAGGCGTGTCTTCTTCAGCGCATGCCCTCTTCTCCTGCTAGAGTCTTCTCGAATCTTCCTCGGCGTGCCCCCAGGATGACCCCAAACCTTATGCATGCACTTTCTTTACACAGTACTATGCGGTCAGTGGTCAAACTGGTTTGAGCTGATATACCAGCAAAGTAGTTTAACTTTCTCCTGTAAAATACCCCTTTTTATGGTGCAGGAGAAATCCATGAAAGTACAGAAGATTACACTTCATCACACGAATCAGATAAACATATTTCACAATCCCCCATCTTTTTCTTTATAGTATTGATTCGTGTTTTCATTTCCAATTGAGTATAACCGAGTAGATTAATCTAGTAACAATCCCCCACATATCCTCAATACAACTATCCCCATTTTAGTAAGCCGATCACCACCCATAAAATCTCCCCAAAATCCTCCTAGATTGATTCCATTCCAAGTTTGTCTCTCAGGAGGCCATTCGTTCTCCCTAATTTATGGGTAACAGGAAAAAACTAGGTTTTATTGTTGATTACAGGTATGCGCTGTACAATTAGAAAAGGTCCTCACTTTTTCCATTTTTCTGGGGTAAACCCCAGCTGGACTTGTTCCAATATTGACTACAGTTATTTGCCATAGTCAGAGTCCAAGGAACTCACCCCCAAGAAGAACTAGAAGAGGTCCGGTCAGGGCCATAGTGATCAGCGGTCACAGCCCGAAGGGGTTGCAGCCCTTGGCAGACCCTTTTTAAGCCGCAACACCAGTTCCCCTCCGGTCTTGCCCTCTTCTTTCCTTTAAGGGGGTGCTTTCTTAGTACCCAAATTAATTGAGCACTGCTTGTGAAGGCCAGAGCTTTGCTAGATCAGTGGTTTGTCCAGACCTGAGCACTTGCCCGAGCCTGGCAATCCTCTTTATTTGCAAGGCTTTATGGCTACAGAAAACTGCCGGTTAGCCTGCAACACTAATCTTACAAATACACACCACCTTCTACACAAAGGACAAATTCTAGTTCCAGCTCCTTTTTCCTGTTCTTCTTTTGCCAACAACTCCTTCCGATTATACTCGTTTGGAGTACCCATTGTTGTTTCCTATTACCCTTTCCCATTGTTTTCCAAACTTGGGGATTACTTACATTTCTCTCCATAGCTTCCCATGGCCATCGTTCACCTTGATTTGTTCCACCACAAACGTAACAATTAGTTATATTCAATGACTTTACAAATAGATTTTTAGCAACTGTGGGAATTTCATATTTCACTCCTGTTTCATTACAATATCGAACTAATTTTAATTTACTTTTTCCTTTTCTGGGGCCCCTATCGTTCCAATTTTCAATCATTATTCCTAATGGACTCTCCGGAGGTATTTCTAGTAATTCGCTCCCTTTCTTCTGGTCCTGGGTTCTCGATTTCGTCTGACCCATCTAGGAATTTTTGCTGTGGCAATTCCTACAGCCCTTGGTTACCAGTAAGAGTGTCTTGCAGGGGGTTTAGGACCTATCACCCACCCACGAATCCCATAGGAATCGCTTCGGTCCTTCACCGGCCAAGTCCCTCGCGGGAGATTGGAACCGCGGTTAGAAGACCTCCACAATCGCTTCGGAACTAGGTTCCGTCTCAGTCACACTCTTACACACACAGGCAACCGAATCCCACCCAACCGAACGGTATACACCTTAAATACTTACGACCCCGTCGTCTTCGTTCGGATCAGAAAAAAAAGTTAGAACTCATGGGTCGAGATAAAGACAGTTTAATTGTACAGGGAAAAAAAAATAATGATAAAAGAATATACAAAACAAGTGATGCACAGCACTGTTGCTCATCACCTGCTGACCGATGCCCAGTTAGTTCCTAAGCCGTGGCGCCTCCCCGGCGGCCAACTCCCCCAGTTTATATACTGAGCATGACAGTGTATGGTATGGAATATCCCTTTGGCCAGTTTGGGTCAGCTGTCCTGGCTGTGTCCCCTCCCAGCTTCCTGTGCACCCCCTGCATTCTCGCTGGCAGGCCAGAGCATGAGAAGCTGGGCAGTCTTTGACTGCTTAGCAACAACTGAAATCATCCCTATGTTATCAACATTATTCTCATAATAAATCCAAAACACAGCACTATACCAGCTGTCAGGAAGAAAATTAACTCTATCCCAGCTGAAACCAGGACAGCCCTAAAGAGGCATAAACTGATGAGAAATTGCATGAATAAAAATGTAGGCAAAATGCTGACTATTGTAGAACATGAGCAGTTCTTACTGAGGCTTAAAAGTAGTGGGTGATCAAAATTGTACATACAGGTGCGTTTTTACTCCAAGAATTGCTAAAACATTAAAATTACATATAAGATGATTTTACTTAATTTAATTATATGTTGGTAGCAAGAATTCACTGCTCCACTTCAGAAAACAAAATCATAATTAAAGGAATAAAAACTAACATGTTTTTCCTTTGCTATTTTTTTTTTAAATAAAATGAAGTACTAAAATCCTGGACTGTTATAAAATCTTGACTTTCCTGAATGAGAACAGAAGAGGACATTTAAAGACTGAACTATGTAAAAGTGCAATGATTTTGAGGAGATTCACAATGACAATAACAGAAAGGTTTGCCTGTCTTGAGGCAATGAAAGATTTTTTTTTAATAGATTATTATGTCAGTCCTTTAGAGAATATGTAACACTTAGGAGGTATGTAACAATCAAATGACAGCTAGTATGAACCTGGGATAGATCCAGGGAAGACAGAGGTCCTTCATGTAGGAGTTAGAGAGAAATTATCTACTTAGCCTGAAAACACCATTTAGCTGGCACCTTACCTTGGAAACACCCAAATGCCACAGGGTGCCATGGGCTGTGCCTTTGAGGGGCTAGCTCTGCACACCATGCATTCGTTTTGACGGGACTGACGTGCTCAGCCCCCCCAGCCAGACTGCACTGTAGTCCATGCACGTGCCTCTGTGTCTTGGTGTGGGTTTTTTTTAGCACTGCTAAGAACCAGCTCCCTTCCCGAGGGGAGCCAGTCCCTTAGCATTAGCTCCATACAAGACAGCCATGGGACAGCCCTGCAGTGAGTCCCAGGAGCCAGAATGAATGATCAGCAGGTAGGACACTCCCGGAAACAAAAGAAAGAGCCACAGTTCGAAGTCCCTTCCATGAGGCGTCCCCTCACCCAGGGGGATTTCCTGACCAAGCATGTTTGTTTTGGGCCCCTCACTACAAGAAGGACATTGAGGTACTCGAGCGTGTCCAGAGAAGGGCAACGAAGCTGGTGAGGGCTCTGGAGAACAAGTCTTATGAGGAGCGGCTGAGGGAACTGGGGTTGTTTAGTCTGGAGAAGAGGAGGCTGAGGGGAGACCTCATCGCTCTCTACAACTACCTGAAAGGGGGTTGTGGCGACGAGGGCGCTGGTCTCTTCTCCCAAGTGACTAGCAGTAGAACGAGAGGAAATGGCCTCAAGTTGCGCCAGGGGAGGTTTAGACTAGATATTAGGAAAAATTTCTTTACTGAGAGAGTGGTCAAGCATTGGAACAGACTGCCCAGGGAGGTGGTAGAGTGACCATCACTGGAAGTGTTCAAAAAACGTGTAGACATGGCACTTGGGGACATGTTTTAGTAGGCATGGTGGTGTTGGGTTAACGGTTGGACTTGATGATCTTAAAGGTCTTTTCCAACCTTAAAGATTCTGTGATTCTATGTCTCACCTCACTGGCGAGGCCGCCCCACCACTGCGGAGAGTCCCTGTTCAGTAACTGGATTTCAGGGGCTGGCAATAACATGAAAGGGATTTAACTTCACAAAGGCCTTTTCCTGGTCTTTGCTCCAAGGTCTGTTATTAATTGAACTGTCATTAGATGAAATGCTCATGTAATGATTGGAGTGGGGCCTAACACACAAACGGCACTGCTGTCTGCTCCCGCCGCCTGCCTTGGTGGTCCCTCCCTGGCCTCCTGCATCTGTGTGTCTTCATGGATTCATCCACAGAAATACCCCTCTGCCCAGGCCAGCCACCTCCTCAAAATGGGAAATAAAGACGTACCTGAAAGAGGCAGACATCTGGTCACAGCACCCATCGACAGCCCCAGCCAGGCCCCAGGGCCCTCCAGGGAGCCCTGTCAGGAGTGAGAGGAGCTGGACTGCAGACAAACCGTAACGGGACTAACCTCTACCCTGTGAGCAGGACCCAAGACAGGCACACTAAAAACATAGCCCAGGCAGGGACTGACAGACTGGTCTGGGTGGAAACGGGGTCCTGGGCATGGGCAGGGTGTGGAGAGGCTGGAGTGCTGGGCAGGGCCTGCTGGTGCCCTCTGGGCCTGGCACACACACAGGAACCAGGTGGGACATGATGAGCCTCCTGGGGAGGGAAGAGGAGAGCACCGCCTGTACCGCTTCATACTTAGTTTGTCTTCTGCTTTCTGACCTGTGAAGAAATGCTCATTTTCAGATTTGTACTCAGAGGTGCTGGAGTTACTAAGAGTGCCATGAACACCTCAGGGCTGGGCTTGGCACCTTCCCCTGCCACCAGCCAGGGCTTCTGCTTCCCACCACAGGGCTGAAAAATGTTTTTGGTACAGGAAAAACATGGCTTGATACCTACTGGATAAGACTTACTCTGAAAGGAAAATTTGAAATATGAAATTAAATGAAAAATTGGATTTCCAGTGCTGTTTCAAGAACAGTTACTGAACAAAGTACACAAATGGGACTTAGAGTATTTTCAGTCACTCCTTAACGAGTGCTTTGACCGCACAGCCACAGATTCATGCTCCCTTTCAGTTTTTCTCTTTGGCCCAATTAATCTTTAATTATGCTATGACAAATGTAAGACCTATGACAGAGGGGGTGGGGACACGCTGGGGTTAGGGAGTGAGGGATGGGGCTGGAGCCCCACTGTGGTGAAAGAGCAAGTCTCACCTCAGTGCCGTCTCAACAAGAGGACTTTATCCCATTCTGGATGTTGAGAGGATGTCATTTCACAATTTCTCATTCATCAACCAATTTAGGTCAGGGTTAATCCCTGGGACAGATAGATCTCTACATCTGTTCTAACTCTAAATGTAGTAAGCGCAGTTTAGTTAGGATGTTGGTATCAATAACTCTTGCCTTGAAAATGAGCTTGCAATATCTGATTATGTACTTTTCGTACTGTATTAGAGAGACAAAGACAGATTTGCTGTACCTTCTTCTTTAAGGAAATCAATTTATTCTGAAGTGTCTGTACAAGCATAGCTACTGAAACAATGAAAAAATTCACAGACAATGCCAAGTAGGTACAAAAATACAAGCGTTGGCTTCATTCTTGGACCTGGGACAGAAGGGAACCTGTTAAAAGGACAAAGCTCTGAAAAGTGTCAGGACAAGCCAAGTGTACTGGGTTTGCATGGCAAGGTTTCGGTAGCGGGGGAGGGGGGCTGCCGGGGTGGCTTCTGAGAGGAGTTGCTAGAAGCTTGCCCTACATCTGATAGAGCCAATGCAAACCAGCTTGAAGACGGACCCACCACTGGCCAAGGTCAAGCCAATCAGCAATGGTGGTAGTGCCTCTGGGATAACATATTTAAGAAGGGGAAAAAAACCTGGCACGCAGGATCTTGCAGCCGGAGAGGGGAGTGAGAATATGTGAAACAACTCTGCAGACACCAAGGTCAGTGAAGAAGGAGGGGGAGAAGGTGCTCCAGGTGCCAGAGCAGAGGTTCCCCTGCAGCCTGTGGTGAAGACCATGGTGAGGCAGGCTGTGCCCCTGTAGCCCATGGAGCTCCATGGTGGAGCAGATATCCACCTGCAGACTGTGGAGGACCCCACGCCGGAGCAGGTGGATGCCCGAAGGAGGCTGTGACACCATAGGAAGCCCACACTGGAACAAGCTCCTGGCAGGACCTGTGGCCCTGTGGGGGTCCCACGCTGTAACAGTCTGTTCCTGAAGGACTGCACTCCGTGGGAGGGACCCCACGCTGGAGCAGGGGAAGAGTGTGAGGAGTCCTCCCCCTGAGGAGGAAGGAGTAACAGAAACAATGTATGATGAACTGACCACAACCCCCATTCCCTGTCCACCTGTGCTGCTCAGGGGGGAGGAGGTAATAAAAACGTGAGCAAGGTTGAGCCCGGGAAGAAGGGAGGAGTCGGGGGAAGGTGTTTTAAGATTTGGTTTTATTTCTCATTATCCTACTCTGATTTTGATTGGCAATAATTTAAACTAATTTCCCCAAGTCAAGTCTGTTTTGCCTGTGACAGTAATTGGTGAATGATCTCTCACTGTCCTTATCTCGACCCGCAAGCTTCTCATTATACTTTCTCTCTCCTGTCCAGCTGAGAAGGGGAGTGATAGAGCTGCTTTGGTGGGTACCTGGCATCCAGCCAGGGTCAACCCACCACAAAGCCTGAGGGACAGGGAATAGAAATGACAATCCTTTGTTGAGGGGGGGAAGTGTGAGCCCTGACAAGATACAAATGATGACAGACTACATGCATAAAAACATAGGCAAACTGCTGACTGTAGTACTGAATAGGCTGTTCTAAATTCAGCATAATGATTGGTGAACAGATCATATGCAGGAGTACATGAATTCCTTGCTCCAAGAAAATAAACACTTGAGACGAAATCTAGAACAGCGTTTGAATTATAAACAGGGACAAAACATAGTGCAAGCAAAGACAAGAAAAAAAGAACATGAGTCTTACTCTGGGGTATAACTTTCTCAAGTCACAACTTTTCTCACCATGAAGGGAAAAGGGGAAAACATAGAATGCATGGAGGTTTAGGTAGGTGCAGCAAGGGAGGAAAACAGAGATAAGTAGGTGATGACTTTACACATATGGAAAGGCATGCAAAGAAACTGAGACACACACAACAACCACTGTTTCCCAAAAGTGGTTTCACAGAATCATACAGAATCACAGAATCACTAGGTTGGAAAGGACCTTCAAGATCATCAAGTACAACCATTAATCCAGTGTTGGGATCACCCTGCATGGCTCGACCTTAAGGAGAAGGAGCTGTGGCGTTGATCTGCGCGGCTCGACCTTAAGAAGAAGGAGCTGTGGCACTGAGAAGCTGGTAAACAGCTGGATATCTGCACGGCTCGGCCTTGAGGAGAAGGAGCTGTGATAAACAACTAAGAAGAAGCGAGGAAAACAGGAACACCTGCAAGCAGCAATCCTGACTGTGTGAGGGGTGCGTGGACAGCGCGTGGTATTTTGTATATAGCCAATTGCAATAGTGTGTGTAACAAGCTGTAACCAATCATGAGTGCGTGTGCAGTGACTAAACACAAATTATGATATATATTGGAGTCAGACAAGACAATAAACGGCTTCGGAATATAACTCTCATAGAGTTGTGAAGTCCATCCTTCTCCCGCAACTGGTGACCCCGACGTGATACGATCTCTGGGATCTCATCGTTGAACACCGGTCGAGCGCAGAGGACGCCGCGGGAGAAGCCCGGTTGGAAGAATTGCAGTCAGCGGGACTGACGCAAGGAAAAAGAAAAAGGAATACGTTGCAATGGAGAAGCACCCAGCGAGGTGAGGTGAGCAACCGGGGCGGCATGGGGCAGAACACATCGCATGAAGAAGGGGCGATAGTCAGACTCCTGCTGCATATGCTCTCTAAGGGAGGACTGAAATATGATGAATATACACTTAAAAGGCTCCTAATTTGGTGCCGAAAGAAAGGGTACCCCCCCGATCCGTCTGTGGCGTTTAAGGCAGAGACGTGGGAGGAGATAGAAAAAACGTTACAGGAGCATATTGAGAATGGAGATAAAACCGCTGCAGAGTTAGTGACGGCATGGGAATTGATATTAATCACATTAAAAACATTGAAAGCAGAGAGAAAAGCTGCAGCTGGTACAGAGGAGGCTGTTAAACCGCCTTCAACCAATCCCTTCTTAACCGAGTCAGAGGGTCCAGGACCTTCAGCGACTCCGACTGCACCTCCCGAGGGTGAATTGGCTGCATCAGATAAGTCAGAGAAACAGGTCTACAATGATATATGTGAGGGCAAGACGGGACAAAGTTGCCCAGAACAACGTACTCAATGTTCCCCTGTGTGCTCGTGTGAAAGATTGATGGGGCGGGCTTCACCACCCCCGAAACCACCCAGACTTAACCGATCGAAAGCCGTAGTTTTGAAGCCCTCAGCCGAGCCCCTGCCACCTTTACGGCCCCCGTTGCCTGATAGCAGTGACGAAGGAGAAGAGCCTGTTGTAGAGACTATAGGGAGGCAAGAGCCTAGAATGAAAGGCGACCCTAGGGAGCGGTGGAAAGACGTTTTTTTAGGAGCGATGAAAGACGAGGAAACAGAGTTACCAATGGCATTTCCCGTTACTGTACAGCCTCACGGGCCCAATCGCTGGGACCCATTTCACTGGGACTTGCTTAAGAAAGTGCGGAAGGCAGTGCAAAATTATGGCTTGCAATCACCTTTCATGCAAGCTTTATTAGATAACATATTCACGGGAATCATTCTTACACCATGGGATTGTCGGCAGATGATAGATATGTTACTGACACCAACCCAAAGGTTATTGTGGGCAGACAGATGGTATAAACTCTGTATGCAAGAAGCCCTGAAAAACCTGGAGCGTCAAGACGGTGATCCGCTTCAGAACATTACTATGGAACAAATGACAGGCCAGGGACTGTTTGTGGATGTTAGATTGCAAGCTCAGCTGCCCTTAGAAGCCTTGCAATTAGTTGGGCGACTAGCGTTGAATGCGTTGCGAACAGTCCCTGAGGAGGGAACGAGGCAACCATCTTACACTCAAATTAGACAAGGGAGAGATGAACCATATATGTCTTTTGTTGATCGTCTGAGAGACGCTTTGAATAAGGTGTATACCAATGAAGACGCAAAACTAGCAGTGCTGTTGAATTTAGCGGTAGAAAATGCCAATGTAGATTGTAAAAGAATTTTGTTAACTTTGCCAAAAGAAGCAACGTTAGTACAAATGGTAGAAGCCTGCAACAGAGTAGGCTCTGCCACACATCAGGCAGAAACACTCGCAAGTGCCTTTGCAGCAGCAATTAAGCCATTTATAAATGGAAAAGGGGAGAAAAAATGTTTTAATTGTGGAAAAAGAGGCCATTTTAGAGCTCAGTGCAAGGCCACAAGGAAAGGACCTAGGCAGATTGAGACAGGTCATAAATCCTTCCAACAAGGACCCTTTCAGCAAGGAATAGGCCCAGCAGCAGCACCATGTAGTCGATGTCAAAAATTTGGTCATCAAGCCTCAGAATGCTGTTCAAAGTATCATCGGAATGGTATGAAATTGTGAAACGGGCGACCGAGCGCGAAGGCACCCCGCGCGATGACACAAATGGGGAAGCACCACCAGGCTGCTTGGCAAGCCTTAGTGCCCGAACCAGAGGGAGCGCCGGAGTGGACGTGGAAACAACAGTAGAAGTTACCTTATGGGACACATCGGTTTATGATGTCCCAACTAATGCGAATGGACCATTAGGATATGGATTGAGTGCTTTGTTATTAGGACGATCTTCAGCAACAAAGCAGGGACTTTTTGTTCTCCCTGGAGTCATTGACGCTGATTATACGGGAACCATCAAAGTAATGTTGTGGACTCCATCTCCTCCTGTTGCGGTTCCTGCAGGCACACGTATTGCACAATTGGTGCCTTTTACTGCTTCTGTACCTCAGGCAGCACAATCAGTGAGGGGGAATGGGGGGTTTGGCTCAACAGGAAGACCACAAATCTTTCTAGCATTAGATATCAGCAGAAGAAAACCGACTTTGAAAATGAAGTTTAGGCATCCTGACCCCACCGTGCGACCGCGACAATGGACCATTGATATGTTAGTGGATACAGGAGCTCATGTGACCATAATCAGTCAGCGAGAGTGGCCGCCAGGCTGGCTGGCTCAGTCTCCAGCTCACGGACTTGTAGGGGTCGGTGGGTTTTCTGCAACACAACAGAGCGTAACAACTCTAACCTGTGAAAATCCAGACGGGCTAGTGTGTTCAGTACGACCCTATGTAGCCGCATTACCATTAAGTTTGCTTGGGCGGGATGTACTGAGTCAAATGAATGTATCACTCTCTAGCGATCCACAGGGTTTTCGGTAGCGGCCATTGAAACACGACCTTGTGCTCAAACTGGAATGGAAAACCGATGATCCAGTGTGGGTAAATCAATGGCCGCTGACCGCAGAAAAGGTCGCCCACCTGGAAGATTTATTAAAAGAACAGCTAGAAAAAGGCCATATTGTGCCAACCACTAGTCCTTGGAACACACCTGTTTTCGTGATTCCAAAGAAAAGTGGAAAATGGAGACTATTACATGACTTGCGAGAAGTCAATAAGGTTATAGTGGACATGGGAGCCTTGCAACCAGGGCTACCATCTCCCTGTATGATACCGAGGTATTGGAAGCTTTTGATTATAGATCTCAAAGATTTCTTTTTTACAATCCCTCTGCATGAAGATGATGCCAAACATTTTGCATTCTCAGTCCCAAGCACAAACAAGGCGCAACCCATGCAAAGATATCATTGGGCAGTATTGCCACAAGGCATGAAAAATTCGCCCACGATGTGTCAAATTTATGTAAATTGGGCTTTACAGCCAATCAGAAAAAGGTGGCCTCAATATTTCATCTATCATTATATGGATGACATACTGTTGGCTGGCAATCAATTAAATCCAGAAGAAATGATCGGGGAGCTCGTTGAGCTTTTGAGACAAAGTGGGCTGCAAGTGGCACCGGAAAAGATACAAGCGGAAGCGCCTTGGAGGTACTTGGGGTGGATGATCACTGAAACGTCGGTGACCCCCCAAAAGGTTGAATTAAGAATTCAGATTAAAACATTAAATGATGTACAAAAATTGGTAGGAGATGTTAACTGGATTCGACCTATTTGTGGGATCACAAACCAAGATATGGAGCCTTTGGTTCAGCTCTTGCGAGGGGATAGTAGGTTAAACTCTCCTCGACAATTGACCAAGGAAGCCCGGGAAGCAGTAGCAAACATTTCTGAAAAGATAACTCAAGCATTTAGTTCTAGGATAGACCCCTCGATAGGGATCACTTTGGCAGTAATCAATCACGAGCGACATCCCTATGCGCTTATAATACAGTGGATAACAAAGCTAGAATCAAAAGCAGACCCATTGAGAATTTTAGAGTGGGTCTTTTTGCCTCAGCAGCACAGAAAAACCATCACCATGAAAGTAGAGTGTTTTGCAAATTTGATTATGAAAGGGTGCAACAGAATTATTGATATATCGGCAAAGGACCCGAAAACGATTTTAATACCATTACAACAAGAATATTTGACTTGGGCTTTGCAGCACTCTGTTCCCTTCCAAACTGCATTAGCAGGATTTGAAGGTGACATTCAGATTCATTATCCATCACACAAAATGTTCACCTTTAAAAAAAAAAAAAAACCAAACAAAAAAAAAAAACCCAAACATGAAGTAGAAGAAAAATCAAAGTGTAGTCAATATCCAGTTCAAGGTGCTACAGTATTTACGGATGGTGGTGGGAAAACAGGCAAGGCAGCAATAGTATGGCGAGAGCACGGAGAATGGAAAGAACGGGTACTTGTCGTGCCAGGATCAGTTCAAAAGGTAGAACTACAGGCAGTAATTGAAGCCTTTAAATTATGGTCTGAAGAACCTGTGAATATAATTACTGATTCTTTATATGTAGCTGGAGTACTCCAAAGATTGGAAGGTTCAATCCTCAGACAGGTACAGCAGGAACAGCTATATCAACAATTTAGAACGCTTTGGTTTTTATTGCAGAAAAGACGACATCCTTATTACGTTATGCATATACGCAGCCATACCAACCTTCCAGGGGAATTGGTGGAAGGAAATGCAAGAGCTGATCGGCTGACTGCCACAGTATGGGCTGGACCTGTCCCAGATCGTTTAGGTCAAGCACAAGCCTCTCGTGCCTTTTTCCATCAATCTGCCAAAGTTTTAGCAAGACAATTTAATCTAAGTGCAGGTGACGCTAGAGCTATTATACAGACTTGTGCCGATTGTCAACAAATAGGCCCAGGTATCGCGATTACAGTAAATCCCCGGGGACTGCATTCGCTACAACTATGGCAGATGGATGTGATACATGTTGCTGACTTTGGAAGATTTAAATATGTTCATGTTTCAATTGATTGCTATTCTGCAGTAGTTTGGGCCACTGCACAAACAGGAGAAACTAGTAGGCATGTACAAAAGCATTTGCGAGCTGCATTCGCAGCCCATGGTATACCCCTACAAATTAAAACCGATAATGGTCCTTGTTATGTAGCCCAGTCAACCCAAAGATTTTTTGCTCAATGGGGAGTGACACATGTTACTGGAATACCGCATTCCCCAACTGGACAAGCTGTTGTTGAACGAATGAATCATTCCCTGAAGCGTTTATTGCAAAAACAAAAAGGGGGAGAGGTTACCACACCACCCCAAGAACGTTTGAATAAAGCCTTATATGTGTTAAATTATTTGCGTCTAGCAGAAGGAGAAACAGTGCCTCCCATAATAAAACATGTAAAAGGAATGACAGGAAGCCTGTTTGAGTTAACACAAAATGTGCAAGTAAAAGTTGAAAATTTGGAAAAGAATATGTGGGAAGGACCTTTTCAACTGCTAACCTGGGGACGAGGTTATGCTTGTGTCATTACAGATTCTGGAACTCGTTGGGTGCCCGCAAAATGGGTAAAACCATGGGTGGAACAGTCACCATCATCGTCGTCAGACACATCTTGATACTGTTAGGTGTCATCACAACCTGGATGCCACCTCAGCCAAAAGAAAATGTATGGGTAACATTAGCAAACCAAACAGGACAAGACACCTTCTGTCTGTCTCTTTCCTCCCCGGGCAATCCCTTTTCAATCTGCCAGAAGTGTCATGATGGCTGTGTGGAGATCAATGGGCTGGGAAACAGCTGCCCGGGAACTGGTCAGGGGACTGTGCTATGGGCGTCCTAGTTCCTAGTTTGAGAATTATCATTAGACAAACATGGAAAGCTTTTAAGGCAAAGTGCTCTATAACTACAAATCCTTTGGTAAGATATAATATTGGTTTTCATAGCTTTATAGCTTCTATCGCTAGGAGTAGTACTACTAGAATTGTTTGCCTTGTAATATTCTGCTATTAATTTAAGCATAGTTGATATGTGACTGCTGGATTATAGTAAGATGCCGTGTGAACAAAGCCTACGAACCAATAGATGGGGTGGCTGTGGCGCATGCAGCACGTCTGGCCAGCGGGCACCTGCGCCATAGGCTCCCTGTGTTGAGAGGTGGCAACCGAGGCGTGTTCCGACACTCACTGGCCACGTGTGTCGAAACTCGTTCCTTGGTAAATGTATAAATACCGGGATTTCCCGAAGAGCAGGGGGATCAGTGTACGGCAAGGCCACCGTTGCCTCCGTGGGGACGCCCACGTAAAGCTGGCACCTACCGACTGCTGGGCTGAGTTTGCAGCACAGGACAATACAAGAATGTACAGATAGTCCATCTTCCTCACAGTCCTTAGGTTGCAAATGATCCATCAGGTTTTGTTTTTAGATAAACAAAAAGGGGGAGATGTTGGGATCACCCTGCATGGCTCGACCTTAAGGAGAAGGAGCTGTGGTGTTGATCTGCACGGCTCGACCTTAAGGAGAAGGAGCTGTGGCACTGAGAAGCTGGTAAACAGCTGGATATCTGCACGGCTCGGCCTTGAGGAGAAGGAGCTGTGATAAACAACTAAGAAGCAGCGAGGAAAACAGGAACACCTGCAAGCAGCAATCCTGACTGTATGAGGGGTGCGTGGACAGCGCGTGATATTTTGTATATAGCCAATTGCAATAGTGTGTGTAACAAGTTGTAACCAATCATGAGTGTGTGCGCAGTGACTAAGCGAAAATTATGATATATATTGGAGTCAGACAAGACAATAAACGGCTTCGGAATATAACTCTCATAGAGTTGTGAAGTCCATCCTTCTCCCGCAATCCAGCACCACCATGTTCCCTAAACCATGTCCCAAAGTGCCACATCCACACGTTTTTTGAACACTTCCAGAGATGGCGACTCTACCACCTCCCTGGGCAGCCTGTTCCAATGCCTGACCACTCTCTCGGTGAAGAAATTTTTCCTAATATCCAATCTAAACCTCCCCTGGCGCAACTTGAGGCCTAGGTTTCTCACTGGTTTCACTAGATGTTGTCTGCAACATGAAGCATCTAGCACTTAAAGATATTTAAGGTGCTGTGCCAAATTACCTTTAAGGATCTGACCCGAAGTTTCGTGATTTTTTTTTCCCCTCTAAAAGAAATGAAAGCTCTCAAAAGCTCCTGTGCTGAAATTTTTCACGGTGTATTTATCACCATCACTAGAACTCTGGAATTATCAAATGCAACTAGATAACTAAGGCTTTGCTTTGGTAATTATCAGATTACAGGGATGTCCTCAGCAGCATTTAGGCAGATATGCCAACATTAACCATAGCATTCAAGTGTTTGAAGAAATGCATTTTAATGTTCACAAGGAAGACCCAAAGCATCGTTTCTAAGGCCATCTCCTCATTTTGTGTTGATTGCTACAAAAAGAGGCATTTGCTGACATTCAGTGTTCAGTATCCTCTCAGATTTCTAAGCGTGTGAAACAGATCCAACACAGTCACAATCCAACTTACTGTTGTAATGGGCATGAGAGATAGATAATGCTTAAAAATGTTTAGGTGATGTAAGCATTATCAGAAATAACAGCAAAAAGATCACACAAACCCCGGAGCCTTCTCTCCTCCAGGCTGAACAACCCCAACTCTCTCAGCCTGTCCTCATAGGAGAGGTGTTCCAGTCCTCTGATCATTTTTGTGGCCCTCCTTTGGATACGCTCCAACAGGTCCATGTCATTCCTGTGCCAAGGGCTCCAGAATTGGACGCAGGACTCCAGGTGGGGTCTCGCCAGAGCAGAGGGGCAGAGTCACCTCCCTCGACCTGCTGGCCATGCTTCTTTTGATGCAGCCCAGGATACAGTTGGCCTTCTGGGCTGTGAGCGCACGTTGCCGGCTCATGTCCGGCTTTTCAGCCACCAGTACCAAGTCCTTCTCGGCAGGGCTGCTCTCAATCCCTTCATCCCCCAGCCTGTATTGATGCTGAGGGTTGCACCGACACAGGTACAGGACTCTGCACTTGACCTTGTTGAACCTCATGAGGTTCACACGGGTCCATTCCTCGAGCTTGTCCAAGTCCCTCTGGATGTCATCCCATCCCTCAGGTGTGTCAACCACACCACTCAGCTTGGTGTCGTCTGCAAACTTGCTGAGGGTGCATTCGATTCCACTGTCTATGTCATTGATGAAGATATTAAAGAGTACTGGTCCCAATATGGACCCCTGAGGGATATCACTCGTCACCGATCTCCATCTGGACATTGAGCCATTGACCACTACCCTCTGGATGTGACCAACCCAACCAATTCCTCATCCACCGAACAGTCCACCCATCATCACTGTGGTAAACCCTGAAACTGAAATTTCTCTTTAACAGAAATTGTATGGTACAAGAAACATGGGTATATTCCTGTAGCATGCAGATTTCATGGTACGTTTATTTGCGCTGTCTTAGATGGCGTGGTTCTGCCAACACATTTACGGTTTCTTAAGTTTTAGGAGAGTGAATATTCACATTCACTCAGAGTCACTACTGTTTGATACTCCTAATGCATACAGACTGAGGTCTCTGCCTCTGTGCTGATGAGGATAGGGACATATTTTACCTGTGTTCTGTGAAATTATCAAGTGATCAAATGCCAGCATAGTTCTTCCCACTTTAGTTCTTCAGTTTTGGCTATGATGACTCTGCAGTCAGTAAAAGTGCCAAAGATTTTATCACAAGTTTTGCAATCATTTTTCTTCTTTCTTTTTTTCTTCTCCCTTCCATACAGCTCCCACTTCTGGAGTCCTGTGATTTCAGAAAACTTAGCTTTCATTTAAGAGAGAAAATAATTTTCTACACCATATGTATATAAAAAGGAGTTGGAAAATGTAGTTTTACTACATATTAAACATTAAAAAGCAAAAGACTAATAAAAAATGCAGGATTTTGAAATTAAAAATAACAGATTAGTTTTAGTTACATAGCTTTCTCCACTTTTTTCCTGAAGCCCTCTTTTCTCTTTCTAAAATAATACATAAAGACTAAAGGAAAAAAATGTTGAAACTGAAAGGATGCTGTTAGAGGTATAGTTTCTAAAGTTTATTGAAGTTGACTAATAAATACATGGAGTGGTGTTTGTTTAACTTAAATGACTTCCCTCTGCCAGGAATATAATCAATAAAGCATTACTTGTTACTTATTAAATAACTAACTAAAATAACTAAAATAACTTTGTTACTTATTTTACACTGTCTTATCTTCAGGTCTTATCTTCAGCATTACAAACATATTTCCAAATTAAGAAAAAAATCAGAGAAACTAGGTTTGTGTGAACTATCTGAAAAAACCAAACCAAACAAACAAAGAACACAGTGGAGGAAAAATGTAAAACAGGTCAGTTGAATTAGACAAAGTCAACACTGACACCACATCCAGAAAAAAAAACTAGAAAAGCATTATCTTGTGTAGCACATGCATTACTTCCCCCAGAGCAGGAGCATCTACACTGGCACATCTTTTTGATATTGGTCCACAGATTAGTAACACATATTATCTCCTGGCCTTGCAAAATTATCTCCTGGCCATACTTGCAAGACTTATTTCTGAAGTAATTCTAGATTGTTTCTCCTATTTCCCACTGTTTATTTTCATGCTTTTCTAATTAAAAATTTTGCATCCATAAATAAATGTTACCTCCTCATTAAAGTTCCTCAAACATTAGAAAAATCTAGCTAGAGTCTAAGGTCTTGATGATTCAGCTTCAGATACTGAAAGCAAATAAGCACCATCCCTGGAACATATGTGAACTGCCACCTCAAGAGGTTCTCAGTCTCTTTTGACTGTTTCTTCCTTTTCCCTGTTCTTCTTACATGTGCATTAGTTACCCTTTCACAATTTGAGTGGATTTTATAAAAGTATACATTCATCCAAAGAAACTGCTGGATCAGGTATGTCCTTTGGTTATTTTACTGCTTTAGTTATTAACAGAAAGAAACAAATGCAAATGACTGGGCTTTGAGAACATAAAAGTGGTTGTTAGACAAAAGGAGCTGCAAAAGTAAAAATTATCATCTGGATTTTTCTTCAGCCAATAATCAATGTGGCATAGCAATTTTCAGAGCTTCATTTACTTTCCTTCTGTCACGAAAACTTTTAGCCAAGATTTTCCAGATAAATAAACTAGCAATTTCCCTGTATCAGAGGTTTTATTAAACAGAAAAGTTTTCTTATAATCCAGAGTATGGTTCAACGTATGAATCTCTGTTCCAAAACAGCTGTCACATTTGCCAAGTAATTACCATGTGAGAACAAGTCGAAGTTTCTCTCTGGATGGGAAAGAAAAGAATTAGCTTAAGAGAGAAGAAGAAAATACATTGGATGTTAATAGATGGAGTGGATTAGTCTTAGTATGCAAAGTTTAAATAGAGATACTTTCCCTGAAATTCCTAATTACTCACCAGTCAACATTTCCAAATACAAGCACTTATAACAGCTGATTTTTTTTAATATCCCAAATATTCTGTTTTCTCATAGTTTGTTATCACTAACCTTATAATTTCTGAAATCTCTCATTCCTACACTTTCAACGATCGAGCAAATCCAGCAGTAGTATTCGGGGAATAATCTAGCATTAGCATATTATTATGGTAAGACAAACTTTGAATCAATGAAACCCTGAAAGGTCTGTTTGGTTCTTTGCTAGAGCAGTTCCTCTAAATACTGCTTCCTGTTTGCCTTTCCTCCTTCTGTTGCTTTGTGGCTTCTGTACCTCAGACCATGAGTATATGTCGTGGTTTAACCCCAGCAGGCAACTAAGCACCATGCAGCCGCTCGCTCACTCCCCCACGGTGGGATGGGGGAGAGAGTCGGAAGAGTAAAAGTGAGAAAACTCACGGTTTGAGATAAAGACAGTTTAACAGGTAAAACAAAAGCTGCGCACACAAGCAGAGCAAAACAAGGAATTCATTCACCACCCCCCATGGGCAGGCAGGGGTTCAGCCATCTCCAGGGAAGCAGGGCTCCATCACGCGTAATGGTTTCTTGGGAAGACAGATACCATAACTCCAAACATCCCTCCACCCCTTCCTTCTTCTTCCCCCAGCTTAATATACTGAGCATGACGTCATATGGTATGGAATATCCCTTTGGTCAGCCTGGGTCAGCTGTCCTGGCTGTGTCCCCTCCCAGCTTCCTGTGCACCCCCAGCCTTCTTGCTGGCAGGCCAACATGAAAAGCTGGACAGTCCTTGACTGGTTATGAGCAACAACTGAAAACATCAGCACGTTATCAACATTTTGTCATCCCAAATCCAAAACATAGCCTCATACTAGCTTCTATGAAGAAAATTAACTCTATCCCAGCTGAAACCAGGACGGTATAAGAAGCAACAGTTCACTCAGGAGTAGTTTAATAATTGTTTGTTTTCTTCCCATTTGTCCTGGTTTCAGCCAGGATAGAGCTGGTTTTCCTCACAGAAGCTAGTGTGAGACTGTGTTTTGGATTTGGGATGAGGAACTGTTGATAATGTGCTGATGTTTTGGGTTGTTGCTGAGCAGTCAAGGACAGTCCAGCTTCTTGTGCTGGCCTGCCAGCAAGCAGGCTGGGGGTGCACGGGGAGCTGGGAGGGGACACAGCCGGGACAGCTGACCCAGACTGGCCAAAGAGATATTCCCTACCATCCGACGTCATGCCCAGTACATAAACTGGAGTTGGCCGGGGGGGCGGAAATCGCTGCTCGGGGACGGGCTGTCGATCACGGGGTGGTGAGCAATTTCTGTATTGGGCCTCACTTGTTCTTGTACATTCCTTTGATGGTATTATCATTGTTGTTCCCTTCTTTCTTTCTGTCCTATTAAACCGTGTTTATCTCAACCCACGAGGTTTTTCCTAATTCTCTCCCCCGTCCCACTGTGGGAGGGAGAGTGAGCGAGCGGCTGCGTGGTGCTTAGTTGCTGGCTGGGGCTAAACCACGACAGTCCTTTTTGGCGCCCAACGTGGGGCACGAGGCTTGAGATAATAACGGTTGCAGGTCACAATATCAGTTTATTCGATTTGCATCATGCTCTCGTCTTTGCTGTACATGTTAAGGATCAGTGTTGGTTTCTGCGGGCTGCTGTACTCTGCAATGATTAGTAATGTCTCGCCTGTGAATTTTGTTTTTAGAGCACTGACCTTGAGCTTAATGTGGTATCATCTGAGCTCTGTACTAAAGCCGTTACTGTATTTTGGCTACAGTTTTGTGGAGACGATTAGCAATTATACTTCTGCCTCTGAAAGGTTTTTTATGGAGGAAATGCAGAATGGTACCTTTGCTACCCTCTATCATAACATTTCCTCCTTCATCACAATAATTTTTCAGTATTTTGAACACCCTTGGCTGGTTAAAATACCTCTATTGCTACTTCTGGGGAACATGGTTTCGGTTTTGTCTAAGGTTGGCAAGCAATTTAAGAATATCACCCGGAGATCTGCCCCAAGGCTGGATAGTTATGAATGGCAGGGTGTGTGGAACAGCATGGGCAAATGCCTGGGGCGGTGGGCACCTCCGGTGTTTTGGAGCTT
Source organism: Phaethon aethereus (assembly GCF_964289735.1). NCBI lineage: Eukaryota > Metazoa > Chordata > Aves > Phaethontiformes > Phaethontidae > Phaethon > Phaethon aethereus. The sequence continues at coordinate 13,617,662 of NC_138581.1, forward strand.
CACTCCCGAACAAGTGCAGAATCCTGATAAACTAGCAGAATATCTGGAAGAAGTATGCTGTCAGCCTGGCAGCTCCAAGGAGACACAAATCATTGCCATGTGCTGGGGCCTGGCCCATGCCTACCGAACCCTATTTAACACTATGCAAAGGGGAGAGAGGCTCTCTGGGTCTGATGGCAATGTGGCAGGCACTGTGACTACTCCAACCCCTGTGGCAGGCACTGTCACTACTCCAAATCCCACGGCGGGCACTGCCACTACTCCAACCCCCACGGCGGGCACTGTAGCTACTCAGACTGTTGCAGCTGAGCCAGAGAACCAGCCCATCCCGGTATCAGTTGCCCCTGTACAAAAGAAGAAATCTTGGAAGCGGAAGTCAGCTCGTTTAGTAAGGGAGGAGGAAGATTCTGCTAAGAAGGAGCCAGAGGAAGAGAGTGAGGAGGCAGAGTGCTCTGAAGCAGGGCCATCACAAGCACGGAAGAGGGAAGAGAGCGAGTCATCACTTGAAGAGGAGGAAGAGGAAGAACTCATAAAAGAGACGGTAACTACCCGATCTCTATCCCTGAGTGAATTGCGAGATATGCGAAAGGATTTCAGCCGTCGTCCAGGTGAGCACATTGTCACCTGGCTGCTCCGATGCTGGGATAATGGGGCCAGTAGCCTGGAATTAGAGGGTAGGGAAGCCAAGCAGCTGGGATCCCTTTCTAGGGAAGGGGGCATTGACAAAGCAATTGGAAAAGGTGCACAAGTCCTCAGCCTCTGGAGACGACTCCTGTCGGGTGTGAAGGAAAGGTATCCCTTCAAGGAAGATGTTCTATGTCACCCAGGCAAGTGGACCACCATGGAGAAAGGTATCCAGTACCTGAGGGAGCTAGCGGTGCTGGAAGTGATTTATGGTGACTTGGACAATGGACAATCATCCAAAGATCCAGATGAAGTCAATTGCACGCAACCTATGTGGCGGAAGTTTGTACAGAGTGCACCATCATCATATGCCAACTCATTAGCAGTAATGGCCTGGAAGGACGGAGAGAGACCAACGGTGGATGAATTGGCTGGCCAACTCCGGCAATACGAAGAAAGTCTCTCTTCATCCCTACGGGCCTGCGTCTCTGCTATAGAGAAACTGTCCCGAGAGTTCCGGCAATTCAAAGAGGATATGCCCTACCCTCCACCCATACGGACCAGTGTCTCAGCCATTAGGAGTAAGCGCTCTTCTGCTCAAGAGAGAAGATATAGAGGATACACACTGTGAGCCACCCTGTGGTTTCAATTGCGTGACTACGGAGAGGACATGAGGAGGTGGGATGGAAAACCTACCTCGACCCTAGAGGCACGAGTACGCGAGCTGCAAGGAAAAACAATTACAAAAGGGGGTTCAGGTTCCTCAAGGAAAATCGTTGCTCCACTTTCCAGTGGGCAGCTTCCCAGAAAGAATAGAAGAGCTGATCTCACCTCTGATCCTCTTGAAGGGACTTCTGATTCCTATTTACAAGAAGTGGGTAACGAGTACTATGAGCAGGATTAGAGGGGCCCTGCCTCCAGCCAGGCGGAGGAGAGGGACAACCGAGTTTATTGGACTGTGTGGATTAGATGGCCTGGCACATCAGACCCACAGGAATATAAGGCTTTAGTGGACACCGGTGCACAATGTACCCTGATGCCATCAAGCCATATAGGGGCAGAGCCCATCTGTATTTCCGGAGTGACAGGGGGATCCCAACAGCTGACTGTACTGGAGGCTGAAGTGAGCCTAACTGGGAATGAGTGGCAGAAGCACCCCATTGTGACTGGCCCGGAGGCTCCGTGCATCCTGGGCATAGACTACCTCAGCAGAGGGTATTTCAAGGACCCAAAAGGGTACCGGTGGGCTTTTGGTATAGCTGCCTTGGAGACGGAAGAAATTAAACAGCTGTCCACCTTGCCTGGTCTCTCAGAGGACCCTTCTGTGGTGGGGTTGCTCAGGGTCAAAGAACAACAGGTGCCGATCGCTACCACAACAGTGCACCGGCGGCAATATCGCACCAACAGAGACTCCCTGATCCCCATCCATGAGCTGATTCGTCGGCTGGAGAGCCAAGGAGTGATCAGCAAGACTCGCTCACCCTTTAACAGCCCCATATGGCCAGTGCGAAAGTCTAATGGAGAGTGGAGACTGACAGTAGACTATCGTGGCCTGAATGAAGTCACGCCGCCATTGAGCGCTGCCGTGCCGGACATGCTAGAACTTCAATATGAACTGGAGTCAAAGGCAGCCAAGTGGTACGCCACCATTGATATTGCTAACGCGTTTTTCTCGATCCCTTTGGCGGCAGAGTGCAGGCCACAGTTTGCTTTCACTTGGAGAGGTGTCCAATACACCTGGAATCGACTTCCCCAGGGGTGGAAACACAGCCCTACCATTTGCCATGGGCTGATACAAACTGCACTAGAACAGGGTGAAGCTCCAGAGCATCTGCAATACATTGATGACATCATCGTATGGGGCAACACAGCAGAAGAAGTTTTCGAGAAAGGGAAGAAAATAATTCAAGTACTTCTGAAAGCTGGTTTTGCTATAAAACAAAGTAAAGTCAAGGGACCTGCACAAGAGATCCAGTTTTTAGGAATAAAATGGCAAGATGGACGTCGACAGATCCCAACGGATGTGATCAACAAAATAACAGCTATGTCTCCACCAACTAGCAAAAAAGAAACACAAGCATTTCTGGGTGTTGTGGGTTTCTGGAGAATGCATATTCCAAATTACAGTCTGATTGTAAGTCCTCTTTATCAAGTGACCAGGAAGAAGAACGATTTTAAATGGGGCCCTGAGCAACGACAAGCCTTCGAACAAATCAAACAGGAGATAGTTCATGCCGTAGCCCTCGGGCCAGTCCGGGCAGGACAAGATGTTAAAAATGTGCTCTACACGGCAGCCGGGGAGAATGGCCCTACCTGGAGTCTCTGGCAGAAGGCACCAGGAGAGACCCGAGGTCGACCTCTAGGGTTTTGGAGTCGAGGATATAGGGGATCTGAGTCCCGCTATACTCCAACTGAAAAGGAGATATTGGCGGCATACGAAGGAGTTCGAGCTGCCTCAGAAGTGGTTGGTACTGAAGCACAGCTCCTCCTGGCACCCCGACTGCCAGTGCTGGGCTGGATGTTCAAAGGGAGGGTCCCCTCTACACATCATGCGACTGATGCTACGTGGAGTAAGTGGGTCGCGCTTATTACACAGCGAGCTCGAATAGGAAATCTTAATCGCCCGGGAATCTTGGAAGTGATCATGGACTGGCCAGAAGGCAAAGATTTTGGAATATCACCAGAAGAGGAGGTGGCGCGTGCTGAAGAGGCTCCACCATATAATGAACTGCCAGAGAACGAAAGGCAATATGCCCTGTTTACTGATGGGTCCTGTCGTATTGTAGGCAAACATCGAAGGTGGAAAGCTGCTGTATGGAGCCCTATACGACGAGTTGCAGAAGTGGCTGAAGGACAAGGTGAATCAAGTCAGTTTGCGGAGGTGAAAGCCATCCAGCTGGCTTTAGATATTGCCGAACGAGAAAAATGGCCAGTACTCTATCTTTATACTGACTCATGGATGGTAGCAAATGCTCTATGGGGGTGGCTGCAGCAATGGAAGCAGAGCAACTGGCAACGCAGAGGCAAGCCCATCTGGGCTGCTGAATTGTGGCAAGATATTGCTGCCCGACTAGAGAATCTCGTCATAAAAGTACGCCATGTAGATGCTCACGTACCCAAGAGTCGGGCCACCGAAGAACATCAAAACAACCATCAGGTGGATCAGGCTGCTAAGATTGCAGTGGCTCAGGTGGATCTGGACTGGCAACATAAGGGTGAATTATTTATAGCTCGGTGGGCCCATGACACCTCAGGCCATCAGGGAAGAGATGCAACATATAGATGGGCTCGGGATCGAGGGGTGGACCTGACCATGGACGCTATTGCACAGGTTATCCATGAATGTGAAACGTGTGCTGCGATCAAACAAGCCAAGCGGTTAAAGCCTCTCTGGTATGAAGGACGATGGTTGAAATATAAATATGGGGAGGCCTGGCAGATTGACTATATCACACTTCCACAAACTCGCCAAGGCAAGCGCTATGTGCTTACCATGGTGGAAGCAACCACCGGATGGCTGGAAACATACCCTGTGCCCCATGCCACCGCCCGGAACACTATCCTGGGCCTTGAAAAGCAAGTCTTATGGCGACATGGCACCCCCGAAAGAATTGAGTCAGACAATGGGACTCATTTCCGAAACAACCTCATAGACACCTGGGCCAAAGAGCACGGCATTGAGTGGGTGTATCATATCCCCTATCATGCACCAGCTTCCGGAAAAATTGAACGATACAACGGACTGTTAAAGACTACCCTGAGAGCAATGGGTGACGGGACATTCAAAAATTGGGATAAACATTTAGCCAAAGCCACCTGGTTAGTCAACACTAGGGGATCTACTAATAGAGCCGGCCCTGCCCAATCAAAACTTCTACGTACTGTAGAAGGGGATAAAGTCCCTGTGGTGCATGTGAGAAACATGCTGGGGAAGACAGTCTGGGTTACTCCTGCCTCAGGCAAAGGCAAACCCATTCGTGGGATTGCCTTTGCCCAGGGACCTGGGTGCACTTGGTGGGTAATGCGGAAGGATGGGGAAGTCCGATGTGTACCTCAAGGAGACTTGATTTTGGGTGAAAACAGTCAATGATTTGAATTGTATTATGTTAATTGTTCAGTATGACATTACTACTATGGCTGCTATCTACCATATCAATGGTATTATAGAATGGTATTATAGTAAGAATCACCCAGACTGATGAAGAATGAGCTTCACTGAAACCAAGCAACGTGCAGCAGTGATGAAACCAGAACTGGCTTCAGCAGCTTGTGCCCAACAAATCCCTCGAGATCAACATCTTCGACCTGCAGATCATGGACATGGACCGTGCCAGAAAACAATCCAACACCACATACCATCTCCCCTGCCCTGAGAGACTGCTATGATGGATGAAGCCCAGAGTCATGGACTGACTGAACTCCATAGACATTTTAAAGTGATGGCCCATGGACTAAGAAAGTGATATCTGTGTGTATATATTAAAAGACAGGAAGAGTAATAATGAATAATTGGAATGTATTGAAAAGTATAGGACCTGGGCATGACATAAACGGTATGGAATAAGGGGTGGATACTGTCCTGGTTTCAGCCAGGATAGAGCTGGTTTTCCTCACAGAAGCTAGTGTGAGACTGTGTTTTGGATTTGGGATGAGGAACTGTTGATAATGTGCTGATGTTTTGGGTTGTTGCTGAGCCGTCAAGGACAGTCCAGCTTCTTGTGCTGGCCTGCCAGCAAGCAGGCTGGGGGTGCACGGGGAGCTGGGAGGGGACACAGCCGGGACAGCTGACCCAGACTGGCCAAAGAGATATTCCCTACCATCCGACGTCATGCCCAGTACATAAACTGGAGTTGGCCGGGGGGGCGGAAATCGCTGCTCGGGGACGGGCTGTCGATCACGGGGTGGTGAGCAATTTCTGTATTGGGCCTCACTTGTTCTTGTACATTCCTTTGATGGTATTATCATTGTTGTTCCCTTCTTTCTTTCTGTCCTATTAAACCGTGTTTATCTCAACCCACGAGGTTTTTCCTAATTCTCTCCCCCGTCCCACTGTGGGAGGGAGAGTGAGCGAGCGGCTGCGTGGTGCTTAGTTGCTGGCTGGGGCTAAACCACGACACCATTCAGTATTAGATAAGTGTGGGATGTACCATTAGCAGATGATAAGCCCTGAAGAAGAGCTGAGAAGGAATTCTGCAAAGGCATTCATCATGTCTTCAGGTTGCTTTGATGCGCTATCCAAGATGACTTGCCGGGAAAGATAGAAGCCAGTCCTATACAGGACATAAGGTAAAGTCACTCAAAACAAATAATCTCCATCAGAACCTCTACAATTCCCATTGAGTAAGAACTGATAAAGCTACAGCTAGATCCTAGATCAGACTGACCTAGCAGCTCTGTTCCTGCCAGCTAGCAGAGTTTAGCCATAGTCTTCTACATAGACTTGCCCAATACTAACCCATCCACATGGTTTCTAGCTGGATAAAATCTGCCTCATCAAAAGATGCTGCATACCCAACTCCTAAATCAGGTGAACATAAGGTTTTCTTTTCTCACCTGCATGGAATGATGCTGCACACCTGCCTGCCCCAACACCCATTCCAGGGACAGCTAACTGGAACTACAAATCAGCCTTAAATCTTAAAGCAGTCAACATACCCTTTTCTCTCCCCCCCCACTCCCCCCCCCCCAAGAGATAAGTCTCTTCAGGACTGAGAGGTTCAGATTGTGAAATATGTTCATCTGATTCATGTGATGAAGTGTAATCTTCTGTACTTTTATGGATTTCTCCTGCACCATAAAAAGGGGTATTTTACAGGAGAAAGTTAAACTACTTTGCTGGTATATCAGCTCAAACCAGTTTGACCACTGACCGCATAGTACTGTGTAAAGAAAGTGCATGCATAAGGTTTGGGGTCATCCTGGGGGCACGCCGAGGAAGATTCGAGAAGACTCTAGCAGGAGAAGAGGGCATGCGCTGAAGAAGACACGCCTGTTCATTAATATGTATTAGAAGACTCGCCTATTCATGAATATGTATTAGCGAACAGGATCACGCTGAGGAAGATTTGAGAAAATTCTAGAAGGAGAAGAGGGCATGCGCCGAAGAAGACACGCCTATTCATGAATATGTATTAACGGACAGGATATAAACCAGGAACAGGAACTGTACCGCGTGCGTCTTGGTGGAGCAGAGACTCCCGGTGCACCCAGCGCTGTTTGCTTGCCTCTATTCGCTTAATAAATTGTAAATTTGAATTGGAATCCTGTTTGGGACTAAATCATTTATAACAAGATAAAACAGCTTTCAATCTCCAGCCAATTTTGTTTTTTTTTCATTAAAAGCTGAAGATCATCTGCCATTCCTAAACAGCCTTATCTAAATTCGATTCTCTCTCTGAATCCCATTGCTCTGTGCAGTTGTAGCAGGCTGACAGATTAACAAAACTCTGGGGGTTCAGTCTCTCCTTAGAGCATATTGGTACTGTCTGTCTATCAAATCACTCCACAAAATTATAGGCTGTAGTTAAATTTCAAAAGTGGTGGTGTCGTGGTTTAGCCCCAGCAAGCAATTAAGCACCATGCAACCGCTTGCTCACCTCCACCCCCAGCAAGATGGGATGGGGGAGAGAATTGGGAAAAAAGCCTCCTGGGTTGAGATAAAACCAGTTTAACAGGTCAGCAAAGAAAGAGGAAATAATAATAATAATAATAATGATAAAGGAATATACAAAACCAAGTGATGCACAATGTAACAATTGCTCACACCACCTGGTGATCAATAGCCCGTCCCCGAGCAGCGATTCCCGCCCCCCAGCTACCTCCAGTTTATGTACTGGTGTAAGGGATGTCACCCAGCTAGACCGGTTTCGGGGCACAAAGGCGAGATGCAGGGAGTTGTGAATCGACTCAGCTTCGTCTCACCTTAACAGATCCTTATCTGTGCAGAAGATGACTTGGGGGGAGCTGCAAAAACGGCTCAGCCCGGGGTTGCCTGAACACTGCATCATGGTAAGAACTGAAACCTGAATGGCGCCTTCAATAATCCCTTAACAAATGCCCTGAGCACCATTCCACCACTATTCAGTAACTTTGTGTCAATGTAGACTAATGGACCGTAACACCACCAGAGTAAACAAAATTATCCACTCAGAGTCCTGCCCCCACCCATCAAATCAGGAGATAAAAACCAACTGTAAGTTTTGGGCAGAAATGGGGCCGTCTTTCCAACGATACAGCTGGCCTATAGGAGATTCTTTCCCCCCTTGTCCAGGACGCTGTACAAGGTAACTTCCCAGCGATTAAGAGGCCTTACCTGAGAGAGGGTAAGTGATTAAGAAACATGTATGGTATTTGGCATGCTTTAAGATTGTGATTAGTGCACTTTTTTTAAGGCATTAATATCTAGCGCATCTGTGGTTTAGAATTGCAATAGTGCATTCCTCCGTTGTATCCATAAAAACCTGCACTAGTGGCGTATTGGACCTGTGAGTGAAGGTCAAATAAATTGTTAATTTGAACCTTACAGTGAAGTCCCTCTCACCGTCACAATTGGGCATGATGTTATATGGTAGGGAATATCTCTTTGACCAGTCTGGGCCAGCTGTCCTGGCTGTGCTCCCTCCCAGCTTCTTGTGCACCTCCCTGCTATCAGAGCATGGGAAGCTGAAAAGTCATTGACTGAGTATAAGCACTACAACTACTTAGCAACAAATAAAAACAACAGAGTGTTATCAAGATTATTATCATACTGAATCCAAAACACAGCACTATACTAGCCATCAGGAAGAAAACCCAAATATGTCCCAGCTGAAACCAGGACAGTATCCACCCCTTACTCCATACCATCTACGTCATGACCAGGTCCTACATTTTACAATACATTCCAATTAATCATCATCACTCTTCCTGTCTTTTAATATATACACACAGATACCTTTCCCTTAGACTATGGGCCATCCCTCTAAAATGTCCGTTGGGTTAATTTGGTCCATGACTTTGGGCTCCATCTGTCATAAGGTGTGGCTAGAGCTGAACTTGGCAAGGGATGCAAAGAACAAGAAGGGCTTCCACAGGTATGTCAGCCAGAAAAGGAAGGTCAAAGAAAACGTACCCCCGCTGATGAGCAAGACTGGCAGGCTGGTAACAATGGATGAGGATAAGGCTGAGGTACTCAACGATTTCTTTGCCTCAGTCTTCACTGGCAGTCTCTCTTCCCATACCTCTCGAGGGGATGGACTGCAAGATTGGGACTGGAGGAGTAAAGTCCCTCCCACTGTAAGAGAAGATCAGGTTCGTGACCACCTGAGGAACCTGAACATACATAAGTCTATGGGACCTGACGAGATGCATCCCAGAGTCATAGAATCATAGAATCTTTGGGTTGGAAGAGACCTTTAAATGTCATCTAGTCCAATCCCCCTGCAATGAGCAGAGTCTTGAGGGAATTGGCTGATGTAGTTTCCAAGCCACTCTCCATGATATCTGAGAAGTCATGGCAGTCAGGTGGAGTCCCTGGAGACTGGAAAAAGGGAAACATTGCACCCAATTTTATAAAGGGTAGCAAGGAGGACCCTGGGAACTCTTGACCTGTCAGCCTCACCTCTGTGCCTGGGAAGATCATGGAGCAGATCCTCCTAGAAGCTATGCTAAGGCACATGGAGGGCAGGGAGGTGATTTGAGACAGCCAGCATGGCATCACCAAGGGCAAGTCCTGCCTAATCAACGTAGTGGCCTTCTATGATGGAGTGACCACATCAGTGGACAAGGGAAGAGCTATGGACGTCGTCTACCTGGACTTCTGTAAGGCCTTTGACACAGTCCCCCACAACATCCTTCTCTCTAAATAGGAGAGATGTGGATTTGATTGGTAGACTGTTGGATGGATAAGGAATTGGTTGGATGGTTGCATCCAAAGCCACCGAGGCGAAGGGCTCCGGAGCGGAGGATCGGGGGACACTTCCTAAAGTGGCAAAACTGCGAAGGTGGCAGCGCAGGGAAAGAGAGTGGGTGCCCCAGCCACCCCCCCGCTCCCCAAGCCGGCAGAGTGAGAGCCTGAGGAGCGGCAGCTCTGACTCAGCGTGGGCGGGGAGTAGAGCGGCGGCCAAAGCCCCTCACGTACAAGAGCAGCTGCAGGGAGTGCGAGGGACCTGGAGCGCGACGAACAGGGCGGGCAAACAGGACGCGGCGCGTCAGAAGGGCGTGGCACATCAGTTTGTGTGTCAGTTGGCATGCAGGGCAGGTGTGCAGGCGGGGCGCGGTCCCCCCTGGCACTAGAGGCTCTCTTGACGAGTGGTCATTGGCCTCCCAGAAGAGGCCCAGCCATGGTCTCCACTCGACTGAAAACCGTGGCCAGAAGGAATGTGGTGACCCAGACCGAGGTCCTGCTCAAGCACACAGCTGTCCAGGTGTCCGGCTGCAGGGAGTGCCTGAGCCTGTCACTTGTGCCGGAGGCCAGCGGAGACAACACCTGTGTGTGGCGTGACCAGGTGAATGATCTGCTCAGCCTGGTGGCAGAGCTGAAAGAGGAAGTGGAGAGGCTGAGGAGCATCAGGGAGTGTGAGAGGAAGATAGATTGGTGGAGCCACACCCTGCCGTCCCTGAGGCAGAGGCAGCAGGTGGAGGCTCCACAAGCAGCAGGGGAACCCCTGCCCTCTTGCTGTCAAGCAGAAGGAGAGGACCTAAGAGATGAGGGGGAATGGAAAGGGGTCCCTGCTCAGGGCAGCAGGTGAATCCCCTCCCGGCCTCCCTCACCGTCCCAGCTGCCCTTACACAACAGATATGGGGCTCTGGAACATGAGGGCCAGGAAGATGAGGATATTGATGAAAGCCCATCCAGGGCGGTGCCTAGGGTGAGTCAGTCAGCCCCATGCATCAAGACTTCCCCTGTTAAGAAAAAAAGGAGGGTAACTGTCATAGGTGACTCCCTTCTAAAGGGTACAGAGGGCCCAATATGCTGACTGGACTCAATGCACAGGGAAGTCTGCTGCCTCCCTGGGGCCCAGGTGAGAGGTGTCACCAGGAAACTCCCTGGTCTGGTTCAGCCCACTGATTACTACCCACTGTTGGTCCTACAGGTTGGCAACGATGAGGTTGTGCTAAGAAGCCCAAAAGCAATTAAAAGGGGATTCAGAGCACTGGGGTGACTGGTTGAAGGATCAGGAGCACAGGTAGTGTTTTTGTCAATCTCTTCAGTGGCAGGGAGGAACACTGAAAGGAACAGGAAAACACACCTGGTTAACATGTGGCTCAGAGGCTGGTGCCGTCGGCGGAATTTTGGGTTTTTTGACCATGGGGCAGTTTACACAGCACCGGGCCTCCTGGCAGCAGATGGAGTGCAACTGTCTCCAAGGGGGAAAAGGATTCTTGCTTACGAGCTGGCAGGCCTCATCGAGAGGGCTTTAAACTAGATTTGAAGGGGGAAGGGGATAAAACCAGGCTTACTAGAGATGAGCCTAGGGATGGCATGCCGGAGGTGGGGGTGAAATCGATAGCCCAGCTCAAGTGCATCTACACCGATGCATGCAGCATGGGCACCAAACAGGAGGAGCTGGAAGCCATTGTGCAGCAGGACAGCTATGACTCAGTTCCCATCACAGAAACATGGTGGGATGACTCTCATGACTGGAGTGCTGCAATGGATGGCTATAAGCTCTTCAGAAGGGATAGGCATGGAAGGAGAGGTGGTGGGGTGGCTTTGTATGTTAGGGAGTGTTTTGACTGTATAGAAATCAACGACTGTGAAGACCAAGTCGAGTGCTTATGGGTAAGGATGAGGGGAGAAGCAAACAAGGCAGATATCCTGCTGGGAGTCTGTTACAGACCACCCAACCGGGATGAAGAGGTAGATGAAGGATGCTATAAGCAACTGGCAGAAGTCTCCCAATCGCTAGCCCTTGTTCTTTTGGGGGACTTCAACTTACCGGACATCAGCTGGAAGTATAACACGGCAGAGAGGAAACAGTCTAGGAGGTTCCTGGAGTGTGTGCAAGATAACTTCCTGACACAGCTGGTAAGCGAGACTACCAGGGGAGGTGCCTCGCTTGACCTGCTGTTTACAAACAGAGAAGGACTGGTGGGAGATGTGGTGGTCAGAGGCCCTCTTGGGCTTGGCGACCACAAAATGATAGAATTCTCAATTCTTGGTGAAGTAAGGAAGGGGGTCAGCAAAACTACTACCATGGACTTCTGGAGGGCAGACTTTGGCCTGTTCAGGTCACTGGTTAGGAGAGTCCCTTGGGAGACAGCCCTGAAGGGCAAAGGGGTCCAGGAAGGCTGGACAGTCTTCAAAAAGGAAATCTTAAAGGCACAGGAGCAGGAGGTCCCCATGTGCCATAAGATGAGCTGGTGGGGAAGACGACCAGCCTGGCTGAACAGGGAGCTTTTGCTGGGTCTCAGGAAAAAAGGGGAGTTTATCACCTTTAGAAGAAAGGGCAGGCAACTCAAGAAGAGTACAAGGATCTTGTTAGATCAAGCAGAGAGAAAATTTGAAAGGCAAAAGCCGAGCTAGAACTCAATCTGGCCACGGTTGTAAAGGGATAACAAAAAATGTTTTTACAAATATATTAACAACAAAAAGAGAGCCAAGGAAAATCTCCATCCCTTATTGGATGTGGGGGGGGGAACATTGTCACCAAGGATGAGGAAAAGGCTGAGGTACTTAATGCCTTCTTTGCCTCAGTCTTTAATAGCCAGTCCAGGTATCCGCAGGGTATTCAGCCCCCTGAGCTGAAAGACAGGGATGGAGAGCAGAATAAACCCCCCATAATCCAGGAGGAAGCAGCTAACGACCTGCTATGCCACCTGGACACTCAGAAGTCTATGAGGCCTGATAGTATCCACCCAAGAGTCCTGAGGGAGCTGGCAGAGGAGCTTGCCAAGCCACTCTCCATCATTTATCAGCAGTCCTGGTTAACAGGGGAGGTCCCAGAAGACTGGAGGCTTGCCAATGTGACGCCCATCTACAAGAAAGGCCGGAGGGAGGATCCAGGGAACTACAGGCCTGTCAGCCTGACCTCGGTACTGGGGAAGATCATGGAGCAGTTCATCTTGAGGGTGCTCACAGGGCATCTGCAGGACAACCAAGGGATCAGGCCCAGCCAGCATGGGTTCATGAAAGGCAGGTCCTGCTTGACCAACCTGATCTCCTTCTATGACCAGGTGACCCGCCTAGTGGATGAAAAAGTATTGATAACATACTGATGTTTTTAATTGTTACTAAGCAGTCAAGGACTTTTCACCTTCCCATTCTCTGGCCTGCCAGTGAGAAGGCGGTGGGTGCATGGGAAGCTGGCAGGGGACACAGCCAGGACAACTGACCCAAATTAGTCAAAGGTACATTCCACACCATATGACATCATGCTGAGTACAGAAGCTGAGGAGTTATCTGGAGAGGTGCCTCGGCTCAGGAACTAACTGGGCGAGTGGTAAGCAACAGTGCTGTGCATCACTTGTTTTGTATATTCTTTTATCATTATTATTTTTTTTTCCCTGTCCAGTTAAACTGTTGTATCTCAACCCACGAGTTCTGCACTTTTTCTTTTCCATTATCTGCCCCATCCTACTGCGGTGGTGGGGGGAGGGTGAATGAGCGACTGTGTGGTTTTTTTTAGCTACTTGCCAGGTTAAACCACAACAGTCCTTCTTGGTGCCCAATGTTGGGCACAACAGGTTGATATAATGACAAATCTGACTAGAGGGTGTTAGAACAAATGTGTTATAAGCATTCATTATATTAGTTTGATAGTTGCTGGTCACAATGTTTATTTGCTCTCACAGTTCTTGTGCTTGTTCTCAGGAGTGTGTTCTGTGACACCTTACTTGCTGTATATGTTTCCCGTTGTGCTGTTTATCATCTCTGGGAACTGGGTCAAGGTTATCATTGTGCTGTACTTTGTAACAGAGGCTTATGATATGATAAAATGTCTGGTTGTGTCAGTAATCTGGTATCTGTACTCAGCATTGCCATCATCTCTGTACTTCAGTAGCCATCTCTTAGAAACTATTAATAATTACTCTTTTTACCTTTTCTCCTCGGATACTCAGTCTATGGGGGAGACACATTCCCTCACCTTCCCCTTCTCCTGCAGGCTAGTTACAACAGCTCTTGAGAATTTCGTATATTTGGGATGTTCAAACCAGCATGCTCCTATTGCTAGGTCTCCTGAATGTGTTTCAGGTCTTGTTTAAAGTTAAACAATTATTTTAAAATATCACCCCCACGATGGGCACTGTGGCTGCTTAAACCCCTGCAACAGGCACTGCAGCTATCCTCATCCCAGCAATGGGCACTGTGGCTACTCAAACCCTGGTGACAGACACTGCAGATGAACCAGAGAACCAACCCGTCCTGGCATCAGTTGCCTGATACACAAGAAGAAATGGACAGGAAAGTCAGCTTGTTTAGAAAAGGATGATGAAGAAGGGCCATCACGAGAACAGGAGGAGGAAGAGGCAGAACCAGAGATAACCACCCGATCCCTATCCTTGAGTGAGCTGCAAGATATGCAAAAAGACTTCAACCGTTGTTCGGGCGAGCACATTGTCACCTGGCTGATCTGATGCTGGGATAATGGGGCCAGTAGCCTGGAATTAGAGGGTAGGGAAGCCAAGCAGCTGGGGTCCCTGTCTAAGGAAGGGGGCACTGACAAGACAACTGGAAAAAAGACACAAGCCCTCAGTCTCTGGAGGTGACTCCTGTCAGGTGTGAAGGAAAGGTATCCCTTCAAGGAAGATGTTCTATGTCACCCAGTGTTGTGGTTTAGCCCCAGCCAGCAATTAAGCACCACACAGCTGCTCACTCACTCCCCCCTTCCCCAGTGGGATGGGGGAGAGAATTGGGAAAAACTCGTGGGTTGAGATAAAAACAGTTTAATAGGACAGCAAGAGAGAAGGAAACAACAATGATAACAATACTATTAATACTGACAAAGGAATGTACAAGAACAAGTGATGCCCAATACAGCAATTGCTCACCACCCGGTGATCGATAGCGTGTCCCCGAGCAATGATTCCCACCCCCCGGCTACCTCCAGTTTATGTACTGGGCATGACGTTATATTGTACAGAATATCTCTTCGGCCAGCCTGGGTCAGCTGTCCCGGCTGTGCCCCCTCCCAGATTCTTGTGTACCTCCTTACTGGCAAAGCATGGGAATCTGACAAGTCCTTGGCTTAGTATAAGCACTATAACTACTTAGCCACAACTAAAACTTCAGTGTGTTATCAACATCATTCTCATACCAACTCCAAAGCACAGCACTATACCAGCTATTGGGAAGAAAAAAACAACTCCATCCCAGCAAATGGACCACCATGGAGAGAGGTATCCAGTACCTGAGGGAATTAGCCATGGTGGAGGTGATTTATAATAACCTGGACAACAGAGATGCAGGTGAAGTCCAGTGCATATGATACATGTGGCGGAAGTTTGTACAGAGCGCACCATCATCGTATGCCAATCCATTGGCAGTAACGACCTGGAAAGACAAAGATGGACCAACAGTGGATGTATTGGCTGGCCAACTCCAGCAATACGAAGAAAATATATCCTCCTCTCTACAGGCCTGCATCTCGTCTGTGAAAAAAACTATTCGAAAAGTCTGAAAAACTGTTCCAGGAGTTCCTGCAACTCGAAGAAGATATGTCCGATGCCCCACCTGTACAGACCAGTATTTCAGCTGTTAGGAGTAAGAGTTCTTCTGCTGAAGTGAGAGGATATAGGGGATACACACCTTGGGCAACCTTGTGGTTTTATCTGCGTGACCAGGGAGAGAACATGAGGAAGTGGGATGGAAAATCTACCTCGACCCTAGAGGCTTGGGTACGTGAGTTGCAAGGAGAAACAATCACAAAAGGGAGTTCTTCCAGGAAAACTGATGCTCCAGTATCCAGTGAGCAGTTTCTCAGACAGGGTAGAAGGGCTGGTCTGACTTCTGATCTTAATAAAGGGACTTCTGATTTGTAATCACAAGTTGGTAACGGCTACTATGACCAGAATTAGAGGGTCCCTGCCTCCAGCCAGACGGAGGAGAGCGACAACTGATTTTATTGGACTGTGTGGATTCAATGGCTTGGCACATCACACCCACAAGAGTGTAAGGCTGTAGTGGACACCGGTGCACAGTGTACCCTAATGCCATCAAGCTATAAAGGCACAGAACCCATCTGTATTTCTGGAGTGACAGGGGGATCTCAACAGCTGGCTGTATTGGAGGCTGAAGTGAGCCTAACTGGGAATGAGTGGCAGAAGCACCCCATTGTGACTGGCCCAGAGGCTCCATGCATCCTGGGCATAGACTACCTCAGGAGAGGGTATTTTAAGGACCCAAAAGGGTACCGGTGGGCTTTTGGTATAGCTGCCTTGGAGACGGAGGAAATTAAACAGCTGTCCGCCTTGCCTGGTCTCTCAGAGGACCCTTCTGTTGCGGGGTTGCTGAGGGTCGAAGAACAACAGGTGCTGAAGGCTACCACAACAGTGCACCAGCGGCAATCACAGAATCACAGAATCGCACCAACAGAGACTCCCTGATTCCCATCCATAAGCTGATTCGTCGGCTGGAGTGTCAAGGAGTGATCAGCAAGACTCGCTCACCCTTTAACAGCCCCATATGGCCAGTGTGAAAGTCTAATGGCAAGTGGAGACTGACAGTAGACTACCTGAATGAAGTCACATCACTGCTGAGTGCTGTCGTGCCGGACATGCTAGAACTTCAATATGAACTCAAGACTCGAGTCAAAGGCAGCCTAGTGGTATGCCACAATTGATATCGCTAACACATTTTTCTTAATCCCTTTGGCAGCAGAGTACAGGCCACAGTTTGCTTTCACTTGGAGGGACATCCAGTACACCTGGAATCAACTGCCCCAGGGGTGGAAACACAGCCCTACCATTTGCCATGGACTGATCCAGACTGCACTGGAACAGGGTGAAGCTCCAGAGCACCTGCAATACATTGATGACATCATCGTATGGGGCAACACAGCAGAAGTTGTTTTTGAGAAAGGGAAGAAAATAACCCAAATCCTTCTGAAAGCCTGTTTTGCCATAAAACAAAGTAAGGTTAAGGGACCTGAACAGGAGATCCAGATTTTAGGAATAAAATGGCAAGATGGAAGTCATCAGATCCCAATGGATGTGATCAACAAAATACCAGCCATGTCTCCACCAGCTAGCAAAAAGGAAGCACAAGCTTTCTTGGTCATTGTGGGTTTTTGGAGAATGTATATTCCAAACTGCAGTCTGACTGTGAGCCCTCTTTATCAAGTGACCCAGAAGAAAAATGATTTCAAATGGGCCCCTGAGCAACGACAAGCCTTTGAACAAATTAAACAGGAGATAGTTCATGCTGTAGCCCTTGGGCCAGTCTGGGCAGGCCAAGATGGTAAAAATGTGCTCTACATGGCAGCCGGGGAGAATGGCCCTACCTGGAGTCTCTGGCAGAAGGCACCAGGAGAGACTCGAGGTCGACCCCTAGGGTTTTGGAGTTGGGGATAGAGAGTATTTGAGGCCTGCTATAGTCCAACTGAAAAAAAGATATTGGCAGCATATGGAGTTCGAGCTGCTTTGGAAGTGGTTGGTACTGAAGCACAGCTCCTCCTGGCAGCCTGACTGCCAGTGCTGGGCTGGATGTTCAAAGGGAGTGTCTCCTCCACACATCATGATGCTATGTGGAGTAAGTGGGTCGCACTGATCACACAGCGGGCTCTGATAGGAAACCCCAGTTTCCCAGGAACCTTGGAAGTGATCGTGGATTGGCCAGAAGGAAAAGATTTCTGAGTATCACCAGAGTAGGAGGTGAAGCATATAATAAAATACCGGAAAACAAAAAGCAATGTGCCCTGTTTACTGATGGGTCCTGTCACATTGTGGGATAACATCGATGGTGGAAAGCTGCTGTATGGAGTCCTATACAACGAATCGCAGAAGCTGTTGAAGGACAATGTGAATCGAGTCAGTTTGCAGAGGTGAAAGCCATCCAGCTGGCTTTAGGTATTGGGTCTCGCTGGGATGGAGTTAATTTTCCCCATAGCAGCCCTCATGGTGCTGTGCTTTCTATTGGTCGCTAGAAAGGTTTTGATAATGCACCAGTGTTTTGGCTACTGCTGAGCCATGCTTGCACAGCATCAGGGCTGTCTTTCCAACATTCCCCCCCCAGCAGTAGGCTGGGGGTGGGCAAGATCTTGGGAGGGGACATAGCCAGGACAGCTGACCCAAACTGGCCCAAGGGATATTCCGTACCATATGATGTCATCTCAGAAATAAAAGCTAAGAGAAATGAGGAGGGGTGAGGGGCATTAGTTTTTTATGATGTTTGCCTTCCAGAGCAACCGATAGGCATACTGAAGCCCTGCTTCCTGGGAAGTGGCTGGACATCACCTGCTGATGGGAGGTAGAGAATAAATCTTTGTTTTCTTTTGCTTCCGCACACGACCTTTGCTTTTTGCTTATTAAAATGCCTTTATCTTGACCCACGTGTTTGGGTTTGGTTTTTTTTTTCCATCCTAACTTCTCCCCCCTTGTCCTGCTCAGGAGGGGAGTGATAGAGTGACTTGGTGGGCACCTGGCAGCCAGCTAAGGTTAATCCAGCATGGTCCTTTTTGGTGCCCAACGTGGGGCATGAGACAACGGCAGTTTTGAATTGCGCGTGCTGTAGTTAAGTGGCGAGCTTATGTGCAGGTCACAGAGTTTGCTGGCTGCACTGTGTATCTCTTTATTTTGCTGAGCTTGGGAACCTGTTAATAGAAACAATGGCTATGTGCTTTGTCCTGGCATTGATGGCCTTACTGTTCTGGGGGAGCTATCTTGTGGAAGGGATGGAGGAATACATCTCCCTCTTCCTAATCAGGATTGATGTGGGTGGTTTTATTATGCAGGCTCCCAAGGTCCTTGTTCACCCTTATGTGAGCTGTTTAATACTACTAATTAACACTGTTGGCATATTATAGGGTTTGTGGAATCTGGTGTCGTCCTGGTGTAAGAGAAGTCAGCTTTTGGGTGAGGCGATACTGATACATGCCCTGAGGTGGCCTTTCCCTGGGTGGCAGGGTGTGTGGAAGGATTTGGGCAGGTTCCTAGGATGGTTATCACCTCCCATAGCCTGGGACTTTACACCTGAACAGGCAAGTAACCCTGGCAAACTGACGCACCACCTGATAGAAGGGTGCCTTGCCTACCCCAATGAAAACCATCAGCTTCTAGCACTGTACTGGGGCCTGACCTGTGCCTACTGAGCCACAGTTCAGTACTATCAGAGGACTGTGGTTAAGGCAGGGACCCAAAGCACCTCTGAGAATGGCTTGACTGAGACTGGTGTGCAAACTACATCTAAGAACATGATAGCTGAGACAGGGACCCAAACCGCTTCTGAGGATACCATGGTTGACATAGGGACCCAAACAACAAGAACTACAGTAATTGCCCCAGTAATGAAAAAGAAACAGTGGACAAGGAGGTCAATGGGTCCATATCATCGATTAGTAAAGGAGGAGGAAGAAGAGGAAAGGTTTGATCAAGAAGCCAGTTCTTCAGCAAAGAAATGGGAGGAAGGAGTGAGAGAATGCAGACAGGAAGCAGAAACTACCTGGTCCCTGACCTCATCAGAATTTTGAGACATGCAGAAAGGTTACAGCCACTGGCCAGGTGAGCGGATTGCTTCCTGGCCTCTCCGATGCTGGGATAACGGGGCCAACAGTCAGCAACTGGAAGGTAAGGAAGCCCAACAGCTGGGATCCCTTACTAGAAACTGGGTAATTGAGAGAGGAATTGGAAAAGAGGCAGCAATCTGCAGTCTCTGGAGACGGCACCTTTCAAGTTTGAGGGCAAGATATCCATTCAAGGAAGATCTTGTGAACTCCCCAGGAAAGTGGACTACCGCAGATGAAGGCATCCAGTACCTGAGAGAATTAGCGGTGCTGGAAGTCATCTACAGTGATCTAGATGATGATTAGGTCTCCAAAGATCTGGAGGATGTCCTGTGCACACGGGATATGTGGAGGAAGGTGATTCAAAGTGCCCCAGTACCATATTCTAACAGCTTGGCAGTGATGTATTGGCCCGGATATAGATACACCAGCTGTGGAGAGAGTGTCTTCTTGGCTCCAAAACTTTGAAGAAAATCTCTGTCTCTCCTCATCCCTACAGGCCAGTGCCTTGGCTGTCAGGGGTGCCCCAAGAAGTCAGTTGCCTCCTGCCCTGGTCAGCATGCCGCATGGAGCACTCTGTTTTTTCCTGCTTGACCAGGGGGACGACATGAGGAAGTGGGATGGTGAGCCCACCTTCCAGCTAGAAGCCCGTGTACATGAACTGAGAGGGAAGACAGCTGTTAAGAAGGGGCCACACAAGAAGGCTGTCAGTTTAGATGCTGTAGACACAAGAAGGAAATCAGCGATCTCCCAGACTCAGAAGAACTGAAACCACCTCCCTTGATCCTGGTGAGAGGACTTCTGGTCTGGCACCGCAGAGGTCAGACAGTGAATACTCTGATGAGGAACAGGAAGAGAGGGTCCCTGCCTTCGGCCAGGAGGAGGAAAGGGATGACCGGGTATACTGGACTGTGTGGGTGTGATGGCCTGGCATGTCAGACCCACAGAAGTATAAGGCTTTGGTAGATCCTGGTGCACAGTGTATGCTGGTGCCATCAGGGTATAAGGGCACAGAACCCACCTGGATCTCTGGAGTGACAGGGGGATGCCAAGAATTGTCTGTATTGGAGGCTGAGGTGAATTTAACAGGGGACAAGTGGGAAAAGCACCCCATTGTGTCTGGCCCAGAGGCCCCTTGTATCCTTGGCATAGACTACCTCAAGAGAGGTTACTTCAAGGACCCGAAGGGGTACTGATGGGCTTTTGCTGTAGACACTGTGAACACAGAGAAGATCAAACACCTATCAACCCTGCTTGGCCTCTCGGAAGATCCCTTCATTGTGGGATTGCTGTGAGTTGAAGAACAGCAGGTGCTGATTACTACCAGGACGGTGTACAGGCAGCAATACTGCACAAACTGAGACTCCCTGATTCCCATCCATGAGCTGATTCATCAACTGGAGAGCCAAGGAGTGATCAGCAAGACCAATTCACCTTTTAATAGTCCCATAGGGCCTGTGCAAAAGTCTGACGGAGGGTGGAGGTTAACAGTAGACTATCATGGCCTGAATGAAGTGATGCCACCAATGAGTGCTGCTGTACCAGACATGTTAGAGCTCCACTATGAACTGGAGTCAAAGGCATACAAGTGGTATGCTACAACTGACATTGCCAATGCTTTTTTTTTTAATCCTTTTGGCAGCAGAGTACAGGCCACAGTTTGCTTTCATGTGGAGGGGTGCCTGATACACCTGGAATTGACTGCCCCAGGGGGCAGCTCCACCATTTGTCATCCACACTGCACTGGAAAAGGGTGATGCCCTTGAACATCTACAATACATCGATGACATCATCATGTGGGGAAACAAGGCAGAGGAAGTGTTTGAGAAGGGTAAGAGAGTAATTCAGATTCTTCTGAAAGCTGGTTTTGCCATAAAAAAAGCAAGGTCAAGGGACCTGCACAGGAGATTCAGTTCCTGGGAATAAAATGGCAGGATGGAAGTTGTCATGTCCCTATGGATGTGATCAACAAGATAGCAACTATGTCTCCACCACCAGCTAACAAGAAAGAAACACAAACTTCCCTAGGTGTTGTGGGATTCTGGAGAATGCATATCCCAGATTATAGACAGCTTGTGAGCCCTCTCTATCGAGTGACCCGAAAGAATGACTATTTTGAGTGGGGCCTTGAGTAACAGCAAGCCTTTGAGCAGATCAAACAGGAGATAGCTTCTGCAGTAGCTCTTGGGCCTGTCCAGACAGGTCCAGCTGTGCAAGATGTGCTCTACACTGCAGCTGGGGAGCATGGTCTTACCTGGAGCCTCTGGCAGAAAACATCAGGAGAAACCCGAGGTCGACCATTAGGGTTTTGTACCTGGGGGTATCGAGGATCAGAAGCCCACTACACCCCGGCTGATAAAGAGATACTAGCAGCATATGAGGGGGTTCGAGCCACTTCAAAAGTTGTTGATACAGAAGCATATCTCCTCTTAGCACCATGATTGCCCATGCTACACTGGATGTTCAAAGGAAACATCCCCTCTACACATCATGCAACCAGCACTACAGGGAGTAAGTGGGTAGCATTGATCATGCAAAGGACTTGAATGGGGAAACCCAACCTCCCTGGAAGAGATCATGGACTGGCCAGAAGGCAGAGATTTTGGAGCTTTGCCAGAGGCGGTAGCTCGTGCCCAGGAGGCACCACCATATAGTGAGTTATCAGAAGATGAAAGGCGTTATGCTTTGTTTACTGATGGATCCTGTCATGTGGTAGGAAACCATTGGAAGTGGAAAGCACCTGTGTGGAGTCCCACACAACAAGTCGTTGAAGCTGTTGGAGATATGAAGCTAAGGGTATTGTTTAGTCTCTGTGAGTAGTTAACAAGGTCCAACCTTGAGGGAAGGAACAAGATAACCACAAAGGGAACACTACTACTGAATTTTAAGTGAACTATCCTTATTAACATATAATTAACATAGTAAAAACCCACCCTTGGGTAGGGAAAGACAACCCTGACAGCAGAGAATTGGACTGGACAGGACTCCAGCGTGCACTGACCTGTTGATCAGGGACTCCTCCGGATCTCCTCCGAGGTTGGGGTGACAAGCGACTCAAAGGTGCAACACCCGAAAAGAGATATTTGCATAAGGGTGAAAGGAGGGTGAATCCTTGGATTGGTGAGTATAAAAATTTAATTATTTTCGTGGAAGGGTATAAAGTCACATGCGCATAAAGTCACCCATGGACGCCAGCAAGGGATGCTTTAACTGACCAGTGGGGTGAGAGCCAAGGGTGCATAAGGGTACATTCTTTACATGTTGAAGCTTGGTACCAAGGGGGTGCCTTTGCTGAGTCTGAGAACAAGGTACAGGAAACAATAGGTAAAATGGGATTGAACCAATCCACGATTTCTCCCTGTAGCCCTTTGGGGTGTATTTTGAAAAACTGGAAAAAATTTGGAGGTGATCTTGTAACCAAGGTGATGGGGAAATCAAACGATAATTAGAAAATAGGATAGTAATAAAAGACGTAACTATAGGAATAGGTTATGCATCAGTGTTATACACCAGCAGTGCTGCTTGAGGACTCACCTGACCCTTCCCATCTTGATTTAATTATCAAGGAATTAAGTGTAACATTGTGATCATGGTATTATGTTCTGTTCTAATAACAAGTAGCTAGAAAGAAGGAACACCTTGGTCAGTTCTACGGTCCGGTGGGTAAATGATTACTCATTCTATAGTCCTGTCTTAAAACAAAGGACTGTGGGGTGAATGATTGCATATTGGGCCGATAGCCTGTGAAAGCCTATTGAGTGTTGCCAAGTTTAAGTGAACTTTGTGGGAAAGGTAATTCTGGCAGGGGGAGATCGCAACCACCAACTCAGAGACCACCCACTCAAGAAACCCTCTGACTCAAAAGATTAAGGAAGTAAAATCCCAAGAAATTATAGTGAGCATGCGTGATCATTTACATGGTAGGCGAGGAATACTTAACCAATCATTGTATGGACACTTGATGATTATGTATTAATCTTGTAATCATAGACCTATAAATGTTTGACTTTTGAACTGATTGAGCAAACACGATTTAGGAGGAACTATCCCCCGTGTTCCCAGCGCTGAAAATAAAGAATGCCTGCCTTTTAACACTACATTGGTGTTACGAGGTTTATTCCCGATTTCGGTGACAATCTGATGACTAAAGATACAATGAAAAGATATTGTAACCAGTGGTGGCCAAATTACAAATTGGATGAATGTGAACGATGGCTGGAAAAAGGATCTTTACAATTTAATATTATACTGCAGTTAATGTTGTTTTGTCATTGACTTGGGAAAATGGGATGAAATTTTGTATGTTGATGCTCTTATGACTCTCTACAGAAATCCTGATATTCAGAAAAGATGTAAACTAACAACTGACCTAGTGATGTATAAAGCTTCTGATAAAAAAAAAAAAAGAGCGGTTGTAGCATAGGCTGTGATAATAAAAAATTGAAGAGGGAGAAGAACAGGAGGATGTACAATTGTTAGTCCCAACAGCCCCACCTTTATACAAAAATAGTGTTGGACAATCACCAATTGATTCTAATTCACAATCAGGCAATGAGAATTTCAGCCCCATTTCCCGTTGGACCAGAGGGCACACTCAGCCAGTTATTCAGGCTCCCTTGAGACAAGCAGTGGGACTGGAAGGATTGCTGGTTTTTGTACATGTTCCCTTCACTACCTCTGACCTGTTAAATTGGAAACTATCTGTTGGTTTATATAGAGAAAATCCTGAAGGAATGCACCAGCTTTTAGAGACTATAATGCTGACTCACAGTCCTAGTTGGGGTGATGTACAAGCATTATTGAATACTTTCTTTACAGCAAAGGAAAAAAGAATGGTAATAAAAAAGCCAGGGAAGAAGGTGAGAAAAGAAATAGACAGGAGGACCCTGAGGATTATTTGCCTGTTAGAAAAGATCCAGAGTGGGATCTTAATAGGGAGGGGAAGGCCCAGCTGAAGCAATACCAACAATTAATATTATATTGGGTCTGGCACGGAGTACTGAAACTGAAAAATGTGTCCAAACTATATGAGGTGAGACAGGGCCCCAATGAAAATCCGTTGGCCTTTTACGAGAGATTATGTGAAGTAGCTAGAAAACAGATAGATTTGAATCCAGATGATGAGGTAAATCAGAGGATGTTCAATATGCTTTTCATTGGGCAGCGACTCAGGATATAAGGAGAAAGTTGCATAAAGTTGAAGGGGCTGGGGGAATGTCAATTTCACAATTAATAGAAATAGAATATAACATGTATAACAATCGGGATGAGAGAGAAAGAAAAGAAAACCAGAGCAGAATGAGGTTGCAAACATCCTTGCTGGCAGCAGCAATAAATGGAAACGATATCAGAGAGAAAGGTAGAGGAAGAGGAGGACGCGGTGGGATAATGCAGGGAAGAGGCCCACAAAACCAAACCCCTCTAGGACCAAATCAGTGTGCTGCCTGTAAACAGGAAGGGCACTGGAAGAACAAATGCCCAAACCGAAAGAGGTCAGAGGAACAAGATCACGCAGGAAACACTAATCTTATTATGTTAGAAGATTCAGACAATGAATGAAGAGGACCGGGGGAAAACATTGAAGTCTTTCCAGCTGATCCCTTGGTTCCAGTTAAGCTGGGGAATGAGACCATAGATTTTTTAATTGACAGTGGGGGCACTCATTCAGTAGTCACCAGTTGTAAAGGACCTCTAAGTAAACTATTCCTATTGTTGGGGCAACGGGAAAAAGAACATTAAGGCCATTTTTACAACCAATGGAATGCACAATTGGGGGAACTAAATTAATTCATGAGTCTCTATATATGCCAGAATGCCCCCTACCCCTATTGGGACGAGATTTGTTATGCAAACTAAATGCACAAGTAACCTTTTCTGAGAATGCTGTAGAGTTCCATATCCCGCCTGAAACAGTCTGGAAGGCGCAAACCTGTCTATTGACAGATAAAGCCCTGGAAAAACCTGGAAACAACATCCCAGACACGATATTGAATGCGGTAATTCTTTTGACATGGGCATCAAAGAAACCAGCTAATGCGAAAAATGTAACTCGGATTAAAATAGAACTAAAGCCAGGGGCAAAGCTGGTAAGGGGAAATCAGTACCCTATTAGATTGGAAGCACGCAAGGGTCTGGAGCCCTTGATAAATACTTTTATGCAATACAGACTGCTCGGAGAATGTCAATCTGAATGTAATACTCCTATTTTACCAGTAAAGAAGCCTTATGCTGAAAAATATAGACTAGTACAATCAAATAACCATGGACATAAACTCCACTGTACCGAACCCTTACACCTTACTAACTTTGATACCTGAAACAACTGCCTATTTTACTGTTTTGGACTTAAAAGATGCTTTCTTTTGTATCCCAGTGGACGAACAAAGCCAAACAATCTTTGCCTTCAAATGGGAAAACCTCACAATGGGAAGAAAGGTGCTGTTGTGTTGGACTGTGCTCCCCCAAGGATTTAAAAACAGCCCTACTCTGTTTGGTAACATATTGGCAAAAGACTTAGAACAATGGCAGGGTGAGAATGATAATGTAACTGTTACAATGCATAGCAGAAAAGGAGGATCGATTAGTGGAAATACTGAAATGTTCAAGAGATACAGAAGGATGGTGGGTAACCCCGAATCAGCAAGTTCTTACTACAGCCAAAATGATAGAAGCTCTCCTCAAGAAACTACATGAAGAAACTCACATGGGAGCTGATGCTATGATCAGCAGTGTTAAGAGATACGCTATAGAGCCAAAAATGCAGTCAAGTGCAGAAGTGATATTAAGAACGTATCACACCTGCTGCGCAAACAACCCTAAGATTCAAAGAAAGCCACCAATGGGTAAAGTGTGTATTGCTCCTCCCTTGGGAAAAGGCAAACCCATTCATGGGATTGTCTTCACTCAAGGACCTGGGTGTACTTGGTGGGTAACGTGGAAGGATGGGGAGACCTGGTGTGTGCCTCAAGGGGATTTAATCTTGGGGGAAAAATGTGATGTGAGTTGTATGTTGTAGGAAGTAATGTAGCAGGAATGACCTGAAACGATGAAGAATGAGCTTCACAAGGAACTGGGCAAGTGCAATGATGACCGAAACCAAGCTGATGTTGATGCCCAACAATCAAACATGCTGCTTCTCCTGTCCTGAGCACTCATCTTGACAGATGGGGCCCAAGTCATAGCCTGTTTTTATGAACATCTGGAGGAGTGGAGGAAGCCCATGGAATGGGAGAATAAAGTTACCCTCTGTCTATAGAGCAGCCTAAACTAAGGGACTTCTCCAAGTTCAGCATCAAGATGCTGGAAGCTAGCACCGAGATGAATCTGGACAATCTTTCCTTCATTGGCCCTTTTGAGCAAGGAATGACAAGGATGCAAGGCTTGAAACATTAATTTATATCAGTCATAATGGGTGTAGATTTCTTTTTCCCTGGCAAGGAACACAGGTACTCAGCAGGAAGCTGTGAGTACTAGATCTGTGCACACTCCCTTGCAAATGTTCTGGGGAGTAGCAGTTTTTAAATAATCACCTTCTGCACAGCCTACAAACACTCTCCCTTTCAGATCCGATTATAATCAATGTGAGTAGTGTTATTCCAACATTATAACCCACAGTTGCTAACCATGCTAGTTCATGATATGCTATGCTAATATAAAAGACTTGACCTTCATGTTGTCAAAGCAATAGGAAATCATAGTGATTCAAAGAAATTCAAAATTAATAACATCAAAGTGTTATTAAGCAGACATCATTATTACAGCGCTGGACACATGGGGGATATCTCCTAACATGCGTACCCTGAAACAAAAGTTCATCCTTTATATACCTTAAAGACATGAATGTTCACACATTTTCCGAGAAATCTCCGCCTCCCTGCCTATCTACTACATTTACATAATGCTGGCGTTGCAAAACTACACTACGCATGTGCGGGGGTCTCGGGTGGTCGTCGGTGGTCATTTGGGGAGTTAGCCCCCTACTCCTTTTTCCCTCTTATGGTCACGGGTCTCCTGAGGATAGTTTCTTCTCCTTGGATGTTTGCCCCTTCTGTTGTCCAGCCAAGCAGTTCCTTCTTATCATCCTTGTTCAAGCACTCCTGCCAGGATGTTTCTATTCTCAAGGTTAAGATATCTTCTCTGTACTCATTAATCTCTCAGTCCTTGCTCTTAACTCTTCTTTGTTTTGATTTCATGAGGCCTCTTGGTTCTACACACACGCATTTCTTGTGATTAACTAGTTACACATAGCTGAAATATTAGCACTCAGGCAAGTATAGCCTAAGGACTATGAGAGTAGGCTGTTAAACATAATCACACAGTTATTAGGCTAAAGAAATCTGTACAAAAGTTAAACTAATCATGTAATCAATAACCCTCCAGAAAGTACATAAATGTATCGCAGTTCTTACCAGTTTTGCAGTTAGTTCTCAATCTCAGGGTACAGGATGTTTTACACAGTTCACTTATCTTACACAGTTCTCTTAGGAGTTTCAGTTATGATTCAAAGGATACAATGGAAATTTATAACATCAAAGCCCTGTTTCAATAGTCATTCTATAAAAGCAGACATATGTAGCATGTATGCAGAAAAACTGCTACTTGGCATGCTTTCACTCTTTATGATAAATAAGAACAAAATGACTCCCTGTATTTTAATTTAGAAACAACAACATTCATTGTGTATGTTCACTCTTTTCCAATGTGATAAAGAGAGTAGCAAATTATTCCTCTAGCTCATACTTATATTAAGAGAATATCAGACAGCTCTTGCAATTCACTGTTAATCTTAAATAATGCTTTATGGAATTGTTAAAAGATGTAAAAAGATAGAAGCAAAGCATTGCCCTTACCATGCAGTATATTAAATATCAGATTCTCATGACTTTTCCAGAGAGCATCATGTAATGCCTTGAGCTTAGTTTAGGATATCTATTTCTTAAGGCACAATAAATCAAATCTGAAAAATATTAGCATAACCAAAATGGATTTTGACCCCACAGCATTCCACAAGGCAGACTGTAAAATGAGAAATCCACACAGTCCTGAGGAACTCACAGGAGCTTCTTCCTTTCTGAGAAAGATAGCAGTTCCAAGGGGCTAAGAAAACGTGGCTGCTTCGCTGCTGTCTGTAAGTTCACTGGAAAATGGAAAGGATTACTATATGCTCAGTGCCTGGCATAATGTCATAATTTGCTAACAACTAGTGTAGCATCATTATACCAATGTATATCACATGAACTATATAAATTTTCTAGTGTTTAGCGAAGAATGTATTATCATTTGAAACAGTCATCATGCCAATCTATATCATGTGAACAATTATCTTGGTTTCAGCTGGGATAGAGTTAATTTTCTTCATAGAAGCTAGTATGAGGCTGTGTTTTGGATTTATGTATGAAAATAATGTTGATAACATACTGATATTTTCAGTTGTTGCTAAGCAGTCAAGGACTGCCCAGCTTCTCATGCTGGCCTGCCAGTGAGAAGGCGGGGGGTGCATGGGAAGCTGGGAGGGGACACAGCCAGGACAGCTGACCCAGGCTGGCCAAAGGGATATTCCATACCATATGACATCATGCATATATAAACTGGGGGAGTTGGCCGAGGCAGTGCTGCAGCTCGGGAACTAACTGGACATCAGTCAGTGGGTGGTGAGCAACTGTGCTGTGCATCACTTGTTTTGTATATTCTTTTATCATTATTATTATTTTTATTTTTATTTTCCCTGTCCTATTAAACTGTCTTTAGCTCAACCCACAAGTTTTACCCTTTTTCTTTTCCAATTCTCTCCCCATCCCACTGCGGGGGGTGGGAGGGGAGGGTGAGTGAATGGCTGTGTGATTGTTTTGGCTACCTGCTGGGTTAAACCACAAGAAGTTCTTCACAAACTACTCCAGCCTGGGTCCCTTCCACGAGGTGCAGTCCTTCAGGAACAGACTGTTCCAGCATGGGTCCTCCACAGGGTCACAAGTCCTGCCAGAAAACCTGCTCCAATGTGGGCTCCTCTCTCCATGTGGCCACAGGTAATGCCAGGAGCCCGCTCCAACGTGGGCTTTCCACGGGGTCACAGCCTCCTTCTGGCATCCACCTGCTCCGGTGTGGGGTCTTCCATAGGCTGCAGGGGGACAGCCTGCCTCACCATGGTCTTCACCAGGGGCTGCAGGGGAATCTCTGCTCTGGCACCTGGAGCACCTCCTCCCCCTCCTCCTTCACTGACCTTGGTGTCTGCAGAGTTGTTTCACATATTCTCACTCCTCTCTCCAGCTGCAGTTGCTGTTGTGCAGCATTTTTTACACTTTCTTAAATATGTTATCACAGAGACACTACCGCCATCTCTGACTGGCTCAGCCTTGGCCAGCAGTGGGTCTGTCTTGGAGCTGGCTGGCATTGGCTCTATCGGACTGATACATTTATGTACTTTCTGGAAGGTTATTGATTACATGATTAGTTTAACTTTTAACGATTTCTTTAGCCTAATAACTGTGTGATTATGTTTAACAGCCTATTCTCATAGTCCTTAGGCTATACTTGCCTCAATGCTAACGTTTCAGCTATGTGTAAACAGTTAATCACAAGGAAAGCGTGCATGTAGAACAAAGAGGCCTCATGAAGTTAAAACAAAGAGTTAAGGAGTTAAGGACTGAGAGATTAATGAGTACAGAGAAGATATCTTATCCTTGAGAATAGAAACATCCTAGCAGGAGTGCTCAAACAAGGATGATAAGAAAGAATCGCTTGGCTGTACAAACAGAAGGGGCAAACATCCAAGTGATTCAAAGAAATCCAAACTTAATAACATCATTAAGCAGACATCTTTATTACAGCGCCGGACGCATGGGGGATATCTCCTCCTAATATGCATACCTCATGTTACCAGCATCTGAATTATATAGAGTACATGCATCCATATTCATTGCAATTGTTAGCGTATTCATGACATTTCCGAGAAATGTTTAACATACTCAAATGTCCCTGACACATGCGCTGTTAAATGAGTCGGTGGTCCTCTGGTGGTCTCTGGTGGCTTTTTGCAGTACTTGGTCCCCTTAACTCGTCTGTCCTCCAGAGGAACTCTTTTCTTATTGGCTCTTTCCACTTGCTTAGCTTGTATTTTAACATTGTACTGGTTCTTATCGGTTCCTGCAAGTTGCTTGGTTAAGATAGAAGAAGTTCTCCACAGTAGTTTATCTTACACAATCCTCGCATACAAAAGGAAATTTACAAAACTCACATTTGATTGATTTTACATGTTAAAACCTTCTTCCTTGTCTCAGACCTTTGTTTCACAAGGAGAAGAAACTATCCTCAGGAGACCCGTGACCATAAAAGGGAAAAAGGAGTAGGGGGCTAACTCCCCAAATGACCACCAATGACCACCCGAGACCCCCGTGCATGCGTAGTGTAGTTTTGCAACGCCAGCATTATGTAAATGTAGTAGATAGGCAGGGAGGCGGAGATTTCTCGGAAAATGTGTGAATATTCATGTCTTTAAGGTATATAAAGGACGAACTTTTGTTTCAGGGCATGCACATTAGGTGGAGCGATCCCCCGTGCATCCAGCGCTGCAATAAAGAATGCCTGCCTTCTAAAACTTCAAACTAAGTGTTAGAGGGTTTTCTTGCCGACTTTTTCGGTAACAGACATAGGGGAAACTTCTGCCATCTTCTCATAGAAGCCAGCCCTGTAGCCCCCCTGCTACCAAAACCTTGCCACGCAAACCAAATACAGGCATGTAACTCCTTTCCAGAACTCTGTAGGAAACGGTTGCGTTTCTCCAGGAGCTGTGATTCTGCTGGAGAACATCAGTGCTAAAAAGCAGACATTGCAACATCCAGTGCCATGGGTACTAAGCCCTCCTTGTAGGTCTAAGCTTCCAGGTAGTCTCAAACTGCTGACTGCACATTTGTAACAAAGTTACCAGAAGCAGTGACATGTTTAAGTGCCATTGTTTATATTGTATCAGAGGTATGGTGAGACATGATAGAAGTGCAATAATGAGGAGCTGCTCATTAGCTTCCGATGTCTCTGTCCTCGATCTCTGTGGCTAGGTAGAAGGCTCATAAAAGTATAGGGAGAAGAAAAAGAGGAGTTCTGGCTTGAAAGATGATATATAGGGCTGTCTGCTTCTCTATGCAGGAAGATGCAAAGATGATAAAAACAAGTGCAATGAGTCTCCGTATATTTTAGCCCTATAATGAGGAATATGTTCTTAACTTTTGCCTTGATAGAAAGTTAATTTTATGCTTTTAAACCTTGTCTGCAATACACAGCTTTGTTTCTTAGGGAGCTCAGAACATGAAGATATGCTGTATCATTCTCGATGTGAATCCCAGTTTTTGGAGTGCCTGAAAATCTGCAGTACATGCTTCTGCCAAGCTTCAAGGGCTAAGGCTGCGATATGGTAACACAGGGTGCCATACTTGGGGAGTTAAATTTGTCCTGAGAAGGGTTGTCTAGAGCCAATTTGCAAATAAGAAAATGGGAAGAGAGCCTGAAACTCTGGGCTCACAGAGTACCTGCAGTTAGGCAGAGTGTAGTCTGATGCTCTGGCTCTGATGACCTAGATGCCACAAACAGGATGGTCACGCCTCTCTGTTTCCGACATGACTCTTCCTGTCCTACTGGTGCTTCTGTGAGCTCTCAGCAAGCCTGTTCAGAGAGTTAATCCAGAAAAAAATAATCAATCATCCTGTTTTACAGGGTTAGTTTTTTAAAATTCACTAGGGCAGCTGTCTTCAAAGCGGGGTGTATGCACCCCAGGGGGTGCACAAGAAGGTCCACTGATGTTTGGGAAGAAAATATTTTTTGTATTGTTAATAAATAAAATTTTTAAAACTTATTTTAAAACAAGTGTTTCTTTCATTTGCGTCTCATCCTTTTTTAATGTCTATTTTTGTGCATGCTTTATAGTGTACATAATATATTAGTACAATAGTACATGTATATAATTTATTAATAAATATACATATATCTGGGGGTGTGCTCAAAAATTTTTTACTGATTGGGGTGCACAATCAAAAAAGTTTGGAGACCACTGCAATAGGGAGTCAGACAATTGACAAAAAACAGAGGAATAAGGGTGCAGCCCATGCAGGGAGTTGGCACCCCTTTTGACAGTAGCTGGCTAGAAGGTCAGCTTAGTTGCACTGTCAAATCGTGATAGTCATCCACCACTTCCTCTTGTCATTAGTGAGGTTAACAATGAAAAAAAGTCCCATCCGTGGCCTTGACTTTTTAAATGACAGACTTCTCAGAGGCAATAACCTCCAATAGAATAGCTTGACAGACATGTGAGAATGGCGGTCTCTTAAACTGTTCTAGCATAAATTACTATAACAGATAAGTCAAAGATTTTAATATTATTTATGTAAATATGTTTTAAAATACATGCTTATTTTTATAATAATGATGTTTGTTTCAAGCTTTTGGACATTGGATCACATGTGTCTATTTGGACGTTATCATTCTCTCATCTCTGGCCTGGATCTACTACACTCAGAGTGCCAACTATAGCTACAGGATCAGATATCTAATGCAAAATGGACAATGAAACAATGCTTAACAATGTTAGCCTACTGAGTTATATTTAATACCCGCACTGGAGGAATTACCATACAAATATCAGTTTTAACAAGACATAATATGGCAAAATCTACTTGATGGCTTCACAGTATTTTACAAATGTCATTTTATATCTCAACAACACAGCTGGAATTGAAAATATTAGGCAATTTTGTAGAATGATAAAGCTGAAAAAAAGACTCATACCTCCATTATTATCTAATAAAACCTAAGAAATAATACAATTAGGTATGTAGAAAGAAAAGGGATTTTACTGTATATCCAGAAATCAGCATCTGTATTTGGATTTGTAAAAGTCCTAGTTCTTGCTAGACCTATAGATAAGTTAAAATGCATCCCATTAACTTTAAAATCTTGGAAGAAATAATCACCACCAGCAAGCTGTATTTGCCAGATGAGACCTTCTGGTGTGGAAAATTTTCATTATAAAAACCAGCAATATTTGCTGCAGTAATTCCAAAGGGCAGTTTTGTTTCAAAGATATTACTGTCAGCATCCACCCTTCACAGGCAAGTGACCTGGCAGAGAGAGCACATGTCGCTAAAGGGATTTTTCAGTTAAAAGACCTCAAATTAACTGTGCTGCCAGCTCCAACATCAGCTAGAAGAATATGCCCACTTTATGGGTCAATAGACCAAAACAATTATGCAATCCTTAGAAGGCAATCATCATCCTAGGTGTCCCTGATAAAAGACTATGATGCTAATCTGATTTTTCATGTTTTCTTATTTTTGGCAAAGCTTACAGAAAGTAAAGCCAGAAGAAACTAAAATGATGCAAAATAAAATCATGAGTGCTGATCCAAAGGGCTGCATAGACTGGAGATCCATCTAACCCATTATCCATGTTCTGATAGCCATCTATAGTGGACCCCTAAGGAGGAAAATTAGAACAGAATGAACATGCAGTCCTTTTTCCAAATGCTCTTGTAACCTTCAAAAACATGCAAGTCTATGGCTTACTGACCAAATGGAATGTCTCTGTGTCTTGATTTAGCCCACCTTCGGACTAAACGCAAGCACGTGCTCTATCACCCGAAAACCTCCTCTCAGTCGAGAAAGGGAAATTGGGGAAAAGAAACTTGTGGGTTCAAATGGGTTGAAATAGAAACAGATTTAATAAAACACTAAAACTAATATTAATACTAAAGCAATATAAAGTACACAGTTATACTCAGCCCAGATAGTGGTTGCAAGCTGCACACTCCCAGCAGCGAATGCTGGTTGGCAGACACTGCAAGCAGCACAACTCCAGCAAAGGGAGAGTAGGCCTCAGGAGCAGAGTGACGGGCGAGACCCTCCAGGGATGGCAAGCACTGAGGGAGAGAAAGATCGCCATTCCCAGCAGACTCCCCAATTTATAGTGAGCATGATGTTTATGGTATGGAATACTTCTGTTGGCCAGCCTGGGTCAGCTGTCTTGGCCTCCATTCCTCCTAACTTTAGCACCTGGCTGTCTCAAGACTGCTGGAGGCCTTGATCGCTATGGAAACCCGCATACCATGGCTGGCCATGAACTAAAACAAAGTGCGTTATCAACTTGGTTCTTACAGTAACGGGTGCTGCAGTCTTCTCAGAAATGCAGTTTTCCTGAATAGAAAACTGATTTTATGATTCTATCCCAGAAAAACCAGGATATTCTGTATTAATAAACTTTTGAACTCATGCAAACTTTCATAGTCCACAGCAGCTCGTGACAGTAAAATTCCATAGTTTAACTGAACATTATGCAAAAGACCACCTCCTTTGGTTTATTTTCAGCCTGCCTGCAATAGCTTCATTCAATGTTCCCTAGCCCGTACATTGGAAAAAAAAGTACAGTCATTCCTTATTCACTCACTCTCATAATTTCACAAACCTACCATAAGGTCTCCATAGGCTGGAGAATTTGTCGACTTAGTTGCTCCTGGTATACCCATTCCTGGATTTCTAACTGTAGATAGTATTTACGCTAGAGTTCTTCAGCCCAGAAGTGACTGTTAGAAGGATTTGCTGGAGACCTGTATGTGAAACTTGAATTGTGAGTGGCGCAAAGGTGGCAAATACAGAACAACTATTCATTGTCTCTTTCAGTATTAAAATTAGGATCATCAACTGCCCTATTACAGAATCACTAGGTTGGAAAGGACCTTCAAGATCATCAAGTCCAACCATTAATCCAGCGCCACCATGTCCTGAAGCACCACATCCACACGTTTTTTAAACACTTCCAGAGATGGCGACTCCACCACCTCCCTGGGCAGCCTGTTCCAATGCCTGACCACTCTCTCAGTGAAGAAATTTTTCCTAATATCCAATCTAAACATCCCCTGGCGCAACTTGAGGCCATTTCCTCTCGTCCTATCACTAGTTACTTGGGAGAAGAGGCCAACACCCTCGTCGCCACAACCCCCTTTCAGGTAGTTGTAGAGAGCGATAAGGTCTCCCCTCAGCCTCCTCTTCTCCAGACTAAACAACCCCAGTTCCCTCAGACGCTCCTCATAAGACTTGTTCTCCAGCCCCCTCACCAGCTTCGTTGCCCTTCTCTGGACACGCTCCAGCACCTCAACATCCTTCTTGTAGTGAGGGGCCCAAAAGTGAACACAGGATTCAAGGTGCGGCCTCACCAGTGCCGAGTACAGGGGCACAATCTCTTCCCTGCTCCTGCTGGCCACACTCTTTCTGATACAGGCCAGGATGCTGTTG
The DNA here is from genome assembly GCF_964289735.1 of Phaethon aethereus. Lineage (NCBI taxonomy): Eukaryota > Metazoa > Chordata > Aves > Phaethontiformes > Phaethontidae > Phaethon > Phaethon aethereus. The sequence goes on from NC_138581.1 coordinate 13,653,189, forward strand.
GCCTTCTTGGCCACCTGGGCACACTGCCGGCTCATGTTCAGCCGGCTGTCAACCAGCACCCCCAGGTCCCTTTCCGCAGGGCAGCTCTCCAGCCACTCCTCCCCAAGCCTGTAGCGTTGCATGGGGTTGTTGTGGCCAAAGTGCAGGACCCTGCACTTGGCCTTATTAAACCTCATACAGTTGACCTCGGCCCATCGATCCAGCCTGCTCAGATCCCTCTGCAGAGCCCTCCTACCCTCCAGCAGATCAACACTCCCACCCAACTTGGTGTCATCTGCAAACTTACTGAGGGAGCACTCGATTCCCTCATCTAGATCATCTATAAAGATATTGAACAAGACCGGCCCCAGAACCGAGCCCTGGGGAACACTGCTTGTGACCGGCCGCCAGCCGGATTTAACGCCATTCACCACAACTCTCTGGGCTCGGCCATCCAGCCAGTTCCTCACCCAGCGAAGAGTAAACCTGTCTAAGCCACAAGCCACCAGTTTCTCCAGGAGAATGCTGTGGGAGACGCTGTCAAAGGCTTTACTAAAGTCCAGGTAGACAACATCCACAGCCTTTCCCTCATCCACTAGGCGGGTCACCTGGTCATAGAAGGAGATCAGGTTGGTCAAGCGGGACCTGCCTTTCATGAACCCATGCTGGCTGGGCCTGATCCCTTGGTTGTCCTGCAGATGCCCTGTGAGCACTCTCAAGACGAACCGCTCCATAATCTTCCCCGGTACAGAGGTCAGGCTGACAGGCCTGTAGTTCCCGGGATCCTCCTTCCGGCCTTTCTTGTAGACGGGTGTCACATTGGCAAGCCTCCAGTCTTCTGGGACCTCCCCTGTTAACCAGCAGTCCTGGTTAACAGGGAGGAGTGTTGCCAACAGGTGAAGGGAGGTGATCCTTCCCCTCTCCTCAGCAGTGGTGAGGCCACCTCTAGAGCAGCATGTCCAGTTCTGGGCTTCCCAGCACAAGAGAGAGATGGAGCTACCAGAGAAACTCCAAAGAAGGGCCACTAAGATGATGAAAGGACTGGAGAATCCCCCATAGGAAGAAAGGTTGAGAGAGCTGGAACTATGCAGCCTGGAGAAGAGAAGGCTGAGGGGCATCTCATCAAGGTGTATAAACATCTGAAGGGAAGCTGTAAAGACAGTGGAGCCAGACTCTTTCCAGTGGTGGCCACAGACAGGACAAGAGATAACGGAGCACAGACTGAAACACAGGAGCTTCGTCCTGATCATAAGGAAACAGTTTTTCCCTGTGAGGGTGACTGAGCATTGCCATGGGTTGCCCAGGGAGGTGGTGGAGTCTCCTTCCTTGGAGATCTTCAAGAGCTGTCTGGACACGGTCCTGAGCAAGTGGCTCTAAGTGGCCCTGCTTGACCAGGGATGTTGGACCAGATGACCTCCAGAGGTCGCTGGCAACCTCAACCATTCTGTCATCTCTGGGGTTTTCCCACCAGTGACATGGGACTAGTCCTTCCCTGACAGCCAGGGCACTCCATTTGCACTGAGGAGGCAATGAAGGTTCCCCATCCTGCATTGCTCCATTGCCCGTTGCTGGGCCCTTGTGCTTAGGGGCACCAACCTCTCATTGCAAGACCTGACAAGCCTGAGATTAACCCCCCCTCTCCCCGCCACTGCAAGGCCACATGAAGATGGCCATGTCCTGTGAAGTAGGGGCTTTCCCCCTTTGGAGTGTTTGCTGTCCTTGTTGGGCAGTGGTCAGGGGACAGCCCCAGAGACCCCTATGATGTCACTGTGGAGCATCTGTGACTGCCTGTGACCTCAATGCTCTTTAGCAGCTCCAGGCTCTGTCCCGATGCATTTTGCCCAGGGCTCTTGTGGATGCACATGCACAGTGTGCAGGCTTGAGCAGGACCGTGGGCTTGAGTCTTAGCTTTGAGGAGAGCAGCCCTCTGAATGCTAAGCTAAGGCTGCTCCTTCTGATGCTCCTCTCACCACTTCCCAGCTGCAGGGTCCCACATGGTGGCTGTCCTGGGGCCACAAGCACCACTGAAGACTCCCAGCAAGTTCCTCTGTCTTCCCTTACCATCTCCTCCTTCAGGTACCCTCTGCTAGCTCAAGTCATGCTGGTTGTCTGGGAGCTAAGGTGGGGGGCTGGGGCCACCCCACAGGGCTACTGCTGCTTTTCAGCCCTCAAGGAAACCTTTTGGGAAGCCCTTACCTACCCTCTCCTACCCCTTTCTTGGGTTTTCTTTGCTTTTCTCTTCCTAGTGCAAGGAAAGATCAGACACTTTGCATGTCAGTCTGTGCAGGACATGGCATCAGGCACTGAGGAAGTATCTGGAGCAGAGCAGCTCTGCTGTGATGGCCAGCAGGAGCCAGCTGCAACAGGCTGGGCAGTCAGAGGCATCAGAAGACTACCCATGCCCCATCTGCCTGGGAGATGTCAACAGTGCAGCCTACATGGATGTCTGCTTCCATAGATTCTGCTATGGCTGCATCCAGCGGTGGGCCACAATGAGAGCTGCGTGCCCACTCTGCAGGCAGGCTTTTCAACCATGTCCTGCACACAGTGAGAGCAGACAACGACTATGAGGAATTCATAGTTGAATCTCCTACCCATCAGAGGAACATGGACAGGGAGAGGTCCCAGAGTGGATCCCTGTGGTGGCACTCCAACCCGAACAAGAGGGACCATGAGCCATGAACCTCCAGCTGAGAGGAGGCCTGTGGGAAGCAACCAAGCATCAAGAGATGATGGAGCTCCAAGGCCCCCAAATGCCACCTCGCAGTGGGATCCCGAACCCAGTGCTTCTGGGGAGCAAACCCCCACAAAGTGCAGGGGAGCAAGTGGTTAGCCCTGGGGATGGAGTGTACGTCTTCATTGGTATGCTGGTGCTGTCCAGCTTTCCTTTTGGAGAGTCCAGGTGCTTTTCACGGGGTGTTTTTTTCAAAACCAAAGAAAAACCCATTGCAGGGAATACTTTCCAACATTGTCTCCTGGAGCATGTGGTGATTTTATTTAATGTAAATGCTGCAACAGAGCAGGCGTGGCTCATACTCTCCCAGCCTCCACCTTTCAAGCATCGGGGCTGGGTGTCCAAGCCCTTTGAGCAGCAGCCAGGCTGCGGGTCCTGAAGACCTGCTAATCCAGGTGCTGTGACCATTGTCTGGCTGACAGCCCTGTCCTTGCTGGGTCCTCCTGCGAGTGCCCTTGCACCCAAATGGCCCCCATCAGTCACACCAGCCCGAACCTTTCTGTGACACTTCTCTACAACAGCAGCCCTGATTCCTCCAGCCCCAAACCTCATGGCTGGTTCACAAAAAAACACTCCAGGGGAATGAGGCCCTTTTGTTGATCCCACACACCTTGGCTTGATCCCTGTCAGGGAAGCAAAGCTCCAAACCCCAAGCATCCTGGGATTTCAGTAGCAGTCCATGAGCAGGCTGCTATTCAAGCAAAGCACAATTTTTTTCACAGGCCTAAGGTGTGGAGGAATTGTGTTTGAGAAGCGGCACTTGTGAGCCTGTGTTTTGCACCAGGAGGGACCAGTCTGTTATGATCCCAGTAAGAAAGTAATTGACTCTAAAAAGTGTCATTTAAAAGTCTATCTATTAGAGCTAACAATAGAAAGGAAGAAAATAGTAGAGATGATCTTAAGTCCCCTTAGACAGAACTAGCTTTGGCCATTCACCAGGCAGTTTGACAGTTTAAGAGGCCCCTAAAGGAGGGAGGAAAACAGGTATTTTCTGGAGAGTGACAGAATAGGAGAAAAGAAGCAAGAGCATCAGCAAGGGCCTGTGAGCCTGCAGCTCATGCAGACTCTGAGGACTGCTGAGCAGGGTACAGACAGCCAGACCTCATGGGAAGAAGCTGTCCACAGCCAGAGACAAATGAGCAGAACTTGGAAAAAGACATAAAGCCACTGAGTTGTTTGAAACCTTGCTGGAAAGCAAGAACTTTCCCTGCAAGGATACAATGGGCAGAAGGGAAGTTATAAATAACCTCTTTTGATTTCTGTTCTCATTTACTCTGAATTTTCTTTATGCTGTCTCTGTAACAAAAGCTAATTAATTTTATTTATGATCTAATAAAAAAATGTCTTTTTTTTCTATGCCTTTTCATTTTCTTTGGGGAGGTCATTAGAAGAACAGAGGCAGATCCACCTCACAGCACTGTTGAATATGAGAGATTGGGCACAATGTGCAAATATATTTAGGCCAGATTTCTCACATGTAGCCATGTGAGCTCAAGCACCTGGCAATTTCTAGATAAACTATTGAGTTTTTTGGCATCTCCAAAGCCAGTCACACTAGGATCTAAAGTTGGTTTTGTGAGAACTCTCCAAATATTTTTTAAAAGTGAGTGGGGTTTTTTTTCTATTTATTTCCCACAAAATAGAAAAGTGACTTTTCTGTAACATTAAAAAATCCCTTGACTGTAGACTCTACAATCATTTTTGCAGAGATGTCCTGGAAAAGGAAATGACTAGGGCACTGAACTGAGATTGAGCAGATCTAGAATTGTCTACTGATTTTCAGACCTATTCTGAGACATGATCATGGGCAAGTCACTATAACCTTTGGTTGTCCATTTATAAAATGGAAATAAATGATACTTCCCAATCATTACAGCAGATTAGGAGCAAAAATCCATTAGTGCTTGTAAGGTAATCAGATAATACTCAAAGAACACCTTAGAAAGCACTCAAAGAAAAACAGTTGTAACTACAATGCAATTTGGAAGGTGCAAAGACCTGATGCTACATATCAGACAACGATACATTATAAACTAGTTTCCTCATTCAGTGAGTATGACTGCTCTTTGTAGTACCATGACATAGGGTTGCTTCATGAATAATACCTGCCAGAAACATAATAAAATATTTCACAATACATACACCATACACAATGAAGAAGAGTTATAAATAAAAATGTTCAGATGACAAGTACAAAAATCTCTTATACATTCAGAGGGAGCCTGTGTATATTGTCATGTGATAGGAGAGATGCCATCAAGTATCTGACTAACTTCAACCAGAATTACACATTGGATTCCTCCAACACACAAACACCAGCTGCATGGATGAATGCTAACAGAAGTCAACAGATTGAAGGTAGTAATAAGGTTTTGAACTCAGAGGCTAGGTGTGTGTCTCAAACCACAAGGAGAAAGCAAGACCAACTTTTCCAGGTAGCATATGTATTTCTTGGTCGGGCATTGGAACAGGCTGCCCAGGGAGGTGTTGGAGTCGCCATCTCTGGAAGTGTTCAAAAAACGTGTGGATGTGGCACTTCAGGACATGGTTTAGGGGACATGGTGGCGTTGGATTAATGGTTGGACTTGATGATCTTGAAGGTCCTTTCCAACCTAGTGATTCTGTGATTCTGTGATTCTGTGATTCTTCACACTCCCAAACCAGACCCAACCCATAGGAGACTACCAGGTAACCATACCTTCTCTCATATGTCAGCAAATGTCTTCTATACAAGATCATTATGTTAATGAAGCACTTTAAATTGTTGGGAGAAGATACAGAATGAAGGTACCATTTATATCATATTACATTTTTATCACTGTGATGGGTTGACCTTGGCTGGATGCCAGGTGCCCACCAAGCTGCTCTATCACTCCCCCTCCTCAGCTGGACAAGGGGAGAATAATACGACAGAAGGCTTGTGGGTTGAGATAAAGACAGGGAGAGATCATTCACCAGTTACCGTCATTGCCAATTAAATCAGAGAAGGGTAATGAGAAATAAAACCAAATATTAAAACACCTTCCCCCCATCCCTCCCTTCTTCCCAGGATCAACTTCACTCACAATTTTTCTCTACCTCCTCCCTCCCTGAGCAGCACAGAGGGACAAGGAATAGGGGTTGTGGTCAGTTCATCACATATTGTTTCTGCCACTCCTTCCTCCTCAGGGAGAGGACTCCTCACACTCTTCCCCTGCTCCAGTGTGGGGGCCCTTCCACAGGAGACAGTCCTCCACAAACTTCTCCAACGTGAGTACTTCCCACAGGCTGCAGTTCTTCACGAACTGCTCCAGCCTGGGTCCCTTCTACAGGGTGCAGTCCTTCAGGAACAGACTGCTCCAGCGTGGGTCCCCCACGGGGTCACAAGTCCTGCCAGCAAACCTGCTCCAGCATGGGCTCTCCACAGGGTCACAGCCTCCTTTGGGCATCCACCTGCTCTGGTGTGGGGTCCTCCATGGGCTGCAGGGGGACAACCTGCCTCACCATGATCTTCACCACGGGCTGCAGGGGAATCTCTGCTCCGGCGCCTGGAGCCCCTCCTCCCCCTCCTTCTTCATTGGCCTTGGTGTCTGCAGAGTTTTTTCTCTCACATATTGTCTCTCCTCTCTTCTGGATGCTATTCCACAGCAGTTTTTCCCCCTTCTAAAGTGTGTTATCAGAGAGGCACTGCCACCGTCGCTGATTGGCTCAGCCTTGGCCAGTGGTGGGTCCGTCTTGGAGCTGCCTGGCACTGGCTCTATTGGACATGGGGGAAGCTTCTAGCAGCTTTTCACAGAAGTCACCCCTGTAGCCCCCACTGTTACCAAAACCTCGCCATGCAAACACAATACAATTACATAGTTTTGGGGAATATGTTATGTTGTCCTTTTATGATGCATGGTGATAGTCTTCATAACTCTGATACTTAAAGCTTTTCATGCATCAACCATCTATAAATAGCAAGTAATTGGTACTCACTATTTGCATATTCTATAGAATATATTTTTTACTGATTACATACATACCATGATAGAAAACATGAGAAGAAAATACTGTTTGTTTTCCTGGTTCTATCAATTCTGTGAATATTACATTTAATATTTCACTGTTTTTGATGGTTACATGTAAAACGTTCACAGTGAACATATGCTGTTGGAAATAAACAGATTAAAATTCTAGAAATAGCTCACTTATGTACATATCCAGATAAATAGGCTGATTATTGTTTGACATCTGTGATGTTTGACACTAAAAGAAAAACCTTTATAAATTTTGATGGCAAGTATAATAATTATCATAATTAATGCTAAAAATGTAGTGTGTACTATTCATTTATTATCATATATTTGCTCAGAATAGCTTTCAAAAATGTTTTGTTGATTTTGTCATTTGCCAGAAATTAAGCTATTGTCTTTTAGGATTAGCAATACATTAGGTATTTTTTTGTTTTAGGAAAACAATGAGTTTAAAAAACAAGCAGAGTTGGTGAGACAACAGGTAAGTGTATACCACACCTACATGCATTCTATAGCCAATGGTCCATGCTGACCAAAGTTACTCCAGTTTACTGCTGTTGAAGACCAAGCATTAGATCCCAAGTTTAATAGCTCCAGGCAGTACATGTTTAATTGCAACATTAACAGAACATAAACCTTAGCTTATTTTCTATTCCCATAAACTCAACTGTTCTAGAATTTTTTAATAAGGATTTCTGTATCCTAAACCCAAGTCCTTTTAGACAAAGAACTGTTTTTTTTATCTTTCTTATGGTCAACTGGGACAGACAAACCAAATCAGGCAAGAAAACTATTGTCAGCTTCACTCTGCTGGCTTTTGACACATACCAATAGGCTAGATCAGTGAGAAGAAAGCTCACACTGATGTGTTCATGCCCAACAGCTGTTTCAAAATTGAGATTTTATAAAAATATGCATAACAACTACAGACCACAAGTCTGATTTCTGCTGAGCTTTTCCCACAGAACATACCACCACTCTCACATGACCCTCTCCTGCTCTCCCTGACCACTTCTGCAGAGCTTCTGTTCTTAATAAGCCTTTGGTAAATGTATAATATGAGGACCACCTATGAATGCCACTAAAAGGCAACATACTGGCAAAACATAACATTCAACCCATGCATTTGACTCATCAACATCCCATCTATATTACAACTTCAGAACATTTATTTCCAAAAAGTCATTGTCTCTCCCTTTTGATACTACTTTGAAATTGATTGGGGAAAACCTCCCAATCTTATTTTCAAAGTGTACAGTGTAGCATGAGGGGTTCCCCCCCCTTTTTTTTACAGGTAATCCAAAATTTAGAAAATCTTGTTTATTTCAACTCTGTGTTTTTGTAATAAGATAGGCTTGAGTAAGTGATTGAGCTTACACAATGCAAATTACACTTACACTGTGTGAATACACACAGTTTTACAATCAAATCCTCCTTTGAGTATTTATATATGCATGCAATACATTCATACGCATTTCTGCCCTAACTATAAGTTCTTTATATCTGGTTATGCCATGCAAACTTCATTTTCACATACATTGCAGAAAGATAGCTAGAACAGCTGGTCAATCTTTAGAGGTCCATGTCTGTGAGACAACAATTTTATTCAGATGCAGTATCTGGATGGTATTTTTTTCTTGAATTCAAAAAAAAGGATCAATATTACTTCTTAACATTTATGGACTTCAGAATAGCTTTCCTCTTTCCCTTCCCAGTTCTCAGTAGAGAACAGTCTTGTATTTCCACTGCTTCCAATGAGTAGAATAGCTTTTATTTTAATCTATTTCTTTTTAGATTGTTATTTTTTTTATAAACTAATAACCTCAAGAGGGTTTGAGAGAGAAAACATCTAAAAATCTTGCAATTTGATACATAGCAACAGCATATACATCTACTCCATAGGTCCCTCATATTCCCAGGAAATCTGAATTCCTTCCTCAGTGCCCTCCTGGGCCATTTTCCTTTGCAACCCACCATAGGTTTCAAACTGATCTCATCACCACCTTCCCATAGAAGCCATTTTCCTTTCTGCGGACCCAGTCCTGGATTTCTTAGCATTATCATCCTATTGTCACTAAGAACAATGCAATTTTTGAAGTCTTTTTCTATTGGCTCTCTATCTGATAGCTGATCTATATTCTTGCCTTTACAAGTTGAACACAAGAGTCATCTCTGTTAGGGACAGCTGTATGCTTTCCTTTTTTACTCTGTACTTGCACAGGTATGTTGCTACTGCTGTAGTTTATATAACCTTCAATTCAGTTATATCCATATTAAAAAAAATGCTGTTTAATTAATGCTTATTATTCAACAAGCACTATTTCTAATCTTGATAATAACACAGTCTGGGATCAGTCTCTTTCACTTCTCTAAGTGATCACCTTAGGAGCAATTGCATATTTTCACAAAATTGAACGTGAACCTCAGTCCATCACGTGTCTTCCTCTACCAGCTATAAAGCAAGCTTCAAATGTACGCAAGTCATCACCACATACTGAAGATTTCTTTTTTTGGCAGGGGCACTTCATGCTCTGATCTGTGTTCTGTGCAGTTATTGGAATTTTATACTATGGTTTTTAGGACGACTCCACTTGCTCCTCTTTATTGGCACCATAACTGTGGAAGCAGAGGTTAATCAATCTTATTAATAAGGTCATGTACAGGACCAGATTCTCAGTGCCTGTACTGTTGTCCTGAAATCTTGCCAAGTTTGAAGAGAAAAAGACATTTTGTACAAATGCAAGGCCACATCTCAGGTCAGAAGCAGTTGAAACAGACAATATACTCTGTCCCAAGACGTTGGATCAGAAAGTCTTGAGGTGGTTCTTGTAATTTTCCTCATAGTGACAGAAAAGATCCAGAGACATCAGGAAAGCAAGAATAGAACATTTTCTCCACTCCTCCTGTCTTTGAGGGTCTTTTATTGATTTTCATTAACTTTCCTTGGCATAACAGTAATGACAGAAGTCCAGGCTGGAGCTTTGAGGCAGATCTGCCTGCATCTTTTTTTTAAAGCATACCAAGATTACCAAAGACTGCTAAAACCTTAAATCAGCTCTTGGTTGAAGATGGATCATAGAATCATAGAATCGTTAAGGTTGGAAAAGACCTTTAAGATCATCAAGTCCAACTGTCAACCCAACACCACCATGCCCACTAAACCATGTATGGATGTTCTAAGCCTTTCCCAAATAATGTGAGCAGCTCAAAAGGACCAAAAAAAAAAAAAAAACACACCCCAAAGAATTTTCTCCCTTCTACCCATTATGGACTTGTAGAGTGGGTTGTTTCCTTCAGGCTTTTTCTCACATAAATTATCTTGGGGTTTTTTTTGCTTCCTGAGCCACAGACAACTCTACATTGTCTCATCTTCCCTCAGACCTGAAGGTCTGTGCTGCTTCTGGTGCTCCTTAGCAGTCTCACACTCTTTACTATACTACAATCTTCCTTCTTCCTACATTTTTATTTTTCCCTTCTTATATTCATATAATATATCCCTTATTCTTTCCCTTCTGTCTGTCTTATACTGTCCTCTGCAAAGTTTCCAGGCTGAGCATGCTTAATTGCTCTGAAGGAAGGTGGAGTTTCCCATTTTTTTCCTACAGTTTCCACATACAATTTGGCCCGATGAAGGCTCTGCATCCCAGACACATCTTTTCACTATGTGGACAAGAAAATAAAACCGATGTGCCCATGACAACTATAGTGCCAGGTTTTATTAGAGTTGAAACTAGAAAAATGATGTTTTAAAACACTAATAAGGAGACAGAACATAAAAGTTGTGTTTGTGTTGGTAAGCAGAACCCTTCCCCCAGTCTTATTGCCAGTCCAGCAGCTGTATGGCAGAGTAGCAATAGACCCTTTTGAAGCCCCAGCAAAGAGTCTCCCCTCTGCCTCTAGCAAGACCCTGGTGCCTGTGGCCCCAGCTCCCCTGCACAGTCCCTGCCTGTTCTGCCTGTTGCTTTTCTGCCCATCTTATCCTGTACTCTCAAAAGCGCTCCTCCGTGACTGCACAGTTGCTCCCAGAGATTCCCCACTCCAGTAGTTACATGACCCAGTAGGCAGACTCTGGAGACAAAAGATCCTAAACTGCCTTGGTTGGAGTAGTACTTCAGTAACTTGACACTAGTATACATTGTCTTTATGTAGTAAAGTTTTATTTGGGATGGACTTAACACTTTTAATAGTTTTGGTTTGGGTTTTTTTTGGGGGGGGGTGTATTTTTGATTCCTTTCATGCCTTCTCAAGGGCATTTCACAAAGCTTTAACAAAATCTTTTCCCATTCTCTCTTCTACCTACTTCAGTTTGCTCTTCCTTTATTACTACATTGATATAGGATAATCTGATCGCCATCAATGTATAGAATTCCTCATCTTTCTGCTCTTCCACGTTGTATTTAAGTAGCTCATACATATTTGTTTAAAGCCCAAACATTTTTTCCACATAGTACTTTTAATGTAATATGTACATCCAGAGTCAGACATTTCCCTAACTGCTTGAAAAAAATCTCTTACCACTCTATAAATGTATTTTTATCCTGTCTCTCTCAGACTGTTCTTACAAAGCTTCTCTGACATTTCCTGGAACAGTCTGGAGCAATGTTCAGAGATATAATATGAAAATTGAGTCTTGGCTGACAGGCTAACCGAATGTTATTGTCCCAGAGCAGAAATAGTTATAAAACTAAAATTTTGAAGTAAATACCAAAGAAATATCACAGCTTTCATGCCAAGTCATTTTAGAAGGCACCAAACATTGCAGCTGCAAGCATACATCCAGTCTAATGCACAGGCCTCAGGAGAACAACTGTCTCAATCAGACCTTTGGGAAACATACCCTAGCACTCCCCTGTGAATAACCCATTACCTTGCAATGCAAAAAACAAGGAAAGAGGCTATCTATTCACACCATCGTAGATGTGAGGCACATCATCACAGAGGTACCAACAGACTACATGAATGATGTTTACTTTTGTCTGAATATTAATCCACAATAGTAAATAGACATTGAAATCTTTGTTTTTGAAGTGACTCCTTGCAACAAATAAGTTAACTTAATTTGCAACAGTAATTATTTCATCACGTAAGAAACCTTAGAAAAATACCTTATAATAAAATTAGCTGCACCTCATGGGATAACAGGTCAGGAATTTTATATGCAGAATAAGAAGCACAAAAGTGCAGTTTGCTTTAGGAATTATGATGTATTCCTGATGAATACTGAAATTCTGTAAAAGCTCTTTAAACCTTCTGTCCTATAATTCTCAGATTCAGTGAATGAGTTTCAATTGCCTGTCTTGCTGAAAAGCCCATATGTCTAAGGTAAAACATACATGAAAGATGAGATCATTTCCTAGCCTTCATTTAAGTGTACCCATTCACATCTGAAACATAATGTTCTTGCCTTGTCTAGGTTATTTTATAATGTGTTTTGGTATCCACTAGTTTTGCACTACAGCAATTGGTGCATCAAAATATTTACTGTTCTTCCTACCTCATTTCTGTCGCTGGGGAGTGCAGCTATGACAGCCTTGCTGAAATCAGAGCATTGTTTCTTAAATCATAAGAACAAAGCTTTCAGAGAAGCAAATAAGAGACAGCCATAGTAGGGATTCTCAAACCTGAAGTGCTGGTAGGATTAACGTACTTGAGCTGTTTCTGAAGTTCACATGTATCAGCAGAGATCACAGAATCACAGAATCACTAGGTTGGAAAGGACCTTCAAGATCATCAAGTCCAACCATTAATCCAGCGCCACCATGTCCCCTAAACCATGTCCTGAAGTGCCACATCCACACGTTTTTTGAACGCTTCCAGAGATGGCGACTCCACCACCTCCCTGGGCAGCCTGTTCCAATGCCTGACCACCCTCTCAGTGAAGAAATTTTTCCTAATATCCAATCTAAACATCCCCTGGTGCAACTTGAGGCCATTTCCTCTTGTCCTATCACTAGTTACTTGGGAGAAGAGGCCAACACCCTCGTCGCCACAACCCCCTTTCAGGTAGTAGTAGAGAGCAATAAGGTCTCCTCTCAGCCTCCTCTTCTCCAGACTAAACAACCCCAGTTCCCTCAGACGCTCCTCATAAGACTTGTGCTCCAGCCCCCTCACCATCTTCGTTGCCCTTCTCTGGACACGCTCCAGCACCTCAGCATCCTTCTTGTGGTGAGGGGCCCAAAAGTGAACACAATATTCGAGGTATGGCCTCACCAGTGCTGAGTACAGGGGCACGATCACTTCCCTACTCCTACCGGCCACACTATTCCTGATACAGGCCAGGACGCTGTTGGCCTTCTTGGCCACCTGGGCACACTGCTGGCTCATGTTCAGCCGGCTGTCAACCAGCACCCCCAGGTTCCTTTCCGCCGGGCAGCTCTCTAGCCACTCCTCCCCAAGCCTGTAGCGTTGCATGGGGTTGTTGTGGCCAAAGTGCAGGACCCTGCACTTGGCCTTATTAAACCTCATACAGTTGACCTCGGCCCATCGATCCAGCCTGTCCAGATCCCTCTGCAGAGCCCTCCTACCCTCCAGCAGATCAACACTCCCACCCAACTTGGTGTCATCTGCAAACTTACTGAGGGAGCACTCAATTCCCTCATCCAGATCATCGATAAAGATATTGAAAAAGACCGGCCCCAGAAACGAGTCCTGGGGAACACCGCTTGTGACCGGCCGCCAGCCGGATTTAACACCGTTCACCACAACTCTCTGGGCTCGGCCATCCAGCCAGTTCCTCACCCAGTGAAGAGTAAACCTGTCTAAGCCACGAGCCGCCAGTTTCTCCAGGAGAATGCTGTGGGAGATGCTGTCAAAGGCTTTACTAAAGTCCAGGTAGACAACATCCACAGTCTTTCCCTCATCCACTAGGCGGGTCACCTGGTCATAGAAGGAGATCAGGTTTGTCAAGCAGGACCTGCCTTTCATGAACCCATGCTGGCTGGGCCTGATCCCTTGGTTGTCCTGCAGATGCCCTGTGAGCACTCTCAAGGCGAACCACTCCATAATCTTCCCCGGTACAGAGGTCAGGCTGACAGGCCTGTAGTTCCCAGGATCCTCCTTCTGGCCTTTCTTGTAGACGGGCGTCACAGTGGCAAGCCTCCAGTCTTCTGGGACCTCCCCTGTTAACCAGGACTGCTGATAAATGATGGAGAGTGGCTTGGCAAGCTCCTCCGCCAGCTCCCTCAGGACTCTTGGGTGGATCCCATCAGGCCCCATAGACTTGTGTGTGTCCAGGTGGTTTAACATGTCCTTGACTGCTTCCTCCTGGATTATGAGGAGTACATCGTGCTCTCCATCCCCATCTTCCAGCTCAGGGGGCTGAATAACCTGTGGATACCTGGACTGGCTATTAAAGACTGAGGCAAAGAAGGCATTAAGTACCTCAGCCTTTTCCTCGTCCTTGGTGACAATGTATCCCGCCATATCCAGTAAGGGATGGAGATTCTCCTTGCCTCTCTTTTTGTTGTTAATATATTTGTAAAAACATTTTTTATTATCCTTTATGACTGTGGCCAGACTGAGCTCTAGCTGGGATCCGGCAGCCGCAGTTTCTGTGGGTGTCTTGCAGCACTGCTGCTAAGGGAATACCTGCCAGCATGTGTGTGGTCTCTGGCCCGCTTGGACCAAAACCAATTCTTTAGCCTAAGCGAAGGACTGGGTTGTAATATTTAGACTCTTTGGCAGTTAGCTAGTAGGCATGTTTGGGGTCATTTTTCTCAGATTCTTGCTGAAGTAAACCAGTCTAGTCTACCACAAACATCCTGATAACATTGTCAGCATACAGTATTTATAGATAATTACCAATAATGCACAATGCTACTTTTTAATCTTATGTTCTGTCAAGTAGTAAAGAAAACTGAGCCTCTGGGGTTATCTCATGCTGTTGCCAAGTATAGATATATGTTTCAGAGGCAAAATGTCAGCACTACTTTGTCAAGAGTCTCTGAGGTGAATGTAGGAAGACAAACATGGAGAATCAGATACAGCTGATGACCAGGAGCTTAAATTTCTTTCATCAGCTCTCTGCAACTGCAATTATGATGACCTTTAGGGGACATACTGTCAGAGGCATTTGGCAAAACCATGAGCATGATGATGATGAAATGATACCAAAAAGTCATCAAGAAAAGTCATCAAGAAAACCCTCTAACACTTAGTTTGAAGTTTTAGAAGGCAGGCATTCTTTATTGCAGCGCTGGGCAGCACTGGGGATTGCTCCACCATGTGTGCTCCAACGGGTTAGTAAAGCACATCAGTTCATATACAGAAAAATCATACATATTCATCAGATTCCCTGAGAAGGGCAGTCTTATGGTGATGAGTTCCCGGAATTCATTTACATTGTCCAAGCATGCGCAGTAAAATTAGGGTTAGGGTCTTTTCACCCTCAGGTGGTCGTCCATAGTCTTCCTCACGCTGTCCGCTAGTTGAACTTTGGGCTTCCTTTGTCCATATATAGTCATTGAATTAGCTCATCAGTCTTTCGGCCTCAGAATGGTACAAGGAGGTAAATTTAACCTGTTATCAGTGGGATGTTATCAGTTACATGGGAAGCCTAACGAGCTTGCTTCCCGTTATCAGTGAGTTTACAAGGAAAGCCTAACGGACTTGCTCAAGGTCTGTTTGATCTTGTCAGGCAAGAAGTTACATGTTTAAGGTCTTAGCCAGTGATTGTCAGGTATTTAATCCTTTCACTAAAGTGGAATACTTGGAATATGAAGAACAAAAATTTGTTACACTTCAATACAATGCTTGGTTGTTTTTTTTCTCTCTGCCTAACAATACATAACATGATGAGACTTCATCTTGAGAGAAGTTAGTAACAAAATGCAAAGGCAATGATGTGTCTAATTTGTTCATATAATTGCTGCAATTATACATTCAGATTGGACAGTTGGGCATGGTGGTGTTGGGTTGATGATTGGACTTGATCTTAAAGGTCTTTTCCAAACTTAATGATTCTGTGATTCTGTGATTCTATGAAATAACTGTAATTGGTTGCTTGTGCATCTCATAAGCAGCTAGCCCCTAACCTCATGCAATCATAGCAAATCCACATGCAAATTAAATTCGCAGTTACAATCTGTTATTCCAGCATGTGTGATGTGTTGGTCTCCCAGGACTTCCTGAAAGGTGGTCTGGTCTGTTAAAGATACCAAATAACTCAGTCCAACCAATGGAAGCATATCAGCCATGACCACTTCAGTTTGAATATTTGTTAGGATTGTGTTCGTACTGAGTATAACATCAACATCATTACACTCATTCTTAGCTTTATTTATTGACCATTTACATTTGCATAAAAGAATCAACAATATTCTTTGGTAGCTTCTGGGATATATAAGCAAAAGCCTTAGACTGAATGTAACCTTTCCAAGTTCTACCTTTCAAATAAATCCATCAAGAATTCACTTTCCTTTTCTTCTTAAAAATCAAGAGGGAGCTGTTGGAGCCGAGCTGATTTCCCTCCTACACAAATACACTGAGTTCAGAACAAAATGAGCTTGCAGGATCCTACTGAGCTTGTAGAATCAAGCTGCATGTACATAACTTTCTTAAGGCAGGCTTGGACTGCACTGTCTTAGATCATAAAATGGCATTGCTTTCTATTACAAAATGGATATAGAAGAACTTGCAATTTTCTGTTGCAATTCCTTCAAGGCTATACAAATTCTGCCTGTGTTAGAGCAGTTGACAAAACTGTCTGCACTCTGAAGACTCTAAAGATTCCCCAAACATCTTACATGTACTATGGATAAAAACCTACCTCTAGGTCCTGAAGCATTTAAGTATGTGATGTGGGTTTTGCATTTCATCTGAATAAATACATCACCCATACAACAGGCACTATTCCTTGCGGGAGAAGGATGGTCTTCACAACTCTATGAGAGTTATATTCCGAAGCCGTTTATTGTCTTGTCTGACTCCAATATATATCATAATTTTCGCTTAGTCACTGCGCACACACTCATGATTGGTTACAACTTGTTACACACATTATTGCAATTGGCTATGTACAAAATATCACGCGCTGTCCATGCTCCTCTCACACAGTCAGGATTCGCTGCTTGCAGGTGTTCCTGTTTTCCTCGCTTCTTCTTAGTTGTTTACCACAGCTCCTTCTCCTCAAGGCCGAGTCGTGCAGATATCCAGCTGTTTACCAGTTTCTCAGTGCCACAGCTCCTTCTCCTTAAGGTCGAGCCATGCAGGGTGATCCCAACATCTCCCCCTTTTTGTTTATCTATAAAAAAAACCTGATGGATCATTTGCAACCCAAGGACTGTGAGGAAGATGGACCATCTGTACATTCTTGTATCGTCCTGTGCCGCGAACTCAGCCCAGCAGTTGGTAGGTGCCAGCTTTACGTGGGCGTCCCCACGGAGGCAACGGTGGCCTTGCCGTACACCAATCCCCCTGCTCTTCGGGAAATCCCGGTATTACACATTTGCAGAGGAACGAGTTTCAACACACGTGGCCAGCGAGTGTCGGAACACGCCTCGGTTGTCACCTTTTAACACAGGGAGCCTATGGCGCATGTGCCCGCTGGCCAGACGTGCTGCACACGCCACAGCCATCCCGTCTATTGGTTCGTAGGCTTTGTTCACACGGCATATTACCATAATCCAGCAGTCACATATCAGCTATGCTTAAATTAATAGCAGAATGTTACAAGGCAAACAATTCTAGCTGTACTACTCCTAGCGATAGAAGCGACTCCTAGTGATGGAAAAAGTGCTTGTATAAAGCTATGAAAACCCATATTATATCTTACCAAAGGATTTGTAGTTATAGAGCACTTTGCCTTAAAAGCTTTCCATGTTTGTCTAATGATACCGCTAATTTCAGTGTGATTAATTATTTGCAAATTAGGAACTAGGACGCCCATGGTACAGTCCCCTGACCAGTTCCCGGGCAGCTGTTTCCCAGCCCATTGATCTCCACACAGCCACCATAACCCTTCTGGCAGACTGAAAAGGGATTGCCCGGGGAGGAAAGAGACAGACAGAAGGTGTCCTGTCCTGTTTGGTTTGCTAATGTTACCCATACATTTTCTTTTGGCTGAGGTGGCATCCAGGTTGTGATGACACCTAACAGTGTCAAGATGTGTCCGACGATGACTATGGTGACTGTTCCACCCATGGTTTTACCCATTTTGCGGGCACCCAACGAGTTCCAGAATCTGAAATGACACAAGCATAACCTCGTCCCCAGGTTAGCAGTTGAAAAGGTCCTTCCCACATATTCTTTTCCAAATTTTCAACTTTTACTTGCACATTTTGTGTTAACTCAAACAGGCTTCCTGTCATTCCTTTTACATGTTTTATTATGGGAGGCACTGTTTCTCCTTCTGCTAGACGCAAATAATTTAACACATATAAGGCTTTATTCAAACGTTCTTGGGGTGGTGTGGTAGCCTCTGCCCTTTTTTTTTTTTTTGCAATAAACACTTCAGGGAATGATTCATTTGTTCAACAACAGCTTGTCCAGTTGGGGAATGCGGTATTCCAGTAACATGTGTCACTCCCCATTGAGCAAAAAATCTTTGGGTTGACTGGGCTACATAACAAGGACCATTATCGGTTTTAATTTGTAGGGGTATACCATGGGCTGCGAATGCAGCTCGCAAATGCTTTTGTACATGCCTACTAGTTTCTCCTGTTTGTGCAGTGGCCCAAACTACTGCAGAATAGCAATCAATTGAAACATGAACATATTTAAATCTTCCAAAGTCAGCGACATGTGTCACATCCATCTGCCATAGTTGTAGCGAATGCAAGCCTCGGGGATTTACTGTAATCGCGATACCTGGGCCTATTTGTTGACAATCGGCACAAGTCTGTATAATAGCTCTAGCGTCACCTGCACTTAGATTAAATTGTCTCGCTAAAACTTTGGCAGATTGATGGCAAAAGGCATGAGAGGCTTGTGCTTGACCTAAACGGTCCGGGGCAGGTCCAGCCCATACTGCGGCAGTCAGCCGATCAGCTCTTGCATTTCCTTCCACCAATTCCCCTGGAAGGTTGGTATGGCTGCGTATATGCATAACGTAATAAGGATGTCGTCTTTTCTGCAATAAAAACCAAAGCGTTCTAAATTGTTGATATAGCTGTTCCTGCTGTACCTGTCTGAGGATTGAACCTTCCAATCTTTGGAGTACTCCAGCTACATATAAAGAATCAGTAATTATATTCACAGGTTCTTCAGACCATAATTTAAAGGCTTCAATTACTGCCTGTAGTTCTACCTTTTGAACTGATCCTGGCACGACAAGTACCCGTTCTTTCCATTCTCCGTGCTCTCACCATACTATTGCTGCCTTGCCTGTCTTCCCACCACCATCCGTAAATACTGTAGCACCTTGAACTGGATATTGACTACACTTTGATTTTTCTTCTACTTCATGGTTTTTAAAAAAGGTGAACATTTTGTGTGATGGATAATGAATCTGAATGTCACCTTCAAATCCTGCTAATGCAGTTTGGAAGGGAACAGAGTGCTGCAAAGCCCAAGTCAAATATTCTTGTTGTAATGGCATTAAAATCGTTTTTGGGTCCTTTGCCGATATATCAATAATTCTGTTGCGCCCTTTCATAATCAAATTTGCAAAACACTCTACTTTCATGGTGATGGTTTTTCTCTGCTGCTGAGGCAAAAAGACCCACTCTAAAATTCTCAATGGGTCCGCTTTTGATTCTAGCTTTGTTATCCACTGTATTATAAGCACATAGGGATGTCGCTCGTGATTGATTACTGCCAAAGTGATCCCTGTTGAGGGGTCTACCCTAGAACTAAATGCTTGAGTCACCTTTTCAGAAATGTTTGCTACTGCTTCCCAGGCTTCCTTGGTCAATTGTCGAGGAGAGTTTAATCTGCTATCCCCTCGCAAGAGCTGAACCAAAGGCTCCATATCTTGGTTTGTGATCCCACAAATAGGTCGAATCCAGTTAACGTCTCCTACCAATTTTTGTACATCATTTAATGTTTTAATCTGAATTCTTAATTCAACCTTTTGGGGGGTCACCGATGTTTCAGTGATCATCCACCCCAAGTACCTCCAAGGCGCTTCAGCTTGTATCTTTTCCGGCGCCACTTGCTGTTGGGATCACTCTGCACGGCTCGACCTTAAGGAGAAGGAGCTGCAGCATTGGGAAGCTGGTAAACAGCTGGACATCTGCAGGGCTCAGCCTTGAGGAGAAGGAGCTGTGGTAAACAGCTAAGAAGAAGCACTGTATAAGAAAAAAAGGATGGAACCCGGACCACGTAGCAGTAACCGCAAGTAGGAGGGGTATGATAATGCACTCTTTAGAACTAAGCCAATGATAGTAAGACAAGTATGCATAAGGTAGAACTTAGTGTATAAATATGTGTAAGGTTTTGCAATAAAGTTGAAGCTTGCCTTATCACTCATATTGAGTCGACTGCTTGCCTTCCCTCGCTCGTCGCAAGTGGCGCCCGAACAGGGACCCCATCCTTGTTTTTCACCGGACAGCGAGATCGGAGAAGCACTGGTAGCAGCGACCAGGGAGCAGAAGATCGGCGGATGCTGCCGCGGCGCGCCTGATCCGTGCTTGAACCCAGGATAATTAAGAAGGGGTTCGCCGTCCGAAAGTAGGCTACCCGTGGGAAAAGGCTGCAAAAATAATTGACCGGATAATTAAGAAGGTCAACATAGCGCGCAATGGAAATAGAGGTAGCGTTCGAAATCTTAAAATGCTTTTTAGAAAAGCGGGGAGTAAGCCAATTAAAAGATCTGGCTGGGTTAATTGCGTTAGGGAAAGCGAAAGGGTTTTTTAAAGACCCTGAAAGTATGTTTGTAGTAGACGAGTGGCGTTCTTATGGAGATTGTTTGTGGGATCTAGTAATCGATGATGATAAATCAGCAAAAAAATTAATGAAATCTTGGAGAGATGTTATTAATTGCATGAAAAGATATAAAACTGAAAAGTGAATAGCACAGGCAACAAAGACAGTATAAAATTTACGACGCTCTGGAGGTTGATCCTAGAGACATTAAAAGAACTAAAGGCAGAACGCATCGCATGAAGAAGGGGCGATGGTCAGACTCCTGCCGCATATGCTCTCTAAGAGAGGACTGAAATATGATGAATATACACTTAGAAGGCTTCTAATTTGGTGCCAAAAAGGGTACCCCCCCGATGCGTCTGTGGCGTTTAAGGCAGAGACGTGGGAGGAGATAGGAAAAATGTTATACGAACATATTGGGAATGGAGATAAAACCACCGCAGAGTTAGTGACGGCGTGGAAGTTGATGTTAACCACATTAAAAGCCTTGAAGGCAGAGAGAAAAGCTGCAGCTGATATGGAGGAGGCTGTTAAACCGTCTTCAACCAATCCCTTTTTAACCGAGTCAGAGGGTCCAGGACCTTCAGCAACTCTGACTGCACCTCCTGAGGTGCCAGATGCACCGAGTAAACCGGCTGCATAGATAAGTCAGAGAAACAGATCTACGATGATGTATGTGAGAGCAAGACGGGACAACGTTGCCCAGAACAATGTACTCAATGTTCCCCTGTGTGCCCATGTGAAAGATCAATGGGGTGAGTCTCGAAAGGAGATGGGCAAGCAGCGGAGCTAGCAACAACGTGGCGATTGCTATTGGAGACTGTTTTGAAGAGCCAGGGGCTAGCAGCAGACTCTGCAACAGCTTTTGAGTTACCTACCTGGGAGAAAGCAGGGAAATTGGTGTTTGACGCAGCCTCTAATGAGGATCATACGGCTGCGAAAGCGTTAACAACCTGGCGATTAGTCAGAGACTCTATAAAGGCGATAAAATCAGAGCGGACGGCGGCGGCAGCAGCTGCCGCTGCCACAGCCTCGGGAGAGAAGGGAGGCCGAGCTGGGGATGATAAGAACGAGTGACCCCCACCCGCCCCCCCCACCCCCACCCCTGCCCCCCCGCTAACGCAACCAACGGAGGTGGCGAGTCCTCCTTGGCCCCCGCCTCCTGACCCGGAACATGAGCGCTGGTCGCCCATGTTGCAACAGGAGGGGGCTGCCTGGGATGATCCTTCCCCCAAGTCAAGATACGACCCTGCCCAACATTGGCAAGGCATGAGACAAGAGGCCTTGGCAGAGGGGGAGGGGACGGAGCGAAGTGGATACCGGCCAGTTTGGTACGGCCGGCAGTAAGACCAGAAGATCCTGTCACATGTCCCACGGACGCAGTCAACTCCGGCGTACCATCAGCTGACGCTTTCATTCTTTTGTATGCGGAATGACGGCTCGTTGACCCTCTCAGCGGCTCTCCCTGGACGGTCAAGAGCAGGAACTTCAATATGCCATATTTGTAAAACGGTGTTGTGGGTTTGTTCTATGTCGTTGTAATTATTGTCACAAATGTATCATTTCTTTTGCAGGGAATCAAAGAGTATATTTCAATTGCTTTTTTACCATTCCCTTAGCAGCTGAGGATGCAGAGAAGTTTGCCTTTACGGTACCATCGGTAAATAAAGGAGAGCTAGCAAAGAGGTATCATTGGGTAGTGTTACCGCAAGGAATGAAAAATTCACCTACGATGTGTCAGACATTTGTGGCATGGGCTCTAGAACCGGTGTGGAAAAAGTATCCAGATTTAATAATGTATCATTATATGGATGATATATTAATAGCAGGGACACAATTGAATGCAGACCACATTTTACAGCACTTAGAGCACTATTTAGGAAAACAGGGTTTAAAAATAGCACCGAAAAAAAATTCAAAAGAAGGGACCATGGCAATATTTGAGCTGGATTATTACCAGGGCAGCGGTCCACCCACAAAAAATAAAGATTAATTCGAAAACAGAAAATCTTTCTGATGTCCAAAAATTAATGGGGGATATACAGTGGGTTCGCAATATTTGCGGAATTACTAATGATGATCTGAGGCCATTGATGCCGCTCCTGGAGTCTTCGGTGGAGGCTCCAGAGCGACGTCAACTGGACGAGGATCAACACCAAGCTTTGCAGAAAATTACTGAGAAGATAGCAACAACCTATGCTCACAGATGTTCACCTACTGAGAGTATCTCGCTTCTGATAGTTAATTCAGGAGGGGAATGGCAATATCCACTAGGATTGATCGTACAGTTAGGAAATACAGCAAAACAGTTTGAAAGTATTAGAATGGGTTTTTTCTCTCCTATCAACCCAGAAAAATAGTGGTCACCAGATATGAATTATTTGCACAACTCATTATTAAGGGAAGACAAAGAATTGTAGAAATATCTGGATTAGAACCTGTAATAATTTATGTTCCTGTATCTCAAAAGTACTTAGATTGGTTGTTAGCCAGTTCTCTGGAGTTTCAGATCGCAATCTCTGATTTTTTAGAACACGTTACAAATAGCTATCCGTCCGATAGATTATTGTCACTGTTGGCTAATCAACAGTTTGAAGAAATGCCTATGCGATTGGAGACCCCAGTGAATGGGATGACAGTCTTTACCGACGCAGGACGCAAATCCTGTTGTTCGTGAGTCTGATAGTCACGTGTTTGATATGCCAGGTTCAGGCGTGGTTTTCCGTTCAACCAAGAAAAAATATCTGGGTTACACTAGCCAATCAAACGGGCCAAGGCCACCTTTGCTTATCTATATCCACTGCTGAGAATCTGTTTACAACATGCTTGGTTGGTCTGCCCTTAGGGGACTATGATTCGACAATGGTGGTAAAGAAGACCACCCCTGATCTAACCTTGTTTTTAAAAAATAACAAACACCTCTGCAGCTATGGATAAGTGGGACGGATGGATGACACACGGACCACAGGAGTTGTTGGAACCGCAGGAGTTGGGTATTTTAGGATGCATTACAGCCCCTACCTGTTTATATTTTAATTATACAGGACAGGACGATACCAGGTCACAGGATGTAAACCCCACGTTAGCCGTTTTTCAGAATGCTACCAATTGGTGTAATTATACAACGAGCAACATCTCGCGCTCTACTATTGTCCCAATGAGACTCCCTAAAGGAATATTCTTGATTTGTGGTGATCGTGCATGGCAAGGTGTTCCCTCCCGTTTGAGAGGTGGGGCACATTGGGGCACCTAACATTGTTAACTCCCAACACTTCTATGATATTGAACCTTACCCGACGGCATAGAATAAGACGACAGATTTGAAAATATCAGGAAGAGTGCAATGACCAACTGGATTTTTGGACTGCGGACAAAACCATACTAACCTCTTTCCTTGCCCCTGGGGTCGCTGCTGCCCAAGGCTTAACCACTTTAAATAAATTGGGATGTTGGCTAGCGAAACAAACCAATGCTACTTCTGCAACACTCAGTGCTTTGTTAATGGAAACTGACTCAATAAGGCATGCGACATTGCAAAATAGGGCAGCTATCGACTTCCTACTTTTGGCCCAAGGGCACGGGTGTGAGGAGTTTGATGGCATGTGTTGTATGAATTTAACAGATACATCACAGTCGGTAACTCAACAATTACAAAAACTGAAGGACTTAACGGACAGGTTACAGACAAGTTCACTAAACCTCGAATCATAGCTGTCAAGTTTGGGCCTAAGTGGATGGTTACAAGACTTAATAAAAGGGGCAGTTGTTATAGTACTTGTTATCTTAATACTAATGCTTATTGTACCGTGTTTATTGCATTGTCTACAAGGAATGGTTCAAAAGGTAGTAAAGAATGCTTGGCTAGCTAATAACTCCAACGAGTATCTTACACACCCAATGAATGAGCTTTGTTAGATAATCACGCTCAAAACAAAAAGGGGGAGAGGCTACCACATTACCCTAAGAACATTTGAATAAAGCCTTATATGTGTTAAATTATTTGCGGAAGGAGAAAGGACCTTTTCAACTGCTAACCAGGGGACGAGGTTGACGGTGGTGGCTGTTTAAAACCATGGGTAAAACCATGGGTAACCCACTTTGCAGGTGCCTCGAAGTGGGTGAGGCCATGGGTGGGGCAGTCACCATCATCATCGTTGGACACATCATGACACTATCAGGTGTCATCGCAATCTGGATGCCACCTCAGTCAAAAGAAAATGTAGGGGTAAATCACACTGAAATTTGCGGTATCATGAGATGAACGTGGAAAGCTTTTGAGGCAAAGTGTTCTATAACGACAAATGCTTTGGTAAGATATAATATTGGTCTTCATAGCCTTATACATGTACCTTTTTTCTATCACTAGGAGTAGTTTATATCACTAGAAGTAGTACAGCTAGAATTGTTTTGCTTTGTAATATTCTGCTATTGACTTAAGCATAAGTTGATATGTGACTGCTGGGTTATGGTAAGATGCCGTGTGAACAAAGCCTACGAACCAATAGACGGGATGGCTGTGGCGCGTGCAGCACGTCTGGCCAGCGGGCGCATACGCCATAGGCTCCCTGTGTTAAAAGGTGACAACCGAGGTGAGTTCCGACACTCGCTGGCCACGTGTGTCGAAACTCGTTCCTCTGCAAATGTGTAATACCGGGATTTCCTGAAGGGCAGTGGGCCGGTGTACGGCAAGGCCACCGTTGCCTCCGTGGGGATGCCCACGTAAAGCTGGCATCTACCAACTGCTGGGCTGAGTTCGCGGCACAGGACGATACAAGAATGTACAGAGGGTCCATCTTTCTCACAGTCCTCGGGTTGCGAATGATCCATCAGGTTTTGTTTATACAAAAACAAAAAGGGGGAGATGTTGGGATCACTCTGCACGGCTCGACCTTAAGGAGAAGGAGCTGCAGCATTGAGAAGCTGGTAAACAGCTAGATATCTGCACGGCTCGGCCTTGAGAAGAGGGAGCTGTGGCATTGGGAAGCTGGTAAACAGCTGGACATCTGCAGGGCTTGGCCTTGAGGAGAAGGAGCTGTGGTAAACAGCTAAGAAGAAGCACTGTATAAGAAAAAAAGGATGGAACCCGGACCACGTAGCAGTAACCGCAAGTAGGAGGGGTATGATAATGCACTCTTTAGAGCTAAGCCAATGATAGTAAGACAAGTATGCATAAGGTAGAACTTAGTGTATAAATATGTGTAAGGTTTTGCAATAAAGTTGAAGCTTGCCTTATCACTCATATTGAGTCGACTGCTTGCCTTCCCTCGCTCATCGCAACTTGCAGCCCACTTTGCCTCAAAAGCTCAACGAGCTCCCCGATCATTTCTTCTGGATTTAATTGATCACCAGCCAACAATATGTCATCCATATAATGATAGATGAAATATTGAGGCCACCTTTTTCTGATTGGCTGTAAAGCCCAATTTACATAAATTTGACACATCGTGGGCGAATTTTTCATGCCTTGTGGCAATACTGTCCAATGATATCTTTGCATGGGTTGCGCCTTGTTTGTGCTTGGGACTGAGAATGCAAAATGTTTGGCATCGCCTTCATGCAGAGGGATTGTAAAAAAGAAATCTTTGAGATCTATAATCAAAAGCTTCCAATACTTCGGTATCATACAGGGAGATGGTAGCCCTGGTTGCAAGGCTCCCATGTCCACTATAACTTTATTGACTTCTCGCAAGTCATGTAATAAACTCCATTTTCCACTTTTCTTTGGAATCGCAAAAACAGGTGTGTTCCAAGGACTAGTGGTTGGCACAATATGGCCTTTTTCTAGCTGTTCTTTTACCAAATCTTCCAGGTGGGGGACCTTTTCTGCGGTCCACGGCCATTGATTTACCCACACTGGATCATCAGTTTTCCATTTCAGTTTGAGCACAGGTCACGTTTCAATGGCCGCTACCGAAAACCCTGCGGATCGCTAGAGAGTGATACATTCATTTGACTCAATACATCCCGCCCAAGCAAACTTAATGGTAATGCGGCTACATAGGGTCGTACTGAACACACTAGCCCGTCTGGATTTTCACAGGTTAGGGTTGTTACGCTCTGTTGTGTTGCAGAAAACCCACCGACCCCTACAAGTCCGTGAGCTGGAGACTGAGCCAGCCAGCCTGGCGGCCACTCTCGCTGACTGATTATGGTCACATCAGCTCCTGTATCCACTAACATATCGATGGTCCATTGTCACGGTCGCACGGTGGGGTCAGGATGCCTAAACTTCATTTTCAAAGTCGGTTTTCTTCTGCTGATATCTAATGCTAGAAAGATTTGTGGTCTTCCTGTTGAGCCAAACCCCCCATTCCCCCTCACTGATTGCACTGCCTGAGGTACAGAAGCCAGTAAAAGGCACCAATTGTGCAATACGTGTGCCTGCAGGAACCGCAACAGGAGGAGATGGAGTCCACAACATTACTTTGATGGTTCCCGTATAATCAGCGTCAATGACTCCAGGGAGAACAAAAAGTCCCTGCTTTGTTGCTGAAGATCGTCCTAATAACAAAGCACTCAATCCATATCCTAATGGTCCATTCGCATTAGTTGGGACATCATAAACCGATGTGTCCCATAAGGTAACTTCTACTGTTGTTTCCACGTCCACTCCGGCGCTCCCTCTGGTTCGGGCGCTGAGGCTTGCCAAGCAGCCTGGTGGTGCTTCCCCATTTGTGTCGTCGTGCGGGGTGCCTTCGCGCTCGGTCACCCGTTTCCCAATTTCATACCATCCCGATGATACTTTGAACAGCATTCTGAGGCTTGATGACCAAATTTTTGACATCGACCACATGGTGCTCCTGCTGGGCCTATTCCTTGCTGAAAGGGTCCTTGTTGGAAGGATTTATGACCTGTCTCAATCTGCCTAGGTCCTTTCCTTGTGGCCTTGCCCTGAGCTCTAAAATGGCCTGTTTTTCCACAATTAAAACATTTTTTCTCCCCTTTTCCATTTATAAATGGCTTAATTGCTGCTGCAAAGGCACTTGCGAGTGTTTCTGCCTGATGTGTGGCAGAGCCTACTCTGTTGCAGGCTTCTACCATTTGTACTAACGTTGCTTCTTTTGGCAAAGCTAACAAAATTCTTTTACAATCTACATTGGCATTTTCTACCGCCAAATTCAACAGCACTGCTAGTTTTGCGTCTTCATTGGTATACACCTTATTCAAAGCGTCTCTCAGACGATCAACAAAAGACATAGATGGTTCATCTCTCCCTTGTCTAATTTGAGTGTAAGATGGTTGCCTCTTTCCCTCCTCAGGGACTGTTCGCAACGCATTCAACGCTAGTCGCCCAACGAATTGCAAGGTTTCTAAAGGCAGCCGAGCTTGCAATCTAACATCCACAAAGGGTCCCTGGCCTGTCATTTGTTCCATAGTAATGTTCTGAAGCAGATCGCCGTCTTGACGCTCCAGGTTTTTCAGGGCTTCTTGCATACAGAGTTTATACCATCTGTCTGCCCACAATAACCTTTGGGTTGGTGTCAACAACATATCTATCATCTGCCGACAATCCCATGGTGTAAGAATGATTCCCGTGAATATGTTATCTAATAGAGCTTGCGTGAAAGGTGATTGCAAGTCATAATTTTGTACTGCTTTCCGCACTTCCTTAATCAAGTCCCAATGAAATGGGTCCCAGCGATTGGGCCCGTGAGGCTGTACACTAAAGGGGAATGCCATTGGTAACTCTGTTTCCTCGTCTTTCATCGCTCCTAAAAAAACGTCTTTCCACCGCTCCCTAGGGTTGCCTTTCATCCTAGGCTCTTGCCTCCCTATAGTCTCTACAACAGGCTCTTCTCCTTCGTTGCTGCTATCAGGCAACGGGGGCCGTAAAGGTGGCAGGGGCTCGGCTGAGGGCTTCAAAACTACGGCTTTCGATCGGTTAAGCCTGGGTGGTTTCGGGGGTGGTGAAGCCCGCCCCATCAATCTTTCACACGAGCACACAGGGGAACATTGAGTACATTGTTCTGGGCAACTTTGTCCCGTCTTGCCCTCACATATATCATTGTAGACCTGTTTCTCTGACTTATCTGATGCAGCCAGTTCACCCTCGGGAGGTGCAGTCGGAGTCGCTGAAGGTCCTGGACCCTCTGACTCGGTTAAGAAGGGATTGGTTGAAGGCGGTTTAACAGCCTCCTCTGTACCAGCTGCAGCTTTTCTCTCTGCTTTCAAGGTTTTTAATGTGATTAATATCAATTCCCATGCCGTCACTAACTCTGCGGTGGTTTTATCTCCATTCTCAATATGCTCCCATAACATTTTTCCTATCTCCTCCCACGTCTCTGCCTTAAACGCCACAGACAGATCGAGGGGGTACCCTTTCTTTTGGCACCAAATTAGGAGCCTTCTAAGTGTATATTCATCATATTTCAGTCCTCCCTTAGAGAGCATATGCAGCAGGAGTCTGACTATCGCCCCTTCTTCATGCGATGTGTTCTGCCCCATGCCGCCCCGGTTGCTCACCTCACCTCGCTGGGTGCTTCTCCATTGCAACGTATTCCTTTTTCTTTTTCCTTGCGTCAGTCCCGCTGACTGCAATTCTTCCAACCGGGCTTCTCCCGCGGCATCCTCTGCGCTCGACCGGTGTTCAACGATGAGATCCCAGAGATCGTATCACGTCGGGGTCACCAGTTGCGGGAGAAGGATGGACTTCACAACTCTATGAGAGTTATATTCCGAAGCCGTTTATTGTCTTGTCTGACTCCAATATATATCATAATTTTCGCTTAGTCGCTGCGCACACACTCGATTGGTTACAACTTGTTACACACATTATTGCAATTGGCTATGTACAAAATATCATGCGTTGTCCATGCGCCTCTCACAGTCAGGATTCGCTGCTTGCAGGTGTTCCTGTTTTCCTTGCTTCCTCTTAGTTGTTTACCACAGCTCCTTCTCCTCAAGGCCGAGTCGTGCAGATATCCAGCTGTTTACCAGCTTCTCAGTGCCACAGCTCCTTCTCCTTAAGGTCGAGCCGTGCAGATCAACGCCACAGCTCCTTCTCCTTAAGGTCGAGCCATGCAGGGTGATCCCAACAATTCCTCTTTCAGGGAGGAAGGACTGATGCTGATGCAGAAACAATTTCTACTTTGCTCAGACTAAATAATGGTCTTTGGTCTTTGACTAAATAAACCTTATCCTATTTTTAGCAATAAAAAGCTATTGATGCTGTTTCTGTGTATGCTAGGAGACATTTTCGTCCTAAAAGGCCTCATTCTCAGTGCTGTGCAAGGTACAAAAAAGTATGAAAGAAAATCTTATTTCCAAGCCTTTACAGCTATAAGGCTAGATACAAAAGGGAAAAATAAAATTGGCTGGTGATCTTTGTGAGGAGGTAGTAAGTTCAAGGAAGATCACTTGGTCTGAAATTATGTTAATTGGAAGTACAAATGGAAAAGGAGTTTGAAACTTTTAAACCACGCTGCCTCTGAACAGCCCCTTTATCTGAAATTGCTGGAAACTTTCAACAGTCTGAATGAATTGAAACTCTCTTCTAAATGCTTATTATTTAATGGGTATTCTTAAAATGAAGAAGATTGGTTTTTAACAGTGAATAGTTGTATGTGAGCAAATATGTTTGCAGTGGTGCTATAGGATGATAGAATAGCTGAGGTTGGAAGGGACCTCTGGAGGTCAGCAAGTACAACTCCCCTGCTCAAAGCAGGGTCAGCTAGAGGAGGTCACTTAGCTTGTATCTCAGTTTGTTTTGTTTGTTCTGGGTGGTGGTTTTTTTTAAGGAAAAAAAAGTTAAATAATACTACCTCTAATGAAACCAGAGCCTTGCAAAAAGGGTATATGAATGAGAGGAGAATGAGAGGAGAATGAGCCCCTTACTAATGATCTCTCTGAATCTCTTGCATTTGATTATACTTGCTGATGTTCACCAAATGGCTTTTATTTTATGCACAAGTAGCTTTATTTTGGAGTCATGATAAAATGAACAGTGTAAATTCTGTACTGTTAGTATGAATAACAGTAATGATACTTACTTTGGTAAGTAGTTTTGTCCCATAGGCTATGCTTTGGAATTGCTGAATATACAGCCCAGCAGTTCAAGTGTCTATTTGAGATAAACTTGAAAGCAACCTGAGGTTGTTAGGGCTCATACGTAATGTAAATAAAAGTGATCCTGACCATCTGGTATTACTTGTCATTTTTCTTGTATCTCCTGGCATAAACAAAGGCGCTTAGCCACATGATACCCTTTCTATTCTCTTTTCCTGAGGCTTCTCAGGTCACTCTTGTCTATAACAATGTGTTGAAATATTGGTAGGAAGGGGATTTTAAAAGTCCTTTGTCGTACTCTTCCAATCTTAAATGTGAAGACATCTTATGGATCAATTCCCTCTCTTGTTTATGATTGTATAGGTTATCTTTGCTTGTGCGCAGCTGTTGCATTAAGAGGCAGAGCAATTTGGCAGAAACTAAACCCCCTTGCGTTTCAGTTGATCCTCAGATATCAGAGGGACTGGGGGCGGCTGAGCTTAGGTTCTGAGTGATGCCCAAAGTCAGCGTTAGTAGTCTGGTCGCGCCCAACACCTCCGTTGGACTATCACAGGTCCGGATGCACTACTAACATCACACTACCTGCTCAGCTGGACACCTCCTGAATTAACACGGCCACACTCAAAGGTACGGTTGCGTTCAGGGACAACACACTCAGCTCAGTCACTCAGTAGTGCGATTTATTGAAGCAACAGATGCACAGATTCTTTTAGATTGCCGGTGATAAATTCACTGTCTGCAAAGCACGTGCAATAAATTAAATACGGCCGGGTTACACACTCGTGAGGTAATAAAACAACTCTATAGAGATTCCTAAAGTTCCCAGGGATTCACTCGGGATAGATGAGTGTTC
Organism: Phaethon aethereus; assembly: GCF_964289735.1. Lineage (NCBI taxonomy): Eukaryota > Metazoa > Chordata > Aves > Phaethontiformes > Phaethontidae > Phaethon > Phaethon aethereus. Next base: position 13,684,558 of record NC_138581.1, read on the forward strand.
GAATCTTACCCAAAGGTGTCCCAATGTGGGGAAGAGAGGGTCAGCCCGTTGGCGGATCCTAAAGGTCAGGAGTGATGGTATCTTCCCTGACATCCACCCCTTCTCAAACTATTTTATAGTGTTTTACTTTGCAGGTGGAACTTGAGTGACTCTAGTCATACGTACCTTTATCAAGATTGGTCCAAAATTTTTTCACTTCGCATTTAAAGGCACAGATTAAGAAAAATTCAGTGCGCAAGCTCATTGAGGAGTGGTCGCACCTTGGGAGGTGGGTAACTTTTGAGAGGGGTGTGCATTTTGGTATTATAATGATATTATAATAAGCAAAGTTCACTCCGAGTACAGCATTTCATCAGAAGTTGACAGACTGCTGACCCAGGGTGTCGAATGTGCAGCTAATTAATTATACCATGTACCTTTAGGTTCCCTCGTAATCATAGAGCGTGGCCATGATTTCTCCACTCTGCTCCACCCTCCATGCAATTCCTCCCAGAGTCAGCACACCAAGTTCCCCTGATGTTGCCAACATCTACGGTTGCCTAGGGAATTGCCATGGTACAGGCTCGTTGTACATTAGCTGCGTTCCACCCTGCTTCAATGCTGTTCTTAGAGCATGAATATAAGTTTAATTTCTAAGTTGCCCCCCAGTAATTATTCCACAGCGGCATTACTGGAAAAAAACAGCAATCATCAATGTGAAAAAGCAATGACTATATTTATAGATGTCTTAGTACAGCTTAGCAGTAAGAAACTAATGCAGTTTAATCATCCAGGTCTCTGGGTTTGCCATAACCGTTGTGATAGATCTGAAAGACTGCTTTTAATATTTTCCTATGTCAGATTCTGAATTTTAAACTTAGATAATATACAAAACAATAGAATTTTTCAAATAGTTAATGAGGCTTGAAGGTTTTGTTATTCTTTGAAAGGTGAACAGTATTTTACCCAATTAATGGAGGATGTGAAACAGGTACAGTACAGAAATTTAAGTTCTTTTAAACGAAGTAATTCAAATATAGTTGCTGCAACTGTAGGGTTATTTGCTCAATAACTTGTCTTTCACAATCCTTTTTATCTGTATAGGACTGTATTAGCCTAACTGAGGATAGAGTTTGGTTTCAGCTTTTTTTCCCTTTTTCTTAAGTTTTATAACTTTGCTTTTCAATTCCTCGGATTATTTGGTCAACCGTTTAAAAATCAGTTGTTATATACAGCTATGATTCCAACTTTCTGTCACTTGCAGACTCTTTATATAGGTTGCTGCTCTCTAAAATTTTGTGCAGTCTTGTAACATTCATTGCTTGCATGATCCTTTTATAGTATTTCAGTATGTTCAGCCAGTGGGGTGTGTATGGATATGTAAACAAGCCCCTCCTCTGTGAGGGTATATGTGCAAGCAATATCTATCTGTATATCTGTAGTTCAGTAATAGTAACACCAATAGCCTAATTCATTATATGATAAGGCTGATTGTTGTAGTTGATACCCACTCCTCAGCTGCGAAGCCTGAGGTGTGAGAGGTTAGAAGCTGAGTAATGAATTGGGAATTTAGGAACCTCTGGAGGCTCACAGACATATGACTGAAGGGTTAGGTAGAACATATCAAGTCCTTAATTACCCCACTTCCTTTTCATTTACAGAGGAAAGATATGCTTAACCAAGATCTGCCCTTTGCTGAAGGTAGACTGAAGTGATTTTTGTCCTAATTAGTGAGAACATCTGTTTTCTGTGTAAAGGTTATTTCTGTGTATTTCTTGGAGATATTTGCATAGATCACCCTCCTTTTAATAGTTTTTCTTTAAAAGAAAGAACGTGAAAAAGCTTAACTCTTACTTTGTACATAACCAGCTTTATAAAACTGAGTTTGTGGAACTTGAGGCTGTTGTGTCTCCTATTTATTTAGAGAAGCTTGAAAGTTTAATATTGCTATAATTACTCTGCTATAAAATCATGGAGGGGGGAAGAACAGAACTAAGGGAAGGGGGAAGTTCGCAGAATTGAATTTGTTCTCCAGGGAGGATTTATCAGGTAGAACCAATGTAGTTTTAAACTCTTACATTTCAAAAGCTTCCAAAGTCTTGGTGTGTAGGAAAAAACTTTCTCTGATAAAAAGGGAAAATCCCCCCTTAGAGAGCAAGGCTTATAGAAATTTTCTTTAAGCACTGTGTAGTTTTATATCTCTTGTTGAAGGTTATCAGTAGTAGTGTGAAATGAGAGACTTCCTGAGAAAATCCTAAAATATTAACAGTTTTTTAACTAAAGAACAACACGAACTTCCATCTTGCCTCACAGTGTGATTTTTTTTCTAGATAGGACAGTTTTAAGTACAAACATTTGATTTTTTTCAAGTGTTTTGTGATTACAAGACAAATGAGACAATTTGGGGAAAAAGCCCCAAATCACTGTAAGATGCAGATGTGATAAATCTTAATAGGCTTGATGAACACTGCAGATGGATGGATGTGTTGTACAACGCTTCCAAGGGCTGACTGGTCTGTTCCTTAAGACTTAAACAGTGCTTAGAAAAGATGACATAGATTTGGGAGTCATCATTGTCAAAAGGGAAACTGAAACCCTGAGAATTATGCCATCCATGAAGTGTAAGAGGAGCCCAGATCCTGGGTGTCTGTATGTACTGAGATGAAAGAGTTCATATTAAAAAAAAATGGCTATATCTCTGTCTGACAGCCTTTCAACAGTACAAGCATCAGAACCTAATCCTACAGCCAGGGAGGTGGTGATTTAATATTTTATTTCTTGCTGGTCTTTTGGTTCTTTCCTTCTTCCTGGTTCCTCTTAAAGGCTTTCTCTGTATGTTAAAGTAGGGTCTTATAAGTAAAGATCATAAGTTCAGATTGTTCCTGAGGAAACTTGTGTGTCTCTGAACCTGCAAATGTTGTGGAATGAGAGGAAAAAGCTGGGTTCATTACCCACCTGACTCTGTAGCAGAGTAGTGTGTGTAGTGGGTTTTTGGTGTCCTCTTTTAACAAGAATTACATGCAAAAGGGTAAATCTGGAACTGACTTGATGGACACAACTTGCCACAAGTCCCTCTCTAATGCTACATAGAAAACAGCCTTTTTTTCTTTCTATAGGTCTTGACTTACAATTAAGAACTGACTTCTTGCCCTAGTCTTGTATGCTTTGTGGCTCATCTCTGTAGCTTGGTGATTACTGCTATTCCTACCCACCTTATTGTTTCGCTATAAGGCAGTGGAGCAATGAAAGGAAACAGCCTCTATTCAGTATAGAAGAGCTTGGCCATGAAAATATTTTTAGTTATTCTTCCTTAAATGGCTTACTGGTTATATAAATAGTATATGTGGATAATCAAGTTTTGGAGGACATCACTGTTGCCATCAGTTTTGATGCCTGTCAGTTTTAAGGAGCTGGTAAAGTGACATTTAGAGCAATCGGACTGTTGGAGCATTTTGATGTAAGTTGGTCATCTTGCTCTCCTTATCAGGCTTCTTTCTTTGATTGCTAAGTCAAAGTTGGGTCTTGATCTGCTTGCCAGAATCATTTTGTTGCTGATCTGTGTCAGATTTTCTGACATCTTGAAATATGCCATTAAAATTTTGTAGGTATAAAAAAATGTTTTGTAGGTATTTAAAAAAAAACACCACAAACCCACAAAGAACAAAAAACCAAAACAAAACCTCAAAACTCAACCAAACATCCCTTGGACATTAAAACATTGGTCATATGTGCAGTGATAATTCCCATTTGGATAGAAATGACAGTGTCACATACAGCGTGCTATGGCTTCTTGAAGAATCTGTAACTCCCAGCATATGCAGTTAAAGCAGCCAAAAAATATGCATAAATGTATACAGTACTAACTACCGAGAAAAATAAAGAAATCATATCTTCTTAATAATTTTCCTTAAAGTGAATGACAAGTTCTTTCAGAGTTCTTGCACCAAACAGTATGCCTCTCCAGTAGTTGCCAATGTGTGAATTGTGTGAAGAAGCTACCCTCAGGAAAAAAAAGGACTACTTTCATGACAAGTCTATAGCTATCTTCTTTATTAATTGGGATAAATTACAAAATAAATACACTAAAAAATATCTGAAAGGTAGATTACTATGTCAGATAACTAATGACAATTTACTAAGATATCTAATTACTAGGGTATGTGTTCTTCTTTTCAAACTTGTCAGCAATCCCCTTCGGAGTAAGAAAATTATTCTTACATCTAAAAACTGCATAGCGATTACATTCTTTCCTGAGTTTGTGTCTTAGAGTTTTTTAAAAATCAATTTTTGCATTGGTTTTCATATGAAAAAGCCTTATCATACTTTAAAATGGTATCTGCAAATTAGAGTGAACATAAAGTAAAGGTCTTAGCAGAGAAGAGCAGAGGTGTGAAGAGTAAAGGACAAATTTAGTCGTCTTTTCCTTCACTCTGTCCATAAGATTTTGATTAATACATCTGTTCTTTGGTTGCCATAATTATGAAATTTCTATGCCCTTGACTGAAAAGTATCAGACTGTAACGAAAGACAAGAGTGCAAAATATGGTTTTGCATATTTCTTAATTTATATTTTCATCTGTATTCATGAAATCTTAAGAAATAGACTTGGAAGTCATCCAGTCATTCCCTCTACTGACAGTTCTGAATAATTCCCTATATTTTCAGGTCCTGAAAATGCAGCATTTATATACAGATGACAAAATACATTTTAACAAGCCAGGTTCTTTTTCCTGTGCAATCTGAGCAGAACTGTTCAGTAGAAGGCAGCTCTTTGTCACAACCATAGAATCATAGAATCTTTGGGTTGGAAGGGACCTTTAAAGGTCATCTAGTCCAACCCCCCTGCAATGAGCAACAAAAGATTTCTAAGGGAATATACACTTCAGCTAAGATGAGTGCATGTTTCTGGATCAAGTAGTGTACTTAAACAGGTTGTTGTTATTATGCATTTCATTACATCATAGGAAAAGGACACATGGTAATTAAGATCAATCAGCACACCTTCTGAAGCCTAGTGTGGTGACTGAGAGGTTAAATATTACCTTAGACACAAGGCAAGATATCCCAGTGAATAGGCTAAGGTAACCTTAGGTAAACTCTATTCCCTGTCATTCAGTTAAAAATCAGTGAGAATCCACCATTAGTTCAGTACAAAGTAACTCTGTCATTAGTGAGCAGCTCAAACTACTATTTAGTCGGAATTGCAACCTGAGAATTTTTAGCTATTAATGAGTAATAAGATTGAGTTTGTTGTTCAGAAGATGGCCCTCAGGCTGACCTTTTGTCATACTGTGACTCAGTATGAGTCTCAAACTTTAGTACAAGTCCCTGTGGAGTAATCGCTGAGGGGTACTTTGGAAATTTACCCTCTAAGAACAGCCTTGAAACCAGATGGAACGTAGCACTCATGTACAACGGGTCTGTGCCATGGAGACTCCCTGGACGGCCTTGGATGTTGGCAACATCAGGGGTGCCTGGTGTGCTGACTCTGGGAGAGATTACATGGAGGGTGGAGCGGAGTGGAGACCTCGCGGCCACGCTCTGTGAACAGGGGAGTTTAGGGATGCACAGGATGTACATTGATAAGCTGCACTTGCAATGCCCTGGGCCAAGGACCTGTCAACTTTGATGAAGTGCTGTACTTGGAGTGAACTTTGCTAATTATAATATCATTATAATACTAAAACGCACACCCCTCTCAAAAGTTACCACCCTCCCAAGGTGCGACCCCTCCTCAATGAGCGTGCGCACTGAATTTTTCCTAGTCTGTACCTTTAAACGCGAAGCGAGAGAATTCTGCACCAATCCTGATAAAGGTATGTATGACTAGAGTCACTCAAGCTCCACCTGCAAAGTAAAACACTATAAAATAATGTTTTAAGAGCTGGATGTTAGGGAAGATACCATCATCGTGTACTATTCTAACTTCTGGGATCAGTCGACGGGCTGAGCCTCTCTTCCCCCCCATCGGGACGCCGTTGGGTAAAATTCGAACCCTTGGTCATACCAAGTGCCTCCCCGGGAAACTTAGAAATCTCTATAGAGTCACTTTACATCTTTTAACGCGTTTATAGCCAAGTAGTGTTACTCATATTTTTGGTATTTGCACGTGCTTTGCAGACAGTGAATTTATCACCGGCAATCCAAAGAACCTGTGTATCTGTTGCTTCAATAAATCGCACTATTGATTGACTCAGACGTGTGTGTGTGTGTCCCTGAACGTGACCGTACCTTTGAGTGCGGCCGTGTTAGTTCAGGAGGTGTCCGGCTGAGCAGGTAGTGTGATGTTAGTAGTGCATCCGGACCTGTGATAGTCCAACAAAGATGTTGGGCACAACCGGACTACTAACGCTGACTTGGGCATCACTCAGAACCTAAGCTCAGCCGCCTCCAGTCCCTCTGATATCTGAGGATCGACTGGAAAGCAAGGGGGTTTAGTTTCTGCCAAATTGCTCTGCCTCTTAACGCAACAGAAAAAATTGGCGTAGTCGGCAGGATTGCCATGGATAAACTGCTGCAAAAATATGACCTTGCCCCTTCCCAGGCTGGGAAGGAGTGGGCTCAACAATTTTGGAAGGATGAAAAGAAAGTGATAGAGTGTACTGAGCAGTGTCACGCTGCACACAAGGGTAGAGTGAAAAAAAGCAGAAGGGTTATCGGTGCGGTTTTAGGAACTTGTTTATCTTGCGCGCAACAAGAAGCTAAGAAAGTCCCTGCTCCCACACTAGTTTCTAATGTGGAATACAAAGCTTTGAAATCAGAAAATGAAGTGTTAAAATCATCATTAGCTTTTGAAAGGGAGACAGGAGAAAAATTAGGACTCCAAGTTGATAAACTTGTGAGTGAAAACGATAAGCTTGTGAAGGAAAAGAGTACACTTATAAAGGAACATGAAAATCTTGTGTGCCAAAATAGAAATCTTAATCAGTTGTTAGACAAGGTGTGTCAGCTGTTAGACAAAATACCATCTCGTGCTCCAGTCACACAGATTTGCAGGTTAATATGTAAATTGGACACTGAAACTGGAAGCAGATTTGTGGAGTTTTGTAACAGTGACAAGGAGACTGGAGAAACCTCTAATTCTGACTCTCAACTGGTCCCCTTACAACCCTTGATTAAAAATGAGACTGTTGTTAACGACGATGATGAGGTCCGCACTACTGTGCGCACGATTCCGTGGTCACCAGCAGAGTTGATAAAAATACAGGAAAAATTCTCAAGGCTATGTTCTTAGGGTAATGTGGTAGCCTCTCCCCCTTTTTGTTTTGAGCGTGATTATCTAACAAAGCTCATTCATTGGGTGTGTAAGATACTCGTTGGAGTTATTAGCTAGCCAAGCATTCTTTACTACCTTTTGAACCATTCCTTGTAGACAATGCAATAAACACGGTACAATAAGCATTAGTATTAAGATAACAAGTACTATAACAACTGCCCCTTTTATTAAGTCTTGTAACCATCCACTTAGGCCCAAACTTGACAGCTATGATTCGAGGTTTAGTGAACTTGTCTGTAACCTGTCCGTTAAGTCCTTCAGTTTTTGTAATTGTTGAGTTACCGACTGTGATGTATCTGTTAAATTCATACAACACATGCCATCAAACTCCTCACACCCGTGCCCTTGGGCCAAAAGTAGGAAGTCGATAGCTGCCCTATTTTGCAATGTCGCATGCCTTATTGAGTCAGTTTCCATTAACAAAGCACTGAGTGTTGCAGAAGTAGCATTGGTTTGTTTCGCTAGCCAACATCCCAATTTATTTAAAGTGGTTAAGCCTTGGGCAGCAGCGACCCCAGGGGCAAGGAAAGAGGTTAGTATGGTTTTGTCCGCAGTCCAAAAATCCAGTTGGTCATTGCACTCTTCCTGATATTTTCAAATCTGTCGTCTTATTCTATGCCGTCGGGTAAGGTTCAATATCATAGAAGTGTTGGGAGTTAACAATGTTAGGTGCCCCAATGTGCCCCACCTCTCAAACGGGAGGGAACACCTTGCCATGCACGATCACCACAAATCAAGAATATTCCTTTAGGGAGTCTCATTGGGACAATAGTAGAGCGCGAGATGTTGCTCGTTGTATAATTACACCAATTGGTAGCATTCTGAAAAACGGCTAACGTGGGGTTTACATCCTGTGACCTGGTATCGTCCTGTCCTGTATAATTAAAATATAAACAGGTAGGGGCTGTAATGCATCCTAAAATACCCAACTCCTGCGGTTCCAACAACTCCTGTGGTCCGTGTGTCATCCATCCGTCCCACTTATCCATAGCTGCAGAGGTGTTTGTTATTTTTTAAAAACAAGGTTAGATCAGGGGTGGTCTTCTTTACCACCATTGTCGAATCATAGTCCCCTAAGGGCAGACCAACCAAGCATGTTGTAAACAGATTCTCAGCAGTGGATATAGATAAGCAAAGGTGGCCTTGGCCCGTTTGATTGGCTAGTGTAACCCAGATATTTTTTCTTGGTTGAACGGAAAACCACGCCTGAACCTGGCATATCAAACACGTGACTATCAGACTCACGAACAACAGGATTTGCGTCCTGCGTCGGTAAAGACTGTCATCCCATTCACTGGGGTCTCCAATCGCATAGGCATTTCTTCAAACTGTTGATTAGCCAACAGTGACAATAATCTATCGGACGGATAGCTATTTGTAACGTGTTCTAAAAAATCAGAGATTGCGATCTGAAACTCCAGAGAACTGGCTAACAACCAATCTAAGTACTTTTGAGATACAGGAACATAAATTATTACAGGTTCTAATCCAGATATTTCTACAATTCTTTGTCTTCCCTTAATAATGAGTTGTGCAAATAATTCATATCTGGTGACCACTATTTTTCTGGGTTGATAGGAGAGAAAAAACCCATTCTAATACTTTCAAACTGTTTTGCTGTATTTCCTAACTGTACGATCAATCCTAGTGGATATTGCCATTCCCCTCCTGAATTAACTATCAGAAGCGAGATACTCTCAGTAGGTGAACATCTGTGAGCATAGGTTGTTGCTATCTTCTCAGTAATTTTCTGCAAAGCTTGGTGTTGATCCTCGTCCAGTTGACGTCGCTCTGGAGCCTCCACCGAAGACTCCAGGAGCGGCATCAATGGCCTCAGATCATCATTAGTAATTCCGCAAATATTGCGAACCCACTGTATATCCCCCATTAATTTTTGGACATCAGAAAGATTTTCTGTTTTCGAATTAATCTTTATTTTTTGTGGGTGGACCGCTGCCCTGGTAATAATCCAGCTCAAATATTGCCATGGTCCCTTCTTTTGAATTTTTTTTCGGTGCTATTTTTAAACCCTGTTTTCCTAAATAGTGCTCTAAGTGCTGTAAAATGTGGTCTGCATTCAATTGTGTCCCTGCTATTAATATATCATCCATATAATGATACATTATTAAATCTGGATACTTTTTCCACACCGGTTCTAGAGCCCATGCCACAAATGTCTGACACATCGTAGGTGAATTTTTCATTCCTTGCGGTAACACTACCCAATGATACCTCTTTGCTAGCTCTCCTTTATTTACCGATGGTACCGTAAAGGCAAACTTCTCTGCATCCTCAGCTGCTAAGGGAATGGTAAAAAAGCAATTGAAATATACTCTTTGATTCCCTGCAAAAGAAATGATACATTTGTGACAATAATTACAACGACATAGAACAAACCCACAACACCGTTTTACAAATATGGCATATTGAAGTTCCTGCTCTTGACCGTCCAGGGAGAGCCGCTGAGAGGGTCAACGAGCCGTCATTCCGCATACAAAAGAATGAAAGCGTCAGCTGATGGTACGCCGGAGTTGACTGCGTCCGTGGGACATGTGACAGGATCTTCTGGTCTTACTGCCGGCCGTACCAAACTGGCCGGTATCCACTTCGCTCCGTCCCCTCCCCCTCTGCCAAGGCCTCTTGTCTCATGCCTTGCCAATGTTGGGCAGGGTCGTATCTTGACTTGGGGGAAGGATCATCCCAGGCAGCCCCCTCCTGTTGCAACATGGGCGACCAGCGCTCATGTTCCGGGTCAGGAGGCGGGGGCCAAGGAGGACTCGCCACCTCCGTTGGTTGCGTTAGCGGGGGGGCAGGGGTGGGGGTGGGGGGGGCGGGTGGGGGTCACTCGTTCTTATCATCCCCAGCTCGGCCTCCCTTCTCTCCCGAGGCTGTGGCAGCGGCAGCTGCTGCCGCCGCCGTCCGCTCTGATTTTATCGCCTTTATAGAGTCTCTGACTAATCGCCAGGTTGTTAACGCTTTCGCAGCCGTATGATCCTCATTAGAGGCTGCGTCAAACACCAATTTCCCTGCTTTCTCCCAGGTAGGTAACTCAAAAGCTGTTGCAGAGTCTGCTGCTAGCCCCTGGCTCTTCAAAACAGTCTCCAATAGCAATCGCCACGTTGTTGCTAGCTCCGCTGCTTGCCCATCTCCTTTCGAGACTCACCCCATTGATCTTTCACATGGGCACACAGGGGAACATTGAGTACATTGTTCTGGGCAACGTTGTCCCGTCTTGCTCTCACATACATCATCGTAGATCTGTTTCTCTGACTTATCTATGCAGCCGGTTTACTCGGTGCATCTGGCACCTCAGGAGGTGCAGTCAGAGTTGCTGAAGGTCCTGGACCCTCTGACTCGGTTAAAAAGGGATTGGTTGAAGACGGTTTAACAGCCTCCTCCATATCAGCTGCAGCTTTTCTCTCTTCCTTCAAGGCTTTTAATGTGGTTAACATCAACTTCCACGCCGTCACTAACTCTGCGGTGGTTTTATCTCCATTCCCAATATGTTCGTATAACATTTTTCCTATCTCCTCCCACGTCTCTGCCTTAAACGCCACAGACGCATCGGGGGGGTACCCTTTTTGGCACCAAATTAGAAGCCTTCTAAGTGTATATTCATCATATTTCAGTCCTCTCTTAGAGAGCATATGCGGCAGGAGTCTGACCATCGCCCCTTCTTCATGCGATGCGTTCTGCCTTTAGTTCTTTTAATGTCTCTAGGATCAACCTCCAGAGCGTCGTAAATTTTATACTGTCTTTGTTGCCTGTGCTATTCACTTTTCAGTTTTATATCTTTTCATGCAATTAATAACATCTCTCCAAGATTTCATTAATTTTTTTGCTGATTTATCATCATCGATTACTAGATCCCACAAACAATCTCCATAAGAACGCCACTCGTCTACTACAAACATACTTTCAGGGTCTTTAAAAAACCCTTTCGCTTTCCCTAACGCAATTAACCCAGCCAGATCTTTTAATTGGCTTACTCCCCGCTTTTCTAAAAAGCATTTTAAGATTTCGAACGCTACCTCTATTTCCATTGCGCGCTATGTTGACCTTCTTAATTATCCGGTCAATTATTTTTGCAGCCTTTTCCCACGGGTAGCCTACTTTCGGACGGCGAACCCCTTCTTAATTATCCTGGGTTCAAGCACGGATCAGGCGCGCCGCGGCAGCATCCGCCGATCTTCTGACTTCCCCCCACAGTGCTGCGCCAATTCCTTCCCAAATCGGGATCTCAAAAGCCTCATTTACTGAGGGAATTAGTCCTTTTCGCCGCGCCCATACCAATAATCTTTTTAGGCCGGCTTCCTCATACTGTACACCTCTCTTAGAGAGGATTAGTTGGAGGAGCTTAACCACTGCTTCCTCTTTTGTTAGCGTGGACCCCATCTCCTCCCCAGCCGCTCACCTGATCAGGGCGAGATTCCAACAGTTTCTTCGTTTGCGCTAGCAACTTCCAGGCACCGGGGCAGTGCCTGCTACGGCTGGCTTCCGCACCCCCTTTGCTGTCTCTTCTGCTCCGGGAAGCATCGACAAGAGGGGCCCTGTTCGGGCGCCACCTGACGCAGAAGTCTCGGACACGACGCGTACGACCAATATGATCAGGTCAATGCCGTTTATTGTCTTGTCTGACTCCAATATATATCATAATTTTCGCTTAGTCACTGCGCACACACTCATGATTGGTTACAGCTTGTTACACACATTATTGCAATTGGCTATATACAAGATATCACACACTGTCCACGCGCCCCTCACACAGTCAGGATTGCTGCTTGCAGGTGTCCCTGTTTTTCTTGCTTCTTCTTAGCTCTTTACCACAGCTCCTTCTCCTCAAGGCTGAGTCGTGCAGATATCCAGCTGTTTACCAGCTTCTCAATGCCACAGCTCCTTCTCCTTAAGGTCGAGCCATGCAGCTCAACGCCACAGCTCCTTCTCCTTAAGGTCGAGCCGTGCAGAGTGATCCCAACAGCTACCAGGAGAGTCAGAGGTTGAGTATTTGTGGCGAGTTTCCCTTGAGGGAGGAGACCGAATTATGTTAAGTGAGGAAGAAGCAGGAGGCTTTTGGGGACCAGGAGTGTTTTTAACCACCAACCCAGGGGAGCATAGTTATTCTTTGACCTCACAGGTTGCATTTTGGGCAGGCGGCATAGATCCCCAGCTGAGGGGAGAGCCAATAGAAATTAAAGCCACAGGCTATTCTGATTTGGCCGAGGCAGTACAGAAAGCAGCCTGCATCCAAGCGATGTACGACAGGAATCAGCTTTTAAAATCACCATTGCTAGCCCCAGTCAACCCGGCACAATTAATCCCCCTCATTCATGGTCTCCCTGATTGTCTCAAGATGTATGTAACAAACACTCAGGATCGTATACAAACCACTATAAATGACGCTGGTCGCAGTCGAAAGAACCAGGGTCAAATTACTAACATACCCACCTGGAGTTGCTTTGTACAAGACCTAGATAAGTACGGACGCTGAATGGGTTGGATCAGATCGTCCGGTGGAAAACCCCCAGAATATGCCCAGCGAGTTTGCCAAGTACACACCCCCAAACATAAATCAGATTGGAAGTTTAGGTGTAAAGTCCTGGATGTGGAAGTACCCCCATATTTTTGTGCGGTACCTCTACAGAGGATCTCCGTACATTAATCCAATCTCTAAACAAAAAGAATGAATTAGCTGTGGAAAATCCTACAGCTCAACCACCCCCAACCCACAAGGAAAGTGTACCTTCTGCACCAGAATGTAATCCAACTGATACAGCAGAAGTCCAGAAAAAAAAAAACAAAAAAACACTTCTATCCCCAGGGAGGGCAGTGAGCCACCCTCCCTGGCAGGTATTAGCAATTCAAGGGCTCTCGGTTAAAAATTCTGAACCTGTTAAAAAAAAACAAACCAGCTCAAACCCTAAATATCAGAGTCAGTCAACACAGGGTTAAATTTACAGGAATAGAAGGTGTGGTAAAGGAATGCCCTGCTGCCGAGATTTCCCTCTGGTTGCCAGGGGAACAGAGGTTAACGAGGGCAGAGGTACTGGTGGGTGCTGCACACACTGACATTCTAGGATTTGACACTGTGTGAGCAGATGAGGAAACTCCTGAACGGGACTGTGTGGAGTTTTGCAGGCACCAATGTTCGGCAGTACCCGCTGCAAGCTGCAGCGCTGGCGAGAATTGACGGGGTGGTAACAGAATTGGAAAAAGATATCATTTAAATTGGACCAGTACCAATGGTACTGACCACCCCTAAAAATTCCTACACACGGGAAGCCAAAGATTTTTCAGGAACAGCACACCAGATCAGCACCTGGTGAATTTCACCCTCATTTTAACCCTGCCGGTTAAGTAAGGCCGAGCATATTTTCTTTTTTCTTGTGTGTTCACAGGAATCCCGAATGGACAACGTGAAACCACAATCCAATGGATGAAATTAGTGATGTAGCATTTTACCTTAATTTTAATACAATTACTCTTAACTTGTAATTCGAGATAGATACCTAAAATAACCATTGTCCCAAACATATGTCAAGTATAATGAAATTGTGAGAACACAGATCATTCCAGAAAATTTAACTTTAGCTACTGTAGTCATGCATGGGGCCAAGGTGTTTTCAAAACACGAGTGGAACCAAGCCAAAGAACTATGACACCGAGTGTTACAAAATAATTAAACCAAATTCAGATTGTTGGTACAACTTTACCTTTGTTAAACCTGTAATTGTATACTGTCACAAAGATACAAACTTGTTATTTGAATTTGTGATTGATAAAACATCTGTGCCAATTTTTGTTATTTGAATTTGTGATTGATAAAGCATCTGTACCAATTGAGAACAATACACAGGTCAACAACAAGTGTTGTTCGATCCATCATATTCCCTCAAGTGAGGGGAATTATCAATGCAAACAAATATCTCTACAATTAAACCAACCTGTTCACCATTCCTAAATATATCCCATGCAGGATGGTTAGCCTGGTTACATGGGCAAACCCTCGTCTCTTCAAGACGGACAAGGAGAGATGCGACCGTTATTATAGGGACAGGATTGGGAGTCTTAAACAGTATAGATGCTGAAGTACTCATAAATAAACTGAGCACAACAACAAGTGATTTAAGCAAATTAGGACACCCATTGCGGTCTTCTCTAGTAGCACTGGGAACTAACCAATGGCTTGTGTCAGATCTGTTACCTCAGTGGGGAGAAACAAACGAAAAGGATCACCAATTGATTGTGGATGCACTTGGTGCAGCCCAAAATAATGTTTCTCTAGCTCTCAGTTGCATCCAAGCTCAACTATGGATGCAATCTGTGGTAGCAGCAATTATAAGAGAAGGTGAAGAGGGCATCTTACCCTCTGAAATTCGAAAGGTAATTTGGGACAACGCTGCTGAATTTGAGAAAGAATTCCAATCATGGTGGTACCTAGTTAACTTCACCTACAGCCCTACTGATGACAAAGCCACAGCTTTTGTGCTGATGATATGCAGTGCTTCGGTATATACCATATACCCTATCATTGTGTTAGGATTAAATCACAACGGAACCATACTCTATCCTATAGAGCATAGAGTATGGGCCCAACAGAATGAAAACAGATGGTAAACTATTGATGTTGCTGCATGTGTGGTACGGGAACAACAGGGATTCATTTGTGAAAGTAACATCATCAAAGGCCAAGACATTTGTCTTGACACCGAACAAAACATTTGTCATTTTGAAATACATCCCAATGAAACCCTTGAAACTGTGCTGGTATATATTGGAAAAGGGTGTGTTTGTATGAGAACCCCTTGTGATTTTGTATTTGTAGATAATGTTACTGTGGATACTAACAATCGCTCAAATATTTGTGTTTGCAACTTTACTAAAATTGTAGGATGTGACTTTATCTATTCAGCTCCTGTCACATCTTACCAACTAGTACAATCAAATTATATTCTATTTCGAGATCTGCTACCTGTCCCTGTAGGAATGAATCTTACCCTGGTGAGAAAACTGCTACAACATGAAGACCTGAAGCGGTTGTTGAAACAAGTTCGGGAAAATGGACAAAAGACTCTGATTACTGTCCATCATGATGTAGAGAGAATACATCAAGTGTTGGAAAGAGTAAAAAGGGGTGGAGGACACCACTGGTGGGACACTTTGTTTGGATGGTCACCTACCACAACAGGAATCTTCAACGAGATGCTTCACCCTGTTGTTGTCTTATTAATGCTCACCGCATCGTGTTTTATTTTAACAATTGCTTTGCATTTTAGACTTTGGACGTTTGTCCATATCCCCACGAAATATCTGTGCGCTCGATGATCCTCATAGCAAGAGTGTATGTGACACTCCCCATCCATTCTAAAGGAACAGAATCGTGAAGCTTGAGTGACTATAGTCACGGGGTGGATAATGTGGAGTAATCGCTGAGGGGTACTTTGGAAATTTACCCTCTAAGAACAGCCTTGAAACCAGATGGAACGTAGCACTCATGTACAACGGGCCTGTGCCATGGAGACTCCCTGGACGGCCTTGGATGTTGGCAACATCAGGGGTGCCTGGTGTGCTGACTCTGGGAGAGATTACATGGAGGGTGGAGCGGAGTGGAGACCTCGCGGCCACGCTCTGTGAACAGGGGAGTTTAGGGATGCACAGGATGTACATTGATAAGCTGCGCTTGCAATGCCCTGGGCCAAGGACCTGTCAACTTTGATGAAGTGCTGTACTTGGAGTGAACTTTGCTAATTATAATATCATTATAATACTAAAACGCACACCCCTCTCAAAAGTTACCACCCTCCCAAGGTGCGACCCCTCCTCAATGAGCGTGCGCACTGAATTTTTCCTAGTCTGTACCTTTAAACGCGAAGCGAGAGAATTCTGCACCAATCCTGATAAAGGTATGTATGACTAGAGTCACTCAAGCTCCACCTGCAAAGTAAAACACTATAAAATAATGTTTTAAGAGCTGGATGTTAGGGAAGATACCATCGTCGTGTACCACCCTAACTTCTGGGATCAGTCGACGGGCTGAGCCTCTCTTCCCCCCCATCGGGACGCCGTTGGGTAAAATTCGAACCCTTGGTCATACCAAGTGCCTCCCCGGGAAACTTAGAAATCTCTATAGAGTCACTTTACATCTTTTAACGCGTTTATAGCCAAGTAGTGTTACTCATATTTTTGGTATTTGCACGTGCTTTGCAGACAGTGAATTTATCACCGGCAATCCAAAGAACCTGTGTATCTGTTGCTTCAATAAATCGCACTATTGATTGACTCAGACGTGTGTGTGTGTGTCCCTGAACGCGACCGTACCTTTGAGTGCGGCCGTGTTAGTTCAGGAGGTGTCCGGCTGAGCAGGCAGTGTGATGTTAGTAGTGCATCTGGACCCGTGATAGTCCAACGAAGGTGTTGGGCGCAACCGGACTACTAACGCTGACTTTGGGCATCACTCAGAACCTAAGCTCAGCCGCCCCCAGTCCCTCTGATATCTGAGGATCGACTGGAAAGCAAGGGGGTTTAGTTTCTGCCAAATTGCTCTGCCTCTTAACGCAACAATCCCAATTAGATATTAATGTTTCCTAAAAAACATATTTACTGCACAAAAGCCTGACTACATGGGATAAAATGGAATTTAAAGACTTATGCACCCCTCTCTATTAAAAACTGGGTCTTTCACATGATTTTAAATAAGATTTTGTTTTTAGACATGGCTTTGTATGACAATTCAAAAAGAGATGCCCAGACTCTGGCTATTACTTTTCTATTCTCTCAAGCTGTTCTCGTTATGATGATAAACAACAAGGGAACTACCATAAACATACATGAACTTTTCTGAGGAACATGTTCAGCAAAAATCATAAAGAACAGACACCGTGTGGTGCAGGATACACTCTAGATTGTTCTAGACCGCTATCCAGATAAGGAAAAGAGCATGACAATAGGGAAGTTCCAGTAAGAACCACGTGAATATTCTGAGAGTATCGAAGAGAAGTGGAAATTTGACATTAATTTCATTATGGCATGTATTTGTTACTATGTGATAAAAATACCTCTGTAGCATTTAGCTACCTGAATATACTTTATTTTGGCATAATTTTTACACCTTTGAGCAATAATTACATAGCACTATATCAAATTGCTGGCAATAAGATTCAAGTCGTCTCTGCATCTATTTTTCTTCTCCTACAGAGCTCTAACTATAAGCCTACCATGATTTTAATATGTTTTGATGAGCTAGAGTTTTTTCTTAAAAATAGAAAAGATTTACAAATAACTAGCTTAGCCTCTGAATCAGCATAACACATAAGGATAATATATTACAAATAAAGATATGAAGTGTTATGATCTATTAGCAATTTTCCCCAAGCAATTACTAACAAAAACCCCAAACAGTTATGACAAGTGTGTACTGTTAGAAGTCACAGACCAAGAAGCAAGCACTTAAATATACCAACCGTGTAGTTGATTTATTAGCAAACACTTTATCTCTTCAGATATGCATAACAATTGCTCCAAATTTAAAATATTGTCCTCATAAAACATGTTTTTACAAGCTGTGATTTAATTAATGCATTCTAAATTTATTAGATAATTTTCTAAACCCATGTAATTTTCTCCTGCTATTCATTTATATGGAAGGGAAGACAGCACCTCATGGAAATTAGGAAGCAATGGTGTAGCATGAATGGGAGCTTTGTTGGAAAGGATTAATTCCAGAAAATGAACATACACATCCCCCTTCAAAACTCATCTTCATTTGCTGTTTCATGCAGAATCACATACTCTGCAATTCTGTATAGCACATAAATTACCTGAAGCAAAAGTTGACTAATGCATTACAGAAAGTCATGAGAGTGGGCAGGATCAAAGTTTGCTCTCCAGTGCAATTTGCTCCCCTCTGTGCGCATAAAGAGGCATTGAGAATTTAAAGATAGCACACCTTCGTCCCAGAAATCTGATTTAACATGCACCATGCAAGAGCAGAGAAAGGCAAATAACAGCAGAGCAAGCATCAGACAAAATAAATATCGATCTGACAGTCCTACTGGTTGCCACCTGTGCACATCCCACAAGATCCCCATGGAACCACAGACACTATGATTAGCTCTGTCACTGTGTTTGTTTTGTGTGCTTGGCTCTTGTGTACTGACATATTCTCATATGACACTCATATGACTCACTGACATATTCTCACATATTCTCATCTTTTATGATAGCACTCCAGTGACTCTCAACCCTGTTTCCTCATATAATGCGATATCTGCCCAGGGAGGTGGTGGAGTCACCATCTCTGGAAGTGTTCAAAAAACGTGTGGATGTGGCGCTTCAGGACATGGTTTAGGGGACATGGTGGCGCTGGATTAATGGTTGGACTTGATGATCTTGAAGGTCCTTTCCAACCTTTGTGATTCTGTGATTCTGTGATTCTGTGATCAAATGTTCCTTAGAAGTCCCTTCCAAATTTTTAAGGTTCCTCATGGAGCTGGTCCACATAAGCAAATTAAACCATTGCCACAATGATGACATCCATTAGTAGCGTGATTTGCTTCAGAAATTTCTCAGCCTAAAGTACTGTTTGTGACAGCAATAGACAGTTTATGCCAAAAATCATATCAAATCATTGTAACATACTATTGGAAAAACTGAAGCAACCACTAATCTGACAGCCTATGAGCAAAATTAATCTAATCTTTCTGACTTTGCTATTTTACAACAGTAGAAAACAGGACAGACAAAGTGAGGCAAGAAAAGAAGGAAGAGGAAGGAGGTGAAAATGACACTTCAAAATCTTTTGATCCAGGTGAAATAGGTAGGGAAAACTCAGGTATTTGTAATATTGGGCTGTAGTTGGAGGAATTACTACCTTTCCATTACAGTTTTCTATTTGCTTACTGTCCTGGTTTCAGCCAGGATAGAGCTGGTTTTCTTCACAGAAGCCAGTGTGAGACTGTTTTGGATTTGGGATGAGAAACTGTTGATAATGTGCTGATGTTTTGGGTTGCTGCTGAGCAGTCAAGGACAGTCCAGCTTCCTGTGCTGGCCTGCCAGCGAGCAGGCTGGGGGTGCACGGGGAGCTGGGAGGGGACACAGCCGGGACAGCTGACCCAGACTGGCCAAAGAGATATTCCCTACCATACGACGTCATGCCCAGTACATAAACTGGAGTTGGCCGGGGGGCGGAAATCGCTGCTCGGGGACGGGCTGTCGATCGCCGGGTGGTGAGCAATTGCTGTATTGGGCATCACTTGTTCTTGTACATTCCTTTGTCGGTATTATCATTGTTGTTTCCTTCTTTCTTTCTGTCCTATTAAACTGTGTTTATCTCAACCCACAAGGTTTTTTTTTTTCCTAATTCTCTCCCCCACCCTACTGTGGGAGGGGGAGTGAGCGAGCGGCTGCGTGGTGCTTAGTTGCCGGCTGGGGCTAAACCACGACAGTCCTTTTTGGCACCCAACGTGGGGCCCGAGGCTTGAGATAATAACAGTTGCAGGTCACAATATCAGTTTATTTGATTTGCATGATGCTCTCGTCTTTGTTGTACATGTTAAGGATCGGTGTTGGTCTCTGCGGGCTGCTGTACTCGCCTGCAAGTTTTGTTTTTCGAGCACTGACCTTGAGCTTAATGTGGTATCATCTGAACTCTGTACTAAAGCCGTTACTGTATTTTGGCTACAGTCTTGTGGAGACGATTAGCAATTATACTTCTGCCTCTGAAAGGCTTTCTATGGAGGAAATGCAGAATGATACCTTTGCTACCCTCTATCATAACGTTTCCTCCTTCATCACAGTAATTTTTCCGTATTTTGAACACCCTTGGGTAGTTATAATACCTCTATTGCTACTTCTGGGGAACATTGTTTCGGTTTTGTCTAAGGTTGGCAAGCGATTTAAGAATATCACCCGGAGATCTGCCCCAAGGCTGGATAGTTATGAATGGCAGGGCGTGTGGAACAGCATGGGCAAATGCCTGGGGCGGTGGGCACCTCCGGTGTTTTGGAGCTTCACTCCCGAACAAGTGCAGAATCCTGATAAACTAGCAGAATATCTGGAAGAAGTATGCTGTCAGCCTGGCAGCTCCAAGGAGACACAAATCATTGCCATGTGCTGGGGCCTGGCCCATGCCTACCGAGCTCTATTTAACACTGTGCAAAGGGGAGAGAGGGTCTCTGGGTCTGATGGCAATGTGGCAGGCACTGTGACTACTCCAACCCCTGCAACAGGCACTGTAGCTACTCAGACTGTTGCAGCTGAACCAGAGAACCAGCCCATCCCAGTATCAGTTGCCCCTGTACAAAAGAAGAAATCTTGGAAGCGGAAGTCAGCTCGTTTAGTAAGGGAGGAGGAAGATTCTGCTAAGAGGGAGGCAGAGGAAGCGAGTGAGGAGGCAGAGTGCTCTGAAGCAGGGCCATCACAAGGACTGAAGAGGGAAGAGAGCAGGTCATCGCTTGAAGAGGAGGAAGAGGAAGAACTCATAAAAGAGACGGTAACTACCCGATCTCTATCACTGAGTGAACTGCGAGATATGCGAAAGGATTTCAGCCGTCGTCCAGGTGAGCACATTGTCACCTGGCTGCTCCGATGCTGGGATAATGGGGCCAGTAGCCTGGAATTAGAGGGTAGGGAAGCCAAGCAGCTGGGATCCCTTTCTAGGGAAGGGGGCATTGACAAAGCAATTGGAAAAGGTGCACGAGTCCTCAGCCTCTGGAGACGACTCCTGTCGGGTGTGAAGGAAAGGTACCCCTTCAAGGAAGATGTTCTATGTCACCCAGGCAAGTGGACCACCATGGAGAAAGGTATCCAGTACCTGAGGGAGCTAGCGGTGCTGGAAGTGATTTATGGTGACTTGGACAATGGACAATCATCCAAAGATCCAGATGAAGTCAATTGCACGCGACCTATGTGGCGGAAGTTTGTACGGAGTGCACCATCATCATATGCCAACTCATTAGCAATAATGGCCTGGAAAGACGGAGAGAGACCAACGGTGGATGAATTGGCTGGCCAACTCCGGCAATACGAAGAAAGTCTCTCTTCCTCCCTACGGGCCTGCGTCTCTGCTGTAGAGAAACTGTCCCAGGAGTTCCGGCAATTCAAAGAGGATATGCCCTACCCTCCACCCGTACGGACCAGTGTCTCAGCCATTAGGAGTAAACGCTCTTCTGTTCAAGAGAGAGGATATAGAGGATACACACCGCGAGCCACCCTGTGGTTTCAATTGCGTGACTACGGAGAGGACATGAGGAGGTGGGATGGAAAACCTACCTCGACCCTAGAGGCACGAGTACGTGAGCTGCAAGGGAAAACAATTACAAAAGGGCGTTCATGTTCCTCCAGAAAAATCGTCGCTCCACTTTCCAGTGGGCAGTTCCCCAGAAAGAATAGAAGAGCTGATCTCACCTCTGATCCTCTTGAGGGGACTTCTGATTCCTATTTACAAGAAGTGGGTAACGAGTACTATGAGCAGGATTAGAGGGGCCCTGCCTCCAGCCAGGCGGAGGAGAGGGACAACCGAGTTTATTGGACTGTGTGGATTAGATGGCCTGGCACATCAGACCCACAGGAATATAAGGCTTTAGTGGATACTGGTGCACAATGTACCTTAATGCCATCAAGCCATATAGGGACAGAACCCATCTGTATTTCTGGAGTGACAGGGGGATCCCAACAGCTGACTGTGCTGGAGGCCGAAGTGAGCCTAACTGGGAATGAGTGGCAGAAGCACCCCATTGTGACTGGCTCAGAGGCCCCGTGCATCCTGGGCATAGACTACCTCAGCAGAGGGTATTTCAAGGACCCAAAAGGGTACCGGTGGGCTTTTGGTATAGCTGCCTTGGAGACGGAAGAAATTAAACAGCTGTCCACCTTGCCTGGTCTCTCAGAGGACCCTTCTGTGGTGGGGTTGCTCAGGGTCGAAGAACAACAGGTGCCGATCGCTACCACAACAGTGCACCGGCGGCAATATCGCACCAACAGAGACTCCCTGATCCCCATCCATGAGCTAATTCGTCGGCTGGAGAGCCAAGGAGTGATCAGCAAGACTCGCTCACCCTTTAACAGCCCCATATGGCCAGTGCGAAAGTCTAATGGAGAGTGGAGACTGACAGTAGACTATCGTGGCCTGAATGAAGTCACGCCACCACTGAGTGCTGCCGTGCCAGACATGCTAGAACTTCAATATGAACTGGAGTCAAAGGCAGCCAAGTGGTACGCCACCATTGATATTGCTAACGCGTTTTTCTCGATCCCTTTGGCGGCAGAGTGCAGGCCACAGTTTGCTTTCACCTGGAGGGGTGTCCAATACACCTGGAATCGACTTCCCCAGGGGTGGAAACACAGCCCTACCATTTGCCATGGGCTGATACAAACTGCACTGGAACAGGGTGAAGCTCCAGAGCATCTGCAATACATTGACGACATCATCGTATGGGGCAACACAGCAGAAGAAGTTTTTGAGAAAGGGAAGAAAATAATTCAAATCCTTCTGAAAGCTGGTTTTGCTATAAAACAAAGTAAGGTCAAAGGACCTGCACAAGAGATCCAGTTTTTAGGAATAAAATGGCAAGATGGACGTCGACAGATCCCAACGGATGTGATCAACAAAATAACAGCTATGTCTCCACCAACTAGCAAAAAAGAAACACAAGCATTTCTGGGCGTTGTGGGTTTCTGGAGAATGCATATTCCAAATTACAGTCTGATTGTAAGCCCTCTTTATCAAGTGACCCGGAAGAAGAATGATTTTAAATGGGGCCCTGAGCAACGACAAGCCTTCGAGCAAATTAAGCAGGAGATAGTTCATGCTGTAGCCCTCGGGCCAGTCCGAGCAGGACAAGATGTTAAAAATGTGCTCTACACGGCAGCCGGGGAGAATGGCCCTACCTGGAGTCTCTGGCAGAAGGCACCAGGAGAGACTCGAGGTCGACCTCTCGGGTTTTGGAGTCGAGGATATAGGGGATCTGAGTCCCGCTATACTCCAACTGAAAAGGAGATACTGGCAGCATATGAAGGAGTTCGAGCTGCCTCAGAAGTGGTTGGCACTGAAGCACAGCTCCTCCTGGCACCCCGACTGCCGGTGCTGGGCTGGATGTTCAAAGGGAGGGTCCCCTCTACACATCATGCGACTGATGCTACGTGGAGTAAGTGGGTCGCGCTTATTACACAGCGGGCTCGAATAGGAAACCTTAATCGCCCGGGAATCTTGGAAGTGATCATGGACTGGCCAGAAGGCAAAGATTTTGGAATATCACCAGAAGAGGAGGTGGCGCGTGCTGAAGAGGCTCCACCATATAATGAACTGCCAGAGAATGAAAGGCAATATGCCCTATTTACTGATGGGTCCTGTCGTATTGTAGGCAAACATCGAAGGTGGAAAGCTGCTGTATGGAGCCCTACACGACGAGTCGCAGAAGCCGCTGAAGGACAAGGTGAATCAAGTCAGTTTGCAGAGGTGAAAGCCATCCAGCTGGCTTTAGATATTGCTGAACGAGAAAAATGGCCAGTACTCTATCTTTATACTGACTCATGGATGGTGGCAAATGCTCTATGGGGGTGGCTACAGCAATGGAAGCAGAGCAACTGGCAACGCAGAGGCAAGCCCATCTGGGCTGCTGAATTGTGGCAAGATATTGCTGCCCGACTAGAGAATCTGGTCATAAAAGTACGCCATGTAGATGCTCACGTACCCAAGAGTCGGGCCACCGAAGAACATCAAAACAACCATCAGGTGGATCAGGCTGCTAAGATTGAAGTGGCTCAGGTGGATCTGGACTGGCAACATAAGGGTGAATTATTTATAGCTCGGTGGGCCCATGACACCTCAGGCCATCAGGGAAGAGATGCAACATATAGATGGGCTCGGGATCGAGGGGTGGACCTGACCATGGACGCTATTGCACAGGTTATCCATGAATGTGAAACGTGTGCTGCGATCAAACAAGCCAAGCGGTTAAAGCCCCTCTGGTATGAAGGACGATGGTTGAAATATAAATATGGGGAGGCCTGGCAGATTGACTATATCACACTTCCACAAACTCGGCAAGGCAAGCGCTATGTGCTTACCATGGTGGAAGCAACCACCGGATGGCTGGAAACATACCCTGTGCCCCATGCCACCGCCCGAAACACTATCCTGGGCCTTGAAAAGCAAGTCTTATGGCGACATGGCACCCCCGAAAGAATTGAGTCAGACAATGGGACTCATTTCCGAAACAACCTCATAGACACCTGGGCCAAAGAGCACGGCATTAAGTGGGTGTATCATATCCCCTATCATGCACCAGCTTCCGGAAAAATTGAACGATACAACGGACTGTTAAAGACTACACTGAGAGCAATGGGTGATGGGACATTCAAACATTGGGATAAACATTTAGCAAAAGCCACCTGGTTAGTCAACACTAGGGGATCTACTAATAGAGCCGGCCCTGCCCAATCAAAACTTTTACGTACTGTAGAAGGGGATAAAGTCCCTGTGGTGCATGTGAGAAATATGCTGGGGAAGACAGTCTGGGTTACTCCTGCCTCAGGCAAAGGTAAACCCGTTCGTGGGATTGCCTTTGCCCAGGGACCTGGGTGCACTTGGTGGGTAATGCGGAAGGATGGGGAAGTCCGATGTGTACCTCAAGGAGACTTGATTTTGGGTGAAAATAGTCAATGATTTGAATTGTATTATGTTAATTGTTACACAATACAGTATGTCATTACTACTATGGTTGCTATCTACCATATCGATGGTATTACAGTAAGAATCACCCAGACTGATGAAGAATGAGCTTCACCGAAACTAAGCAACATGCAGCAGTGATGGAACCAGAACTGGCTTCAGCAGCTTGCGCCCAACAAATCCCTCGAGACCGACATCTTCGACCTGCAGATCACGGACATGGACCGTGCCAGGTAACGATCCAACACCACATACCATCTCCCCTGCCCTGAGAGACTGCTATGATGGATGAAGCCCAGAGTCATGGACTGAATGAACTACACAGACATTTTAAAGTGATGGCCCATGGACTAAGAAAGTGATATCTGTGTGTATATATTAAAAGACAGGAAGAGTAATAATGAATAATTGGAATGTATTGAAAGTACAGGACCTGGGCATGACGTAAATGGTATGGAATAAGGGGTGGATACTGTCCTGGTTTCAGCCAGGATAGAGCTGGTTTTCTTCACAGAAGCCAGTGTGAGACTGTTTTGGATTTGGGATGAGAAACTGTTGATAATGTGCTGATGTTTTGGGTTGCTGCTGAGCAGTCAAGGACAGTCCAGCTTCCTGTGCTGGCCTGCCAGCGAGCAGGCTGGGGGTGCACGGGGAGCTGGGAGGGGACACAGCCGGGACAGCTGACCCAGACTGGCCAAAGAGATATTCCCTACCATCCGACGTCATGCCCAGTACATAAACTGGAGTTGGCCGGGGGGCGGAAATCGCTGCTCGGGGACGGGCTGTCGTGGTTTAGCCCCAGCCGGCAACTAAGCACCACGCAGCCGCTCGCTCACTCCCCCTCCCACAGTAGGGTGGGGGAGAGAATTAGGAAAAAAAAAAACCTTGTGGGTTGAGATAAACACAGTTTAATAGGACAGAAAGAAAGAAGGAAACAACAATGATAATACCGACAAAGGAATGTACAAGAACAAGTGATGCCCAATACAGCAATTGCTCACCACCCGGCGATCGACAGCCCGTCCCCGAGCAGCGATTTCCGCCCCCCGGCCAACTCCAGTTTATGTACTGGGCATGACGTCGGATGGTAGGGAATATCTCTTTGGCCAGTCTGGGTCAGCTGTCCCGGCTGTGTCCCCTCCCAGCTCCCCGTGCACCCCCAGCCTGCTCGCTGGCAGGCCAGCACAGGAAGCTGGACTGTCCTTGACTGCTCAGCAGCAACCCAAAACATCAGCACATTATCAACAGTTTCTCATCCCAAATCCAAAACAGTCTCACACTGGCTTCTGTGAAGAAAACCAGCTCTATCCTGGCTGAAACCAGGACACTTACGTATTTGCTTCTTTGGGAGTTGCTCAGTTACTACAGGAGCTGTTATTCAAATCAAAACTGAGCTGGCAGGATTCATCGAGCCTATCTGTAGCAGATGGGAGAATCAGCTTTTTTTGGCAAACATACAGTATTGATGCTTTTTTTTCTTTTTAAGTTACAAAGCAGTGATACAGAATGCATCTTTTATTCATGATACACTGTATATATGAATAAAGCTTAACTTCATTGCTTCAGAG
The DNA here is from genome assembly GCF_964289735.1 of Phaethon aethereus. NCBI lineage: Eukaryota > Metazoa > Chordata > Aves > Phaethontiformes > Phaethontidae > Phaethon > Phaethon aethereus. Next base: position 13,711,046 of record NC_138581.1, read on the forward strand.
GTTGAAATACTCTCTGTTTGTGCAAAACAGCTGTATGACACTCCTGTATTTTGACTGAGAAGTAACTGTCTCCTGGGGACTTCACTAACATCAACCATGATCAATGTCTCTAGTCTTTCTTTTGATACAGAAAAATTAATTCCATGTGTGCATACTTGTGGAGAAATAGAAGGTAAGCATTTCCATGATCCATCTAAAAATGCTTGTCACATAAGCTTGAATGTAGTTGTGTTTCTAGTTTTCTAGTTTTATCTTGTTTTTAACAGGGAACCAGGAGAATTTAGTGAAAAATATGCAAATGAAAAAATAGATTCCCAGGGGATATGCTTGAATAAAAAATAATTCTATCTATCCAAATTGTAATTAATGAACAAGTGATTCAATGAAATACATTCCATATTTCCATTCACCACTATCTGTTATTGGCAAGATACTTTGTTTATTCCCAGCTACAAAGCTCGAGCAAGTGCATAACCACCAAATTAAGGGAGAAAAGTGACTGCTGAAAGGAAGAAGTATGGTTATATTTCACAGAAACATGTATTTTGTGATAGGAGAGAGAGCTCCTGAAGAGCAGCAGTTCTGACAGCATGGGCAGGGACAAGAGTGATGGCAGCAGTTCAAAACCCAGTGTACCCGCCATTTCAGCCAAGCCACTGAGGCGAAGGGCTCTGGAGTGGAGGATTGCGCCCGGGTACCCTTCCTAAAGTGGCAGAACTGTGAAGGCAAAAGCACTGAGAGAGAGGGTGCCCCAACACCCAGCCCAGACCCAGCAGAGTGAGCCCCTGATGAGCTGCAGCTTTGACTCAGCGTGGGTGGGGACAAGAGTGACCCAGGAACAGGAAAACACACTTGATGAACACCTGGTTCAGAGGCTGGTGCCATCGGTGAAATTTTGGGGTTTTTTGGTATAGGGAGGTTGTACTCTAGGAGGTTCTTGGAGTGTGTGGAAGACAGTTTTGTAACACAGCTGGTAAGTGAGCCTACCACTCATGGTGCCCCGCTTGACCTGCTGTTTATGAACAGAGAAGGACTGGTGGGAGATGTGGTGATCGGAGGCCGTCTTGGGCTTAGCGACCATGACATGATAGAATTCTCGATTCTTGGTGAAGTAAGGACGGGGGTCAGCAAAACCACTACCATGGACTTCCAGAGGGCAGACTTTGGCCTGTTCATGTCACTGGTTGAGAGAGTCCCTTGGGAGAGAGTCCTGAAGGGCAAAAGGGTCCAGGAAGGCTGGACAGTCTTCACGAAGGAAATCTTAAAGGCGCAGGAGCAGGCGGTCCCCATGTGCCATAACATGGGCTGGTGGGGAAGATGACCAGCCTGGCTGAACAGGGAGCTTTTGCTGGGACTCAGGGAAAAAAAGGAGAGTTTATCACCTTTGGAAGAAGGGGCAGGCAACTCAAGAAGAGTACAGGGATCTCATTAGGTCATGCAGAGATAAAATTAGAAAGGCAAAAGCCCAGCTAGAACTCAATCTGGCCACGGTTGTAAAGGGATAACAAAAAATGTTTTTACAAATATATTAACAACAAAAAGAGAGACAAGGAGAATCTCCATCCCTTATTGGATGGAGGGGGAACATTGTCACCAAGGATGAGGAAAAGGCTGAGGTACTTAATGCCTTCTTTGCCTCAGTCTTTAGTAGCCAGTCCAGGTATCCTCAGGGATAACAACAACTTAGAATCCTTCTAAGTGCCCTGAAATCTCTTTTGATCAACCTTGGACTTCTTGTTGCGACATCATTAGTACCCACATGAAAGAGCTGGAGTGGGTAATAGTCCGAAGGCTGTACTAAGCTTGTCAGTCATCTGGTGACATCCCTGATTTGGGCCCCAGGGAGGCAGCAAACTTCCCTGAAAAGAGAATCCGGTCTGCAAATGGGTGCCTCTGTTCTGCTAAGGAGGGAGTCACCTGTGACCATACCTCCCTACTGTTTCTTTTCAGCACTGGCTTTAATGCAGGTTGTTTTAGCCTGTTTAAATCATCTGTGCTGCTAGGTGCAGGCTCCGCCCCTTGCTGGCTTGTCCAATTAGTGGGTCTGGGCTCAGTCACTTGGGGAATGCCCCTTGTTCAGCTATAGTCTCTGTCCTTGTGTATTCCTCTCTGCTGCTTGTTGCTGCTGCTCTTTGCACTGCTTCAGCGTCTGTTGCAATGTAAGAGTACAGTCTCATTTTAACATGTTGAGAACCCCTTTAAGGGAAGAATGCTATTTACTGAAACAGCAACACTATTTGTTGTAGCTGAGTATTGCTCCTGTTTGTTGTTGTTTTTTCACTGCATGAAATGAAATATGGTCTCAATGAAAAGGTATAGATGGTCTAGACAATAAGTGAAATAACTTAGTAGCTTCTGTCGTGGTTTAGCCCCAGCCGGCAACTAAGCACCACGCAGCCGCTCACTCACTCCCCCTCCCACAGTGGGATGGGGGAGAGAATTAGGAAAAAAAAAACCTCGTGGGTTGAGATAAACACGGTTTAATAGGACAGAAAGAAAGAAGGAAACAATAATGATAATACCAACAAAGGAATGTACAAGAAGAAGTGATGCCCAATACAGCAATTGCTCACCACTCAGTGATCGACAGCCCATCCCCGAGCAGCGATTTCCGCCCCCCGGCCAACTCCAGTTTATGTACTGGGCATGACGTCGTATGGTAGGGAATATCTCTTTGGCCAGTCTGGGTCAGCTGTCCCGGCTGTGTCCCCTCCCAGCTTCCCATGCACCCCCAGCCTGCTCACTGGCAGGCCAGCACAAGAAGCTGGACTGTCCTTGACTGCTCAGCAACAACCCAAAACATCAGCACATTATCAACAGTTTCTCATCCCAAATCCAAAACACAGCCTCACACTAGCTTCTGTGAAGAAAACCAGCTCTATCCTGGCTGAAACCAGGACACTTCCCATAGCTCAGAGTGCAGCTCCCTGCAATGAAAGGGAATTTAATGACAGGAAAAAGCAACTCTGCTTGTCTTGGGTTTTTATTTTTTTCTAGGTACCAATGCTTCATTAAACTGTTTCTGTTAAATGTTAAATTCTGCTAGCCATTGAAGTGCCAATCATAAAATCATAGCATCATAGAAACAGTAAGGTTAGAAAAGACCTCTAAGATCATCAAGTCCAACCATCAACCAAACACTACCATGTGCACTAAACCATGTCCCGAAGTGCCACATTTACATGTTTTTTGAACACCTCCAGTGATGGTGACTCCACCACCTCCCTGGGAAGCCTGTTACAATGCTTCACCACACTTTCAGCAAAGAAATTTTTCATAATACCCAATCTAAACCTCCATTGGTGCAACTTGAGTCCATTTCCTCTCGTCCTATCGCTAGCTACTTGGGAGAAGAGACCAACACCCACCTCATTACAACCCCCTTTCAGGTAGTTGTAGAGAGCAATAAGGTCTCCCCTCAGCCTCCTCTTCTCCAGACTGAACAACCCCAGTTCCCTCAGCCGCTCCTCATAAGACTTGTCCTCCAGACCCCTCACCAGCTTTGTTGCCCTTCTGTGGACATGCTCCAGCACCTCAGTGTCCTTCTTGTAGTGAGGGACCCAAAAGTGAACACGGTATTCGAGGTGCAGGCTCACCAGTGCCGAGTACAGGGGCACAATTACTTCCCTACTCCTGCTGGCTACACTATTTCTGATACAGGCCAGGACGCTGTCGGCTGCCTTGGCCACCTGGGCACACTGCTGGCTCCTGTTCAGTCAGCTGTCAACCAGCACCCCCAGGTCCTTTTCCGCCAGGCAGCTTTCCAGCCACTGTTCCCTAAGCCTTATGACCCGTGGCCAACTAGATTTAACTCTGTTCACCACAACTCTCTGGTCTTGACCATCCAGCTGTTTTTTTACCCAGAGAAGAATAAACCTGCCTAAGCCACGAGCCACCAGCTTCTCTAGGAGAATGCTGTGGGAGACGGTGTCAAAGGCTTTACTAAAGTCCAGGTAGACAACGTCCACAGTCTTTCCCTCATCCACTAGGCGGGTCACCTGGTCATAGAAGGAGATCAGGTTGGTCAAGCAGGACCTGCCTTTCATGAAGCCATGCTGGCTGGGCCTGATCCCTTGGTTGTCCTGCACATGCCCTCTGAGTGCCCTCTAAGATGAACCTCTCCATAATCTTCCCCGGTACAGAGGTCAGGCTGACAGGCCTGTAGTTCTCAGGATCCTCCTTCCAGCCTTTCTTGTAGATGGGCGTCACATTGGCAAGCCTCCAGTCTTCTGGGACCTCCCCTGTTAACCAGGACTGCTGATAAATGATGGAGAGTGGCTTGGCAAGCTCCTCCGCCAGCTCTCTCAGCACTCTCGGATGGATCCCATCAGGCCCCATAGACTTGTGCATATCCAGGTGGTGTAGCAGGTCACTAACTGCTTCTTCCTGGATTATAGGGGGGTGGTTGTACTCTCCATCCCCATCTTCCAGCTCAGGGGGCTGAATACCCTGCGGATACCTGTTCTGGCTATTAAAGACTGAGGCAAAGACAACAGTCCTTTTTGGTGCCCAACATGGGGCATGAAGGGTTGAGATAACGACAGATCTGACCAGAGCACATTAGAAAATATTTGTTATAAGCATTCGTTATATTAGTTTGATAGTCGCTGGTCACAATGTTGAATTACATGCTCTCAAAGTTGTTGTGCTTGTTCTCAGGGTTGTGTCATGGAACACCTTGCTTGCTGTATATGTTCCCTGTTGTGCTGTTTATCATCTCTGGGAACTGGGCCGTTTTGCTGTACTTTGTAACAGTGGCTCATTATATCATAAAATGGCTGGTTGTAACATTAATCTGGTATCTGTACTCAGCATTGCCATCACCTCCATGCTTTGTGACCCATCTCTTGGAAACTATTAATAATTATACTGTTTACCTTTTCTCCTCAGAGAGCAAATTTACGGGGGAGACACCTTCCTTCACCTTCCCCTTCTCCTCCAGGCTAGTTACAATAGCTCTTGAGAATTTTGAATATCCTTGGGATGTTCAAACTGGCATGTTCCTGTTGCTCCTCATCCTGAATGTGTTTCAGGTCTTGTTTAAAGCTAAACAACTATTTAAGAATATCCCTCAGAGATCTACCCCAAGGCTGGAATGTTATGAGTGGCAGGGTGTGTGGGATAGTATGGGCAAGAACCTAGGACAGTGGTGTTTCAAAGAAATTTAGACTCAATAACATCAAAGTGTTATTAAGCAGACATCTTTATTGCAGCGCCGGACGCATGGGGGTATCTCCTCCTAACATGTGTGCCTCATGTTGCCAGCATCTGAATTATATAGAGTACATACATTCATATTCATTACAATTGTTCTGCGCATGCTCCTTTCTGTTTTGGCTTTTACTGCAACTTAGTACCAGTTCTTGACAGCTCTGTGGTTTATCCTTAACTACAAGATACAGGATGATCAACGTGGTTCACTTATCTTACACAGTTCTCTTACATAGGAGCTTCAGTCATGAGTCAAAAGATAGAATGGAAATTTATAACATCAAAGCCCCGTTTCATTCCCCCCTTTTCTTTCTACCTTTGCGAATTCTTTCACAACCATATTTATAATATGCCATTTTCGTCTAGCCTTTTCTTAAAATATTTCCCTGATGTAACTTCATGCTTTATCTTATTTCTTTTCCGTGTGGCATAGTCGTCCACATTCTTCTGACAATGCCATATAGAATACCGAATTACACAACAAGTACTTAAAACAAACAGACTGCAGACTAGTATAAATAGTTCCTTAATCCATTTAAAATTAGGTAGCCAAGAAGTTAATTTGTTCCATATTTCTTCAAATCCCAAAGAGGTATCATCCAAGGCTACTCTATGTAATACTTTAATCTGTTTCCAATTTCTAAATCAGTTTCCACTTGGCCAGATTTATCAATATATGTACAACAGCTAGTATTTACAACAGTACACACTCTGCCTTGCGATGCTAATAATATAGCTAAAGCCATCCTATTCTGCAACACTACTTGGGATAAGCTTGTAACTTCAGATTGTAAGGCTCGTAGTATGTGGTTGCCAGTCAATTCCTAAAAACTTGCTAATTCGTTGCACTACTTGCGCACAAAAATGAGTACTTCTATCAGAAGATATTACTGCTAGCACCCCAAATCTGGGAATAATTTCATTTCAAAGTATTCGTGTCACTTCCTTAGCCTTATTTGTTTTACAGGGAAAGGCTTCTGGCCAACCCAAAAATGTATCTGTTAATACTAGCAGATACCGAAACCCCCCTTTTCTTGGGAGTTCAGAAAAATCTATTTGCCACTGCTGTCCAGGTATATTTCCCTTTCCAATTGTTCCAATTTGTATCCTATGCATAGTGTTTGAGTTATTCTTCAGGCATGTTTCACATTTTTGAGTGATTTGTTTTACAGTGGTATACAAATTTCGACTCACTATTCTCTTATTCAAATACTTATATAATGCATCTGCTCCCCAATGCGCTTTGTTATGTTCCTCCTGGAGAAGTTTCCACAAAATATTATAAGGGACTACAGTTCTCCCATCTGGTGTTAAGTACATTCCGGTTTGCTCATTTATCTTACCCTCCAGGTCTTTTATCATAATCTTGTCTTCCTTGGTATAGCTCAGAGATTTACCCCTCCATAATACTGAGTTTACCGTCTGGAATCAAGGAAAAAGCTTCCACATAATTTAATCATTCTGCAGCTCGTCTAGCCTCATGATCTGCCAATCTGCAAAATGTTTCAAAGAAATTTAGACTCAATAACATCAAAGTGTTATTAAGCAGACATCTTTATTACAGCACCGGACACATGGGGGATATCTCCGCTTAACATGCGTGCCTGATGTTACCAGCATCTGAATTATATAGAGTACATACATCCATATTCATTACAATTGTTTACATATTCATGATATTTCAGAGAAATGTTTAACATATTCAAATGTCCTTAACGCATGCATTGTCAAATGAGTCGGTTGTTGGGATCACCCTGCACGGCGCAGCCTTAAGGAGAAGGAGCTGTGGCATTGAGAAGCTGGTAAACAGCTGGATATCTGCATGGCTCGGCCTTGAGGAGAAGGAGTTGTGGCACTGAGAAGCTGGTAAACAGCTGGACACCTGCAGGGCTCAGCCTTGAGGAGAAGGAGCTGTGGCCCTTGTTCTTGTGGGGGGACTTCAACCTACCGGACATCTGCTGGAAGTATAACACGGCAGAGAGGAAACAATCTGGGAGGTTCCTGGAGTGTGTGGAGGATAACTTCCTGACACAGCTCGTGAGTGAGCCCACCAGGGGAGGTGCCTTACTGGACCTGCTGTTTACAAACAGAGAAGGACTGGTGAGAGATGTGGTGGTCGGAGGCCGTCTTGGGCTTAGCGACCACGACATGATAGAATTCTCAGTTGTGAGGGAAGTAAGGAGAGGGGTCAGCAAAACTGCTACCATGGACTTCTGGAGGGCAGACTTTGGCCTGTTCAGGTCACTGATTGAGAGAGTCCCTTGGGAGACAGTCCTGAAGGACAAAGGGGTCCAGGAAGGCTGGACAGCCTTCAAGAAGGAAATCTTAAAGGTGCAGGAGCAGGCGGTCCCCATCTGCCGTAAGAAGAGCTGGCAGGGAAGGCGACCAGCCTGGCTGAACAGGGAGATTTTGCTGGGACTCGGGGAAAAGAGGAGAGTTTATCACCTCTGGAAGAAGGGCCAGGCAACTCACGAAGAGTACAAGGATCTTGTTAGGTCAAGCAGGGACAAAATTAGAAAAGCAAAAGCCCAGCTAGAGCTCAGTCTGGCCACAGTCATAAAGGATAATAAAAAATGTTTTTACAAATCTATTAACAACAAAAAGAGAGGCAAGGAGAATCTCCATCCCCTACTGGATATAGCGGGGAACATTGTCTCCAAGGCTGAGGACAAGGCTGAGGTACTTAATGCTTTCTTTGCCTCAGTCTTTAATAGCCAGTCCAGGTATCCACAGGGTATTCAGCCCCCTGAGCTGGAAGATGGGGATGGAGAGCACAATGTACTCCTCATAATCCAGGAGGAAGCAGTCAAGGACATGTTAAGCCACCTGGACACCCACAAGTCTATGGGGCCTGATGGGATCCACCCAAGAGTCCTGAGGGAGGTGGCGGAGGAGCATGCCAAGCCACTCTCCATCATTTATCAGCAGTCCTGGTTAACAGGGGAGGTCCCAGAAGACTGGAGGCTTGCCAATGTGACGCCTGTCTACAAGAAAGGCCGGAAGGAGGATCCCGGGAACTACAGGCCTGTCAGCCTGGCCTCTGTACCGGGGAAGATTATGGAGCGATTGGTCTTGAGAGTGCTCACAGGGCATGTGCAGGACAACCAAAGGATCAGGCCCAGCCAGCATGGCTTCATGAAAGGCAGGTCCTGCTTGACAAACCTGATCTCCTTCTATGACCAGGTGACCCGCCTAGTGGATGAGGGAAAGGCTGTGGACGTTGTCGACCTGGACTTTAGTAAAGCCTTTGACAGCGTCTCCCACAGCATTCTCCTGGAGAAACTGGTGGCTCGTGGCTTAGACAGGTTTACTCTTCGCTGGGTGAGGAACTGGCTGGATGGCTGAGCCCAGAGAGTTGTGGTGAACGATGTTAAATCCGGCTGGCGGCCGGTCACAAGCGGTGTTCCCCGGGGCTCAGTTCTGGGGCCGGTCTTGTCCAATATCTTTATAGATGATCTGGATGAAGGGATCGAGTGCTCCCTCAGTAAGTTTGCAGATGACACCAAGTTGGGTGGAAGTGTTGATCTGCTCAGGGGTAGGAGGGCTCTGCAAAGGGGTCTGGACAGGCTGGATCGATGGGCAGAGGCCAACTGTATGAGGTTTAATAAGGCCAAGTGCAGGGTCCTGCACTTTGGCCACAACAACCCCATGCAAGGCTACAGGCTTGGGGAGGAGTGGCTAGAGAGCAGCCCGGCGGAAAGGGACCTGGGGGTGCTGGTTGACAGCTGGCTGAACATGAGCCGGCAGTGTGCCCAGGTGGCCAAGAAGGCCAACAGCGTCCTGGCCTGTATCAGAAAAAGTGTGGCCAGCAGGAGTAGGGAAGTGATTGTGCCCCTGTACTCGGCACTGGTGAGGCCGCACCTTGAATACTGTGTTCACTTTTGGGCCCCTCACTACAAGAAGGACGTTGAGGTGCTGGAGCGTGTCCAGAGAAGGGCAACGAAGCTGGTGAGGGATCTGGAGGACAAGTCTTATGAGGAGCGGCTGAGGGAACTGGGGTTGTTTAGTCTGGAGAAGAGGAGGCTGAGGGAAGATCTTATCGCTCTCTACAAGTACCTGAAAGGAGGTTGTGGCGACGAAGGTGTTGGTCTCTTCTCCCAAGTAACTAGTGATAGGACAAGAGGAAATGGCCTCAAGTTGCGCCAGGGGACTTCTAGATTGGATATTAGGAAAAATTTCTTCACTGAGAGGGTGGTCAGGCAGTGGAACAGGCTGCCCAGGGAGGTGGTGGAGTCGCCATCTCTGGAAGTGTTCAAAAAACGTGTGGATGTGGCACTTCAGGACATGGTTTAGGGGACATGGTGCTGCTGGATTAATGGTTGGACTTGATGATCTTGAAGGTCCTTTCCAACCTAGTGATTCTGTGATTCTGTGATTCTGAAGTAAAGGAGCGCGTGGACACCTGCAGGCAGCGAATCCTGACTGTGGAGAAGCGCGTGGACTGTGTGTGGTAGCCAACCAGGACGTATTCTGTGGCACGTGAAAGAGCTGTAACTGCATAAAAAGCAGACACTTGTAGCAATAAAGGTCTTTGGCCTGAAACCCCGCCAGAGTCCGTGCCCTGTTACTCCAGAAATGGCGCCCGAACAGGGACACAAATCATAGGAAGAGATGACCGGTGGAGTAGCCCACCTGAGGGGAAAATAGCAGCGGACCAGAGAGCTGCAGGGAAAAATAGCAGCGGACCAGAGCTGCAGGAGAAAATATCAGCGGACCAGAGAGCTGCAGGGGAAAAATAGCAGTGGACGAGAGAGCTGCAGGGGAAAAATAGCAGTGGACCAGAGCTGCAGTCCGGACGAATAATCACCAAAGAGGTGAGCAGCTGGGGACGTTAAGTAATGGGGTCGCAAATACCTTCAGAAGAAAAAGCAATCCTTTGTATTATAGTAAAAATTATGAAGAAAAGGGGGATTACTTATGATGAACAAACTTTGCGATTATTGTTAGCATTTTTGAAGAGCCAGTGGCTACCAGCAGACTGCAACAGTTTTTGAGCTAGATACTTGGGACAAAGCAGGAAAATTGGTGTTTGAGGCAGCCCCTAAAGGGGATCATACGGCTGTGAAAGTGTTAACAACCTGGCGATTAGTCAGAGACTCTATAAAGGCGATAAAATCAGAGCGGACAGCAGCGGCAGCAGCTGCCGCTGCCACAGCCTCGGGAGAGAAGGGAGGCCGAGCTGGGGATGATAAGAACAAGCGACCCCCGCCCGCGCCCCCCACCCACACCCCCGTCCCACCGCTAACGCAACCAACGGAGGTGGCGAGTCCTCCTTGGCCCCCGTCTCCTGACCCGGAACATGAGCGCTGGTTGCCCGTGCCGCAACAGGAGGGGGCTGCCTGGGGCGATCCTTCCCCCAAGTCAAGATACGACCCTGCCCAACATTGGCAAGGCATGAGACAAGAGGCCTTGGCAGAGGGGGAGGGGACGGAGCGAAGTGGATACCGGCCAGTTTGGTACGGCCGGCAGTAAGACCAGAAGATCCTGTCACACGTCCCACGGACGCAGAGTCCGACTCCGACGTACCGCCAGCTGATGCTTTCACTCTTTTGTATGGGGAATGACGGCTCATTGACTGTTTCAGCAGCACTCCCTGGACGGTCAAGAGCAGGAACTTCAATATGCCATATTTGTAAAACGGTGTTGTGGGTTTGTTCTATGTCGTTGTAATTATTGTCACAAATATATCATTTCTTTTGCAGGGAATCAAAGAGTATATTTCAATAAGACACTCTCCCCACGGTGTATACGGTGTAACAGAGTTGGGGGGATAGAGAATTTTGGGTAACTTGCAACCTGCCAGAAGTTTTTTGGGCGCTCGAAATAGGGGAACGACAACCTACCTCAAAAATGTATCATTTCTTTTGCAGGGAATCAAAGAGTATATTTCAATTGCTTTTTTACCATTCCCTTAGCAGATGAGGATGCAGAGAAGTTTGCCTTTACGGTACCATCGGTAAATAAAGGAGAGCCAGCACAGAGGTATCATTGGGTAGTATTACCGCAAGGAATGAAAAATTCACCTACAATGTGTCAGAGATTTGTGGCATGGGCTCTAGAGCCGGTGCGGAGAAAGTATCCAGATTTAATAATGTATCATTATATGGATGATATATTAATAGCAGGGACACAATTGAATGCAGACCACATTTTACAGCACTTAGGGCATGATTTAGAAAAACGGGGTTTAAAAATAGCGCCAGAAAAAATTCAAAAGAAGGGACCATGGCAATATTTGGGCTGGATTATTACCAGGGGAGCGGTCCACCCACAAAAAATAAAGATTAATTCGAAAATAGAAAATCTTTCTGATGTCCAAAAATTAATGGGGGATATACAGTGGGTTCGAAATATTTGCGGAATTACTAATGATGATCTGAGGCCATTGATGCCACTTCTGGGGTCTTCGGTGGAGGCTCCAGAACGCCATCAACTGGACGAGGATCAACAGCAAGCATTGCAGAAAATTACTGAGAAGATAACAATAGCCTATGCTCACGGATGTTCACCTACTGAGAGTATCTCGCTTATGATAGTTAATTCAGGAGGGGAACGGAAACATCCACTAGGACTGATTGTGCAGTTAGGAAATATGGCGGACAGTTTGAAAGTGTTGCAATGGGTTTTTCCTCTCCTATCAACCCAGAAAAACAGTGGTCACCAGATATGAATTATTTGCACAACTCATTATAAAGGGAAGACAAAGAATTGTAGAAATATCTGTGTTAGAACCTGTAATAATTTATGTTCCTGTATCTCAAAAGTACCCAGTTCTCTGGAGTTTCAGATCGCAATCTCGGTTTTTTTAGGACGCGTTACAAATAGCTATCCGTCTGATAGATTATTGTCACTGTTGGCTAGTCAACAGTTTGAAGAAATGCCCGTGCGATCGGAGACCTCAGTGAACGGGGTGACAGTCTTTACCGACGCAGGATGCAAATCCCGTAGAGCGGCTGTCACTTGGCAGGAAAATGACGAATGGAAACATCAACTGTTACCTGGGGTGCGTGGATATTCTTTACAAACTATGGAACTTTGGGCGGTCCTTTGGGTATTTGAAAAATGGTCTCAAGAGGCTGTTAACGTTGTGTCAGATTCGCAATATGTGGTGGGCACGGTACAGCGACTTGAACATGGCATGGTTAAAGCAGTCAAAAATCCGGTATTATATTCCTTACTGCTGCAGCTGTTGAGATATTTAAACCAACGACAGCAACCATATTTTATTACGCACGTTCGTAGCCATCAGCACTGTGGGGGCTTAGCCATAGGAAATGCCCACGCTGATCACCTCGTAGCTCCAGCCTGGACCGCACCTGCGGTAAAGACATTTGAACAAGCTAGGCTGTCACATGAGTTTTTCCATCAGTCAGCAAAGGCGTTGGCAAAACAGTTCCATATTCCTGTAACAGATGCTAGGGGCATTGTCCAGTCTTGTCCCAGCTGTCAGAAAGCAGGAATGGGCATTGGTATGGGGGTTAATCCCAGAGGGCTCCAGTCGCTGCTATTATGGCCTTAGGAGTACCTTTACAGGTAAAAACGGATAATGGGCCTGCGTATGTGTCTCGAAAATTTTCCCATTTCTGTCAGCTTTGGTGCATTTGACATATTACAGGGATTCCTCATTCTCCTACAGGGCAAGCTATCGTGGAGCGGGCACATCAAACATTGAAAGTGCTTTTGCAAAAACAAAAAGGGGGAAGCATGCTGGACACGACAGAACGACTTGCAAAGGCGGTGTATGTGCTAAATTATTTGCGTTTTATGGGAGACAGGGAAGACCCTCCAATGGTGATTCATGCTTCAAGTCTACAATCTGGGGTATCCCAGACTGGGGAAAGAATTTTAGTACAGTACAAAGATGTGGTCACTGGAGAATGGAAAGGACCTGCAGAGTTAAAAATGACTGGTCGAGGCTATGCTTGTATTCTTACAGATAGCGGAGTGAGATGGGTTCCAAGTCGATGGCTTCGACCATGGCGAGCGCACCTCTCTCCACAAGCGGAAGAAAGTTGTTCGTGAGTCTAATAGTCTCATGTTTAATATGCCAAGGTCAGGCATGGTTTTCTGTTCAACCAAGAAAAAATATCTGGGTTACACTAGCTAATCAAACGGGCCAAGGCCACCTTTGTTTATCCATATCCACTGCTGAGAATCCGTTTACAACATGCTTGGTTGGTCTGCCCTTAGGGGACTATGATTCGGCAATGGTAGTAAATAAGACCGCCTCTGATCTAGCCTTGTTTTTAAACATAACAAACACCTCTGCAGCTATGGATAAGTGGGACAGATGGATGGCGCACGGACCACAGGAGTTGCTGGAACCACAGGAGCTGGATATTTTAGGAAGCATTACAGCCCCTACCTGTTTATATTTTAATTATACAGGACAGGATGATACCAGGTCACAGGATGTAAGCCCCACATTGGCCATTTTTCAGAATGATACCAATTGGTGTAATTATACAACGAGCAACACCTCACGCTCTAGTATTGTCCCAATAAGACTCCCTAAAGGAATATTTTTAATTTGTGGTGATTGTGCATGGCATGTGCTACTCCCCACCTGCACACATCAGTATTGCAGCTATTAGGAGTAAAAATATCTTTGCTCAAGAGACAGGATATAGTAGGTAAACACCACAGGCCACCCTGTGGTTTTACCTGCGTGACCACGGAGAGGACATGGGGAAGTGGGATGGAAAATCTACCTTGACCCTAGAGGCTCAGGTACGTGAGTTGCAGGGAAAAACAATCACAAAAGGGGGTTCTTCCAGGAAAACTGATGCTCCAGTTCCCAGTGAGCAGCTCCCCAGACAGAGTAGAAGGGCTAATCTTACTCCTGATCTTAATGAAGGTGTTTCTGATTTGTATTTGCAAGAAGTGAGTAGCAAATACTATGACCACAATGAAAGGGGCCCTGCCTTGAGCCAGGTGGATGAGAGGAATAACCAAGTTTATTGGACTGTGTGGATTTGATGGCCTGGCACATCAGACCCACAGGAATATAAGGCTCTAGTGGACACCGGTGCACAGTGTACCCTAATGCCATCAAGCTATAAAGGGACAGAACCCATCTGTATTTCTGGAGTGACAGGGGGATCCCAACAGTTGACTATATTGGAGGCCAAAGTGAGCCTAACTGGGAATGAGTGGCAGAAGCACCCCATTGTGACTGGCCCAGAGGCTCCATGTATCCTGGGCATAGACTACCTCAGGAGAGGGTATTTCAAGGACCCAAAAGGGTACCGGTGGGCTTTTGGTATAGCTGCCTTGGAGACAGAAGAAATTAAACAGCTGTCCACCTTGCCTGGTCTCTCAGAGGACCCTTCTGTTGTGGGGTTGCTCAGGGTCAAAGAACAACAGGTGCCGATCGCTACCACAACAGTGCACCGGCGGCAATATCGCACCAACAGAGACTCCCTGATCCCCATCCATAAGCTAATTTGTTGGCTGGAGAGCCAAGAAGTGATCAGCAAGACTCGCTCACCCTTTAACAGCCCCATATGGCCAGTGCGAAAGTCTAATGGCAAGTGGAGACTGACAGTAGACTATCGTGGCCTGAATGAAGTCAAGCCGCCACTGAGTGCTGTCGTGCCGGACATGCTAGAACTTCAATATGAACTGGAGTCAAAGGCAGCCAAGTGGTACGCCACAATTAATATCACTAATACATTTTTCTCAATCCCTTTGGCAGCAGAACGCAGGCCACAGTTTGCTTTAACTTGGAGGGACATCCAGTACACGTTGAATCGAAGAGGAAGCTGAGGGGAGACCTTATCGCTCTCTACAACTACCTGAAAGGGGCGACATGAGGGTGTTGGTCTCTTCTCCCAAGTAACCAGCAACAGGACGAGAGGAAATGGCCTCAAGTTGCGCCAAGGGAGGTTTAGATTGGATATTAGGAAAAATTTCTTCACCGAGAGGGTGGTCAAGCATTGGAACTGGCTGCCCAGGGAGGTGGTGGAGTCGCCATCTCTGGAAGTGTTCAAAAAACGTGTGGATGTGGCGCTTCAGGACATGGTTTAGGGAATATGGTGGTGCTGGATTAATGGTTGGACTTGATGATCTTGAAGGTCCGTTCCAACCTTATTGATTCTGTGATTCTGTGATTCTGTGACTGCCCCACAGGTGGAAACACAGCCCTACCATTTGCCATGGACTGATCCAGACTGCACTGGAACAGGGTGAAGCTCCAGAGCACCTGCAATACATTGATGACATCATCGTATGGGGCAACACAGCAGAAGAATTTTTTGAGAAAGGGAAGAAAATAATTCAAATCCTTCTGAAAGCTGGTCTTGCCATAAAACAAAGTAAGGTGAAGGGGCCTGCACAGGAGATCCAGTTTTTAGGAATAAAACAGCAAGAAGGACATCGTCAGATCCCAATGTATGTGATCAGCAAAATACCAGCCATGTCTCCAACAGCTAGCAAAAAGGAAACACAAGCTTTCTTGGGCATCATGGGTTTTTGGAGAATGCATATTCCAAATTACAGTCTGACTGTGAGCCCTCTTTATCAAGTGACCTGGAAGAAGAACGATTTCAAATGGGGCCCTGAGCAACGACAAGCCTTTGAACAAATTAAACAGGAAATAGTTCATGCTGTAGCCCTCGGGCCAGTCCGAGCAGGACAAGATGTTAAAAATGTGCTCTACACGGCAGCCGGGGAGAATGGCCCTACCTGGAGTCTCTGGCAAAAAGCACCAGGGATGACTAATGTTCGACCCTTAGGGTTTTGGAGTCAGGCATACAGAGGATCCAAGGCCCTCTACACTCCAACTGAAAAGGAGATATTGGCAGCATATGAAGGAGTTCGAGCTGCCTCAGAAGTGGTTGGTACTGAAGCACAGCTCCTCCTGGCACCCCGACTGCCGGTGCTGGGCTGGATGTTCAAAGGAAGGGTCCCCTCTACACATCATGCGACTGATGCTACATGGAGTAAGTGGGCCGCACTGATCACACAGCGGGCTTGAATAGGAAACCCCAGTTGCCCAGAGATTTTGGAAGCGATCATGGACTGGCCAGAAGGCAAAGCCTTCGAGATATCACCAGAGGAGGAGGTGACGCATGCTGAAGAGGCCCCACTATATAATAAGCTACCAGAAAATGAAAAACAATATGTCTTTTTTACTGCTGGGTCGTGTTGCATTGTGGGAAAGCATCAAAAGTGGAAGGCTGCTGTATGGAGCCCTATATGACAAGTCGCAGAAGTTGCTGAAGGACAAGGTGAATCAAGTCAGTTTGCAGAGGTGAAAGCCGTCTAGGTGGCTTTAGATATTGCTGAACAAGAAAAATGGCCAGTTCTCTATCTCCATAGTGACTCACGGATAGTGGCAAATGCTCTATGGGGGTGGCTACAGCAATGGAACCAGAGCAACTGGCAACGCAGAGGCAAGCCCATCTTGGTTTCTGAACTGTGGCAAGATATTGCTGCTCAGGTGGAGAATCTGGTTGTAAAAGTATGCCATGTAGTTGCCCACATAGCCAAGAGTCGGGCCACTGAAGAACATCAAAACAACCATCAGGTGGATCAGGCTGCTAAGATTGAGGTGGCTCAGGTGGATCTGGACTGGCAACATAAGGGTGAACTATTTTTAGCTTGGTGGGCCCATGGCACCTCAGGCCATCAGGGAAGAGATGCAACATACAAATGGGCTGTGATTGAGGGGTGGACTTGACCATGGACAGTATTGCACAGGTTATCCATGAATGTGAAAGGTGCACTGTGATCAAGCAAGCCAAGCAGTTAAAGCCCCTCTGGTATGGAGGACGATGGCTGAAATATAAATATGGGGAGGCCTGGCAGACTGACTATACCACACTCCTATAAACCCGCCAAGGCAAGCGCCATGTACTCACAATTGTGGAAGCAACCACATGCACCAGCTTCCGGGAAAATCAAACGATACAACGGACTGTTAAAGACTACACTGAGAGCAATGGGCAGTGGGACATACAAACATTGGGGTAATCATTTAGCAAAAGCCACCTGGTTTGTCAACACTAGGGGATCTGCCAGTCAGGTTGGCCCTGCCCAATCAAAACTTTTATGTACTGTAGAAGGGGATAAAGTCCCTGCGGTGGATGTAAAAAATATGCTGGGGAAGACAGTCTGGGTTATTCCTGCCTCAGGGAAAGGCAAACCCATTTGTGGAACTGTTTTTGCTCAGGGACCTGGGTGCACTTGGTGGGTGATGCAGAAGGATGGGGAATTCCTATGTGTACCTCAAGGGGATTTGATTTTGGGGGGAGAATAGCCAATGATTTGAATTATATGATGTTAATTGCTATATTTTACTGCATGTCATCACTACTATGGTTGCTCTATGCCATATTATCTGTATTATAGTAAGTACCATCAATGTTAATGAAGAATGAACTTTAATTAAACAGCGGTGATGGAACCAGAACTGGCTTCAGCATGCAACAATCCAAGAACACACACTGTCTCTCCTGCCCTGAAGGACTATTATGACAGATGGAGCCCAAAGTCATGGACTAAATGAACTCAACGGACTTTTTAGAGGGATGGTCCATAAACTAAGGGAATGATATCTGTGTGTATATATCAAAAGACAGGGAAAGTGGTAGTGATTAATTAGAATGTATTGGAAAGTGTAGGACCCGGGCATGGTGTAGATGGTATAGAATAAGGGGTACTGTCCTGGTTTCAGCTGGGCTAGACTTAATTTTCTTCCTAGTAGCTGGTATAGTGCTGTGTTTTGGTTTTGGGATGAAAATAATCTTGATAACATACTGGTGTTTTTAGTTGCTGCTAAGCCGTCAAGGACTGTCCAGCTTCTCATGCTGGCCTGCCTGCAGGAAGGTCGGGGCTGCACAGAAGCTGGGAGGGGACACAGCCAGGACAGCTGACCAAATCTGGCCAAAGGGATATTCCATACCATACACTGTTATGCTCAGTATATAAACTGGGGGGGGGGGGGGTTGGCCAGGGAGGGATGATGATTGGGAACTGGCTGGGCATCCGTCAGCAGGTGGTGAACAATTGCATTGTGTATCACTTCTTTTGTATATCCTTTTATCATTATTTTTTTCCCCCTTCCTTTTCTGTCCTATTAAACTGTCTTTATCTCAACCCAGAAATTTTACTTTTTTCTTTTTCCAATTCTCTCCCCCATCCCGCTGGGGAGGGGGAAATGAGCAAATGGCTGTGTGGTGTTTAGCTGCCTGCCGGGTTAAACCACAATGGCGATTAACTATTGATTACCAGCGCTTAAATGCTAACACAACCCCACTAACAGCTGCTGTACCTGATGTTGCAACTCTAACAGCCACACACCCATGGATGTCAGTGCTAGATATAAAATATATGTTTTTTTATGGTCCCCTTAGATGAAAAGGATAAAGAGAAAATTGCCTTTACTTGGGAAGGTGTACAATACACCTTTAACAGACTCACACAGGGATATAAACATTCACCCACAATTGCTCATGCTGTGCTTCCTGATCTTTTACAGTCTCACTCCCTCAAGATTTCAAACTGTACCAATATATAGATGATCTTCTAATTGGATGTACCCCCCCGAAAAGGTGGGAGAAGCAGCAACAGCAGTGTGGCAAGCACTACACCAAGCAGAAGTTGAAGTCCGACCTGAAAAATGTCAGGGACCAAACATAAAAGTAAAATTTTTAGGTACTTGGTGGATTGCAGGTAGTGCAGCAATTCCACTGGACACCTTAAAATAGAACAATTGCAGATGCCCCAATCTCAGAAAGAATTACAACAGCTTATGGGTACTCTAGGATATTGGAGAAAACATGTACCTGGATTTTTTATCATTTCTCATCCACTGTACTCACTTTTATGGATTTATCCTGCATCATAAAAGGGGTAACCCGTTTGGCCTTTCCCACCAAAACCTTTTCTTTCTTTTCTTCTACAGGAGACAATTTCACTTTTATATAACCTGTTCTCATACCATGCCTCTGGGGTAATCGTGATGTAGAACTGATGTAGATGTTTGATTTCATGATTATTGAACACGAAATGTGGAATTCATGTACGATGAGTTGGCCATGGGATGATGCATACATACTTTTTGACATACCTACACCTAATCTAAATTTATCAACGGTAATACTACGCAACATTGTCACCTTCCATATACAAGAATGGATCATTAAAGATGAAAATGAAGATCAACGAATTCCAGCTTTAAAGGGAACCAAAGGAGAAACCATTTCGATAGGATGCCAAATCGAAAACCACACTAAATGCATGACAACAACTTTGCACATTATTGTAAACTATGTATAGGGAAAACAACTGTCACAAATTAGTGGTTTAGGCCGCTTAAAGAATCACCACCAAAGATATTAGAAAGCAAATGATTTTAATATAAATTTGCAAAAAGCGTGACTTAACAGAACTCGATGGCAAGGTCCACCCTGTTACTTATTCAACATGGAAAAAGTATACAAAAAGAAACCAAATTACAATTAGCTTGGAATGATTTACATATGAATCAGGAGGAATGATATACACAGGGAAATCGAATCACGTTAGTGTGACAATTTCCTAATAAAGCTTAGCAACATAACAACTTAAAACTTACTAAGATTCTCTAATTATGCATGCATACACACACAGATGTAGATACAGAGATAGAGACATATAAAGAGATACAAAGAAAAGAGAGAGAGAGATAGATACAAAGGTACCTGTTAAAAATTCCCCTTGAGTCCAGTGAAATATTCACATCGAATGCTTTTGCATTTCTCAGTGGGTGAGGGTTGAGCTTCAAGAAGTAGGGGTTTCAGCCCAGGTCCCATGCTGGTCTTTGGCAACAGTCCTCCGAACTGTGATGGTGAGAAAGAGATTTCACTGTAAGGATCAAATTAACAATTTATTTGAACTTTGCTCACAAGTCCAATATGCCACTATTGCAGGTTTTTTATGGATACAATGGAGGAATGCACTATTGCAAGTAAAAAAATTCATAGAATACACTATTACAACCTACAAGTGATTTCCAGAATGTACTAACACGAACCACAAGCATGCTAGATAATAATAGGGAGGAGACACCATTTCGATAGGATGCCGAATTGAAAACCACACTAAATGCATGACAGCTATGCACATTATCGTAAACTATGTCGAGGGAAAACAACACAGACATGACTGTCCTTTCAAACACGAATGCTGGTATACTTTTACTATACCACATTCAGCACTCATAATGTGCCTTTGGACAGACCCTAACTCCTGTTCCAACCTAAGTTTCCAATTCAAGATTGATATTGAACAATCATATTCACCCAGAAAAAGTATCTACCAAAGCCAAGAGATACTTAAACTGGTTACATTTTGGTAATTCAGAAAAATCTATTTGCCAGTATTCCCCCAGGGTTGGGCCTCGTCTCACTTCTCCAAAAGGAGTCTTTCTTTGGATTTTTGGATTATTCTTGCAACACTTCTGGCACTGCCGTACAATTATATCAGCTAACTTTTGCATTTTTGGTCCTACAGCGTATCTTTTAATGCTCGCAACCAAAGCATCTGCTCCCATATGAGATTCACTATGGGTTTTCTTCAATATTTCTTTTGCCATTGGGGTGGTGATCAATACCTGTCCATCTGTAGTTACCCACCAACCTTCCTCTGATTTGGTACATTCTAAATGTTTGGCAAGCCGACCTGCTGCTTCAGAATATTTCAGAGGTTCCCAGTGAACTTCCCTTAGTGGTATCAATGCTCCAATCAATGATCCCTTTTCTGCAACCCTTTTAGCCGTTTCATCTGCCTTTCGCTTTCCTTTGATTATCTCGGTTTGCCCTTTCTGGTGAGCTTTGCAGTGTACAATTGCAACTTCTTTTGGTCCCAGAACAACTTGTAGTAGTTTTAAAATCTCTGGTCCATATTTGATAGGGGTTCCATGAGATGATAACAGTCCATGCTCTTTCCAAATGGCTCCATGTGTGTGGACCACTCCAAACACATATTTGGAGTCTGTGTATATGTTGACCTTTCTATCCTTGGATAATTCTAAAGCTCGAGTTAGAGCTATAATTTCTGCTTTCTGAACAGAGGTACTGGGTGGCAATGCTAGTGAACATGTAGGCAGTCATGCTCTAGGTCTTCCTTCTCATCTGTTGGCATTAAAGTGTCAGGATTCAAGGTCGAAGTCAATTTTAAAATGACATTGTCTTGTTTGATCAGCACCACCTGACATTGGGCTAACCTGCTAGGAGAAATCCAATGGTGCCCTTTTTGTTCAAAAACTGTGATAGGTTTCCCCAAGGTTAATTTCTGGGCTTCTTTAATTAGTAGCACCACTGCAGCTGCTGCTCACAAACACGCAGGCCATCCTTTGCTCATTTCATCTAACTGTTGGGATGAATAGACTACTGGTCTTTTCTAGTCTCCCAGAGTCTGAGTCAGGACTCCCAATGCCACACATTTTCTGTCATGCACATATAACATAAAAGGTTTGTTCAAGTTTGGAAGACCCAGAGCAGGAGCTCTCATTAGTTCAGTCTTGACAGAATCAAATCCTTTCCTGCACTCTGGTGTCCATTCCAAAGTTTCTCCGGGCACCTTGAGAGCCACACATAATGGTTTGGTGATCAGGCTGAAATTTGGTAACCAGAGTCTGCACCATCCAGTTATTCCCAAGAACCCTCGCAGGTTTTTTTCTTAGATCGGGGGGAGCTATCCGACAAATAGCTTCCTTTCTCTCTGCTCCAAGTTTTCTTTCTCCCTGAGATATCTCAAATCCCAAGTAAGTTACAGTGGTCTGTATTATTTGGGCCTTTTTCTGAGATACCTGGTATCCAGCCAGTCCCAGGAAATTCAGCAAATCTATGGTTGCAATTTTACATTCCTGTTCAGTTCCTGCTCCTAAAAGTATGTCATCTACATACTGCAACAAGGTAGTGGAAGGATTCTTACCTTGTCATTCTTCTAATTCTTTGGCAAGTTACCAAACAGGGCTGGACTGTTTTTAAATCCTTGGGGCAGCATGGTCCAGCAGAGTTGTACTTTCCTACTGGTGGTGGGACTTTCCCATTCGAAGGCGAAGATCTTCTGGCTTTCTTCTTCCAAGGGGATGCAGAAGAAGGCATCTTGCAGATCTAGTACGGTAAAATACATATTGCCCTCAGGTATAGCAGACAACAAGGCGTAGGGATTAGGTACCACTGGGTGTATGTCTATTGTAACCTTAGTAATTTCCCTCAAGTCCTGTACCAATGTATACTCTTGAGTTCGGGGTTTCCTGACTGGTATGATTAGAGTGTTATATTCTGATTGGCATTTTCGTAGCAAACCATATTGTATAAAAGCATTAATCAATGGTTCAAAACCTATTTTAGCCTCCAATTTTATAGGATATTGTTTTCTTCTTACAGAATCACAGAATCATTAAGGTTGGAAAAGACCTTTAAGATCATCAAGTCCAACCATCAACCCAACACTATCATGCCCACTAGACCATGTCCCGAATGCCACGTCTACACATTTTTTGAACACTTCCAGAGATGGCGACTCCACCACCTCCCTGGGCAGCCTGTTCCAATGCCTGACCACTCTCTCAGTGAAGAAATTTTTCCTAATATCCAATCTAAACATCCCCTGGCGCAACTTGAGGCCATTTCCTCTTGTCCTATCGCTGGTTACTTGGGAGAAGAGACCAGCACCCTTGTCGCCACAACCCCCTTTCAGGTAGTTGTAGAGAGCGATAAGGTCTCCCCTCAGCCTCCTTTTCTCCAGGCTAAACAACCCCAGTTCCCTTA
Source organism: Phaethon aethereus (assembly GCF_964289735.1). NCBI lineage: Eukaryota > Metazoa > Chordata > Aves > Phaethontiformes > Phaethontidae > Phaethon > Phaethon aethereus. The sequence continues at coordinate 13,734,019 of NC_138581.1, forward strand.
GCCGCTCCTCATAAGACTTGTGCTCCAGACTCCTCACCAGCTTGGTTGCCCTTCTCTGGACACACTCCAGCACCTCAGCATCCTTCTTGTAGTGAGGGGCCCAAAAGTGAACACAGGATTCAAGCTGCGGCCTCACCAGGGCCGAGTACAGGGGCACAATCACTTCCCTACTCCTGCTGGCCACACTATTTCTGATACAGGCCAGGACGCTGTTGGCCGCCTTGGCCACCTGGGCACACTGCTGGCTCATGTTCAGCCGGCTGTCAACCAGCACCCCCAGGTCCTTTTCCGCCAGGCAGCTCTCCAGCCACTCCTCCCCAAGCCTGTAGCGTTGCATGGGGTTGTTGTGACCCAAGTGCAGGGCCCCGCACTTGGCCTTATTAAATCTCATACAATTGACCTCTGCCCATTGATCCAGCCTGTCCAGATCCCTCTTCAGAGTCTTCCTACCCTTGAGCAGATCAATACTCTTTTTTTTTTCTTCCCTCCTTCCAGTTGAAAGCAGTGACATTGGATGGAACAGGAAGATCCAATCCATCAACACATGGCTCCCTGCCTGGTGTTACTGCCACAATTTTGGGTTTTTTGATAATGGGATGGCATACATGGCACCAGGAATGCTGGCATCAAATGGGAGACACCTCTCTCAAAGGAGGAAGAGGATCTTTGCCCACGAGATATCAGGGCTGATTGACAGGGCTTTAAACTAGATGCGAAGGGGCAGGGTGATAATAATATCAAGATTGTCTGTGACAATCGATTGACTCCCTTCCTGAAATGCCTGTACACCAACACACGCAGCATGGGGAATAAACAGGAAGAACTAGAGATCTGGGTGTGGTCACAGGGCCATGATATCATTGCAATCACGGAGACATGGTGGGGTAGCTCGCATGACTGGAATGTTGTCATGCATGGCTACGTCCTGTTCAGGAAAGATAGGCCAGGTAGGCGAGGTGGTGGTGTTGCTCTTTATGTATGTAAACAACTGGAATGTATTGAGCTCTGCCTAGAGGGGGATGAAGTACCTGTTGAAAGTTTATGGGTAAGAATCAAGGGGCAGGCTAATATGGCCAATATTGTTGTGGGTGTTCACTATAGACCACCAGACCAGGAAGAAGAAGTAGATGAAGCCTTCTACAAACAATTAGAAGTAGCCTCAAAATCACATGCCCTGGTGCTTATGGGTGACTTCAATCACCCAGATATTTGTTGGAAAGGCCATACAACTAGGCACACACAATCCAGAAGGTTCCTGCAGTGCATTGATAATAACTTTCTGACAAAGGTGGTGGAGGAGACAACAAGGAGAGGTGTGCTGCTGGACCTTGTATTAACAAAGAAGGAAGGACTGGTTGGGGACGTAAAGGTTGGGGGTAGCCTTGGCTGTAGTGATCACGACATGGTGGAGTTCAGTATCGTACGAGGAAGAAGCAGGGCGATAAGTAAGATTGCGACCCTGGACTTCAGGAGGGCTAACTTTGTCCTCTTCAAAGACCTACTTGGAGGTATCCTGTGGGCTAGGACTCTAGAAGGTAGGGAAGTCCAAGAGAGTTGGTTAATATTCAAGCACCACTTCCTCAAAGCTCAAGATCGATGCATTCCTTTAAGTAAGAAATCAAGTAGAGGAGGCAGGAGACCCCCATGGATGAGCAAGGAACTGTTGGAAAAACTTGTATGGAAGAAAGGAGTTTACAATAGGCAGAAAAAGGGACTGGTCACTTGGGAGGACTATAAGAATGTTGTCAGGATATGCAGGGATGCAACAAGGAAGGCCAAGGCCCTCTTGGAACTAAATCTGGCAAAGGAAGTAAAAGAGAACAAGAAGGGCTTCTTCAAGTATATCAGTGGTAAAAGGAAGACTAGGGAAAATGTGGGACCTTTGGTGAATGAAGTGGGAGCCCTGGTGACAGAGGCGGCAGAGAAGGCAGAGTTACTGAATGCCTTTTTCACTTCAGGTTTTACTGCTAAGACTACGCTTCAGGAATCCCAGACCCTGGAGATAAGCGAAAAAGCCTGGAAGGAGGAAGACTCTCCACTGGTCGACGAGGTTTGAGTTAGAGATCATTTGGCTGGACTGAACACTCACAAATCCATGGGCCCTGATGGGATGCACCCGCGAGTGCTGAGGGAGCTGGCTGATGTTGTTGCAACACCTCTCTCCATCATTTTTGAAAAATCATGGAGAACGGGAGAGGTGCCTGAGGACTGGAGGAAAGCCAATGTCACCCCAGTCTTCAAAAAGGGCAAGAAGGAAGACCCAGGAAATTATAGACCGGTCAGCCTCACCTCCATCCCTGGGAAGGTGATGGAACAGCTCCTTCTGGAGGCCATCTCTAGGCACATGGATGAAAAGAAAGTTATCAGGAGTAGTCAGCATGGATTCACCAAGGGGAGATCGTGCTTGACCAACCTCATAGTCTTCTATGATGGAGCGACTAGCTGGGTAGATGAAGGGAGAGCAGTGGATGTGGTTTACCTTGACTTCAGTAAGGCTTTTGACACTGTCTCCCATAACATCTCCATAGTGAAGCTCAGGAAGTATGGGTTGGATGAATGGACTGTGAGATGGATCGAGAACTGGCTAAGCAACAGAGCTCAAAGGGTTGTGGTCAGCGGCGCAGAGTCCAGCTGGAGGCCTGTAGCTAGTGGTGTTCCCCAGGGATCAGTACTGGGTCTGGTTTTGTTCAACATCTTCATCAGTGACCTAGATGAAGGGTTGGAATGTACCCTCAGCAAATTTGCTGATGATACTAAACTGGGAGGAGTGGCTGATACACCAGGAGGCTGTGCTGCCATTCAACGGGATCTGGACAGACTGGAGAGTTGTGCAGAGGGGAACCTCATGAAATTTAACAAGGACAGAGTTCTGCACCTGGGGAGGAACAACCCCATGCACCAGTACAGGTTCGGGGTTGACCTGTTGGAAAGCAGCTCCATGGAGAAGGACCTTGGAGTCCTGGTAGACAATGTTATCCATGGGACAGCAATGTGCCCTGGTGGCCAAGAGGGCCAATGGTATCCTGGGGTGCATTAAGAAGAGTGTGACCAGCAGGTCGAGAGAGGTTATCCTCCCCCTCTACTCTGCGCTGGTGAGGCCTCATTTGGAGTGTTGTGTCCAGTTCTGGGCTCCCCAGTTCAAGAGAAACTGGGAGCTTTTGGAGAGAGTCCAACGGAGGGCTACGAGGATGATTAAGGGACTGGAACATCTCTCGTATGAGGAAAGGCTGAGAGACCTGGGGCTGTTTAGTCTGGAGAAGAGAAGGCTGAGAGGGGACCTTATCAATGTCTATAAATATCTGAAGGGTGGCTGTCAGGAGGATGGAGCCAGTCTCTTTTCAGTAGTGCCCAGTGATAGGACGAGGGGCAATGGGCACAAACTGCAGCACAGGAAGTTCCACCTCAACATGAGGAAAAACTTCCTTACTGTGAGGGTGACGGAGCACTGGAACGGGCTGCCCAGAGAGGTTGTGGAGTCTCCTTCCCTGGAGACCTTCAAAACCCAACTGGACGTGTTCCTGTGCAACCTGCCCTAGGTGATCCTGCCTTGGCAGGGGGGTTGGACCAGATGGTCTTCAGAGGTCCCTTCCAACCCCTACCATCCTGAGACTCTGTGATTCTGTGATTCTGTGAACACTCCCGCCCAATTTGGTGTCGTCTGCAAAGTTACAAAGGGTGCACTCAGTCCCCTCTTCCAGATCATTGATAAAGATATTAAACAAGACCGTCCCCAAAACTGAGCCCTGGAGAACACCGCTTGTGACCAGCTGCCAACTGAATTTAACTCTGTTCACCACAACTCTCTGGGCTTGGCCATACAGCCAGTTTTTTACCCAGCAAAGAGTACAGCTGTCTAAGCCATGAGCTGCCAGCTTCTCTAGGAGAATGCTGAGGGAGACAGTGTCAAAGGCTTTACTAAAGTCCAGGTAGACAACATGCACAGTCTTTCCCTCATCCACTAGGCGGGTCACCAGGTCATAGAAGGATATCAGATTGGTCAAGCAGGTCGATAAACCTCAAATACTGTGTTCAGTTTTGGGCCCCTCACTACAAGAAGGACACTGAGTTGCTGGAGCATGTCCAGAGAAGGGCAACGAAGCTGGTGAGGGGTCTGGAGAACAAGTCTTATGAGGAGCAGCTGAGGGAACTGGGTTTGTTTAGTCTGGAGAAGAGGAGGCTGAGGGGAGACTTTATTGCTCTCTACAACTACCTGAAAGGGGGTGTGAGAGACTGAACCGTAAAACATTTGTCTGAAAGATTGAATGATCTTGACGGTCCTTTCCAACCTTAATGATTCTTGATTCTGTGATGCTGTGATTGTTTGTCTAAGCGAAAATTCCTTTGGCTGATCAGGATGGCTACAAGGCCACAGAGACATATGGCTGATGAAAAACACCCTGCCAAGATAACAGCTACAAGGCATGTGATAGTCCTGTGAGGAGCAGGGCTGGAGCCGCCTGAAGCATATGCGCATATGCAGGAATGCGAAGATGTGCTAAATTGCAGCCCTTGAATGAGAATAAAAAGGACTGCCAAGACAAGCCCTTGTGCCCGCTGCCACCGCAGCCCCGATCCCCCACCACCGAAAACATCGAGAGACTTGGACCCTGGGACGCTGTGGATCCATGGTGGTGACTATCCTTGCAACTCTATCCCGAATGCTTGCTTGCTTTCTATCTTTTTATTCCATTCTGTCCTATCACTACTCTGTCCTATCGCTACTAATTTCTTTACTTTTAATAATAAAAGCTGTCTTGGGTATACGGCATTTGACCTCGTTTGTATCTTAATCTCGCTCTCGGGATTTTATCGAAACCTCCCCCGACATTGGATTGGGACACCCATTCCATTTTATTTTTAAAATCTTTAAGTTAAAGACATTTTTCTCTCATGCCTTTCTATATTAAAGATACTGAGCAAAGCTCAAGTGGTTTTAAAGCAATATAGGAAGTTTCAGGGACAAACTGAGATAATGATTCGCTGGCCCTTGTTCTTGTAGGGGACTTCAATCTACCAGACATCTGCTGGAAGTATAACACGGCAGAGAGGAAACAGTCTAGGAGGTTCCTGGAGTGTGTGGAAGATAACTTCCTGACACAGCTGGTAAGTGAGACTACCAGGGGAGGTGCCTCGCTTGACCTGCTGTTCACAAACAGAGAAGGACTGGTGGGAGATGTTGTGGTCGGAGGCCGTCTTGGGCTTAGCGACCATGACATGATAGAATTCTCAGTTGTGAGTGAAGTAAGGAGAGGGGTCAGCAAAACTGCTACCATGGAATTCCGGAGGGCAGACTTTGGCCTGTTCATGTCACTGATTGAGAGAGCCCCTTGGGAGACAGTCCTGAAGGACAAAGGGATCCAGGAAGCTGGACAGTCTTCAAGAAGGAAATCTTAAAGGCACAGGAGCAGGCAGTCCCCATGTGCCGTAAGACAAGCTGGCAGGGAAGGCAACTGGACTGGCTGAAACAGGGAGCTTTTGCTGGGACTCAGGGAAAAGAGGAGAGTTTATGACCTCTGGAAGAAATGGAAGGCAAATCAGGAAGAGTACAAGGATCTTGTTAGGTCAAGCAGGGACAAAATTAGAAAGCCAAAAGCCCAGGTAGAGCTCAGTCTGGCCACAGTTGTAAAGGATAATAAAAAATGCTTCTACAAAAATATTAACAACAAAAAGAGAGGCAAGGAGAATCTCCATTCCTTACTGGATATGGCAGGGAACATTGTCTCCAAGGATGAGGACAAGGCTGAGGTACTTAATGCCTTCTTTGCCTCAGTCTTTAATAGCCAGTCCAGGTATCCGCAGGGTATTCAGCCCCCTGAGCTGGAAGACAGGGATGGAGAGCACAATAACCCTCCCATAATCCAGGAGGAAGCAGTTCAGGACCTGTTAAGCCACCTGGACACCCACAAGTCTATGGGGTCTGATGGGATCCACCTGAGAGTCGTGAGGGAGCTGGTAGAGGAGCTTGCCAAGCCACTCTCCATCATTTATCAGCAGTCCTGGTTAACAGGGGAGGTCCCAGAAGACTGGAGGCTTGCCAGTGTGACGCCCGTCTACAAGGAAGGCCGGAAGGAGGATCCTGGGAACTGCAGGCCTATCAGCCTGACCTCCGTACCAGGGAAGATCATGGAGCGGTTCATCTTGAGGGCACTCATGGGGCATGTGCAGGACAACCAAGGGATCAGGCTGAGTCAGCATGGGTTCATGAAAGGCAGGTCCTGCTTGACCAACCTGATCTCCTTCTATGACCAGGTGACCTGCCTAGTGGATGAGGGAAAGGCTGTGGATGTTATCTACCTGGACTTTAGTAAAGCCTTTGACAGCGTCTCCCACAGCATTCTCCTGGAGAAACTGGCGGCTCGTGGCTTAGACAGGTTTACTCTTCGCTGGGTAAAGAACTGGCTGGATGGCTGAGTCCAGAGAGTTGTGGTGAATGGCGTTAAATCCGGCTGGCGGCTGGTCACAAGTGGTGTTTCCAAGGTCTCGGTTCTGGGGCCGGTCTTGTTCAATATCTTTATAGATGATCTGGATGAGGGGATCGAGTGCTCCCTCAGTAGGTTTGCAGATGACACCAAGTTGGGTGGGAGTGTTGATCTGCTGGAGGGTAGGAGGGCCCTGCAGAGGGATCTGGACAGGCTGGATCGATGGGCCGAGGTCAACTGTATGAGGTTTAATAAGGCCAAGTGCTAGGTCCTGCACTTTGGTTACAACAACCCCATGCAACGCTACAGGCTTGGGGAGGAGTGGCTGGATAGTAGCCCGGCGGAAAGGGACCTGGGGGTGCTGGTTGACAGCTGGCTGAACATGAGCCGGCAGTGTGCCCAGGTGGCCAAGAAGGCCAACAGCATCCTGGCCTGTATCAGAAATAGTGTGGCCAGCAGGAGTAGGGAAGTAATTGTGCCCCTGTACTCGGCACTGGTGAGGCTGCACCTTGAATCCTGTGTTCAGTTTTGGGCCCCTCACTACAAGAAGGATGCTGAGGTGCTTGAGCATGTCTGGTGCTTTGGTCTGGAGAAAAGGAGGCTGAGTCGAGACCTTATTGCTCTCTACTACTACCTGAAAGGGGTTTGTGGCGACATGGGTGTTGGTCTCTTCTCCCAACTATCTAGTGATAGGATAAGAGGAAATGGCCTCAAGTTGCACCAGGGGAGGTTTAGATTGGATATTAGGAAAAATTTCTTCACCGAGAGGGTGATCAAGCATTGGAACAGGCTGCCCAGGGAGGTGGTGGAGTCGCCATCTCTGGTAGTGTTCAAAAAACGTGTGGATGTGGCACTTCAGGACATGGTTTAGGGGACATGGTGATGCTGGACTAATGGTTGGACTTGATGATCTTGAAGGTCCTTTCCAACCTTTGTGATTCTGTGATTCTGTGAATGAAAGAATTACAAGTTTATGGAAATTTGTCTAAATCATTGTTTTGTGTGGTGGCATTGGTTGACGATATTTTAAAAATATTTATCAGAAGTCTTTTCCCCAGTATAGTTTTTTTTTCTTTTTATAGAACTTTCATGTACCACACATCATTTATGATATTGACAGTCTTTTCAAGTCTAGCATATAAATATAGTTTATGGTACTGCTCTTGAAATACACAGCTATTATAAAATTGTATAGCCCTATCAGAGGTTCTTGCTTATGCCATAAGGAATATTCCAATAAGGAATTAGTATAGCAGTATGAAAATCCAACCATCTTACTACAATAAACTAATTTTATCAGTGCAGATGAAGTTTAACATATACTCAAGAGCATGGTTCAGTCCAGGTTTTTATGAGGAGTAAGCAGGTTTTTTCTATCTACCGCTACAACTCAGGCGATGCCAGAATGCTTTGTGTTCCCCAGCCAACAACCCTACGAGCTGTACCATACTGTGGCTGGAGACATCTTCCAAGTCATTATACCACACATGAAGCATTGCAAGAAGTTTAATGTCAACAGGTGGCCTGTGCAGATAGACTACCATCTACAAAGTGCTGAGCATACACACGTAACTGCACAGAGGCAGTAGACCCAGAAGCTCTTCGATGGATGAACATAGCAGGTCAGATGAATATTTTCATGAGCGATACCTACAATTAGAAGTTCATCGTACCTTCCTGCATCAGCAAAGTAATTTTTCTTAACAAAAAATCAGATAGGGCAATTGGAAACTGTGGTGGGTTGACCTTGGCTGGACACTAGGTGCCCACCAAGCCCCTCTATCACTCCCCCTCCTCAACTGGACAGGGGGAGAAAAGATATGATTAAAGGTCCGTGGGTCAAGATAAGGACAGGGAGATCACTCAACAATTACCATCTGTCCTGGTTTCGTCTGGGATAGACTTACTTTTCTTCCTAGTAGCTGGTATAGTGCTGTGTTTTGGATTTGGGATGAAAATAATCTTGATAACATACTGATGTTTTTACTTGCTGATAACCAGTCAAGGACTTTTCAGCTTCCCATGCTCTGGCCTGCCAGCGAGAAGGCAGGGGGTGCATGGGAAGCTGGGAGGGGACACAGCCAGGACAGCTGACCCCAACTGGCCAAAGGGATATTCCATACCATACGATGTCATGGTCAGTATATAAACTGGGGGAGTTGGCCGGGGAGGGGCCGTGGCTTGGAACTAACTGGGCATCGGTCAGCAGGTGGTGAGCAATTGTGCTGTGCGTCGCTGGTTTTGTATATTCTTTCATAACTTTTTTTTCCGCTGTCCTATTAAACCGTCTTTATCTCAACCCACGAGTTCTACCCTTTTTCATTTCCGATTCTTTCCCCCATCCTGCTGCGGTAGGGGGAGGGTGAGTGAACAGATGTGTAGTTGTTTTGGCTACCTGCCAGGTTAAACCACAACAGTCCTTTTTGGTGCCCAACATGGAGCACGACAGGTTGAGATAATGGCGAATCTGACTAGAAGGTGTTAGAACAAATTTGTTATAAGCATTCATTATATTAGTTTGATAGTTGCTAGTCACAATGTTGATTTGCTTTCAGAGTTCTTGTGCTTGTTCTCAGGGGTGTGTTCTGTGACACCTTACCTGCTGTATATGTTTCTTGTTGTGCTGTTTATCATCTCTGGGAACTGGGTCAAGGTTATCATTGTGCTGTACTTTGTAACATTATAATATGATAAAATATGATAAAATGGCTGGTCGTGACATTAATCTGGTATTTGTAGTCAGCGTTGCTGTCCTCTCTGTACGTCGGGAGACATCTCTCGGTAACTATTAATTAACCTTGTTACCTTATCTCCTCGGACAGCCAATCTATGGGGGAGACACCTTCCTTCCCCTTCCCCTTCTCCTCCAGACTAGTTACAACAGCTCTTGAGAATCTTGAATATCCTTGGGATGTTCAAACCAGCATGCTCCTATTGCTAGGTCTTCTGAATGTGTTTCAGGTCTTGTTTAAAGTTAAACAATTATTTAAAAATACCACCCCCGTGACAGGCACTGTGGTTACTCAAGCCCCGGCAACAGGTACTGCAGCTATTCCAACCCTGATGACAGGCATGGTGGCCACTCAAACCCCGGCAACAGGCACTGCGGCTACTCAAACCCTGGTGACGGACACTGCAGATGAACCAAAGAATCAACCCATCCCGGTATCAGTTGCCCCTCTACACAAGAAGAAATGGACAGGAAAGTCAGCTCGTTTAGTGAAGGATGATGAAGAAGGGCCATCACGAGACCTGGAGGAGGAAGAGGCAGAACCAGAAATAACGACCCGATCCCTATCCCTGAGTGAGCTGCAAGATATGCAAAAAGACTTCAGCCATCGTCCAGGCAAGCACGTTGTCACCTGGATGCTCCGATGCTGGGATAATGGGGCCAGTAGCCAGGAATTAGAGGGTAGGGAGGCCAAGCAGCTGGGATCCCTGTTTAGGGAAGGGGGCACTGACAAAGCAATTGGAAAAAAGGCACAAGTCCTCAGCCTCTGGAGACGACTTCTGTCAGGTGTGAAGGAAAGGTATCCCTTCAAGGAAGATGTTCTATGTCACCCGGGCAAGTGGACCACCATGGAGAGAGGTATCCAGTACCTGAGGGAATTAGCTGTGACAGAGGTGGTTTATAATGACCTGGACAACACAGATGCAGATGAAGTCCAGTGCACGCAATCCATGTGGCAGAAGTTTGTACAGAGCGCACCATCATCATAGTGGAAAGACGAAGAGGGACCAACGGTGGATGAACTGGCTGGCCAAATCTGGCAATATGAAGAAAAACTGTCCTCCCTATGGGCCTGCATCTCTCCTATGGAGAAACTACCAGACGTGATGGCCGAGATAGTGTCCTGGGAGTTTGAGCAATTCAAAGACGATATGTTCTGCTCCCCACCTGTATGGACCAGTATCACAGCTGTTAGGAGTAAGCGTTCTTCATTTCAAGAGAGGGAATATAGGGGCCACCCTGTGGTTTTATCTGCGTGACCACGGAGAGGACATGAAGATGTGGGATGGAAAATATAACTTGACCTTGGAGGCCCGGGTATGTGAGTTGAAAGGAGAAACAATCATAAAAAGGAGTTCTTCATAAGAATTGCCACTCCAGTTTCCAGTGAGCAGTTTCCCAGAGTAGAAGGGCTGGTCTGACTTCCAGTCTTAATAAAGGGACTTCTGGTTCGTATTTAGAAGTGAGTAATGGATACTATGACCAGAATGAAAGGGTCCCTGCCTCCAGCTAGGTGGAGGAGGGGGATAACCGAGTTTATTGGACTGTGTGGATTCGATGGCCTGGGACATCAGACCCACAGGATTATAAGGCTCTAGTGGACACCAGCGCAAAGTGTACCCTAATGCCATCAAGCTATAAAGGGGCAAAACCCATCTGTATTGCTGGAGTGACAGAAAGATCCCAACAGTTGACTGTATTGGAGGCCAAAGCGAGCCTAACTGGGAATGAGTGGCAAAAGCACCCCATTGTGACTGGCCCAGAGGCTCCATGTATCCTGGGCATAGACTACCTCAGGAGAGGGTATTTCAAGGACCCAAAAGGGTACCGGTGGGCTTTTGGTATAGCTGCCTTGGAGATGGAGGAAATTAAACAGCTGTCCACCTTGCCTGGTCTCTCAGAGGACCCTTCTGTTGTGGGGTTGCTCAGGGTCAAAGAACAACAGGTGCCGATCGCTACAGCAACAGTGCACCGGCGGCAGTATCGCACCAACAGAGACTCCCTGATCCCCATCCATAAGCTGATTTGTTGGCTGGAGAACCAAGGAGTGATCAGCAAGACTCACTAACCCTTTAACAGCCCCATATGGCCAGCATGAAAGTCTAATGGACAGTAGACTATCGTGGCCTGAAAGGAGTGACGCTGCCACTGAGTTCTGCCATGCCGAACATGCTAGAACTTCAGTATGAACTGGAGTCAAAGGCAGCCAAGTGGTACGCCACAGCTGATATCACTAATGCATTTTTCTCAATCCCTTTGGCAGCAGAGTGCAGGCCACAGTTTGCTTTCACTTGGAGGGACATCCAGTACACGTTGAATCAACTGCCCCAGGGGTGGAAACACAGCCCTACCATTTGCCATGGACCGATCCAGACTGCACTGGAACAGGGTGGAGCTCCAGAACACTTGCAATACATGGATGACATCATATGGGGCAACACAGCAGAAGAACTTTTTGAGAAAGGGAAGGAAATAATTGAAATCCTTCTGACAGCCCATTTTGCCATCAAATGAGGTAAGGACAAAGGACCTGCACAGGAGATCCATTTTTTAGGAATAAAATGGCAAGATGGATGTCATCAGATCCCAATGGACTTGATTAATAAAATAACAGCTGTCTCCACCTATTAACAAAAAGGAGACAGAGACTTTCTTGGGTCTTGTGGGGTTTTGGAGACTGCACATTCCAGATTACAGTCAGATTGTGAGCCCTCTCTATGAAGTGACCTGGAAGAAGAACATTTTCAAATGGGGCCCTGAGCAACAAGCCTTTGAACAAATTAAACAGGAAATAGTTCATGTAGTAGGCCTTGGGCCAGTCTGGACAGGATGAGATGTAAAAAATGTGCTCTACACCGTGGCTGGGGAGAATGGCCCTACCTGGAGCCTCTGGCAGAAAGCCAGACTCGAGGTCGACCATTAGGGTTTTGGAGTCGAGGATATAGGGGATCTGAGGCCCGCTATACCCCAACTGTAAAAGAGATACTGGCAGCATATGAAGGAGTTCGAGCTGCTTTGGAAGTAATTGGTACTGAAGCACAGCTCCTCCTGGCGTCCCGATTGCTGGTATTGAACTGGATGTTTAAAGGGAAGACCCCATCCACACATCATGCAACTGATGCTATGTGGAGTAAGTGGGTCGCACTGATCACTCAGCAGGCTCAAATAGGGAACCCCAACTGTCCAGGAATTTTGTAGGTGATCATAGACTGTCCAGAAGGCAAAGATTTTTGAGTGTCACCAGTGGAGGAGGTGATGCATGCTGAAGAGGCCCCACCATATAATAGATTATCAGAGAATGAGAAGCGACATGCTTTGTTCACTGATGGATCCTGTCGTATTGTAGGAAAGCATCGAAGGTGGAAGGCTGCTGTGTGGTGTCCTACACAACGAGTCGCAGAAGCTGCTAAAGGACAAGGTGAATCGAGTCAGTTTGCAGAGGTGAAAGCCATCCAGCTGGCTTCAGATATTGCTGAATGAGAAAAATGGCCAATACTCTATCTCTATGCTGACTCATGGATGGTGGCAAATGCCCTGTGGGGGTGGTTAAAGCAATGGAAGCAAAATGATTGGCAGTGCAGGGGCAAACCTATTTGGGCTGCCCCATTGTGGCAAGATATTGCTGCCCGATTGGAGAAGCTGGTTGTAAAGGTACGTCACATAGATGCCCATGTATCTAAGAGTCGGACTACTGAGGAACATTGAAACAACCAGCACATGGATCAGGCTGCTAAAGTTAGAGTGCCTCATGTAGACCTGGATTGACAACATAAGGGTGAACTATTTATAGGTCGGTGGGCCCATGACACCTCGGGCCATCAGGGAAGAGATGCAACATATAGATGGGGTCATTACATAAAACATGCTTACTATGAATAAAACAAATTAAATATGAACCTCTAATGAATAACTTAAATATCAGTCTCTAATAGAAGCCAAAATTTCAGAGAAAACTCTTCTGTACTTTAGTTGTAGTTATTTAACCCGAATTAGTTTTAATTCCATGACACAAAAGAATCTCTCTAGGTGGTGTTGCAGATATGCCTTTGGTGGTGGGATAACCCTAGCTGGACAACAGGTGCCCACCAAAGCCACTCTATCACTCCCCCCTTCTCAGCTCAACAGGAGAGAGAAAATATAATGAGAAGCTTGTGGGTTGAGATAAAGACAAGGAGAGATCTTTCAGCAATTACCATCATGGGAAAAAGAGACCCGACGTAGGGAAATTAATTTATTGCCAATCAGAATCAGTAGGATAATGAGAAATAAAACCAAATCTTAAAACACCTTCCCCCCACCCATCCCTTCTTCCCAGTCTCAACTTCACTCTGCATCTCCTCCCCCTGAGCAGCACAGGGGAATGGGGGTTGCAGTCAGTTCATCACATGTTGTTCCTTCCTCCTCAGGGGGAGGACTCCTCACACTCTTCCCCTGCTCCAGAGTGGAGTCCCTCCCATGGGAGACAGTTCTCCATGAACTTCTCCAATGTGAGTCCTTCCCATGGGCTACAGTTCTTCATGAACTGCTCCAGCCTGGGTCCCTTCCACAGGGTGCAGTCCTTCACAAAAAGACTGCTCCAGCGTGGGTCCCCCACAGGGTCACAAGTCCTGCCAGCAAACCTGCTCCAACATGGGCTCCTCTCTCTCCACAGGTCCACAGGTTCTGCCAGGAGCCCGCTCCAGCGCAGGCTTCCCATGGGGTCACAGCCTCAATCTCAGTGCTGTAGATCTTAATTTGCTCATTATTGGAGTCTACCATCTTGAATCATATAGTAGTTTTTGTGATTTGGATTTTTTTTTATCCTCAGCTTGTGAAATAAAGAGTCAATATAAAATGCTGACTTGTCAGTTGCTATTCCAGCTAATGTTTCAAGATTTCTTTACTGTTTATTAATGATCTGTGAAAAATACTACTGTCATGCACAATACATTCCAAGCACAGAAGGCAGACAAGGTTTTCCCTCTGGAAATTTGGATAAACAAGTTCACAAATTATAAGTCTGGGTGGTAGATAGGGAGGAGGTACTGCAACAGAAATACACAAACACAGTACATAATATTCTGTTGCATTTGACGAATAGCCATTCAACTGAAAGAAGCTTACATTTACATATCTGACGTCAAATTTCTAGTACAGAGAAAAGTGGCAGAAGGTGAGCATACCTACAGATTCACCCTCCAGTGTTTTCGGGACTGCAGCATGGGCCTGAGATAATGAGGAAAATACTATTTTTTCCTCATTTATTTGATGTTGTACTTTTTATGTTTAGCCTTTTGAATATCAGGCAGAGATGCACCATGGAAATAATTAGTGCAAGCACTGTGAATGCAAAGGTCAGCATAAGCAGAAATAACTAAATAGTCCTGCAGTTCGTTTAGCCTGAAAAACTAAGCTCTGTTATCTTACATGTAATAAAGGTACTGAATTGAAGCTGCCTGTGACAGTTCTAAAATATATCTCTTAATTTGAAATGGGTTTGTAATTTTCTGGACAAAAAAAAAAAAGCTGAGCCCAAAAAAGAACTTATCTAAACATACATAAATGGCCCAAACCTTAACCCAAAGCCACACTGAAATTATTGGACAATAACTTTGTCAAGCCAAAGGTGGAAATTAAAGGGACATTAAGAAAGCAGCATGTTATTTGAAGTATTGCACAATAGAAGTGATTTATCACTGTATCGCAAAGAATCATTTCAACTAAGCTAAAACCTGTATGTTTAGTATTCAGGAAGTTGACAGCAAAAGCAAAGTGGAATTTTGTTTATCCACAGTAACAACTGATGCATTATTCCTGTACTAAAATAATCAGCTATGATGTGAGACAGACTTCTTTATGCAATATCATATGCTATCACTAGGAATTTACTTGATGCTGGGAAATACTTTTAAGCATCTAGCAAATGCATTTCAAGTTTCCTGAACATCTAAGTTTCAACAGCATAATGAAAAGGTTATTCTGGCTGCTTTTGGAACTCTATTATCAGAAAATAAGTTCACATTGAACACAGGCATTTCTGTTTGTTTATAAATCACAGCAACTTTTCCCTTCTATATCTGGATACTCAGTTCCCATGGTGGCAAAGTAAATGGCAAGCATACCTTGGTAAACATCTCAGTACTACTCATGACTCTGAATATCTACCTATAGTTTAGGACAAACCCAGAAGAGAGGTGGATGTTCAAGCAGCTTCCAGCAATTACAAGAGCCATCGGTTCCAACACATCTAACTACTTTCATGATATCACACTCATTCAGGCATCGAACTCCCAATGATTTCAGTAGAGGTTGAAATGCATTCGAGGATCTGGGCCAGAGTGCAAAATATCAGTGCTAAAATTGCACAGGCAATATTCATTAACCAGATGGCAGTAGACAAGTTGCCTTTAGCTATTTGCCTTTCTGGTCTTTTTAACAGACAGGAACATTTAATTTGTATCTTGGCATAAAGAAGAATTCCCATCCCCATATCTTCAAGTCCAATCAATTACAGTAAATATACAAATAGTGTTTTTTTAATATTACCAAGTTGAAATTGTTTGGTTTTAAAGTATAGTTTCATGTCAATGCTCGTAAGTGGGACAATTCCCATCCCTAACCACTGGGTGGTAGCAGATGTATTATGCATTCATTATAGATCTCTAGAACTGTGCTTTGAACATCACCTAATATATAACCCTGTTGATCCATGCTGCCTAAGGATGTTTGTGTTTTCTTTAGATTTATGTAGTTTTGTTGAAAATGGTACATTAGGTGCAGTACAATAAAAAAACCACCCTGTATTGGTTTTGCGTGACAAGGTTCTGGTAGCAGGGGGGTTGCAGGGGTGGCTTCTGCAAGAAGCTGCTACAAGCTTCCCCTATGTCCAATAGAGCCAATGCCAGCCGACTCCAAGATGGACTCACTGCTGGCCAAGGCCAAGCCAATCAGAAACAGTGATAGCACCTCTGTGATAACGTATTTAAGAAAGGGAAAAAAAACCCCAAAACCCAGCAATTGCAGCCAAATAGGATTGTGAATATGTGAGAGAAACAACTTGGCAGACAACAAGGCCAATGAAGAAGGAGGGGGAGGAGGTGCTCCAGGCGCTGGAGCGGAAATTCCCCTGCAGCCCATGGTGAAGACCATGGTGAGGCAGGCTGTCCCCTGCAGCCCATGGAGCTCCATGGTGGAGCAGATATCCACCCGCAGCCTGTGGAGGACCCCACACTGGAGCAAGTGAATGCCCGAAGGAGGCTGTGACCCCGTGGGAAGCCCGTGCTGGAGCAGGCTCCTGGAAGGACCTGTGGACCTGTGGAGAGGAGCTCACGTTGGAGCAGGTTTGCTGGCAGGACTTGTGACCCTGTGGGGGACCCACGCTGGAGCAGTCTGTTCCTGAAGGACTGCACCCTGTGGAAGGGACCCAGGCTGGAGCAGTTAATGAAAAACTGTAGCCCCTGGGAAGGACTCGTTGGAGAAGTTTGTAGAGGACTGTTTCCCATGGGAGGTACCCCATGCTGGAGCAGGGGAAGAGTGTGAGGAGTCTGCCCCCTGAGGAGGAAGGAGTGGCAGAGACAACATGTAATAAACTGACCGCAACCCCCATTCCCCATCCCCCTGTGCTGCTTAGGAGGAGACAGAAAAATCGTGAGTGAAGTTCACAGAATATTCACAGAATATTCACAGAATCACTAGGTTGGAAAGGACCTTTAAGATCATCAAGTCCAACCATTAATCCAGCACCACCATGTCCCCTAAACCATGTCCTGAAAAGTTGAGCCTGGGAAGAAGGGAGGGGTGGGGGAAAGTGTTTTAAGATTTGGTTTTAGTTCTCATTACCCTACTGTGATTTTGGTTGTTAATAAATTAAATTAATTTCCCCATGTTGAGTCTGTTTTGCCCGTGACGGTAATTGCTGAATGATCTCTCCCTGCCCTTATCTTGACCCACAAGCTTCTTGTTATATTTTGTCTCTCCTGTCCAGCTGAGAAGGGAGTGATAGAGTGGCTTTGGTGGGCAGCTGACATCTAGCCAGGGTCAACCCACCACAGTCCCTCAAATATTATATATAAAATTTTAGATATTGAAACAAAGGTCTGAGACAATGAAGAAGGTTTTAACATGTAAAATCAATCAGATGTGAGTTTTATAAATTTCCTTTTGTATGTGAGGATTGTGTAAGATAAACTACTGTGAAGAACTTCTTTTATCTTAACCAGTACAATGTTAAAATACAAGCTAAGCAAGTGGAAAGAGCCAATAAGAAAAGAGTTCCTCTGGAGGACAGACAAGTTAAGGGGACCAGGTACTGCAAAAATCCACCAGAGACCACCAGAGGACCACCGACTCATTTAATAGCGCATGCATCAGGGACATTTGAGTATGTTAAACATTTCTCGGAAATGTCATGAATATGCTAACAATTGCAATGAATATGGATGTATGTACTCTATATAATTCAGATGCTGGTAACACAAGGCACGCATGTTAGGAGGAGATATCCCCCATGTGTCCGGCGCTGTAATAAAGATGTCTGCTTAATAACACTTTGATGTTATTAAGTTTTAATTTCTTAAATCTGGATTTCTTTGAATCAATATGCTTGTCAAAATTTCTACAGGAAGGCTTTGAGCCACTACTACTGAAAATGTTAGTAAGCAAGTTGCTTTTTAAAATTTGTTTGCAACATCTGTTGGAAAAATGATTCTATCTGTGGTTT
This sequence comes from Phaethon aethereus, assembly GCF_964289735.1. Classification (NCBI taxonomy): domain Eukaryota; kingdom Metazoa; phylum Chordata; class Aves; order Phaethontiformes; family Phaethontidae; genus Phaethon; species Phaethon aethereus. The sequence continues at coordinate 13,751,867 of NC_138581.1, forward strand.
GGATTCCACATAGGTTTCTCTCTCTAATATGATAGCCGTTCTCTTTTCTTGCTCTTGTTTTGCATCAATAACACTTTTCAGATGAGACAGAATTTCTGGGGACTACAAATTTTGCCATTTCACTTGCGGAAATGTACACAAACAATTTAAAATAAATAATCACCAGTTCAAACACTGTCCTGATAAAATATTTTTCTTTGTATTTCTTTTTTCTAGAGAATAAAAGCACAATACTGCTGTAACATTAAATAATCAGTGTTTATTGGGTGAATAAACACCTTAATCCAAGAAATTAGTATAAATATATCACAAGAGCTACTGGAAATATTTCAACACTTCGTTGTTGTTCTGCAAATATCATGAGAATAGCTCTTTCTTTCATATTGTTTATTAAAATGTAAAAAAAAGCCCACTTGCACAGATGAATTATGGATAAGAATGGAAAAAATGTGTTATACTAAAAATGTAGCTGGATTTTGTTATCCCTTGAATAAGATCATGTGAGCAGCTCCACTGACTTAATTTACTCTGTTCAGTAAGGACTGCAAGATGAACAAGAGATGCTACAACCAGATCGTAATTTAGGGTTACATCCTGAGCTGGTAATGCCCAAGACTTGAATTACACACTAATGTATGGGAGTAAGGGGGAGTTACAAATATGGATGTGCAATTCTCTTTCAACATGCTAATTCTTATCAACTTAAAACAGAACATAGCCTTTCTTTATAATTTCTTCTTTCTCCTAAGAAAATCTGTAATTATTTTACCCTACTCAATATATTTATTAAATAAAACTAAAGTTAATCGCATGGTATATGGTACTATCTCTAACTTTTCCACAATATACATTGCTTCCTAAACAAAACAAGGCTGGATGACAGCTGAGTAAAGTGAAGTGAAAGTTCGCAGAAAAACTTTAGAAGGACATTTCTTCCTGCTGAATTTTCTATATATTCTCTCATTTCAAACTGAACTTGAAACAAACTGTTTTTTGCTTCAAAAAAATACTTTGAAGTTCTGTTGTCCTCCTTCTATGAAGACTTTGGTGTGCTTCACATTGCACTTTGAGTTACCAGTCACACTGACAGTAGTTTAAGTGATAACATTATTATGAAACTATGTTTTTATTGTATGCACTTTTGACTATCAACAAAATAATGACTTTGAGTTAAAATCTGCCCATAATTATGCTGATACTCAGTAATAAAGACTGCACCAAAAGCCAAATATCTACTCTGAATTTCAGACTGGTTTTATTTGATTTCAGACACTACTACTTAAAAATCTCATATTTCATTATTGCTCAAATACGTGTAAAGTTATTGTTCAACATAAAAAAAATGTTTTTACGTTTGCTCAGTATCATGGTTGAGCCCCAGCCAGCAATTAAGCACACCACAGCATCTCGCTCACTCCCCCTCCTCCCACCGTGGGATGAGGGAGAGAATCAGGAAAAACTCGTGGATTGAGATGAAAACAGTTTAATAGGACAGCAAGAGAGAAGGAAACAACAATGATAACAACAATAATAATACCAACAAAGGAATGTACAAGAACAAGTGATGCCCAATACAGCAATTGCTCACCACCCGGTGATCGACAGCCCGAGCAGCAATTCCCACCCCCCAGCTAACTCCAGTTTATGTACTGGGCATGACATTATATGGTAGGGAATATCTCTTTGCCCAGTCTGGGTCTACTGTCCTGGCTGTGCCCCCTCCCAGCTTCTTGTGCACCTCCTCACTGGCAGAGCATGAGAATCTGAAAAGTCCTTGACTGAGTATAAGCACTACAACTACTTATCCACAACTAAAACTTCAGTGTGTTAACATTATTCTCATACCAACTCCAAAGCACAGCACTATACCAGCTATCAGGAAGAAAAAACAACTCCATCCTAGCCGAAACCAGGACATTCAGCTAGATGATTATGCACAATTTATTTAAACTTATCTAAAATGCTTTGGTGACAAGCTAGAAATAGAATTACAGAATAATTGCAGAGCTTCCTGAGTTCACAAAGAAACAAAACAAAACATAGTTCCAAAGTAGTTTATGGATTTAATTTTGTTATTTCCATTTTCAATTCTAGGCCAACCTGGGAAACAACTAAAAAATCTTTAAGAGCTTTATCTTAGAGGTTTGAAGATTATTTTTAGTCTCATAATTTTAATTTAATCAAATTAAAATTCAAAGTCTTGCTGTTTTAGTAGACTGCAAAGATCCAACACCGGGAACTGCTCTGGAAAATCTCCCCTTCTGTAATTTGGCTCTCTTTTATCTCATATTTTCCCTTGAGTTTCTATTTTAAAGTGTTGAAGCCTAAGTAACACCTCAAAGGTGTGCTGTATTCCTGGTTAAAATCAATCTTGCTACAATATCAGATAAAGCACGTAGCTACACAATACAATAAAATCCTTTACTTATTTAGTAGTCTTTCTCAATTTTTTATCTTTTTATTTTGGGGTGTGGAAATGTCAATAAGAACACCACTTATAATGCTAGATTCTGAAAATCAAATAGATTTTAAAAGCTCCTCTAGAATTCTTCTCAAATCAAAAGCTTCAGCAGACCATATTAATTCCTAAAACCAAGCATTTTTCATCAAGCAATATTTTTTATAAGCATGGCTGCCTAGGCAAATGTGGTGATGGCCACTTTTTATAACACAAGATATGAGAGTCAACAGCTTTCTTGACAGTAGTGCAAGATCTTCACAGAATCATTTCACTTCATCATTGAAGATCTCATTGCAGGGTGGAGTTGCCTTCAGTGAGGTAGTTCTGAGGACAAAACCTTCATTAGGGGAATGAGAGAGAAAGAGACTTGTCCTGGTTTCAGCCAGGACAGAGTTAATTTTCTTCACAGAAGCTAGTATGGGGCTATGTTTTGGATTTGGAATGAGAAAATGTTGATAATGTGATGATGTTTTGAGTTGTTGCTAAGTAGTCATGGACAGTCCAGCTTCTCGTGCTGGCCTGCTAGCAAGAAGGCTGGGGGTGCATGGGAAGCTGGGAAGGGACACAGCCAGGACAGCTGACCCAGGCTGGCCAAAGAGATATTCCATATCATATGATGTCATGCTCAGTATATAAAGCCGGGACCAAGAAGAAGGAAGGGGTGGAGGGATGTTCAGAGTTATGGTGTCTGCCTTCCCAAGAAACCACTACGCGTGATGCAGCCCTGCTTCCCTGGAGATGGCTGAACCCCTGCCTGCCCATGGGGAGTGGTGAACGAATTCCTTGTTTTGCTTTACTTGCATGAGCGGCTTTTGCTTTCCCTATTAAACTGTCTTTATCTCAAACCATGAGTTTCCTCACCTTTACTCTTCCAATTCTCTCCCCCATCCGACCGTGGGGGAAGGAGCGAGTGGCTGCATGGTGCTTAGTTGCCGGCTGGGGCTAAACCACGACAGACTATTTGATTTGGGAAAAGTAAGTCTTACTTTTTTTGGTGAACAGCTATGATGGTGAATTAAATCCCTTCTGGCAGAGGAAAAATTTGTAGTCCCAGTAGTTGTAGTGGAAAGCAGATGACACTGAAATTTTATTATGTTTCAAAAATATATTTGGTAATTATGCAACCAATATTGAAAACATCTTGCCATAAGAAGAGTGCTCTTTTTATTGAAAGTAATATGTATATAAATATTTTTTTCTATATTTACATTTTAAAACGGTGCTGACATTTACTTCCTGTGAATTTTATGATTATGAAGCCACTGAGGCGAAGGGCTCCAGAGCGAAGGATCGCGCCAGGGGACCCTTCCTGAAGCGGCCAAACCGTGAAGGTGGCAGCACAGGGACAGAGAGGGTGCCCCAGCCTCCACTCCAGGCCGGCAGAGCGGGGTCCTGACAAGCGGCAGCTCTGACTCAGCGTGGGCGGGGCCTAGAGCAGCGGCAGCAGCAACCCCCGGGAGCACGAGCGACCCGGAGCGCGACGAACAGGGCAGGCAAACAGGATGTGGCGCGTCAGAAGGACGTAGCGTGTCAGTTTGCGCGGCAGTTCGCGCAGGCAGGGTGTGCAGGGAAGGCACAGTCCCCCCCAGCACCAGAGGCTCTCTGACAAGTGGCCATCGGCCTCCCAGAAGATGCTCAGCCATAGTCGCCACTCGGCTGAAAACCATGGCCTGAAGGAATATGGTGACACAGACAGAGCTCCCGCTCAAGCACGCAGCTGTCCAAGTATCTGGCTGCAAAGAGTGCCTGAGCCCGTCACTTGTACCAGAGACCAGCAGAGACACCACCTGTGTGCGGTGCGACCAGGCGAGCGACCTGCTCAGCCTGGTGGCAGAGCTGAAAGAGGAAGTGGAGAGGCTGAGGAGCATCAGGGAGTGTGAGAGGGAGATATAGATTGGTGGAGCCACACCCTGCCATCCCTGAGGCAGAGACAGTTGGTGGAGGCTCCACAAGCAGCAGGGGATCCCCTGCCCTCTTGCTGCCAGGCAGAAGGAGGGGACCTAAGAGATGAGGGAGAATGGAAGCAAGTCCCTGCCCAGGGCAGCAGGCAAATCCCCTCCCGACTTCCCTCACTGTCCCAGCTGCCCTTACACAACAGGTATGGGGCTCTGGAACATGAGGGCCAGGAAGATGAGGACCCTGACGAAGGTCCATCCAGGGGGTTGCCTAGGGCGAGTCAGCCAGCCCCATGCATCAAGACTTCCTCTCTTAAGAAAAAAAGGAGGGTAATTGTCGTAGGCGACTCCCTTCTGAGGGGTACAGAGGGCCCAATATGTCGACCAGACCCAACCCACAGGGAAGTCTGCTGCCTCCCTGGGGCCCAGGTGAGAGATGTCACCAGGAAACTCCCTGGTCTGGTTCGGCCCACTGATTACTACCCACTGTTGGTCATGCAGGTTGGCAACGATGAGGTTGCACTAAGAAGCCCAAAGGCAATTAAAAAGAACTTGAGTACTGGGGCGACTGATCGATGGAGCGGGAGCACAGGTAGTGTTTTCATCAATCCCTTCAGTGACAGGGAAGAACACTGAAAGGAACAGGAAAGCACACTTGGTCAACACATGGCTCAGGGGCTGTTGCTGTTGTCAGAATTTTGAGTTTTTTGACCATGGGGCGGTTTACACAGCACCGGGCCTCCTGGCAGCAGATGGAGTGCAACTGTCTCCAAGGGGGAAAAGGATTCTTGCTTATGAGCTGGCAGGCCTCATCAAGAGGGCTTTAAACTAGATTTGAAGGGGGAAGGGGATAAAACCAGGCTCACTAGAGATGAGCCTAGGGGTGGCGTGCCGAAGTTGGGGGTGAAATCGATAGCCCAGCTCAGGTGCATCTACACCGATGCACGCAGCATGGGCACCAAACAGAAGGAGCTGGAAGCCATTGTGCAGCAGGACAGCTATGATGTAGTTGCCATCACAGAAACATGGTGGGATGCTTCTCATGAATGGAGTGCTGCAATGGATGGCTATAAGCTCTTCTGAAGGGATAGGCAGGGAAGGAGAGGTGGTGGGGTGGCTCTGTATGTCAGGGAGTGTTTTGATTGCATAGAAATCAAAGATTGTGAAGGGCAAAGGGGTCAGGAAGGCTGGACAGTCTTCAAGAAGGAAATATTAAAGGCGCAGGAGCAGGCAGTCCCCATGTGCCGTAAGAAGAGCTGGCAGGGAAGATGACTGGACTGGCTGAACAGGGAGATTTTGCTGGGACGCAGGGAAAAAAGGAGAGTTAATCACCTTTTGAAGAAGGGGAAGGCAACTCAGGAAGAGTACAAGGATCTCGTTAGGTCAAGCAGGGACAAAATTAGAAAGCCAAAAGCCCAGGTAGAGCTCAGTCTGGCCACAGTCATAAACAATAATAAAAAATGCTTCTACAAATATATTAACAACAGAAAGAGAGGCAAGGAGAATCTCCAGCCCTTACTGGATATGGCGGGGAACATTGTCTCCAAGGATGAGGACACGGCTGAGGTACTTAATGCTGCCTTTGCCTCAATCTTTAATAGCCAGTCCAGGTATCCGCAGGGTATTCAGCCCCCCGAGCTGGAAGACGGGGATGGAGAGCACAATAACCCCCCCATAATCCAGGAGGAAGCAGTTCAGGACCTGTTAAGCCACCTGGACACCCATAAGTCTATGGGGCCTTGATGGGATCCACCCGAGAGTCCTGAGGGAGCTGGCAGAGGAGCTTGCCAAGCCACTCTCCATCATTTATCAACAGTCCTGGTTAACAGGGGAGGTCTCAGACAACTGGAGGCTTGCCAATGTGACGCCCATCTACAAGAAAGGCCGGAAGGAGGATCCGGGGCATTACAGGCCTGTCAGCCTGACCTCCATACTGGGGAAGATTATGGAGCGGTTGGTCTTGAGGGCACTCACAGGGCATGTGAAGGACAACCAAGGGATCAGGCCCAGCCAGCATGGGTTCATGAAATGCAGGTCCTGCTTGACCAACCTGATCTCCTTCTATGACCAGGTGAACCACCTAGTGGATGAGGGAAAGGCTGTGGACGTTGTCTACCTGGACTTTAGTAAAGCCTTTGACAGCGTCTCCCACAGCATTCTCCTGGAGAAACTCGCGGCTCGTGGCTTAGACAAGTGTACTCTTTTCTGGGTGAAGAACTGGCTGGACGGCCAAGCCCAGAGAGTTGTGGTGAACGGCATTAAATCTGGCTGGCGGCCGGTCACAAGCGGTGTTCCCCAGGGCTCAGTCCTGGGGCCGGTCTTGTCCAATATCTTTATAGATGATCTGGATGAAGGGATCGAGTGCTCCCTCAGTAAGTTTGCAGATGACACCAAGTTGGGTGGGAGTGTTGATCTGCTGGAGGGTAGGAGGGCTCTGGACAGGCTGGATCGATGGGCAGAGGTCAACAGTACGAGGTTTAATAAGGCCAAGTGCCGGGTCCTGCACTTGGGTCACAACAACCCCATGCAACACTACAGGCTTGGGGAGGAGTGGCTGGAGAGCTGCCTGGCAGAAAGGGACCTGGGGGTGCTGGTTGACAGCCGGCTGAATATGAGCCGGCAGTGTGCCCAGGTGGCCAAGAAGGCCAACAGCGTCCTGGCCTGTATCAGGAATAGTGTGGCCAGCAGGAGTAGGGAAGTGATCGTGCCCCTGTACTCGGCACTGGTGAGGCCGCACCTTGAATCCTGTGTTCACTTTTGGGCCTCTCACTACAAGACGGATGCTGAGGTGCTTGAGCGTGTCCAGAGAAGGGCGACGAAGCTGGTGAGGAGTCTGGAGCACAAGTCTTATGAGGAGCGTCTGAGGGAACTGGGGTTGTTCAGTCTGGAGAAGAGGAGGCTGAGGGGAGACCTTATCACTCTCTACAACTACCTGAAAGGGGGTTGTGGCGACATGGGTGTTGGTCTCTTCTCCTAAGTAACTAGCAATAGGACGAGAGGAAATGGACTCAAGTTGCACCAGGGGAGGTTTAGATTGGATATTAGGAAAAATTCCTTCACTGAGAGGGTGGTCAAGCATTGGAACAGGCTGCCCAGGGAGGTGGTGGAGTCACCATCCCTGGAAGTGTTCAAAAAACATGTGGACGTGGCGCTTCGGGACATGGTTTAGGGGGCATGGTGGTGTTGGGTTAACAGTTGGACTTGATGATCTTGAAGGTCCTTTCCAACCTTAGTGATTCTGTGATTTAGAAATCACTTATGCCAAAAAGAGTTTGAAAACAACCGTCAGCATTATTTCTTATTGATATAATCTTCCAACAGGAAATACTGGCAAGAGAGCACAAAGCAAGTAAGTGAATAATTATTGTTACGTGGTAGACTTTTCTCACAGAGGTCTAGAGCTGAATTTGATTTATAATGTATTGTTTGTTTGGATCCATGAGACACCAAAACCGCTCACTTTGATCTATTGATTTTTAAAATAATTTTACATTATTTAGCCTAACATGCTGTGCTTGAGAGATTTTTGTCTCTCAGCTGTCTGTAGAACGTGACATGCTAATTTGAAAAAATTGCTAGCAGTTGATAAAACATATTAGAAGATTTTAAAGAATACCAGGTAGTCTTTTATTAATTTCAGAAACTTGGTGCCAACTGGCACATCAGCTACCATTTATCTTCCAGGAAATGCTTTGCAACACAGGTCCAGGAAAAGCTGAATGATTTGTTCAGTCTGAGAGCACCAAGCCACACAGCTCTAGTCAGTCCATTTCAAAGCTCATTCTCAAGCCAATGCCCTCAGCTACATCCAGTTTTATTATGTTTGTGGAACATACAAAAAGCTATTTTAAGGCTGTGAACTCTGTACCATGAGCCCTTTACTGTTCCTACAACAATCATATGTATTCTGCTATCACAAGGAACACACTGAGCCATGATTTGTGATTTACCCAATAGTACAGAATAAAGATATTAGGGGCATTTCTTCATATTTTGGCATAGTTTTACTCAGGTAGGAGTGAAATTTATAGTAATTTTTGTTATAGCAGGAAACTTCAATGTGGCAACCCTAAAAGGAAGACCTATCAAATGCTACTGCAACTGAACAGTGCAGATGTTATCATTATCCATAACTCAAAAAATTCAGTGACATTTAAATTATTTCCTGTAAAAAAGAAAAAGAAAAAGCTTTTAACCCTATTAGTAAAGACTGAAAGTCAAAGACAGTAATATTTCTCTAGATAATTTTTGGCAGTGCTATTCTGTCTAGATTGAATTCCATTTGCATGAAAGAGTACTAGCTCAACGATTTTCATCCTCATAGTTTATATAGAGAATTTAGCTTATAGAATTTACTATCCATTTGAATTTGAATTTATACTTTGTAAAATTTAAGACACATGTCTCAGCAACACAATTAAAATGTGTGTCAGAATTAGATTCTCCTGCCACTTGTATTGAAATGAGGCCATTAATTACATTGATTTCAGTAGAATAATTTCTAATATATATATTTACATTTAAGACAAAACATTGCAGGCTTTATATTACAGGTAGCAAAGGAGAAACTCTGGATTTGTGGCTGTAATATTTAACATAATCCTGAAATCACACTTTAGAGTACATAATCATATGCAACCTTCAGATTAGCCAGTGAGGTGTGCCGAGCTAGTTGAGAAAAGTTAAAATTTAAAATCTCAACACTGAATTCATGAACTGGTTGTTATCAACAGCTTTGGCAGCTTATTAGTTGCATTAGATAAGGTTACATGAGACAGTATATAGTAACAAAGATCAGCAAAAGGAATATGCAATCCTCTCTTTCAAATATTTCTATTGGTCCTCTTAAAAAGTGGGTGGAATATTAATCCATATTAAAATTGCAATTTAGCACACTGTGAAGGAAAGTTTGGAAGGAGTATGAAAGGAGAAGATTGAAGAGATGTCCATACAATGGGCATCAGGGTATACAAAGAGGGTCACTATGATGAACAGCCAAAGGATCAATATACAGATTGATCTGAAATCACATTGAGATTAGATTCAGAAAACTTTTGCTCTCTTGTACTGGAAAGTAGTTCTAAAGAGAGTGGAATATTTTTCCACTCATCATCCTGTTCTGCTCTGTCTCTTTAGAAATAAGAGTTGAGGGAACAGGAATGACTAGATGAGTCTTCTGAACAATCAGAAAGGGTTGACTGGCATTGGATATCCTCCTTTGTCATGGTTTAGCCCCAGCCGGCAACTAAGCACCACACAGCCACTCGCTCACTCCCCCACAGTGGGATGGGGGAGAGAATCAGAAGAGTAAAAGTGAGGAAACTCATGGGTTGAGATAAAGACAGTTTAATAAGTAGAGCAAAAGCCGCTCATGCAAGTAAAGCAAAACAAGGAATTCATTCACCACTCCCCATGGGCAGGCAGGGGTTCAGCCATCTCCAGGGAAGCAGGGCTCCATCACGTGTAATGGTTTCTTGGGAAGACAGATGCCATAACTCCGAACGTCCCTCTACCCCTTCCTTCTTCTTGATCCCAGCTTTATATACTGAGCATGATGTCATATGGTATGGAATATCTCTTTGGCCAGCCTGGGTCAGCTGTCCTGGCTGTGTCCCCTCCCAGCTTCCCGTACACCCCCAGCCTTCTTGCTAGCAGGCCAGCACAAGAAGTTGGACTGTCCTTGACTACACTGCTTAGCAACAACTCAAAACATCAGCATGTTATCAACATTGTTTCATCCCAAATCCAAAACATAGCCTCACACTAGCTTCTATAGAGAAAATTAACTCTACCCTGGCTGAAACCAGGACATCCTTAGATTTCACCACGTCCTGATGTGTCTCTAATTTACTGAAAATGAGCTTCTGAAAATTGTTTTGGTCCTGTTTTCTTTCCTTTGTTGAATACAAATTGATAAATTGCCACCTTTTGGTATAATCTTTCTAAGATTAATTCTGTGGGGAAAAACATGCCAAAATGTCTATACTCAGAAACCTAACCTAAACCTGAGATATGTCTGGATGGATGCAATACTATAACGTTAATATTTGGGTCTCAGTTCCCCAAGTTATTGAGGTGTATACCAAAAACTAAGCACTTGCATATTCTCAGTGAAGCATACCAAGCACTCTTGTGTAGCCAAGGAGGAGAATGGCACTGAGTGTATCAGGGACACAATCGCCTAAACAAGGTACAGAAAAAGAACAGAACTAATCAATTACTTCCTGACAATCCTGACAGCGGTACCATTAAAACTTGAGAAATCACCTGCCTGGATTGTGGAAACTCCCTGATGTCAATCATCTTCCCGGTCCTATTAATAGCCATCCCAAGTGAGGCCCTTTGAGCTCTCCTGGACTGCAGCAAGCTGTGACCAGCACCTCCCTCTGAGTGGGATGCCTCTCAGAGCCCATGAACCCTCAAGCTTGCGATCAACTCAGAGGCTCAACTGCTCACCCATTGAGCAATGCAAAGCATTCGATGTGAGTATTTGACTGGATTCGAGGGGGATATTTAATAGGTACCTTTGTACATATCTATCTCTTTTCTCTACATCTCTTTATGTATAGTCTCTATCTCTACACCTATATGTGTGTGTGATTAAGGAATCTTATTAAGTTTTAGGTTGATTATGCTGCTAAGTTTTATATGATTTGATACTGTGATTTATCTCAATAGCATTAGTGAATCTGATTGCTGCTATTTTGTATTAGATAAATTGCCATCTTTAAGTTATACCAAGCACAAAATCATAGACTATATCACTACACCAGAATCCCCGATACTCTGTCCCTTTAGTCATAAACTGTTGACCAAGTCTGGGACTAGGAGTGGATTCAGCTGCACCTAGACTCCTCTCTGAGGAGGAGTTTAGAAAGCAAGGGGGTCCACTCTGAACCTCATGACTCAACAGGAGGGCATTCCTTAACTTTCCTTACCTAACCTTAGACATAAACCATTGACCGAGTCTGTGACTAGGGGTGGATTTCAGTCCACTCTGAACCTCATGACTCAACAGGAGGGTCTCCCCTACTTTCTCCTCAATATACACATAAGCCACATCATTAACCCAATTTGATCCATGAGAAGATCATTCCAGTCTAATTGTAATTTGGTTTCTCTCTGTATACCTTTTCCATGTTGAATTAGTAATAGAGTAGACCTTGCCATTGAATTCTGTTAAGTCACACCTTTTTAAAAATTTGTATTAAAATAATTCGCCTTCTGATATCTTTGGCAGTGATTCTTTAAGCAGCCCAAAGCACTCATTCATGACAACTCTCCTTGGTTCTTTAGTCATCTGCTTGGAGTGGGCGGCAGTGCTGAGGAAAAGACAATCTGTCTCTCTGTTAATGAAAAAGTATCTCTGTAAAGTAGAGTTGATTATGTGAAATATGTTCATCTGATTCATGTGATGAAGTGTAATCTTCTGTACTTTCATGGATTTCTCCTGCACCATAAAAAGGGGTATTTTACAGGAGAAAGTTAAACTACTTTGCTGGTATATCAGCTCAAACCAGTTTGACCACTGACCGCATAGTATTGTGTAAAGAGAAACTTGTAAAGTGCATGCATAAAGTTTGGGGTCATCCTGGGGGCACGCCGAGGAAGATTCGAGAAGACTCTAGAAGGAGAAGAGGGCATGCGCCGAAGAAGACACGCCTATTCATGAATATGTATTGGCAGACAGGATATAAACCAAGAACAGGAACTGTACGGTGTGCGTCTTGGTGGAGCGGAGACTCCTGGCGCACCCAGCGCTGTTTGCTTGCCTCTATTCGCTTAATAAATTGTAAACTTAAATTGGAATCCTGTTTGGGACTCAATCATTTATCACAATTAGTATAAGGGCAAACTGTTCAGTGAATTAGAAACAGAGAAACATGAGCATTGTAAAAAATATTACCTTTTCTGCTTGAGCAGCTCAGATATTTATGGTATATGAAACACAAATATGATAAAGCTTGTAGTACTTGAATACTTGAAGACAGAATACAAGAAATAAATATACAGTATTTTTAACTAAATACATCCAGAAAATTTGCCAAGTTATACCTTATTTAATTTCCTCCCAAGTATAATATTACCTCCTTTTAAAGTATGCCCTCAGTTCAGTACAGGGATGCACAAACTTTAAAAGAGATAGCATAGGCAATGGAATAGGTCTAAAAGTGTTAACACATAAGCTAATTGACTCTTAATTCTCACCCAAATACCTTGACTCATATAGGGCTCCACGCTGCTGCTACTAGATTGTTTCATATAAACAAGCTCAACTGTGCAGATAGCTTGACTATCTCTCTACTTTTGTGTTGGCTGCAGGGCAGGCATATTCCTTAAATAGAACTGAAATGCAGGTGGCTGAGCAAATAAAAGTGAAGGTCCAATTAATCAGTGTTACCATGTTCTTTCTTACTTTTTCTCTCTCAACAGAGAACATGCTGCTGGCATTTTATCTGACAACAATTTTGACAAAATCATCACATTGTAGATGGGACTAACACCTCCTTTTATTAAGATTGTCCAACAGTGAAATCCATTTGAATTGATGAAAAAAAAGGGGACAGAAATTTTGTCAGCTGCACGAATCCACAGATTTTAAAATGTATATTTTTCCTGTGTCAGGAATCTGCCTTAGGCTTAATTTGAGCAGATGAACAAACAGTTCAGACATTTTTATAAAAAGGGTTAGACTTATACCCAGTTGTGGTAACTGTTTTTTTAGACTTTCCAGAATGTCCAAGATTTTAAGAAAAAATTCATGTTTGCTGTCTTTTGGGCAGGAAATAAGCCCTGGTCTTTCTTCCTATCCTGATTTTGGCTGGGATAGAGTTAATTTTCTTCCTAATAGCTGGTATAGTGTTGTGTTTTGGATTTAGTATGAGAATAATGTTGATAACACACTGATGTCTTTAGTTGTGGCTAAGTAGTTGTAGTGCTTATACTCAGTCAAGGACTTTTCAGCTTCCCATGCTCTGCCAGTGAGGAGGTGCACAAGAAGCTGGGAGGGGGTATAGCCAGGACAGCTGACCCAGACTGGGCAAAAGGATATTCCCTACCATATAACATCATGTTCAGTGTATAAACTGGAGTTAGCTGGGGGGCGGGAATCGCTGCTCGGGGATGGGCTATCGATCACTGGGTGGTGAGCAATTGCTGCATTGGGCATCACTTGTTTTTGTACATTCCTTTATCAGTAATGTTATTATTATTTCCTCTTCCTTTGCTGTCCTCTTAGTCTGTTTTTATCTCAACCCACAAGTTTTTTTCTAATTCTCTCCCCCATCCCACCTGGGGAGGGGGAGGCGAGCAAGCAGCTGCATGGTGCTTAATGGCTGGCTGGGGCTCAACCATGATACTTCCAAATATGTATTCAGTTTTTTCCAGCTTGAGTCCAGAGTCAGGAATGGAACCCACTGAACCAACTGTTCTCCTGTTGCCAGCAAATATTTATTAAATCCTTTAGCAAAATGTCTCTCCCCTCTGTATAGCACCAACTCTATGTAGGAGTTACCTCCCATCTCTTAGCTGGAAAGTTTTGGTGATGGACCTTTCAGAATTACAGATGAACATAACTGGAAGGTAGAGAAAGGAAAGGTGTTTGACTCTAAAAAGTTAAGAATACATACTACTACAAAACAACTGGCATTGTCAGTCATGAATTTGAAAATTAGGGAGTGCCTGAAGTAACATCCCTCATCCTACTGTGTTTTTTTCAGTGGGATGCTTTCCACAGTTTTCAAAGTATAGAGGAGTACAGAGTACCTAAGACCATCATTCCCAAAATGAATTCTTATTAATAAATGTCTTTATTAGATAGATATTAGCTCATGTGTACTTTGATCATCGGCAATTTTTGAAATGTATACATATGAATAAACTCATGTCTACACTAAACACATGTCCTGGTTTCAGCCAGGATAGAGCTGGTAGAGCATGAGACTCTAAATCTTAGGGTCGTGGGTTTGAGCCCCACATTGAGCAGCTGCGTGGTGCTTAGTTGCCGGCTGGGGCTAAACCATGACAACACATCTCTCACAACGATGAAGATAAAAAGCTTAGACAACTTGGACATAGTCTAAAGTGATTTTGTTTATAAATGATGGCATATCATATTTTAAAGAATTATGTACTGCTAACTGATTTTCAGAAGCCATAGTTCTTGCAAATTGCATAATGCTCTAGCAAGCCTATCTCCCATGCAAACATTGATAAACATATCGGTGACACATGGATTTAAAAAAATTATATTAAACTTATAATACTTAGAAGAATGAAACTCTGAATGTAAAACATAAATTACAACAGGATTTTTACTTCAGTGTTTCAATGCATAGAAAGGATCCATCACAAATGTTCAGTAATTTTTAGATTGAGAGAGACAGACATGGGTAGCACTTTGGGGATGTTCTTATTCATGTTAAATAGAAAGGGCTCAAATACAGCAGTACTAAATAGCAGTAGAAAACTAAAAGAATGGTTAGTGAATAGCCAATACAAACAAAGATATAGGTTACAAATCTATCCAAGTTGCTGAAAATACAGAATCCAAGAATAAAATCTACCAAGAGACTAACTTATAGAACATTAACTGGGAAGTGATTCTTCACACAAGTGACATGCAGAGAATGTACTACTAGATCACCTACAAGATGATAAAAAGTGCTAGGATTCTCATTTGATTATAAATATTCAGCTTCATCGGTTTTGTAATTATACTAGACTAAAAGCCTCGATCTTTTGTGGACACAAAATGAGAACAGCACAAGAAGAATCTATTATAGTCCCTGCCCGAAGAGGCTATATTTCTTAAAGACAAGAAAAAAGGTGAGCCAAAAAAACAAAAGCAAGTTTAGAACATAATAGCTCATCAGCAAAACCATTCATATTCTTTGCAATTTGCCACCTAGTGTATGAAGACAGTTATTCAAGCATTTCAGAAAAAGCAAGTTTTAGATACAGAACTTTCGAGACCTTTTTCTATTGCTACCACTACCTAGTTTCAGGTTGTATTACAGTCTTCTACTTATCAGATTTGACTTTCCAGTTTGAAATATTATACTCTGAAATTCCATGTCTTTTTTACAAAAGAAATTGAGATAACATTGTATCATCTAAGATCAACATCATCTACCCTCTGTAGTGCATTACTATCAGAGAAGGCTGTTGTGCTTTTGAATGCCATTATAAACAAGCAAGATAGAACACTCTATTAATAAAGTGCCAGATACATTTCCTATGTTTATCTGTGATTGCTGCACATGGCATGTATTTTCTCACAAATCTTGAAAGTCTTTGAGGATATTCTTTGCCTTCAGTTTATGCTCCTTCTATGTCAAGAAGTATCTTGTAACAAATTTGAAAGATCATATCTTGCATAGACTGTTATCCCTATTTCTCTGTAGACGTTTTCAATTTTTTTATCCTTTTTATAAAGGATATATTATATCTTTCTTCCCCTGATGCTCAAACCTTACCCCATAAGTTTGATAAAGTTCTTTTTAGTTCCCAAGTAAGATGCTTTCAACAATTTTTCAGGTACGGTTTGAAGACAAATATGCATTCTTTCTTATTTTCCTCTTTTCTCTCTGTTGCATCATCTTATTTTCAAATGGAGATTGTTCATTGTTGAAGAATCTGTCCTCTCCTTTCCCTAACACCACCCCCTCCCAAAAAAAAAAAATTCCTATCCTCTGAATTTTGCTAAAATAAGTGAAATACTGTAGAAAGATTGCCCATGTTGTGTTTTTTTTTCCCCTGGTTGACCTGAGTCCAGTTCTTCCATCACTTACACAGATTAATAAAGACACTTATACATACACAATGATCTCCACCATTTTGTGAGTCAAACACCTTTTCATATCTCTGTGTATGCGTAGGCACAAAGATGAAAGGTTGTCCGACAATTCCATCCATAAGTGTTTGTATCTATCCAATTTCTATGCAAAGTAGATTAGCAGTAGTTTTTACTGGACTGAAAGTCACTTAGGAGAATACAGTCATTTAAAAAAATTAGTCTTAAGTAAAAGGATAAATACATGGTAAAGGCTATAGGAAAGAAATATTGAAAGTGCCTTAATTAACTGAAGCTTTATGTATACCTGTCTTTGTTGTTGAGGATGCCTACTATGTATATCCTTTAATAAAAGTTATGACTTCTATGCTTTTTTTTACACTTACTTTCATTTCAAAATGACAAACCTTCATATCTTTTTCTGATATCACTTAGAGGCGATGTTTGTAATCATCTTTACCTTAATTTTCCACAGTTGCTATCACTAGTTCAGCAATACTTTAGTTACAAGTACGTTGATAATTACTGCCATCATTAAACTTTTAATTCCTCTGAGCTAGCTTGGATGATATAGCGGTTAAGAGCCTCCTTACACTTCATGTTCCTAATGCTTCCACCACAACAGCCCTGAGGAAGTGAGTAACTTAAATCACTCAGTTCAGAAAGTTTGGGTTTTCTGTCCAGTATTACTTTTCCAGAAGACCTGAACTTGCTACAGATGTGCATGGTCCCTTATAGTTCTGTGGAGTCTGGCATGTAAGGCTCCCATAGGCATAGAATTCACATCCAATAGTTCATTTACAGAGCACTGCAAAGGCTGCCCATGTTCCCTCACTACAAGATTTATTGGCCATACAGCCATATGTCACCAACTACCATAGTCACACTATTGTCAAAAAACAACATCATCTATACAATCATCTAATTTTAGTGTGTATATCTAAGGTCATATGTCTTCTCCCAACAGTGGCCTAGGGGAAGAAAAGAACAACCACTTTTTATTTTCCATTCTTGCTGCTAATTGTTTTAGATTGTTATTTATTCATATTTCTCTTTAATAAAAGGACACTACTTAGCCTATAACAGGTATGATTTTATTACAGCAGTTTCTACTACCTCACGTATTGGTATCACCACTGGAAGGAGGAAAAATAATCTTAGAGGTGGAACTTCTTTATAATCACTAATTCATCTACTTTCCAAGTAGGAGAAGTCAAAGAGTATGGGAATCTGTTTTCAAGCCTAAATCGCCAGTGTCTGCAGTAGCAGTACTTCTCTCCAAGTACTTATGGCAATTCAGGACATTACATTTGTTCAGCTGTGCATGTTGTAATGTTTGCTTCTGCCAGTTGGAATAGCTTATTCCCCTCCTCTGCAGTAGAGATGCCTTGAGCTGCAAGAAAGTTGCTGGTGTAAACTAGGGAACAAAAAGTCTGACAGGAAAAACTGGGACAATCCATCCAGAGTTGTGTGTTCAATGTCACCATTTAGCCTGCATCTCTGAGGCAGTGCAATCAACAGGGAATAGTGCTGTGTGTTCTTCTAATTACACATGCTAGTAATGGAAATGCACCTACCACCAGCACAGCTAGCTATGAGTAATACAAAGTACCTCTGAAAAAATAATTATATAAATAGGTATTTAGATAAGGTTTGAAATCTTGTTAGCTATTGCATAAAGTAACTAAAGCAGGAGATCTGTAGTTCCTGATAAACTAACAAGAGCAAGAAGATTTGTGGCTCCTCACAAGGACAGTCCTTGATAAGAATTAGAAACTTGCCTCAAGAGACTAGCTAAAACCGACCCTGCGGTTTCAGTAAGAACCAAGGAACAACCGAGTCTGCGCAGGGACAAAAGGTTACCAGCGGTGACGAAGAGGAACCACCAACCTTCAACCCCACGACCCCCGACGACCACCACTAGGAGGCAATGCGCAAGCGCAGATGGGAGGGGTTCATGGAAATAACGTCTTGGAACTCATTCCAATAGGAAGCGGGGACAGGTCATGCATATGTATAGGCATATTGCGAAACTTTATGTATATGCAACACTTTGCTGTATATATTCGAAGTAAGTGCCGCGTTGGGGTGCGCACGGTTTTTGGTGGGACTACCCCCCCGTGCTGCCCAGCGCTGAATAAACATACTGTGATAAATGATTTAGTCCCAAACAGGATTCCAATTTAAGTTTACAATTTATTAAACGAATAGAGGCAAGCAAACAGCGCTGGGTGCACCGGGAGTCTCCGCTCCACCAAGACGCACACCTTCACTTCTTACAATTCCTTCCTTTATACTTCTCTAGGCTTCGTTTCTCGCCTTTCTCCGCCTTTTTCTTGGAAGATGACTCTTTCTTTAAGTACGTCACCACTTCCCCGGTCTGCGCATGCTTCATCTTTTTCTAGGTGGTCGTCCGGTGGTCGTTGGGAGGAAGATGCTCCTCTTCGTCAGTGCACTCTACATGACCTCTCTGTTTGCGCAGGCGCTCCGTTATTCTACTTATATTATGCTACCTTATTTGGCTATACATTTTCTCGACATTTCTGCGGTTATTTACAACACTGGTTTGCACTAGTATATCAGGAACTAACTTACATATCAGGAGGCTACATAAGCTACACATATCAAGGGAGTTACCCAAACTATACTTATCAGGAAGTTACATAAAGACTACCACTCCCCTGTTTATGGTCATGCCCTACATATATTCCTTTATTTCAATATAAATGACATTTGCTTCAAGCTTATATTCACTAGATTTTCTTTACACGAATCACTCATTCCTCACAATACCTACTTTACAATCTTACAGATTGTGGAGTCTGTTTTCCGCACGTCAGTATCTCAAAGACAGCAAGTGACATATAGCTCTAGATTAGTGCTGGGACCATCTCTGGACTCCTTTTTAGTTGCTGATAAAACTGAAGTTTTAAATCAACTTTGAAAAGATTTATACATTCACATTGTTTTTTCAAAAGTACTCATTAAAAATAAAAACACTTTTCCATATTTTGAATTTAAAAAAATATTCTGAAAAGTTTTTAAAAAGCAGTGTAGATTTAAATCATTGTTTTGAAAGTCTTCAGGGTTTTTTTCCCCCCATTACTGGCTTAATAGCTGAAATTTCTTGATTTTCAATAGCTTGAAGATTTTGCTTTTAAGGAGATTTTCCTACAACTTAGAAACACCTGGAGCAGGCCTTCCTCTCTGTAAACACTTAGCAACCATCAGCTTTCAAGATTTTAGGTTATTCCTTTTAAGAAATATTCCAAGAATCTTTCCAAAAGTAGTATCTTTAACTTCATGAATATTATATTGAAGACACATAATAGTCCTGCAAGACATCGCTCTGTATAAGAAACTGAATACAAGACATAACTTATGCATATTGCTTGCCTTGTCAGTATACTGCTAGTGTCTACATCCATTAAAATATGATGGTTGTGATGGATCTTAAGTTACTTGAGCTATGTCAATGTCGCGGCCCGAAAGGAGCCGTTTAGGACGACCTCCCTCCCCTTGGGACCAACGACCAGATTCGTGATCCCCCTGGACTGAATTAAGGTGAAACGACACCAGCCAACCAATTTAACAATTTAATAATAAACTAAACAATCCAACCAGACCAACAAGTCCCGTGAACTACGTCTTTCACGGTTTGACAAAGAGACGAGGAGAAAGAGAGAGACAGACAGGGACAGAGACAAAGAAGATATCACCACCCGTGGATCCAGCAGCGTCCCGTTGGTCCTCTTGATTCTTGCCGTTCCTGGGTGGTGGGGGTCCCCCCAGGCACTGTGGGCACGGCCTTTTATACTTTTTAGTCCCGCCTTTTTCACTCCGGTTGCCCGAGGAAACGGCACGTTCTTAGTGCCCACGTGGCACGTTCTTCTCGGATGCTTGGGGGGGGTCGTTGCTTGTCCGGTGCCCTCCTTAAGTGCCGTACTTAAGGCTCCATTCAGGTTTCGGTTCTTATCATTGTTCCCCGGGCTGAGCCGTTTGTGCAGCTCCCCTCAAGTCATCTCCGCATAGATAAGGGTCTGTCAAGGTGAGACGAAGCTGAGTCGATGCATAACTCCCTGCATCTCGCCTTTGTGCTCCGAAACCGGTCTAGTCCAGGTGATGTTTACCACTATGCCTGCGCTGTAGCTCTGCTCTGCAGGCCTCCGCACCAAGAAATGTTTAAGACAAAGTCCGCGCCTCGGTCCGCCACAGTCAATCAACATGCAAGAGTAATGTGAAAGTTAATGTGAAATTGCACTCAAGAAGAATTAAAGGTACTTGTATTTTTAGAGGTGGCATATTTTTCTCATATTACAGAGAAGAAATCCAAGAAACCTGAATATACCTGCTGCCCAGCATAGTATTCACCACTCTGAATAGTATCATGTGACCTTTAACAGCCGTATACACTAATTTTAGAACTGTTCATAGGATTAGGCTTTGTATTAAACAGGTATCATGTTCTATATAGCAAATATTTAGAAATGTCTACATCTTTGTTGTGCAAGATCGTAGTTCTTCAAACCAGTACAATCATAAAATAAATGTTATTTTAAAGAAAGATAAAGTTTATATGGAATCCACTTGCATATGAACTAAATGAAAAAAAGAGGATTATTTTTATCGTAGCAAAAATTTGAAGTGCATTGTCAAAGCTATTTAGCTGGTCAGTTGAACATTTGTCAGAGAAAGTGATTTCTTAATGATTTCTAAAGCACTGCAAGTACCCAAAAATGCAGACTAGCAAAGGTGAATAAACAATTATCTATACACCTATGACCAAAAAAAAATCCAGTTAGAATTTGTTTTCCACCTTTTACTTTCCTTTTGTGGCCATGTTGTCTCTAGAAAGATTGGATAAAGATCTGACAGGTTATTAAACAGATAATAAACACTAGCATTAAAATATTGTTCTTCAAAAAAGATAAGCACTCAGAGCACACAAATATTCTACCAAGTTTAGAAGTGAATTGCATAAGTAAAAGATACTCCAGAGAGTTGGCAAAAAGCAGTAGGAATTTTCTCTTTAATTTCACCCTGGGACACGGGCAACAATACAACCTACCTGTCCCACCTTATCAGTTGTTCTGAAGCACTACACTCAGCTGCTGTAGTAGGGCTTCCAGCATTCAGCACCAGGCCAGAGCTGAACACCAAGATTTTCCAAGAGGTGAAAGGCAGCTGTGGCACATGGTAAATAAATAAGCATGTATTTCTGTAGAGTAGGTGTAACTGAGTAGACATCTTAGTAGATCTCAGTGCACTATAATTATTTTCTCTTGGTTACCAGAGTTTCATAATCCAGTAGATTATCCATAGGAAGACTATGCTTCTGTTCACATGTACCACAGTGTGTTCCTATCTGTACACATGAATGTGTCCTGCACCCTAGGTCATGTCTCAGAGCCATTTCCTATTCACACTAGTGTTCACCCTGGTATTCTTCTTTTGTTCCACAGAACATACACCACTGCCTGGGATTTCTTTTAAATCTTGCTTTTGACTCTCTTTGAGAGACGTATTTCCCACAAAACATGTCTCTGGAAGACATCAGATCACTGCTTTTGGGAACAGGCAAAAGGGAAGAAGCTGCCTTTCACACTTTGCAGAAAATGTAGGTGTCAATTACCTGGTCAGGCAAATTTAGGATTTGTAACTTCTACAGGTGGAGCACATCTGCTCTTGATAATCTTTATAGAAATCACCAAAAAGTCAAAATGATCATATTTACATCAGTGTTCACTGTGGATATTCAAACTGCACAAGGTAATAATCACATAAATACATGGATGGCTACCACCTAACATTCACGCTTGTAGGTGCACTTGTTTTGTGATAGTTTTTTTCAAGGGATACTAATGATTGTAAAAATAAGATTCTTCTTTCATAAACACTATGTAATATTAATATAAGACTTATTGGCAAACATTTGTGACTGAATATTCATGGAAAGCAATGTAAGTAGGGTGGAACCAAATCAAAGTTATTTTATTGCAAACTTCAAGCAACCAGATACAGAAAATGCCACATATTATTGTGACTGGTACCCCCTGCTCCTGACACTTGGTAATATGGTTAGCATAAGTATCGCCATTTTATAAGGCAAACGGCCATTCTCTGTGACCAAGTGGGTCATGTATTAGTCCCCTTTCCCCTCGTTATCAGGCCCTGAAGGTCCTGTGCACAAAGTAGACAAACAAAACAGATTTACTTCTTCCCCTCCCTGTCAGCCTCAAGATTCCTGGGCACCAGGCTGATTACTCCCTTCCCTACCGACCTTGAAGGTCCCAGGCACCCAGCCAGCCAAGTGTTGTTGATGACCCCGTCACAGAACAGGGAAGCATAACAGTGCACAGAGCATTGTCTATAAAAAAAAGAAATTACAATTTCTAAGTGGGGAAACTTGGACCGGAACTGCTGCTGGACAGTGGACCTGTGACCCCCCGGTGGTCAAGGATGCCTCCACCATCATCTGCTTTCTCCGAGGACTGACTCATATTCTTTTATATGTTTTCAAGTCTAGATTATGATTGTTATATTGATAGAGTAAGCCACGTATTAAGATTTGACCTGATCTGCAGAGGATCCAGGTGATTAGAAACCATAAGCTAAGCTGTGCTATAAAATTCTGTGCTGTGCCACTTATAAAATTGTGCTACACTGATTCTGCTTATAGAAATCCTGTGCTATTCTGATCATAAATATTATGCTATGCTAATCATAAAATCCTGTTAAGAAAATAAATTTTTAATTGTAACTACAACTTAGTCCCGTCATCATTCTGGCAAGGATCCCTAAAAGAACCTGTCTGTCCCCTTAGTGTCAGGTGACAATTATGAATTTCAATCAATCGTCAATTTAGCTTGCACAGATACTCCTATAATTGTAATTATTATTTTGCTTTCTTGCTAATTCTGCTTTAGCATTTGACTTGATGGTGATCTTCAGCTTAGAAATAACCCTTAAAAAACTCATGGGGCATGAAACTAAAACTTGACAGACAAGAGCTTTGTTCTGTAGCCAGGAACATCTTAATGTGTCGTCTCATAGAAGTCCTGTTACTTTTCTATGCCCTAGTTTCTTCACTGGACAAACTAGGTATACTTCAATACATATGCTGTTATTTTTTTCAGTTCTACAGCTGAGCTGTTCTGGATCTGTTCAGGTAGTATCAAAATGAGAAAATATGAGAAAATAAGAGAAGTGGGACTGTATTTACTACAGGAATAAAGATTTACTATATTTACTATTTACTAAATTAATTAGGAGGTATGCATTAGTATTGCAATTTTACAGTTGTATAAAGCACTGGAATTAACAAATTTATAATAGTTTGATGGAGTCCAGTAAGTAATCAAAATAATTCAATACAAACAAACAAAAAGACCTACTAAATTTTTAGTACTGATTCATTAACCTAGGACATAGCAGAGATACAAAAGAAAAAGGTTTTATTTTCCTCGTTCTGCTAACATTGATTTCTTCAAAATTTCATTTATCAATCAGTTTCATTTTTTTCAGTGTCTCTCCTCACATAGTCACAAAACCAAAATCAATCTTGACAGAAAGCAAACTATACCATTAGGTAAAGTGACCTTTCTATCATATGTAGCTATATTGGGTTTGCGTGGCAAGGTTTTGGTAGCAGAGGGGCTACAGGGGTGGCTTCTGTGAGAAGCTACTAGAATCTTCCCCTGTGTCTGATAGAGCCAATGCCAGCTGGCTCCAAAACGGACCTGCTGCTGGCCAAGGCCAAGCCAATCAGCGACGGCTATAGCACCTCTGTGATAACGTATTTAAGAAGGGAAAAAAAACCCAAACCAAACCCCAGCATTTGCAGCCGGAGAGAGGAGTGAGAATATGTGAGAGAAACAACTCGGTAGATACCAATGTCAGTGAAGAAGGAGGAGGTGCTCCAGGCACCAGAGCAGAGATTCCCCTGCAGCCTTTGGTGAAGACCGTGGTGAGGCAGGCTGTCCCCTGCAGCCCATGGAGGTTAAAGATGGAGCAGATATCCACCTGCAGCCCATATAGGACCCCATGCTGGAGCAGGTGGATGCCTGAAGGAGGCTGTGACCCTGTGGTGAGCCTGCGCTGGAGCAGGCTCCTGGCAGGACCTATGGACCTGTGGAGAGAGAGGAGCCCACGTTGGAGCAGGTTTTCTGGCAGGACTTGTGACCCTGTGGGGGATCCACGCTGGAGCAGTCTGCTCCTGAAGGATGGCACCCTGTGGAAGGGACCCAAGTTGGAGCAGTTTGTGAAGAACTGTCTCCCATGGGAGGGACCCCACGCTGGAGCAGGGGAAGAGTGTGAGGAGTCCTCCCCCTGAGGAGGAAGGAGCGGCAGAAACAATGTGTGATGAACTGACTGCAACCCCCGTTCCCCGTCCCCGTGTGCCGCTCGGGGGCGGGGGGGGGGAGGTGGTAGAGAAATCAAGGAGCAAAGTTGAGCCCGGGAAGAAGGGAGGAGTGGGGGGAGGGTGTTTTAAGATTTAGTTTTATTTCTCATTATTCTGCTCTGATATTTATTGGCAATAAATTAAACTAACTTCCCCAAGTCGAGTCTGTTTTGCCCGTGACAGTAAATGGTGAGTGATCTCTCCCTGTCTTTATCTCAACCCACGAGCTTCTCGTTATATTTTCTCTCCCCTGTCCAGCTGAGGAGGGGAGTGATAGAGCAGCTTTGGTGGGCACCTGGCATCCAGACAAGATCAACCTACCACAATGAGACATTAAATACAAGCAAAAGCAAATTTTCATAAAATAAGAAATTGGATGTTCTTCTTATGCGCAATTTTCATCATTCAGAAATGAAGGACCACCACCATTAATACAATTTCACTTCTTCTCCCATTAAAGGAATGTACATCAGAATCTGCTTACTGCAGCTGTAAATGTCTCCATTTCACTGTTCTGATTTACTCCATTACAAGCCTATTTTCTCTTGTTCATGACTAGTTGTTGTTTAGCTTATGCTGAGAGAGACCATTCAGGTCAAGGGCTGCATGCAAAAGTCCTCTGAAATAACGAGTGAAGGAGGTAGGAAAATTGCTTTCTCTTGGAGAGGAAAGTTAGGGTTGCAACATATACATGACTGAAGTGAGGAAAGTGTCAGTTCCACTGACACTGACATGGTAAACTGTGTGAGCGCATGGAACAGCAGTGTGATGTAGCCTTTTCATTTCTTGCCTTTGTGGGTTTCTGTCAAATATGATGTGAGCTAATTCATTCACAAAGCTGTAAAACAATAATAATTTCTTACTTTTTAATTATCATTTGTTGACAGACATTGGATGAGGGAAGGAGGACATCATCTGGGGATAAACTAGTAAGAGGGTTTTGTCTATGAGCAGCTGTGCATGAGCCATCTAGCAGCTGTGCACACTCTTCACTGTTTTAGGATAAAATCATACAGAAATTATCACTCCAGATGGGGAAGGTTTCTGTAGGTCAGCCCTCAACCAATCACGCTGCGAGCATATTCCTTCCTATGCTGGTCACTGCCCAGCCTCCAGCAATCCATCCTGGTGCATCTACACTTACCATCCTCTTCCACACTAACATCATGTCAATGTTAACATCATCCCCACCTAACAACACATTAACATCATCCGAACCTTGCGTGTTTGAGTGCACTAGGCATAAACATTCTGTTAGAGCTGGAATTGCTGAGAAAAGCCCTGAGATCCAGTTTTGAAACAGCTCCCCAATGCACTTGATTTGCACTGTGCAAATTGTGGTGTGCAGATTTGCACATCTGTTTCTCTATCAAGTTTGTTTTAAACATCTGTTTTGTAAAGGAGGAACTGGGTAACAACAAAGTGACAAATACCAGTGAAAATACCAGAGCCAAGCTTGGGAAACTTTACTAATTCTTTCTTAACATAATTTTAATGTGCAAAATGAAAAGTGTGTTGAGAATTTGTGAAAAACAAACCTATGTCAAACCAAATGGAGTCCCAGGACCTATGCATATATGCTATAATACGTGCCTTTATGCTTTTGCAGGTACGTATAATGTTATAGCTCCTGTGATATCATCTGCGGGTGTTGAATCCCCATCATTCTGTAACCCAAACCCTTTAGGGATAAATATCAACATCTTTCAATTTTCAGAGGAAAGACCAAGGCCCTCCTCCTCACTCATGGCTTGTAAACAGCTGTTTACCACTGGCAGAACTGGAAGTACTTGATGCTCTCTCAGATCCTATCTCACTCCTCACCCACAGCTCCCCAAATAATACACTTTATTGTTAATGCACCCCTGAGATTTTGGGTGTCTTTCCACCCCTCTTCCAAATGTCCCCAGGATAATGTGTGTAGGCAATACATATCCTATTTCCTCTGGGAGCTAGAAATACCTCCTGCTTCCTTCCAGTCCAACAGCCTTTTCATTGTCTCCTGGAGGCTTCTTAACTATAACTGACACACTTCAATGTGATGTGGAGCGAGCTGAACATGGACTCCAGATCCCTGTTTACACACAAACAAAACCAAAATCACTGCTTGGCATATGTGAAAAGCTTGTATCTGCACTTGGGTACACCTGTCATTTTACACTTTACAGTAAGACAGGCAGGCGCCTGTGGTGGTACAGCCCTCCCACACATTGTCATGCCTTCCCAGCAGGAATTGCACCCCTGTGTGCTCCAGCTGCACATGCATCACGCACCTGCATGCTTGCGTGCTCGGCCACACATTTTCAGTCAGCGTAATGTTCAGGAACACAGAAGCAGCCACTCAGAGGTAGTGAAATGTCATATAATTGGAGTGAACTGTTTTGTGTGTGAAAACAAATATCACTCAAAACCTGGCCTTCCCTCCTCACGCCCCCTCCTCCTCCCTTGCTATCGCACACACCCCGCACCAGCAAAGGGTAGGTTCTGATTTCATTTTCAGCAGTATGAACCCAAAATGTCTGTGCTACTTCCAGTACCGTCACTCAGCTCCATTACCAGGCAGATGCCTGCCCTTCCAGTCAATCTGCTCCATGAGAAGCATGAGACAGGCTTCACAAAAGACAGGCTGCGTGTAAAGGGTGAGCCTGTGAGACCTCTCCAGTTTCATTTCCAGCCACCATTTCCCACTCTCAGTGTGGAGGCACACTACCACCCAGCACCTCGCTGCTCGGTTCACCCAAGGTGAAATACAATCCCCCCCGTTTTATTGTATTTCTGTTAGAAGAACAGGCAGAGCAGCCGGCCGAGGCCCTCAGGGCAGCCCCGCACTCTGCTGAGGATCCCCCTCTCCTCCCCACCCCTCCCCTTTTCCCGGGGACCGTCGCCTCGGGTCACACTAAGAACCACCCCGGCGGGCGGCACCGCCCGCCACCGCCATGTGGAGGTCGGTCGGTCGGTTCCCCCACCCCGCAGGCCTCCGCACTCTCGTTCACATGTCGAGCCGCCGCTAGGCCCACGCGCGCCGCGGCTCCGGGGGCAGAGCCCACCTCCCCCGCCGGCTCCTCCCCCTCCCCTCGGCCCGGGCGCCTCAGTCCCTCAAGGACTCCGGGGCGCTCAATGTCAGGCGGGCGGTGTGGCGCGGCCGCCGGCAGGGGGCGGGCGAGGGGAAGCAGTGCCAGCCCTGCGCGGGAGGCGGCTCAGAGTCGGCGGCGCTGGCCATGCCGGGCGGCGCGGAGCTGAGCCCAGCCCAGCCGCGCCGCTGAAGGGCACCGGCGGCGGCGAGGCTTCCCCGCGCTCTCCCGCGGCGGCGGCGCGCCCGCCCCGCAGCATGGAGGCTGGGAAGCGCAGCTCCTCTCCAGACAGTCGGGACGATAGCAGCGCTAACGCCTTCACAGCCAAACCGGCGACCCCGGCGAAGAAAGCCCAGAGCAGCCCCAGCGGCGGGGCCAGTGGCGGCGGCGTGAAGGAGCATGGCAACTCGGTGTGCTTCAAAGTGGACGGCGGCGGGGGCGAGGAGCCCGTGGTGGGCTTCGAGGATGCTGAGGGGCCTCGGCGGCAGGACGGCTTCATGCAGCGGCAGTTCACCTCCATGCTGCAGCCGGGGGTCAACAAATTTTCCCTCCGCATGTTCGGCAGCCAGAAGGCGGTGGAGAAGGAGCAGGAAAGGGTTAAAACTGCGGGGTTCTGGATCATCCACCCCTACAGCGACTTCAGGTGAGCGCGGAGCTACCGCGACCGCACGGGGGGTGGCCCCGCCGCGGGAGGCAGGGTGGAGCTCCCGCCACCTCGCACCTCGCCCGGCAGAAACTTCGGCGGGCTCCGACCTGGCGGGGGCGGCGAGCACTGGCGCTCGCTCGGCGTCCGGCCGCGCCCCGCGGAGGTGAGTGGCTTCCTCCCCTCGCCGCCCTCGCGGGCGGACCCCGCCTCGCCCCTTCCCTCCCTCACACCCCGCGGCGCCTCGCTGCCCCGCTTGGCAACTAAAACTTTGCTTCCCCCGTCCCCCGCCCGTGCGGCGGGGAAGGGGCTGGAAGCCGGCGCGGGGCAGTTACCCTGCCCTCCGCGGTCCGTGGACCGCCGGTGGGGAGGCCGCGGGGCTCGGCTCGGCGCGGCGCTCTCCAGCGTGCTGCACCCGGGCCGCGCCAACCGCTCTCGCGGGGATGCGGGCACCGCCCGGCCGGCGCGGCGCGGCGGGGAGGCAGCGCAGGCAACAGGGCCGTCCCGGGTTGGTCGCGTCGCGGGGACGGCCGTATTCGCAGCGTTCGTCGGGCGGGGAGCGGGCGGGGGCGCCGCCGGAGCAGGGCACGGCTCTGCCCAAGGGCGGGAGAGCTCGCTGGGGTGCACGCAGCGACAATAACAATAATTTATTTAAAATCCTGGGCGGCCGCGTTGGCCGCATGCCGGCTCCTTCCTGAGCGCCCAGCGTAAACACTTGTTCATGGTGTCGCGTGAAGGAAGCACGTTTTTGTCAGAGTTGCAGCAAAATAACTTTATCCAAGCTAACGCTGTGTGGGAAACTACGTTTTCAGAGACAGAGTGGTAAATGTGATGCTGAATTAGAACGTTGCTGTCACAATAAGTTGAAGGTATGCAACATGTTCGCATGAAAAGCAGTGCAAATAAATTCCGGGGAAGAGTTATTTCCTTTTAAAATTACATTTTAAATGTAAGATTATTTAATTTTGCTATATTTGCCAGCTGGCTATGTGCCTTTGTAAATTTTACACTCTACGATATTTGCTGAAGAACTATCGGTGGTGTTAAGCAATTTGATCAACAGCTTGAATTGAACAACCTGCGTGTATACAATAAGTGAATCACATCGGAAACCATTTTAAAAAAAGGAAAATCTAGAATGTCCAATACTTACATGGATCTTCTAAGAAAAAGTAGATTAAATAGAACATGCTTCAAGAGGGAATGAGAGAAAATACTTCCAAAGTCTGAATTTCTGTGGGACTATTCAGAGTGGGGTGTTACACAGTGAGCTGTGCTAGCACCTTGCAGTTGAGCCCGAGAACAGTACAGCTACAAGAGCAGAGGAGCAGGGCAGCACTCAGCTGTGACTCAAAATTGTGCTTCAAATCCCTGCTTTTTCCTGGGTCCCTGGAGGCAATAAGCTGCACTCATTCTTTTCCTGGAGTACCTTTTCCCGGAGTACCTTTTCCCTCTCGCATGCTAGCTCAGCAGAGAGCCAAGAGTCCACCCACTCCCTTTCTGCCAGCCAGAGAGGGACATAGCGGGTCACATCTGGTGCTGTGGTAGCATGCGTAGGGAATTGAGGGGGGGGTCTGATAGCCTCTTACTTACCCACGTGTGTGCATGAGTAACTTTATTCATGTGAGAATTCCCTTAAAATTAATGAAATTATTCTTGTGAGTAAATTCCCTCATTTTGTTGTAAGCTTGGATTCTGAGCGAGGTACACAACCAAATGATGTTTTGGGCGATAGGAGGTTATGCATCATATTTTGCGCCATGTACCTTTTTAAGCTGATATGTGAAATAGGTGATAGGTATGTTGATTCTGTTTCATTACACAAATATCTTCTAATTCTGTCCTATTTTTTCCTGTGGGAAGGTTTAGAGATCATAGAATATGTTTACTTATTTTTTTCAGTAGGAGTAAACAACACTGCATCCTTTTCAGGACTGTCATCTACATATTCTTAAATTAACTGTATTTTCTGGGGGTTTTATTATGTTTTTATTTCATTAGAATGGAGGTGTTTGTTTTTTAAATAAAGTTAATAGTCTTTCATTAGTCTTGGGATGATGTGGCCTGATCCAGACCCAATTTTTTAGTCAGTAGGACTGTTTCAGTGAGAAATGTGAGATGTTTGTGTCATTTCTCCTGAAATAATTGGTATAATGATAATACTCTTTTTGGGTGGCAGTTTTTATAGAAATGTGTGAAGAAGTTGTACTATATATTCTATTCATCTTCCTATATGGGAATAAGGTAAAAAAGCTGAATATTTTATGATATCCAAATGAGAAGATTTAGGGTAAGTTTGTAAATTAAGCTATTATTAGGGTGTTTGTAGCACATATGAAAATGAACATCACAGTAAATTTTAAATATAGGTACACTTAGGAGAATATTGCGTTAACCATGTAAGACATGAGAAAATTTTGGTATAGGCTCCTGTGGATTCTCTTTTCTTTTTTTTTTTTCTATGGTTCTGGATGCTTGTATGCATTTGCTGGGATACTTTGATGCATTTGGTTACATTTATTGACCTCATTCTCATGAATTTAATAAAACTTAGTATGTTTATCTATACACCAAGCAATATTTTGCTGTGTTGTTTGGGGCAGCGGGCAGCATCCCTGTGCCCTCCTGCCCCCCTTTTTTGGTATGAACAGAGTGTGGAAGCTGCGTCTGTAAAGTCAGTGCTCTGTGAATCACTTACTTGCATCCTTGTGGGGCTTAGTCTCTAGTTTTATGGCTCTTCGCTCTGCCTGTGTTTCAGGGAAGAATTTGCTCTTTATCAGACAGGTACACCCTTGGTGCGGGAGAAAGATGGACTTCACAACTCTATGAGAGTTATACTCCGAAGCCGTTTATTGTCTTGTCTGACTCCAATATATATCATAATTTTTGTTTAGTCACCGCGCACACACTCATGATTGGTTACAGCTTGTTACACACATTATTGCAATTGGCTATATACAAAATATGACGCGCTGTCCACGCGCCTCTCACACAGTCAG
This sequence comes from Phaethon aethereus, assembly GCF_964289735.1. Taxonomy (NCBI): domain Eukaryota; kingdom Metazoa; phylum Chordata; class Aves; order Phaethontiformes; family Phaethontidae; genus Phaethon; species Phaethon aethereus. The sequence continues at coordinate 13,783,131 of NC_138581.1, forward strand.
GATTTACTGCCTGCAGGTGTTCCTGCGCTCCTTTGCTTCCTCTTTGCTGCAGGTGTCCAGCTGTTTACCATCTTCTCAATGCCACAGCTCCTTCTCCTTAAGGTCGAGCCATGCAGATCAACGCCACAGCTCCTTCACCATAAGGTCCTTTTCAACTGCTAACCTGGGGACGAGGTTATGCTTGTGTCATTACAGATTCTGCAACTCATTGGGTACCCGCAAAATGGGTAAAACCATGGACGAAACAGTCACCATCATCATCGTTGGACACATCTTGACGTTATCAGGTGTCATCGCAATCTGGATGCCACCTCAGCCAAAAGAAAATGCATGGGTAACATTAGCAAATCAAACAGGACAGGACACTTTCTGTCTGTCTCTTTCCTCCCCAGGCAATCCCTTTTCAATCTGCCAGAAGGGTTATGGTGGCTGTGTGGAGATCAATTGGCTGGGAAACAGCTGCCCAGGAACTGGTCAGGGGACTGTACCACGGGCGTCCTAGTTCCTAATTTGCAAATAATTAATCACACTGAAATTAGCGGTATCATGAGAGGAACATGGGAAGCTTTTAGGGCAAAGCGCTCTATAACTACAAATCCTTTGGTAAGATATAATATTGGTTTTCATAGCTTTGTGCAGGCGCTTTTTCCATCTCTAGGAGTAGTTTCCATCACTAGGAGTAGTACAGCTAGAATTGTTTGCCTTGTAACATTCTGCTATTGGCTTAAGCATAGTTGATATGTGACTGCTGGATTATGGTAAGATGCTGTGTGAACAAAGCCTACGAACCAATAGACGGGATGGCTGTGGCACGTGCAGCACGTCTGGCCAGCGGGCGCATACGCCATAGGCTCCCTGTGTTAAAAGGTGACAACCGAGGCGTGTTCCGACACTCGCTGGCCACGTGTGTCGAAACTCGTTCCTCTGCAAATGTATAAATACCGGGATTTCCCGAAGGGCAGTGGGCCGGTGTACGGCAAGGCCACCGTTGCCTCCGTGGGGACGCCCACGTAAAGCTGGCACCTACCGACTGCTGGGCTGAGTTCGCGGCACAGGACAATACAAGAATGTACAGATGGTCCATCTTCCTCACAGTCCTCGGGTTGTGAATGATCCATCAGGTTTTGTTTATAGATAAACAAAAAAGGGGGAGATGTTGGGATCACCCTGCATGGCTCGACCTTAAGGAGAAGGAGCTGTGGCGTTGATCTGCACGGCTCGACCTTAAGGAGAAGGAGCTGTGGCATTGAGAAGCTGGTAAACAGCTGGATATCTGCATGGCTCGGCCTTGAGGAGAAGGAGCTGTGGTAAACAACTAAGAAGAAGCAAAGGAGTGCAGGAACACCTGCAAGCAGCGAATCCTGACTGTGTGAGAGGCGCATGGACAGTGCATGATATTTTGTATATAGCCAATTGCACTAATGTGTGTAACAAGCTGTAAGCATTCATGAGTGTGTGTGCAGTGACTAAACAAAGATTATGATATATATTGGAGTCAGACAAGACAATAAACGGATTCGGAATATAACTCTCATAGAGTTGTGAAGTTCCTCCTTCTCCCGCAGAGGAAAGAGAGAGACAGATGGTGTCCTGTCCTGTTTGATTTGCTAATGTTACCTATACATTTTCTTTTGGCTGAGGTGGCATCCAGATTGCGATGACACCTGATAGTGTCAAGATGTGTCCAACGACGATGATGGTGACTGTTTCGCCCATGGTTTTACCCATTTTGCGGGTACCCAACGAGTTCCAGAATCTGTAATGACACAAGCATAACCTCGTCCCCAGGTTAGCAGTTGAAAAGGTCCTTCCCACATATTCTTTTCCAAATTTTTAACTTTTACTTGCACATTTTGTGTTAACTCAAACAGACTTCCTGTCATTGCTTCTACATGTTTTATTATGGGAGGTACCGTTTCTCCTTCTGCTAGACGCAAATAATTTAACACATATAAGTGTTATAAATGATTTAGTCCAATTCAAATTTACAATTTATTAAGCGAATAGAGGCAAGCAAACAGCGCTGGGTGCGCCGGGAGTCTCTACTCCACCAAGACGCACGCGGTACAGTTCCTGTTCCTGGTTTTTATCCTGTCCGTTAATACATATTCATGAATAGGCGTGTCGTCTTCTTCGGCGCATGCCCTCTTCTCCTTCTAGAATCTTCTCGACTCTTCCTCAGCATGATCCTGTTCGCTAATACATATTCATGAATAGGCGTGTCTTCTAATACATATTAATGAACAGGCGTGTCTTCTTCAGCGCATGCCCTCTTCTCCTGCCAGAGTCTTCTCGAATCTTCCTCGGCGTGCCCCCAGGATGACCCCAAACCTTATGCATGCACTTTCTTTACACAATACTATGCGGTCAGTGGTCAAACTGGTTTGAGCTGATATACCAGCAAAGTAGTTTAACTTTCTCCTGTAAAATACCCCTTTTTATGGTGCAGGAGAAATCCATGAAAGTACAGAAGATTACACTTCATCACACGAATCAGATAAACATATTTCACAATCCCCCATCTTTTTCTTTATAGTATTGATTCGTGTTTTCATTTCCAATTGAGTATAACCGAGTAGATTAATCTAGTAACAATCCCCCACATATCCTCAATACAACTATCCCCATTTTAGTAAGCCGATCACCACCCATAAAATCTCCCCAAAATCCTCCTAGATTGATTCCATTCCAAGTTTGTCTCTCAGGAGGCCATTCGTTCTCCCTAATTTATGGGTAACAGGAAAAAACTAGGTTTTATTGTTGATTACAGGTATGCGCTGTACAATTAGAAAAGGTCCTCACTTTTTCCATTTTTCTGGGGTAAACCCCAGCTGGACTTGTTCCAATATTGACTACAGTTATTTGCCATAGTCAGAGTCCGAGGAACTTACCCCCAAGTAGAACTAGAAGAGGTCCGGTCAGGGCCATAGTGATCGGCGGTCACAGCCCGAAGGGGTTGCAGCCCTTGGCAGACCCTTTTTAAGCCGCAACACCAGTTCCCCTCCGGTCTTGCCCTCTTCTTTCCTTTAAGGGGGTGCTTTCTTAGTACCCAAATTAATTGAGCACTGCTTGTGAAGGCCAGAGCTTTGCTAGATCAGTGGTTTGTCCAGACCTGAGCACTTGCCCGAGCCTGGCAATCCTCTTTATTTGCAAGGCTTTATGGCTACAGAAAACTGCCAGTTAGCCTGCAACACTAATCTTACAAATACACACCACCTTCTACACAAAGGACAAATTCTAGTTCCAGCTCCTTTTTCCTGTTCTTTTGCCAACAACTCCTTCCGATTATACTCGTTTGGAATACCCATTGTTGTTTCCTATTACCCTTTCCCATTGTTTTCCAAACTTGGGGATTACTTACATTTCTCTCCATAGCTTCCCATGGCCATCGTTCACCTTGATTTGTTCCACCACAAACATAACAATTAGTTATATTCAATGACTTTACAAATAGATTTTTAGCAACTGTGGGAATTTCATATTTCACTCCTGTTTCATTACAGGAGTAGCCGCAATAAAATTCCCACAGCAATTTAGTCAGATGTGACCTTCCACTCCTTCACTGGACCTTTCACTCGCGACACATGTGTCCATCCTTTTTCAGCAGTTCTCACAGCTGTTTCTGTAGTTAATAAAACAAGGAAAGGTCCTTCCCAGAGGGGAGATAAGTTTCCTTCTTTCCATGTTTTTATCAGAATTTTATCTCCTGGTTCTAACTGATGAATTGCAAATCCTAAAGGTGGTGTTTGGGCCACCATCCCAATCTCTCTTAATTCTTTTAATCTTTTTCCAATGGTAATTATATATTGTTGGATACTATGATCCTCAATTACATTGTTCCCCAGAGGCATTCCTTGAAAATAAGGCATGCCATATAACATTTCATATGGCGATAATCCAGTCTCACTGTATGGTTTCGTTCTTATGTTTAGAAGTGCCAATGGTAAACATTTCGTCCAGGGCATTTGCGTCTCAATCATTAATTTAGCCAATTGTTGTTTTATTGTTTGATTCATTCTTTCTACCTTCCCCGAGCTTTGTGGGTGCCACGGAGTGTGGTATTCCCACTGTATACCTAATGATTGATATAATAGTTTTATTATTTTAGAAGTAAAATGTGTGCCCTGGTCAGAATCAATGTACTGGATTATCCCATATCTAGGTATCAAATGTTCCAATAAAATTTTTACCACCATCTGTGCCGTAGCTCGTGCTACAGGGTACGCTTCTACCCACTGTGTTAAATGATCTACTATTACCAATAAATATTTTATCCTCCCTACCTTAGGCAATTCAGTGAAATCGACTTGTACTTTCTCAAAAGGTCTGTAAACTGTTTTTCTCCCTCCCATGGCTGCTTGTCGAAACACTGTCTTATTTACCTTTTGACAGGTTAAGCAACCTTGTGTAATTTGCTTTGCTATTTCAAAAATTCCAATACCACCAAATTGTTTAAGAAAATGATCACTTAACGCTTTTGTACCCCAATGTGTTTGCGCATGCAAACGTTCTAATATTCGCCTGGTGTAGGCTTTTGGCAACATTTCTCGCCCCTCAGGCAGTGTCCATTTTCCTTGTTCTAATTTAGCTCCTATTTTCTCCAATTTTGTTTGTTCTTCTGGCGTAAACTTCTTCTCTCTTTCCTCTCGTTCTTCTTTGCTGGTGTCCTCCTTTGTTTGTATTACATTAATTTTGGCAACTTTAGTCCTCAAGGCTGCTTCCTGGGCCTCTTTATCTGCTAAGTTATTTCCTCTAGTTCGGTAATCTAATCCCTTTTGGTGTCCCCTCACATGTACCACTGCTATCTCCTTTGGTTCTCTTAACGCCTTCAAAATCTTTACTATTAATTCTTGATGTATTAAATTCCTCCCTTGAGTATTAATCAAACCTCTTTCTTCCCAAATTTTTCCAAAAGTGTGGACCACCCCATATGCGTATTTAGAATCTGTAAATATAGTCCCACTTCTTCCTTTTAATGATTCCAGGGCCCTACATAGGGCATACAGCTCACAAGCCTGAGCTGACCATGATGGACTCAGAGGTCCTGATCCCACAAGTTCCAAGTCCTTATTAATTACTGCATAACCCGATTTTCTCTTCCCTTCTACCACTCGGGAGGAGCCATCTATAAACAGCGCTTCTCCATTTTCCAACTCAGCATCTCTTAAATCTGGTCTCACCTTTGTCTGGGTCTCAATTACCTCTAAACAGTTATGTTGTAATTCCTCTGATGGTTCTCCAAACAAAAATTGTGCTGGACTCTGAGCAGAAGTCACCCTCAGTTCTAAGTCAGGGGAGTCTATTAGTATTGCTTCATACTTTAGGATTTGGCTGTCCGTTAACCATTTTTCCGCTTTTTGTTGTAAAACAGTTCTGACATTGTGTGGGGTATACACTTTTAAAGGAGAACTAAAGGTAATCTTCCTAACTTGTTCTATTAATAATGCTGTAGCAACCAAAGCTTGGAGACAAGCAGGCCATCCTCTGCTTACTGGATCAAGTAACTTAGAACAATACCCCACGGGTTTTTTGATTCCTGCCCAGTCTTGAGTAAGAACTCCATATGCTGTCTGGCTTGATGTATTCACAAAGAGATAGAAAGGTTTTTCTAGATCTGGGAGGCTCAATACAGGTGCTTGTGTTAATGCCTTTTTTACTTCCTCAAATCTCTGATCATCTTCAATAAACCATTTAAGTTGGTTATTAGTTAATTTTTCATATAAGAATTTTACTTTTTCACTATAATTTTCAAGCCATGGTCTACAATATCCTAATAATCCCAGTATTTGCCTAATTTCCGTTTTAGTTTGTGGGGGTCTTAAGGATAGAATCCCAGATACCCTATCAGGATCTAACTTCTTCCTTCCCTTACTCAGCCAATGTCCTAAGTATTTTACTTCTTGTTGTACAAACTGTAGCTTTGATCGGGACACCTTTAATCCCTTTTCCCCTAGAAAATTTAACAATTTAATGGTGGCTTTTCGGATCCCCTCTTCAGTTTCTCCTGCTACTAAGAAATCGTCCACATATTGCAATAATTTTACCTCCTTAGGTATTGTGAAATCTTGTAGAATTTTTTCTAAAGTTTGTCCAAATAGATTTGGTGACTCTGTAAACCCTTGTGGTAACACAGTCCATCTTAATTGTTGTTTTCGTCCTGTTTCGGGGTCCTCCCGCTCAAAGGCAAAATAATCACTGGATCCCTCATCCAGAGGACAGGCCCAAAAAGCATCTTTCAAATCTATTACACTATACCAAGTATGTTTGGGAGATATATGACTCAATAAAGTATAAGGATTTGCCACCACAGGGAATTTAGTGATTGTTCGCTGATTTACAGCTCTTAAGTCCTGCACCATCCTGTATGACCCGTCCGGTTTCTTTACGGGAAGAATGGGCGTGTTATGAGGTGACATACATGGTTCTAGGGTTCCTTTTTCCAGAAGTCTGCCAACTACAGGTTTTAATCCTTTTCGACCCTCCATAGGTATAGGGTATTGCTTGATTCTAATTGGGCGTTGCGGATCTATTATTTGAACCCTTACGGGGTCCATTTTTATCTTTCCAGTTTCCCCTTCCTTATACCACACTGAGGGGTTAATAGCTTCTTCATCCTCTTGTGTTAAAGTGTATAATTTAATCTGCAATTTGTCCCCTTGACTCTGAATGCTCAAGTTTAACTTCAAAATCAAATCCCTTCCTAATAAATTGTATTCCGCTTCAGGGAGCAAAAGTAAATCATTAAGACAAATTTTCTTTTCTGTTTCTACTTCTACATCTTTAAATATATTTACTTTAAAAGGCTCTCCTTTTGCCCCTACTACTGACATGTAACTCTTCCCTTTTTCTATTCCTTTTGGAAGTTTTTGAATGGTTGACTTTTCGGCCCCTGTATCCACTAAAAATAAAACTTCCTCTTTATGGGGACCAATTAATAATTTTATCAAGGGCTCTGTTGATGTTGAAGTCCCCAGAAGATAGAGCCCCTGACACCCCTAGTCTTCTTTGAACATATTCTCATCTTGTTCCCGCTTACGGCAGTTCTTCTGAACATGTCCCCTCTTGTTACAGTAGTAACAGACGGGAATTGTAAATCTTTCTCGATAAGGCTGTCCCCGGGGTGTCTGCTCTATTCTTTTTTCCCTTTTCTCTCCAGGAGTCGTCTTATTTTTCTGACTTTCTCTTACTGCTGCTACAAAAATTTTTGCTTTTGCTTTTTGTTTTTCTTCGTCCCTCCTAACATAGACTTTCTGGGCTTCTCTAAGTAACTCCTCTAATCCTCTTTCTTGCCAATCTTCCAATTTTTCTAATTTCCTTCTTATATCCCCCCAGGATTTAGCTACAAATTGTGTTCTAAGGAGTGCGGTCCCAGCCACTGTATTCGGATCAATTCCAGAATACATTTGTAGGTTTTTCCTCAACCTCTCCAACCATTCTGTTGGAGATTCGTCTTTCCCTTGTTGTTCATTAAATGCTTTAGTAATGTTTTGCCCTCGGGGAACCGCTTCCCTTATTCCCTGTATGATTAACGTTCTCAAATTCCTCATATTTTGTCTTCCTTGGGGTTGTTGATGATCCCAGTGGGGATCCACATTTGGCCATTTCTGATCTCCTGGGGGTACTGCCTGATTCTGTCTTTCCCAAATTCTCATTCCAGCTTGTCTAATCATTCCCCTTTCCTCAACTGTGAATAGGATCCCTAAAATGGACTGTATTTCTTCCCAGGTATAAGTATTGGGGCCTAGGAGTTGGTCCAATTTTTCAGCTACTCTGAGGGGATCATCTAATAGGGTCCCCATTTCTTTCTTGAAATTTCTTACATCTGTGGTATTTAATGGGACTGCCACAAACCCGATGCCTCCCTGATTGCCTCCGAGGGGTACTTCTCGTAAGGGATATAGAGAAGCTTCCTCAGATACAGCAGTCCTACTTCTCGTACATGCAGCCGGAGGTCGATCTAATTCCGGTGCTGTTGGTGGTGGAAATAGGGGCAACGGTGGTACAGATAGAGGTACTACGGCCACCGGAGGGGGAGCCGCCGGCGGAGATGGTTTATTAGAATATGGAGGCGGTAGGTTATCCAGTGGCTCCCATTTATCATCTTTTTCCTTTTCACTTTTCCCCTCTTCTTCTTCCTCAAACTTTTCATCTGTTTTTAATGTAAGTATTGAGGCTGGAAAAGAACGTAAAGTTCTGTCCCATAATCCTGCATAATCACTTTCCTCCTGACTAAAAGGTTCCTTTGAATTAACATATATATTTAAGGCCTGGCAGACCCAGTCTTCAAAAGATCCAAAAACGGGCCAAAAGACATGTGGTCTTAAAGGTTCTTTTGGCCATTCTACCATACAATATTCAACTGATTTTAATTTACTTTTTCCTTTTCTGGGGCCCCTATCATTCCAATTTTTAATCATTATTCCTAATGGACTCTCCGGAGGTATTTCTAGTAATTCGCTCCCTTTCTTCTGGTCCTGGGTTCTCGATTTCGTCTGACCCATCCAGGAATTTTTACTGTGGCAATTCCTACAGCCCTTGGCTACCAGTAAGAGTGTCTTGCAGGGGGTTTAGGACCTATCACCCACCCACGAATCCTCTAAGAATCGCTTCGGTCCTTCACCGGCCAAGTCCCTCGTGGGAGATTGGAACCGCGGTTAGAAGACCTCCACAATCGCTTCGGAACTAGGTTCCGTCTCAGTCACACTCTTACACACACAGGCAACCGAATCCCACCCAACCGAACGGTATACACCTTAAATACTTATGACTCTGTCGTCTTCATTTGGATCTTCGCGCGCAGAATTATGGGCAAAATAAACTGCTGCAGCCGGCAAGGGAGCTCATAAAAAAATCAAATTCTTTGCTTGCCCCTATTCAGGTTCAGGATGGCGTTAGTCCCGACCCGACCTGATCAGGAGCCACCAAATTGGTGGGGCGCCCCTCCGAGATCAAGTCAGAATTCCGGAACCAAGACCATCCCAGATGAGCCCCCAATTGTGATAAATGTTTTAGTCCCAAACAGGATTCCAATTCAAATTTACAATTTATTAAGCGAATAGAGGCAAGCAAACAGTGCTGGGTGCGCCGGGAGTCTCCACTCCACCAAGACGCACGCGGTACAGTTCCTGTTCCTGGTTTATATCCTGTCCATTCATACACATTCATGAATAGGCGTGTCTTCTTCTTCGGCGCATGCCCTCTTCTCCTTCTAGAATCTTCTCGACTCTTCCTCAGTGTGATCCTGTTCGCTAATACATATTCATGAATAGGCGTGTCTTCTAATACATATTAATGAACAGGCGTGTCTTCTTCAGCGCATGCCCTCTTCTCCTGCTAGAGTCTTCTCGAATCTTCCTCGGCGTGCCCCCAGGATGACCCCAAACCTTATGCATGCACTTTCTTTACACAATACTATGCGGTCAGTGGTCAAACTGGTTTGAGCTGATATACCAGCAAAGTAGTTTAACTTTCTCCTGTAAAATACTCCTTTTTATGGTGCAGGAGAAATCCATAAAAGTACAGAAGATTACACTTCATCACACGAATCAGATGAACATATTTCACAACGCCACAGACGGATCAGGGGGGTAGTCTTTCTTTCGGCTCCAAATTAGAAGCCTTCTAAGTGTATATTCATCATATTTCAGTCCTCCCTTAGAGAGCATATGCAGCAGGAGTCTGACTATCACCCCTTCTTCATGCGATGTGTTCTGCCCCATGCCACCCCGGTTGCTCACCTCACCTCGCTGGGTGCTTTTCCATTGCAACATATTCCTTTTTCTTTTTCCTTGCATCAGTCCCGCTGACTGCAATTCTTCCAAGCGGGCTTCTCCCGCGGCATCCTCTGCGCTCGACCGGTGTTCAACGATGAGATCCCATAGATCATATCACGTCAGGGTCACCAGTTGCGGGAGAAAGATGGACTTCACAACTCTATGAGAGTTATACTCCGAAGCCATTTATTGTCTTGTTTGACTCCAATATATATCATAATTTTCGCTTAGTCACCGCGCACACACTCATGATTGGTTACAGCTTGTTACACACATTATTGCAATTTGCTATATACAAAATATCATGCGCTGTCCATGCGCCTCTCACACAGTCAGGATTCGCTGCTTGCAGGTGTTCCTGCACTCCTTTGCTTCTTCTTAGTTGTTTACCACAGCTCCTTCTCCTCAAGGTCGAGCCGTGCAGATATCCAGCTGTTTACCAGCTTCTCAATGCCACAGCTCCTTCTCCTTAAGGTCGAGCCCTTGCCGGGTGATCCCAACACCTTGGAGAATTAAATTCAGTAAGTATTACATAATTTTTCTACAAGGGGACCATTTTGTTCCTGGTTGTCTCTTCCCAGTCTTCTGAGGGTTAATGTCTGATTTGGAAGCTGTTATGTAAACTGAGCACCTAATGCACATCAAACCCAGCAAAAGACCTCTGTTTATCTCTTCACAGCTGTGATTACTGTGTCTCTAAACTTGGACAACAATTCTGTGTAATTGCATGACTCACAAAAGTGAATTTATTGTCAGTGTTTCGGTTAGACTTTATTGAAGTCCTGCATGCTTTCTTGTGTGATATCAAATGCCTCCAGTCATCCCTGCTTATGTGCAGAATGAGCCCATGGGAGAGCATCACTGAGCCAGCCCCGTGGCCTCGCAGCCACCAGATGAGAGCAGCATGAAGCCAATGGGAGATGCAGGCAACCGCACATGGTTCTGCTGCTGCCATATGTGTTTCACTAATTTCATAGTAGTGTTGCGGTGGACCTGGGCTTTGGCTGACTTTTATATGTTGCGGCCTTCTGGTATTAGTGGAAATGTATGCATATGATTTTTAAGACAATTAATTACTCAGTGTTCTTAGGCACATTGGGAGTTTCATTAACTCTCAGAGGGCTTGCTTGCACATGCCTGGACTGTTGGACAGTCCAGCCCTGTGGCATCTCCCTCCTTCCCTGTCTATGAGTACACAGAGAAACTCGCGCTGTTATGGAAATCTTGTTTTTATTACCATATCAGCTAGGGCATCTGTAGTAAACGTTCTAAAAAGAAATCAGAGTTACTACCTCCAGAGACACAAGGGAGAGGCATCTTTTGACAAGAGCAATGTATGACAAAGACTGAGTGGGAATAATATGTGTGTGAGTAAATGTAGCCTTCACACTCTGATGATTCCAGTTCTTAATGTGATGTTTGTGAAGAGCCTTTGACTGAAAGTGGGGACAGAAATTTTAATTGGCTTCAAGATGAAGTGAAGTAAGACTGAGTTATCTGGCAGAGTACTGCATAAGAAGGTGCAATGCAGGCAATGTTGAAGGTCTTTTGCCTATATAGATGAATATAAAGTATGAACTGATTTGTAACAATAGCAATAAACTATTACCATCTTCTACTGGGAGAATCTCTCTGGGTAACTTCTCATCTATTAAAGGAGCACAAAGCCTTATAGAATCACAGAATCATTAAGGCTGGAAAGGACCTTCAAGATTATCAAGTCCAACCGTTAACCCAACACCACCATGCCCACTAGACCGTGTCCCGAATGCCACGTCTACACATTTTTTGAATACTTCCAGTGATGGTGACTCCACCACCTCCCTGGGAAGCCTGTTCCAATGCTTGACCACCCTCTCGGTGAAGAAATTTTTCCTAATATCCAATCTAAACCTACCCTGGTGCAACTTGAGGCCATTTCCTCTCGTCCTATCGCTAGTTACTTGGGAGAAGAGACCAACACCCACGTCGCCACAATCCCCTTTCAGGTAGTTGTAGAGAGCAATAAGGTCTCCCCTCAGCCTCCTCTTCTCCAGACTGAACAACCCCAGTTCCCTCAGCTGCTCCTCATAAGACTTGTGCTCCAGACTCCTCACCAGCTTCGTTGCCCTTCTTTGGACACGCTCGAGCACCTCAGCATCCTTCTTGTAGTGAGGGGCCCAAAATTGAACACAGGATTCAAGGTGCGGCCTCATCAGTGCCGAGTACAGGGGTACAATCACTTCCCTACTCCTGCTGGCCACACTATTTCTGATACAGGCCAGGATGCTGTTGGCCTTCTTGGCCACCTGGGCACACTGCCGGCTCATATTCAGCCGGCTGTCAACCAGCACCCCCAGGTCCCTTTCTGCCAGGCAGCTCTCCAGCCTCTCCTCCCCAAGCCTGTAGCATTGCATGGGGTTGTTGTGACCCAAGTGCAGGACCCGGCACTTGGCCTTATTAAACCTCATACAGTTGACCTCCGCCCATCGATCCAGCCTGTCCAGATCCCTCTGCAGAGCCCTCCCACCCTCCAGGAGATCAACACTCCCACCCAACTTGGTGTCATCTGCAAACTTCCTGAGGGACCACTCGATTCCCTCATCTAGATCATCTATAAAGATATTGAACAACACCGGCCCCAGAACCGAGCCCTGGGGAACACCGCTTGTGACCGGCCACCAGCTGGATTTAACGCCATTCACCACGACACTCTGGGCTCGGCCATCCAGCCAGTTCTTTACCCAGCGAAGAATACACCTGTCCAAGCCATGAGCCGCCAGTTTCTCCAGGAGAATGCTGTGGGAGACGCTGTCAAAGGCTTTACTAAAGTCCAGGTAGACAACGTCCACAGCCTTTCCCTCATCCACTAGGCGGGTCACCTGGTGATAGAAGGAGATCAGGTTGGTCAAGCAGGACCTGCCTTTCATGAACCCATGCTGGCTGGGCCTGATCCCTTGGTTGTCCTTCACATGCCCCGTGAGCGCCCTCAAGGTGAACCGCTCCATAATCTTCCCCAGTACGGAGGTCAGGTTGACAGGCCTGTAATGCCCCGGATCCTCCTTCCGGCCTTTCTTGTAGATGAGCGTCACATTGACAAACCTCCAGTCATCTGGGACCTCCCCTGTTAACCAGGACTGCTGATAAATGATGGAGAGGGGCTTGGCAAGCTCCTGCACCAGCTCCCTCAGGACTCTTGGGTGGATCTCATCAGGCCCCATGGACTTGTGGGTATCCAGGTGGCTTAACAGGTCCTTAACTGTTTCCTGCTGGATTATGGGGAGTTTATTGTGCTCTCCATCCCCATCTTCCCGTTCAGGGGTCTGAATACCCTGCAGATACCTGCTCTGGTTATTAAAGACTGAGGCAAAGAAGGCATTAAGTACCTCGACCTTGTCCTCATCCTTGGAGACAATGTACCCCGCCATATCCAGTAAGGAATGGAGATTCTCCTTGCCTCTCTTTTTGTTGTTAATATATTTGTAGAAGCATTTTTTGTTATCCTTTACATCTGTGGCCAGACTGAGCTCTAGCTGGGCTTTTGCCTTTCTAATTTTGTCTCTGCTTGACCTAACAAGATCCTTGTACTCTTCCTGAGTTGCCTTCCATTTCTTCCAGAGGTGATAAACTCTCCTCTTTTCCCTGAGTCCCAGCAAAATCTCCTTGTTCAGCCAGGCCGGTTGTCTTCCCCGCCAGCTCGTCTTTCAGCACATACGGACCACCTGCTCCTGTGCCTTTAAGATTTCCTTCTTGGAGACTGTCCAGCCTTCCTGGACCCTTTGTCCTTCAGGACTGTCTCCCAAGGGACTTTCTCAACCAATGACCTGAACAGGCTGAAGTCTGCCCTCTGGAAGTCCATGGTTTTGCTGACCCCTCTCCTTACTTCACTCTGAATTGAGAATTCTATCATGTCATGGTCACTAAGCCCAAGACGGCCTCTGACCACCACATCTCCCACCAGTTCTTCTCTGTTTGTGAACAGCAGGTCAAGCGAGGCACCTCCCCTGGTAGGCTCACTTACCAGCTGTGTCAGGAAGTTATCTTCCACACAGCAGAATTAATTCTAAACCTTGAACAGAAAATTTTAGGGCATAGTGAATAGTAAAGTTATGCCAGTTTTTTTTAACGTGTGGCATTTCCAGTTTCAAAACATTTTTGTATACGTATTTGAGGGTTATCATGTAAACCTATGAGGTTTATCATATAAAACTTTATAAATCATATAAAGCTCTACTGATGCTTCTTGGTAAGTAAATTTAATGTCAAGTTTTAATGGGTTTTAATCAGGGTGAAAGACACAATAATATTTGCATATGTACATCTAGAATAATTTTATGTCTGTTGCAATTATCAATGTTCTTTTATTTTGTGCAGTTTTATGCAACCCATCCATGTTGTCATGCACATGTGCAGCTTAATTTTTCAATTCAGTATGTGCCAAAGTGTAAGTCATAATTGCAATGTATTAGTGTGCCTCATGTTTTTTATCTCTCAATTTTGAACTTACATTTGCCTTATGCATCAACTTTCTTTTTAAGTTGTACGTATCTTTTGGATCTGCCTTTGACCACCAGCAGTCACCCTAACGTGGTAGACTGTGTATATGCGCAGCTCACATACATATTTCTAAAATTTCTGCATGTATTGATTTAAAACCTGTTCTTCCTTGGGACCAGTCTTCACTCTACATGTTATACCTATCATTTTAAGAAGCTTGGGATAAGCACTTTGTCTCTCTCTTTTTGTCACATGTCTGTAATGTCTCAGTTGAAGCTAATGGGATTTATCTTTTTGTGAGCTGTTACATACTTCGGTTTATACAGAGCAGTAGAGTTTGAAAGTAAAATGTGATGAAGACAAAATGTGTTGTATCATACTTAAGTGTAATTGATATAGATATATGTATGTAAAATTAAGTATATAAATCATGTTTGTTTATATTAAATAGATCAGTTACAAATTAGTGTGGGTTTTAATGGATACATTATGTCACTGGTAGTGTAGGAGTATGAAATATCTGTAGTTTTGGATTCTAAAGGTAGTCATCTCAGTCTTGTTGCTCAGGATTTGTCATGAGGTTCTCTTACAGTACTGAGATTTTTGAATTATTTACTAATAAACTGATAAGCAGGTTTTATAATTAGACTGTATACATTCCTTGCACAAACCAATTTCTTTTGGGTTTTATTTATTTATGTTTTTATGACTGAAGCACAGTTTTAGCTAGGGCTATCTTTCATGTATCATTTTCAAATACTATTGTGGTGATTATAATTTTTATTTCTATTAAAGAAAAACTTCGTACAGTTAAACTATTCCTATTACATGAGCATTCACTCTTTGTACATGACTAAACATAGAGAACTGTTTAATATTAAAAAGATTATTAATAGCGCTTGTCTGCATTCCAACAATTTTTGTACTTTACTTCTGTAAATGCCCCAAAGGATAAAATGACAAAATTGTAGCATTAATCTAAACTGCATTTATAATGTCCAAAAATTCTTTCTGACGGTACATTATATATTAAGCTTTATAATAGTTCCCCAGGTAAAATGCAACTCCCGTAAAGGTAGGCTGAAGAGAAATATGATAACAATCCTCAAATGCATAAATGAATGTTACAAAGAGGAAAGAAATTACATGGAAGTAATGGGGTGAAACTGCAGCAAGAATAGCAAAATAGGACATTTAGGAAGCAGGACCAAAAAAAAGCAATGAAATATTCTATTAGAAATGCTTTGATGTGGAATATGGGCCAGAAATGCATTAGGTTCTTTATCATCTTCAGTTCCTATTATTTTTAATATTGAATAATGTCTCTAGTCCTCTAGGGGATACGGGGAGGTTTATGCTTTTATTTGTGCAACAAAAGCAATTCATTTTATTGATAAGACATCCTTCTGTCTCTGGATAATGCAGAGGTATTAGTTTGAGATCACATATATGTTGAACATTTCCCAATTTTTATTATGTCCATTCTAGTCTTGGAATAACAGTCCATTCACTGCATTTTCTTTCAAACTTTGGGCATGTTATGTACTTGAACATAGAGTAATGTTTACAGCAGAGAAAGAGCTCAGTAAGCATAACTCAAATGATTCCTCAGTTCTTTGAGGTACTTTAAGTTAATTGGGATGTTCTGAAGATCACCTGCAGCACCTATGAAGAAGTAAACAAGTACATTTTTTCTGCAGGATGCTTAATTTTAGAATATTCAACTTCCTCACAGTCTAAATAAAGGCAAATGTATTCACCATGATTTTGAGATATGTTTAAAAAAAACCCAGCAAACCAAACCAAACCATTACAGAATTCCTATGTGCAATCTAAAAGATGATGTATTGGGGGTGTTATATGCAAGTCTTTAAACTTTGACCTGGGATGCTCAGTATCATGAGACTTCCTCTTCAGTTTTCTGATTTTTTTGTTTTGACTGTAGTGAGAAAAAAGTGCTTGATTAATATTATCTCTATATATACAGGTATCAAAATTTAGATCTCATAAGATCAGCATCATGCTTGGGCTTATGGGGGGAAAAGTGCCGATTCTGTTATTCCCATTGGTTATTTTAGCAAGACTACACATTTTTGAATGTGTACTGGCACTGTATTTGTTAGCTCATCAAAATAAGCAATGCTTATAATCATGTCAGTAAAAGGTTTTTCTTTATATTAGGTTTCTTGGACTCGAGTGTATGGAGGGACCTGTGAATTGTAATACTATGTAAAAACATGGACTAGTAAATAAAGGTCTGGGTTTAGGATTTGGTTTGAGGGTTTTGGTGACTACAAAGCTGAATAAAAAAATGCATAATGTTTGATAAGTTGTTTAGGCTTTTTTATGATAATATAATCAAGTTAAAATTTGAGTGGCTCAGTTTCTGATTGTTCAGTCTGGGGTAGGTTTTTCAGAGTACTCGGAAACAGACATGAAATCAGAGGTCACTTAAAAAGTATGAATCTTTACTTCTGCATTTCTGTCTACCTGTCTAAGATCGGTGACACTGTAATATTTAATTAAACTTTGTCAGCTTTTTTGAGAAGTTGTTTGAATTATGAAAATTAGTAGAGAAACTTACTTCATTTGGCTGTAAATAAGCAGTATCCATTCTCACTTCTGCTTTCACTCAACAGCATGCCTGAGAGCCGTTTTCTATGTCAACATCCAATTTCTGAGAGACAAAAATCTCTGAACCTACTTTGCAGTGTTTAATTTTTAACCTGACAGTACAGTTCTCGTTAATTGCTTGAAAGTCCTTTAGCTGTCTATTCCCTGATTCTTTCCCAGAGGCATGATTTAATTTTAAAAACCATAGTGTATTCAGCTCTAATTATTGGAGGGCTCATTCTAGACACATATTAAGGTATGTTAATGACCAAAAACTGTATCAGCTGGAGTCAATGTCAGTACTACCACAAGGACATTGTCATTTAGCTTCCATAAAATCACTGCTACTATCTTTTAATCTGATCACAGTCAGATTCAGGCAATCTGCATGATATTTTGAAATAATCTTATTGCCTTGGTTTGCAATGCAACTGGAATGAGTCTGGAGTAAACTTGTGTTCTGAAAATATTCATTTGATTACAAAAGAAATGCCGTCTGTTTCCATTATATATTAAACCAAACGAAACCAAACCTATTGTTATTTATGCCAGTGAAATTCCCACAACTGGAGTTGCAGCATGTAGCTAAGAATAGAATTTTCTTCTTTATGAATTTCTGTGCTGTTTTATGTAGATGTCTATCCTGGTTTCATCTGGGATAGAGTTAAATTTTTTCATAGTAGCTAGTATGGGGCTATGTTTTGGATTTGGGATTAAAATAATGTTGATAAGGTACTGATGTTTTCAGTTGTTGCTAAGTAGTCAAGGACTGTCCATCTTCTCATGCTGGCCTGCCAGCGAGAAGGCGGGGGGTGCATGGAAAGCTGAGAGGGGACACAGCCAGGACAGCTGACCCAAACTTGGCCAAAGGGGTATTCCATACCATATGACATCATGCTCAGCATATAAAGCTGGGGCAAAGAAGAAAGAAGGGGGGGTGGACATGTTCGGAATTATGGTGTTTGTCTTCCCAAGTAACCGTTATGCGTGATGGAGCCCTGCTTTCCTGGAGATGGCTGAACACCTGCCTGCCCATGGGAAGCAGTGAATGAATTCCTTGTTTTGCTTTGCTTGCATGTGTGGCTTTTGCTTTGCCTATTAAATTGTCTTTATCTCAACCCACGAGTTTTCTCACTTTTACCCTTCTGATTCTCTCCCCCATCCCACTGTGGGGAAGTGAACGAGTGGCTGCTTATGGTGCTTAGTTGCTGGCTGGGGTTAAACCACGACAATGTCTTACCTAATGAAGCATGTTATTTAACAAATAATTTGATACACTCTTGGAATTTATCATGCTGCTGACATTAATACATTTTCTATCTCTAAAAACATATTTATTAAAAAAATCTTATTAAGATATTTTGCTTTCAGATGAAAAAACACAGATTGCTTTATGCTCACAGTCAAAGCTAGTTTAATATAGAAAATGATAGTCAAGTCTGTTCCTGTCAGGAACAAGTCTTTTTTTTTTTTTTTAAATGATGTAATTTAAAATAGCCAATATACATAAACATTACTTTGACTGTATGGGGTTTTTTTAGGTATTATTGTTCTTTTTCATCCAGCTCTTAGTCTATAATCCACTGAAGCTTATGCTTGTACTGAACCTTCAGTATATGAAGAGCCCCACAGAAATAAAATGTGCCCTCATGATATCAAATCTTACAATTCTATATGTAGTGTATTCTGGTTGCCTCCAGATTTTTCTCTCCTGTCAGCAAAGTATGGCAGTATTGATGTTTCCTTGGCTGGTTCTGTTGTATCTTACAATAACTTACCAGATCCTCAAAGCAGCACCTCTCTTTGGCATGACTGCTGCAATATGCAGTGTTGTTCTGATATGATCTGAACTTTAAGAAAATCTATAGACTGCAGTAAATTTAGGGTAATATATCATAGAATTCTAATGATAAATGATTATTCTGACTTGCTCTAGGTCAAAGCTATGGACAATACACAGAACCTTTATAAGATATATACAGTAAGATCTATCCAACTCGACCCAGGAGATGGAATAAGAGTATGGGTGGAAAACCATGGGGATGCAATCAAACTTTCACATGACTACTGAGAAGTTTTCCGTCAGGCTCTTGAGTGACTTCTGTTTGTTCATTCCAGGAGGAGTTATGATTTCTGGTAAAGAAAATACTATGAAAACAGTAGTAGGCAATACTGCCCCCTAAAACATCCTATTACTGCCTGACAGTACATACTTGCAAGCTTCTGGGTTCCCCAAACATATCCTGGGCTATAGGTTCCTTGAGATGGCTGCATATGTGCTTGTTTGCACTTGATTTCTCAGTGAAGATAACACAGCCAAGCTTGTCTGTCACTGATTCACTTTGTCTTCACTGCCAGACAAGCTCAGTAGTAAAGCAAAGATTTCCTTGCTCCAACTAGGGATTAATCTATCAGACAAACACTTGGAAACAAAACATAAGTAGAAAAATAAATAAAGCATATATCTCAAGCTTCAGTTAATAATTGGGTACCTTTCTTGTTACCCACCTTACCAAGTATACTTCAGAGATTCCCTGTTTTTCAGAGCTGTGTCCCCATTGTTTATGGAAAATGTTATCTAGGTGAATCCCTAAATACTGAATCCTGCTTTTGATGTCTTTTATTTATAGCATTTCTTATGGTCTAATTCTCAGGTAGTGAAATCCTGCTATAGGCAACTTGCAATTCTCATTTGAAAGTTAGCAAGAGCATGGTAATGTAGTCCGACAGATGAGTTACATAGTTGGTTTTGGTTTGGTGGGTTTTTTTTGAAAACAGCTTCTCTTTTCCCTCATTCTATTTTTCCTTCCCCCTCCTACATCCCTTCCTGAAGATATAATGAATTCCTTTATATAAGTGGAAATGATGCATTGATTTTTTTTTTTTTTTTTACATTTTCTTACTGAGTCTGTTAGCTAGGAGATACTGAGCTGTTAGTTCAAACTAGCAGGGAGAAGTTAGCCTAGGTATTGTTCATAGTGTCTTGGAGTTTGTAAATAAATACCTTGCAAAAATAAAAAAAAAGTAATTGTATGCACATTTTTTGTTTTCCATGACTTGGGCAGGTTGGCAGTTTTCTGTTGAGAATGCACCTCATGCAATTGAACATGCTGTCACCATGGACCTAGTAACAAGATACTTTGCCCAAATTGTCCCCTCAGCCCATTTATTGCCAGCTTGGGAATTCTAGTGTTGCATACATCTAAGATATAACTATAAGAAACACACTTATGTAATGCAAAGGGAATGTGGTATCAAGAGTAAGCACTGCCAGATGGTAGGCAATCTAACAGGGCATTTAAAAAGGGTCAAAATTGAAAATGTCAGAAATCTGATAGTTTATTAAGCAATAGACGTTGCATGTATGGGACAAGTGAGAGAGAAGTAACCTAATTTAGGTGCCCACATGACCAAATCTGACTTAATTGCATACATCTTGTCAGTAAATATCTGAAATGCATGTTTTTACTAACTTATAGGTGCTTATTGAAATTTGAAATGGAATATTAAATGCAATGATATACTGCTGGATGTTCAAAAGTTGAGTAGGATTTGTACATGTACTTATTGTGTATTTATTGAAGTAGTGGATTTATGATGATGGTTGATCTCACTGGAACAGAAGAATAAATCTAAAAAAAAAGTCAAGGTTTTTGATGTTGGAAAGAATTAAATTCAGTACCTAATAATTGTATTATTTCATATGCATATTACTTAGCTAGACATGAACTGAATACGACATAAATGATGACTTAATCCAATTAAATGTCCTGGGTTTTATTTTGCTATTTAAAGATATTAGCTATGAATTTAAAATTTCTTGCTCCTCTTTTAAACCAAAGATGAAAACTCCTCTGTTCTTGTTTCCTAAAGGTACATTTTCCTGTAGTCTGCCTGTCGTTCACATGCAGACTAATTTTCTTTTGGTGAAAGATTATTCTCGTTAAGACAGGTCTGAGGAATACTCCTTCAGTATTATATGACCTGTCAGTGCTATTCAGCAATTTCCACCACCACCTCCCTCATTCCCAAGGATTGTATCAACATTGCTCAATTTGACCATGATTGGTTCAATCATTTCTAAGCTGCAGCCAAATTTTACGTTCTTGACAGGATAGACTAAATTTATCTTTCTGTGGAAGGAATGGGAGAGCTTCAGTGAACTTCCACTCCCACACTTGCTTCTTACAGTGTGACAGAGTTCAGACTTGGCTCAGGGAAGGAGAACTAACTTTATAACCCAGGAACACAGGTGTGATGAATCTGTGTAAAATGGTAGCAGATGTTCCTGCTGGGGCTACTGACTTGTAATTCTATGAAGTGTCAGTGAATTACAGCTCATCTTAATGTTGAATGTACATACTGATTTTATGCCACTGGCAAAATGGGCAACCAGAATATGATATTTAACTTGGTTTTATGTTTCCAGTACTAAGTTTTCCATTTCTGGAACAGCTTTGAAAATGTATATTTTACCCAGTGCTCTGCACAGAGTGTGCAAATCTATAGGATGTTAGATGAAGATCCGATATGGAAGTCAGGAGCCTATCTATCTTTGGATTTCAGAATGAGTTAGGGACCTAGATACTTGTAAGCATCTGGACTCTGTGTCTGAACATCTTTCAGAATTCTAGCCATAGGGAGCCATAAATGGTAAAACTGTTTTTTAAAAAATGTCACCCATGGGTGCTGTGTATTTTCTGAATTAGTATATCAGAATAATTTGAATATGCTTCATGTTCCATTTCTGTGATATTATATACTTTGATTGTGCAGTTTATGGATCAATATCTTTTCTAAGATTATGATGAGAAGTTCTATTAATCATTTTTCACCCTTAATGTCTTGCTGTTCTCCACCAATGAATTATTAACATCTATTTGGCTGTTATAATTATTATACATCTTTAGTTTAAACATGTTTGAATAGTTCATAACTCACTGTCCTCCAAAAATGAGACATAAATATTTGGCTAAATTAAATTTTGTCTTTCTGAGGAATATTGGCTTGTGGCTAAAACCTCTTCAGAGATCTCCAAAGTAAAATGTTTTCATTTGCTGAAAGCCAGAAACCTATTTATTATATTTAGACATCTTCATTTTCAGTGAATATGGATGGACATCTGGTGTTTTATTCACCATGGTAATGAAAGGGTTAAATACCTGACAATCACTGGCTAAGACCTTAAACATGTAACTTCTTGCCTGACAAGATCAAACAGACCTTGAGCAAGTTCGTTAGGCTTCCCATGTAAATCACTGATAACAGGAACTCGGACACCAAAGAACTAGTTTAAATTGACCTCCTTGTACCATTCTGAGGCCGAAAGACTGATGAGCTAATTCGATGACTATATATGGACAAAGGAAGCCCAAAGTTCAACTAGCGGACAGCGTGAGGAAGACTATGGACGACCACCTGAGGGTGAAAAGACCCTAATCCTAATTTTACTACGCATGCTTGGACAATGTAAATGAATTCCGGGAACTCATCACCATAAGACTGCCCTTCTCAGGGAATCTGATGAATATGTATGATTTTTCTGTATATGAACTGATGTGCTTTACTAACCGGTTGGAGCACTCGTGGTGGAGCAATCCCCAGTGCTGCCCAGCGCTGCAATAAAGAATGCCTGCCTTCTAAAACTTCAAACTAAGTGTTAGAGGGTTTTCTTGCCGACTTTTTCGGTATCAGTAAAGGAAAACTCTTTTTGTTTTGCTGTATCAAAGCAACAATCATCTGTCTGTATGGGAGTAAATAACTTCCTTGGTACTTTTGCTGTTGTTTATAGTTCAGGTCATAGGTCCCCAACCACAGTTTCTTTGAGTGCTTATTTTAGAACCACTTATCAGTGGCTATGATTATAGGCAACTTTACTTGCAGGCAAACACATTCCCTTGTCACCCTTAATGTGCACTGTGTGGCTGATCTTGAGAACCAGCACAGGGGCTGTGCCATCATTAAGGAATATGGACTACTTTGTCTGAATGTTCAAATACTGGAGAAAGAGAATTTTTGTACCAAAAGACTTCAAAGTCGATTTTGAAAAACAAACACTCTGCCAAAATATAAAGTGAAGTAGATTATTAAATAATTCCCTTTTATAATTTTTTGATAAATATTTATAGGTGAAGCATATAGCAAAGCCTGTGGTTAAGTTTGAATAAATTTGCAGATCTTAATATCTTTTATTTTTCAGGTTGAAAGCTGACATTTTTCTGCAGCTTGAAGTGACTTCCTTTTTTTATCAAAAAAATAAAGGCAACTGTGATGGAAAAAACCTTTATTTAATATAAATATTTTGTATAACAACTTTACTTTAGATGGTTCTGTCTCAATGAAGATAGAATAGAAACCTAAATTTTAAATTAATTTATATATTGGTAACAAATATCTTCCAGTGGCTCAACAACCATTTCATATGACTAAATTAAAACAAAATAATTAAAAAATATATTTCAAACCTATAATCTACCATAATTCAATAAAGATTTTCAACACATAGGTTTGTAAACTTAATACATATTGCTTTTAGAAATGGATCTTGACCATCGATTTCAGTGTTGCATATATCTGTGACAAACTGTAATGGAACACCATTTTTTAATTACAAACAGCAGTACAGCCGCTGGCAAAGGTGTACTGGAAAGAGAAAGGGTTAACAGAAAGATCTGGATACAAGTTGAATAATGAAAAAAATTGATATTTCTGAATATGGTTTGTTTTAAGGAGGAAAAACCTGCAACAGCTGCATTTTATTTCTGGTAGGGATAGGTGTTTTAATGTATGAAGTATGAAATTTTGTTTTGAAAGATAATGATAGAACTGAATATTGAACTTCCTAGCTGAGCAGTCTCCTTCCTACCTGCTTATTAGTGCAGAACTCCTAAGACACGTCATTCTGTAAAAAGGGAGTCGGGTCATAATAAATACACATGGGGAAAGGCATAAGCAGGCTTGTGGAAGATTACTTCTGTCATTTCATAAGATATTTTGTCTTGTACACATTGTTAATTGATGTTTTAGAGAGATAAATTGATACAATGAATTCTGTCAATAAAATATCAATATAATAATAATACTAATATAATTTTCAGCATGTATATTTGAGTGTGTACATGAATGTTTCCTGTCACCGATCAACTCGGGAATTGAAACCATTCAGCTTAGATGTTGAAAGTGAAGACTAATTTCCATCCTCTGCTGGAGAGGATTTGGACCTGTACATTTACTTTGCATAGCACTTCTGGCATGGATACTTTCAATATCAGTATCACCTCTCAGTTGTTCTGCTTTGACAGAGCAAAAAAGTGAGAACTCCTCTCTGGTCTAGTGGTTGCCTTCCCTGGGAAGAAGGTTTTGGTTCCTGCCCTAGTTTATATTTGTTTAGGGAAAGGAGAACGTCAGCAGTGTACCTCACTTCAGGAGATATAGTATGTCTTGGGGGTTATGAATTTTCCTGAGAGGTGGGAGATTCTGGGCTCAGCTGCCCACAGATAGATGAGGAAAGTCACATGGATTTTCCTATGCATTGGTGAGAGCTCTAGGTATTGAGCTGTTTTGCAAAAGGAGGATGCGTGTGACGTGACCCCTAATGATTTCTCATGTTGCTTTGTTGTGAATTTGAACTTTCTTTTTCCTTTGCTTTTCTAAAATGTGTCTGAAACATATTTTAATTCTTTTTCATCAAAGTATAAGTAAAAATGAAGAAAATGATCATTTTTATTTGTTCTGAATGCCAATTCCTCAGTTTGGAATAGAACAGAATGTTTTCAGTTGGAAGGGACTGTTGCGTTAAGAGACAGAGCAATTTGGCAGAAACTAAACCCCCTTGCTTTCCAGTCGATCCTCAGATATCAGAGGGACTGGGGGCGGCTGAGCTTAGGTTCTGAGTGATGCCCAAAGTCAGCGTTAGTAGTCCGGTCGCGCCCAACACCTTTGTTGGACTATCACGGGTCCAGATGCACTACTAACATCACACTACCTGCTCAGCCGGACACCTCCTGAACTAACACGGCCGCACTCAGAGGTACGGTCGCGTTCAGGGACCACACACGGCTGAGTCAATCAATAGTGCGATTTATTGAACACACGGCTGAGTCAATCAATAGTGCGATTTATTGAAGCAACAGATATACAGGTTCTTTGGATTGCCGGTGATAAATTCACTGTCTGCAAAGCACGTGCAAATACCAAAAATATGAGTAATACTACTTGGCTATAAACGCGTTAAAAGATGTAAAGTGACTCTATATAGAGATTTCTAAGTTTCCCGGGGAGGCACTTGGTATGACCAAGGGTTCGAATCTTACCCAACGGCGTCCCAATGGGGGGAAAGAGAGGCTCAGCCCATCGACTGATCCCAGAAGTTAGGGTGGTACACGACGATGGTATCTTCCCTAACATCCAGCTCTTAAAACATTATTTTATAGTGTTTTACTTTGCAGGTGGAGCTTGAGTGACTCTAGTCATACATACCTTTATCAGGATTGGTGCAGAATTCTCTCGCTTCGCGTTTAAAGGTACAGACTAGGAAAAATTCAGTGCGCACGCTCATTGAGGAGGGGTCGCACCTTGGGGGGGTGGTAGCTTTTGAGAGGGGTGTGTGTTTTAGTATTATAATGATATTATACTTAGCAAAGTTCACTCTAAGTACAGCACTTCATCAAAGTTGACAGGTCCTTGGCCCAGGACATTGTAAGCGCAGCTTATCAATGTACATCCTGTGCATCCCTAAACTCCCCTGTTCACAGAGTGTGGCCGCGAGGCCTCCACTCCGCTCCACCCTCCATGTAATCTCTCCCAGAGTCAGCACACCAGGCGCCCCTGATGTTGCCAACATCCAAGGCTGTCCAGGGAGTCTCCATGGCACAGACCCGTTGTACATGAGTGCTACGTTCCACCTGGTTTCAAGGCTGTTCTTAGAGGGTAAATTTCCAAAGTACCCCTCAGCGATTACTCCACAGGGACCTACAACGATCATCTAGTCCAACTGCCTGACCATTTCAGGGCTGACCAGAAGTTAAAGCATGTTATTAAGGGCATTGTCCAAATGCCTCTTAAACACCGACAGGCACGGGGCATTGACCACCTCTCTAGGAAGCCTGTTCCAGTGTTTGACCACCCTCTCGGTGAAGAAGTGTTTCCTAAATTCAAGTCTGGACCTCCCCTGGCGCAGCTTTGAACCATTCCCATGCGTCCTGTCCCTGGATATCAGGGAGAAGAGATCAGCACCTCCCTCTGCACTTCCCCTCCTCAGGAAGCTCTAGAGAGCAATGAGGTCACCCCTCAGCCTCCTTTTCTCCAAACTAGACAAACCCAGAGTCTTTAGCCATTCCTCACAGGACATGCCTTCCAGCCCTTTCACCAGCTTTGTTGCCCTCCTCTGGACACATTCAAGTACCTTAACAGCCACTTTAAATTGCGGGGCCCAGCACTGCACACAGTACTCCAGGTGAGGCCGCACCGACACTAAATACAGCAGGATAATCACCTCTTTTGACCAGCTGGTTATACTGCGTTTGATGCACCCCAAGATGCTATTTTCACTCTTGGCTGCCAGGGCACACTGCTGACTCCTATGGAGCCTGCTGTCAACCAGCACCCCCAGATCCCTTTCTGCAGGGCTGCTCTCCAGCCGCTCCCAATCTATACTTGTGTCCAGCGTTACTCCATCCCAGGTGCAGAATCTGGCTTTTGGTCTTGTTAAATTTCATGCCATTGATGATTGCCTAATGCTCCAATCTATCTAGATCCTCGTACTGCTCTGGTGTCCATGTAGTTCTTGCAATGCCTCTGTTAGTAACTAAAGTATTTTATGTTTTTTATGGGGTTGTTCTGGAAACACAGGAATACTGATACCTTGCATGGAAATGTATTCAAGTCATAGAATTGCATAAGAATTTAGGTCAGGAGGAACCTGTGGGAGGTTAATCTAGTCCAACCACCTGCACAATGTAGGACTACCGAGTCAGATCAGTTCTCAAGCAGAACAAGAGGGTTATGCTTTGGTTTCAGGCTTTCGCAGGTTCAATTTCAGTTCTTTTATTGAACAAGAATAACTTTCTTTGACAATTTAATGTTTAGGAGTTAGCAACATTTTCTTAAAAACTGTTTGGTATATATTACCATCCCCTGGAAATCTTACATCAGGATGGATGGATGTTCTATGGAATAGGTGGGTTTATGCACCATTTCTATAATAGATACTAAAGTTATGAGTCTGTTTTTCTACCATCTGTATCAAGCACTATTAGCAGCATTCAGAGGGAAGTCTTTAGATACTTCTGGAACAAAACAGTGAAATGCAGTATCCATTTTATGGAATGGAAGTTGCAATTATTATTGTCCAGACTTCTTAGCTAGCTCTGAAAGAAGATAGACTAACAGTCTATCAATTCAGATTGTAAAAGTGGATGAAGGTTTTGATCTTATCTAATTTTTGTTTCTATTTTTTGCTTCGGTGCTTTTTTTCTCTTTCTATAATTTTATTCTAGCACTGTAATGGTATGAGTACATTTGCAAAGAGGTACTTACATTTAATGTATGTTAGACATTTGGGTTTCCATTTGGATAGAAGCCTTAAAAAAATTGCATTGCTAAAGCACTTGTGATGGGCACCAGACATAGTTTTAGTTATATAAACACAGTGATAGGTTTTGACAGGAGTCTGGAGAAGTCTACTGAGTGCCACATATGCACACCTTTCAGATATGCCATGGAGTGATAAGCCATGGTACTGCCTTTATCCTAGATGCGTATTCTTGAGAAGGAAAACACATAATGAAATGTATTAATTACTTTGTCTTTTCTACTGAATATATTGAATGAGTTAAAACAATGAGAGTTTACTTAGCATTAACAAAATATTTAAGCATTCTCATATATGTTGTATCTCTATACAAAAGCATAGTATAACTAACCTCATTTTGGGCAAAACTGACACTGAGTTTCAGTACTGTAATTAATTTGTATAGAACCAAAAATGTACTTGAGGTGAAGAAACAGCATGATAGACCACATTACATCAGCTGTTCTGTTTCTTCCTTTTTTTAGGTTTTACTGGGACTTAATCATGCTCATAATGATGGTTGGAAACCTTGTCATTATACCAGTTGGAATCACATTCTTCACAGAACAAACAACACCACCATGGATTATTTTCAATGTGGCATCAGACACTGTTTTTCTATTGGACTTGATTATGAATTTTAGAACTGGGACTGTAAATGAAGACAGCTCTGAAATAATACTGGACCCTAAAATCATTAAGATGAATTACTTAAAAAGCTGGTTTGTGGTTGACTTCGTCTCATCAATACCAGTGGATTATATCTTTCTCATTGTAGAAAAGGGGATGGATTCAGAGGTTTACAAGACAGCAAGAGCACTTCGTATTGTGAGATTTACAAAAATCCTCAGCCTGTTACGTTTATTACGCCTTTCAAGACTGATTAGATACATACACCAGTGGGAAGAGGTAAGACAGATATATATGGTTATAACATAATTTGCGAAGATCTTATTCCTACAAAAAACTATTCAGGTCTCTCCGAAATGCTACACACAAACCAGAATGGAATAAAGAGGTTTTTACTCCCCAGTTAGTGTAATTACATACAGGTGCTAGTAGAAAAGCCTTGTTGGAAAAAAGCATGAAGGAGTAACCATCTTCTGTCTGCTAACCACAGAGACCAAAAATATGTTTGGGACCATCAGCACAACGAGCATGGATGGGCTCCTTTTGAGAATATTAGAAATTTTAGCAACCACCTAAATCTGCATTTGAGTTTGGTGACTAGCACTTAGACTTATGAAGTTGATAGTCTTGTAATCACAGAGAACTTAAAATACATGTTCATATTTTTCTATTTCAGGAGAAATTGAAACCATTTATAATTGAGTAGATTTCCTAGAGTGCTCATTGTTTGAAGGCTGTATATAGGCTGCATATATCAAATGCGGACCTTCTTCATAAAAAATGGGTAGTTCAAATTTTGAGTCATTTCCTTCTAAACTGTCAACTCCACTATTTCTATACGTGACCTTATGCTGCCTGCCAATTTGGCATGGTGATGTTTCTAGGAAATTATGGCATTCCCTAATTTGGCATGCTCATGGCTAGGAAGTGTTTAATGCTTTGGCACATAGCACCATGATTCAGTCATTTCATTTCTTGCCTGTCCTCATTTCTGTAGTTCTAAATATCATATGTTTTAAAAGGAAGTGCTAAAAACATAGGAAAAAATAACTGCTGTTTTCTAAACCTTTCTTGCAGCAAGTATAATGAGATTTTGTAAAGCATTTTCACAGAAACACTTTTAAAATAGATTTGCATAAATTTACCTATTTTAATAAAGATTTATTTAATTAAATGAATATTGAAGGATTATTTGGTACCATTTCTGGTACTTTTTCTGCTGGTTATCTCCCTTTTAAAGTATTATGTTCACTTTCCAGTTTAATAGAAACCTAAATGCAAAGCCATCTCACAAATAATGTCAGATTATATTTAAAAATGGCATGATGCTGGATGATATGAAGTATCAAAGTCTAATAAATTTACAGTTGTTTCTCAAACCCCTCCTGAAATAGGTCATTATTTTTTATTACTGTATTTTGTAAATTCTACTTCTTTTTGCCTCCCTGTAATGCAGTGTAACTATATTTTTTGACACAGAAATAGAACACTGCGTTTTTGTTCTCAATTTAACTAAGCATATCTTGCAGTTTTACCATAAAGCTGTGCTTTTGTCTCTGCGTGCTACAGAGAGACAACCTTCTGAAATGCGTTCAATGACATTATTTTCTGGCAGCTTGAGTTAATAGCTTGCCACTATAAAGCCCTACTAAGCAGAGAAATTAATATTTTTTCCCCTCCTGTCTGCTGTCAAAAATAAACCAGGTATTCTAAATCAAAAGTACTAAGTGGGACTAGAAGTGACCAGAAGATGTGGTCCAAACCAGCAATAGCTGGTCTTTGGCTCATGTAATCTATAGCTAATGGCTGCTGGTGTCTCCAGGCTGCTTGATTTCAACTTCACCTTTGATTCCACTGGTAAAACTTGCGAAATATTTCTTGTATGATACTTTATTTGGCAAGTATTGAAAAATAAGTAGAGTTCATCTTTTCGTGTTTGATTGATAACACATTATAGAACTCCCTGGATGTTCTCAGGAAGGTGAAAGAGGATCTGTAATATTTTTTTTATTAGTTTTTTGAGCCTGCAGTAAAGCAGCAAGAAGCTTGTTGGCTGCTTTTAAAAAAAAAGAGTTCCGATGACTGTGAGAACATGTGGAAACAGTGATGAATTTGTAGACTGAATGAAGTTTTGATAAATCACAAAATGAAATGTGTGCAAAAAAAAAATTCTTTTCTTAAGCATCTTCTAGAGATCAGAAATGAAGGTGGTCATGGATTTTAATATTTGTTATCACAGTAGTTGAGTATTATTTTGAATGTAGAAACTGTTCTGCACGGTGATTCATTACCACTTTGGAGAAATTGTATGTTATAGCATTGTAACGTTTTAAAACAGCAAAACTGGCTAGGGATGGACTTTGCTGAATTAGGAAACAATAGTTGGATGATCTCATAGGGGTAGCCAGTGAGACCTTTGCTGCTGCTATTAATCTTTTCTGTATTGCGTGTGTTTGCATGTGCACAACAGGGAGCAACTGTTAACTAATGTTAACTAATTTTTATGACACAGAACTAGTGCCTGTTTGTGTGTGGTTAAAAGTATGTAATAGTTTTTGCATATGGGCTGACATGTAGGTTTTAAATGCGATGCAGATAAAACTGAAATACTATGTATTTGGATTCAGAATAACGAGCATTATGTCAAAAATATTGAGAGGACAGTCAGCAAACTCATCCTTTTGGCAGTTTATGAAGAATACTTCCTGGAAAACTGATTAATGAACAAACCAGGATGTATAATAAGGCTTTTATCACACTGAGGTATTTATATGTCCTCAAACAGAAAAGACAGGTTGAAATTGTTTGAGCTTCTCCTTTTTTAGTATCACATACCTGGACTTCAGTTGGTTAGTATCCTGAACTTTAAGATGAATAGGCAAAAACTTAAAAGATTTTTATATCATACTAGTGAAACATGGTTCCTTTATTTATTTTCACATAATTTAAATCAATTAAATCAGGATCAAGCTGCTAACAGCCACATAGAGTAATATCAAGGTAAATAATGTATGCATTGTAGAAGTTTTCTCCTTAACTGTTATGAGGGAACAGAGCTATAGCCTGTGGTGTGATATATATTTGAAATCTGATTGATATATATTAATATGTCTGATGTTAATAGTTTATCCAAATGAATGACTCAGTGGAAATGAGAAGAAACACTTAAACAAGGGGACAGGAGATATACTGGCAGGAATTCATTTACTGAATTTGCAAATTCACATTGTCCTAAAACTGGTTTTAGCTACAATATCTAATATACCAGTCCTTTACAACACAGATGTTCACAAATAGATCATATACTTGTTTAAACAAAATTGTATAATATAACATGAAAGGGAAAAAAAAATTAAATTGTTGATTGAAGAAATTATACTTTTGCAATAATTTCTTACAGTGGATTTGTTTTGGATTTTTTTTTTTTTTTTGCATAGGTTCCCAAAAATACCAAAAAGGACGTACTGGACCTAAATCTTATTTACTTTAATGTTATTAAATTCAGATAAAACTTTATGAGAGAACCAATAACATATTCCTGCCATGATCAGGAAGTGAACATGCAGAAAACTAGACAGTGGTTAACTTCAAACCAAAGCCATAGAAGAATATGTTTGCTTGAGATAAAATAATTATAGAATGTTGAATGATCAAATTCATAATTCTTTTGTGTAAACTACTTCTAAAGAGACTGAGACTGCTTAAGCTGCTGACCCCTGGACATTTAACATAGGTTTGCATGCAACTAGTAAGTTATTCTTAGTTACCAATGCTCATAGATAACTGAACAACTAAAAATAAAAGATATGAACAACTAGGAATAAATACATTGTTACAATCAACTAATTTAAATTCTTAAATATGATTTTTTTTCTTTTTTTTGTTTAAGTTAAGAAATGGCAGATGATATGCCACTTTACTTTACATTTGCCTATGATAGGAATTTACTGATTCTTTCAAATAACAGTATTTTCCAAAAGCTGCTTAAAAAAAAGACTTGAATAGCTTTGCTTACAGCTATTCTAATCACAGGACAAGATCTAGGAGATGTATGAATAAATAAAAGTGGTACTTCTAAAACTGTACCCTAAGTTTTTCTCGTTCTGAGATGCCTGATTATTTAGAATCAGGACAAA
This sequence comes from Phaethon aethereus, assembly GCF_964289735.1. Classification (NCBI taxonomy): domain Eukaryota; kingdom Metazoa; phylum Chordata; class Aves; order Phaethontiformes; family Phaethontidae; genus Phaethon; species Phaethon aethereus. The sequence continues at coordinate 13,815,329 of NC_138581.1, forward strand.
TTTTTGAAGTGACTGAATGCTTATTGCATGATGTGCAAAAAAAGGTTATGTTTTGCAAAAAAAATCTAGCAAAATAAGTAATAATTGCAAATTGCAGCCATGCCTTATTTTGGCTTGACTTGTACTGCAATCTGGTTTTCAATTTGCCAAACCTTTTCAAGGCTCATGAACTACAGAAGCGTTGATATCCATTCCAGCTATTACTAAGGCTCAAGCATTTAATGAAACATATTCCCAGAACTTGATGACACCAAGCTGAGTGGTGCAGTTGACATGCCTGAGGGATGGGATGCCATTCAGAGGAACCTGGACAAGCTCAAGGAACGGGCCCATGTGAAACTCATGAGGTTCAAGAAGGCCAAGTGCAGGGTCAGTACAACCCCTGGTATCAATACAGGCTGGGGGATGAAGGGACTGAGAGCAGCCCTGCCAAGAAGGACTTGGGGGTACTGGTGGATGAAAAGCTGGACACGAGCCGGCAATGTGCACTTGCAGCCCAGAAGGCCAACCATATCCTGGGCTGCATCAAAAGAAGCGTTGCCAGCAGGTCAAGGGAAGTGATTCTGCCCCTATGCTCCGGTGAGACCCCACCTGGTATGCAGCTCTGGAGCCTTCAAGCACAGGAAAGACATAGACCTGTTGGAGCGGGTCCAGAGGAGGGCCACAAAAGTGATCAAAGGGATGGAGCACCTCTCCTATGAAGAAAGGCTGAGAGAGTTGGGGTTGTTCAGTCTGGAGAAGAGAAGGCTCCGGGGAGACCTTACTGCAGCCCTCAAGTACTTAAAGGGGGCTTATAAGAAAGATGGGGACAGACTTTTTAGCAGGGCCTGTTGCAATAGAACATGGGGTAATGCTTTTAAACTAAAAGAGGGCAGATTTTGACTAGATATAAGGAAGACATTTTTCACAATGAGGGTGGTGAAACACTGGAACAGGTTGCCCATAGAGGTGGTAGATGCCCCATCCCTGGAAACATTCAAGATCAGGCTGTACAGGGCTCGAGTAACCTGATCTAGTTGAAAATGTCCCTGTACATTGCAGCGGGGTTGGACTTGATGACCATTAAAGGTACCTTCCCACCCAAACTATTCTATCAACTTCTGAGCATAGAATCAGTTAGGTTGGAAAGGACCTTTAAGATCGAGTCCAACTGTAAACCTAATACTGCCAAGTCCACCACTAAACCATGTCCCTATGCACCAAATCCACATATCCTTTAAATACCTCCAGGAATGGTGACTCAAATACTTCCCTGGGCAGCCTGTCCCAATACTTGACCAGACTTTCAGTAAAGAAATTTTTCCTAATATCCAGTCCGGGCCTACTGGCAGCAGATGGAGTGCAACTGTCTCCAAGGGGGAAAACGATTCTCGCTTATGAGTTGGCAGGCCTCATCGAGAGGGCTTTAAACTAGATTCGAAGGGGGAAGGGGCTAAAACCAGGCTCACTAGAGATGAGCCTAGGGATGGCATGCCAGAGTTGGGGATGAAACCGATAGCCCAGCTCAAGTGCATCTACACCAATGCACGCAGCATGGGCACCAAACAGGAGGAGCTGGAAGCCACTGTGCAGCGGGACAGCTATGATGTAGTTGCCATCACAGAAACATGGTGGGATGCTTCTCATGACTGGAGTGCTGCAATGGATGGCTATAAGCTCTTCTGAAGGGATAGGCAAGGAAGGAGAGGTGGTGGGGTGGCTCTGTATGTCAGGGAGTGTTTTGATTGCATAGAAATCAAAGATTGTGAAGACCAAGTAGAGTGCTTATGGGTAAGGATGAGGGGGAAGGCCAATGATGCAGATATCCTGCTGGGTGCCTGTTATAGACCACCCAACCAGGACAAAGAGGCAGATGAAACATTCTATAAGCGACTGGCAGAAGTCTCACAATCGCTGGGCCTTGTTCTTGTGGGAGACTTCAATCTACCGGACATCTGCTGGAAGTATAACACGGCAGAGAGGAAACAGTCTAGGAGGTTCCTGGAGTGTGTGGAGGATAACCTCCTGACACAGCTGGTGAGTGAGCCCACCAGGGGAGGTGCCTTGCTGGACCTGCTGTTCACAAACAGAAAAGGACTGGTGGGAGATGTGGTGGTCGGAGGCCGTCGTTGATTTCTATACAGTCAAAACTCTCCCTAACATACAGAGCCACCCCACCACCTCTCCTTCCTTGCCTATTCCTTCGGAAGAGCTTATAGCCGTTGCAGCACTCCAGTCATGAGAATCATCCCACCATGTTTCTGTGATGGCAACTACATCATAGCTGTCCCGCTGCACAATGGCTTCCAGCTCCTCTTGTTTTGTGCCCATGCTGCATGCATTGGTGTAGATGCACTTGAGCTGGGCTTTCACCCCCACCTCCGGCATGCCATCCCTAGGCTCATCTCTAGTGAGCCTGGTTTTATCCCCTTCCCCCTTCGAATCTAGTTTAAAGCCCTCTCGATGAGGCCTACCAGCTCGTAAGCAAGAATCCTTTTCCCCCTTGGAGACAGTTGCACTCCATCTGCTGCCAGTAGGCCCGGTGTCGTGTAAACTGCCCCATGGTCAAAAACCCCAAAATTCTGTCAACGGCATCAGCCCCTCAGCCATGTGTTGACCAAGTGTGCTTTCCTGTTCCTTTCAGTGTTCTTCGCTGTCACTGAAGGGATTGATGAAAACACTACCTGTGCTCTTGCTCCACTGATCAGTCGCCCCAGCGCTCTGAAGTCCTTTTTAATTGCCTTTGGGCTTCTTAGTGCAACCTCATCGTTGCCAACCTGCATGACCAACAGTGGGTAGTAATCAGTGGGCTGAACCAGACCAGGGAGTTTCCTGGTGACATCTCTCACCCGGGCCCCAGGGAGGCAGCAGACTTCCCTGTGGGTTGGGTCTGGTCAACATATTGGGCCCTCTGTACCCCTCAGAAGGGAAGTCACCTATGACAGTTACCCTCCTTTTTTTCTTAACAGAGGAAGTCTTGATGCGTGGGGATGGCTGACTCACCCTAGGCAACCCCTCTGGATGGACATTCATCAGGGTCCTCATGTTACTGACCCTCAAGTTCCAGAGCCCCATACCTGTTGTGTAAGGGCAGCTGGGACGGTCAGGGAGGCCTGGAGGGGATTCGCCTGCCGCCCCAAGCAGGGACCTGCTTCCATTCTCCCTCATCTCTTAGGTCCTCTCCTTCTGCCCGGCAGCAAGAGGGCAGGGGATCCCCTGCTGCTTGTGGAGCCTCCACCTGCTGTCTCTGCCTCAGGGACAGCAGGGTGTGGCTCCACCAATCTCTCTCTCTCTCACACTCCCTGATGCTCCTCAGTCTCTCCACTGTCTCTTTCAGCTCTGCCACCAGGCTGAGCAGATCATTCACCTGGTCACACCGCACACAGGTGGTGTCTCCACTGGTCTCTGGAACAACCGACTGGCTCAGGCACTCTTTGTAGCCAGACACCTGGACAGCCACGTGCTTGAGCGGGAGCTCTGTCTGTGTTGCCATATTCCTTCGGGCCACGGCCTTCAGCCGAGTGGAGACCATGGCTGAGCCTCTTCAGAGAGCCTCTAGTGCCGAGGGGGACTGCGCCCTGCCCGCACGCCTTCCCTGCACGCCCTGTTTGCCCGCCCTGTTCGTCGCGCTCCCTGGGGCTGCTCTTGTATGTGAGAGGCTTTGGCCGCCGCCGCTCTAGGCCCCGCCCACGCTGAGTCAGCGCTGCCGCTCGTCAGGACCCCCGTTCTGCCGGCCTGGGGCGGAGGGGTTGGGGCACTCTCTCTGTCCCTGTGCTGCCGCCTTCGCGGTTTTGCCGCTTCAGGAAGGGTCCCCCGGCGCGATCCTTCGCTCCAGAGCCCTTCACCTCGGTGGCTTCGAGTATAAATTAATGAATTTGTGTCCTTCCACATAAAGTCTATGGCTTGGGGCAGGTTCTGTGGATGAATGAGTAATATCAAATCCCTGAGCTTTTTGGCACTTTTTTCTTTCCGTCCAGGAAGTGTTCCCTAGGAGGACTAAATAAATATGCAAACCATGGTGAGTTATTAATGTCGTTTAGTGTGCAAGTACTTGCTTACATATGCATGTCTTACACAGTTGACTTCCATTTCGTGCTGGGCTGTCTCTCGGACACCTTCGAGGTTTGCTTGGGGCTTCCTCCTTGTTCTGCAGTCTTCCCTACCAAATGAAGCTGTTGTCATATGTGCTTGACACGTACTGACCAGCTCCACCTCTTGTGTAATCTAGATAGAAAAAAACCCATGCTGTTTGCTTGCAATTTGAGTTACAAAATCTAAGAGTACTCCTTGCTCAACATAGCTATGGTAGATGATGAACTCTCTAGCTTCATCATAGCAGGAGACCCATCCCCCTCACATGACTGCTGCTTTTATCCATTTGGGGTTAGGTGGTCTGTTATAGAGGTCCCAAATTTTGAGAAGGAAGTCATTTGAGAGGCTGGTTTTCAACTCAAGTCTATACTGTTCTGAAGTATGTTTGTACTTTTCCTAAAATGTGACAGCAGCAAATGTTTTATCCTTTGTTTCTTTTTTCCTTTCCAAGTCATGGGAATAATTTGTTGATATCTTACAAAATCAGTACATTCTGTCATATGTAGAGGGAAAACACTCAAAATAACTGATAAACTACTTTAGTTCCTTTGTATTGGAGGAATTTTATTATTTTGGATGTAGCTGTTTTATGCATGTTCAAAACCCATGTTTCATCCTGCATTTGATTGGTACGTTTCAGTCTTATCTGTGTGGATGTGAACTAGTGTGTGGTACTTCATCAGGACTGGACTGTTAGGGTGTTCCTACTTCAAGCCATACAAGTTGATCATTTAGAAATGTCAGATTGCATGCAGCAGAGTGTTGCTCAGCCTAGTTCCCTAGAGGGAATGCGTTCCTTTTGTGCCTGTGAATTGTGCTGTCTGTCAGTTCATTACTGGGTAGGATTCGCAGTGCTGGTGTTCCTCCCTAATTCAATTGGGATGTTGGCTAATGGGTAGTCTGTCTCTATGACAGCAGTTGAGAGTGAGATAAATGATTGAGTCCCAAACAGGATTCCAGTTTAAGTTTACAATTTATTAAGCGAATAGAGGCAAGCAAACAGCGCTGAGTACACCGGGAGTCTCCGCTCCACCAAGACGCACACCGTACAGTTCCTGTTCTTGGTTTATATCCTATCTGCTAATACATATTCATGAATAGGCGTGTCTTCTTCGGCACATGCCCTCTTCTCCTTCTAGAGTCTTCTCGAATCTTCCTCAGCGTGTCCCCAGGATGACCCCAAACTTTATGCATGCACTTTACAAGTTTCTCTTTACACAATACTATGCGGTCAGTGGTCAAACTGGTTTGTTTAAGTTTCTCCTGTAAAATAACGGGTTACCCCTTTTTATGGTGCAGGAGAAATCCGTAAAAGTACAGAAGGTTACACTTCATCACACGAATCAGATGAATATATTTCACAATCCCCCATCTTCTTCTTTATAGTACTGATTCGTGTTTTCATTTCCAATCGAGTCAACACTTGCCAAATTGGTCATCTTTTGTTTTTATTATCATAAGGGAATGAGTTTTCTCTTTCCCTGGTTCAGGATCAATAGATACTGCAGATATCTGCATTCCTTGTATAACCGAGTGGATTAATCTAGTAAACCAATCACCGCTCATAAAGTTTCCCCATAATCCTCCCAGATTGACTCCATTCCAAGTTTGAACTGGGACATGTGCAATTTTCTTCATTTCTTTTACAAGCTCATTTACAGCATCAGTTTCTAAACAACAGTTACTAAGATTAAATTTTCCACAGACGACTCCTTCTTGTGCTAGCAAATAATCCAAAGCTAAGCGATTTTGATATAAAGCAGTTCTCATCTTGGTATTTTGTTTTGCAATTAATCCGAGTGCATCTCCGGTTTTATTTACAACTATTTCTACCACAGCTTGTAACCTAATTATTCTATTAAGCATATATATTGGGGTCCTGTAACCCCAGGATCCGTCTTCTGCTCATGTAGCTGGATCATAATAGGCAATGATTCTCTCAGGAGGCCATTCGTTATACACCTGGACTCCTAGTCGCTCTCCCCGATTTATGGGTAACAGGAAAAAACTAGGTCTTATAGTTCCAATTCTTTGGCAAATATGCATATGCTAGCTTGCCACAAATCCAATAATGTCCTTCAGGAGTTGGCCAACCATTTGATATGTTTCCAATTCATTTCCAGTGGGCTTCCCCACTTATCCCAGCTATTCCGAGTTTCATTCCATAGGTAACCTCCTTCACACTCCAGATTACCTACTTGTCTTCCATCATCTTTTAGATTTTGCCAACAACTCCTTCCAATTATACTCGTATATACTTATTGCACTGAGAACATTTCGCTCTTACAAATAAACAACACCTTCTACACAAAGGACAAATTCTAGTTATTTTCTCCAATTTTGTTTGTTCCAAATAAATTTGGTGACTCTGTAAACCCCTATGGTAGCACAGTCCATCTTAATTGTTGTTTTCTTCCCGTTTCGGGGTCCTCCCATTCAAAAGCAAAATAATCTCTGGATCCCTCATCCAGAGGGCAGGCCCTTCAAATTTATTACACTATACCAAGTATGTTTACTCAGTAAAGTATAAGGGTTTGCCACCACAGGGAATTTAGTGATTGTTCTCTGATTTACAGCTCTTAAATCCTGTACCATCCTGTATGACCCATCCGATTTCTTTACGGGGAGGATGGGTTTATTATGAGGTCTGTCAACTACAGGTTTTAATCCTTTTCGACCCTCCATTGGTATAGGGTATTGTTTAACTCTGATTGGACGATTCGGATCTATTATCTGAACGTTTATGGGGTCCATTTCTATCTTTCCAGTTTCCCCTTCCTTATACCACACTGAGGGGTTAATAGCTTCTTCATCCTCTTGTGTTAAAGTGTATAATTTAATCTGCAATTTGTCCCCTTGACTCTGAATGCTCAAGTTTAACTTCAAAATCAAATCCCTTCCTAATAAACTGTATTCCGCTTCAGGGAGCAAAAGTAAATTGTTAAGACAAATTTTCTTTTCTGTTTCTACTTCTACATCCTTCAAAATATTTACTTTAAAAGGCTCTCCTTTTGCCCCTACTACTGACATATAGCTCTTCCCTTTTTCTATTCCTTTTGGAAGTTTTTGAATGGTTGATTTTTCGGCCCCTGTATCCACTAAAAATAAAACTTCCTCTTTATGGGGACCAATTAATAATTTTATCAAGGTCTCTGTTGATGTTGAAGTCCCCAGAAGATAGAGCCCCTGACACCCCTAGTCTTCTTTGAACATCTTCTCATCTTGTTCCCGCTTACGGCAGTTCTTCTGAAGATGTCCCCTCTTGTTACAGTAGTAACAGACAGGAATTGTAAATCTTTCCTGATAAGGCTGTCCCCGGGGTGTCTGCTCTATTCTTTTTTCCCTTTTCTCTCCAGACGGAGTCTTATTTTTCTGACTTTCTCTTACTGCTGCTACAAAAATTTTTACTTTTGCTTTTTGTTTTTCTTCGTCCCTCCTAACATAGACTTTCTGGGCTTCTCTAAGTAACTCCCCTAATCCTCTTTCTTGCCAATCTTCCAATTTTTCTAATTTCCTTCTTATATCCCCCCAGGATTTAGCTACAAATTGTGTTCTAAGGAGTGCGGTCCCAGCCACTGTCCCTTGGGGAACCGCTTCCCTTATTCCCTGTATGATTAACGTTCTCAAATCCCTCATATTCTGTCTTCCTTGGGGTTGTTGATGATCCCAGTGGGGATCCACATTTGGCCATTTCTGATCTCCCGGGGGTCCTGCCTGATTCTGTCTTTCCCAAATTCTCATTCCAGCTTGTCTAATCATTCCCCTTTCCTCAGCTAAAATGGACTGTATTTCTTCCCAGGTATAGGTATTGGGGCCTAGGAATTGGTCCAGTTTTTCAGCTACTCCGAGGGGATCATCTAATAGGGTCCCCATTTCTTTCCTGAAATTTCTTACATCTGTGGTATTTAACGGGACTGCCACAAACCCGATGCCTCCCTGATTACCTCCGAGGGGTACTTCTCGTAAAGGATATAGAGAAGCTCCCTCAGATACAGCAGTCCTACTTCTCGTACATGCAGCCGGAGGTCGATCTAATTCCGGTGCTGTTGGTGGTGGAGATAGGGGCAACGGTGGTACTGGTAGAGGTACTACGGCCACCGGAGGGGGAGCCGCCGCCGAAGACAAATTATTAGGATATGGAGGCGGTAGGTTATCCAGTGGCTCTCATTTATCATCTTTTTCTTTTTCCTTTTCACTTTTCTCCTCTTCCTCAAACTTTTTATCTGTTTTTAATGTAAATAGTGAGGCATAATCGCTTTCCTCTTGACTAAAAGGTTCCTTCGAATTAACATATATATTTAAAGCCTGGCAGACCCAGTCTTCAAAAGATCCAAAAACAGGCCAAAAGACATATGGTCTCAAAGGTTCTTTTGGCCATTCTACCATACAATATTGAACTAATTTTAATTTACTTTTTCCTTTTCTGGGGCCCCTATCATTCCAATTTTTAATCATTATTCCTAATGGACTCTCCGGAGGTATTTCTAGTAATTCGCTCCCTTTCTTCTGGTCCTGGGTTCTCGATTTCATCTGACCCATCTAGGAATTTTTACTGTGGCAATTCCTACAGCCCTTGGCTACCAGTAAGAGTGTCTTGCAGGGGGTTTAGGGCCTATCACCCACCCACGAATCCCATAGGAATCGCTTCGGTCCTTCACCGGCCAAGTCCCTCGCGGGAGATTGGAACCGCGGTTAGAAGACCTCCACAATCGCTTCGGAACTAGGTTCCGTCTCAGTCACACTCTTACACACACAGGCAACCGAATCCCACCCAACCGAACGGTATACACCCTAAATACTTATGACCCCGTCGTCTTCGTTCGGATCTTCGCACGCAGAATTACGGGCAAAATAAACTGCTGCAGCCGGCAAGGGAGCTCATAAAAAAATCAAATTCTTTGCTTGCCCCTATTCAGGTTCAGGATGGCGTTAGTCCCGACCCGACCCGACCAGGAGCCACCAAATGGTGGGGCGCCCCTCCTAGATCAAGTCAGAATTCAGGAACCAAGACCATCCCGGACGAGCCCCCAATTGTGATAAATGATTGAGTCCCAAACAGGATTCCAATTTAAGTTTACAATTTATTAAGCGAATAGAGGCAAGCAAACAGCGCTGGGTGCGCCGGGAGTCTCTGCTCCACCAAGACGCACGCGGTACAGTTCCTGTTCTTGGTTTATATCCTGTCTGCTAATACATATTCATGAATAGGTGTGTCTTCTTTGGCGCATGCCCTCTTCTCCTTCTAGAGTCTTCTTGAATCTTCCTCAGCATGTCCCCAGGATGACCCCAAACTTTATGCATGCACTTTACAAGTTTCTCTTTACACAATACTATGCGGTCAGTGGTCAAACTGGTTTAAGTTTCTCCTGTAAAATAACGGGTTACCCCTTTTTATGGTGCAGGAGAAATCCATAAAAGTACAGAAGGTTACACTTCATCACACGAATCAGATGAACATATTTCACAAGAGTAAGGTAAACTCTGATCCTATAGAGCCAGAACCCTGACTACTAGCCCTTTTCTTTGTCCACTTAAAATTAGAGAGTATAATAGCAGTTTCTTCGATACTGTTGAGGCTGTTGGTATTATGTTTCGATAGTGCAGTTCTAGTTTACTAAATATAATTTGCATATATATGTAGAACTGAAATGTTAAAAAAGATACATAAATAATACATAAATTCCAAAATAAAGCATTATAAAATATGAAAGAACATGTGAATCAAAACATTTTCATAAGAGCAAAAATCATTCTCATAATATTTAGGTATGCAAGCCTCAGTGCTGTTAAATAATATTTTTTCTTTGTCATGTAACTTACAAGCCTATTCTCTGTGTTTTGCTAAATAGAACACCTAATACAATCTTTACTAAATTGGTAGTGTTCCAAATGGGAAATTATAATGGATCTCATTTCATGCAAACCTTTTTGTTTACATGGAACTATCCATATTTTGACATTAGGTGGGTAAAATGTGCTCAGTTGTGCCAGTGCTTTTTCCTTTATTTCAATGAAAATTAGTTATTTGAGAAGAGTATATATCATTGCAGCTAAAGCATACATCCATGAAATGTTACTGATGTAGATGATGAAGCATACTCTCAGGTTTTTATTTTTCACTCTTTTAGATTCTGTAAAACAGTAGGGAAATACACATAACTGATAGAGACAATTAGAAGGCATTATGATCCATGGTCTCCTAATAATAGAATACTAACTGCCAAAAAAGAACAGCACATTTGTAGAGCAGGTAATTACTGAAATGCAAGCAAGACAGAGTATTCTGCTTTTTAATTTCCTACTTTATGATCTAAGCATAATCACTTTCATGGGAGGAATAATTCACCTCCCTACAGAGTAAATAGGAAGTGTTATGAGTGTAAAGTTTCTCGCTTCATGTTTTTACCCCCTTTTTAAGCCTGTGGAAACTGAGCTGCCTTTCTTGTGTGCATATGCCAAGAGAGTAATTGTGTGGAAATTATGTTTTCCCTAGGAGATAAACCATGTAGAACATAGCCTGAGATAAATTTCCCTGAACTCAAATGCTGGAAGATAATGTTTTCTTCCTTATATGAGTGTTTTTCTGGCTTCTATAGAAATGGGCCTGTTGCTGGGAGTCTTGGCTGTAGACCCAAGAAGGTGGGTTCAGCCCTGCAGTAGCATTTCTAGGTGATGACAGTCAATCAGCTTTGAAAATGATCAGAACTGCATCAGCCTTTGACATTGAAGTGTAACATTTTTTAGAAGATTTTTTTAAAGTCTAATTTGCTGTTCATTATTTTTTAAGTTATGTTGGAGATAATTCCTTGTTTTGCATCTGCTAGAGCTTGCATGCATTGATCCTGGTTGCAGATTTGGAAAAAGGCCTCTTGTTCTTCCATCCTAAGCTTTTAACACAAGAAAAGAAGCCCCCTTGGCTTTCACAGGGTAATGGCCTGATGGATACACCCTACGTCAGGCGGGAGGGGAGGTAGGGGATGTTCAGTTCTCTTGTGAGACAGAGCTGATGGCTGCTCACCAAGTTGTTCCATGCCTTCCCTGGAGCTAAAGAGCCATCAGAGAAGGTGTTGACAGCTAAAGAGCTGTTTGGGCAGGCTCCAATTTGGATTGTGATTTACTGTTTGGACACTGCAATATTGCAGAGTCCTTCCTGTGGTGAGCGCATGTGTTACAAGCTCCCTTTGGTTCTCTGCAGTGATAAGACAGAAGGGGAACCTGTGAATTGGATTTTTCATTTTTTTCCACTGTATTTTAACAAGAATGACAATTTTAGGGTTTTTTCTTTGTAGGCTAAACACAGTCCATTCAGGTATCGCTGCATTTTCAGCTTTGTATTAATTGTGACCACTTCAGAATGACTGTTTTCACTTCTAAATTACTCAGCAACAATAATTTAACTAAAAGATATTCTTAGCTTATCACTAATGCCTTGTAAGACCTTTCACCTCTGTGTTTGTTTGCATAATGCCAATAGATTTTTGCATGTAAAGAAGTCAGTTGAATAAATACCTTAGATTTGCGCCCAGATTTTAATTTGTCTTGGTATTCTCTTTATGTAGCTGCTACGTCAAGTCATCTTTAGAGATTGTTAGGGATACATTATGCCCATTTTATGCTGTCTTAAATAGACTTACTTTTAAAATAAAGTTTTAGAAGACAAATCTGAAGTTGGGTTGCTAGTCTACATGGTAAAATATGCCCTGATGGGAGCATAATGGGAGATTTGTAATCCACTGTAATAATATCTAATACTTTTTTTTTTAAGAAAGCAACAAGATGCCCTTACAGGGCATCATTACTAATTGAAAGTTGAGGAACAAATTATACAGGAAAAACAAACATAAAAGTGTACAGGTAGAAACTGGGTATGAACAATTTTAACTTTTAACATTTGGCTACAAGAAGCATTTAATTACTTAAATTAAGCAGTCATGTATTAATGGTGAAAAGATAATTAATTAGATTTCAAGTTGATATAATTCTATGTTCTACTTTCTCCTTAAAGTTGTCAGTTGCCGTGAACAGTTTTTTAAATAAAACCACCCCACCAATGTATTCTCTCATTCTCTTCTGTGGAGAACAGTGTGCTGGTGAAACTGCAGGTTTTAATTAAGGAATGTAGATTTTGTGGGAGAGCATTGCCTCAGTTAACTCAGAAAGGTCTGAGAGGTAGAAAAGGGAGATATCTGAAGAACTTGTGCTGGGCTGTGCTGGATAGACTGTCCGTGCACTGTTGCCTTTATTTATTCTCCCAGTCTGTCATGTTCCTTAATTCATCTGGGCATTTTATCAAATAAGACCAGGACTGAAATGATACAGAATTCACCGCATGCCAATGGGCTGAGGATCATGTTCTGATTTTGACCAAATTTGGCTACCTTCTAATGCAATAAAATACTTAGGATACTACTTGTTTAAGTAGGTTTCTGAGGACAATGGGATAATGGTTTAATAGTTAATTAGAAACAAAGTTCTGCTTTATAAGCATAAAATGGTCTGAATTAACCACTTAGGGAGTAAGATGCAAATGTATAAACCTAGAGAGTACTGAGGAACTGAGATGGCAGTTTAGAAATGGCTTTTTGAACTGCAAGTTATATTTAATGAGTTATTTCTAACCTGAATCTCATGGAGTTTATTCCAAATAGCCATGACATTATCCCACATGCGTAATGTATGATTTAAATATAGTTGTGACCTGAAAAGAACAGGAAAATAACCTAATTCAAAAATAGTCAGAGCTGTGCTCCTTGTTTCCAAGCAGAAATTAAGGCTGTGATTGAACTGTTACACTCTCCTCATCATACTGCACTGGGAATACACCCTCTTTCTCACCATTTTAATCTTCCTTAACCCAGACGTGCTTTGCCATAGCCCTTCCATGCGTCTAGGCTCATAGTGTTTTCCTCTTTGTTACTTATTGTTATCTTAAAACAGCTCTTTTTTTCCCAGCCTCTGCTTTCAGAACTGATGGCAACAAGCTTAACTATACATCTGCTTACTTTGGTACCGTGCCTTGTAGTTGCACTGGCTTTCTTTACATTAAATGTTGCATCTGTTGTTATTGATCTGGCAGGAACTGCTGCCATGCAGTGTATTTGGTGTCATTTCAACCTTGGTTTTGTATGATAAAATGGTATGCAACATTGGAGATCCTGCTTTGCATCCAAGTGGTGCTCCTAGGTGAGGAGCTGTGACAGTAAAACCCTGTATAGCACATGCATGGGAGAAACCATCTGTAAAAAACTGAAAGTGGATGACTGGCTAATTATGATATAACTGCTGTAATCTTGCCAGAGCCATTGGCCCCATGCGATTGGGCTGCCTGTAGAAGAGAGGAAAGGTGAAACTGTCAAAAAAAAAAGTGAGAAAATAATGGTAATTCAAACAAATGTGCATGTACATATTTATGTGGATATGTCTCCAAGTATGAAGGTTCCTAAGAGTATCTATGTACCTCTGAATAGAAACCAGAGAAAACTGTCCTATCTACAGGTTTTATCTCTCCAGATTAATTCTCTATGCATCTTATGCTCAGTTTACCTTACTTGACTGAAAATACTCAGACTCATGACAAACAAACTTTTATCTCCACTAAAAGCTATAAGCTTTGCTGCTAAGTTGATGCTTCTGTTCATACTTTTAAAATGGTGGCATACAAGATTTATGGCCAAAACCTGAACCTGGAAAGAGAGCGTTGCTGTGTGTAATTTAAAATGAATCTGTTTTTAAGACTACCTTCCTGTGGCATTTCCAAAGCACATTACTGAGAAAGGTGTAGTAGTTCTCTTCAAGATGATCAGTTCTTCCCTCAACCAAAGCTACGAATTATGTCTTCATCTGTCTCAAAAATGACTGGGCATCCCACCTGAGAACTGTTTTCCAACAGGTTAAAATTTAATGCAGATATGTTTGAACAAGGAAATTAAAAAAAAAAGCAATTAAAATGTGATTTCAACAGGCAAGGTTGAGTTGTTCTAGAACTGCTGCATTGTTTTGATCACCAAGAAGTTTTAAGATATTGAACTCAAACAAGTACCTTATATATAGTCACAATTTTCTGGGATCAACACTTGAGTAATTTGTCTGATTATATATATTTTCACAAGGGTGAGATACTCTTTTCTTGCAGAGACTTTGCAATGAACTAAGCCAAACACTGTTTTCCCTTCAGCATCAATCATGTAAATGCTCTTTTTCCCATCATTTACTTATATTGCCTATGGCAAAACCAACCTCTACCATAAATGTGGCATTCTTTTTGTCCTTTTTATTATGTGACATTTTTAGTAACTAAATACACATCTTAGCTCTATGTGGATTTTTATTTATATTTCTGTTAATGTTTGCATACAAATGTGTATATTTATTGATGTTTTAAAAACAGTTTTTAAAAAATTCAGTCTGTTTATTTGGGCTCTTAATTGACATAATAACTGCCAGGCAATGGAAATGAAGATGTCGAAATACTTTGCATAAATAAAACTAATAAGCCCTGTAACTTTTTTATCAAAAGCAAATCCATGAAGAGATAGCTTGTTTTAAAAATGCTTATTAAATAAATTCTGGTAGAACTTTACATGCTTTCTTCCTTTTCATTTAACCTTTCCATTTTTATTCCTATGGAAGCTAGTGAAAATAAAATTAATCAACGCTAAGATTTTTATACTGTTTTTTTGTTTATTAACATAATTGATTGACTCACTAGTTCTTGTCAACTGTTGTTTCTCTCCTCATTTAAACAGTTTTGAAACTTATAGTTCCAAATGAGTCGTGACCACGGTCCTATGGATTTCCTTGCAGTTTCTGTAAAAGTTTTGCTCTGATGTCAAACGTATCATGGTGGTCTTTAGAAGTTGTGATTAGGTCATTCAGAATTAGAAAATTTAGCACAGTAGTAGATTGTCATCTGAGCAGTGCAAACTAATTCCCCACGAATATAAAACTATAACTTTTTGATAAGTCATGAAAGAGCTATAGCTTGAGATAGTTAAGGCTTGAATTTCAGGATTATTATACATGTTTGAGTAGTCTCATTTTCCTTTAGTTCTCCTTTTTTGATATTTTGACAGTAAGCTTTCTGGAGCAGCAATGCATCTCTAGCTCTATGTTTCAGTGCTAAATATACTAAAAAAATGTAATAATATATTAAACATTATGTGTGCTAAACCTAGGGGAGCAGAGAGAAGGGGAAAAAAAGAAAATCTAGCAAGAGAAGGGGCAAGCAATCTCATGTCTGTAAATGACTTTTTTTCTCTATAACTGGTGCTTCTTGTTAGCTGCTGCTGTCTAGAAAACCGATATAAAAAAGCTCAACTGTGATATTTTCCCTGACTATCATCTTTTAGTTTAAGCTATGTGAAAATTACACAAGTGATATGGCTGGCAGTAACACAGACCTTTTGAATTGCGTCCACTGCCCTGACATCATTTGTGGCTGGAAGCTGAGAACTCTATTAATTTCTTCCCTCTCTGTGTTCTTGTCATTGCAAATACTCAGCAGAATCAGTCCAATGAAAAAGAAACAAGACTGGTAGCCCTCACAAGAAAATGACTCTCTGGATTCCTAAGAGAGAAAGTATATTCAATGTAACTACTTCTTAATCTGCTACATAGTACTTTTATTAATTTTATGTGTATGTATTTTTATTTTACTATATTTTCATAATTGTTATTATGGAAATAAAGTCTGACCTTCATGGAAATTATGACTATACTAGAACTATGTCTGGCAGTTTAGGACACTGAGGGAATTTATACTCGAAATCACAATGTCTGATACTTTCTCTCAAGATGGCTTGAAGACTTACTAGCCTTCAACTAGCCTTAGCTTAGCTTTTTCTCCATTTTCCTTAACAGCCACCATCTTTTAATCTATGTTTATGTTTTGGGACTCCAGTTTTGACTGGCATCTCCAGGTTTGCAGTAATTTTATCATATAATAATTGAATTAATTAGTAAATTACAAAGGCATATTCTTGCTGATCATCATGCCAGTTCAGTTCCCTTGTTCCAATTCTTGGATGTCCATCAATCTTTGGTGGTCTGGCTTGCTTAGGGCAGTTTGGGACAGGTATAGAAGCAGGTTTCTAGCTACCTAGAGGACTTCAGTAGGGTCAGGCACACGCAGACCGCATCAGGGGTAGGCAGCAGCTGAGCTGGACTGTTGTGAACACTATACTTGGGACTGAAGTGCCTCAGATTCACCCATGTTCTGCTTCCATGGCTCTATCCTAAGTGTTCGCTCTACAGTATTTGCACCATTTCTCCTCTCCATTTGCATCTAACATTTTGTGTGTGCGGTATTCCATTCAGTTAGCAGAGTAGGTAGATAGTATTTTGGGGCCTGACATTGTTCATTTCGCTGGATGATTTATGCTTGAAAACCTGATATAGGAATAGAGAGATACAAATCTGCTAAATATTTTTTTAGCATTTTCACATTTCTGATGTTTTACATGGATAAAGTTTTTCAAACTATAGTTTATTTTTAAATTGAGCTACAAATGTACTTGAGTGACCTCCAGCTGTTTTTTCACACTGAGAAATATACCCCCAGGCATTTATTCTGTAACATCTTTTCAGTCCCCCACCTCTTTTATGTCATGGAAGTGTCTTGGGAAGACAGAAAGCATGTGCTCTGTGCTCTGCACTTGCAGGCAATGGCTGCGGAGGGTCAGAGTGTTACCGGGGGTTCGGGTTCCTTCAGAAAAATTGTTGCTCCACTTTCCAGTGGGCAGTTCCCCAGAAAGAATAGAAGAGCTGATCTCACCTCTGATCCTCTTGAAGGGACTTCTGATTCATATTTACAAGAAGTAAGTAAAGAATACTATGACCAGGACTAGAGGGGCCCTGCCTCCAGCCAGGCGGAGGAGAGGGGCAACCGAGTTTATTGGACTGTGTGGATTAGATGGCCTGGCACATCAGACCCACAGGAATATAGGGCTTTAGTGGACACCGGTGCACAGTGTACCCTAATGCCATCAAGCCATATAGGGGCAGAACCCATTTGTATTTCTGGAGTGACAGGGGGATCCCAACAGCTGACTGTGCTGGAGGACGAAGTGAGCCTAACTGGGAATGAGTGGCAGAAGCACCCCATTGTGACTGGCCCAGAGGCTCCATGCATCCTGGGCATAGACTACCTCCGGAGAGGGTGTTTCAAGGACCCAAAAGGGTACCGGTGGGCTTTTGGTATAGCTGCCTTGGAGACAGAAGAAATTAAACAGCTGTCCACCTTGCCTGGTCTCTCAGAGGACCCTTCTGTTGTGGGGTTGCTGAGGGTCAAAGAACAACAGGTGCCGATCGCTACCACAACAGTGCACCGACAGCAATATCGCACCAACCGAGACTCCCTGATCCCCATCCATGAGCTGATTCGTCGGCTGGAGAGCCAAGGAGTGATCAGCAAGACTCGCTCACCCTTTAACAGCCCCATATGGCCAGTGCGAAAGTCTAATGGGAAGTGGAGATTAGCAGTGGACTACTGTGGTCTGAATGAAGTCAAGAGCTGGATCCACCCAAGAGTCCTGAGAGAGCTGGCAGAGGAGCTTGCCAAGCCACTCTCCATCATTTATCAGCAGTCCTGGTTAACAGGGGCGGTCCCAGATGGCTGGAGGCTTGCCAGTGTCACGCCCATCTACAAGAAAGGCCGGAAGGAGGATCCGAGGAACTACAGGCCTGTCAGGTTGACCTCTGTACCAGGGAAGATTATGAGGTTCATCTTAGAGGATGCTCACAGGGCATGTGCAGGACAACCAAGGGATCAGGCCCAGCCAGCATGGGTTCCTGAAAGGCAGGTCCTGCTTGACCAACCTGATCTCCTTCTATGACCAGGTGACCTGCCTAGTGGATGAGGGAAAGGCTGTGGACGGTGTCTCCCTGGACTTTAGTAAAGCCTTTGATGCCGTCTCCCACAGCATTCTCTTAGAGAAACTGGCGGCTCGTGGTGTAGACAGGTGTACTCTTCGCTGGGTAAAGAACTGGCTGCATGGCCAAGCCCAGAGAGTTGTGCTGAATGGCGTTAAATCCGGCTGGTGGCCGGTCACAAGCGGTGTTCCCCAGGGCTCGGTTCTGGGGCCGGTCTTGTTCAATATCTTTATAGATGATCTGGATGAGGGGATCGAGTGCTCCCTCAGTAAGTTTGCAGATGACACCAAGCTGGGTGGGAGTGTTGATCTGCTGGAGGGTAGGAGGGCTCTGCCGAGGGATCTGGACAGGCTGGATCGATGGGCAGAGGTCAACTGTATGAGGTTGTCCTGGTTTCAGCCAGGATAGAGCTGGTTTTCCTCACAGAAGCTAGTGTGAGACTGTGTTTTGGATTTGGGATGAGGAACTGTTGATAATGTGCTGATGTTTTGGGTTGTTGCTGAGCCGTCAAGGACAGTCCAGCTTCTTGTGCTGGCCTGCCAGCGAGCAGGCTGGGGGTGCACGGGGAGCTGGGAGGGGACACAGCCGGGACAGCTGACCCAGACTGGCCAAAGAGATATTCCCTACCATACGACGTCATGCCCAGTACATAAACTGGAGTTGGCCGGGGGGGCGGAAATCGCTGCTCGGGGACGGGCTGTCGATCACGGGGTGGTGAGCAATTTCTGTATTGGGCATCACTTGTTCTTATACATTCCTTTGTTGGTATTATCATTGTTGTTCCCTTCTTTCTTTCTGTCCTATTAAACCGTGTTTATCTCAACCCACGAGGTTTTTCCTAATTCTCTCCCCCGTCCCGCTGTGGGAGGGAGAGTGAGCGAGCGGCTGCGTGGTGCTTAGTTGCCGGCTGGGGCTAAACCACGACAGAGGTTTAATAAGGCCAAGTGCTGAGTCCTGCACTTTGGCCACAACAACCCCATGCAACGCTACAGGCTTGGGGAGGAGTGGCTGGAGAGCTGCCTGGCAGAAAGGGACCTGGGGGTGCTGGTTGACAGCCGGCTGAACATGAGCCGGCAGTGTGCCCAGGTGGCCAAGAAGGCCAACAGCGTCCTGGCCTGTATCAGAAATTGTGTGGCCAGTAGGAGTAGGGAAGTGATCGTGCCCCTGTACTCGGCACTGGTGAGGCCGCACCTTGAATACTGTGTTCACTTTTGGGCCCCTCACTACAAGAAGGATGCTGAGGTGCTTGAGCGTGTCCAGAGAAGGGCAACAAAGCTGGTGAGGGGTCTGGAGCACAAGTCTTATGAGGAGCGGCTGAGGGAACTGGGGTTGTTCAGTCTGGAGAAGGGGAGGCTGAGGGGAGACCTTATTGCTCTCTACAACTACCTGAAAAGGGGTTGTGGCGACATGGGTGTTGGTCTCTTCTCGGTGATAGGATGAGAGGAAATGGCCTCAAGTTGCGCCAGGGGAGGTTTAGATTGGAAATTAGAAATAATTTCTTCACCGAGAGGGTGGTCAATCATTGGAAAAGGCTTCCCATGGAGGTGGTGGAGTCACCATCTCTGGAAGTATTCAAAAAATGTGTGGATGTGGTGCTTCAGGACATGGTTTATGGGACATGGTGGTGTTGGGTTAATGGTTGGACTTGATGATCTTGAAGGTCCTTTCCAACCTTAGAGATTCTGTGATTCTGTGATTCTCTGAAGCCGCCACTGAGTGTTGCTGTGCCGCACATGCTAGAACTCCAGTACGATCTGGAGTCAAAGGCAGCCAAGTGGTATGCAACAATTGATATTGCTAATGCGTTTTTCTCAATTCCTTTGGCAGCAGAGTGCAGGCCCCAGTTTGCTTCCACTTGGAGGGGCGTCCAGTACACCTGGGATCGACTGCCCCAGGTGTCGAAACACAGCCCTACCATTTGCCATGGGCTGATCCAGACTGCACTGGAACAGGGTGAAGCTCCAGAGCATCTGCAATACATTGATGACATCATTGTGTGGGGCAACACATCAGAAGAAGTTTTTGAGAAAGGGAAGAAAATAGTTCAAATCTTTCTGAAAGCTGGTTTTGCCATAAAACAAAGTAAGGTCAAAGGACCTGCACCGGATATCCAGTTTTTAGGAATAAAATGGCAAGATGGACGTCATGGCATGTATTTAGGAAATAATTCATCTATTCCTTATCTCAGATAAGTGGTCCGGACTCCAGATTCTCAGTGAGAAATGCCTTAGTATTTGTTTTTCATTCTATTGCAAAAATGTCTTAGTCCTGTTACAGTGCACGTAGGAATGTGTCTGTGTTTTGTCTGATGTTGTAGAGGCTTTTGGGATGAGGAGAACCTTTCCTGCTTATTTCTAAAGATAAGCAAATGTTATTTCTGCAGCCTATTCCAAAATTTCATTATCGAATTGAAACTAGTATGTTTCATAATTTTCTGAACTGGTGTTTCTGTCTTATTTCCACTGAAAATTAACTTGTCTCCATTTGCCTTCCTGAGCCTTGCCAGTTGTCACATTACTCTAAGGTAGTTATAACCACTGGTGACAGAAGAGGTGGTAGTGGTTGCTTTTAAAGTGTCAGTGCTGGCAGCTCATGAAAAGGTAATAACAGTGCTACACAGAACAGTTGCTCGTTGTTGGGAAAATGATCAATGCCAATGCACTGTAATAATTCTGTTTCTGTCTATTATTAGTGAACTCTGTAAAGTGACCAGGCTTTTTGATGTATGCAGACTAAGATGCATTTGCTGAAATATGACGACTCATTTTCAGGAACAGATAAAATCATTATACTGCCTGGAACAGTTTTGATGCTGTCTGGCTTTTACTTTTCCATTACAGCATACATTATTTAATGTTTTTCTTATCTTAAGGTCTATATACTTTCTCTGCTCTTTGCAATAGTAAAAAGCTAATAATACGGAAAGAACAAAATTTACAGTGGAAATTATTTTTAGGGAGAGCTCATGATACCCAATATTTATGCCATTACTTGTCCCAAGGAATTTGTTGCGCATAAATATCTGAGCATGTATTATTGTAACTCGATGTGGGATTTTGTTATTTGAAGTCTGGATATGTGAATGAGTATGATTAAGAAACTATTGGTCTTTCACTTCTTCATTCATTTTCATAACAGATTATTCCTTTCCTAAGTTTTGGAATTATTTTCTTTTTTCCAGTTACTCAATACTGCAGCCTCTCAAAAAAAATAATTGTCTGGGCCATTACTGTTATTAACAGGGAAATAAAATAACAAATTTTGATACCTAAGGCTTAGCATTATCAGGTACTACTCATTCGTATTTATCTTCTGGAATCTAGAATACTTTGCTCAAGGCCTAAGTTCCCTGTACAGCGTATGAGGAAAGTAACCCATAGATGCAACTTTCAGAACAGGATTCAAAGCAATCCTAAAAGCCGCGCCCCCAAAAGCATACATTCACCTTGACCAAGATGCAGTGTGTAAATAATATAAAACACAGAGGCCAGGGTAGTGTAGGATTCTTCCCTTCAATATAGACTGTACTGTGGTGGTTCAGGCATATGTCCTGGGAGATGGAGGCAGGTCTTTCAGCCTGAAAAGGGGGCCCACCTCTGTCATAATGAAGTAATTATCTACTAAGCTATTATATAAATGCTAGGTATTTCGTTATTAAAACTAGTGCCGCAAATAGTCACTTCTTAATTCGGTGAGAAGCCAACTCCCACTGGCTTGTATTAGGCTGCTTTGAAAAGGCCTACAAAACTGGCCTTCAGAAAATTAAGAGAAGAAATTTATTGGGGGACTTCAACTTACCAGATGTCTGCTGGAAGTACAACACAGCAGAGAGGAAACAGTCTAGGAGGTTCCTGGAGTGTGTGGAGGATAACTTCCTGACACAGCTGGTAAGTGAGCCTATCACGTGTGGTACCCCGCTTGACCTGCTGCTTATGAACAGCAAAGGACTGGTGGGAGATGTGGTGGTCGGAGGCCGTCTTGGGCTTAGTGACCATGACATGATAGAAATCTTGATTCTGAGCGAAGTAAGGAGAGGGGTCAGCAAAACTGCTACCATGGACTTCTGGAGGGCAGACTTCAGCCTGTTCAGGTCACTGGTTGAGCGAGTCCCTTGGGAGACAGTCTTGAAGGACAAAAGGGTCCAGGAAGGCTGGACAGCCTTCAAGAAGGAAATCTTAAAGGCACAGGAGCAGGCGGTCCCCATGTGCCGTAAGAAGAGCTGGCAGGGAAGGCAACCGGCCTGGCTGAACAGGGAGCTTTTGCTGGGACTCAGGGAAAAGAGGAGAGTTTATGACCTCTGGAAGAAATGGAAGGCAACTCAGGAAGAGTACAAGGATCTCGTTAGGTCATGCAGAGAGACAATTAGAAAGGCAAAATCCCAGCTAGAACTCAATCTGGCCACGGTCATATGGGAAAACAAAAAATGTTTTTACAAATATATTAACAGCAAGAAGAGAGCCAAGGAGAATCTCCATCCCTTATTGGATGTGAGGGGGAACATTGTCTCCAAGGATGAGGATTAAGGTTGAGGTACTTAATGCCTTCTTTGCCTCAGTCTTTAACAGCCAGACTAAGTATCCTCAGGGTATTCAGCTCCCTGAGCTGGAAGACAGGGATGGAGAGCAGAATAAATTCCCCATAATCCAGCAAGAAACAGTTAAGGACCTGCTACACATCTGGACTCCCACAAGTCTATGGGGTCTGATGGGATCCACCCAAGAGTCCTGAGAGAGCTGATGGAGGAGCTTGCCAAGCCACTCTCCATCATTTATCAGAAGTCCTAGTTAACAGGGGAGGTCCCAGATGGCTGGAGGATTGCCAGTGATGTGACACCCATCTGCAAGAAGGGCCGGAAGGAAGATCCGGGGAACTACAGGCCTGTCAGCTTGACCTCTGTACCAGGGAAGATTATGGAGCGGTTCATCTTAGAGGATGCTCACAGGGCATGTGCAGGACAACCAAGGGATCAGGCCCAGCCAGCATGGGTTCCTGAAAGGCAGGTCCTGCTTGACCAACCTGATCTCCTTCTATGACCAGGTGACCCGCCTAGTGGATGAGGGAAAGGCTGTGGACATTGTCTATGTGGACTTTAGTAAAGCCTTTGATGATGTCTCCCACAGCAATATCCTAGAGAAGCTGGCGGCTCGTGGCATAGACAGGTGTACTCTTTGCTGTATAAAAAACTGTCTGGACGGCCAAGCCCAGAGAGTTGTGGTGAACGGAGTTAAATCCAGTTGGCAGCCGGTCACAAATGGTGTTCCCCAGGGCTCAGTTTTGGGTCTGGTCTTTACTCTAAGTATTGAAAAACCGCATAGACGTGGCACTTCAGGACATGGTTTAGTGGGCATAGTGGTGTTCGTTGATGGTTGGTCTTGATGATCTTAAAGGTCTTTTCCAACCTTAATGGTTCTGTGATTCTGTGATTCTGTATTTAGAATACTCAAAATGCTTTAAGTTGAAAGTCAGCATTAAGCTGTATGGGCTGTCACAGAACCCCGCATATCTTTATGTTTTATTATCACCTTCAAAGAACCTAAGGAAATAGGCAGCAGCTTTAGTGGGAATTTGTCCATCATAAATTTATATGACAGTTTAGGTTTTATATCGTGTTCATAACCACACTGAATTTTGTTTCATTTAAAGCGTCGACAACAACCCTGACACCCCATGACTGTGGTATTTCTTGAGTGTGCTGGAGTGTGCTCTATGCTCTGTTCTTAGTTTTGACTTCACAGCAAATAAGGCTGAAAATGATTTGAAGTTGGGAAATTAAGTTATGGGTTTAGCTAAGGTTAAATGATGTATTTATTAACCCACTGTGCTTTAAATTTAGTCAGTTTCTACTTTGCCATGTTTCCTGTTTGGCACTAGATATCCCATCATCTAGGTATTATTTTCACGTTGTCCTTTAAATTGCATTTGAGTACAGTTTATCTGTATGGAACAGAAGGTCACGCTATTGTGTGAGCAAAGTATGATTGTATGGGAACTCAACTGGCTAGAAAAAAACCCCAAACTTAGGAAATAAATAGTGCTTCAAAGAAGTACATACATAACTGGAGGTATTCCACAGGGTCCTGTCCTGGGTCTGTCCAGGTCAGATAAACGCTGTAGGTGTAGGTAATCCTACCTTCAGACCATCTGATCTCTTGGAGTGCTTCTAGCCCATGCTTCCAGGGATGTAAAGAGAATTGTGTCCTCAGCCTGAGCTTTGAATTTATCTCTTTGTCTCTCTTTGCTGTTAATCCAAGGTTGGTTTTGAATCTTCATGCTATTACAGTCTTAAATTTCTTTGTTTCATTATTATGGCAGGAATAGGAATTTTAATGTTTTTATGCCATACTGTTGGGGTTCCCCCCTCCCTTTTCCTTTATTCTCTCCTCTGCTCCCTCTTTCACTTTCACCAGGATGTCCATTGCATTGGAAGGTAGGAGCCACTGTTGGCTCATCTTTCTGCTACATTTTGCACAAGCTCCAATGATGTGACAAACTCTCTTTGCTGTGAGGCTGTGGGCTGTGGGACAGGTTGGAAGCATATGATCTATGATAAGAATCAGTGAGAGAGGGTAAGTCTGTAAAGAGTTTTTGTAAAATGGACCAGTTACTGGTTGTAAGATCTTTTTTCAGTAGTTCAATATTTATTTAACATTGAGCTCCATTCACTTCTCTATTAAGCTGCTAAACTAATCCTGAAACACAGTAACTAAAGATTCATATTTTCTGATTAATTAAATGGAAGTTGTTCACGAAGATAGCAACATGAAAGCTTTGGGGAAAATATGTTGTCCTGATTTATCCACAGTAAGCAATTTGTTATCGTCAGACATTTAATATATAAGGCCAAATTTTGGCACATCCATTAATTGAGTCATGAACTTCATCATTCATCAGTTTTCCAATAAATGGCATAAAATCTATGTGTTTTGATCTTGTGGAGGAGCAAGTGAAATCGCTATGAATAAACTGAACACACTCATTTTTTTCATAGAAGTAACTAAAAAAGTTACATTAGGTCATTAAGAGACATTGGAGAGAATCAGATTATCTAGTTTTAGTTTTGCCTGATTCAAATGGTTAACAAAGTCTAACACCCCCCCAAATGATGATATTCTAGTCTAATAATGAATTTAAATACAGTATCACAAGACTGCAAGATGGAATAAAGCTAATACTGTACAAGCAGTACAGTTAAATTGCAAGAGCAGGCAACAAAGACTTCAGTTTTGTATTATAATGGATAATGCAATCTATGCCCTTGTCTCAGCTAAGTAGGACAAGGACATTTACATCTTATACAATCCATTGACAAGTTCTTAAGAAACCTTACATCAAATAGAGTTCTATATTTGTTCATTAATTGTACTATAGTGCTACCTGAAATACTTTATTTGATGTTGGAAGTCACATTGTTTCAGATGCAGCAAGAGTCTGCCCAAGGTTGTCAGCTGCTGGAGAGGCAAATAGAGAGCAATCTATTGGCCTGTTTAGTTCACCATAAAGGACTTGTTTTTTCAATACATCCAAACCTTCCCCTAATTATATTTATGATATTTCTATTTATATACAGTATTACAAACTAGACTGAATGTATCAGGTCTATTAAAAATTACTAATTACAGGCAAAACTAAATAAACCAAGTATAATTCTAAAGCAGTACAGAACGATTAACAGAAAACATATCTCAGTGTACCATCAGATGAAATACATGCTTCCTGATAATTTTACTTGTAGAGTCAATTGGAATGGCACAGATAAGGCTTACCACCTCTCAGTGGAAATAGAGAAATTATGTATTAATTGAATGCACATTTTTAATAAGGAGTATGAAACACAAGGTCAGGATACGACAACAACTTTGAAGAAGCAGTGCCAGTAATTTACTCTGTGGGAGAGTTATTTTTTCCACCAATATTCTATTTAGTGCTCCACTAGCATGTCAGAAAAATGTAGACTTCCATTTTTCTAGACTAACAACAAAAGAAACATAATGAATATGACTGTGACTGTTCATTTATTTTCAAGCAGGGAAGTACTGTGGTTTTCTGAGAAGAGAGAGGAAAAAAGTAGGTATCATTCTGTAGGCAAAATAGTTTTGTTAGATTAATCTAGCTAACACATTTCTAATCTATGACACATTAGAATTTACCGAATTAACCTGCTGTTATTTTCTGTAACTATGTAAATAGTATATGCTCCATTTAGAATACATAAATACATAAATTTTATCTCAGAAGTTGCTGAACGTTCTCACTTTCTTGCAGTGTATACACTGAGTTTGCTTTTATTAATATTTCAAATCACATGTGAACTTACACTATTGGTGTTTATTTTGAACTTACTACTTGCAAAGGTTTTGTACAACAAATATATGATTGTAAAATGTACACAATTCTATTCTGAGAAATATGATTCTCTATGATTTTATGATTTTGAAAGTAGCCAAAGGTAATTTTCTAAGTAATGCTGGGTTTACCATTAAAGAGGACAAGGAATATGCTTATATGTATAATGGGAAAAAGCTGTGAAAGATTTAGAGAGAGCCTAGTGGGGTGGTGTTCTGGTTTCCAACCCTTGCAATGGGCACTGCGGCTACTCAAACCCGGCGAAAGGCACTGCAGATGAAATAGAGAACCAACCCCTGTTGGTATCAGTTGCCCCTATACACAAGAAGAAATGGACACAAAAGCCAGCTTATTTAGTAAAGGATGATGAAGCAGAGCCATCATGAGAACCGGAGGAGGAAGAACTAGAGATAACCACCCGATCCCTATCCCTGAGTGAGCTGCAAGATATACGAAAAGACTTCAGCCGAAGTCCAGGCAAGAACATTGTTACCTGGATGCTCCGATGCTGGGATAACAGAGCGGGTAGCCTGGAATTAGAGGGTAAGGAAGCCAAAAAGCTGGGGTCCCTGTCTAGGGAAGGGGACATTGACAAAGCGATTGGAAAAGTGCACAAGCCCTCAGTCTCTGGAGGCGACTCCTGTATGGCGTGAAGATATCCCTTCAAGGAAGATGTTCTACGTCACCCAGGCAAATGGACCACCATGGAGAGAGGTATCCAGTACCTGAGGGAATTAGCTGTGACAGAGGTGATTTATAATAACCCGGGCAACACAGATCCAGATGAAGCCCAGTGCACATGACCCATGTGGTGGAAGTTTGTACGGAGTGCACCATCGTCGTGTACCAACTCATTAGCAATAATGACCTGGAAAGACGAAGAGGGACCAATGGTGGATGAATTGGCTGGCCAACTCCAGCAATATGAAGAAACTCTCTCCTCCTCCCTACAGGTCTGCATCTCGGCTGTGGAAAAACTATCCAAAAAGTCTGAAAACCTATTCAAAAAGCTGTCCCGGGAGTTCCAGCAACTCAAAGAGGATATGTCCTACTCCCCACCTGTATGGTCCAGTATCTCAGCTGTTAGGAGTAAATGTTCTTAGGGGTAAACGTTCTGCTCAAGAGAGTGGATATAGGGGATACACACCTTGGGCCACCCTGTGGTTTTATCTGTGTGACCACGGAGAGGACATCAGGAAGTGGGATAGAAAATCTACCTCAAACCTAGAGGCACGCGTATGTGCGTTGCAACATAGAATAGTCACAAAAGGGGGTTCTTTAAGAAAAATTGCTGCTCCAGTTTCCAGTGAGCATTTTCCCAGACCGAGTAGAAGGGCTGGTCTGACTTCCAACCTTACTAAACGAACTTCTGATTTATATTTGCAGGAAGTGAGTAATGACCAGGATTAGACAGGCTCTACCTCCAGCCAGGTGGAGGGGAGGGATAACCGAGTTTATTGGACTGTGTGGATTCGATGGCCTGGCACATCAGACTCACAGGAGTATAAAGCCCTAGTGGACACCTGTGCACAGTGCACTTTAATACCATTAGATTACAAAGGGGCAGAGTCCATATGTATTTCTGGAGTGATGGGAGGAACCCCAGAACGGTATGTGTTGCAGGCTGATGTAAGCCGAACTGGGAGTGAGTGGCAGAAGCACCCCATTGTGACTGGCTCAGAGGCTCCATGCATCCTGGGCATAGACTACCTCAGGAGAGGGTATTTCAAGGACCCAAAAGGGTACTGGTGGGATTTTGGCATAGCTGCCTTGGAGATGGAAGAAATGAAACAGCTGTCCACCTTGCCTGGTCTCTCAGAGGACCCTTCTGTTGTGGGGTTGCTCAGGGATGAAGAACAAAAGGTGCCGATCGCTACCACAATAGTGCACTGGTGGCAATATTGCACCAACCGAGACTCCCCGATTCCCATCCATAAGCTGATTCAACAGCTGGAGAACCAAGAAGTGATCAGCAAGACTCGCTCACCCTTTAACAGCCCCATATGGCCAGTGCGAAAGTCTAATGGGAAGTGGAGATTAGCAGTGGACTATTGTGGTCTGAATGAAGTCATGCTGCCACTGAGTGCTGCCATGCCGCAAATGCTAGAACTCCAGTACGGACTGGAGTCAAAGGCAGCCAAGTGGTATGCAACAATTGATATTGCTAATGCGTTTTTCTCAATTCCTTTGGCAGCAGAGTGCAGGCCCCAGTTTGATTCCACTTGGAGAGGCGTCCAGTACACCTGGAATCGACTGCCCCAGATGTCGAAACACAGCCCTACCATTTGCCATGGGCTGATCCAGACTGCACTGGAACAGGGTGAAGCTCCAGAACACCTGCAATACGATGATGACATCATCATATGGGGCAACAGAGCAGAAGACGTTTTTGAGAAAGGGAAGAAAATAGTCCAAATCCCTTTGAAAGGCAGTTTTGCCATAAAACAAAGTAAGGTCAAAGGACCTGCGAGGAGATCCATTTTTTAGGAATAAAATGGCAAGATGGACGTCGTCAGATCCCAATGGATGTGATCAACAAAATAACAGCTATGTCTCCAACAACTAGCAAAAAGGAAGCACAAGCATTTTTCGGCACTGGGATTTTGGAGAATGCATCTTCCAAATTACAGTCTGATTGTAAGCCTTCTCTATCAAGTGTCCTGGAAGAAGAATGAATTCAAATGGGGCCCTGAGCAATGATAAGCCTTTGAACAAATAAAGTCTTTGGCAGAAAACACCAGGAGAGACCCAAGGTCGATCCCTAGGGTTTCGGAGTCGGGTATCCAGAGGATCTGAGGCCCGCTATAGTCCAACTGAAAAAGAGATATTGGCAGCATATGAAGGGGTTCGAGCTGCTTTGGAACTGGTTGGTACTGAAGCACAGCTCCTCCTGGCACCCCGATTACTGGTGCTGGGCTGGATGTTCAAAGGGAGGGTCCCTTCTATGCACCATGCAGCTGATGCTATGTGGAGTATGTGGATCACACAGATCACACAGTGGACTTGAACAGGAAACCCCAGTTGCCCAGGAATCTTGGAAGTGATCATGGACTGGCCAGAAGGCAAAGATTCTGGAATATCACCGGAGGAGGTGGTGACACATGCTGAAGAGGCCCCACTGTATAATAAACTGCCAGAAAATGGAAAGCACTATGCCCTGTTCACTGATTTGTCCTGTCACATTGTGGGAAAGCATTGGAGGTGGATGACTCCAATATGGAGCCTATATAACAATTCGCAGAAGCTGCTGAAGGAAAAGGTGAATTGAGTCATTTTGTGGAGGTGAAAGTCATCCAGCTGGCTGAATGAGAAAAATGGCCAGTAATTTTTCTCTGTATTGACTCATGGATGGTGCCAAATACCTTGTGGGGTGGTTACAGGAATGGAAGCAGAGCAACTGGCAGCACAGAGGCAAACCTATCTGGGCTGCTGCATTATGGCAACATATTGCTGTCCGGCTAGTGAATCTGGTTGTAAAAGTACGTCACGTAGATGCCCGCATACTCAGAGTTGGGCCACTGAAGAACATATAAACAACCAGCAAGTGGATCAGGCTGTTAAGATTGAAGTGACTCAGGTGGATCTGGACTGACAACAACAGGGTGAATTATTTATAGCTCAGTGGGCCCATGACACCTCAGGCCATCAGGGACGAGATGCAACATATAGATGGGCTCAGGATCGAGGGGTGGACTTGACCATGGACGCTATTGCACAGGTTATCCATGAATGTGAAACGTGCACTGCGATCAAACAAGCCAAGCAGTTAAAGCCCCTCTGATATGAAGGACGATGGCTGAAATATAAATATGGGGATTGACTATATCACACTTGCACAAACCTGCCAAGGCAACCGCTATGTGTTTACAATGGTAGAAGCAACCACCGGATGGCTGGAAACATATCCTATGCCCCAAGCCACCACCCGGAACACTATTCTGGACCTTGAAAAGCAAGTCTTATGGTGACATGACACCCCAGAAAGAACTGAGTCAGACAATGGGACTCATTTCTGAAACAACCTCACAGACACCTGGACTAAGGAGCATGGCATTGAGTGGGTATATCACATCCCCTATCATGCACCAGCCTCTGGGAAAATCAAAAGATACAATGGACTGTTAAAGACTACCCTGGGAGCAATGGGCAGTGGGACGTTCAAACATTGGGATAAACATTTAGCAAAAGCCACCTGGTTAGTCAACATTAGGGGATCTGCCAATCGAGCTGGCCCTGCCCAATCAAAACTTTGATGTACTGTAGAAGGGGATAAAGTTCCTGTGGTGCATGTAAAAAATATGCTGGGGAAGACAATCTGGCTTACTTCTGCTTCGGGCAAAGATAAACCCATTTGTAGGATTGGTTTTACTCAAGAACCTGGGTGCACTTGGTGGGTGATGTGGGAAGATGGGGAAGTCTGATGTGTATCTTATGGAGATTAGGTTTTGGGGGAGAATCGCCAGTGATTTGAATTGTATATTGTTATTCTTTAGTATGAACTTAAAATGCCTTGCTTTGGCAAATATTCCTGCAGTGCAAACATATGGCTGTGAATAGAAGTGAAATGGATTTGATGGAAAAGAAATGTTAATATTCCCTGAAATTATTTCTCAGTATTTACCTGCTTATGGACATAATGTTCTTCCTGCAGCTGTTCATTTGTACTTGTCTTTTTAATCCCTGTGTCACCACATTAATGTAGTCACTTCACTCACCTTTTCAGAACGACTTCAGTTTTTGAAACTGTGAATAAAAAATATAAACTGTTTCCAATATCCCTATGCTGACCCCTCCTTCCCAAGGCGCTCTTTGAGAAAAGTACTTAGAGGGATGCTATCATAATCTGTGCTTCTCTTGCCGCAGCATTGTACCCTGAAAGCATGAAGGCTGTGGTGCCAAGGAGGTTATTGCAACAATGTCATGAGACAGTTGGGGGAAAACTAACGCAGTCTGTGCATTGAAGACTACTGGCACTGCCTGAGGGCACCCATATTTTCAGGAACAGGATAATTCTCATCTTTTATTCTGTTTTGACTCCATTTCCCTGACAGTTTTACTTTTCTTTCTAATTTGTTTATTCAGGTAGAAACCTGAGTCTCCACTTACTCTGCTAAACTTCATGTTTTATTGCTGACATCATTCTGGCTTACCTTCGATCCAGCAGTCTATTTTGGCCACTTATTCTGCCTTATCTAAATGCTGGATCTTGAATTCTCTGGAGCAGGGATTGCTTTCTTTTGTTGTCTGTAAAATACCAGCACAGTTGTGTATTGGTGTTCAACTGGGGTTTGCAGGGACTACCATAATATAATTAATAACTGCTGTTAATAATTTGATCTGCATTCCAATAGCTCACTCAGTGAGATATCACTGTAACCTCCAAGTTTAATAGTTGTTACTATTTATTTTCTATTCCTCTTAATGCCCAGAGACTCAAGCCAAGATCAAACTTGTATGGACACATGGGATAAGATTATCTGATTAAATGTAGATGTCTATTTCTGGGAAACCTTCAGCCTTCTACATAATAAATTTATCATAGCAAAATAGTTGAGATTTTGCTGTTTGTCCCTTGTCAAAGTCAGTACTGTTCGTCTACTGGGGTTTTTTTTAAGCATAACTTCTATCTGCTTTTCATAAGAACATTTGCTTTAATTTACTTATTTCTGAAAGAAAACTAATGAAATTGCTATTTGTAATTGAAAATGTGAGAAGTGTAGTCACTGAGTTTTTAAGGTAAAGATACTATGTTTCAAAGCAATTTTTCATTGACAGTCTCAGTTAATTTTTTCCTGTGTTGCTAATAGCAATCCAGTATTTTGTTTAGCAAGTCTGACTCTTCTGATTATGAATAATAGTGGACATCAAATGTTAGAAAGCAACTTTTGCTGAGTGTTGAGTACTCTGTCTCCAATTTAGGCAAAAAGATGTATTTAAGATGCAAGAAAGCCATGGGTTGTACCACAGCACACTGATCTTTATTTTGGTCTCTATTTCTTTCTCAATGATTTCGAACACTGCTTTTTTGACCAGAGCTGAGCATTAAGCTGTTCTTTTCATAGGACTATCATCACCCAAGATCTTGCTCCTGACACAATAGTTAACTCAGTGCTCATCATCTTGGATATGAAGTTAAGGTTGTGGGGGTTTTTTTATCCTTGTGTGTCACTTTACACTTAAATAGAAATTCTTCTGTCATTTTATTGCTCATTTTTATAATGTCTTTCTGCAGTTCTTCTCAACAGGTCCTTGCCCTTATTACCTTAACTGATTATTATCAGCAAATGTTGTTACCCCCTTTCCAGGCTGTTCATGAGTATGGGGACCAGCACAGTCCCAGCAGAGGCAGCGGCCCCTCTCCATTGAGAAAACTGAGTATTTCTCACAAGAAGAGGCTGGTGTCATGGGCAGCCCCCTCCGGACCCATGGCCTGTGCTTAAAGTTAAGCACATTAATTAGTCAAGGCACTGAAGCAAAAGCTAGGCATGAATGTTAAACATTGGGTTACTTAGATGTTAAGTTTGGGCTTGATCCTGCAAAAACTGTATAGCATTTTGCAGAACAGAGCTAAATGTTAAAAGCATGGTGTAAATTACCTTCTTGTTTTTCAAACCATTATGCTTTTTTCCTGTTTAAAGGTGCTAAGCATGAAAACTGCAGAAATAAGATACAGTAGAGTTTAGCAAGTACATATCGCTTTGCATAAGCAGATCTTCAGTGTTGCTTAATTTTTATCTTATCTGTTTAGTGCACATTTAGATTTAGCTAATAGCAGTTAGAATGAAGTTGTCATTTATCTTCTTTCAACATCGCCTCAGGGTTTATGAAGAACCTAATACTGTAGTTACATATACCTTAATGTTTTAGAAAACAAGCCATTAATGGCATAGTTATGAAAGTGCATTTTAAACCACAGCAAATATTTTTACAGGAGAAGAGATTTGTTTAATGTGCTCTATTTTTAAAGTGATATTGCCATGTGACATAGGGTATTACTGTTAGAGAACTACATAAACACAGTAGAGTAATTAATCTTCCTGGAAAGAGAGAGCTTCTGAAACTTTAACATACTGTTCTAAAAAATAGTCACTGTTGAATTATCAACATCTGCTGGATAAAGACTAATGATCTCATTATAATTTCTTTTAAGAATATGCGACTGATTTCATTTGGAGGCAAGTGAATTGAACTCAGATGAAATCAAGTGAGCTGAGTCAGTCTTTTTACACCAGGATTGAATTTGGAATTTTGAATTTCCCTCCTATACTTTCTATTAGCTCCATTACAAAGCAATAAGCTACGAACAACTGAGCGTCAGAATTCAGTCTCAGACCTCTTAGCAAAAGGAGAACATTGTGCAATTGTTTAACGTGATGTTTCAAGTATGACATTTCTGCTTTTTGATTTAATATAATAATATACCTCTTTACAGCTTCTCTGACTCAAGAGTAGCTTGACATGAAGTGGTTGACATTTTCGAATGTCTTCCTGGTCAAAATTTTTATGACATCATCATACTGACGAACTAGCTGAAGTCTTACCATGTTTTACTATTTTGACATATGATTGCAAAGTATTTAAAATTACTTGCTTTTCTCTTCCCCTTAACTCTATCCCTTCATCCATTTCCCCTTTTTCTAAGACTGAAAATACTTAAAACTCTCTTCCTGCCTTTATAATTGTTCCAGCATCACCTTTCCCCAAACCGATTGATTTGAAGCAGCATTGTTCTTGATGGCCATCAAAAGAATAAATATTGTTCTATATATGAATGTATTTTATTTGGAATGTGACACTGTAACAAGTATTTCAATAATTAGACTGAAGCATAATCTCTCAGTGATTCCTGCTTTTTCTTCTGATCTTTTGAGCATGCTATATTTTACCAGAGAGGTACCAGTAAAACAGAGTTTAAAGTATTCTCTCTCAGCACACTCTCCAGTTCCTTAGAAAGTTGCTCAGCAGCTGCAGACATTTTCCAGCTTTAGTGTCTCATTAATATAGATGTCCATCAAGGCAAAGTGAATGTTTGAAGAAAACTGAACTTGAAACTTGCTAATGGGACCACACTGCTGCTTATCTGGGTGTGAGTGCCACTCTTCTGTTAAAACTGTGCCTGTAAAAACTAGTTGAGTGGGAAGGAACACTCCAGTGAACAGTGAAAAAAGAGCTCAGTATGAGGTTGCATATGATGGACTGATATGATTTTTTAAAAAATGAATATATTACATTCATGTTTATTAATTCACTTTTGGAGGGTTGTTTGGTATTTTTTTAAGATGAAGAATAATACCATGATATTATTTTAAGCTTGAGGAGCTGCTCTAGATTTTATAGAGATGAAATATAACTTTGTGGACTATTGATAAGACAGAATGACCTTTTTAAAGCTTTCAGCACAGCAAAACAGCTAGGTACTTTTTGAAATGCATGAATATTAATTGCTAAAATTGCTAATATTTCATGGAGATATCCTGTGTTTTTTGGTCTTGGAAACACCTGATAAAATGTGTCATCATAAACCTGAAAGTTACCTAGTGTATACACAAACACTCTCTTTCCTTACCCTACATTTAAGTGGAAAATAACGTCTCAAAAGGAGTTGATAAATAAAAAAGTGGTAAGTCTTCCTTCCCAAATCATACGGCTAGAGACTTTGTTCATATTTTTATTTTGCATATGCAAATATATTCAAATAGATGAATTAACATTTTAAACATCCACGCTCTGAATCTGTCAAATGAATGACACCTTCAAATGCAAAATGAATTCAAGAATTTAATTGAAATTACTTAAGTTTTGGCTACATGACTTACAAATCCAGTAATAATAAGCATGAGGGAAATCCTAAGTATGAGCTCATACATTTCTCATCAGTATGTTGAAGATGTCACAGTTAGACTTAAAGCACATTCCAGATGGTGATTACAGCTGATTCTTTTTGGCAGTGAATTACATATTAGAATGAATATAATGAATATAATATTAGATTCAGGCTTGACAGGAAAATATTTAAGGCTTTTGACCTAACATGTAGTACACTCTGTTCTGTCTCTGTTACCATGTAGAAAATAAATGAAAAATGTAAACATCACTTCAGGCATACTTGGAAGTAATTTTGACATCCTTTGCTCAAAAAATATTTCCAGAACTTTTTATCTGCATAAAGGGAGGATGTGGTTGGAGTTTTTCTTGAATATGGGCAAGAACAATGCTTTTCTACTTCCAGTTCAAACTTAGAATTAAGACAAATTTTGTACACAGTCCAATTCAAGGTGTCACTGTAAATGTATGGCAAACCATTCCTCTCTGGCTGTCTAGCAGTTTGCCTCTGAACATGATTGTGGAGACACACAGCAAGCTCTAGGGGATCATTTGCTTGCTGGGTCTCATAACAGCTGGTACATTCTGAATAGTTAACATGCAAGTGTTTTACTAATGTAAAAGTAAAGGATGCCAGGAATAAAGGAGGTACTCCCTAGATGTGTTCATTGCAGTAAACAAACCTGAAAACAAGAAACCCTCAGCCATTCTGCTGAGTCTCTTGCTGGTCAGGTTCTTCTCACAACCCACTGCTGAGGACCTCAGCTTCAAGAAGAGTGTCCTCTGTAAAAGGGGTTAATTGAGCATAAATGTTTGCCCTGTTTTACTCTTGGCAATTGCTTCATCAGCTCATAGGAGTAAAAATTCTCTCTCTCCATTTATTGATTTTTGCTTTACTTCTTTCAAAAAATATCTCTCAGTTGGACCTGTCCATAAGCTATGGTTTCACCTCTAATATTTTTAGTTGCCAATCTTGACACAGTTCTGATCTTTCAACTGATGAATATGTTAATTTTGAAATGTGGTGCTCCTCTGTTGACAGAGTCATTATGCATTGCAAGATGTACTTAAACTTCTCCCTCAGCTGTTTAATCTTGCTGTTTAAAAGACACAGGTTAGTGCAATGATATCTGCTTTTTCCCTGGTACTGCTAAGAACAGTCCAGGCTATGTATTGCCCACCTGGGTAGTAGCTCTGCAGAAATGGCCATGTGGGACAATGAGCTGTACAGGAGCTACTCTGGGGCTGTCAGCAGTGAAGATCAGCAGTATCTGGTGCTGTAGGAACAATGGCACAGCCAGGAGATGGAGGAAAGTAATCCTTCTCCTCTATTTGGCCCCTTTGAGAGCATGTCTGGAGTACTGGGTCCAGTTTTGGGCTCCCCAGTACCAGACGGACTTTGATGTACTGGAGCAAGTCCAGAGGATGGCCATCAAGATGCTTGAGGGGTTAGAGCACAAGATGTACAAGAAGCAGCTGAGGGACCAGGGCTTATTTAAGGCTTTGGGGGTCCTTATTGCTGTCTACAACTACCTAACTTTAGGCGATCTTCAGGAAGATGGAGCTAGACTTTTCTCAGAGGTGAACAAGGATAAAAGGAAGGTTAGTAGACACAAACTGCAATAACAAATTTGGATTACTTATTAAGACATGTCTGTGGGGTTTTTTTTAACATGAGACTGGTGAAATACTGGAACAGGGTTCCAGGGTACCTGTGGCATCTCCATTCCTGGAGATATTCAGAACTTGACTAGATGTAGACCTGAGCAACCTGATGCAAGGTGGCCTTTCTTTGAACAAGGAGTTGGACCAGAAGGCCTCTAGAGGTACCTTATAACTGATGTGATTTTATGAACTCTATTTTTCTACTTTGTTTTTTATTTATATGCTGTTAGTACATTCCCAGAGTTTCACCTATTTACTGTCTTAATATCCAGTTAAATTTGTCCTGGCAAAATACTTGCTTATACATCTTTGTCCAATTTAAAATTAAAAAAATATTTTGTGCTGTCAGGCTAATAGCAATTTATCTTCACTAATGCAACAGACAACATTATGGCAGATGATGTAATTTGGACTTCTGGTCCCTAGTTGCAAACACACAAAGCAATATTATTTGTTCCCTTTCTTGCATCTTTTCACATAAGATAAACATAACTTCTTATACTGTGTTGGTTGCCACAACTGTGTATGCAGTTGTGTGGTTCTGGGTAGACTTTAATTTTGGGCTCCAGAGGCCTTTCTCTCTTATTTCATATTCTTTAAAATGTCTGTTTATGTCAGAACACTGCCCACACATAATAAGCCTCCTCTCCTTCAAAAATACGCTGGACTTGTTCTTCAGCTTTTAACCGATCCTTTAAACTCCTATGTCTCCACTCTTTTTGTATTCTCATTTTTATGCTGAGTGCAGTGTGTCTCAAATGTCTCCTGTACAGTTTTATATTGGCCTCTTCTTCCCAATTTAACTTACAAAAAGTATTATCATGTTCAGAAATGGCTACTGACAAATATTTTTCTGCATGTCTTACCTTCTGCTGGTATCTATTGCAGTTAGTTGTACTTTTAAAGAGAAATTGTTTAGATAATTTTCTGAAGTCAGTGTTGAAGATGGACACAGTTTGAAATGGCTAACTCACCTGGTATCTATCACAGTCTCTAATTTGCAAGTAGATCTCGAGCTGCATGGACTAAGTTGTTTCTTCGTCATCACACAAGAGGTATGAGAAGGATAATGTTAGGATAATTACACATTTCATTAATATGCAGAAACATGAGATGAACAGTATATTAAAAGCAAAGTATATTTAAATAGAACTGTAAAGGAAAGATAATGATAACTGTTACTTTGTTTTGCAAGCTTCAGCTCAAAACCAATCTTTCATATACCAATTGAGTAACCTGATATGGGGCTGTTAATATTCCAGCCTCTTTATGTGGCTGTATTTTCTTTTCTATGTGTTTTTTGATGTTTGTTTTTTGTTTGTGTTTTTGTTATTTTTTATTATTATTATTTACATAAGTGTTGTGGTTTAACCCCAGCTGGCAACTAAGCACCACACAGCTGCTCGCTCACTCCCCTGCCGTGGGATAGGGGAGAGAATCAGAAGAGTAAAAGTGAGGAAATTCATGGTTTGAGATAAAGACAGTTTAATAGGCAAAGCAAAAGCCGCACACGGAAGCAAAGCAAAACAAGGAATCCATTCACTACTTCCCATGGGCAGGCAGGTGTTCAGCCATCTCCAGGGAAGCAGGGCTCCATCACGTGTAATGGTTACTTGGGAAGATGAAACGCCATAATTCCAAACGTCCCCCCTTCCTTCTTCTCCCAGCTTTATATGCTGAGCATGACGCCATGTGGTATGGAATATCCCTTTGGCCAGCCTGGGTCAGCTGTCCTGGCTGTGTCCCCTCCCAGCTTCCCGTGCACCCCCAGCCTTCTCGCTGGCAGGCCCAAGCACGGAAAGCTGAAAAGTCCTTGACTGCTTAGCAACAACTAAAAACATCAGTACATTATCAACATAATTTTAATCCCAAATCCAAAACATAGCCTCATACTAGCTTCTATGAAAAAAAATTAACTCTATCCCAGCTGAAACCAGGACAATAAGGGATATATTTTTTTCTTTCAATATAAGATGATATATAAAATCTCAATATAAAATCTCAACATTTTTCTTGAAATGTAATATTCTTGGCCATGTTTTCTGGCCAGACCAGATCTTTGCTATTCCATATTATGCCTTCTATTCAGGTATTAATTACTTTAATACAGTGTTTAATAAATCTTCTTGAGACTTCTTATTTTTGAGAGGATTGTACCAGATGTGAGTTCATGTCAGTGAATTATAAATTTTTTTTGCATGCTCTTCCCATTTCTTTTCTGTAGAAAGGTTGGGCTTAGTAGTATGAAATAGCTTATAAAGTTAAGTTATGTTATGGAGTAGTGTCCCTTGAGAGAAACAACAGCTGTGGCATTGTTAATGTCATTGTGACAAGCTACAAAAAACCCCTCAAAAATGCATCAAGTAAATAAATGTCCATTAATAAAGAAAAAGTCTTTGCCACGAGTGCATTTTCTTTTTCCGGATTTCAGGCTTCTATTTGAAAGTGTTAATATCATATGACAGAAAGCAAGCTTAAAACTTGGATGAAAGTTGTTAATAAGTGGTCATGTGCATTAAAGAAAAGAATTTTTTTTTCTTGACTATGATTAAAAAAAACCCCTTATGCATCAGATGCTAGTTGCAATAAAGGATATACAACTATTAATAACTGGTTACCTGAGATGAGAACATGTAGCAAAGAATAGAGTATATGATATGTCACTTTTGCACACTTCCAGTGTTTGGATGCCTTCATTACATTTCATTTTAAGTAGTGGCAAAAGATAACCATTGTAAAGTGATATCTGTAAGATATTTCCACAGCAGCAATTTAGCATTGATATGCTGAACAGTCAGTACTCCCCTGAACTCAGCTTTTTATACAAGTAGGACTTTGTTACCATAGTGATGCCACAGCATTGCTTTTGACTAGAACCAGAACCGATTATACTGCATTATATTACCCAGTCATATTTTACTACCATTGAACAATGTATTTCTTGAATTTCAGCTGCCACAAATCTTGATATTTAATGGGACAAGTCCTTTATAAAGGTTGGCTGCAGAAAAAGAGAAACCAACCTATTTGTATCTGTCTTTGCTCTTTAATTTGTGCTCATTCAGTATATTTTGAACTCATGCTTTTCTAAAATAATTTAATATTGCATCTTTGTTCATTTCTACTGCTCAAATAGGCATGCAGTTGTCACCCTCTTTGGCAGTTTGTCTGCCCTCTCATTTCCCCGTCCTGTATTTGTCCACCTTAAACGAGTCATAGAAGTTATTAATTACCTTGTATGCATCTAAGCATCCACCCACTCCACATCCTTTCTATAGCAAGATATTGTATATCAGAGAAAGGTACCCTTATTCCATCAATGCCTCATTTGCTCAGCCTGTGGCTCAGTATTTCTTAACTATGGTGACAGGGTTTTAAGGAAGTAAAGATCCTCTGAATTTAGGTTTTCTACAGCAAAATACAGACCTGCTAAAGCTATGTTATTAAATTCTATACAGGGTTCTTTCTTTAAGACAAATTTCAACTACTTTAACTCAGTGCTAAACAAGATAGAATTTAAGCTTAATTATGATAGCAACTATGAGGTACTAGTCCAGATACAGAAAAACAGAGAATATAAAAATGAAACAGATCTGCAGTCAAGAGAATATAATTTAAAATAATCAATTAATATGAATA
This sequence comes from Phaethon aethereus, assembly GCF_964289735.1. NCBI lineage: Eukaryota > Metazoa > Chordata > Aves > Phaethontiformes > Phaethontidae > Phaethon > Phaethon aethereus. Next base: position 13,855,739 of record NC_138581.1, read on the forward strand.
ATACATTTTAATAAACTGTTTTCAAGTGTAATTCCATTGTCATTCTTCACCCAATAATATTTGGGGGGGGAATAAGCGTTAGTTGTTTTAGAGACATTATTTCTACTGCTTTCTCTCTGTTAATTTTGTTCTTTGTTCTTTCATGGGTTTTTATTGCACTACAGCATTTCAGAGTTTTAGCTTATACAGCTAAAGCTTATAGCTTTTCTAAAATGAATTCTGGGTGCGGTTTTTTTTTTCAGTTATACTATAAAAAGCTCTTGAAGCCTCCTGACACTACTTTGACCATTTAAAGTGGAATATATTTAGAAATCTGCAATAACGCTTCAAGTTGACAGTTGAAGGAAATATCTAATCATCAAAGCACTGCAGTTTTGAGATGGGACTGCAATTAGAGAATCATCTTTTCATACCTGTAATAGATGCATGTGTACACTATAATCACTAAAATCAGTTCAGTATTTTCTTCCCTAATATGAAGCTTTCCCTGCATCTGAAAAGCTCTGTTTATTTCATAAAAACACATAAATATATAGAACTGTGCTGAGAAATGGAGAATGATGATGGTATTGGTGCTCATGAAGTAAAAGATTAATTACTGAAGAGTTATTCTTTCAGGTTTTTTTTTCTTTTTTCTTACAAGAAAAGAAAATGTGTTAGCTCACCTAAGCTAAGCTTGGAGAAGGATTTTAGGGCTTCTCTCTGATTTCTTGATGTTGCTGCAAGTCACTTCTTTTCTTTTCTTAGATTCAGTGAGCAGAATTTTGTATTTGCTCCTGGGAAGAACACCACCTGTGTCAACTTGTGAGCTTCAACTTTTGAGTATCGGGATGAGATAACACATCTCCTAAAATCCATGCTGTTAATATGGTTGCCCAGCCTCACTTAGCTACAGCATTTGTATGTTTGCTTGGGGACTAGCGTCAAACAAAGTATCAAATAGAAATATCTGCCTTTAGCAGGATTTTTCAGAACTACAAAATTCCTCTTCCCTAACCTGCTGTTCTAGGAAAGAAATAGCAGAGGAAGTGGCAAGGCAACGCACAACTGTTTTCCTTGCCCCCCATGAACAGTTGCTTCAGAGATTTCTAATTCAGGATACCTTCCTCCCCATTATTTCCCTCTGTGTTGGAGGGGTATCGGAGACAGGACATGATCCATGAAGAAGCAGCTGATACAACTTAGGAATTTGTTTGTCTGAGATTAAAATGTCCCTTTCAATTTTCAGGGATGTTCCCAGGTGCAATGCACAAGAGTCATGGACCTATGTGTCTTCACAGTTTTTCTTGCTCATTCAGCTTGAAGAAGGTCATTGAATTCATGGAACTTTTTTCCCTTCATTACTCTTGTAACTTGTATTTCATTTTTTCTACACGTCACAGACTGTCTTTTCTTTCGCTTTCTTCTGTGTAAAATATTGCTCCAGGGAAGAAGAGCTACAGTGTGTGCGAACTAATGCCTGAAGCACTAGGCTGCGTTATTATATTGTGATTAATATCCCAAAGAATAGTTTCACAATCTAAGTAATGCCTGTATATCTTAGAACCACATGGGAATTGGCATTTAAATCTCAAATGCTTACCTTAAATACTAATATACATATCGGTACTACAGTGTCATGAGCGTTGAAAAATTGGTGTTTTTTTAAAAACAGTATTAAAGTCTTGCATTCAGACATATTGTTGATGAACTTTACTAGACTACATTCTTTATCTGAACTCTCAAAAAGAAATAACCAAGATAATTTATTCCACAAAGAAGAGAAAATAGCATATGTGCAGTACAGAAAATATTGAACATTTCACTTATTATCTTACAACCTCTAAATTTGCATTTCAAGTAAAATTACATGTAAAATACCTCATAACTGCAACGCACATTGAAGTTAACAGAAGTTGAACAATTGATTTCAATGGACACAGAAGCAAACTGTATTGTTAATTGAAGGTTAATAAGAGCAGAAAATTGTTGGCTAGTCTGACAGTAGAGCTCCTGCTGCTTCCTTTTTACTTTAACATTTTTCTGTCTAGATCAGATATAGAATAAACCAATTTGAGAAATTTGAATAGTTGCGATATGGAATGATCTCTCCTCACTATCTGAAACCACAAAGGAGAAAGACAAAATTAATCAGGTTAGTGGACTGAATGGCATATTTTGAAGGAAAACAGATGTATAAAAGTATAGCTTGCTTTCTCATTTACAGTAACAATTAGCAGATAATGCATGTCCAAAATGTGAGAACTGTAAAATGTGCTTGTACTGTGCTTGTAAACAGTTAAAAGAAATTCCAGGAGTTCCAGCAACTCAAAGAGGATATGTCCTACTCCCCACCTGTACGAACCAGTGTCTTAGCTGTTAGGAGTAAGCGTTCTGCTTGAGAGAGAGGATATAGTAGGTACACACCTTGGGCCTCCCTGTGGTTATATCTGTGTGACCATGGAGAAGACATGAGGAAGTGGGATGGTACCCTGGTTTCAGTTAGGATAGAGTTGTTTTTTCTTCCTGATGGCTGATATAGTGCTGTGTTTTGGATTTGGTATGAGAATAATGTTGATAACACACTGATGTTTTTGGTTGTGGCTAAGTAGTTGTAGTGCTCCTACTAAGTCAAGGACTTTTCAGCTTCCCATGCTCTGCCAGTGGGGAGGTGCACAAGAAGGTGGGAGGGGGCACAGGCAGGACAGCTGACCCAGAGATATTCCCTACCATATAACGTCATGCTCAGTATATAAACTGGAGATGGCTGGGGGGCAGGAATCGCTGCTTGGGGACAGGCTACTGTTGACCAGGTGGTGAGCAATAGCTGCATTGTGCATCACTTGGTTTTGTATATTCCTTTATAAGTAATATTATTATTGTTGTTATCATTGTTGTTTCCTCTACTTATGCTGCCCCATGCTCTGGCCTGCCAGCGAGAAGGCGGGGGCTGCACGGGAAGCTGGGAGGGGACACAGCCAGGACAGCTGACCCAGACTGGCCAAAGGGATATTCCATACCATACGACATCATGTTCAGTATATAAACAGGGGGAGTTGGCTGGGGATGCATGGCAGCTTGGGAACTAGCTGGGCATCTGTCAGCAGGTGGTGAGCAATTTTATTGTGCAGCACTTGTTTTGTATATTCTTTTATCATTATTATTATTTTCTCTTCCCTTGCTGCTCTATTAAACTGTCTTTTTCTCAACCTACAAGTTTTATTTTCTTTTTTTTATTCTCCTCCCCATCCCACTGTTGTGGGGGCGAGGAGTGAGAGAACGGCTGCATGATGCTTAGCTGCCAGTTTGGGTTAAACCACAACAGTACAGTAGATATGTGGTGATAGGACATCATTGGTTTTGTGATTTACAGGAAGGTAACTAAGAAGCATTTTTCAAAAAAGTAACTGATATGAAATTATTAAGCTTAAAAGGTCAAGAATTACTAGTGTAACATTTTTGTTACTTGAATATTTAGGTGAGAATGAAATGACTCTATTTTTTGAAAATAAAAACTATTCCACAGCAGAATTATACATAATTTCACGTATTGTTGGAATGCACTTCAAAACAGATTCAAAATATATTAGAAAATAAGTGCTGTAGCTGTGCTGGTGTGGTATCATGATAAATATCTTTGTCTGAGGGTTAGGGTTTTTTGTAGGTTTTTTTTGTTTGTGTGTGTGTTTTTTGGTGTTTTTTATTTATTTTTAATTTGCATATCGTTTAACATGTGTCTCTGACTATTAAATTCTTATTTCTTGTATGCTGTCTTCGTCCTGCCTCAAGCAAACATATTTCTCAGGAGTCTAAATGTTTTTCTGTTTTTCAAGTACAAATATTTCAAGACCAGGAATTTCTTGACTACTTCTTTCCTCCTCAATGAATCACACTATTTTCATTTCTAAAAACATAATAAAAGGAGCTGTCAGTCTAGCCATTTCTAGTACAAATTTGAAAAATGCAAAGGCCTCTTAACAACTCCACAAGTTAATTTGGATAACTTTGAAACAAACCTAGTACTAGTATACAACAGAGAAGTTAGCCAAATGAGACTGTCACTGACAGAAGACAAAAAGTGAGGATGAAAAAAATCTGTGTCAAAATTGAAAGTATAAAATGGTTATTAAAAACAAGAGGATGGTAGTAAGGGCAACAGAAAGTCTTATGAGGAGCGGCTGAGGGAACTGGGATTGTTCAGTCTGGAGAAGAGGAGGTTGAGGGGAGACCTCATCGCTCTCTACAACTACCTGAAAGGAGGTTGTAGCAAGGTGGATGTCGGTCCCTTTTCCCAAGTAACAGGACGAGAAGAAATGGTCTCAAGTTGTGCCAGGGGAGGTTTAGACTGGATATTAGGAAAAATATCTTCACCAAAAAGTTTTTCAAGCACTTGAACAGGCTGCCCAGGGAAGTGGTTGAGTCACCATCCCTGGAGGTGTTTAAAAGATGATGTGGAGCTTAGGGACACGGTTTAGTGGTGCACTTGGCAGTGTTAGGTTAATGGTTGGACTCAATGATCTTAAAGGTCTTTTCCAACTGAAATGATTATATGAAAGACAACTTTTTCAGTGGTTCTGTATTACTGTTGATGACTCTCATAATCACAACAGTAGCATATAGCCACACCAGACCAAGAAATATGCTCCTGGTTGACAAATAGTGAGGAAGATAGTCTAGGACCTTCTGACTTTGCAGTCAGCAAATTAAAAACTAGAAATAGGGGATAGAGACTAATATAAATATTTCTGTATACTTAGCAGCATCTTAAACATTGCTGAAAACACTACTCAAAAAATAACAATGAATTGTCTAAATTTTTAATTACATTTTCTGACTTAAAGGATACATGGCTTGACCATGCTCCTCCCTGCTGATCTTAGATACTGTAGACAACTTCTGTAGGAAGAGATAAAGCACAAAGAAGAAAAGAAGATAAGAGCTAAAAAGAAACTAAAATTATCATTTTAGGCCAATGTTTGTAAAACAGTGAAGAATAGAAGAGATGCTGTTGGTTTAAAAACAAAAGATCCACAAAAAAACCAAACCCAAACCTTTTTGCTGACACAGAGGCCAAATGTGTGGTTTTATGTCTGGCTAAGCTGTGTGCTGATCTATACGTTATAGTAAAGCTTTTATAGACTTGGGATTCTAGGTCAGCCCAAGTGAGCAACACAGGATAAAACCATGGAATATTAAAGGAAGATGAAAGTTTTAGACTTTAATTTCAGTCTAAAGCATCTGTTCACTGGAAGAGAGTCTGACTACTTAAGAAATCTGAAGTTTTTTGTGGTTTTTTTATGCTACAGAACAGGACAAACAGTTACTTCTCTGTGTGTAATGCCAGGACAATTATGCAAACTTTTAAAATATTTTTTTCCTCCTCTGCATTGTTTACAAAAAAGCAGACAGTAAGTCAAGGTCAGTTCAGAAAGCAAGTTGCTGTTCCTTCAATGTGGGGTTATGCATTTGAAACAACCATTTTTTCTGTACACATTGGTAAAAATTTGGCTGAATATATTCTTTAAGTGCTTGCATTTGTCAATATATAGAAATACTGAGGAATTTGTCAGTATTTGCTTATGAGAAAGAAATTCCTCCTAAAATCAGTTAGGACTCTGAAACGGTAAATTAATTGAACTATGCTTTATATAGTTTGTATATAAAGAGAAATATGTTTGTTCACGAATACTTGGGACCAGCTCAGCTACTTTAACAATGATGCCAAGGAAGTAGATAGATTTCTGTCTCTGTACTTTGTTCTTTCTGATGACAGTTGTAGACTGTTAAAATGCAAATCAGTAAGAACAATGCTATGGAGAGCTGTTAGCATTAAATTCTGGTCTTGAAATGCAAAGATTGCACATCAGAGTTACTAAGAGGCATGTGGCAAGATGGATGGTAACCCCTTTCTGCTTTTGGCTGGGTAGCATAATAACTGTAAAAAAACCACCTTGAACTTATGTTAATTTCCTGAATGAATATGGTGCTTGTGGGATAGAGAGAATGATGGGAATACAGATTTCCTACCCTACCTCTAAATGTCTTCTGCCTTGAGGCTGGTGAATGGAAATGTTGTGGGCAGCATCCCTGTTCTTATATCTGTCATGAATCCAAATAATCCAGCATGGGTTGTGATTTGTAGACCCCTCTCTATGGTAATGTTTTGAATGGTCTCTAGGTGTGAAACGTAAGAACTAGTTCATTACTCTTACTTGAGCTAGTAGACTTCTCTCACAGAGAGACGAATGAGCCTGATGAGTGAGGGTGAAGTTCAAGCAAAAAGGAAAGTTCTGTGAACAATTTAAGAGCAAATCCAGAGAGGAATACGTAACTGGGTCATGAAATAATGGACTTCTAGGGAAAATGCCTGAAGTGATATGCTGTCTTCTTGGTAAACTGCTGTAAAGCCAACAGCTTTAGCATCTTTAGAAGACAAATATATTGAGAGCTGTGTAATTGTAACTGCAAGTATTTTGTGCACTTTGGAAAGACTGGAGTAAGAGTGAATTAGCTGATTTTTTTGCCTGCTTACAAAACTAATGAACAGTGTTCAGTTGAGTGCTTGGTACAAAATACTTGGAAGCTTTCTGATGCTCAGGACATAGCCATATGGAGAAGTAAAGTGGAAAGATCATTTACTGATGCAGACTCTTCTATTTCTGGTTTGGTGTCAGATACTATAGTCTGTTCTTTTGTGGACATGAAATAGAAAAGCTAAGTATTCCTCTTCTGTTTCTTTAAGGTAGACATAAAGAGGAAAAAAGAAATCCCATTTTAGAACTCATTTGTTCCTTGTTGTTTCTGCTGAGCACTGTTATACATTCTTCATGGAGGGAAAGTGAGAAATAAAGCAAGCAAACACCGTATTTGAAAGTGTGTACCACAGAAGAATGTAGGACAAAAAAGTTTAGTAACATAGCTACATTTATAGACTGGTGAACAGAAGTAAAAACGTATTGAAAAATGATTGCAAATAAACAGGTCCTAAAGCAGACAGGACAGCTGGATACAGTAATGTGAGCAAAGCAGCATCCTGATTTTAGAAGCAGCAACAAAACATTACAGCTGGTTGCCTTGCCTAAAACTGAGAACATCCAGAGCAGTAATAACCGGTCTGTATTCCACTCTTTCTGTCTTAGATATGTCATCAGGGGCTGTTTATAAATCCTTTTATACACCATGAAAGTATCTCGTGGAAAACATGGCTCAACATACCAGACATATTGCCAGGAGTTCAAAATTCAGAAGTTATGTCCCTGAAAGATTGTGATACTTCCCTTAAGAAAAAAAGGTTGAGTTTAGATTTTTGAGCTTCGGAGACCAGTATTTTTCAAGATTTTCTGAAACTCTATAGAAATTGAGACACTACAAAATGAGACACTTCCAGGGTATGCCATTCGGATATGAGACTTAAAAGAGCAGGAATCATTAGACTTATGACCTTGTGACCTAAAACAGATAAAGTAGAATGTTACCATTATTAATAAAATAATCAAATTTAAACTTTGAATAAAAGAAAAATTATATCCCCCTGTTAAAACAAAGCCTATTGTGCTGAAAATCTAGGGTTAGTGAAGTCCAGGATATTTTTATGCAATCTGTTAAATCAAAGTTCATAGTATTCCTTTAAGTCTCTCGTAGGAAACGCTAGTCATCCACAGCTGCAGTGTTTCTGTTGTCTGCAAGGTAAAGTAGCAGATCTCAGATAAAAAAAAAGAAATTGTGCCATAGCTGGATATAATGGAGATGTCAGGTTTAATAATTTGACTTTGCAGGCTGAGAATGTGATAGATTTCATGGGGGTTATAGAATCCGCTCTCACTGACGCAGAGCTGGGAGAGTTTTGGACATGTTTTCCTTGTCAAGCAAGTTTTCTTTTGCATAGAAAGATGGCTAAGACTGAGAGCCTCAGGAGAGACTAATTAAATTGAGGAAAAAATGTCAAAGAAAGGGGAATTAAACTCATAATGAATGTCATCTTACTTGACTTGGTAATCACTTTTCTTCCTTGCAGTCTCACTTCTAGCAATGTCACCTGCTTTATAGTTTTATATGCCATCCCTTGAACAGTGACAATTTCAGGAAAAAGTGTGGGGAAAAGACAAACTTAGCAAGTCCCCACATTAAATATTGGCTGCTTTATGGATTGTTTTCCATTTGAAACCTAACAGAAAAACAGCTGCTATCAAGCTTTTCAGAGTAAGCCTGAAAAGACTTCTGTTACAGCTTAAATTTGTAGTGGCCAACTTCCCTAACAGTCTTTGAGTTACTGAATAGTACCAAAAGAAAATAGAATTGTCAAAAATGTACATTATAGCAAAGAATCATGCTATCAGAGCAAAAGAAGTGTCCTTTAGCAATCAGTCTTAATGTTTCTTCATTACTGAGAGTACAAATAAATATTAATATTCTTTTAATAAAGAAGAGTTAAGAGGCCTAGTTACACATTTAAGTAAGGAGGTTTCAGTTGCTTGTTCGAATGGAAAATAAACGAGGACTTAGGGGTACTGGTGGATGAAAAGCTGGACATGAGCCAGCAATGTGCACTTGCAGCCCAGAAGGTCAACCGTATCCTGGGCCATATCAAAAGAAGCGTGGCCAGCAGGTTGAGGGAGGTGATTCTGCCCTTCTACTCTGCTCTGTTGAGACCCCACCTGCAGTACTGCATCCACCTCTGGAGCCCTCAGCACAGGAAAGACATGGACCTGTTGGAGCGGGTCCAGAGGAGGGCCACAAAAATGATCAGAGGGATGGAGCACCTCTCCTATGAAGAAAGGCTGAGAGAGTTGGGGTTGTTCAGCCTGGAGGAAAGAAGGCTCCAGGGAGACCTTATTGCAGCCTTCCAGTACTTAAAGGGGGCCTATAAGAAAGATGGGGACAGACTTTTTAGCAGGGCCTGTTGCAGTAGGACAAGGGGTAATGGTTTTAAACCAAAAGAGGGTAGATTTAGAATAGATCTAAGGAAGAAATTTTTCACAGAGGGTGGTGAAACACTGGAACAGGTTACCTGTAGAGGTGGTAGATGCCCCATCCCTGGAAACATTCAAGATCAGGTTGGATGAGGCTCTGAGCAACCTGATCTGTCTCTTAGCAGAGACAAAATTAGAAAGGCAAAACCCCAGCTAGAAATCAATCTGGCCATGGTCGTAAAGGATAAGAAAAAATGCTTTTACAAATATATTAACAACAAAAAGGGAGCCAAGGAGAATCTCCATCCCTTACTGGACATGGCAGGTGTCGTGGTTTAGCCCCAGCCGGCAACTAAGCACCACGCAGCCGCTCGCTCACTCCCCCTCCCACAGTAGGGTGGGGGAGAGAATTAGGAAAAAAAACCTTGTGGGTTGAGATAAACACAGTTTAATAGGACAGAAAGAAAGAAGGAAACAACAATGATAATACCGACAAAGGAATGTACAAGAACAAGTGATGCCCAATACAGCAATTGCTCACCACCCGGCGATCGACAGCCCGTCCCCGAGCAGCGATCTCCGCCCCCCGGCCAACTCCAGTTTATGTACTGGGCATGACGTCGGATGGTAGGGAATATCTCTTTGGCCAGTCTGGGTCAGCCGTCCCGGCTGTGTCCCCTCCCAGCTCCCCGTGCACCCCCAGCCTGCTCGCTGGCAGGCCAGCACAGGAAGCTGGACTGTCCTTGACTGCTCAGCAGCAACCCAAAACATCAGCACATTATCAACAGTTTCTCATCCCAAATCCAAAACAGTCTCACACTGGCTTCTGTGAAGAAAACCAGCTCTATCCTGGCTGAAACCAGGACAGTATCCACCCCTTATTCCATACCATTTACGTCATGCCCAGGTCCTGTACTTTCAATACATTCCAATTATTCATTATTACTCTTCCTGTCTTTTAATATATACACACAGATATCACTTTCTTAGTCCATGGGCCATCACTTTAAAATGTCTGTGTAGTTCATTCAGTCCATGACTCTGGGCTTCATCCATCATAGCAGTCTCTCAGGGCAGGGGAGATGGTATGTGGTGTTGGATCGTTATCTGGCACGGTCCATGTCCGTGATCTGCAGGTCGAAGATGTCGGTCTCGAGGGATTTGTTGGGCGCAAGCTGCTGAAGCCAGTTCTGGTTCCATCACTGCTGCATGTTGCTTAGTTTCGGTGAAGCTCATTCTTCATCAGTCTGGGTGATTCTTACTGTAATACCATCGATATGGTAGATAGCAACCATAGTAGTAATGACATACTGTATTGTGTAACAATTAACATAATACAATTCAAATCATTGACTATTTTCACCCAAAATCAAGTCTCCTTGAGGTACACATCGGACTTCCCCATCCTTCCGCATTACCCACCAAGTGCACCCAGGTCCCTGGGCAAAGGCAATCCCACGAACGGGTTTACCTTTGCCTGAGGCAGGAGTAACCCAGACTGTCTTCCCCAGCATATTTCTCACATGCACCACAGGGACTTTATCCCCTTCTACAGTACGTAAAAGTTTTGATTGGGCAGGGCCGGCTCTATTAGTAGATCCCCTAGTGTTGACTAACCAGGTGGCTTTTGCTAAATGTTTATCCCAATGTTTGAATGTCCCATCACCCATTGCTCTCAGTGTAGTCTTTAACAGTCTGTTGTATCGTTCAATTTTTCCGGAAGCTGGTGCATGATAGGGGATGTGATACACCCACTCAATGCCGTGCTCTTTGGCCCAGGTGTCTATGAGGTTGTTTCGGAAATGAGTCCCGTTGTCCGACTCAATTCTTTCGGGGGTGCCATGTCGCCATAAGACTTGCTTTTCAAGGCCCAGGATAGTGTTTCGGGCGGTGGCATGGGGCACAGGGTATGTTTCCAGCCATCCGGTGGTTGTTTCCACCATGGTAAGCACATAGCGCTTGCCTTGGCGAGTTTGTGGAAGTGTGATATAGTCAATCTGCCAGGCCTCCCCATATTTATATTTCAACCATCGTCCTTCATACCAGAGGGGCTTTAACCGCTTGGCTTGTTTGATCGCAGCACACGTTTCACATTCATGGATAACCTGTGCAATAGCGTCCATGGTCAGGTCCACCCCTCGATCCCGAGCCCATCTATATGTTGCATCTCTTCCCTGATGGCCTGAGGTGTCATGGGCCCACCGAGCTATAAATAATTCACCCTTATGTTGCCAGTCCAGATCCACCTGAGCCACTTCAATCTTAGCAGCCTGATCCACCTGATGGTTGTTTTGATGTTCTTCGGTGGCCCGACTCTTGGGTACGTGAGCATCTACATGGCGTACTTTTATGACCAGATTCTCTAGTCGGGCAGCAATATCTTGCCACAATTCAGCAGCCCAGATGGGCTTGCCTCTGCGTTGCCAGTTGCTCTGCTTCCATTGCTGTAGCCACCCCCATAGAGCATTTGCCACCATCCATGAGTCAGTATAAAGATAGAGTACTGGCCATTTTTCTCGTTCAGCAATATCTAAAGCCAGCTGGATGGCTTTCACCTCTGCAAACTGACTTGATTCACCTTGTCCTTCAGCGGCTTCTGCGACTCGTCGTGTAGGGCTCCATACAGCAGCTTTCCACCTTCGATGTTTGCCTACAATACGACAGGACCCATCAGTAAATAGGGCATATTGCCTTTCATTCTCTGGCAGTTCATTATATGGTGGAGCCTCTTCAGCACGCGCCACCTCCTCTTCTGGTGATATTCCAAAATCTTTGCCTTCTGGCCAGTCCATGATCACTTCCAAGATTCCCGGGCGATTAAGGTTTCCTATTCGAGCCCGCTGTGTAATAAGCGCGACCCACTTACTCCACGTAGCATCAGTCGCATGAAGCGTAGAGGGGACCCTCCCTTTGAACATCCAGCCCAGCACCGGCAGTCGGGGTGCCAGGAGGAGCTGTGCTTCAGTGCCAACCACTTCTGAGGCAGCTCGAACTCCTTCATATGCTGCCAGTATCTCCTTTTCAGTTGGAGTATAGCGGGACTCAGATCCCCTATATCCTCGACTCCAAAACCCTAGAGGTCGACCTCGAGTCTCTCCTGGTGCCTTCTGCCAGAGACTCCAGGTAGGGCCATTCTCCCCGGCTGCCGTGTAGAGCACATTTTTAACATCTTGTCCTGCTCGGACTGGCCCGAGGGCTACAGCATGAACTATCTCCTGCTTAATTTGCTCGAAGGCTTGTCGTTGCTCAGGGCCCCATTTAAAATCATTCTTCTTCCGGGTCACTTGATAAAGAGGGCTTACAATCAGACTGTAATTTGGAATATGCATTCTCCAGAAACCCACAACGCCCAGAAATGCTTGTGTTTCTTTTTTGCTAGTTGGTGGAGACATAGCTGTTATTTTGTTGATCACATCCGTTGGGATCTGTCGACGTCCATCTTGCCATTTTATTCCTAAAAACTGGATCTCTTGTGCAGGTCCTTTGACCTTACTTTGTTTTATAGCAAAACCAGCTTTCAGAAGGATTTGAATTATTTTCTTCCCTTTCTCAAAAACTTCTTCTGCTGTGTTGCCCCATACGATGATGTCGTCAATGTATTGCAGATGCTCTGGAGCTTCACCCTGTTCCAGTGCAGTTTGTATCAGCCCATGGCAAATGGTAGGGCTGTGTTTCCACCCCTGGGGAAGTCGATTCCAGGTGTATTGGACACCCCTCCAGGTGAAAGCAAACTGTGGCCTGCACTCTGCCGCCAAAGGGATCGAGAAAAACGCGTTAGCAATATCAATGGTGGCGTACCACTTGGCTGCCTTTGACTCCAGTTCATATTGAAGTTCTAGCATGTCTGGCACGGCAGCGCTCAGTGGTGGCGTGACTTCATTCAGGCCACGATAGTCTACTGTCAGTCTCCACTCTCCATTAGACTTTCGCACTGGCCATATGGGGCTGTTAAAGGGTGAGCGAGTCTTGCTGATCGCTCCTTGGCTCTCCAGCCGACGAATCAGCTCATGGATGGGGATCAGGGAGTCTCTGTTGGTGCGATATTGCCGCCGGTGCACTGTTGTGGTAGCGATTGGCACCTGTTGTTCTTCGACCCTGAGCAACCCCACCACAGAAGGGTCCTCTGAGAGACCAGGCAAGGTGGACAGCTGTTTAATTTCTTCCGTCTCCAAGGCAGCTATACCAAAAGCCCACCGGTACCCTTTTGGGTCCTTGAAATACCCTCTGCTGAGGTAGTCTATGCCCAGGATGCATGGAGCCTCTGAGCCAGTCACAATGGGGTGCTTCTGCCACTCATTCCCAGTTAGGCTCACTTCGGCCTCCAGCACAGTCAGCTGTTGGGATCCCCCTGTCACTCCAGAAATACAGATGGGTTCTGTCCCTATATGGCTTGATGGCATTAAGGTACATTGTGCACCAGTATCCACTAAAGCCTTATATTCCTGTGGGTCTGATGTGCCAGGCCATCTAATCCACACAGTCCAATAAACTCGGTTGTCCCTCTCCTCCGCCTGGCTGGAGGCAGGGCCCCTCTAATCCTGCTCATAGTACTCGTTACCCACTTCTTGTAAATAGGAATCAGAAGTCCCCTCAAGAGGATCAGAGGTGAGATCAGCTCTTCTATTCTTTCTGGGGAACTGCCCACTGGAAAGTGGAGCGACGATTTTTCTGGAGGAACATGAACGCCCTTTTGTAATTGTTTTCCCTTGCAGCTCACGTACTCGTGCCTCTAGGGTCGAGGTAGGTTTTCCATCCCACCTCCTCATGTCCTCTCCGTAGTCACGCAATTGAAACCACAGGGTGGCTCGCGGTGTGTATCCTCTATATCCTCTCTCTTGAACAGAAGAGCGTTTACTCCTAATGGCTGAGACACTGGTCCGTACGGGTGGAGGGTAGGGCATATCCTCTTTGAATTGCCGGAACTCCTGGGACAGTTTCTCTACAGCAGAGACGCAGGCCCGTAGGGAGGAAGAGAGACTTTCTTCGTATTGCCGGAGTTGGCCAGCCAATTCATCCACCGTTGGTCTCTCTCCGTCTTTCCAGGCCATTATTGCTAATGAGTTGGCATATGATGATGGTGCACTCCGTACAAACTTCCGCCACATAGGTCGCGTGCAATTGACTTCATCTGGATCTTTGGATGATTGTCCATTGTCCAAGTCACCATAAATCACTTCCAGCACCGCTAGCTCCCTCAGGTACTGGATACCTTTCTCCATGGTGGTCCACTTGCCTGGGTGACATAGAACATCTTCCTTGAAGGGGTACCTTTCCTTCACACCCGACAGGAGTCGTCTCCAGAGGCTGAGGACTCGTGCACCTTTTCCAATTGCTTTGTCAATGCCCCCTTCCCTAGAAAGGGATCCCAGCTGCTTGGCTTCCCTACCCTCTAATTCCAGGCTACTGGCCCCATTATCCCAGCATCGGAGCAGCCAGGTGACAATGTGCTCACCTGGACGACGGCTGAAATCCTTTCGCATATCTCGCAGTTCACTCAGTGATAGAGATCGGGTAGTTACCGTCTCTTTTATGAGTTCTTCCTCTTCCTCCTCTTCAAGCGATGACCTGCTCTCTTCCCTCTTCAGTCCTTGTGATGGCCCTGCTTCAGAGCACTCTGCCTCCTCACTCGCTTCCTCTGCCTCCCTCTTAGCAGAATCTTCCTCCTCCCTTACTAAACGAGCTGACTTCCGCTTCCAAGATTTCTTCTTTTGTACAGGGGCAACTGATACTGGGATGGGCTGGTTCTCTGGTTCAGCTGCAACAGTCTGAGTAGCTACAGTGCCTGTTGCAGGGGTTGGAGTAGTCACAGTGGCCGCCGCAGGGGTTTGAGTAGCTACAGTGCCTGTTGCAGGGGTTGGAGTAGTCACAGTGCCTGCCACATTGCCATCAGACCCAGAGACCCTCTCTCCCCTTTGCACAGTGTTAAATAGAGCTCGGTAGGCATGGGCCAGGCCCCAGCACATGGCAATGATTTGTGTCTCCTTGGAGCTGCCAGGCTGACAGCATACCTCTTCCAGATATTCTGCTAGTTTATCAGGATTCTGCACTTGTTCGGGAGTGAAGCTCCAAAACACCGGAGGTGCCCACCGCCCCAGGCATTTGCCCATGCTGTTCCACACGCCCTGCCATTCATAACTATCCAGCCTTGGGGCAGATCTCCGGGTGATATTCTTAAATCACTTGCCAACCTTAGACAAAACCGAAACAATGTTCCCCAGAAGTAGCAATAGAGGTATTTTAACCAGCCAAGGGTGTTCAAAATACTGAAAAATTACTGTGATGAAGGAGGAAACGTTATGATAGAGGGTAGCAAAGGTATCATTCTGCATTTCCTCCATAGAAAGCCTTTCAGAGGCAGAAGTATAATTGCTAATCGTCTCCACAAGACTGTAGCCAAAATACAGTAACGGCTTTAGTACAGAGTTCAGATGATACCACATTAAGCTCAAGGTCAGTGCTCGAAAAACAAAACTTGCAGGCGAGTACAGCAGCCCGCAGAGACCAACACCGATCCTTAACATGTACAACAAAGACGAGAGCATCATGCAAATCAAATAAACTGATATTGTGACCTGCAACTGTTATTATCTCAAGCCTCGTGCCCCACGTTGGGCGCCAAAAAGGACTGTCGTGGTTTAGCCCCAGCCGGCAACTAAGCACCACGCAGCCGCTCGCTCACTCCCCCTCCCACAGTAGGGTGGGGGAGAGAATTAGGAAAAAAAACCTTGTGGGTTGAGATAAACACAGTTTAATAGGACAGAAAGAAAGAAGGAAACAACAATGATAATACCGACAAAGGAATGTACAAGAACAAGTGATGCCCAATACAGCAATTGCTCACCACCCGGCGATCGACAGCCCGTCCCCGAGCAGCGATCTCCGCCCCCCGGCCAACTCCAGTTTATGTACTGGGCATGACGTCGGATGGTAGGGAATATCTCTTTGGCCAGTCTGGGTCAGCCGTCCCGGCTGTGTCCCCTCCCAGCTCCCCGTGCACCCCCAGCCTGCTCGCTGGCAGGCCAGCACAGGAAGCTGGACTGTCCTTGACTGCTCAGCAGCAACCCAAAACATCAGCACATTATCAACAGTTTCTCATCCCAAATCCAAAACAGTCTCACACTGGCTTCTGTGAAGAAAACCAGCTCTATCCTGGCTGAAACCAGGACAGCAGGGAACATTGTCTGCAAGGCTGAGGTACTTAATGCCTTCTTTGCCTCAGTCTTTAATAGCCAGTCCAGGTATCCTCAGGGTATTCAGCCCCCTGAACTGGAAGACAGGGATGGAGAGCACAATAAACTCCCCATAATCCAGCAGGAAAAAGTTAAGGACCTGTTAAGCCAACTGGATACCCAGAAGTCTATGGGGCCTGATGGGATCCATCCAAGAGTGCTGAGGGAACTGGCAGAGGGGCTGGGAGTGGGAGTGTTGATCTGCTGGAGGGTAGGAGGGCTCTGCAGAGGGATCTGGACAGGCTGGATCGATGGGCAGAGGCCAACTGTATGAGGTTTAACAAGGCGAAGTGCCGGGTCCTGCACTTTGGTCACAACAACCCCATGCAACGCTACAGGCTTGGGGAAGAGTGGCTGGAGAGCTGCCTGGCAGAAAAGGACCTGGGGGTGCTGGTTGACAACCGGCTGAATATGAGCCGGCAGTGTGCCCAGGTGGCCAAGAAGGCCAACAGCATTCTGGCCCTGTATCAGAAAGAGTGTGGCCAGCAGGAGTAGAGAAGTGATTGTGCCCCTGTACTCGGCACTGGTGAGGCCATACCTCGAATACTGTGTTCACTTTTGGGCCCCTCACTACAAGAAGGATGTTGAGGTGCTGGAGTGTGTCCAAAGAAGGGCAACGAAGCTGGTGAGGGGTCTGGAGAACAAGTCTTATGAGGAGCGGCTGAGGGAACTGGGGTTGTTCAGTCTGGAGAAGAGGCAGCTGAGGGGAGACCTTATCGCTCTCTACAACTACCTGAAAGGGGGTTGTGGCGACGTGGGTGTTGGTCTCTTCTCCCAAGTAACTAGCAATAGGAAGAGAGGAAATGGCCTCAAGTTGCGCCAGGGGACGTTTAGATTGGATATTAGGAAAAATTTCTTTATGGAGAGAGTGTTCAAGCATTAGAACAGGCTGCCCAGGGAGGTGGTGGAGTCACTGTCACTGGCAGTGTTCACAAAACATGTAGACGTGGCACTTGGGGACATGGTTTAGTGGGCATGGTGGTGTTGTATTGATGGTTGGACTTGATGATCGTAGAGGTCTTTTCCAACCTTAATGATTCTGTGATTCTGTGATCTAGTTGAAGATGTCCCTGCTGATAGCAGAGGGGTTGGACTCGTTGACCTTTAAAGGTGCCTTCCAACCCAAAGGTTCTATGATTCTGTGAAGGATACCCATCAAAGTCCCTTAAGACCAAAGGCATATGCAGAGTGCTGTGGTGACCCTGTTTCTGTAGTTTAGGAGTGGTCCTTTAGGAGCTAAAGGGAGTGGTTGGTAATTTTCATACCTGTCTCACCTATCCTGATTGCAAGGCTATAAAATTGCACAGAGTTGTGTTAGAATTAGATTTGCTGAGGACAGTGATACAGAGGTATCTGAGTTGGCTTTTCCCCTGCATCCCATCATGTGTTCCATACCCTCTAGGCAGCCACCCCTCTCAGTCCAAAAGATACAGTAGTGGTGACTCGGCTAGATGGGCTTTAAGCCTGGACGTGGGGGCTGAGGCTCCTGGGGCAGCTTTGGAGCAGCCTGGCAAGGTATTATTTGGGCTATTTAAAAAAAAATCTGACATTTTCTGTGAGAAGATAAGGTTGCTTTTATTGCTTCTCTGTCTGTGAAATGGCACATAAAATTAATTTGTGTGTGGTCTCTTCTTCCCCACAATTGCAATGTTTAAAAATTAATTTCATGCCTCTTGTTCATGCAATTTATACCATATTTTTTTATTTAACTTCTCCAGTTCTGTTGAAAAAAAGGAGCAAATTCCTTCCAGCTTAGCAAAGTACATTTGCAACCTGCTGTCATTAAACAGCTAAAGCTGAAACATCATGGGGACTTTGCTGTCCCAGTCCCTGTCACTATGCTCTTATTCTGCAGCTGCAAATAAAATGTTGTTATATAACTAACATAATTTTAATGTCACAGCAGGCAGCTAGTGAAATGGAAACTGAAATATGGGTTATTTTAGTTAGGAAAGAAAAAAAATATATGAGATTATTCAGATCCCCTTTACAAATATGAAAGTTCTGTATTTTGAAGAGCTCTTGAGAGAAGTTCTCGGCAGCAAAATTCTCATCAACTCCATTTGGGCAATAAAAAGTGTCACAGCTCAGGTGTCTCTATTTCACCTCTTCCGTTTCTGTGAGTTCATTTACAGAATACAATCTTTATCTAAAAACTCTGTGGTAGAAATTTTGGCTATCATTTTTGAACAAAGATGCTTAAAGTGGTTCTGGTATATTCACATGCAGATGCCTGAATAGAAATGGCCTGATTTACAGAGGTGTGATCAATTCTAGGTCCTGTTGAAATCAATGGGAGCTGATGAGTGCTCAGTTCTTTTGAAAACCAGGCCATTTATATATAGGTGCCTAAATATGGCACCCAATTTTGAAAAGCCTGGCCGTAACATCATATACCATCTTCCTCCTTTTGATATCTGGGTCCCTGCTGCAAGAAAGTGTAAGAAGGGTAACGAAGAATCAATTGTAATGAAAAGAAGACTTACCAGAGCAACCAGGAATATTTCTACGTAGTTAATAGCCTGTGATTATAAAAATAGTTTTTAAAATCACTAAAAGCAAGTTTCCACTGAGGTAAAATTTCCCCTCCTCTGTTTCCTCTGCTTTGTACTGAGAAGACAAAGCAAAGTGAATGGCTACTCCTGTACATCACTGTCTGGTAATTATATTAGTAATAAAATAAAATTCAGATGGAAGATATAAACACAAAAAAACCCTGATGCCAGAACAAACCCTCTGTACAAATTTAATTTTTGCTTCTCGTTTCCAACAGAAAAATGGATGATGGAGATGCATTTGTGTACATTCATTCGCTGACTCTCCTACTTTCCACAATATCATGAAAGCAACTTTCCTTAAAAAATAGTTCAATTTTCCAACAATTTTTAAAGAATGTATAGTGTTTTTTACATTTTTCAGTCACAGAATCACAGAATCACGGAATCACTAAGGTGATAAGGTCTCCCCTCAGCCTCCTCTTCTCCAGACTGAGAGTCGATATGCTCCAAAACAGAAAAGAATTATGATCTGTTATCACAATAAAAGCTCTGCCAGATAATATATTTAGAGGCTTTTGTAAAGCTCACAGCATCCTGAGGAACTCATTTCAGCTCTACAATTCACGTCCCCCGAGGAAAGCATTCGTGGCCTTCATGACAGATTTTACTTGTGGCTACACAACTATGAAACTGCATATAACTGATTCAAGAAATTAAATACAAACTGAAGCATTAGAAACAATTATCTTTCATGTTGTGATCATAAGATTCCAAAAAGAATCAGTTTGGAATTTATGTCAGGTTTATGAGCCCCCGGGGTTTGTGTTTCTAAGCTTGTCAGGGCAATTATGAGAGTAGCTTGCATTTTTCAGGTTGTAATTTGGGAAATGGTGGTATTTATTAAACCTGTTTTCCTCTAGCTTTGTTCTATGCATGTGTATATTTTCCTACATTTAATAAGGTGCGATATCTGAACCTTTTTCGGGGTGAGAACTTCTCCTTTATGGATTTGCTAGTATCTAATAATGTTTGAGCTGACTTTGTGTCCTTCCTCTTGGATAAGGAAGAGAGATGGGAGAGAAAAGGTGAACTCTCATCGCTTTCCAGCTAGCTGTTTTCCTGAAAGTTGTAGGAAATGGATATACTAAAACCTGCCCTTTTGTTCCCTTCTGTTGGATTTAACTGAAAAGTTGTACTTGGTATGGCTATGATGGAGTTAACTTTCCCCATAGCAGCCCTCATAGTGCTGTGCTGTGTATTTGTAGCTAGAAAGGTGTTGATAACATACCAGTGTTTTGGATACCACTGAGCAGCACAGCATCAAGACACAGCCAGGACAGCTGACCCAAACTGACCAAAGGGATATTCTGTACCATATGATCTCATGCTCAGCAATAAAAGCTAAGAGAAAGGAGGAGGGGAGGGGGGCATTTGTTATTAAGGTGTTTGTCTTCCGGAGCAACTGCTATGCATACTGGGGCCCTACTTCCTAGGAAGTGGCTGGATATCACCTGCTGATGGGAAATAGAGAATAAATCTTTTTGTTTTCCTTTGCTTACCTGCTGTCGTGGCTTAACCCAGCAGGTAGCTAAAACAACCACACAGCCATTCGTTCACTCCCCCGCCCCCCCCCCCAGCAAGATGGGGGAGAGAATCAGAAAAAAGGTAGAACTCGTGGGTTGAGATAAAGACAGTTTAATAGGACAGAAAAAAAAGAATAATTATAATGATGATGATAATGTTAAAGAATATCCAAAACAAGTGATGCACAGCACAACTTCTCACCACTCGCTGACTGATGCCCAATTAGTTCCTGAGCTGTGACACTTCCCCAGCCAACTCCCCCATTTTATAAACTGAGCATGATGGTAGGGAATATCTCTTTGGCCAGCCTGGGTCAGTTGTCCTGGCACTGACCCCTCTCAGCTTCCCATGCACCCCCAGCCTGCTCACTGGCAGGCCAGAGCATGGGAAGCCGAACAGTTCTTGACTGCTTAGCAACAACTAAAAACATCAGTACGTTATCAAAATTATTTTCATCCCAAATCCAAAACACAGCACTATACCAGGAAGAAAATTAACTCTATCCCAGCCGAAACCTAATTGTTTCATTATTCATAATTTACATTAATTATCCCCCTTGGTTTTACATTCTCCAGAAAGTTTTACCCGTTAAAACATATAACCCACTAAAAATATCTAAAATTGTGTCTCGATATTCCTGGCCTCCAAATTATATCAAAGGACAACAAACCATATCTTTATTTCTTCTAAACTGGAGAATTTCCACTGAAGTTAATAAATTTATAACAGTCAAAGAAGGGATGAAATGGTTAAAATGCATTTACATTACTAAACATGACACAACCACTGACAAAAGTAAAAGATTTGTCACCTTAAACTAAGGTGAATCTAATTTCCATCTTCTAGACCCTATGCCTGCCAGTGGGAAGGCTGGGGGTGCACAGGAAGCTGGGAGGGGACACAGCCAGGACAGCTGACCCAAACTGGCCAGAGGGATATTCCATACCATGTGACATCATGCTCAGTATATAAACTGGGGAGGGTTGGCTGGGGAGGGCCGGCTGGGGAGGGCCGCTGCTCGGGAAGGGGCTGGGCATTGGTCAGCGGCTGATAAGCAATTGCATTGTGCATCGCTTGTTTTGTATATCCTTTTATCATTATTTTTTTTTCCCCACTTCCTTTTCTGTCCTATTAAACTGTTTTTATCTCAACCCACGAATTTTACTTTTTTTTCTGATTCTCTCCCCCATCCCTCTGGGGAGGGGGAACGACAGAACGGCTGTGTGGTGTCTAGCTGCCTGCCAGGTTAAAATACAACAGCTATTAACTATTGATTACTGGCACTTAAATGCTAACACAGCTCCACTAACAGCTGCTGTACCTAATGTTGCAACTCTAACAGCCACACTTCAAGCAGCTGCACACCCAATGTGGGGCATGAAGGGTTGAGATAATGACAGATCTGACCAAAGCACATTAGAAAATATTTGTTATAAGTATTCGTTATATTAGTTTGATAGTTGCTGGTCACAATGTTGAATTACATGCTCTCAAAGTTGTTGCGCTTGTTCTCAGGGTTCTGTCATGGAACACCTTACTTACTGTATATGTTCCCTGCTGTGCTGCTTATCATCTCTGGAAACTGGGTCAAGGTTATCATTTTGCTGTACTCTGTAACAGCTGCTCATGATATGATAAAATGGCTGATTGTAACATTAATCTGGTATCTGTACTCAGCGTTGCTGTCACCTCTATGCCTTGTGACCCATCTCTTGGAAACTATTAAGAATTATACTGTTTACCTTTTCTCCTCAGAGAGCAGCTTTATGGGAGAGACACCTTCCTTCTCCTTCCCCTTCTCCTCCAGGTTAGTTACAAAAGCTCTTGAGAATTTTGAATATCCTTGGGATGTTCAAACCGGCATGTTCCTGTTGCTCCTAATCCTGAATGTGTTTCAGGTCTTGTTTAAAGTTAAACAACTATTTAAGAATACCCCCAGATATCTACCTCAAGGCTGGATAGTTAGGAGTGGCAGGGTGTGTGGGGTAGCATGGGCAAGTACCTAGGACAGTGGGCACCTCCAGTGTTTTGGAACTTCACCCCTGAACAAGTGCAGAATCATGAAAAACTAGTAAAGTATTTGGAAATAGTATGCTGTCACCCTGGCAATTCCAGAGACACAGAATCACAGAATCACAGAATCATTAAGGTTGGAAAAGACCTTTAAGATCAAGTCCAGCCAGCAACCCAACACCACCATGCCTACTAAAACATGTCCCCAAGTGCCATGTCTACACGTTTTTTTAACACTTCAAGTGATAGTGACTCCACCACCTCCCTGGGCAGCCTGTCCCAATGCTTGACCACTCTTTCAGTGAACAAATTTTTCCTAATATCCAGTCTAAACCTCCCCTGGTGCAACTTGAGTCCATTTCCTCTCGTCCTATTGCTAGTTACTTGGGAGAAGAGACCAACACCCATGTCGCCACAACCCCCTTTCAGGTAGTTGTAGAGAGCGATAAGGTCTCCCCTCAGCTGCCTCTTCTCCAGACTGAACAACCCCAGTTCCCTCAGCCGCTCCTCATAAGGCTTGTTCTACAGACCCCTCACCAGCTTCATTGCCCTTCTCTGGACATGCTCCAGCACCTCAATCTTTTTCTTGTAGTGAGGGCCCAAAACTGAACACAGTATTCGAGGTATGGCCTCACCAGTGCCGAGTACAAGGTGCAATCACTTCCCTACTCCTGCTGGCCACACTATTTCTGATACAAGCCAGGACGCTGTTGACGTTCTTGTTATATGTCATCCAGGCAAGTGGACCACCATGGAGAAAGGTATCTAGTACCTGACGGAATTTTCCATGGTGGAGGTGATTTATGATGACCTGAACAACGAGCAGTTATCCAAAGATCCACATGAAGTCAAGTGCGCAAAACCCATGTGGCGGAATTTTATACGGAGTGCACCAGCATCGTATGCCAACTCACTGTCAGTAATGACATGGAAAGACGGAGGGGGGCATACGGTAGATGAATTGGCAGGCCAGCTCTGGCAATATGAAGATTCTCTTCCTACTTCATCTTGTCTTTGGAGAAACTGGTCCAGTAACTCAATGTAGATAGATCCTACTCCCCACATGTACAGACCAGTATCTGAGCTATTAGGAAAAAAACATTCCTGTGCTCAAGGGAGAGGATATAGGGGTGTCGTGGTTTAGCCCCAGCCAGCAACTAAGCACCACGCAGTCACTCACTCAATCCCCCTCCCACAGTGGGACGGGAGAGAGAATTGGGAAAAAACTCGTGGGTTGAAATAAAAACAGTTTAATAGGACAGCAAGAGAGAAGGAGACAACAATGATAACAATAACGATAATGACAAAGGAATGTACAAGAACAAGTGATGCCCAATACAGCAATTGCTCACCAGCCGGTGATCGATAGCCCATCCCCGAGCAGTGATTTCCGCCCCCCGGCTAACTCCAGTTTATGTACTGGGCATGACATTATATGGTAGGGAATATCTCTTTGGCCGGCCTGGGTCAGCTGTCCTGGCTGTGTCCCCTCCCAGCTTCCTGTGCACCCCCAGCCTTCTTGCTAGCAGGCCAGCATGAGAAGCTGGACTGTCCTTGACTGCTTAGCAACAACTCAAAACATCAGCATGTTATCAATATTGTCCCATCCCAAATCCAAAACATAGTCTCACACTAGCTTCTGTGAAGAAAACCAGCTCTATCCTGGCTGAAACCAGGACAGTATCCACCCCTTATTCCATACCATTTACGTCATGCTCACGTCCTACACTTTTCAATACATTCCAATTATTCATTATTACTCTTCCTGTCTTTTAATATATACACAGAGATATCACTTTCTTAGTCCATGGGCCATCGCTTTAAAATGTCTGTGGAGTTCATTCCGTCCATGACTCTGGGCTTCATCCATCATAGCAGTCTCTCAGGGCAGGGGAGATGGTATGTGGTGTTGGATTGTCATCTGGCACGGTCCATGGCCATGATCTGCAGGTCGAAGATGTCGGTCTCGAGGGATTTGTTGGGCGCAAGCTGCTGAAGCCAGTTCTGGTTCCATCACTGCTGCACATTGTTTGGTTTCAGTGAAGCTCATTCTTCATCAGATATGTATATGGTAGATAGCAACCATAGTAGCAATGTCATACTGTATTGTGTAGCAATTAACATAATACAATTCAAATCATTGACTGTTTTCACCCAAAATCAAGTCTCCTTGAGGTACACATCGGACTTCCCCATCCTTCCGCATTACCCACCAAGTGCACCCAGGTCCCTGGGCAAAGGCAATCCCATGAATGGGTTTGCCTTTGCCTGAGGCAGGAGTAACCCAGACTGTCTTCCCCAGCATGTTTCTCACATGCACCACAGGGACTTTACCCCCTTCTACAGTACATAAAATATTGATTGGGCAGGGCTGGCTCTATTAGTAGATCCCCTAGTGTTGACTAACCAGGTGGCTTTTGCTAAATGCTTTTTCCAATGTTTGAATGTCCCATCACCCATTGCTCTCAGTGTAGTCTTTTAACAGTCCGTTGTATCGTTCAATTTTTCTGGAAGCTGGTGCATGATAGGGGATGTGATATACCCACTCAATGCCATGCTCTTTGGCCCAGGTGTCTATGAGGTTGTTTCGGAAATGAGTCCCATTGTCCGACTCAATTCTTTCGGGGGTGCCATGTCGCCATAAGACTTGCTTTTCAAGGCCCAGGAGAGTGTTCCGGGCGGTGGCATGGGGCACAGGATATGTTTCCAGCCATCCGGTGGTTGCTTCCACCATGGTAAGCACATAGCGCTTGCCTTGGCGGGTTTGTGGAAGTGTGATATAGTCAATCTGCCAGGCCTCCCCATATTCATATTTCAATCATCGTCCTTCATATCAGAGGGGCTTTAACCGCTTGGCTTGTTTGATCGCAGCGCACGTTCCACATTCATGGATAACCTGTGCAATAGCATCCATGGTCAGGTCCACCCCTCGATCCCAAGCCCATCTATATGTTGCATCTCTTCCCTGATGGCCTGAGGTGTCATGGGCCCACTGAGCTATAAATAATTCACCCTTATGTTGCCAGTCCAGATCCACCTGAGCCATTTCAATCTTAGCAGCCTGATCCACCTGATGGTTGTTCTGATGTTCTTCAGTGGCCCGACTCTTGGGTACGTGAGCATCTACGTGACATACTTTTATGACCAGATTCTCTAATCAGGCAGCAATATCTGGCCACAATTCAGCAGCCCAGATGGGCTTGCCTCTGCGTTGCCAGTTGCTCTGCCTCCATTGCTGTAGCCACCCCCATAGAGCATTTGCCACCATCCATGAGTCAGTATAAAGATAGAGTATTGGCCATTTTTCTCGTTCAGCAATATCCAAAGCCAGCTGGATGGCTTTCACCTCTGCAAACTGATTTGATTCACCTTGTCCTTCACCAGCTTCTGTGACTCATTCTATAGGGCTCCATACAGCAGCTTTCCACCTTTCATGTTTGCCTACAATACGACAGGACCCATCAGTAAACAGGGCATATTACCTTTCATTCTCTGGCAGTTCATTATATGGTGGAGCCTCTTCAGCATGCGTCACCTCCTCTTCTGGTGATATTCCAAAACCTTTGCCTTCTGGCCAGTCCATGATCACTTCCAAGATTCCCGGGCGATTAAGGTTTCCTATTCGAGCCCGCTGTGTAATAAGCGCGACCCACTTACTCCACGTAGCATCAGTCGCATGATGTGTAGAGGGGACCCTCCCTTTGAACATCCAGCCCAGCACTGGCAGTCGGGATGCCAGGAGGAGCTGTGCTTCAGTACCAACCACTTCTGAGGCAGCTTGAACTCCTTCATATGCTGCCAATATCTCCTTTTCAGTTGGAGTATAGCGGGACTCAGATCCCCTATATCCTCGACTCCAAAACCCTAGAGGTCGACCTCGGGTCTCTCCTGGTGCCTTCTGCCAGAGACTCCAGGTAGGGCCATTCTCCCTGGCTGCTGTGTAGAGCACATTTTTAACATCTTGTCCTGCCCGGACTGGCCCGAGGGCTGCGGCATGAACTATCTCCTGTTTAATTTGTTCGAAGGCTTCTCGTTGCTCAGGGCCCCATTTAAAATCGTTCTTCTTCCAGGTCACTTGATAGAGAGGATTTACAATCAGGCTGTAATTTCAAAGATGCATTCTCCAAAAACCCACAGTGCCTAAGAAAGTTTTTGTTTCTTTTCTCCCATTTGGTGGAGACATAGCTGTTGATCACATCCTTTGGGATCTGATGACTTCCATCTTGCCATTTTATTCCTAAAAACTGGATCTTCTGCGCAGGCCCCTTCACCTTACTTTGTTTTATGGCAGAAACGGCTTTCAGAAGGATTTGGATTTTTTTCTTCCCTTTCTTGAAAACTTCTTCTGATGTGTTGCCCTATAGGATGATGTCATCAATGTATTGCAGATGCTCTGGAGCTTTACCCTGTTCCAGTGCAGTCTGTATGAGTCCATGGCAAATGGTAGGGCTCTGTTTCCACCCCTGGGGCAGTCGGTTCCAAGTGTACTGGACACCCCTCCAAGTGAAAACAAACTGTGGCTTGCACTCTGCTGCCAATGGGATTGAGAAAAACACGTTAGCAATATCAATGGTGGCGTACCACTTGGCTGCCTTTGACTCCAGTTCATATTGAAGTCCTAGCACAGTGGCACTCAGTGGTGGCATGACTTCATTCAGGCCACGATAGTCTACTGTCAGTCTCCACTTGCCATTAGTCTTTTGCAGTGGTCATATGGGGCTGTTAAGGCGTGAGCAAGTCTTTCAGATCACTCCTTAGCTATCCAGCCGATGAATCAGTTTATGGATGGGGATGAGGGTGTCTCGGTGCAATATTGCTGCTGTTGAACTATTGTGGTAGCAATCAGCACCTGTTGTTTGTCGACTCTCAGCAACCCCACAACAGAAGGGTCCTCTGACAGACCGGTCGAGGAGGAAAACTGTTTGATTTCCTCCATCTCCAAGGCTGCTATACCAAAAGCCCACCGGTACCCTTTTGGGTCCTTGAAATACCCTCTCCCTGTGATAGTTTATGCCAAGAATGCATGGAGCCTCTGGGCCAGTCACAACCGGGTGCTTTTGCCACTCGTTCCCAGTTTGGCTCACTTCGGCCTCCAATACAGCCAGCTGTTGGCATCCCCCTGTCCCTCCAGAAATACAGATGGGTTCAGTCCCTTGATAGCTTGATGGCATTAGGGTACATTGTGCACCGGTGTCCACTAGAGCCTTACGCTCTTGTGGGTCTGATGTGTTAGGCCATTGAATCCACATAGTCCAATATACTCGGTTATCTGTTTCCTCCACCTTGCTAGAGGCAGGGCACCTCTAGTCCGGGTCATACTATCCATTACTCACTTAGAAATATGAATCAGATGTGCCTTCATTAAGATCAGGAGTAAGATCAGCCCTTCTATTATGCTGGGGAGCTGCACACTGGAAACTAGAGCAGCAGTTTTCCTGGAAGACCCCCCTTTTGTGATTGTATTTCCCTGCAAATGACATACACGAGCCTCTAAGGTCGAGGTAGATTGTCCATCACACGTCCTCATGTCCTCTTCGTGGTCACGCAGGTAAAACCACAGAGTGACTCGTGGTGTGTACCCCCTTGTCCTGGTTTCAATCAGAATGGAGTTGGTGTTCTGCACAGAAGCTAGCGTGAGGCTATGTTTTGTATTTGGGATGAGAAAATGTTGACAACGTGCTGATGTTTGGAGCTGTTGCTAAATAGTGAAGGACTGGCCTGCTAGCAAGAAGGCTGGGATTGCACAGGAAGCTGGGAGGGGACACAGCCAGGACAGCTGACCCAGGCCGGCCAAAGAGATATTCCATACCATATAACGTCATGCCCAGTACATTACATAACATGGAGTTAGCTGGGGGGCAGAAATCACTGCTCAGGGACAGGCTATCGATCACCAGGTGGTGAGCAATTGCTGTATTGGGCGTCACTTGTTCATTTACATTCCTTTGTCAGTATTGTTCTTGTTATCATTGTTGTTTCCTTCTCTCTTGCTGACCTATTGAACTGTTTTTATCTCAACCCACAAGTTTTTTCCCAATTCTCTCCCCCGTCCCACTGGGGGAGGGAGAAGTGAGCGAGCGGCTGCGTGGTGCTTAGTTGCCAGCTGGGGCTAAAGCATGACAGTCCTTTTTGGCACCCGAACAGGGACACGAAGGGCTTGAGATAATAATGGTTGCAGATTACGATATTAGTTTATTTGATTTGCATCATGCTCTCATCTTTGCCATAGATGTTAAAGATCGGTGTTGGTTTCTGCAGGATGCTGTACTCTGCAATGATTTGTAATGTCTTGCCTGGGAGATTTGTTTTTAGGACACTGATATTGAGCTTAATGTGGTATCTGAGCTCTGTACTAAAGCCGTTACTGTGTTTCAGGTACTATCTTGTGGAGACAATTAGCAATTATACTTCTGCCTCCAAAAGACTTTTTATGGAGGAAATGCAGAATGACACCTTTGCTACCCTCTATCATAATGTTTCCTCCTTCATCACAATAACTTTTCAGTATTTTGAACACCCTTGGGTAGTTAAAATACTTCTATTGGTACTTCTGGGGAACATTGTTTCGGTTTTGTCTAAGGTTGGCAAGCAATTTAAGAATATCATCCAGAGATCTGCCCCAAGGCTGGATAGTTAAGAATGGCAAGGTGTGTGGGAAGGCCTGGGCAAATGCCTAGGGTGGTGGGCACCTCCAGTGTTTTGGAAATTTACACCTGAACAAGTGCAGAATCCTGATAAACTAGAAGAAATCTTGGCAGCAGAAGTCAGCTTCTTTAGTAAGGGACGAAGAAGCTTTTTCTAAGAAGGAGCCAGAGGAAGAGACTGAGGAGGCAGAGTTCTCCGAAGCAGGGCCATCACAAGGACGGAAGAGGGAAGAGAGCGGGTCATCGCTTGAAGAGGAGGAAGAGGAAGAACTCATAAAAGAGACGGTAACTACCCGATCTCTATCCCTGAGTGAATTGCGAGGTATGCGAAAGGATTTCAGCCGTCGTCCAGGTGAGCACATTGTCACCTGGCTGCTCCGATGCTGGGATAATGGGGCCAGTAGCCTGGAATTAGAGGGTAGGGAAGCCAAGCAGCTGGGATCCCTTTCTAGGGAAGGGGGCATTGACAAAGCAATTGGAAAAGGTGCATGAGTCCTCAGCCTCTGGAGGCGACTCCTGTCGGGTGTGAAGGAAAGGTATCCCTTCAAGGAAGATGTTCTATGTCACCCAGGCAAGTGGACCACCATGGAGCAAGGTATCCAGTACCTGAGGGAGCTAGCTGTGCTGGAGGTGATTTATGGTGTCTTGGAGAATGGGCAATCATGCAAAGATCCAGATGAAGTCAATTGCACGCGACCTATGTGGCAGAAGTTTGTATGGAGTGCACCATCATCATATGCCAACTCATTAGCAGTAATGGCCTGGGAAGACGGAGAGAGACCAACGGTGGATGAATCGGCTGGCCAACTCCGGCAATACGAAGAAAGTCTCTCTTCCTCCCTACAGGCCTGCATCTCTGCTGTAGAGAAACTGTCCAGGGAGTTCCGGCAATTCAAAGAGGATATGCCCTACCCTCCACCCGTATGGACCAGTGTCTCAGCCATTAGGAGTAAGCGCTCTTCTGCTCAAGAGAGAGGATATAGAGGATACACACCGCGAGCTACCCTGTGGTTTCACTTGCGTGACTACTGAGAGGAAAACCTACCTCGACCCTAGAGGCATGAGGACATGAGCTGTACCGAAAAACAATTACAAAAGGGGGTTCAGGTTCCTCCAGAAAAATCGTTGCTCCATTTTCCAGTGGGCAGTTCCCCAGAAAGAATAGAAGAGCTGATCTTACCTCTGATCCTCTTGAAGGGACTTCCGATTCATATTTACAAGTGGGTAATGAGTACTGTGACCAGGACTAGAGGGGCCCTGCCTCCAGCCAGGCAGAGGAGAGGGACAACCGGGTTTATTGGACTGTGTGGATTAGATGGCCTCGCACATCAGACCCACAGGAATATAAGGCTTTAGTGGACACTGGTGCACAATGTACCCTAATGCCATCAAGCTATAAAGGGACTGAACCCATCTGTATTTCTGGAGTGACAGGGGAATCCCAACAGCTGACTGTGCTGGAGGACGAAGTGAGCCTAACTGGGAATGACTGGCAGAAGCACCCCATTGTGACTGGCCCCGAGGCCCCGTGCATCCTGGGCATAGACTACCTCAGGAGAGGGTATTTCAAGGACCCAAAAGGGTACCGGTGGGCTTTTGGTTTAGCTGCCTTGGAGACGGAAGAAATTAAACAGCTGCCCACCTTGCCCGATCTGTCAGAGGACCCTTCTGTTGTGGAGTTGTTGAGGGTCGAAGAACAACAGGTGCTGATCGCTACCACAACAGTGCACCGGCGGCAATATTGCACCAACCGAGGCTCCCTGATTCCCATCCATAAGTTGATTCGTCATCTGGAGAGCCAAGGAGTGATCAGCAAGACTCGCTCACCCTTTAACAGCCCCATATGGCCAGTGCGAAAGTCTAATGGCAAGTGGAGACTGACGGTAGACTATCGTGGCCTGAATGAAGTCACGCCGCCACTGAGTGCTGCCGTGCCGGACATGCTAGAACTTCAGTATGAAGTGGAGTCAAAGGCAGCCACGTGGTATGCCACAATTGATATCGCTAACACATTTTTCTCAATTCCTTTGGCGTAACCCCTTCTTCCTTTGCAAGAAGAATGATTTTAAATGGGGCCCTGAGCAACAACAAGCCTTCGAACAAATTAAACAGGAGATAGTTCATGCAGTAGCCCTTGGGCCAGTCTGGGCAGGACAAGGTGTTAAAAATGTGCTCCACACCGCAGCCGGGGAGAATGGCCCTACCTGGAGCCTCCGGCAGAAATCACCAGGGGAGATTCGAGGTGGACCTTTAGGGTTTGGAGTTGGCGATACGGAGGATCTGTGGCCTGCTATAGTCCAACTGAAAGAGATATTGGCAGCATAATGAAGGAGTTCGAGCTGCCTCAGAAATGATTGGTACTGAAGCACAGCTCCTCCTGGCACCCCGACTGCTGGTGCTGGGCTGGATGTTCAAAGGGAGGGTCCCCTCTAGACATCATGTGACTGATGCTGTGTGGAGTAAGTGGATCGCGCTTATCACACAGAGGGCTTGAATAGGAAATCCCAATTGCCCAGGAATCTTGGAAGTGATCATGGACTGGCCAGAAGGCAAAGATTCTGGAATAAAGAAGAGATGCAACATATATATGGGCTCGTTAAGGAGGGGTGGACTTGGCCATGGACAATACTGCACACATTATCCATGAATGTGAATGATGCACTGCAATCAAACAAGCCAAGCAGTTAAAGCCTCTCTGGTATGGAGGACGATGGCTGAAATATAAATATGGGGAGGCCTGGCAGATTGACTATACCACACTCCCACAAACCCGCCAAGGCAAGCGCTATGTGCTCACAATGGTGGAAGCAACCACCTGAAGGCTGGAAACATATCCTGTGCCCCATGCCACCACCCAGAACAATATCCTGGGCCTTGAAAAGCAAGTCTTATGGTGACATGGCTCCCCAGAAAGAATTGAGTCAGACAATGGGACTCCTTTCTGAAACAACCTCATAGACACCCCTGGGCCAAGGAGCATGGCATTGAGTGGGTATATCACATCCCCTGTCATCCACTGGCCTCTGGGAAAATCAAAAGATTCAATCGACTGTTAAGGAATACACTGAAGGCAATGGGCAGTGAGACGTTCAAACATTGGGATAAACATTTAGCCAAAGCCACCTGGTTAGTCAACATTAGGGGATCTGCCAAGTGACCTGTCCCTGCTCAAGCAAAACTTTCATGTACTGTAGAAGGTGATAAAGTCCCTGTGGTGCATGTAAAAAATATGCTGGGGAAGACAGTCTGTATTTTTCCTGCGTCATGCAAGGGCGATCCCATTCATGGTTGTACTTGGTGAGTGATGATGGAGGATGGGGATGTCCGATGTGTATCTCAAGGTGATTTGATAGAATAAGGGGTGGACATGAAAAAAATATGGAATGCTTCACGAATTTGCCTGTCATCCTTGTGCAGTGGCCATGCGAATGGCTTTGTGATGTTTAGCTTTCTTCTGGGTTAAATCACAACAGTTTCACATAACCTACCTGGACTGTATTCAAAGACCTCAACAGCTCTGAAGACTCTTGCATTCCCAATACCTGAGAGCTGTTTGTGGAAGATGTGTTGTTATGCAATAAATTGATTAGTTTTGTAAACTCTGCTGTTTTGAGACACATTTCCCCCTCCTCCTCACCAAATCTTGTTCTGAGCAAACGCTCCTTTGCTTGTCCATAGCAGGCTGGCCTGTAAGTGACCTTGTCATCTCTGTGACAAGAAGCACTGATCTCCATACAGACTCACTAAGAAGATCATGACTAGCAGCAGGAGGCTGCCAACTAAGTCCCCACTCTGGAGGGAGCAGCCTAGGGAATGCTGCCCCTGGAAAGATGACAGTGGGCAGCCTGAGAAATTAAGCAAATGCCCTTGGGGAGGCCAGATGGCACTTAGAAATGCAGTTGATTCAAGAACTGTCAGTTGCACCACTTACATAATAAGATCCTTTAGTTGGCTATTTTACATACCTGTATGGAATTATCTTTTATCAAGGAGGAGATTCATTGGCATAACAATAAATGGAATCGTGCATTTTTGATGTAGTCTTGCTTAACTGCTGTGAAACATGTTGGGATGTTAGTCATGTAAAAGCAAAGATAAAATACTGGCATCCCAAATCTTTTTTTGTGGGGTTAACTGAAAGGGAAGTATCTGCACATTTGAGAGATCTTGGCAGTGTAGATTAATCTTAGGACATGTAACCATTTTTAGATTTAGAGATGGTTAATGGGGATTTATTGTCATTCCATAAAATCCTTCCAGACCACACAGATACTTGGTTCCCTTTGGTTTTCTCACAGAAAATCTGTTCTCTGTGCTTAGCCTCCCTAAGCCTCTCTGTTGCTGCCATTGTCTTCAGTTGTAATACTGCCCTCGGAATGCAATTAGTTTTATTGTCATATTGACAGCTTTACATGTTTATGATATGTATTACTTGGAGAAACAGGTTCTCTGTGCAGATAATATTGTTCTTTTAAGAATTACAAAAATATATAATGACAGGACTGTATGTCCAAAAGCTTGTGCACCTTTACAGCTGTATCAGCTAGTCTCCTTGTATTTCTTGTATCATTATATATTGTAGCACAGCTACAGCAACAGAGATGTTAAGCTATTTTAATTCAGTTGGAGTAGTGCATAATACTATTTTGAGAATCTGTATTTGTGTCAGTGATGTTTGTTAGAAGTTGCCAAATCTGATAGCCCAAAAAAGTCAAGGCTGCTGCAGCTCCATGTACCCAGGTCCAGCCAGTAGTGAGGCTGAACATGTATTCCCAGTAGGTTACACATGCACACAATACTTAACCATATACTTATACATATACATATACATACAGCCATCCACACAGATCGACCCATGCAGAAAACACAGTACTCACACAAACACAAACAACCTGTTCCCATCTCTTGGAAAATATATATGTGTATAAATGTAACATGTACAATGTTGATCCCTCCAGGAGCTGGGCTCAGACACTCACTGTGCCTAGTAGCTGCTCTTGGGTTATCGGTCTCCCCAGTTGCTGGCACCATGCAAACACTGGGGCCCACAGCGCTATGCACGCACAATGGTTCCCTGCAATAACTGGTCTTAGACACTCAGTCTGCCCAGTAGCTGCCCCTAGATCTCCATCTCCCAGTGACCTTGCACACAGACACACATGCATGCAGACATGTTTGCATAGTAGCTGGTCTAGGCACATGACCTTACCACTAGCCAAAACCCAGACCCCATGGTCTCTCCAGTAGCTGGGTTGGACCCCTGGAACCTCAAGGAGCCAACTCATAGACCCTCTGGTCTCTCCAGTATCCAGCCCAAACTTATGGCCCCATTGATACTTGGCTCCCTGGCCTCTTATCCTGCTCACCAGCTAGTCCAGATTGGTGTTTCCTAGCTGACATACACACCAATGTGATATTCACAAGCACTGGCTCTCCAGTTGCTGGCACCATGGACACACCTATGCTCCCACTCCAGTTGCTGGCACTTAGACCTCCATGAACACACATGCATACATGCCTCTGAAGCCACTTAAGAAAATTAGATGCAGTTTAAAGAAATGGGTAGCGGGTTAGCAGTGGTGAAAGATTTATTCTTTCATAAAACTGCCACTGTTTTCACAGAATCACAGAATCACTAGGTTGGAAAGGACCTTCAAGATCATCAAGTCCAACCATTAATCCAGCACCACCATGTCCCCTAAACCATGTCCTGAAGCGCCACATCCACACGTTTTTTTGAAGACTTCCAGAGATGGCAACTCCACCACATCCCTGGGCAGCCTGTTCCAATGCCTGACCACTCTCTCAGAGAAGAAATTTTTCCTAATATCCAATCTAAACCTCCCCTGGTGCAACTTGAGGCCATTTCCTCTTGTCCTATCACTAGTTACTTGGGAGAAGAGACCAACACCCTCATGTCGCCCCTTTCAGGTAGTTGTAGAGAGCGATAAGATCTCCTCTCAGCCTCCTCTTCTCCAGACTAAACAACCCCAGGTCCCTCAGCCGCTCCTCATAAGACTTGTGCTCCAGACCCCTCACCAGCTTCGTTGCCCTTCTCTGGACACGCTCCAGCACCTCAACATCCTTCTTGTAGTGAGGGGCCCAAAAGTGAACACAGTATTCAAGGTGCGGCCTCACCAGTGCCGAGTACAGAGGCACAATCACTTCCCTACTCCTGCTGGCCACACTATTCCTGATACAGGCCAGGACGCTGTTGGCCTTCTTGGCCACCTGGGCACACTGCTGGCTCATATTCAGCCGGCTGTCAGCCAGCACCCCCAGGTCCCTTTCTGCCGGGCTACTCTCCAGCCACTCCTCCCCAAGCCTGTAGCGTTGCATGGGGTTGTTGTGGCCAAAGTGCAGGACCCTGCACTTGGCCTTATTAAACCTCATACAGTTGGCCTCTGCCCATCGATCCAGCCTGTCCAGATCCCTCGGCAGAGCCCTCCTACCCTCCAGCAGATCAACACTCCCACCCAGCTTGGTGTCATCTGCAAACTTACTGAGGGAGCACTCAATTCCCTCATCCAGATCATCAATAAAGATATTGAATAAGACCGGCCCCAGAACCGAGCCCTGGGGAACACCGCTTGTGACCGGCCGCCAGCCGGATTTAACATCGTTCACCACAACTCTCTGGGCTCGGCCATCCAGCCAGTTCCTCACCCAGTGAAGAGTAAACCCATCTAAGCCACGAGCCGCCAGTTTCTCCAGGAGAATGCTGTGGGTGACAGTGTCAAAGTCTTTACTAAAGTCCAGGTAGACAACATCCACAGCCTTTCCCTCATCCACTAGGCGGGTCACCTGGTCATAGGAAGAGATCAGGTTGGTCAAGCAGGACCTGCCTTTCATGAACCCATGCTGGCTGGGCCTGATCCCTTGGTTGTCCTGCAGATGCCCTGTGAGCACTCTCAAGACGAACCGCTCCATAATCTTCCCCGGTACAGAGGTCAGGCTGACAGGCCTGTAGTTCCCAGGATCCTCCTTCCGACCTTTCTTGTAGATGGGCGTCACATTGGCAAGCCTCCAGTCTTCTGGGACCTCCCCTGTTAACCAGGACTGCTGATAAATGATGGGGAGGGGCTTGGCAAGCTCCTCAGCCAGCTCCCTCAGGACTCTTGGGTGGATCCCATCAGGCCCCATAGACTTGTGGGTGTCCAGGTGGTTTAGCATGTCCTTGACTGCTTCCTCCTGGATTATGAGGAGTATATTGTGCTCTCCATCCCCATCTTCCAGTTCAGGGGGCTGAATACCCTGTGGATACCTGGACTGGCTATTAAAGACTGAGGCAAAGAAGGCATTAAGTACCTCAGCCTTGTCCTCATCCTTGGAGACAATGTTCCCTGCCATATCCAGTAGGGGATGGAGATTCTCCTTGCCTCTCTTTTTGTTGTTAATATATTTGTAAAAACATTTTTTATTATCCTTTACGACTGTAGCCAGACTGAGCTCTAGCTGGGCTTTTGCCTTCTAATTTTGTCCCTGCTTGACCTAACGAGATCCTTGTACTCCTCGTGAGTTGTCTGCCTCTTCTTCCAGAGGTGATAAACTCTCCTCTTTTCCCTGAGTCCCAGCAAAATCTCCCTGTTCAGCCAGGCCGGTTGCCTTCCCCGCCAGCTCTTCTTACGGCACATGGGGACCGCCTGCTCCTGCTCCTTTAAGATTTCCTTCTTGAAGACTGTCCAACCTTCCTGGACCCCTTTGTCCTTCAGGACTGTCTCCCAAGGGACTCCCTCAATCACTGACCTGAACAGGCCAAAGTCTGCCCTCCGGAAGTCCATGATAGCAGTTTTGCTGACCCCTCTCCTTACTTCACTCACAACAAAAAATATTTTGGAAGTTGCAATAGTAGTGGGAGAATCTTTACCTGCTTTCTCTGTTGGCCTCTTTGGGAAGAGAGGATCCTGTGAAATTGCAGGAGTGAAATGGATTTCTTTACCCTCTTCACCTACCTTGATGGTCACTAAACTGTGAGGATGCTGCTTCCTTTCTCTTGCTTTATCCTCACAGTTAAATTTTCCACAAATACACAAATTGAAATGAAATATGCCTGCATATGTCCTCATTGTCATGTTGTCCTCTACAGCTTTCCCAAGGATGGTAATGAATGGGGTGTCAATAGGAATCTTCTTATCCTCTGCTCTGATGACTGAAAAGAGGAAGAAGGTGGTTGTGGAACTGAACTGAAAAATGTCAAATACTCACAGAAAAAACCCTTAGAATGATTAAATAATAATAATGTAAATATATTCAAAACTGGATTTTAGTAAATAATACTTAAAATGAATGATTGCAACATTATTCATATGGTTGTTCTTGAGGAATTGGACTCCATTAGTTAATACCTTAATGTCAAGCATGAATAAATTACAGTCAAGTTTTAGTGCAAAATTATCTCTCATGCACAGAAAAATGATTGCAGTCATCAGTGTCATGAAATTTAACAAGAACAAATGCTGGATTCTGCGCCTGGGACTGAGTAACACTGGGCACAAGTATAGATTGGGAGAGGAGTGGCTGGAGAGCAGCCCTGCAGAAAGGGATCTGGGGGTGCTGGTTGACAGCAGGCTCCATAGGAGTCAGCAGTGTGCCCTGGCAGCCAAGAGTGAAAACAACATCTTGGGGTGCATCAAACACAGTATAACCAGCTGGTCAAAAGAGGTGATTATCCTGCTGTATTCAGCATTGGTGTGGCCTCACCTTGAGTACTGTGTGCAGTGCTGGGCCCCTCAATTTAAGGCGGCTGTTAACGTACTTGAATGCATCCAGAGGAGGGCAACAAAGCTGGTGAGAAGGCTGGAAGGCATGTCTGATGAGGAGTGAAGATAAGCTCTTCTGTTGTTTTAGGGCGTGTGTCAGTATAGCTGCACCCTATAGCTGGAGCATACATTGTGAGCATGTTACCTAACATTTTATGTAGGTCTCTCTGCTGCCTCCCACAATTTGCTCTTCTTTCCTCCTCCTTTTAGTTTGTTTGCTCACAGGAGAACAGTAAACAGCACTGCTGTCTGCATGACTTGGCTGGGGATAGATTTGAGGGATTATCTTGCTGTCACCTATTTCCTTGCACAATAAGAAAATTCCTATATTTGTCTCTATTCTCCACTCTAAATATATTATTTGTCTGTCAAAGGGTAAACCTTCTGGATCAGGAGTTTATTCTGATAAATATATCGCAGTGGGGTTCTGTGATAATACAGATTATAATAGCATCCTGTTTCAATGAAACAGACTGATGAAGTCTGTCTTGTTTTCTGTATTACCAAAGGGATAGTGAGGAGTGAATGAAGTATGTGATGAGCAACTTAGTGAGGTAATTTAGAATGCTACTGTGTTCTGTGCAAACTAAAAGTCTGTTTGAAAGATTTATGCTGGGGTTACAGTTGAGAAATACCCTTTTCTTTTTAGCTATGTGTCTTGCAGCTGGATTTTGAATGCTTGGAGTCTACCAATCGGCTTTACTGGTAGACCTACTGAGAAAGCATTGCAGTTGTCCAGGCGAGGCACAAGAAAGAAGTGTATGGATTAGATTTCTGAATAATTTTTGGACACAGGCAGTATGAATCTGTGAGAAATGTTTTATAAGCATTGACAAGCCAATTTAACTGTAGCAGTAATGAGCTAAGAACCAAAAGAAGCCAATGATTTTTCTTTTCCTATTTATTCTGAGATTTGTACTTTTAATTTGTTAATTTTCTTAGACCTTGCTAGGAGGATCATTCAGTACCATCTTCCACCGTCTGATATCAGGGATCAATGTGTGAATATAGTTGTTTTGTATCACTGGATAGGTTCATCTCTGAGTGTTCATGTAAGTGTGTATGAGACCATTCCATTAAAACCCTCAGGGTGACCTACAAGTCCAAATTCAAGTGACAAAGCTGCATTAGATATTTTATTCAAAATATAATTGATGCCAAAGCATTTGCCCTGGTTTTGAAAATAAAACTGAGAATTGCAGTTCACCACATATTTCAGATGCGCATGGGTCTTCTGCATAGGAGCATGGAGGTGAAGCGCTGGTGTGCAGTCCTGTTTCTTCTCCATCTGGGGCTGGGTGAATGGATGGTGGGAAGAGGGGAGCTGGCTTCTGGTGCCTCAGACTGTGCAAAAGGAGGGGACTCCTTATAGCTTGCCAAGGGTGTATGAAGTCCTTATTCTGCTTTGTGGCAGGCCAGGGACAGCCTGGATCTCTAAATGAGAGAAAAGCAATATCTGGCTTAAACTTTGTGCTAAAGCTGTTATTTCGGACAGAGAATCCTGAAATTGTTACAGCTGGTTCTACAAAATAGCAAAATAGGCCTTTAGCCACATATCGAAATCAAGTATCTTTGTATGCTCTGCCATTATGTCTAAGCATAACTAAGTATCTCTGGAGCAGTGAATCTAGATCACCTAGATGCTGGTGCTCAGGTGGAACAGCTTGCTCATTAAGTCTTCATGTGCTCTGCAGGAAGAATTAAGAAAACCTGTGTTTATTTCTAGCTTCTGATATTCTGTTTTCCAATCAGAAAGTGCACTGATATTGCTAAATGCCCCTACCTACTATCACCAATCCTTGAAAATCTTATTTAGAGGGACGTAGCTTGACTCCTCACATATTTTACCCCATCCTGTCTTACTGTACTGATGTTTTTACTAGGCCCTCCATGGTTGTTATTTATAGGCATTCATTGTTTAGTCCATGCTGATTTGCAAGATTCATGTGCTAACTGTTGCGTTGCCTTCTGCTGGTTCTTAGTTTGGTCTGTGTTGATCCCCTCAAGAGTGATAAGGAAGAGTTTATATATAAGAAAGCCCACAAAGCTTATAACATTTTTTTTTCCTGTTTTTATGAAGAAGGAGAAATTCCATTTTGAATTTCTGGTGTGATCAATGCCATGGGATCTCAGAGTATAGGCACTGAAGAACAAAATAAATAAATGCTTAAAATGCTTTCAAATAGTCAAAAGGGAAGGGGAGGTGGCTAAGAGCACTGCTTCAGAAAGCATTACTCAGTGTGATTACTGTGCTACGTAGCCTTTACAGAGCAGAAGAAGGGACAAACAGCATACTAAGCAGATCTACCACAGAACATGGGATTTAAGTGGGACCACTGTATAACGTTCTGGGCAGAATGAAACATATAACAGGTTGGGAATGTGATGGAGATGAGATAAGCTGGCCTAGACTGCCCCTGACTTGTAAAAATTTCACTTTATGTAAATGAAGGCAGTAATTCATAAGGGAAAAAAACAACAACCTCTAAACAGTTTTTCTGTAAGAAAGAAAAAGTTAATAAGCAATGTATCAAGGAGAGGTACTAGTTTGTTTTGTATTTTTAGGCCTTTCTGTAACTCATTGAGGTCAGCTCAACAAACTCTTTGTTACTGAACATAATTTCAAATGTGGTTTTCCCTCTATCAGAGTAATTTTAATTGTCCTTAACTCTTCTCTTTCCATGCAGGGGAAAAGTAACGTAAGAGAATACAGCAGAGAGGGGTTATTTCCAAATAGATGATTAAACCATTCCACTAGAAAATCAAATTAGACTGCAATAAAATACAGCTATGGAAATGCTATTACTTTGGTGGATTTTATGCTGGAACCCTCATACAAGGGCATAATAGGATTTGCAGGATCTAGATGCGGAAGTACTAAGTTCAGAGAAGAGAAATAATGTAATTGAGGAAGCTGTCTGGATTGGTAGATGATGTAAAGCAAAGAGTCCTCCACTGGAAGGTGAATGAACTAAAACCAGGACGGATCTATGTTTTGACAGGTGACAAGATAACTTTCCAGTGATACCAACCTAACTATACTAAGTTAAAATGATGGAGATACCCCTGTTTGGTTTGTTGGGTTTTTTTCCCACTGAGTCAAGACAACTGCTAATATGCTTAAAATAAGGTACTTGCTAAGTGCTTTCCTGAATTAGGACCAGGGAACCCACACAGCATTTTGCAGGACTAGTGTCCCATATAGTCTGTTAAAAATCCAATTTTTCCAGGGCCTATCAGTTTACTAGACTTGTGGGTTTTTTCTTTTCTTTTTAGCAGTATCGTGATTAATAGGATTTTATTGCATTAATGTTGTTGTATCATCTAAATGCTTAATAATATAATGTGAAGGTTCCACAGTCCGCATTTGCATTGACATTAGTACTTTAAATTAAGACTTAAATTCTCTCTCTTGTGCTTATGTTTCTAGTTCCTACAGATTTCTAAGTGAAATGTTGAATAACTTCTTTGGAAAAATCCAACACACTGTTTCTGAATGGTGCTTTATAAATAATTAATACAATTTCATCTTCTTCAAACCTCACAGACATTCTGGTAACATCTTTGAATTGCTTGAGCATGGAGATGAGTAGGTGAGCTCCATAGAGAGGAGGAAGCTGAGAAAAAAAACCTGCTATGTGGAACATGTTAAATGACTCGTCTGGTTTTCTTGTAGTTCGCACTGAATAGACTGACACTTCTGCACTTGGATGGTTGGGGTTTTTTACAGTTGTATCCAGTAGAACTGAATGGTTACTATGACACTATGATCCAATATGACTGAAAAATCAGGTAGACTGAAAATCTATGATAAAATTGCTAAGAATCTTAAAAACAGCCTTTCTTCTTAAAAACAGCCTTTCTTGATCCTGTGGTATTTGTGAAAGTGTTATCAGGATATTTCATAGAGGCAGTGGCAGGTTGGACTGAGAGCAACACTGCCTTGTTGGTGTCTGACAAAGGAGGCAGGATTGAGAAACTGATAACTGCATATTTCCCAGTGATGCCAAACTAACTATACAAAGTTAAAACGATGGACAGACCCCTGTTTGGTTCATTGTTTGTTTTTTCTTTTTTTTTTCCACTGAGTCAAAACGACTGCTCATGGCCTCAAGTTGCACCGGGGGAGGTTTAGAATAGATATTAGGAAAAATTTCTTTACAGAGTGGTCAAGCATTGGAACAGGCTGCCCAGAGAGGTGGTGGAGTCACCATCACTGTCACATCCAGTCACATCACTGGAAGTGTTCAAAAAACATGTAGACGTGGCACTTCACGTTATGGTTTAGTGGGCATGGTGGTGTTGGGTTGATGGTTGGACTTGATGATCTTAAAGGTCTTTTCCAACCTTAATGATTCTGTGATTCTGTGCTTAAAAATGAGGTACTTGCTAAGTGCTTTCCTGGATTAGGCAGAAAAGCTCATGCCACATCACCTCCAAATGCATGTTTTGTTGTTGAATGTGCTGGTTTTGGCCAGGGTAGAGTTAATTTTCTTCAGAGTAGCTAGCATGATGCGATGTTTTGGATTTGTGCTGAAAACAGTGTTGATAATACAGGGATGTTTTAGTTACTGCTGAGCAGTGTTTACACAGTCAAGGCCTTTTCTGCTCCTCACACCACCCCGCCAGTGAGTAGGCTGGGGGTGCACAAGAAGTTGAGAGGAGATGCAGATGGGACAGCTGACCCCAACTGACCAAAGGGATATTCCATACCATATGACATCATGCTCAGCAATAAAACTAGGGGGAAGGTTGGCCAGGGGGCCGCTGCTTGGGGACTGGCTGGGCATCAGTCAGTTGGTGGTGAGCAATTGTTTTCATTTGCATCACTTGTCTTTCCTGGGTTTTATTTCTCTCTCTTTGTTATTTTCCTTTTCATTACAATTTTTATTATGATTATGATTATTTATTTCAATTTTTAAACTGTTCTTATCTCAACCCACGAGTTTTCTCACTTTTACCCTTCCAGTTCTCTTCCTCCCATCCTGTTGAGGGAGGGGAGTGAACAAGGGGCTGTGTGGTGCTCCAGTTGCTGACTGGGGTAAAACCACGACATTGAACAAGTTAATGTATAAAGTTCTGGCTTGGTGAGGTGCTGGGGTACTGTTGTGGGGTGGGTCCATACCATGTTCACAGAAGGTAGTGAGGCATTTCCATTGCTAAGGCAGCCTGATCAAAATGTTTTCATGACTCTGGTCAGTATAGTCATTCTGAGTTTGCAGTGAAAAACGATAGCAAAAATTATTCTTGTGCATATATTATATTTGCTGTAGAATTTTCTATACAAA
Source organism: Phaethon aethereus (assembly GCF_964289735.1). Lineage (NCBI taxonomy): Eukaryota > Metazoa > Chordata > Aves > Phaethontiformes > Phaethontidae > Phaethon > Phaethon aethereus. The sequence goes on from NC_138581.1 coordinate 13,898,642, forward strand.
ATCTGCCGGAAAAATGAAGCAATGCTTATATGTAATCGGTGATGTATGGTACATTCAAGGCTCCTTTTGGTAGCAATGCACTTTTGATCAATTAACTGTGTCTGAAAGTAGCCTTAAATATATTAATCCACTTTTTTGCAGATGACACAAAGCTGAGTGGTACGGTTGAGACACCTGAGGGATGGGATGCCATCTAGAGGGACCTGCACAAGCGTAAGGAATGGGCCTGTGTGAACCTCACGAAGTTCAACAAGGCCAAGTGCAGGGTCCTGCTCCTGGGCCGGGGCAACCCTGGGTATCAATACAGGCTGGGGGATGAAGGGATCGAGAGCAGTCCTGCCAAGAAGGACTTGGGGGTACTGGTGGATGAAAAGCTGGACATGAGCCAGCAATGTGCGTTCGTAGCCCAGAAGACCAACTGTATCCTGGGCTGCATCAAAAGAAGCATGGCCAGCAGGGCGAGGGAGGTGATTCTGACCTTCTACTCTGCTCTGTTGAGACCCCACCTGGAGGACTGTGTCCAGCTCTGGAGCCCTCAGCACAGGAAAGACATGGACCTGTTGGAGTGGGTCCAGAGGAGGGCCACCAAAAAAGATCGGAGGGACGGAACCCCTCACCTATGAAGAAAGACTGAGAGAGTTGGGGTTGTTCAGCCTGGAGAAGAGAAGGCTCCGGGGAGACCTTATTGCAGCCTTCCAGTACTTAAAAGGGGGTTTATAAGAAAGATGGGGACAGACTTTTTAGCAGGGCCTGTTACGATAGGACAAGGGGTAATGATTTTAAAATAAAAGAGAATAGATTCAGACTAGACCTAAGGAAGAAATTTTTCACAATGAGAGTGGTGAGAGAAAATAAGAAAGGCAAAAGCCCAGCTAGAACTCAATATGGCCACAGTCATAAGGGATAACAAAAAATGTTTTTACAGATATAATAATAACAAAAAGAGAGCCAAGGAGAATCTCCATCCTTTATCGCATGCAGGGGGGAACATTGCCACCAAGGATGAGGAAAAGGCTGAGGTACTTAATGCCACCTTTGCCTCAGTCTTTAATAGCCAGTCCAGGTATCCGCAGGGTATTCAGCCCCCTGAGCTGGAAGACAGGAATGGAGAGCAGAATAAACTCCCCATAATCCAGCAGGAAAAAGTTAAGGACCTGTTAAGCCACCTGGATACCCAGAAGTCTATGGGGCCTGATGGGATCCACCCAAGAGTACTGAGGGAGCTGGCGGAGGAGCTTGCCAAGCCCCTCTCCATCATTTATCAGCAGTCCTGGTTAACAGGGGAGGTCCCAGATGACTGGAGGCTTGCCAATGTGATGCCCATCTACAAGAAAGGCCGGAAGGAGGATCCTGGGAACTACAGGCCTGTCAGCCTGGTCTCGGTACCAGGGAAGATTATGGAGAGGTTCATCTTAAGAGTGCTCACAAGGCATGTGCAGGACAGCCAGGGGACCAGGCTCAGCCAGTACGGGTTCATGAAAGGCAGGTCCTGCTTGACCAACCTGATCTCCTTCTATGACCAGGTGACCTGCCTAGTGGATGAGGGAAAGGCTGTGGATGTTGTCTACCTGGATTTTAGTAAAGCTTTTGACACCATTTCCCACAGCATTCTCCTAGAGAAGCTGGTGGCTTGTGGCTTAGGCAGGTGTACTCTTTGCTGGGTAAAGAACTGTCTGGATGGCCAAGCCCATCCAGCACTGAGTTGTGGTGAACGGACTTAAATCCAGTTGGCAGCCTGTTCCCCAGGGGTTGGTTCTGGGGCCGGTGTTGTTCAATATCTTTATCAATGATCTGGATGAGGGGATCAAGTGCTCCCTCAGTAAGTTTGCAGATGACACCAAGTTGGGTGGGAGTGTTGATCTGCTGGAGGGTAGGAAGGCTCTGCAGAGGGATCTGGACAGGCTCGATCAATGGGCCAAGATAACTGTATGAGGTTTAACAAGGCCAAGTGCTGGGTCCTGCACTTTGGTCACAACAATCCCATGGAACACTACAGGCTTGAGGAGGAGCAGCTGGAGAGCTGCCCGGTGGAAAAGGACCTGGGGGTGCTGGTTGACAGCCAGCTGAACATGAGCCGGCAGTGTGCCCATCCTGGCCTGTATCAGCAATAGTGTGGCCGGCAGGAATAGGGAAGTGATGGTGCCCCTGTACTCGGCCCTGGTGAGGCTGCACCTCGAATACTGTGTTCTGTTTTGGGCCCCTCACTACAAGAAGGACGTTGAATTGATGGAGCGTGTCCAGAGAAGGGCAACGAAGCTGGTGAGGGGTCTGGAGCACAAGTCTTATGAGGAGCGGCTGAGGGAACTGGGGTTGTTTAGTCTGGAGAAGAGGAGGCTGAGGGGAGACCTTGTCGCTCTCTACAACTACTTGAAAGGGGGTTGTATTGAGGTGGGTCTTGGTCTGTTCTCCCAAGTAACTAGCAATAGGACGAGAAGAAATGGCGTCAAGTTGTGCCAGGGGAGGTTTAGATTGGATATTAAGAAAATTTTTTTTACTTGAAAGAGTGGTCAGGCATTGGTCAACCCCATGATGATCTCTAAAATGTCAGTTGTGTAATAGATTACATATTTTCATTAATGAAGGTGGATAACAAGTTTTTTTATAACTCATGGGATAAAACCATTCTTGTGTGAGGATTGCCTGATATTATACTAGAGTTTATTTAGGATTTTGTTGTGAAAAATATGTGCAAGGACTTGAGTACAGATTTTTCTTTAAAAAAGTGTAAACATTTCACTAACATATGTTTGTATTTATTTATTTGGATTTTAACATTTTTTAAAATTTCCCTGGTAAGGCCATGCCAACAGTGATAGAAGAGACAAACACGAGTGGACTGGGTCTGAGTGGTTGACCTGTTTGATGAGAATATAGGTTCTTACAATAAAATTCAGATATAATGAATTGAAAACAAGATATAATGAATTGAAAGCAAAATATAATGAATTGAAATTTGAAAAATAAATATAATGAATTGAAAAGAAATGGTGGCTTTTCTACATCAGGTGACAGTCGTGTCTCAAGATACTAATGAGTTAACGCATTCATCAGGATTTTAAGAAATGTAGACTTTTTAAAGGTAGATAACAGGAGTTATGTAACACAAGGTTAGTCATGCTATATTAAAATCAATAGGTAATAAGCAAACTGTTAAACTGTTAATCTAAAATAAATTATCCCAGTTTTGTTTTTTTTTGCTTATGTATTTCTTTACATCCATATTTAGGCTTTTTTAGCACATTATGAGTGGATTGTTGGTGACCGGCCAGGGTTGCAGTATGTTAATTACTATGTTCTTCTTTTTCATCTGTTGACTAGTTTTAATGAGGAACTATCCTAAAATATAAAATCTGGGCAAGACTGCCCCATGGGTTTGTGTGGAGATTGATGACCCCTGCGAGCCTGTGTCATCTTTGCATGCAGTGCAAACACAGAGCAATGCAGCACACTCGCTTTGTGAGTATCCAGATTGGCTCATTACTTACATCTTTGTGGCATAGGGTCTAGGTGTCAAAAGAGTCTGTCAACAGAGCAGAGGAGCTACATCTGTTATTTCCTACTCTCTCTATCCCCTGCAACCAGGGAGAAATCCCCTTGCAGGTTGGTGCAGCCCGAGTGGCGCTCCTTTGGGTCTCTTACTGTGGGGAACCAAGATCCTGCCGGCGCTTCGAGAGCAACAAACCCAACTTCTGCAGTAAAATAACCTAGAAAAACCTCTGTAAGTGTATTTCGGTGCTGAGACTAGAATGTGAGTCTTCCCAGGTGTCTTTTAAATTCATTGGAACAGAGAGACTCTTCCAGAGGGCAGCTTCCATCATGCAGGTTTCCTGCTCTAGCAACACGAGAGGATTTTTCTGTTGTGAGTGCCCAGCTGGCTCATTTAATGAGAAAGGCAGGAGTCTTAGGGCTGGTCTGCATTTGAGATACAACAAGAAATACAGATGAGAGAAGTCTTCTCTGGTTCTTTCTCTTGAATTTTTGTACAGTGTCCTCCATATGAATAGTCATTATCGCTGCACTCTAATTGGTAAATCATATATACAGGTATGGGTCTCTATATATTTACATGCAGGCTTTACAGTGTGATCACAAATATCAACTATATTAATAAGCTTCAAAAGGTAAAGCATGACAGCTGAGCTGCTAGTGAAACTAAAGAGGAATCTCTGAGGTAGCATTTCTTAGCACTCATTAGTAGTATTGACACCTGGGCCATTGCTGAAGTAGTACCGGAGAAGGTGGCTTCAGTCCTGTTGGCTTGGGAATAATTGTTTCTGTGACATCTGGTGTAGAAGAACTGAAATAATCAAAGCTGAAAAACACAAAAAACCTTTAACTGTGTCCTAATATGGTTAATATTAGTCACAAGTCACAAGGCACTTTTACAACTAATGCAGTGTTTCAAAATAGTGTGTGGGACCTTTGTCACGCAAATGCAGTAATGGAAAAATAAGTCTGAAAGCTGAAGTGACTGGAGAAAAAAAAAGGCACCCAGAAGCCTACTGGATTAAAATGAAATAGGCTATGTGTTGGAGGAGAACAAAATATTCGGACATCCTGGGTGTTCATTTTGTGCATTAAGTTGCATGGTGTTTTTTCTGAATCCTTAATTAGCCAGGTCTAGGTGATGTTTCAAGTTGCTTAGTAGGGCAGTTTTTGTACCTTTTTCAAAGTTTGTGTAAAATAAGTAATAGAAATAATACAAGGAAAGTTTGTAATGGAGTTGTGCATGTTCTCTGTGCTGGTTTTCAGTACTTGATGTTTTAGGCTGTAATATAACTCTAGATTTCCGTACACAAATGTAACAGACAGTAATATCCCTTTCCTCTCACATTTTCATGCTAAATAGTGTTTATGTCCACAGCACATATAAAACAGTATCAGTGTATTTTCTCTTAGGTCATCAGGTAAAGAAAGATACAAGAGCAGTAAATATCCACATGACAGTAGTCTTCAATTGGTTAGATAAGATCAAGTCTCCACATTAATCCTATGTAAACTGCAAAAGAGGCAAAATCTAATAATTTGTCCCTAATTTGCTTTTCAGAAAAGAGCATGGTCAGCAGCATGGCCAATTTTACTGCTACAGATAAAATATAAGAAAGAAGAACATATAATACAGACTGGTATACTGTTGCTGCCTGGTGATGAGAGATGTGCATGTTCTCAGTGCCAGGAGTAGAGACACACAAATAAAACTTGAACTTACATTTATTTTGATTTGGAAGATATATGAGGAAATGTTAACTGATCCTTTTGCTATTTCAGGCAGAAAACTAAAATGTGCAAAAATTGATAAAACAGGGAATAACTTGAAATGAACTAAAATCCATATGAACCACACCTCTTATGTTTCTGCTATCTTTACCACACAGTTATCTCTCCCTCTTGTCGAACTGTTGGATTCATGCCTCCCAAATCCTTTCTTCTCTAATGGTTGGGACATACTAACTGCCATTTAATTTAATTCAGCCACAAGAGGACAGGGAAAATTAAGTAAAGTCCTGGATCCACTGAAGGCAATACCAAACTTCTACTGACTTCTTGGGGGAAAAAAAAAAAGCATAATTAATTATTTATGTTCTTTTATATAAATAATATTTATCACTGTTTCTTAAGGCCTCTTTCAGTTCTCCACATGATAACTGTAATGATACCAAGCACTCACACTCCATAATCTCAGGGGAGTAAAGGGGATGAGCATTAAATGCAGGAAATATACCACCTCCTTGTGCTAGGTGCATAGGAAAGGGTGTAGCAACCCCCAGATGGGTCCTCTGTCTGCTGTGCAGCCACTCTTCATCCAGACAGCTGGTAAGGGAGCCAGGGACAAGCTGTGGTGTCCATGTCTCCTGCTTCTCAACCATAAGAAGTTCTGCAATTAGTACTGTAAAGATGCACGAGTGAGCAGAATAAATGGAGGTCTTGTGCAGAGCACAGTCTGGATATTTAACATGAGGCACGTTAAAAAAAGTAAGACGACCTCTTTATTTTTAATGTGTTTATTCCAGAAATAGAAGTCAGATAGTAGCCGGTCAGACCATAAAGGATTTCCCAGAATGATCATGATTATGAGTTGTTGGGGTTTTTTTTCTTCTATTTAGCAGTGAAAATTATGACATTTTAATGTCTAGAAAGCATGTGGGTGACCCAGGAATGTATATTATTTGTTCTGGGCATCAGATAGGGAAGAAAAAACTGTATTTGGCAGGTTGATTTATAAAAAAAATGGCAGTTGTTTATTGCTGCTTCTGGGGCTGGGAATATTAGAGCAAGTTCCAGGCAGATGGACTAAAGTGACAGGGTCATTTGGACAGGTGATAAATCATCCAGAGTAATTTCAAAATTGTACTTCTGGAAATACTGCCTGGTAGAGAATTGAGTAAGTGCTACTCCACATCCAGCAGTCTTTCAGAAAACTCCTTGCAGCCTGTTTTCATTGCTTATGGCCTGTCTCTGCAGGGCAAGGATTGGGTAGGCAAATAGTTTTCACAGCTCTGTAAAACCACGGCTTCTCCTTGCTTCTCTCCTGCCCTTTTCCCTTCCTTGAGTGATGCGCACACCCTGTAGGCACACAACAGTTATGTATCTGGAAAAGTATTCAGAGATAAAACCATAACTGGCTTGAGGGACAGGGTTGCTCAGGAGCTCCTCGTATTTTATTTTCACTGCCTCATTAGGATTAAGAGAGGCTGGTAAACAAAGAGGTCTGCTGTTGTCCCCACAAAGATGGTTCGAGATGCCACGACACTCTCTGTGTAAAGGGCTCAGCTTACGTACCCGATCACGGCCTGTGGGCAAACCTAGTCATCTGGAAAAAAGTGGCAAATAACAAATGTCCTGGCATTATTACCATATTAGACTACGTCAGAAGAGGTGGATTGGGAACGGGCAGCCTGCAGCCCTGATGGCAGCAGGTTGGTGCTCCTCCCAGCACTCACCACCTTTTTACTTGGGGACGTGCTTCAGTGCTGCTGATTTTTCCATCCTTGTTGACCACGTGTGAGATGCCATTGCTCAGTTATCTCATGATGGCACTACCCAAACAGCGTGCAGTCTCACTGAGCTCATTTCTGTGCATGCCGAGTTGTTTTTTGCATATTTTTTTTGCATATACTGTTTATAATTGCTCTCTTCCCTCCCACCACCTCTGTGTTTTTCATCATTCTCTTCCTGGGTTATTAACTACCATGTGCAAACTAGTCCTTTTGAAACATTCTAAGCACCTAGTGCTTATCTGGTTTTGCCAAACTCAATGATAAAAATAACTCTCCACTTCATTGTCAATCTGCAATTGCATAAATATTGTTCTTCCTATTCAGTCTCCATCACAGCAGTGTCCCAGAGATGCAAACTGCAGCACTAAGAGCACACAGGATAAACATTTCCAGGATTTGGCCTTCTGGAAACAAAGGATTTCTGTAACTTATGACTGAGTTAGTAAAAGTGGGATGATTGAAATATCATTGCAAATTTGCAAACTCTTCCAGTTTTATTATAGGCCTTACAGTATTGCTTTTCTCTCTAAGTCCCAGTTTGTGGAGTTGTGTGAATTTGTAAACATCTCAGATTTATTACTATTTTCTCTTCTTACAGCTATTTTTAGCCTCCCACCAATTTCTGAGGGATGTTTGATAGGCATGCAAAATGTGAACAACCCAAAGCATATTTTTAAATGAATCTCAAGTTTTATGGGGTTGCCTAAATCACAATTATATTTTCTTGGAGTTGCCACAATGTGGTAGTTGAAATACCAACCTTTTAATGGCAGCCATTGGATACAATCACTCTGAAAAAAGGATGGACAGTTACTTTCTCTAAATTTGAGAATGTTTTCTGGATGTCTTTTGGATGTAATGTTCATGTTCTCTGTGGAACTGTATGAAAAAAAAGAAAAAAGAGGATATGGCACAGGGATGGGGTATAGAAAAATTAGAACATTTGGAATGGATGGACTGAAAATGTACTGCAGGGATACTCTGGGGAACAAGAATAAGAGAAAGCACAGAAACCAGAAGGAAATTCTGTTCTACTTACTGAAAGTAAATCCTTTTCCTCCAGTTATTTAGTAACAGAAGAGTCTGCCTTTAAAAATGCAAGGGAGTCAAAAACCTCAACACCAATTATATTTCTTATAATCCACAAAGAGAAAGTAAGGATATGTTTTTCTTCTCAAAAATACCCCACATGATTCTGCTTTACCAGTCTGTCTTTTGTTTTAAATGTGAGCTATATATAGAAAGCAGAAAAGGAAAATGTCAGCTGTACAAAATAAGGGCTAGACAGAAACAGACTGACAGAGAAGGAAAGCAGTAGAGTGCAATCTGTATTGTAGAGGAACACATTCAAAGGACAACAAGAAAAATATCCATCTTTTAACAGCAATGTAAAGCGAATGGAAGATAAAACTATTAAATGTCCTAAAGGAGATGTCCCAAAGTTTTCCTTCTGTTCAAGGAAGAATAAAAAAAACAGGCATACATGGGATGATTGAGGCTTTCAATGAAGAAGAGTATGTTTGCTTCAAGTTCTTAGACTCAAGGTTTGCTTCACTATGTGTCCTCTTCAGTGGGTGCCAATTGTTTGGCTGTTACATATGAGTTATGCTTTTCCTCAGTAGCCAGTTTGATTCCAGCTGGGCTGTGGAGTCAGCTTCGGTGTCAGCAGGCAGAGAAAGCAGAAACAGGGAGACTGGAAAAAGACTATGTGGGGGCAAGCGTATACTAAATCCACTCAGAAGCCAACAGGTGAATGTGGCCTGTTCGTAAGAAAATGTGAAACAAAAGATGTTTTTGCTTTGCACAGTTGACAAACTTGAGCATTGCTCAGTATTGCGCAGGCGGGAGAAACAGGCTGTACCCGTGATCTCCATACAATGCTGACCACCCTCAGTAGAACAGTTTCTGTGGGGTCAGGCATCTTGCAGTTTAAAAGGACAGTATTTCATAGAGACAGACCCTCAAAGAGAAAAGTGGAAGACAAAATGAAATCCCCATGTGCAGCCCCTGAGTCACAATAATCTTATGAAACTAAAAAGAAGAAATTATTAAGCTTGAAAAGAAGAGGCACTGTTATACATCTTGGAAAAAGCAAGGGTTATCATTATACAGGACAGAAGAGAAAACCAAGCCACTGACCATGGCATTGAATCATAGTCTGTGATGTCAAGGAAGAGGTAATGCTAGCAGCAGCCTGCACTGACTACTGTGCTGTGGGAGTGCTTTAATTGCTCGTATGGTTGTAACAGGTACAGTCTGGAGATGGGAGTGACAGTAAAAGGCAGCATGAAGTGTTCTTGAGAACAGACAAAATTTTGTCACTTTTGCTTTTGTACATAATAAGCCATAAGAAAGCATAATAAGAAGATGACTAATGAATTAATCTATGTGACTGCAACCTAAATTACTGAGCCTTTCAGCAAAGTGGTCTAAGGGTAGGATATCACCCAAAAAAGCTCACTGATGGTCGCCAAACCTGTAAGGCCCTTTGCAGAACACAGCATGGATTAACTCTGTGAAACAATGTGCAGTTGAATTCTTTGGCATACATTTGCATCTGTAGCAAAAGGTTGCAGACAATCCAACAGACAAACCCCTGGCAGTAAATCACTGAAAGATTGCAAGGAATGAGTGCACAGAAGGTTATTCCTGGTACCAAGTGCAGGCTGGAATGAAATACTGCTCTGAAGGAGATCTGGCAATAGCGTTAGCTAGCAGAAATGTTGATATACTAAATCAAAATACATGAGAGGACAGAGGTATTCCTGGGACAAATAAGGAGGTATACTGTCTACCAGAACATGAATGGCCATTGAAGGCATACACAGAAACACCAGTAATTGTGCAAAAGGTATACTTGTACAGTGTAAAGGTAAACTTGTATAGTGTTCAACAATAGATCACTCAAGACCCATCAGCCTCATAAAATCTGAATACAATGATAATGTCCTGGTTTCAGCCAGGATAGAGCTGGTTTTCTTCACAGAAGCTAGTGTGAGACTATGTTTTGGATTTCGGATGAGAAACTGTTGATAATGTGCTGATGTGTTGGGTTGTTGCTAAACAGTCAAGGACAGTCCAGCTTCTTGTGCTGGCCTGCTAGCAAGGAGGCTGGGGATGCACGGGGAGCTGGGAGGGGACACAGCCAGGACAGCTGACCCAGACTGGCCAAAGAGGTATTCCCTACCATACAATGTCATGCCCAGTAAATAAACTGGAGTTAGCCGGGGGGTGGAAATCGCTGCTCGGGGATGGGCTGTCGATCGTGGGGTGGTGAGCAATTGCTGTATTGGGCATCACTTGTTCTTGTACATTCCTTTGTTGGTATTATCATTGTTGTTTCTTTCTCTCTTTCTGTCCTATTAAACTTTGTTTATCTCAACCCATGAGGTTTTTTTTCCAATTCTCTTCCCCGTCCCACTGTGGGAGAGGGAGTGAGTGAGCGGCTGCGTGGTGCTTAGTTGCTGGCTGGGGCTAAACCACGACAGTCCTTTTTGGCGCCCAATGTGGGGCTTGAGGCTTGAGATAATAACGATTGCAGGTCACAATATCAGTTTATTTGATTTGCATGATGCTCTCGTCTTTGCCGTACATGTTAAGGATCAGTGTTGGTTTCTGCAGGCTGCTGTACTCTGCGATGATTAGTAATGTCTCGCCTGCGAGATTTGTTTTTAGAACACTGACCTTGAGCTTAATGTGGTATCATCTGAGCTCTGTACTAAAGCCATTACTGTATTTTGGCTACTATCTTGTGGAGATGATTAGCAATTATACTTCTGCCTCTGAAAGGCTTTTTATGGAGGAAATGCAGAATGGCACCTTTGCTACCCTCTATCATAATGTTTCCTCCTTCATCACAATAATTTTTCAGTATTTGGAACACCCTTGGGTAGTTAAAATACCTTTGTTGCTACTTCTGGGGAACATTGTTTCGGTTTTGTCTAAGGTCAGCAAGCAATTTATCCAGCCCCAAGGCTGGATAGTTATGAACGGCAGGGTGTGTGGTACAGCCTGGGTAAATGCCTAGGGCGGTGGGCACCTCCAGTGTTTTGGAACTTCACTCCCGAACAAGTGCAGAATCCTGATAAACTAGCAGAATATCTGGAAGAAGTATGCTGTCAGCCTGGCAGCTCCAAGGAGACACAAATCATTGCAATGTGCTGGGGCCTGGCCCATGCCTACCGAGCTCTATTTAACACTATGCAAAGGGGAGAGAGGCTCTCTGGATCTGATGGCAATGTGACAGGCACTGTGACTACTCCAACCCCTGTGGTGGGCACTGTGACTACTCAGACTGTTGCAGCTGAACCAGAGAACCAGCCCATCCCAGTATCAGTTGCCCCTGTACAAAAGAAGAAATCTTGGAAGCGGAAGTCAGGTCATTTAGTAAGGGACGAGGAAGATTTTTCTAAGGAGGCAGAAGAAGAGAGTGAGGAGGCAGAGTGCTCCGAAGCAGGGCCATCACAAGGACGGAAGAGGGAAGAAAGGGGGCCGCTGCTTGAAGAGGAGGAAGAGGAAGAACTCATAAAAGAGACGGTAACTACCCGATCTCTATCCCTGAGTGAACTGTGAGGTATGCGAAAGGATTTCAGCCATCGTCCAGGTGAGCACATTGTCACCTGGCTGCTCCGATGCTGCGATAATGGGGCCAGTAGCCTGGAATTAGAGGGTAGGGAAGCCAAGCAGCTGGGATCCCTTTCTAGGGAAGGGGGCATTGACAAAGCAATTGGAAAAGGTGCATGAGTCCTCAGCCTCTGGAGGCGACTCCTGTCGGGTGTGAAGGAAAGGTATCCCTTCAAGGAAGATGTTCTATGTCACCCAGGCAAGTGGACCCCCATGGAGAAAGGTATCCAGTACCTGAGGGAGCTAGCTGTGCTGGAGGTGATTTATGGTGTCTTGGAGAATGGGCAATCATGCAAAGATCCAGATGAAGTCAATTGCACGCGACCTATGTGGCAGAAGTTTGTATGGAGTGCACCATCATCATATGCCAACTCATTAGCAGTAATGGCCTGGAAAGACGGTGAGAGACCAACGGTGGATGAATCGGCTGGCCAACTCCGGCAATACGAAGAAAGTCTCTCTTCCTCCCTACGGGCCTGCGTCTCTGCTGTAGAGAAACTGTCCAGGGAGTTCCGGCAATTCAAGGAGGATATGCCCTACCCTCCACCCGTATGGACCAGTATCTCAGCCATTAGGAGTAAGCGCTCTTCTGCTCAAGAGAGAGGATATAGAGGATACACACCGCGAGCCACCCTGTGGTTTTACTTGCGTGACCACGGAGAGGACATGAGGAGGTGGGATGGAAAACCTACCTCGACCCTAGAGGCACGAGTACGCGAGCTGCAAGGAAAAACAATTACAAAAGGGGGTTCAGGTTCCTCCAGAAAAATCGTCGCTCCACTTTCCAGTGGGCAGTTCCCCAGAAAGAACAGAAGAGCTGATCTCACCTCTGATCCTCTTGAAGGGACTTCTGATTCCTATTTACAAGAAGTGGGTAACGAGTACTATGACCAGGACTAGAGGGGCCCTGCCTCCAGCCAGGCGGAGGAGAGGGACAACCGAGTTTATTGGACTGTGTGGATTAGATGGCCTGGCACATCAGACCCACAGGAATATAAGGCTTTAGTGGACACTGATGCACAATGTACCTTAATGCCATCAAGCCATATAGGGGCAGAACCCATCTGTATTTCTGGAGTGACAGGGGGGTCCCAACAGCTGGCTGTACTGGAGGCCGAAGTGAGCCTAACTGGGAATGAGTGGCAGAAGCACCCCATTGTGACTGGCCCAGAGGCTCCGTGCATCCTGGGCATAGACTACCTCCGGAGAGGGTATTTCAAGGACCCAAAAAAGTACCGGTGGGCTTTTGGTATAGCTGCCTTGAGGACGGAAGAAATTAAACAGCTGTCCACCTTGCCTGGTCTCTCAGAGGACCCTTCTGTGGTGGGGTTGCTGAGGGTCAAAGAACAACAGGTGCCGATCGCTACCACGACAGTGCACCGACGGCAATATCGCACCAACAGAGACTCCCTGATCCCCATCCATGAGCTGATTCGTCGGCTGGAGAGCCAAGGAGTGATCAGCAAGACTCGCTCACCCTTTAACAGCCCCATACGGCTAGTGCGAAGGTCTAATGGCAAGTGGAGACTGACAGTAGACTATCGTGGCCTGAATGAAGTCACGCCGCCACTGAGCGCTGCCGTGCCGCAAATGCTGGAACTCCAGTACGAACTGGAGTCAAAGGCAGCGAAGTGGTATGCAACAATTGATATTGCTAACGTGTTTTTCTCAATCCCTTCGGCAGCAGAGTGCAGGCCACAGTTTGCTTTCACTTGGAGGGGTGTCCAATACACCTGGAATCGACTGCCCCAGGGGTGGAAACACAGCCCTACCATTTGCCATGAGGTGATACAGACTGCACTGGAACAGGGTGAAGCTCCAGAGCATCTGCAATACATTGATGACATCATCGTATGGGGCAACACAGCAGAAGAAGTTTTTGAGAAAGGGAAGAAAATAATTCAAATCCTTCTGAAAGCCGGTTTTGCTATAAAACAAAGTAAGGTCAAAGGACCTGCACAAGAGATCCAGTTTTTAGGAATAAAATGGCAAGATGGACGTCGACAGATCCCAATGGATGTGATCAACAAAATAACAGCTATGTCTCCATGAACTAGCAAAAAAGAAACACAAGCATTTTTGGGCGTTGTGGGTTTCTGGAGAATGCATATTCCAAATTACTTTCTGATTGCAAGCCCTCTTTATCAAGTGACCCGGAAGAAGAACGATTTTAAATGGGGCCCTGAGCAACGACAAGCCTTCGAACAAATTAAACAGGAGATAGTTCATGCCGTAGCCCTCGGGCCAGTCCGGGCAGGACAAGATGTTAAAAACATGCTCTACACGGCAACCGGGGAGAATGGCCCTACCTGGATCCTCTGGCAGAAGGCACCAGGAGAGACCCGAGGTCGACCTCTAGGGTTTTGGAGTTGGGGATATACGGGATCTGAGTCCCGCTACACTCCAACTGAAAAGGAGATATTGGCAGCATATGAAGGAGTTCGAGCTGCCTCAGAAGTGGTTGGTACTGAAGCACAGCTCCTCCTGGCACCCCGACTGCCGGTGCTGGGCTGGATGTTCAAAGGGAGGGTCCCCTCTAGACATCATGCGACTGATGCTACGTGGAGTAAGTGTGTCGCACTTATCACACAGCGGGCTTGAATAGGAAACCCCAATTGCCCAGGAATCTTGGAAGTGATCATGGACTGGCCGGAAGGCAAAGGTTTTGGAATATCACCAGAAGAGGAGGTGGCGCGTGCTGAAGAGGCTCCACCATATAATAAACTGCCAGAGAATGTAAGGCAGTAGGCCTGGTTTACTGATGGGTCCTGTCGTATTGTAGGCAAACATCGAAGGTGGAAAGTTGCTGTATGGAGCCCTATACGACGAGTCGCAGAAGCTGCTGAAGGACAAGGTGAATCAAGTCAGTTTGCAGAGGTGAAAGCCATCCAGCTGGCTTTAGATATTGCTGAACGAGAAAAATGGCCAATACTCTATCTCTATACTGACTCATGGATGGTGGCAAATGCTCTATGGGGGTGGCTACAGCAATGGAGGCAGAGCAACTGGCAGCGCAGAGGCAAGCCCATCTGGGCTGCTGAATTGTGGCAAGATATTGCTGCCCGACTAGAGAATCTAGTCATAAAAGTACGCCATGTAGATGCTCACGTACCCAAGAGTCGGACCACTGAAGAACATCAAAACAACCATCAGGTGGATCAGGCTGCTAAGATTGCAGTGGCTCAGGTGGATCTGGACTGGCAACATAAGGGTGAATTATTTATAGCTCAGTGGGCCCATGACACCTCAGGCCATCAGGGAAGAGATGCAACATATAGATGGGCTCGGGATCGAGGGGTGGACCTGACCATCGACACTATGGCACAGGTTATCCATGAATGTGAAACGTGTGCTGCGATCAAACAGGCCAAGCGGTTAAAGCCCCTCTGGTATGAAGGACGATGGTTGAAATATAAATATGGGGAGGTCTGGCAGATTGACTATATCACACTTCCACAAACTCACCAAGGCAAGCGCTATGTGTTTACCATGGTGGAAGCAACCACCGGATGGCTGGAAACATACCCTGTGCCCCATGCCACCGCCCGGAACACTCTCCTGGGCCTTGAAAAGCAAGTCTTATGGCGACATGGCACCCCCGAAAGAATTGAGTCGGACAATGGGACTCATTTCCGAAACAACCTCATAGACACCTGGGCCAAAGAGCATGGCATTGAGTGGGTGTATCACATCCCCTGTCATGCACCAGCTTCCAGAAAAATTGAACGATACAACGGACTGTTAAAGACTATACTGAGAGCAATGGGTGATGGGACATTCAAACACTGGGATAAACATTTAGCCAAAGCCACCTGGTTAGTCAACTCCCGGGGATCTACTAATAGAGCCGGCCCTGCCCAATCAATATTTTATGTACTGTAGAAGGGGATAAAGTCCCTGTGGTGCATGTGAGAAATATGCTGGGGAAGACAGTCTGGGTTACTCCTGCCTCAGGCAAAGGCAAACCCATTCATGGGATTGCCTTTGCCCAGGGACCTGGGTGCACTTGGTGGGTAATGCGGAAGGATGGGGACGTCCGATGTGTACCTCAAGGAGATTTTATTTGGGGTGAAAATTGTCAATGATTTGATTTGTATTATGTTAATTGTTACACAATACAGTATGACATTACTACTATGGTTGCTATCTACCATATACATATCAATGGTATTATAGTAAGAATCACCCAGGCTGATGAAGAATGAGCTTCACTGAAACCAAACAACGTGCAGCAGTGATGGAACCAGAACTGGCTTCAGCAGCTTGCGCCCAACAATTCCCTCGAGATTGACGTCTTCGACCTGCAGATCATGGCCATGGACCGTGCCAGATGACAATCCAACACCACATACCATCTCCCCTGCCCTGAGAGACTGCTATGATGGATGAAGCCCAGAGTCATGGACGGAATGAACTCCACAGACATTTTAAAGCGATGGCCCATGGACTAAGAAAGTGATATCTCTGTGTATATATTAAAAGACAGGAAGAGTAATAATGAATAATTGGAATGTATTGAAAAGTGTAGGACGTGAGCATGACGTAAATGGTATGGAATAAGGGGTGGATACTGTCCTGGTTTCAGCCAGGATAGAGCTGGTTTTCTTCACAGAAGCTAGTGTGAGACTGTGTTTTGGATTTGGGATGAGAAACTGTTGATAATGTGCTGATGTGTTGGGTTGTTGCTGAGCAGTCAAGGACAGTCCAGCTTCTTGTGCTGGCCTGCCAGCGAGCAGGCTGGGGGTGCACGGGGAGCTGGGAGGGGACACAGCCGGGACAGCTGACCCAGACTGGCCAAAGAAGTATTCCCTACCATACGACGTCATGCCCAGTACATAAACTGGAGTTGGCCGGGGGGTGGAAAACGCTGCTCGGGGACGGGCTGTCGATCTCGGGGTGGTGAGCAATTGCTGTATTGGGCATCACTTGTTGTTGTACATTCCTTTATTGTTGTTATCTTTGTTGTTTCTTTCTCTCTTTCTGTCCTATTAAACTGTGTTTATCTCAACCCATGAGGGTTTTTTCCTAATTCTCTCCCCCGTCCCACTGTGGGAGGCGGAGTGAGCGGCTGCGTGGTGCTTAGTTGCCAGCTGGCGCTAAAACACGACAAATGTTCAGACCAGACTTCTGAGGATAGACAATAGATGGTCAATGGTGATGACTCCAATTTCAGCAAGAGCTGCAGTAGGGAAACGAAGCCAGCCTTTGCAAAGTGCAACCTGGTGGTTATTCTGTACTTAGAAAATGGGGCAATATATTCTGCAGCAAACTTTAAGAGCAATTTGAGAACAAGACATCTTCATCAGATCATCTAGAAAACAATAGAAAGCCAGTGCTAAGACAGCCAAGAAAGTAAAGGCAAAGAGACAAGTACAGATCCATATCTGGAAATGCTGGGCCTTCACTGTACACCCTCAGCAGGAATAAACCTAACGTGGTGATTGCTAAACATGGTGATTGCTAGGCTGAGGGCAACCTTGTGCCGTGGCCCAACAGAGATGCTGGACAAGGCTGGTTAGGTAGGCAGCTCGCTGCACAAATGGATCAGGACAAAGAGCACACAAGAGCACCTCTGTGCTCAGCAGTTGAATGGCGTGAAAAGTCACAAAATTAATGTGTGGGAGAGTGTGAGGCCAGAGGAAGGGCATTGTATTGGGCTGACCAGAGGCTCAGTGCACTTCTCTTAGTGACGTGCTAGAAAAAGTGCAAGAGTGATACAAAAGAAAAAAAAATTGGGGGTAGTGGTGGTGGTGATGTAGGAATATTCATTTAGCATGAAAAGAAATTACATGATATTGTTATTTTTCAGTGGAGTTGAAAAGCTTACTTGGCTTACCACATCTTTGTGTAGTTTATCATTTGCTGTTGATGAGTTTTAGTAAATAATTATTCCAGTTATATTATTCACATTTAGTGTATGTTTCAAATTAATAGGTGGACATGTTGTGCCATTTATAAAGCAATCTGTCTTGTTCCATTATTCATATGGCAAACTATAGCTAGGCATTGTGTTTAACAAGGTCCTAGTTAAAAAAATATATATTGCTAAATGTAAACTCTTCTTGGAGAGACTACATAGTAGTAAGTACTGTGAGAGATACCATGGCTTTACACATTAGGCTTCCTGTGCACTAACAATTTTCTTTTTCAAAATACCTTACCATAGTAAAATAATCATGTTAAAATATAACTAATAAATTAATATTAAATTGTTTAAAAAAATAATGTGAAAAACTCAGTCCAGGCACAATGTCCCCTTATCAGCTCTTCATCGTTATGACTGATAGCATTAAAACAGAGTCCAAAAAAATTGCACATTGAATCCTGAAAAATTTTACCCATCAGCAGCAAGTATTATTTTAAATAATATTTTGGAAATAGGCAAAAAAAAGAACCCAACTAGGAGCATAGAAGAACACTTCTTTCTTCTTACCGTAGTTCCTGTTTTCTGATATTGTATGCCTTTTATGTCTTTTTTTTTTCAATCCCTCATTTTTTCATAGGCTATCCATAGAGATCTGTAGAGACTTTTGAGTATTCAGAACTGTGTGCAAATTATGTTTGTGGATGTGAAACATACACTCACTTTTCATAATGATAGTCATGTATTTACCAAATGTTGAACACAGTTACAAAAATAGAATAGTTTAGCACCTGAAATTTCTGCTCAAGGTAGTTTTATGTACTAAACCAAGTAAACATATTTTACAAGAGACGGTATTGTATGCAAATCTCCAAAGTAATTTCTTTGAACTGGTAATATATTTCTGACTACATTAAGTTTTTAGCAGCCAACTGAATTCTTAATTCCTGCTGGAAAACTTTGAGGTGATTATTAAGACTACTATTCTGGCGTGTTCTTTCTACCTGCTCAGGCATCAGTTCTTTTTTTGTATTTAACTTTTAAAACCCCAAAAGAGGTCTTTTATGTGATTTTGAGTGACAGTAAGATTTTAACTGTAGACTTCGTTTGCACTTCCTGGAAAAAAGTTTTTTATAATGCAGTTCAATTAACCATATAATTTTTAAAATAATTTTTCAATATTGTGAAACATTCACTTAGACTTCAAATCACAGATATGTAATTAGCATAATAATTTATTCATATATATAATTTTATATGTTATTCCTTTGAGTTTTTAAGTGTGTGTGTGATTAAGTGGTTTTATCATGTTTGCTATTACCAAGATTACCAAGATTTTCACAGGAATAAATTAATTTTCTGTATGTTGGGCTTTAAGCATCCGACTGATGAAGAGTTCTGACTTTCACACAGTATTGTGCACTAATCTTCTGCCTTGACTTGTACTGACAATCCTTGATATAACCAAAGTCTTTTTTTTTTAATAAGGATTGGCCTATGAACTCTTCTTTTTGATTACTATAAAAAGCAAAATTTAGATTCTAATACAGTATGGAATTTTACATGTTTTATTCGTGGATTATATTTAATTTTAAGAACCCAAATATAGAAACATTAAAATGTAACAGTTGTGCCTCATAAAACAACATTTTGGGGCTTTTAAAAATGAAGGTATCACATGCTATTAAAAGAAAGCCTTCTGAATCAATTTGGTGTCAGAACTTTTATTCCACGGGAAAATTAACATAATGACTTTTATTTTCAATTCCTTGTCCATTATTTCTGTGCTTGGAAGATTAACCTCAACAGCTTCAGTAAGACACCGACTTTAATTCCCGAGGAGAAATATTCCTCATTTTTTCAGTTGTTTACTATTAGATCATTATGTTGCTGTATTATAATTAGGACAATTAGTTTGAAGCTCAGATATGCAGCAGTATGACTTTGGGGGTGGGCATCATGTAAAAAGAACTGGTGATTTGAGAACATTAATGAACCATCCCCTTAAATCTCAAACTGATTCTTTTGGGGGTTTAAGATGATGTAAGAGAAAATTTTATTTTCCTTTTATTCACAGACTTTCTTTTGCTTCCCAAGCCTGGTTCTGGCTGAGGCAAGAGAAGCTCCTTGAAGTATTTGCAGCCTGTCATGACATACAGAAGATCTAGTGAAAAGAAAAAACACCAAGACAATTGTTTTACAGAAACAATAGTTTCAGATACAATTTTTATAAACATGCAAACTTTCAAGTTTCTGTGTACATCCAATTTTCTGATGCTTCTACTTTCAGAAAGTATCTGATTTCATTTCATATTCACAGTGTGGAAGTTAAAACATGACTACCCTAAAAAAACCTAAAACTAATGAAGTTTAGTTTTATTTGAAAGAAGTTGGTTACACGTGTCCTATTTGTACCATACTGACTGTAAAAATATATTGTTCTGGGATATGCTGTTACTTTGTATGTATTTATAAATACTTCCTGCAGTGTTTATTCATTTTTATTGAATTTGGGTAGAAGTCTTTCTTCAGTTATGGTTGTCCCAGTTAAACCTAAAAACATTTGATTCCTTAGATGCTTTATGTACCTGAGTCCATACTTTGAAACATCCTGGGATGCATTTAATATTAAAGGCAACCATCACTCATAGACACAACAAGCAGAACTAAGAAATCTGAAAGGGATCACAGCAAATGTTCGTGATCTGTTTTACTGTTGGATCTGTGAATCTGGGAGTCCAGATCGTGTCCCTCCTGTTTCGATGGCAGGTGCAGCCAAGGCACTGCCCCTTTCCTCTCTTTTAAATACATGGCTCAAAGGAGTGTTATAATCTCCAAAGTTATGTTTTAAAAATGGAAATCAAAAGGGTCCAAGGTTTGTGAGACCTGAGTGATCAAAAATGGTATAAAACAAGTATCAGATATGGCACTTCTTGTGAAGATTTCAGTACTTCCTAGGGATATCCCTAAATTGTCTCAGCAGTTTTGTCACATTTTATGGTAGACTCCTTTATAAATATATGTCTGATATTTATTGTTTTATTTCACATTTAATAAGGATGAAAACAGCTTATGTAAGTATATTAAAACTGGGGGAACTTAGGCTTCAGAAGCTCATATTAATTCCTAAAAATGCCATCAGGTATCTGACTTTATGCCCTTATATTTGAAATGTTGTAGGTAGTGATATTTTTTAGGATTCACATTGCTTGCTCTGCTGCCCTTTTCAGCGCTGTGGGAGTCCCTGCATTGGCCTTTCTGTGGGCAGATGAGTGATGGTGAATAACTTATTTCTTTTCTCTTGTTGCTACCAGAGTTCATCCGCACATTAGTATGAGAAACACTTCCTCTCGCTCAGCTAGTAAAAGAAATCATAGATAATATTTTGGGCCATTTAGAGACTGACTGTATCTTCAACCTGCCTTCTTTGTAAGATACAAATAATTATAAAAGATAATGAATGAAATGTTCCTTCTAGCTCAGCTCCACCTACAGACATCTCCAGCTTGAGTTCAGTGATGCTGTCACTTGAGATACTTGGCTCATCAAGAAGCTTGAGCTGAAGGTCAGGCGATGTTGATGCTTGGAATAATGCTGAAATAGAAACTGAGCTATACTTCAAGCTGACAAAACTCAATCTCTGTGCTCATGTACAATTCAAGTATTATTTTCCATATGGTCACTCTCAGTTTGGTACTATAACTTAAGGAGAATAGCTTCAGCTAAATTTTGTCATGAAGACAGGCTGTTAGTATTGCATGTTTGTGTCTCTGACAGCTATGAACTGTTGGGGTTTTTTAAATTTGTTTTTACTTTGCTTCAGTTAATGAAGGTAAAGGCTTAGTCTAATAAGGTACATTCTGTCATCAAAATAAGTGATGAATGAGACCTCCACCACTGTACTTTGTGATTGCAAAAAGAAAATGTTATAAAAATATGACTTCTTTTACTGCTCTTTTTTCAATATATCACAATCAGTTCCTGAATAGAAGAACATAAAATATTAAACATGCAATATATGACTGCAGTCTACAGGGTAGTTTGGCTATTAGTTTAAAAAAACACACACATCCCTTCCAAACATAAAGATGTAAATATAGTACCATCAACAAATATTATTGTTCACTTACAGTGAACTGGGTATTTAAATGTTTTTTCCAACCAAACACAGATTTCCACCATAAATTCCTTTTAGGAAAAAAAAAGCTTTTATTTACTGGAGAGAGAATATGCAAAGCTGGTGAAAAGATTTTTTCAATATTGGCTTAAGATTTTTCTTATGAAGTTATTTTCTTTAATAGAGAGTTATCACAGTTATTAGAATAGGCTACACATATTAGAGTATATAAGCAAAAGATGAGCGATAAAACACTGCAATTAATTGGTGGTATGGCTGAAATGCTGATACAATGCTACCATGTTAAGTAATCCAGATAATATCCAGAATATGTTCATGCATTTTTAATAATACTGATCCTGAATGCTAAGCTGTACAGGAGCTATTTCTGGAGTGAAAGGTTTCAGAAATGATGGAAGGTTGCAGCGTCGTATACTGACTGTTGTAGTCATTTCCTTTGCTGGATTTGGTTTCACATAAAATTTTCAACATGTTATTGTTCTTCCAGTATGTGACCATTACTGCAGAGGCACACTACTAATGAAGAGGCTTTGAAGAAAAACAATAGTTACTCAGTCATACCACTGTAACAAGATAGAATAGAGTCCAAACCCAATGACAGATCTCTTTGGTTCAGCAAGGTCCTTTAGTTTGAACACAGTGCTCCAGCTGTTTGGTTTGAATTTTAGTCTCCCTTTGTAATATCTCTTTGTACTGATTCTATTGGCTCATTTGGGAAGTCTTACTGAGCCATCGCACAATCTCACGGGGTAAGCAGGAAGTGATACATCCTTAAGAGCTAAGCAAGATCTCGGAAATGCTTAAATAAATACATTGGCAAATCCATCCACCTGCTTTTTTTGTTTTTCAGTGCACATTACCCAATTTAATAACGTGGTACTTTAAAATTTGAAATGAAAATGTACCAGCACAAAATGATCTAAAATCTTGGAAATTCTATATCAAGATATGAGCTTTGCAATTCAGAGCATCTCTGTAATCTGAATTGGTGCCCAGAAATGGGCTCCATCCAAGTGAAAGAGCCACAGAATGACCATTTTAATGCAACTTTGATCACAGGATACATGTACAATCTATCGTGGTGCCTAGGCCCATAGTTACAGAGGCAGGATAAGGATTCAAGAGCCTTGGGTCAATGCAAGTGTTGTTTTATGGACTCTGGAAGAGTTTTGGAGAACCAGATCTTCCCCTGCTCATCACATACACCTAGGTGCATGTTTTCAGAAAAGTTCTCTTTCTAAGTAAGGAGCAGACAGTCCCCATGTGCTGTAAGAAGAGCTGGCGGGGAAGGCGACCGGCCTGGCTGAACAGGGAGATTTTGCTGGGACTCAGGGAAAAGAGGAGAGTTTATCACCTCTGGAAGAAGGGGCAGGCAACTCACGAGGAGTACAAGGATCTTGTTAGGTCAAGCAGGGACAAAATTAGAAAGGCTAGAGCTCAGTCTGGCCACAGTTGTAAAGGATAATAAAAAATGCTTCTACAAATATATTAACAAAAAAAAGAGAGGCAAGGAGAATCTCCAACCCCTACTGGATATGGCAGGGAACATTGTCTCCAAGGATGAGGACAAGGCTGAGGTACTTAATGCCTTCTTTGCCTCAGTCTTTAATAGCCAGTCCAGGTATCCACAGGGTATTCAGCCCCCTGAGCTGGAAGATGGGGATGGAGAGCACAATATACTCCTCATAATCCAGGAGGAAGCAGTTCAGGACCTGTTAAGCCACCTGGACACCCACAAGTCTATGGGGCCTGATGGGATCCACCCGAGAGTACTGAGAGAGCTGGCGGAAGAGCTTGCCAAGCCCCTCTCCATCATTTATCAGCAGTCCTGGTTAACAGGGGAGGTCCCAGAAGACTGGAGGCTTGCCAATGTGACGCCCATCTACAAGAAAGGCCGGAAGGAGAATCCCAGGAACTACAGGCCTGTCAGCCTGACCTCTGTGCTGGGGAAGATCATGGAGCGGTTCGTCTTGAGAGTGCTCACAGGGCATCTGCAGGAAAACCAAGGGATCAGGCCCAGCCAACATGGGTTCATGAAAGGCAGGTCCTGCTTGACCAACCTGATCTCCTTCTATGGCCAGGTGACGCACCTAGTGGATGAGGGAAAGACTGTGGATGTTGTCTACCTGGACTTTAGTAAAGCCTTTGACAGCATCTCCCACAGCATTCTCCTGGAGAAACTGGCGGCTCGTGGCTTGGACAGGTTTACTCTTGGCTGGGTGAGGAACTGGCTGGATAGTCGAGCCCAGAGAGTTGTGGTGAACGGCATTAAATCTGGCTGGCGGCCAGTCACAAGTGGTGTTCCCCAGGGCTTGGTTCCGGGGCCAGCCTTGTTCGATATCTTTATTGATGATCTGGATGAGGGGATCGAGTGCTCCCTCAGTAAGTTTGCAGATGACACCAAGTTGGGTGGGAGTGTAGATCTGCTGGAGGGTAGGAGGGCTCTGCAGAGGCATCTGGACAGGCTGGATCGATGGGCAGAGGTCAACTGTATGAGGTTTACTAAGGCCAAGGGCCGGGTCCTGCACTTGGGTCACAACAACCCCATGCAACGCTACAGGCTTGGGGAGGAGTGGCTGGAGAGCTGCCCAGCGGAAAGGGACCTGGGGGTGCTGGTTGACAGCTGTCTGAATATGAACTGGCAATGTGCCCAGGTGGCCAAGAAGGCCAACAACGTCCTGTCCTGTATCAGAAATCGTGTGGCCAGCAGGAGTAGGGAAGTGATTGTGCCCCTGTACTCGGCACTGGTGAGGCCACACCTCGAATACTATGTTCAGTTTTGGGCCCCTCACTACAAGAAGGATGCTGAGGTGCTGGAGCGTGTCCAAAGAAGGGCAATGAAGCTGGTGAGGGGTCTGGAGCACAAGTCTTATGAGGAGCGGCTGAGGGAACTGGGGTTGTTTAGTCTGGAGAAGAGGAGGCTGAGGGGAGACCTTATCACTCTCTACAACTACCTGAAAGGGGGTTGTGGCGACGGGGGTGTTGGTCTCTTCTCCCAAGTAACTAGTGATAGGACAAGAGGAAATGGCCTCAAGTTGTGCCAGGGGAGGTTTAGATTGGATATTAGGAAAAATTCCTTCACCGAGAGGGTGGTCAGGCATTGGAAGAGGCTGCCCAGGGAGGTGGTGGAGTCACCATCTCTGGAAGTGTTCAAAAAACGTGTGGATGTGGCACTTCAAGACATGGTTTAGGGGACATGGTGGCGCTGGATTAATGGTTGGACTTGATGATCTTGAAGGTCCTTTCCAACCTTAGTGATTCTGTGATTCTGTGATTCTGTGATTCTGTAAGTACATAAATAAAGATGTTTGTGCTCAGTTTGGCTCTGGTTGATTGTCGTATTTGTGACCTGTTTTTTTAAAAACACTGAGCATCCAATACAGTGAATTATTCTGAAAATCTGGTCTCTTATGGTAAAGCCTGATGGGAAGCTTGAGGCAGTATGAAAACAGCACGGGTGGGAACTTTGTTTTTTGTCCAGCCCTAGTGTAGATATGTGATAACTTGCTTTTCTGGAGCAATAGAAAATTCCCGGGGAAGTTGTGATCTCTGTGTAAAATATGTATTATTCCTATCTGATCTGCTGCACTTTTTCAGACAAATATTCTAGGGGAAATCCTGCTTTCTCTGAAAAAAATAGTGCAACTTTTCATGTGATCAGGAATTCATCTGAACTTTGCACGTGTAATAAAATAGCCATGTGGATAAGGTGTAACCTGAATGAGTGCTAGTGTTCCAAAACAGTGGTAATCCTTGCTATTTTTTTCAGTTCTTTAAAAGAAAATTATTTCAGTTTCACATATTCACTCTCTGAATTCATATCATGCTACTGAAACTGTAGCTATTGAAATAGCTATAAAATAAATACATTTCTAAACAACATGTGTAATGGTGACACTTTTCTGTTTATTCCCATTTACAGTATCTCCTAAATATCAGTGCCATCTCCTCAGTTTTGACAGGAGGTAGATGGTATTTGGATAAGACATGAGATTTTGAATAATGTTACAAGCATTATTCAGCAATAATGCAATAGAAGCAATAGTGTTACTATTTCCAATGTTTATCAAACTGGGATTGGGAATATATTCTCTTAAAATGCCCTAGCTTGAAAAAAATGTTTTGCACATAAAGTTAATGTCTGAGGTATGTTTCTACTATGTAGGTTTTGCATTTTGGGACTCAAAACATACTCCATCATTTTCAAGCAAGGACAAACTTTCACTAACAGAAAATTATGTTGAAAGGCACTTTAATGCGTTCTCCATATTTGCACTTGCACTCATTTACAGTGTGGGTACTTAATCCCATTTTCAGTTTAGATATGTAAAAGTCAGGGTACAAACGTTCCCTCTTTTATGTGTGAATTCTTTTATTTACAAATGCAAAATGGCATGTGCCAATATGGCTGTATACCTCTATCAATCTGATATTTTCAGCACTAAAGCCTCTGATTTCTATGTCTATCTGTACAACGAAATAATATTTTCTACTTAAAATTCCATTAAATATCAACCGGACATTCTTCATCTTCTAAACTGAACTCCTGGATAGTGATAATTATGTATGTGTATTAAGATATAGCATATTTACCCTGAGTTGACTGAATTGTGTAATAAGTAAATAATATGGCTGTATTTGTACCTTGAAAGCGCTTTAAAAACAATATAGAAGTGCTAAATATAACGTTTTTCTCCATACTATTTGGCAACTGACTGCTGCTGTTCATGCTAATTCTGTCCAACAGTCTTGCCCATGACAAACTTGAAAATGTCTGTGTTGTTTTTAAGAGTATATATATATGTGTTGCTGTAAGACTTTTCAAATGCAAACATTTTTTGTCTAAGAATGGAGCAATATATTGAAATTCAAATGATTATATTAGTTTGACATAAACTTAGCTACTACAGGTGTTTCAGTATTCTCAGTATTTTTGGAAAACTGCCAATGATTAAGAGCAATGAAATACTTCAGTGTCATTTTTCTTGGACTGGTATGTGCAAATTGGATTAATAAATACACAGTGTAAAAACAGAAGTCCAAAAATATGTAAAATTATTTACATTGTTTTTTCACACAGATTTTGGTGCTTTTAAGAAATTAAGAAATGTGAAAGTGAATCTTCTCAGAACAGATCATTGAATTTGTATCTCACACAACTTTGTAAGTATTTTGACACCAAGTTCACAGACAAGTAATGGTCTCACTACTTTTACCAAGCTTCTCAACTTTTTTTTTTTTTTTTAATTTTGTGAGACTTGCTTCAATTGAAAGAAGTTGTAGGCTTTAAGAAAATGCTTCACTTGGTGACTTCAGATCCAAAATAAGCCCTTTTCAGCAGCTTATATAACACAGGGGTGCAGCCAAGAGTCAGGTGTGTCAGCACAGCTCTCTACCCAAATTAATGGGCCTTGATGAGAACTCTCAGCTTGCTTAAAAGTTCAGGATGATACTTCTTTGTCTTTAACCTGCCTGATGAGAAGTAAATGGTTTGTATTTCTGATTTGCATCACATATGTCGTATAATTTTTGCCTCCAGATTTTCCACATGACATATGATCTGGCCAGTGCCGTGGTGAGAATCTTTAATCTGATTGGAATGATGCTGCTGCTGTGTCACTGGGATGGTTGTCTGCAGTTTTTAGTACCATTACTCCAGGATTTCCCACCAGATTGCTGGGTGTCCCTAAACGGTATGGTTGTAAGTATTGTTCATTTTTCATTGTGCTTTCTAAACATTATTTTTTAGACAGTTAGCTTCAGACTTAAGTGTAAAAATACATGCTTAGTAATACACTGCCCTGCAATTTATTCAAGGTTACTTCTGGTTTTTGGTGGTTGGCTTGCTAATGAATGAAAGTTTGTTTTTGTAGCCTTCGTCACCAATAAAATTATATTGACTTGTCACTAAATGAGCCAGAAAATATTTTCATTTTTAAGGTCATTTTAATTTATTAATCTTCATTCCCTCAAAAAAGCCACCAAAAGAAATTTGGAAACACTCAGTTCACCAGTACTTTCAGTGTAGACTCTAGTTTCAAAATGCTCCTGAAGGTATATTATTTGTGTTTGTTTCACCTAATGTTGTCCTCTGTTTTGTAAATAACTTCTGGGTCATCCAATTAAGCCCTTTACCAAGTTGTTCCCAACTTAACTGTCAATGTGAGGTTTTTCTAAGTAAAATATGGGAAATACAGATTTACTTCTGTGATACTTTTGTGTGTGTGAACGGACAGTTCAAGGGCAGAATTTGACTGTGCCTTATTTATAAGGAAGGGTAATGATGTTCTGCTTGCTTGACATGTGCCTTAAAATCAATGGCTGTGAAGAATTAAACAGCTTTTATGAAGACAGATGAGGTAATATATAGAGCATTCTCATAGGAAATATACTGAAAAAGTTATTGAAATGTGCCTATACCAAAAAGAAAAAGCCCCAAGCAACTGTCTGATTTTCCATCTGAAAATGTGTGTATCTCCAGTTTTTACAATTTTAGAATCCATAAAATGACACCTTTAATGTAGATGGGCAATGAGATAAATGATTGAGTCCCAAACAGGATTCCAATTTAAGTTTACAATTTATTAAGTGAATAGAGGCAAGCAAACAGCGCTGGGTGCGCCAGGAGTCTCCGCTCCACCAAGATGCACACCGTACAGTTCCTGTTCTTGGTTTATATCCTGTCTGCTAATACATATTCATGAATAGGCGTGTCTTCTTCGGCGCATGCCCTCTTCTCCTTCTAGAGTCTTCTCGAATCTTCCTCAGCGTGCCCCCAGGATGACCCCAACGGTCAGTGGTCAAACTGGTTTGAGCTGATATACCAGAATGTTCGCTAGGTGGCTTTTGCAAGAGGCAGGAACTATATACATTAACCACTCTGCTAGACTTAGGCTTGCGGTCATACAAGGGTATGTAGGACAGAAGGTTACACTTCATCACACGAATCAGATGAACATATTTCACAATCCCCCATCTTCTTCTTTATAGTATTGATTCGTGTTTTCATTTCCAATCGAGTCAACACTTGCTGAACATCTTTTGTTTTTATTATAACGAATAGATACTGCAGATATCTGCATTCCTTGTATAACCGAGTGGATTAATCTAGTAACAATCCCCCACATATCCCCAATACAACTATCCCAATTTTAGTAAGCCAATCGCCACCCATAAAATCTCCCCAAAATCCTCCTAGATTGACTCCATTCCAAGTTTGAACTGGGACATGTGCAATTTTCTTCATTTCTTTTACAAGCTCATTTACAGCATCAATTTCTAAACAACAGTTACTAAGATTAAATTTTCCACAGACGACTCTTTCTTGTGCTAGCAAATAATCCAAAGCTAAGCGATTTTGATATAAAGCAGTTCTCATCTTGGTATTTTGTTTTGCAATTAATCCGAGTGCATCTCCGGTTTTATTTACAACTATTTCTACCACAGCTTGTCCCATGTAGCTGGATCATAATAGGCAATGATTCTCTCAGGAGGCCATTCGTTATACACCTGGACTCCTAGTCGCTCTCCCCGATTTATGGGTAACAGGAAAAAACTAGGTCTTATAGTTCCAATTCTTTGGCAAATATGCATATGCTAGTTTGCCACAAATCCAATAATGTCCTTCAGGAGTTGGCCAACCATTTGGTATTTTGCCAACAACTCCTTCCAATTATACTCGTTTGGAGTACCCATTGTTGTTTCCTATTACCCTTTCCCATTGTTTTCCAAACTTGGGGATTACTTATATTGCTCTCCATAGCTTCCCATGGCCATCATTCACCTTGATTTGTTCCACCACAAACATAACAATTAGTTATATTCAATGACTTAGCAATGTTTTCAGCAAGATTTACAAATAGATTTTTAGCAACTGTGGGAATTTCATGTTTCACTCCTGTTTCTATTTCATGATAAAATTAATTAAATAACAGTCTATGCTGTACTGATTCTTTTGTTCTTTCTTTTATTTCAATACTAATAACTACACCTGGGTCTTCTCCAGGTCCATATATCATAAGTCCCATTTTGGTTACTTTTTCCCGTTTCCACTTTTCTAAGTTTAGAAGAGTTACATTTATCGGATTACAGGTACGGGCTGTACAATTAGAAAAGGTCCTCAGTTTTTCAATTTTTGCTTCTAAGTTAGTTCCTACACACTTCTAGGGTAAACCCCAGCTTGATGCTGTTCAAATTGGTTACAACCTTACTTGTTCCAATTAATCTTCCTACTTCTGTCTTCATCTCTACCCAATATTGATAAGGGAGTTCTTTTGGATCATAGCATACGGTCCTGTTACCTTCTCTGTTCCACAATTACTATATGGAACATAACAATGGGGGGGCGAGGTTTTAGGACACAAATATTTATCACTTGCATAGAGCATACTGGGTTTGGTTATAAATGCAGGTTCCTATTTTCTGGCCTTTACAGCCATAGACAGTATGATACACCAGGGTACTACACATTGACTACAGTTATGTGCCGTAGTCGGAGTCAAGGAACTCACCCCAAGTAGAACTAGAAGAGGTCCGGTCAGGGCCATAGTGATTGGCGGTCACAGCCCGAAGGGGTTGCAGCCCTTGGCAGACCCTTTTTAAGCCGCAACACCAGTTCCCCTCTGGTCTTGCCCTCTTCCTTCCTTTAAGGGGGTGCTTTCTTAGTACCCAAATTAATTGAGAGAAAAAGAAAAACTACTTGATTAAACTGATAACAATAAAATCTAACCCACGGTAATTCTTCTAAGGGGGTGGATGTTCCACAGCGGATGCACCTAAAGTCTATATTATTTCTTAAACTACGTTCTTGTCCTCCTCTTGGAGAGATAATATACTTATTGCACTGAGAACATTTCGCTCTTACAAATAAACACCACCTTCTACACAAAGGACAAATTCTAGTTCCAGCTCCTTTTTCGAGTTTTTAAAAAAAATATTATTCTTTGCTGATCCTCCCATACACTAGTGTATTTGCAAAACTGATCCCTGTTATTAATTGTTTTCCCTAATGGATATCCACTCAGGAGTCTCCCTGTTCACCAATTCTACAGGAGTAGCCACAATAAAATTCCCACAGCAATTTAGTCAGATGTGACTTTCCACTCCTTCACTGGACCTTTCACTCGCGACACATGTGTCCATCCTTTTTCAGCAGTTCTCACAGCTGTTTCTGTAGTTAATAAAACAAGAAAAGGTCCTTCCCAGAGGGGAGATAGGTTTCCTTCTTTCCATGTTTTTATCAGAATTTTATCTCCTTGTTCTAACTGATGAATTGCAAATCCTAAAGGTGGTGTTTGGGCCACCATCCCAATCTCTCTTAATTCTTTTAATCTTTTTCCAATGGTAATTATATATTGTTGGATACTATGATCCTCAATTACATTGTTCCCCAGAGGCATGCCTTGAAAATAAGGCATGCCATATCACATTTCATATGGCGATAATCCAGTCTCACTGTATGGTTTAGTTCTTATGTTTAATCAATGTACTGGATTATCCCATATCTAGGTATCAAATGTTCCAATAAAATTTTTACCACCATCTGTGCCGTAGCTCGTGCTACAGGGTACGCTTCTACCCACTGTGTTAAATGATCTACTATTACCAATAAATATTTTATCCTCCCTACCTTAGGCAATTCAGTGAAATCGACTTGTACTTTCTCAAAAGTTCTGTAAGCTGTTTTTCTCCCTCCCGTGGCTACTTGTCGAAACACTTTCTTATTTACCTTTTGACAAGTTAAGCAACCTTGTGTAATTTGCTTTGCTATTTCAAAAATTCCAATACAACCTAATTGTTTAAGAAAATGATCACTTAACGCTTTTGTACCCCAATGTGTTTGCGCATGCAAACGTTCCTATTTTCTCCAATTTTGTTTGTTCTTCAGGGGTAAACTTCTTCTCTCTTTCCTCTCGTCCTTCTTTGCAACTTTAGTCCTCAAGGCTGCTTCCTGGGCCTCTTTATCTGCTAAGTTATTTCCTCCAGTTCGGTAATCTAATCCCTTTTGGTGTCCCCTCACATGTACCACTGCTATCTCCTTTGGTTCTCTTAATGCCTTTAAAATTTTTATTATTAATTCTTGATGTATTAAATTCCTCCCTTGAATATTAATCAAACCTCTTTCTTCCCAAATTTTTCCAAAAGTGTGGACCACCCCATATGCGTATTTAGAATCTGTAAATATAGTCCCGCTTCTTCCTTTTAATGATTCCAGGGCCCTACATAGGGCATACAGCTCACAAGCCTGAGCTGACCATGATGGACTCAGAGGTCCTGATTCCACAAGTTCCAAGTCCTTATTAATTACTGCATAACCCGATTTTCTCTTCCCTTCTACCACTCGGGAGGAGCCATCTATAAACAGCGCTTCTCCATTTTCCAACTCAGCATCTCTTAAATCTGGTCTCACCTTAGTCTGGGTCTCAATCACCTCTAAACAGTTATGTTGTAATTCCTCTGATGGTTCTCCAAACAAAAATTGTGCTGGACTCTGAGCAGAAGTCACCCTCAGTTCTAAGTCAGGGGAGTCTATTAGTATTGCTTCATACTTTAGGATCCGGCTGTCCGTTAACCATTTTTCCGCTTTTTGTTGTAAAACATTTCTGACTTTGTGTGGGGTATACACCTTTAAAGGAGAACTAAAGGTAATCTTCCTAACTTCCTCTATTAATAATGCTGTAGCAACCAAAGCTTGGAGACAAGCAGGCCATCCTCTGCTTACTGGATCAAGTAACTTAGAACAATACCCCACGGGTTTTTTGATTCCTGCCCAGTCTTGAGTAAGAACTCCATATGCTGTCTGGCTTGATGTATTCACAAAGAGATAGAAAGGTTTTTCTAGATCTGGGAGGCTCAATACAGGTGCTTGTGTTAATGCCTTTTTTTACTTCCTCAAATCTCTGATCATCTTCAATAAACCACTTAAGTTGGTTATTAGTTAATTTTTCATATAGGAATTTTACTTTTTCACTATAATTTTCAAGCCATGGTCTACAATATCCTAATAATCCCAATATTTGCCTAATTTCCTTTTTTGTTTGTGGGAGTCTTAAGGATAGAATCCCAGATACCCTATCAGGATCTAACTTCTTCCTTCCCTTACTCAGCCAATGTCCTAAGTATTTTACTTCTTGTTCTACAAACTGTAGCTTTGATCGGGACACCTTTAATCCCTTTTCCCCTAGAAAATTTAACAATTTAATGGTGGCTTTTCGGGTCCCCTCTTCAGTTTCTATTGTTGTTTTCGTCCTGTTTTGGGGTCCTCCCACTCAAAGGCAAAATAATCTCTGGATCCCTCATCCAGAGGACAGGCCCAAAAAGCATCTTTCAAATCTATTACACTATACCAAGTATGTTTGGGAGATATATGACTCAATAAAGTATAAGGATTTGCCACCACAGGGAATTTAGTGATTGTTCGCTGATTTACAGCTCTTAAGTCCTGCACCATCCTGTATGACCCGTCCGGTTTCTTTACGGGAAGAATGGGCATATTATGAGGTGACATACATGGTTCTAGGGTTCCTTTTTCCAAAAGTCTGCCAACTACAGGTTTTAATCCTTTTCGACCCTCCATAGGTATAGGGTATTGCTTGATTCTAATTGGGCGGTGCGGATCTATTATTTGAACGCTTATGGGGTCCATTTTTATCTTTCCAGTTTCCCCTTCTTTATACCACACTGAGGGATTAATAGCTTCTTCATCTTCTTGTGTTAAAGTGTATAATTTAATCTGCAATTTGTCCCCTTGACTCTGAATGCTCAAGTTTAACTTCAGAATCAAATCCCTTCCTAATAAATTGTATTCCGCTTCAGGGAGCAAAAGTAAATCATTAAGAAAAGGCTCTCCTTTTGCTCCTACTACTGACATATAACTCTTCCCTTTTTCTATTCCTTTTGGAAGTTTTTGAATGGTTGATTTTTCGGCCCCTGTATCCACTAAAAATAAAACTTCCTCTTTATGGGGACCAATTAATAATTTTATCAAGGGCTCTGTTGATGTTGAAGTCCCCAGAAGATATAGCCCCTGACACCCCTAATCTTCTTTGAACATTTTCTCATAAATCTTTCTCGATAAGGTTGTCCCCGGGGTGTCTGCTCTATTCTTTTTTCCCTTTTCTCTCCAGACGGAGTCTTATTTTTCTGACTTTCTCTTACTGCTGCTACAAAAATTTTTACTTTTGCTTTTTGTTTTTCTTCGTCCCTCCTAACGTAGACTTTCTGGGCTTCTCTAAGTAACTCCCCATGTCCTCTTTCTTGCCAGTCTTCCAATTTTTCTAATTTCCTTCTTATATCCCCCCAGGATTTAGCTACAAATTGTGTTCTAAGGAGTGCGGTCCCAGCCACTGTCCCTTGGGGAACCGCTTCCCTTATTCCCTGTATGATTAACATTCTCAAATCCCTCATATTCTGTCTTCCTTGGGGTTGTTGATGATCCCAGTGGGGATCCACATTTGGCCATTTCTGATCTCCCGGGGGTCCTGCCTGATTCTGTCTTTCCCAAATTCTCATTCCAGCTTGTCTAATCATTCCCCTTTCCTCAGCGGTAAATAAGATCCCTAAAATGGACTGTATTTCTTCCCAGGTATAGGTATTGGGGCCTAGGAATTGGTCCAGTTTTTCAGCTACTCCGAGGGGATCATCTAATAGGGTCCCCATTTCTTTCCTGAAATTTCTTACATCTGTGGTATTTAACGGGACTGCCACAAACCCGATGCCTCCCTGATTACCTCCGAGGGGTACTTCTCGTAAAGGATATAGAGAAGCTCCCTCAGATACAGCAGTCCTACTTCTCGTACATGCAGCTGGAGGTCGATCTAATTCCGGTGCTGTTGGTGGTGGAGGTAGGGGCAACGGTGGTACTGGTAGAGGTACTACGGCCACCGGAGGGGGAGCCGCTGCCAGAGATGGATTGTTAGGATATGGAGGCGGTAGGTTATCCAGTGGCTCCCATTTATCATCTTTTTCATTTCCCTTTTCATTTTTATCTATCTCCTTCTTCTTCCTCAAACATTTCATCTGTTTTTAATGTAAGTATTGAGGCTGGAAAAGGATGTGAAGTTCTGTTCCATAATCCTGCATAATCACTTTCTTCCTGACTAAAAGGTTCCTTTGAAATAACATATATATTTAAGGCCTGACAAATCCAGTCTCAAAAGATCCAAAAACAGGCCAAAAGACATGTGGTCTCAAAGGCTTCTTCGGCCATTCAACCATACAATATTGAACTAATTTTAATTTACTTTTTCCTTTTCTGGGGCCCCTATCATTCCAATTTTTAATCATTATTCCTAATGGACTCTCCGGAGGTATTTCTAGTAATTCGCTCCCTTTCTTCTGGTCCTGGGTTCTCGATTTCATCTGACCCATCTAGGAATTTTTACTGTGGCAATTCCTACAGCCCTTAGTTACCAGTAAGAGTGTCTTGCAGGGGGTTTAGGGCCTATCACCCACCCACGAATCCTATAGGAATCGCTTCGGTCCTTCACCGGCCAAGTCCCTCGCGGGAGATTGGAACCGCGGTTAGAAGACCTCCACAATCGCTTCGGAACTAGGTTCCGTCTCAGTCACACTCTTACACACACAGGCAACCGAATCCCACCCAACCGAACGGTATACACCCTAAATACTTACGACCCCGTCGTCTTCGTTCGGATCTTCGCGCGCAGAATTACGGGCAAAATAAACTGCTGCAGCCGGCAAGGGAGCTCATAAAAAGTCAAATTCTTTGCTTGCCCCTATTCAGGTTCAGGATGGCGTTAGTCCCGACCCGACCAGGAGCCACCAAAAGGTGGGGCGCCCCTCCTAGATCAAGTCAGAATTCCGGAACCAAGACCCTCCCGGACGAGCCCCCAATTGTGATAAATGATTGAGTCCCAAACAGGATTCCAATTT
The DNA here is from genome assembly GCF_964289735.1 of Phaethon aethereus. NCBI lineage: Eukaryota > Metazoa > Chordata > Aves > Phaethontiformes > Phaethontidae > Phaethon > Phaethon aethereus. The sequence continues at coordinate 13,934,157 of NC_138581.1, forward strand.
AAGTTTACAATTTATTAAGTGAATAGAGGCAAGCAAACAGCGCTGGGTGCGCCAGGAGTCTCCGCTCCACCAAGATGCACACCGTACAGTTCCTGTTCTTGGTTTATATCCTGTCTGCTAATACATATTCATGAATAGGCGTGTCTTCTTCGGCGCATGCCCTCTTCTCCTTCTAGAGTCTTCTCGAATCTTCCTCAGCGTGCCCCCAGGATGACCCCAACGGTCAGTGGTCAAACTGGTTTGAGCTGATATACCAGAATGTTCGCTAGGTGGCTTTCGCAAGAGGCAGGAACTATATACATTAACCACTCTGCTAGACTTAGGCTTGCGGTCATACAAGGGTATGTAGGACAGAAGGTTACACTTCATCACACGAATCAGATGAACATATTCCACAGGCAACTTTCTCAGTCCCATGTATTTCTGCTGTAGAAACATAACAGTATTTGTTCCTTTAGGAATGTGATACTGCACATTACTGTGGGAGCTCATTGACTAAGATTGTTGGTCATACAGACAAGTATTTGCAGTCATCAAGCAACATCTTTAATGATAAGCAGCATGTTTGCTGACACCTCATTGTGCAGCTTTCCTAAAAAAAAAAAAAAAAGACATACTTTCAAAAATGGGATTGCTACAATAAAAGATGGTCACCAGGATGCTGAATGGCATGTCTTTGCATTCTGCTGCATTCTGGGTTCTGCTTTGTAACATCTTTCATTCACATTTAGAAATGGTACATTTTCTACCAGCTTGTTAAAGCTCTGGATGAAAACCATGCTAGAGAGTGAAAGGAAGCCTTGGATTATACTTTTAGTGTTAAAGTATTTAACTTTTAAAGAACACTGAACTATTAAATTCTCTGTCTCCCACAAGAGCTACATTTAATCTAAGGCGGCTGTGCACACTGTGCACATGCTCAGGGAGACCCTTCTTTCTGCTTGCCCACACTCAGTTTTTTTATGGAAACGATACTCTGTCCTTACAGGCCATATACTCTTGGAAAGATACTTTTTGAAAGTTGCACTTTTTTTTTCTCTGACAGCTGAATCTGTTGCTATTAATGAACATTGTGGGGAAATTTGAAAATTGAGCAAGATTACATTCACAGCATAGGCGGTCTTTTAGTCCTACAGCAAGAGAAAGAGCTGTGGACTGACAGCCTGGAATCAGGAGCATATCTAAAGCCACTGTTGGGGGAAATAACTAAACCTTTCTCCTGACCCCATCATGATGTTATGAGACATTTTCTGATTGTTTTCCAGGTTCTGGAAGTGAATTCCTTAGCACTAAATACAGACAGAGAACCCATCACGGAACATCAGTCCTCTGAAATGATAGAGGGAATAGAAGAATGATGATGGTGGTGGTTATATGCTTTGCTGGTGTATTCAGAGTCTAACCAACTGCTAACTTTGGAATTTGGAAAGACATCAGGTTTCTGATACTACAAGAGCTTTGGGAAGAGGGGTACCTTACTCCCCCTAGTATACTGTAGCATATAACAATTTAATCTGTTCTGAATTTAAACATTTTTTTTTTTACTGAAATGCCTGCACCTAATACTGGGGCTTAGACTCAAATGCTGTTGATACAGAAAGTCAGATAAGAATCTTATTATTTCTTCTGGCCTTAAGTTCTTTATCTGTGAACTGGTAGCAATGGCCAAGGTGAAAGGCCAATATTGTCAGGAAGAGGAGGTCTTTCCCTAACCCCAGCTAATGCATCTTTCTGTCAAAGTATTCCGTTCTACTCAGATTTAAGCCAGACTTTATTAGATTAGTAGATAAAGATAACTCCTTGCACCTGCATACATTTGGAGTTTTTGTCAAATTTTTGAGTCAAAGAATTGTGAAATACAACTGCTCAAAGGCAGGCAAAATTGCCCCTCTGAATTTCAATCTTTTTTTGAATAGGGAAGGGCTTGTGTGAGCATTTCCTGAAATTCACACTGTGGCTCCAATGTACATTCCTCAAAATGATATTGTTACAAGGGCTAACCTCAGGCTAACACACCAACTTTGGTTTGAAGTAAAAATTTAACACTTATTTGTGTTGATCATTGCCTTGAAGATTTATTCAAGCCAATGTATGCTCAGACAGAAAAAGTTAGCTTTCCAATATGCAGCACAGCCAGTGGTCAGTTGCAAGCTAGAGCATCTGCAGATAACTTGATGCTAAAGGAAGTAAGGATGCCATGAGGATTACATGTTGTCTCCTCAATTGACACAGACCAGCATACTCCTCCAGCTCGTAGCTGTCTTCTGTCTTACACATTAGTTGCTTCAGGCTGCAGAATGCAACAACTCCTCCTAAAAGCCTTCTGAAAGCTGTTTCTTCTCTACGATCTGATATGTGAAAGTACTCAAATTCCACAGGCATGCTCATGGTTAAGAAAAATAACATAGGTTAAATTTAATGTCACAAAGCAAAAGGTTAATGAAACCAAGATGCAGTTTGCTTACTGCCTCTCTGAACAATAAGACTGAATGCAATTAAAGCAAAACAAATCGATTGGATTTTCATATTTGAAAGGAAGATAAAAATGTCACAGTGGATCATGATGTAGACTATGAAATGAAATGGAAAGCCTCCTGTGTAAAAGGGAATAAGATCACCATTGGCTAATATGGCACCAACCTACAGCCTAAGTAGTTCAAGAAAAATGTTCAGATCACACTGGGATATTAATAATATTAAAATTAAACCCAGATTGTATTTGTACTCTCAGATGGGCCTTCTTGGCTAGTTCCTAACATTGGCCTTCATGTTGCTATGAAATGAAAGCCAGATCTGGTATCTTCCTTTAATTTTTCTAAATGTGATCCGACTTACCCACATTTATATCTTTACTGCCATTTGATTGCACTGACTTTATTAATGCTGAGTTATGATTGACAAGTACGATTTTGTGCTCTTCCAGAATATCAATGCACAGAATCACAGAATCACTAAGGTTGGAAAAGAACTTCAAGATCATCAAGTCCAATCATTAATCCAGCGTCACCATGTTCCCTAAACCATGTCCTGAAGCACCACATCCACACGTTTTTTGAACACTTCCAGAGATGGTAACTCCACCACATCCCTGGGCAGCCTGTTCCAATGCTTGACCACTCGGTGAAGAAATTTTTCCTAATATCCAATCTAAACCTCCCCTGGCGCAACTTGACGCCATATCCTCTTATCCTCTCATCCTATCACTAGTTACTTGGGAGAAGAGACCAACACCCCCGTCGCCACAACCCCCTTTCAGGTAGTTGTAGAGAGCAATAAGGTCTCCCCTCAGCCTCCTCTTCTCCAGACTGAACAACCCCCGTTCCCTCAGCCGCTCCTCATAAGACTTGTGCTCCAGACCCCTCACCAGCTTCATTGTCCTTCTCTGGACATGCTCAAGCACCTCAACATCCTTCTTGTAGTGAGGGGCCCAAAAGTGAACACAGTATTCAAGGTGTGGCGTCACCAGTGCCGAGTACAGAGGCACAATCACTTCCCTACTCCTGCTGGCCACACGATTTCTGATACAGGCCAGGACGCTGTTGGCCTTCTTGGCCACCTGGGCACACTGCCGACTCGAGTTCAGCCGGCTGTCAACCAGCACCCCCAGGTCCCTTTCCGCTGGGCAGCTCTCCAGCCACTCCTCTCCAAGCCTGCAGCGTTGCATGGGGTTGTTGTGGCCGAAGTGCAGGACCCTGCACTTGGCCTTATTAAACCTCATACAGTTGACCTCGGCCCATCGATCCAGCCTGTCCAGATCCCTCTGCAGAGCCCTCCTACCCTCCAGCAGATCAACACTCCCACCCAGCTTGGTGTCATCTGCAAACTTACTGAGGGAGCACTCAATTCCCTCATCCAGATCATCAATAAAGATATTGGACAAGACTGGCCCCAGAACCAAGCCCTGGGGAACACCGCTTGTGACCAGCCGCCAGCCAGATTTAACACCATTCACCACAACTCTCTGGGCTCGGCCATCCAGCCAGTTCTTTACCCAGCGAAGCGTAAACCTGTCCAAGCCACGAGATGCCAGTTTCTCCAGGAGAATGCTGTGGGAGACACTGTCAAAGGCTGTCCAGGTAGACAACGTCCACAGCCTTTCCCTCATCCACTAGGCAGGTCACCTGGTCATAGAAGGAGATCAGGTTGGTCAAGCAGGACCTGCCTTTCATGAACCCATGCTGGCTGGGCCTGATCCCTTGGTTGTCCTTCATATGCCCCGTGAGCACTCTCAAGACGAACTGCTCCATAATCTTCCCCAGCACAGAGGTCAGGCTGACAGGCCTGTAGTTCCCGGGATCCTCCTTCCAGCCTTTCTTGTAGATGGGCATCGCATTGGCAAGCCTCCAGTCATCTGGGACCTCCCCTGTTAACCAGGACTGCTGATAAATGATGGAGAGGGGCTTGGCAAGCTCTTCTGCCAGCTCTCTCAGTACTCTTGGGTGGATCCCATCAGGCCCCATAGACTTGTGGGTGTCCAGGTGGTTTAGCATGTCCTTGACTGCTTCCTCCTGGATTATGAGGAGGTTATTGTGCTCTCCATCCCCATCTTCCAGTTCAGGGGGCTGAATACCCTGCGGATACCTGGACTGGCTATTAAAGACTGAGGCAAAGAAGGCATTAAGTACCTCAACCTTGTCCTCATCCTTGGAGACAATGTACCCCGCCATATCTAGTAAGGGATGGAGATTCTCCTTGCCTCTCTTTTTCCCAGCAAAATCTCCCTGTTCAGCCAGGCCAGCCATCTTCTCTGCCATCTCGTCTTACAGCACATGGGGACCGCCTGCTCCTGTGCCTTTAAGATTTCCTTCGTGAAGACTGTCCAGCCTTCCTGGACCCTTTTGCCCTTCAGGACTGTCTCCCAAGGGACTCTCTCAACCAGTGGCCTGAACAGGCCAAAGTCTGCCCTCCGGAAGTCCTTGGTAGCAGTTTTGCTGACCCTCCTCCTTACTTCACTCAGAATTGAGAATTCTATCATGTCATGGTCGCTAAGCCCAAGACGGCCTCTGACCACCACATCTCCCACCTGTCCTTGTCTGTTTGTGAACAGCAGGTCAAGCGAGGCACCTCCCCTGGTAGTCTCACTTACCAGCTGTGTCAGGAAGTTATCCTCCACACACTCCAGCAACCTCCTAGACTGTTTCCTCTCTGCCGTGTTATACTTCCAGCAGATGTCCGGTACATTGAAGTCCCCCACAAGAACAAGGGCCAGCGATTGCGAGACCTCCGCCAGTCGCTTATAGAATGTTTCATCTGCCTCTTTGTCCTGGTTGGGTGGTCTGTAACAGACTCCCAGCAAGATATCTGCCTCATTGGCCTTCCCCCTCATCCTTACCCATAAGCACTTTACTTGACCTTCACAGTCGTTGATTTCTATACAGTCAAAACTCTCCCTAACATACAGGGCCACCCCACCACCTCTCCTTCCCTGCCTATCCCTTCGGAAGAGCTTATAGCCATCCATTGCAGCACTCCAGTCATGAGAAGCATCCCACCATGTTTCTGTGATGGCAACTACATCATAGCTGTCCTGCTGCACAATGGCTTCCAGCTCCTCCTGTTTGCTGCCCATGCTGCATGCATTGGTGTAGATGCACTTGAGCTGGGCTATCGATTTCAACTCTGGCATGCCGCCCCTAGGCTCAACTCTAGTGAGCCTGGTTTTAGCCCCTTCCCCCTTCGAATCTAGTTTAAAGCCCTCTCGATGAGGCCTGCCAGCTCATAAGCAAGAATCCTTTTCCCCCTTGGCGTCAGTTGCACTCCATCTGCTGCCAGGAGGCCCGGTGCCATGTAAACAGCCCCATGGTCAAAAAACCCAAAATTCTGCCGACGACAGCAGCCCCTGAGCCATGTGTTGACCAAGTGTGCTTTCCTGTTCCTTTCAGTGTTCTTCCCTGTCACTGAAGGGATTGATGAAAACACTACCTGTGCTCCCGCTCCATCGATCAGTCGCCCCAGCGCTCTGAAGTCCTTTTTAATTGCCTTTGGGCTTCTTAGTGCAACCTCATCGTTGCCAACCTGTAGGACCAACAGTGGGTAGTAATCAGTGGGCTGAACCAGACCAGGGAGTTTCCTGGTGACATCTCTCACCCGGGCCACAGGGAGGCAGCAGACTTCCTTGTGCGTTGGGTCTGGTCAACATATTGGGCCCTCTGTACCCCTCAGAAGGGAGTCGCCTACGACAATTACCCTCCTTTTTTTCTTAACAGAGGAAGTCTTGATGCGTGGGGCTGGCTGACTCACCCTAGGCAACCCCTTGGATGAACCTTCATCAGGGTCCTCATCTTCCTGGCCCTCAAGTTCCAGAGCCCCATACCTGTTGTGTAAGGGCAGCTGGGATGGTCAGGGAGGCCTGGAGGGGATTCGCCTGCCGCCCCGAGCAGGGACCTGCTTCCATTTCCCCTCATCTCTTAGGTCCCCTCCTTCTGCCCAGCAGCAAGAGGGCAGGGGATCCCCTGCTGCTTGTGGAGCCTCTACCGGCTGCCCCTGCCTCAGGGACAGCAGGGTGTGGCTCCACCAATCTATCTCTCTCTCACACTCCCTGATGCTCCTCAGCCTCTCCACTGCCTCTGCTAGCTCTGCCACCAGGCTGAGCAGGTCGCTCACCTGGTTGCACTGCACACAGATGGTATCTCCACTGGTCTCCGGCACAAGTGACAGGCTCAGGCACTCTTTGCAGCCAGCCACGTGCTTGAGCGGGAGCTCTGTCTGTGTTGCCATATTCCTTCTGGCCACGGCCTTCAGCCGAGTGACGACCATGGCTGAGCCTCTTCTTGGAGGCCGATGGCCACTCGTCAGAGAGACTAGTGCCGAGGGGAACTGCGCCCTTCCCTGCACGCCTTCCCTGCGCAAACTGACGCGCTACGTCCTTCTGACGCGCCACGTCCTGTTTGCCCGCCCTGTTCGACGCGCTCCAGATCGCTCGCGCTTCCTGGGGCCGCTCTTGTACGTGAGAGGCTTTGGCCGCCGCCGCTCTAGGCCCCGCCCACGCTGAGTCAGAGCTGCCGCTCGCAGGAGCCCGCTCCGCCGGCCTTGGGGTGGGGGCTGGGGCACCCGCTCTCTCCCTGTGCTGCCGCCTTCGCGGTTTTGCCGCTTCAGGAAGGGTCCCCCGGCGCGATCCTTCGCTCCGGAGCCCTTCGCCTCGGTGGCTTATTCAAAATGCATTTATTCAAAATAAGAAAAACAGTAAATATAATATAAAAGGAAGCAGCAGATGGGTTTTTTTCTGCTCGCTTTAAGTGATGTTCCAACCAGTCTATTACAGACAAAGTAACAGTCAATTACTTCTGCGAGGGTATATGGTGCTTTGATGCTGTTCCTATCTTTTTTTAACACTAGGATTGTGAGTTTCATTCCTAATAAAGGTCTTTTCTGAAGAAGTTTCAAAGACTTTCCTAATGATACTGCCTAATTTCTCCTTGGCTCAGAAAGCCTATTATCCACAGCTCCTTGTATGATTTATCCTCAGCTATCTGATCTGCATTGCTTCAGATTAGAGTATTTCCATAATGACTCATACACCAAACATCTTTATCATACCTCAGAGTTTGAGCCAATAGTTCTTCAGAAAATTAGGATTAAAACTTTCAGCTGAAACCAGTGGAGGCACAAGAACAGAAAAACAGTGATCCTCTCCTATATTCAGTCTATGCAAACTGAGATTCTGCATTTTGCATTCGGTTTCAGCTGCAATGAATTACAAAAACACAGTGTGTACGTCCCAACTGATGAACAGTTATAGCCAGGTCTTATATGGGACAGAGTTTCTAGGCAAGTAGAGATGAGAGATGGCATTTTTGCCACTGATGCCATCTGGCCATCTAAGCATGACTGCCTGCCGTAAAGCATCCCTCGCAGTAGATTATTTTTTGTTTTATTCGAAGTTTGCTCTTGCTTTTCATATCACCTACGGCAAAGTCTCAAAGGCATGTTAGTCCCTGAAGTAACAGTATCTGAAGAGCCCCAACCTCTATTTTCCTGTCTATGTATGCAATAATTCGTTGGATGGTTAGGAAATGGTCCATTTTTAATCAAGATATTTACCTGGAATTTCCAGATTTTTCACATACAGTGTTCCCTTAGGGAGATAAAAATCTAGGAGAGAAGTATAGAAGTTAACTTGAATGAATGAGGTTTTTAAAAGCCAAAAGGGATTGTAAAGCTTTTGGAAAGGGGTGCTTTGCTGGCGTTTCTCATGGCAGTCAGCTGATGTTTGCTCAGCAAGAACCCTTCAGGTACTCTGGTTTCTTTGTTTTGGCTTTTCCTTACTGTCCTTGCAGTTGGATTGTTTCTAACTCCTTGGGGATTTTAGGTTTTGCATTTGGTGAAGGGGGATTTTGCATTATATTAACTCCCCTTTGTGTCACATCATTTGCTCAGGGGCAAAGGAAATCAGATGTTAGACTTCAGGTCCTCATCTCTTACAGTATCACTATTGAAAATAATTTGGAATTTCTGCTGTAGAGTCTGAAAGTCTTTCCCATTATAAAATGAATGGCTTAAATACTTGATAGGGAAATTCAGAAATGCAGGAGATGGTGAGGATTTATAATACTCTAAGGATTATGCTAACATATGTATAATATGCACAAAAACTATTTAGTAATAACACAGAACTTTAATTTTAATTCTCCACAGTTCTTAACTTTTCCTTCTTACCTTCTTGCTTTTTGGTATAATATTGTATGTAACTTTGCTGATGTGTCCTGTACTATTGGACTGTATATTTTAGACAGCAGATTTCTGATGCGCTTACATAAAAGCAGCTACTAGATTTCCTGTGCTTCATATTTATAGAAAATATTTCATCGTTTATATTTTTTTCTGTGTATTGATTTCTGCCAACAGGAAATTTATTCCAAATAATAAGCAAGTTCCTGTGATCCAACCCAGCATCTATATAGTATGCTTTAAAAGTTATTTCCATCATGGCTGCTGTTTCTTGTCCTAAAAATTGTATTCATTTGTTCCAAACTACTCTCCTATCGTTTCTTTTATGTCTTCGGGTTGAGATTGTATTATCTTTCTCTTTCAAGCCATGATAACTGGTACAGGGCAGTGCTTTTTTTTTTTCTTCTAATAATCTGAAATATAGCAGAAACTGTTTTAGATTCTTGTGAAAGTATGGTCTCACTGGTTCACTAACCTAAAATGATGATAAATTTATTCATCTTCATGACTTACTACAATTGATGTGTTCTTGGGTTATCATTTTGAGCTCATTGTGCTAATACCATGAGCTAATTGAGACGTAGAACCTTCAAAGTTGAAAAATAAAGGTGCAAAAACATTTACAGAGAGGTTTAAAACTTCCTAAAAGTTTGACATTAGTGAAAATATTCATGGTATCCATGAATATTTGGATTACAATTGAGACAAAACTGAAAACAGTCCTTCAAAGGAGATATTCCCAGTTATAATCCCACAACTCCACCAAACTTGGAAATTGTTTAGCATTATGAACTCAAGTACTGTCATAAGCCCTGCTACCTTACTTTACTCTCCCTAAAATGCTTTAAACTCAATGTAGCAGTATTGAAAAAATCATTTAATGCTGATTGTGATTGTTATCTCAGTAGGTATCAGTGCTCAGTCCTGCAAAGGATCTAAATAAGGACACCCGTGTTTGTAAGTGTTGACTGTAGCACTATGTTACTGATGTGATAATAGATGCTAAAGAAGATGACTTCTGTAATGAATTACTTGACTGCCTTGTGTGCTTCTGTTACTTTCAGATAGAAAGCTGGTTATCCTTATACGGGATAAGGATAATGAAACAATTAGTTGGAAGAACCATGAAAAAGCAAATTGATGTACCTATGTCATGGTTTAACCCCAGCCAGCAACTAAGCACCACACAGCCGCTCGCTCACTCCCCCCATGGTGGGATGGGGGAGAGAATCAGAAGAGTAAAAGAGAAAACTCGTGGGTTGGGATAAAGACAGTTTAATAGGGAAAGCAAAAGCTGCGCATGCAAGTAAAGCAAAACAAGGAATTCATTCACGACTTCCAATCAGCAGGCAGGTGTTCAGCCATCTCCAGGAAAGCAGGGCTCCATCACGCGTAATGGTTACTTGGGAAGACAAACGCCATCACTCCGAACGTCCTACTCTTCCTTCTTCTTCCCCCAGCTTTATGTTGCTGAGCATGATGTCATATGGATGGAATATCCCTTTGGTCAGTTGGGGTCAGCTGTCTGAGTTGTGTCCCCTCCAAACTTCTTGTGCACTCCCAGCCTACTTGCTGGTGGGGTGGTGTGAGAAGCAGAAGAGACCCTGACTCTGTGTAAGCACTGTTCAGCAATAACTAAAACATCCCTGTATTATCAACACTTTTTCCAGCAAAAATCCAAAACATAGCCCCATACTAGCTACTACGAAGAAAATTAACTCTATCCCAGCCAAAACCAGGACAACCTAATAGATACTAACTTATTTCCACACTTCTTCTTCATTATTGTAAGAGTTAGTAGGAAATTATCAAGATGTAAATGCAAAGAGGGGTTTGTCCATTTATCATCAAAATTTAATTTCCATTCCCCCCCAATCAACCCAACTCATACATTTTTGTACTGCAGTATATTTTGAAGGGATTTCTGTTAAACTGTAAATTACAAAATATTTTATGTAAGCCTTAAACTTGAAAGAATACAAATAGCTGCATGTAATATGGTTAAATCTAATGTATTTGATAGACATTCTAGGGAAAAATAATAAGCATCATAATGCATGCCTTAAGCCATTTCTTTAGTAACAATGTGAAAAAAAGCAGAAACATAAGCTGGACCTGTCATATTTTAGAACCTTGTATCCCCCATTTGCCTTAGAATGAATATGCAGGGGGAGTTTTATATGTACCTCATGGCCAAATGCAGCTTCTCTGTTGTAAAAGAGAGCATTCCTTTTGTTTCGTGGAAGCTGAATCAGGCTACTTAGCTCTGTCTCTATAAATTATACACTAAGTGCTTACCTGCATGTTGTGGTATTCCAGGTTGAACTGGGATATTGGTGTGGAACAAGTATTCTGAAGTAGCTTTCCATGTGTGGCCTTTTCTCCTGTGATTGGAATATCCAAACACTGAACCCTTGGAATATTTATGCCAGAGTAGGTTTCCCAGAATAAATCCAGGTGTAGATAAATCCAGATGAATACCATTCATATACAGCTGCTCTTCAGCAAATCTTTCTCATTTTCATTTCAAACTGATATTAATATGCACAGTATAACTTCTTGATCTATATGCTTTGAGACTGTATAAAGATAATTGTCTGTGTATTATTTCCAAGGGGTCATTATGAGCCGTCTCACAATCAGGTTTTCTGAAGAGCACTGATTTTACTGCTTTCAACTGAGGGGTTTTGCCATATCAAATTTGAACTTTCTATACATGGCTATTCAGCACCTGACTCATTCTAATATCTAAACTATATCTGAAGAGAAGTCTCTATTGAGGTGCAATTGGCCACCTGAAATCATGGCATTTAGAATGCTTGCATTTCACATTAGAAAAAAATCAAAGCAAGATACTTTGTTCTGAGTCATGTCATTCTGAACTGAGGCACTGTCATACATCAGACACTTGAGATATTTTTGTTTCCATTGATCTGTGTCCACCAGACCTACATCAGTAGTCTATAGGGTCTGTAATCTGGATTCCCAAAATCCCAGAGGGAGGCAAGAGGGTATAATACCAATGTTTTTTAATCTGAACTTCTCCATCCATGAAAATTTTAATATTTTATATTTTCATAGAATAGAATCATAGAATCATTTAGGTTGGAAAAGACCCTTAAGATCATTGAGTCCAACCGTTAACCTAACACTACGAAGTCCATCACTAAACCATGTCCCTAAGTGCCACATCTACACATCTTTTAAATACCTCCAGGGATGGTGACTCCACCACTTCCCTGGCAGCCTGTTCCAATGCCTGACCACTCTTTCAGTGAATTTTTCCTAATATCCAATCTAAACCTCTGTGGAATAATCACTGGGGGTGGCTTAGAAATCAAACTTACATTCACGCTCTAAGAACAGCATTGAAACAGGGTGGAACGCAGCTAATGTACAACGAGCCTGTACCATGGCAATTCCATAGGCAACCCTAGATGTTGGCAACATCAGGGGAACTTGGTGTGCTGACTCTGGGAGAAATTGCATGGAGGGTAGAGCGGAGTGGAAACATTGTGGCCGCGCTCTGTGAACAAGGGAATCTAAAGGTACACAGTGTAAATTAATAAGCTGCACATTCGATGCCCTGGGCCAACAGTCTGTCAACTTTCGATGAAATGCTGTACTTGGAGTGAACTTTGCTTATTATAATATCATTATAATACTAAAACGCACACCCCTCTCAAAAGTTACCCACCTCCCAAGGTGCGACCACCCCTCAATGAGCTTGCGCGCTGAATTTTTCATAGTCTGTGCCTTTAAATGCGAAGCGAGAGAATTTTGGACCAATCTTGATAAAGGTCACTCAAGTTCCACCTGCAAAGTAAAACACTATAAAATAGTTTGAGAAGGGGTGGATGTCAGGGAAGATACCATCACTCCTGACCTTTAGGATCCGCCAACGGGCTGACCCTCTCTTCCCCACATTGGGACACCTTTGGGTAAGATTCGAACACTCATCTATCCCGAGTGAATCCCTGGGAACTTTAGGAATCTCTATAGAGTTGTTTTATTACCTCACGAGTGTGTAACCCGGCCATATTTAATTTATTGCATGTGCTTTGCAGACAGTGAATTTATCACCGGCAATCTAAAAGAATCTGTGCATCTGTTGCTTCAATAAATCGCACTACTGAGTGACTGAGCTGAGTGTGTTGTCCCTGAATGCGACCGTACCTTTGAGTGTGGCCGTGTTAATTCAGGAGGTGTCCAGCTGAGCAGGTAGTGTGATGTTAGTAGTGCATCCGGACCTGTGATAGTCCAACGGAGGTGTTGGGCGCGACCAGACTACTAACGCTGACTTTGGGCATCACTCAGAACCTAAGCTCAGCCGCCCCCAGTCCCTCTGATATCTGAGGATCGACTGAAACGCAAGGGGTTTAGTTTCTGCCAAATTGCTCTGCCTCTTAATGCAACAACCTCCCCTGGTGCAACTTGAGGCCATTTCCTCTTGTCCTATTGCTTGTTACTTGGGAAAAGAGACCGACATCCACCTCACTACAACCTCCTTTCAGGTAATTGTAGAGAGTAATAAGGTCTCCCCTCAGCCTCCTCTTCTCCAGATTAAACAACCCCAGTTCCCTCAGCCACTCCTCATAAGACTTGTGCTCTAGACCCTTCACCAGCTTCATTGCCCTTCTCTGGACATGCTCCAGAAACTCAATGCCCTTCTTGTAGTGAGGGGCCCATAACTGAACACAGGATTCGAGGTGCGGCCTCACCAGTGCCAAGTACAGGGGCACGATCACTTCCCTACTCCTGCTGGCCACACTGTTTCTGATACAGGCCAGGATGCTGTTGGCCTTCTTGGCCACCTGGGCACACTGCTGGCTCATATTAAGCCAGCTGTTGACCAACACCCCCAGGTCCTTTTCTGCTTTTCACTTTAATTCAGAATGAAGCTAAAAGCTAAACAAGGAGAATTCCTTGTAGAACAGGAATTCTTGATTTGCATCCAGTTCTGGTTACCAAAACATGAGAAAAGGAAGAAATGTATGGCACTGTTATTTTTTAATTTGTTTTAATCTACTGATTTTTTTTAATTGTAGAGTTATTTTCTTTAACAGTGCTCCTTTCCCTTTCCTGCTCTCCAATAAATCTGCTTTATGCACATACACTCATTTGGGCAGACTCACCCTGAAGTAATTCAACTAGAGGTATAAAACTTTCAGAAAATAATGTAATTTAATAGAAATGATGGAAAGGATTTTGTATTGGAGATATGCAGTATTATTCCACAAATCTTAAAACATTATCTGAAATGTGCAGCATCTTATTTAACATTAATATTCATGAGGAAATTTTGAAGAATATGTTCTAGATAGTCTTTGTACAGATGTCTATGTATTATCTGTATGAGCAAGCAGTGAGCACTTTCTTGCATCAATTTCTTGCATCAATTTCTTGCAAACTTTAAACATTAAATGGCTCTTAAATATACTTTGCTTGCTTTCTGGATTTTTATGTCCGTTTCATTTACTGTTTAGCCGATACTCTTGATAGTATAAGGAAAAGAATAAAGCCCTGTGGTGGGACCTTCTCTGGTCCATATACCACTTGTAATAATTTGCAGTTGTTTTTCTCATGTGGGAGGAATAGCAATCAGCATTAAAAAATTGCTGAGAATTTATTTTTAAAACTGTTTATAAACCAGTTACAAATCTATTTAATCTAGCTGTTAAACAAACAAACAACAGTTTCCCCTATATTTCCAAAAAATATTATTGAAATTACCTTAATATTTTTTCTCTTTGTTTTGAATGGCTGGGTTTTATTACAAAAAGTTCATGACAATCTCATGTGAATAGGACTGGAGGAGAGAAATAAGTACACTATTAGGTTTAGTGCAAAAACACAATTTTACCTTGGTTTTGCACTACTGCTAATACAGTGAGAGAGATGCTTTGAAGCAATCTCTTTGAAAATCTCCAAACTTAAATATTCTTTGGTATTTGAATGAGACAAGAAAATAATTCCCATATACTTCACAGATGACTCGTGTACCTTTTCCAGTCCATCTCATGTATCATTTTAGGCAGTCCAAGATGCTTTAATCTGTAATAAAATAAAAGAATGCAATTTCTCTTGGATTTCCATAAAATATTTTTGTCCTTTTTCAGTATTTTTTAGGCAAAAATACATTAGAGTGTAGTCACTGTATTTGATCTTTTGTATTTGGAAGGGGATGAAGTTAGCTTGCATTTGAGGGTAGTCTAGCATTTTGACAATAATACATATAATAAAAAAGGATTATCTAGATTGATGTAGATAGGGAGGGATTTACATGACTGGTTTTGAACACCTTTCTACTTAGAAGTAGCATTTTTAAGCAGAGTCTCCTCAGACTGCTGGTTCAGTTTTATGGAGAGTAATTGAGTAGTGGTCAGGAATAAACACATAGCACCAATCATTTGTCACTCTTTGCAATAATACCTAATATCCCTATGCTTATTCTTAATAGTAAAAAACCTTTCAAGTTTCTCTTAGATACAACTAGAAAAGTTCTGCCAAATCTAAACTCAGTTAAATGTTGCTAAAACAATGTTGACAGAAGAATATTTGTGGGAGTTTTCTATTGATTTTTAATATTTTTTCTTGATATTCGGAAATAAAATTTATGGTGCATGAGAACAAAATATAAATTTAACTCAGATTTGTGTGAAGAGAAGGTGCAAGAGCTCACCCTGGAACAGTACACTCAAAGGCAATGGTTAGGCATGCTCAGTTTCTGGTAGGTGAGGGCAGATTTGGCTCTACAATTTTTGGACCTATTCAAACATCTCTCTATAAGCTCTCATAACCCATACCATTCACATAAAGGCTGTCTCTTCCTTATCCTCATCTCTGTATATGAAACGCAGATGCAACACAATACATGAGAAAAGAGAAGAGAAAAGAGAAGAGAAGAGAAGAGAAGAGAAGAGAAGAGAAGAGAAGAGAAAAGAGAATATTTTCAGTTGGAAAGAACCTACAGCGATCATCTAGTCCTGACCACTTCAGGGCTGACCAAAAGTTAAAGCATGTTATTAAGGGCATTGTCCAAATACCTCTTAAACACTGACAGGCTTGGGGCATTAACCACCTCTCGAGGAAGCCTGTCTCAGTGTTTGAACATCCTCTTAGGTAAAGAAAAACTTCCTAATGTCAAGTCTAAACCTCCCCTGACACAGCTTTGAACCATTCCCATGTGTCCTGTCACCAGGGAGAAGAGATCAGCACCTCCCTCTCCACTTCCCCTCCTCAGGAAGCTGTAGAGAGCAATGAGATTGTCCCTCAGCCTCCTTTTCTCCAAGCTAGACAAGCCCAAAGTCCTTAGCTGCTCCTCACAGGACATGCCTTCCAGCCCTTTCACCAGCTTTGTTGCCCTCCTTTGGATGCATTCAAGTACGTTAATAGCCTTCTTAAATTGTGGGGCCCAGAACTGCACACAGTACTCCAGGTGAGGCCACACCAATGCTGAATACAGCAGAATAATCACCTCTTTTGACCAGCTGGTTATACGGTGTTTAATGCACGCCAGAATGAGGTTTGCCCTCTTGGCTGCCAGGGCACACTGCTGACTCCTATTGAGCCTGCTGTCAACCAGCACCCCCAGATCCCTTTCTGCAGGGCTGCTCTCCAGCCACTCCTCTCCCAATCTATACTTGTGCCCAGCATTACTCAGGTGCAGAATCCGGCACTTGGTCTTGTTAAATTTCATGCCATTGATGATCGCCCAATACTCCGATCTATCTGGATCCCTCTGCAAGGCCTCTCATCCCTCAAGAGAGTCAGCAGCACCTCCCAGTTTAGTATCATCAGCAAACTCCTGCATCCAGATCATTCATAAAAATATTGAACAAACTGGCCCTAGAATTGAGCCCTGAAGAACACCATCGGTGACTGGTCGCCAGCCAAATGTAGCCCCATTCACTAAAACCCTTTGAGCCCTGCTGTTCAACCAGTTCTTCACCCAGTGCACTGCATACATGCTCATCTCACAGTTGAACAACTTGTCCAGAAGGATGCTGTGAGGGACAGTATCAAAAGCCTTGCTAAAATCCAGAAAAACTACATCCACCGCCTTCCCTTCATCCACTAGGTGGGTGATCTTATCATTGAAGGATATCAAATTAGTGAAACAGGACTTTCCCTTTGTGAACCCGTGTTGACTGTACCTGATGATTGCATTTTTCTTTAAATGCCTTTCAGTAGCACCAGTATGATCTTTTCCATAATTTTTCCAGGAACTGAGGTTAGACTAAGAGGTTTGTAGTTTCCTGGGTCTTCCCTCACTCCCTTCTTGTCAATTGGAATAACATTGGCTAGCTTCCAGTCAGCAGGGACCTCCCCAGAGTCCCAAGACCTTTGGTAGATGATCGAGAGGGGTCCTGCCGCAATGTCTACTAGCTCCTTCAGTACTCTGGCATGAATCCCATCAGGCCCCATGGACTTATGAACACCCAGCTGATATGGCTGGTCCCTTACAATTTCAGTGTCCACAAATGGAAAGTCACTGCTCCCACAGTCGTGGTCCTCCAACTCAGAGGACCATGCAGCCCAAGGGCGATCAGAATTAATTAAGATTGAGGAAAAAAAAAAATGGAATGCCTCTGCTTTTTCTTCATCCCTGTTTGTCAGGTGACCATCTTCAACAAGTATCAGTCCAATGTTTTCTTTAGACCTCCTCTTTCTATTAACGTATTTTAAAAAAAGCCTTTCTTGTTGCCTGACACAACACTGGCCAGTTTCAACTCTAGTTGAGCTTTGACCTTTTGTGTCTTCTCCCTGCATGGATGAATCACAGCTCTGTAATCTTCCTGTGAAGCCTGATCTTGCTTCCAGAGATCGTACAATTTCTTTTTCCTCTTGAGCTCCACGAGGAGTTCCCTGTCTGGCCAAGCTGGTCTTCTGCCTCACTTGCTTGACTTATGACACAGTGGTATTGCCTGCTCCTGTGCTTTTAAAAGGTGGTTCTTAAAAACTGACCAGCACTCCTGGACTCCTAAGGCCTCAAAAGCAGATTCCCGGGATACTAAATGAGCTAAATGGACTAAATGAGCTCAATGGACATTTCACGGACATTTGTGGACATTTCACAGACATTTTACAGGGATGGTCTAAGGGGATGATAATCTGTGTATTATATCAAAGGATGGGAAGGGGGGTGGTGGACGATGAGGTTGTATTGGATAGTGTGGTACCTGAGCATAACGTAAATGGTATCGAATAAGGGGTGGATATTGTCCTGGTTTCAGCCAGGGTAGAGTTAATTTTCTTCATAGAAGCTAGTGTGAGGCTATGTTTTGGATTTGGGATGAGAAAATGTTGATAACATACTGATGTTTTGAGCTGTTGCTAAGTAGTCAAGGACAGTCCAGCTTCTCGTGCTGGCCTGCTAGCAAGAAGGCTGGGGGTGCACAGGAAGCTGGGAGAGGACACAGCCAGGACAGCTGACCCAGGCTGATCAAAGGGATATTCCATACCATATGACATCATGCTCAGTATATAAAGCTGGGACGAAGAAGAAGGAAGGGGTGGAGGGACGTTCGGAGTTATGGCGTCTGTCTTCCCAAGAAACCATTACGCGTGATGCAGCCCTGCTTCCCTGGAGATGGCTGAACACCTGCCTGCCCATGGGGAGTGGTGAATGAATTCCCTGTTTTGCTCTGCTTGTGTGCGCAGCTTTTGCTTTACCTATTAAACTGTCTTTATCTCAAGTCATGAATTTCCTCACTTTTACTCTTCTGATTCTCTCCCCTGTCCCACCGTGGGGGAGTGAGCGAGCATCTGCGTGGTGCTTAGTTGCTGGCTGGAGCTAAACTACGACTATAACTCATCAGTGCAATCATCCTGGCTGGGTGATCAATAGTAGACGCCCACTACAACATCTGCTTTGTTTTCCATCCCCCTAATCCTCACCCAGAGGCTCTCAACCACATCATCGGTAACTGTAGGGGCTGTGCAGTCTAACCTCTCCCTTAAATACAGTGAAACTCCTCTACCTTGCCTGCCTTGCCTATCCCTCCTGAACAGCCTATAGCCCTCCATCCCAGCATCCCAGTTTTAATAGAAATATACTATCTGAAGCAGAAAGCTCTTAAAAAAAACCAACAAACTATGAGCCAGTGCACTCATCCATCTCAACATGATTTGGGGAAATATAAAGTTGGCATGTGTACAAATAAATAAAAGGTGAAGGTTTTCTAGGGTTTAACAAAGCTTATTGATTTTACTCCTTTGCTTCTAAAATCTTTCATACTTTAAGACAGAAAAAATACTATTTAAATGATTCACTTAAAGTAGTGACATGGAATGCATTATCTGATTGAAAAAGTAAATATCTATGGTGTCAATGAAAAACTCACTCAAATACAATATAACCTGTGTTTCTAATCAATAATGACTCTCATTTTTATCTTAAAAGATAGTGGAAAAACATGGTATTTTGCTATTTTTAAGAATTAATGATCCATTGATATATACTTCCTCTGATGAACTTCCTTGCATGGAGTGATTTTGTTCCTTTTTGCAAGCTTGATTCTAAAGGTTGGATCTGAAAAATACTTTAAAATATTTTCTTTTTTTTTTTCAAGAATTGTGTTTTTTAGATTTGGGTGGTCCGAGCTAGCGTTTGCATTACTAAGGAAGAACCGTGAGTTAGCTTCAGGAAATTCACAAAAACGCTGTGCTGAAACTCAGTATTTGTTTTTTTCCAGACCTGTAATCAGTAATACCTTTAATTATAAAGAACCAAAATAAAGCCTATCCTCTTAAAAATAAACATAAAAAGATTTTTAATGTAAATGTCAGAAAGAGGAAATAGCCATGTGATATGAAATTAGATTCAATTCACAGTCATTTTCAACCTAACTTCAATGAAATGAGAACTTCAGTCTTTGTAAATTTTTGGTGGGAATTACAAAAATGTTTCTCTTTGAAAGACAGCTAAAATGTGTCTGTACTTATGTTCTTGGAGGATGCAAAATATGATTGCAATAAAAATTAATTATTTCCAACCATTTCAGATTTTTTGATAATGGAATGGTCTATATGGCACCAGGCCTGCTGGTGTTGGATGGATTCACCTTTCTTAAAGAGGGAAGAGGGTTTTTGCTCACGAGCTAGCAGGGCTGATGATTGGCACAGCTTTAAACTAGACTTGAAGGGGGAGGGGGATAATATCAGGCTTGCCCATGGCAAGCCAAGGGACAACATGCCAAGGTTAGAGGGATGGGGTGCTAGCAAGGGCCCTCAGCCTGTTGCTCTGAGACATGCTGGCTACACTGCAGCACACCTGAAGTCTTATGGAGATGAGCCAGGGGCTCCTGAGGTAATAGGAAGCAGCAGGGAAACACCAGTGAAAGACCTCAAAGGAACTAAGGGGTGTTCCTCTAAGAAGGTGACATGGCCAACAGCCCAGTTGAAGTGCTTCTACACCAATGCACGCAGCATGGGCAACAAACAGGAAGAGCTGGAAGCCACTGTGCTGCTAGAAAGATACGACTTGGTTGCCATTACTGAAACTTGGTGGGACGAATCCCATGACTGGAGTGCGGCTATCGATGGCTACAGGCTGTTCAGAAGGGACAGGCGAGGAAGGAGGGGCAGAGACATTGCCCTCTACATCAAGAAATGGATAGAGTGTGAAGAGCTGTCTCTGAAGAATAGCCACGAGCAGGTTGAAAGCTTATGGGTAAGAATCAGAGACCGAGGCAACAAAGGGAAATTTGTGGTTAATGTCTACTACAGGCTGCCCAATCAAGGGGAGCCTATTGATGAAGCCTTCTTACCCCAGCTACAGGAGGCATCATGCTCACAGGCTTTCATCTTGCTGGGGGACTTCAGCCACCCTGACATCTCCTGGAAAAGTAGCATGGCGAGCTGTAGGCAATCCAGGAGACTCCTGGAGTGCATGGAGGATAACTTCTTAAGCCAGGTAATAGACAGCCCTACCATACTGGAGCTGTTGGTCACCAACGCAAGGGAGCTAATTGGCAACGTCAAGATTGGAGGCAGCCTGGGCTGCAGTGATCATGCACTGGTGGAGTTCACAGTCCTGAGGGATATGGAACAGGTGAAGAGTAAAGCCAGGACCCTGAATTTTAGGAAAGCAAACTTCCAGCTCTTCAGGGAGTTAGCCAATAGGACCCCCTGGTTAACTGCCCTCAGGGACAAGGGAGCAGAACAGAGCTGGCAGATATTTAAGGACACTTTCCACAGTACACAGGCACTTAATATGCCACTATGTTTTATAGTTTTAGGCTTGAAAGAGGTGTGGGAGTAGCCTCCTACAGACATACTCCTACACTTGTTTCTTGCCTGACTTTAAAGGACTTCCTACTCTGTGTGAGGTTTTCAAGGACCATTTTTCAGAGGTACCCTGAATTTTAGGAACACAAACTTCCAGTTGTTCAAGGCGTTAGGCAATAGGACCCCCTGGGAAACTGCCCTTGGGGACAAGGGAGCAGAGCAGAGCTGGCAGATCTTTAAGGGTGCTTTCCATAGAGTGCAAGAGCTCTTGATCCCCAGGTGCAAGAAATCAGGAAAGGAAGGCAAGAGGCTGGCATGGCTGAGTCGAGACCTGCTAGTCAAACTAAAGGGCCAGAAGGAAATGCACAGGCAGTGGAAGCAGGGACAGGGATCCTGGGAAGAGTACAGGGATGCTGCCCAGCTATGTAGGGATGGGGTCAGGAAGGCCAAGGTGTCTCTGGAGCTGAACTTGGCGAGGGACACAATGAGTAATGAGAAGGGCTTCTACAGGTATGTCAGCCAGAAAAGGAAGGTCAAAGAAAGCGTACCCCTGTTGATGAGCAAGACTGGCAGACTGGTAACAATGGATGAGGAGAAGGCTGAGGTACTCAACAGCTTCTTTGCCTCAGCCTTCACTGGGCAATCTCTCTTCTCACACCTCTCAAGTGGATGGACTGCAAGATGGGGACTGGGGGAGCAAAGCCCCTCCCACTGTAAACGAACAGGTTCAAGACCACCTGAGGAACCTGAACATACTATGGGACCTGATGAGATGCATCCCAGAGCCCTGAGGGAATTGGCTGATGTAGTTGCCAAGCCACTCTCCATGATATTGAAAAAGTCATGGCAGTCAGGCGAAGTCCCTGGAGACTGGAAAAAGGGAAACATTGCATCCATTTTTAAGAAAGGTAGCAAGGAGGACCCTGGGAACTACCAACCTGTCAGCCTCCCCACTGTTCCTGGGAAAGTCATAGAACAGATCCTCCTAGAAGCTATGCTAAGGCACATGGAGGGCAGGGAGGTGATTTGAGACAGCCAGCATGGCTTCACCAAGGGCAAGTCCTGCCTGACCAACCTAGTGGCCTTCTGTGATGGAGTGACCACATCAGTGGACAAGGGAAGAGCTACCGATGTCATCTATCTGGACTTCTCTAAGGCCTTTGACATGGTCCCCCACAACACCTTTCTCTCTAAATTGGAGAGATATGCATTTGATGGGTGGACTGTTGGGTGGATGAGGAATTGTTTGGATGGTCACATCCAGAGGGCTCAATGTCCAGATGGAGATCCGTGATGAGTGGTGTCCCTCAGGGGTCCGTATCGGGACCAGTACTGTTTAATATCTTCATCAATGACATAGTAGGATCAAGTGCACCCTCAGCAAGTTTGCAGATGACACCTAGCTGAGTCGTGTGGTTGACACACCTGAGGGATGGGATGCCATCCAGAGGGACCTGGACAACCTGAGAAGTGGGCCCGTGTGAACCTCATGAGGTTCAACAAGGCCAAGTGCAGGGTCCTACACCTGTGTCTGGGCAACCCCTGGTATCAGTACAGGCTGTGGGATGAAGCGATTAAGAGCAGCCCTGCCGAGAAGGACTTGGGGGTACTGGTGGATGAAAAGATGGACATGAGTTGGCAATGTGCGCTCATAGCCCAGAAGGCCAACTGTATCCTGGGCTGCATCAAAAGAAGCATGGCCAGCAGGTCGAGGGAGGTGATTCTGCCCTTCTTTTCTGTTCCGGTGAGACAACACCTGGAATACTTCATCCACCTCTGGAGCCCTCAGTACAAAAAAGACATGGACCTGTTGGAGCGGGTCCAGAGGAGGGCCACAAAAATGATCAGAGGGATGGAACCTCTCTCCTATGAGGAAAGGCTGAGAGAGTTGGGGTTGTTCAGCCTGGAGAAGAGAAGGCTCTGGGGAGACCTTATTGCAGCCCTCAAGTACTTAAAGGGGGCTTATAAGAAAGATGGGGACAGACTTTTTAGCAGGGCCTGTTGCAATAGAACATGGGGTAATGGTTTTAAACTAAAAGAGGGCAGATTTTGACTAGATATAAGGAAGAAATTTTTTGTAATGAGGGTGTTGAAACACTGGCACAGGTTGCCCAGAGAGGTGGTAGATGCCCCATCCCCAGAAACATTCAAGGTTACGTTGAATGGGGCTTTGAGCAACCTGGTCTAGTGGAAGGTATCCCTGCCCATGGCAGGGGGGTTGGAACTAGATGACCTTTAAAGGTCCCTTCCAACCTAAAGTATTCTATGATTCTGTGATTCTACTCAGCAGGTGGATGTTATAGTTGCTCTACAGGATTATTTTGTGGATCTTCCCGTAATCAAAATGTACAGTTTAGTTCTTAAGTGCAGATAGAGATTTTCTTCCTTTATTATATTATAGGTATGAAGGTATCCCATATGCTTTCCAAGCATTTCTGTACAATTTAATGGCATTACCATTGCTATGTGAACGGAACAGCAGTCTCATGAATACTTACTATAAAGCTATGAGAAGGTAAGTTGGCTAAAGAAAAGATAGACCCATGAAATATTGTTAATTTATGATTTTGTCCTTTTCTGTATTCACTAATCTGTGGAAACAAAGTACAGAACAATGAAGACTATTTATGATTTGGCCATAGCTCTTGTCAAATTTGACTTATTCAAAGTTCTTTTTTCTCCCTTCTTTAGATTATAAATGTCTTAGTGGAGGTAGATAATTTACAACAAAGAATTTAAGTTTTTGAGCTCTTGTTTCTCTGATCAGCAACAAAGAATTTCTTTGGTGGAAAACTACACATGATAGTAAAGGAAGTTATAACCCACATGTTCAGTAATCAGGTAAAAATAATACAATTAAACAGGCTATACAAAAGACTGAACATGAAATTAGAATTATGCATCAATGCTTTTAGTGCACCTTACTTTCAGGTGAGGACTACAAGAGGTTTTGAGGAAGAGGTAGGAAGGTGGGCAGAGAAAAGAGAAAAATAAGCAGAAGACAAAATAAATCCCTTTTTCCCTTTGCATCCCAGGACTAAGGAAGCATACTCATACTTGAGATGAACTTGTTCCTCATTGAAAAGTTACCAAAATCCTGGTGGAAATTTATGGCATGTTTACTGTAGAGTTCATAAAGCACAGCACTTTGCAGATATGCTTAAATGAGCCCTGAATGCAATGTAGATATACCTGTATGGCTGCATTCAAGTTAATGATTCAGCTGTTGAGAGTTCATTCATATGGGAACTCAGGTTCAGATGCTCCACATAATTTTCTTTCTAGTCTGAGTTGTTCAGAGAACACAGAGATGCAGTTCCTTTTGTTGGGTTCCCTTTTCTAAATTGCTTGCAAATACTTTCTATGACAATGGAGATTCTACCTAATAGTTTTCAGTACACTGTGGAGTCACAAGTCAGGTTTATATCACTTCACTCCTTCAGCTGTCTCCCAGAACTGTACTATATTAAGTACACATTATCATCTGCCTGTTCTTGACTATTAAATAACAACTGTTGAAAATTCCAAGCTTTTCTCAGTGGTTGCATTATAAAAGCATTTCATAAATGGTTTGATTCAATGCTTGAGGCTTGTTAAGTAAACAGTGTTTTGCATCATATCCAGCTCCTTTCACAAAATGAAAAGAGCAGAAAAAAAGATATGGTGTTTTTAATACAGTCTGAGCTTTTAGCTCTCCTAAATAGTGTTATTTCATGAACTTCAGTTTCTCATCAAAAAAGATTTCTTGCAGGTTTTATGTATTCTCTCATTAGACATGCCATTGTTTTGATTCTTTTTTTTCTTTTCTTATAAGAATGTATTTATCTCTGGGATGCATTGTTTGCCCAGGGAAATTATCTTTAATAAAAACCTGTATATGTACTTATTTGTTGTAAGCACTTATTGTGACCACACAATACATACTGTGTACTTATTGTGATTACAACATATTTTCCTCTTGACAGACAATGGATATCTGTTCCAGTCAGTCCCTTTAAATAATGGCACTAAAGTTTATTTCAGTATCAAAAACTAGTGCGATTTGAACCTCATCAAACTTGGAGTGTGCTGTGAGAAAGGAGAAAAAAAGCCAAATATCTTCATCAGATTATTAGATTATTTTATAAATTTCAAAAAAGGGATCTCAAAGCACAAAGATCAGCATAGAATGGCATGGTAACGTCTACTGTTTCAATGACAAGAATTTGTAAAAACTTTATTTTTTGTATATATTTTGTGATAATGAAATTAATTTCAAAGCAGGGGAGAAGGAATGATCTCCAGTGGTAGTAATTGTTATTAAAGATGATGACACCTAATAAGTTTGAAAACACACGTATACAAAAATATTCACAACTGATACTCAAAGCCTAGAGCCCCCATATGTACTCTTTGCAGAAGCAGTTCACATCCTGCAAAAGTGCTTAAAGGAACTGAAACGCAAACCTTTTCAAAGGTTTGGACACCTGCCTGCTGATGGGAAGTAGTGAATGAATTCCTTTTTTTGCTCTGCTTGCATGTACGGCTTTTGCTTTACCTATTAAACTGTCTTTATCTCAAACCATGAGTTCTCTCACTTTTACTCTTCTGATTCTCTCCCCCATCCCACCATGGGGGAGTGAGCGAGCAGCTGCGTGGTGCTTAGTTGCTGGCTGGGGTTAAACCACGGCACAAATGATCAGTGATCATTGTTTTCACAAATGTGAGGATTTTCTAATGTCATCAAGCTAGATTATGTAATAAGTCCTTGGATAAACAGCTTTGGTATTTCTCACAATTACAGTTTTTAATAGTTTTTCCAAATTAATGTAATTTCATTTAAAACTGATTACTACTAATCTGGAACCAGTGATCAACCCATTGTCAACTGAGAAATTAAATGCCCTTTTTTATTGATTGGTAGGACATTTTTTCAGCTCATAGAGGTTTGGAGTTTTTTTAAATCTATACATTAAAAACAGAATATGGCCATTTAGGGAAACATTTAACATATATTTATAGAAATGCTAATATTTAACAATTAAAGAAAAGCTGACTATGTAAACATAGGACTCTCTATTTCATAGGATGGGCTTTTATTAACTCAGGAATATTATCTGTGAATGTGTTATATAAAAATTTCCTTATGATGAAAGTGTAAAAATGCTTCTTAATTAAAAAAAAACAACTCTGTAGGGTAGTAGCAGAGGAATGGCCACTCCTCACTTTCATACAGCAAAGAGCAGCACATAGGAATCAGGTTGTGGAAAATTCCAACCTCTCACGTTGAAACAAAGTTAGGGTTGCTCCTGCCAAACCCTTAGGTTATACAACACAAGTAGAAAAATAATTAAATAATAATAATAATAATTTCATATAGTAATGTTGGTAGTAGCATACATTATTTATAGAATTTGTCATTAGAGCCAATGCTCTTTTTAAGTGGTTTCTATATTTGGGATAAATCAGCGAACAACATAAGTAACTGTACTGAAATTTGTACTCTGCACAATGGTACTTGTTCAGCATCATCTTTAAAAAAATCCCCATAGAAACTAAAAAGACCAATGTTTGCAACTGATTCTACAAGAACTGATTGATTATTAAGGAAAAAAAAAAAGCATTGGCAAGTATTTTCAGCAACAAAATCCTCAGACAATTCCAAGTTGAACTGAAATGTTTTGTCAAGCCTTTTCACCAGGTCTTTTTCTCCTTTTGCTAAACCCTTTCCATCCATCTGAGGACCAGCTCCTCAGGACCATCCATTCACAAATGTCTGAAATGTGCCTAGCCTATAACAAGGTCTATGATAAGCTAAATAGCAACATCTAATACTGTTTATATAACAAAATGGCATTTGAGATGACCTTGACCTCCAGTCTGGATTCAGATGTAATCATGACTGTCTGAGGTGCTGGATCCTACTTTTGCATATATATAGGCAGATATATGGTTAAATATTTGTTTATTTTATAAATTTTTAGTTATTTCTCTTCTGTCATTACAGCTCACTTATTCCCTCATGGTACTACTTCTCAAGTAGTATTTAATTTATTTTTCACTCACCCTGTTACATATTTAGTAGAAAGTCCTCCTTGTATTCTGTTTCTTCTTGCTTTTCCTCACTTCCATTTTCTTATTCTTTCTTAAAGACAACGGTATTTAACTTAAAATTGTAATTCACAGACTTGGAAAGGATATCAGTCAAGAAATAAAATCAACCAGCTTTTGGATTAACTCAAGGATTTTGATGTAAAAATATCATTTTATTGAAAGTGTTTTGAGATTTATCACACCAAGGATATAATAGAAAAGGTTCATAGACAAGATCAAGATCAGCCTTTATTTAATATTTATAATAGTTATGCTAAAAAGTACAGTTTAGGAGATCCACTATATGGAGTCCTGCGAGAACTGAGGTTTTGATCTTACAATCTATTGAATACTATGACTTTAGTAATGCTACTTGTAGCCTTAAAGTTCAGATTCATTTTTTTCCAGCAAGTAGTTTTCCCCAATGTAGTCTATATAAAGCTGCAACTGCCAAAGAGTTTGGTACAGTTCTCTAACAATTCCCTTATTGATTATTTCCATGCAAAGGAGATTGATACCAGTTGGAAGGAAAGTCCTTCAAAATACAACAAACCTTGATTGATGTAAGTTGCTTTCCTGAGAAACAGGGAACTTGGATTAAAATACCTGCACTGACCCAGATGGCAAAGAGTTTCTGTGCTCCAGCTGGGTATTTGAATCCTGAACTGGAGATTTTTGAGGAAAGCTTCTTAATTTCTTTCATTTTCTGAGTATTTTTTTAAAGCCTCAAAACAAAAGGAAGCTTGTTTCCTTGTTACTCAGTGAAACCCATCAGTGTAATTTTAATCTAATATAATTCTTTTTTTTTTAGTACAGACATTGAAAACCTGTTCCTTTTTAGTATCTACAACACAAAGGTTTCATTTGTAAAGACAGAAACAGCTCACAAATCTGAAAAGCTTTAACTTAGAAAGTGAAACAAGTATAAATACAGAGGAACCATTAATTTATAAATTATTATATTAGTGAATAAATAGTAATTTTGTCATCTGCAATCCAAGAACTGTTAGCTTATTTTCTGTCACCAGTTATTTCAGCTGATAGGGTCTAGAAAAAGCATTTGAATAGATGAAGAGCGCAAGAGTAGTTTGTAACCTGCGGGAGAAGGATGGAGTTCACAACTCTATGAGAGTTATATTCCGAAGCTGTTTATTGTCTTGTCTGACTCCAATATATATCATAATTTTCGCTTAGTCACTGCGCACACGCTCATGATTGGTTACAGCTTGTTACACACATTATTGCAATTGGCTATATACAAAGTATCATGCGCTGTCCACGCGCCTCTCACACAGTCAGGATTCACTGCCTGCAGGTGTTCCTGCATTCCTTTGCTTTCTCTTAGTTGTTTACCACAGCTCCTTCTCCTCAAGGCTGAGCTGTGCAGATATCCAGCTGTTTACCAGCTTCTCAATGCCACAGCTCCTTCTCCTCAAGGCCGAGCCGTGCAGATGTCCAGCTGTTCACCAGCTTCTCAATGCCACAGCTCCTTCTCCTTAAGGTCGAGCCGTGCAGGGTGATCCCAACATCTCCCCCTTTTTGTTTATCTATAAACAAAACCTGATGGATCATTCGCAACCCAAGGACTGTGAGGAAAATGGACCATCTGTACATTCTTGTATCGTCCTGTGCCGCGAACTCAGCCCAGCAGTCGGTAGGTGCCAGCTTTACGTGGGCGTCCCCATGGAGGCAACGGTGGCCTTGCCGTACACCGGCCCACTGCCCTTCGGGAAATCCCGGTATTTATACATTTGCAGAGGAACGAGTTTTGACACACGTGACCAGCGAGTGTCGGAACACGCCTCGGTTGTCACCTTTTAACACAGGGAGCCTATGGCATATGCGCCTGCTGGCCAGATGTGCTGCACGCACCACAGCCATCCCGTCTATTGGTTCGTAGGCTTTGTTCACACGGCATATTACCATAATCCAGCAGTCACATATCGACTATGCTTAAGCCAATAGCAGAATGTTACAAGGCAAACAATTCTAGCTGTACTACTCCTAGCGATGGAAACTACTCCTAGCGATGGAAAAAGCGCCTGCACAAAGCTATGAAAACCAATATTATATCTTACCAAAGGATTTGTAGTTATAGAGTGCTTTGCCCTAAAAGCTTCCCATGTTCCTCTCATGATACTGCTAATTTCAGTGTGATTAATTATTTGCAAATTAGGAACTTGGACGCCCATGGTACAGCCCCCTGACCAGTTCCCGGGCAGCTGTTTCCCAGCCAATTGATCTCCACACAGCCACCATAACCCTTCTGGTAGATTGAAAAGGGATTGCCCGGGGAGGAAAGAGACACACAGATGGTGTCCTGTCCTGTTTGATTTGCTAATGTTACCCATACATTTTCTTTTGGCTGAGGTGGCATCCAGATTGCGATGAAACCTGATAGCGTCAAGATGTGTCCGACGACAATGATGGTGACTGTTTCGCCCATGGTTTTACCCATTTTGCGGGTACCCAATGAGTTTCAGAATCTGTAATGACACAAGCATAACCTCGTCCCCAGGTTAGCAGTTGAAAAGGTCCTTCCCACATATTCTTTTCCAAATTTTTAGCCTTGAGATCTATAATCAAAAACTTCCAATACTTGGGTATCATACAGGGAGATGGTAGCCCTGGTTGCAAGGCTCCCATGTCCACTATAACCTTATTGACTTCTCGCAAGTCATGTAATAGTCTCCATTTTCCACTTTTCTTTGGAATCACAAAAACAGGTGTGTTCCAAGGACTAGTGGTTGGCACAATATGGCCTTTTTCTAGCTGTTCTTTTACCAAATCTTCCAGGTGGGCGACCTTTTCTGCAGTCAGCAGCCATTGATTTACCCACACTGGATCACTGGTTTTCCATTTCAGTTTGAGCACAGGTCGCGTTTCAATGGCCACTACTGAAAACCCTGCGGATCGCTAGAGAGTGATACATTCATTTGACTCAATACATCCCGCCCAAGCACACTTAATGGTAACACGGCTACATAGGGTCGTACTGAACACACTAGTCCGTCTGGATTTTCACAGGTTAGGGTTGTTACGCTCTGTTGTGTTGCAGAAAACCCACCAACCCCTACAAGTCCGTGAGCTGGAGACTGAGCCAGCCAGTCTGGCGGCCACTCTCGCTGACTGATTATGGTCACATCAGCTCCTGTGTCCACTAACATATCGATGGTCCATTGTCGCGGTCGCACGGTGGGGTCAGGATGCCTAAACTTCATTTTCAAAGTCGGTTTTCTTCTGCTGATATCTAATGCTAGAAAGATTTGTGGTCTTCCTGTTGAGCCAAACCCTCCATTCCCCCTCACTGATTGCGCTGCCTGAGGTACAGAAGCAGTAAAAGGCACCAGTTGTGCAATACGTGTGCCTGCAGGAACCACAACAGGAGGAGATGGAGTCCACAACATTACTTTGATGGTTCCCGTATAATCAGTGTCGATGACTCCAGGGAGAACAAAAAGTCCCTGCTTTGTTGCTGAAGATCGTCCTAATAACAAAGCACTCAACCCATATCCTAATGGTCCATTCGCATTAGTTGGGACATCATAAACCGATGTGTCCCATAAGGTAACTTCTACTGTTGTTTCCACGTCCACTCCAGTGCTCCCTCTGGTTCGGGCGCTGAGGCTTGCCAAGCAGCCTGGTGGTGCTTCCCCATTTGTGTCGTCGTGCGGGGTGCCTTCGCGCTCCGTCACCCGTTTCCCAATTTCATACCATCCCGATGATACTTTGAACAGCATTCTGAGGCTTGATGACCAAATTTTTGACATCGACCACATGGTGCTCCTGCTGGGCCTATTCCTTGCTGAAAGGGTCCTTGTTGGAAGGATTTATGACCTGTCTCAGTCTGCCTAGGTCCTTTCCTTGTGGCCTTGCCCTGAGCTCTAAAATGGCCTGTTTTTCCACAATTAAAACATTTTTTCTCCCCTTTTCCGTTTATAAATGGCTTAATTGCTGCTGCAAAGGCACTTGCGAGTGTTTCTGTCTGATGTGTGGCAGAGCCTACTCTGTTGCAGGCTTCTACCATTTGTACTAATGTTGCTTCTTTTGGCAAAGCTAACAAAATTCTTTTACAACCTACATTGGCATTTTCTACCGCTAAATTCAACAGCACTGCTAGTTTTGCCTCTTCATTGGTATACACCTTATTCAAAGCGTCTCTCAGACGATCAACAAAAGACATATATGGTTCATCTCTCCCTTGTCTAATTTGAGTGTAAGATGGTTGCCTCTTTCCCTCCTCAGGGACTGTTCGCAACGCATTCAACGCTAGTCGCCCAACTAATTGCAAGGCCTCTAAAGGCAGTCTAACATCCACAAAGGGTCCCTGGCCTGTCATTTGTTCCATAGTAATGTTCTGAAGCGGATCGCCGTCTTGACGCTCCAGGTTTCTCAGGGCTTCTTGCATACAGAGTTTATACTATCTGTCTGCCCACAATAACCTTTGGATTGGTGTCAACAACATATCTATCATCTGCCGACAATCCCATGGTGTAAGAACCATTCCCGTCAATATGTTATCTAATAGAGCTTGCGTGAAAGGTGATGGCAAGCCATAATTTTGCACTGCCTTCCGCACTTCCTTAATCAAGTCCCAATGAAATGGGTCCCAGCGATTGGGCCCGTGAGGCTGTACACTAACGGGAAATGCCATTGATAGCTCCATTTCCTCGCCTTTCATTGCTCTTAAAAAAAGGTCTTTCCACCGCTCTCTAGGGTCGCCTTTCATTCTAGGCTCTTGCCTCCCTATAGTCTCTACAACAGGCTCTTCTCCTTCGTCGCTGCTATCAGGCAATGGGGGCCATAAAGGTGGCAGGGGCTCGGCTGAGGGCTTCAAAACTACGGCTTTCGATCGGTTAAGTCTGGGTGGTTTCAGGGGTGGTGAAGCTCGCCCCATCAATCTTTCACACGAGCACACAGGGGAACATTGAGTACATTGTTCTGGGCAACTTTGTCCCGTCTTGCCCTCACATATATCATCGTAGATCTGTTTCTCTGACTTATCTAATGCAGCCGGTTCACCCGGTGCATCTGGCACCTCTGGAGGTGCAGTCGGAGTCGCTGAAGGTCCTGGACCCTCTGACTCGGTTAAAAAGGGATTGGTTGAAGGCGGTTTAACAGCCTCCTCCATATCAGCTGCAGCTTTTCTCTCTGCCTTCAAGGCTTTTAATGTGGTTAATATCAACTTCCACGCCATCACTAACTCTGCGGTGGTTTTCTCAATATGTTCCCATAACATTTTTCCTATCTCCTCCCACGTCTCTGCCTTAAATGCCACAGACAGATCGGGAGGGTACCCTTTCTTTCGGCTCCAAATTAGAAGCCTTCTAAGTGTATATTCATCATATTTCAGTCCTCTCTTAGAGAGCATATGCAGCAGGAGTCTGACTATCGCCCCTTCTTCATGCGATGTGTTCTGCCCCATGCCGCCCCGGTTGCTCACCTCACCTCGCTGGGTGCTTTTCCATTGCAACGTATTCCTTTTTCTTTTTCCTTGCATCAGTCCCGCTGACTGCAATTCTTCCAACGGGGCTTCTCCCGCGGCGTCCTCTGCGCTCAACCGGTGTTCAACGATGAGATCCCAGAGATCATATCACGTTGGGGTCACCAGTTGCGGGAGAAGGATGGACTTCACAACTCTATGAGAGTTATATTCCGAAGCCGTTTATTGTCTTGTCTGACTCCAATATCTATCATAATTTTTGCTTAGCCACCGCGCACACGCTCATGATTGGTTACAGCTTGTTACACACATTATTGCAATTGGCTATATACAAAATATCACGCGCTGTCCATGCGTCTCTCTCACAGTCAGGATTCGCTGCCTGCAGGTGTTCCTGCATTCCTCTGCTTTCTCTTAGTTGTTTACCACAGCTCCTTCTCCTCAAGGTCGAGCTGTGCAGGTGTCCAGCTGTTTACCAGCTTCTCAATGCCACAGCTCCTTCTCCTTAAGGTCGAGCCCTTGCAGGGTCATCCCAACAGTAACCTAGGCATTTAAATTGCAAGAGAGCAAGCCTGAAGCTCTTTGAGAAAAAAGAGCATTTGAGCAAAGCTTATATGGGTGGGAGTGAGACACAAATATTGATATTTCATATGTAAATTTTATACATAAATACTACTACTGATTTGGAGATCTGTTTATGTTAATAAGTTTATTATTTTTGGTCCTGTGTATCAGACATTATACTGGATAACTGTTTAATCTTATTAATGTCATCCCAGTTCTTCCTTCTTCATTTCTTCATTTTTGAAATTATTCTCAGTTCCTTGTGATAAAGACTGTGTTTTCTCATGTATGCTGTGTGCCTCCAAGCACAATTTGTTTTCCTGGGCACTGGATGATCAACATCTTTGACAAGGAGAACAGAAAAATCTGACAAGAACTCACAGTGCTTTTTAGAATGTGTTGAAGTGTCTGCTTTTCTCTGAGAAAAACCCATTTGTCTCTATGTAAAGCAAAAGGGAGGATGCTGACGACACCTTAGCAATTTTAAAAGCTAGTGAGCGAGCTGTGGGTCCTTCTAATCTCCCAGAGAGAATGGGAAAGGGTAGCTACATAGCATAAATGCAGGACCCAGGTATTCACCTTTTATTTTGAGCTGTGTTTCAAAGATCATGGCTATGAACATGGGTTTGCTATAATTGCAGAATAAACAGACTTCTTTTGAATTGAGATGTTTCTGGTATATACAATATTACAACAAAAACAGGATAAGCATTGTCCTGGTTTCAGCTGGGATGGAGTTGTTTTTTCTTTCCGATAGCTTGCATAGTACTGTGCCTTGGAGTTGGTATGAGAATAATGTTGATAACACACTGCAGTTTTAGTTGTGGCTAGGTAGTCGTAGTGCTTATACTAAGTCAAGGACTTTTCAGATTCCAATGCTCTGCAGGGAGGAGGTGCACAAGAAGCTGGGAGGGGGCACAGCCAGGACAGCTGACCCAGAGATATTCCCTAACATATAACGTCACGCTCAATACATAAACTGGAGTTAGCTGGGTGGTGGGAATCGCTGCTCGAGGACAGACTACCGATGACTGGGTGGTGAGCAAATGCTGCATTGGGCATCATTTGATCTTGTACATTCCTTTGTCATTATAATTGTTATTATTGTTATCACTGTTGTTTCCTCCTCCCTTGCTGTCTTATTAAACTGTTTTTATGTCAACCCACGAGTTTTTTCTGATTCTCTCCCCTGTCCCACTGTGGGGGGGATGAGCAAGCGGCTGTGTTGTGCTTAATTGCTGTCTGGGGCTAAACCACAACAGTCCTTTTTGGCACTCGACATGGGGCTCAAAGAACTTGAGATAATAACGGTTGCAGGTCATGGTATCAGTT
Source organism: Phaethon aethereus (assembly GCF_964289735.1). Taxonomy (NCBI): domain Eukaryota; kingdom Metazoa; phylum Chordata; class Aves; order Phaethontiformes; family Phaethontidae; genus Phaethon; species Phaethon aethereus. Next base: position 13,968,466 of record NC_138581.1, read on the forward strand.
TATTCGATTTGCATCACGCTCTTGTCTTTGCTGTACATGTTAAAGATCGGTGTTGATTTCTGCAGGATGCTGTACTCTGCAATGATTAATAATGTCTTGCCTGGGAGATTTGTTTTTAGGACACTGACCTTGAGCTTAATGTGGTATCTGAGCTCTGTACTAAAGCCGTTACTGTGTTTCAGGTACTATCTTGTGGAGACAATTAGCAATTATACTTACTCCTCCGAAAGGCTTTTTATGGAGGAAATGCAGAATGGTACCTTTGCTACCCTCCATCATAATGTTTCCTCCTTCATCACAATAATTTTTCAGTATTTGGAACACCCTTGGGTAGTTAAAATACTTCTATTGATACTTCTGGGGAACATTGTTTCGGTTTTGTCTAAGGTTAGCAAGCAAATTGCACAACAATGCACCAGCGGCGATACTGCACCAACTGACACTCCCTGATTCCCATCATCCAGAGATCTACCCCAAGGCTGGATAGTTATGAATGGCAGGGTGTGTGGAACAGCATGGGCAAATGCCTAGGGCGGTGGGCACCTCCAGTGTTTTGGAACTTCACTCCCGAACAAGTGCAGAATCCTGATAAACTAGCAGAATATTTGGAAGAAGTATGCTGTCAGCCTGGCAGTTCCAAGGAGACACAAATCATTGCAATGTGCTGGGGCCTGGCCCATGCCTACCGAGCTCTATTTAACACTACACAAAGGGGAGAGACGGTCTCTGGATCTGATGACAAGGCGACGGGCACTGCAGCTACCCTGACCCAGGCAACGGGCACTACGGCTACTCCAATCCCTGTGACAGGCACTGCAGCTGAACCAGAGAACCAACATGTCCCAGTATCATCAGCCACCCCTGTACAAAAGAAGAAACCTTGGAAGCGAAAGTCAGCTCGTTTAGTAAGGGATGAAGAAGCCATTTCTTAAAGAGAGCTGGAGGAAGAAATGGAGGAGGCGGAGTACTCTGAAGCAGGGCCATCAAGAGGACAGCAGAGGGAAGAAAGGGGGCCGCTGCTTGAAGAGGAGGAAGAGGAAGAACTCATAAAAGAGACGGTAACCACCCGATCCTTATCCCTGAGTGAACTGCGAGATATGCGAAAGGAATTCAGCCGTCGTCCAGGTGAGCACATTGTCACCTGGCTGCTCCGATGCTGGGATAATGGGGCCAGTAGCCTGGAATTAGAGGGTAGGGAAGCCAAGCAGCTGGGATCCCTTTCTAGGGAAGGGGGCATTGACAAAGCTATTGGAAAAGGTGCACGAGTCCTCAGCCTCTGGAGATGACTCCTGTCGGGTGTGAAGGAAAGGTATCCCTTCAAGGAAGATGTTCTATGTCACCCAGGCAAGTGGACCACCATGGAGCAAGGTATCCAGTACTTGAGGGAGCTAGCTGTGCTGGAAGCGATTTATGGTGACTTGGACAATGGGCAATCATCCAAAGATCCAGATGAAGTCAATTGCACGCGACCTATGTGGCGAAAGTTTGTACAGAGTGCACCATCATCATATGCCAACTCATTAGCAATAATGACCTGGAAAGACGGAGGGGGACCAACGCTGAATGAATTGGCTGGCCAACTCCGGCAATACGAAGAAAGTCTCTCTTCCTCCCTACGGGCCTGCATCTCTGCTGTAGAGAAACTGCCCCAGGAGTTCCAGCAATTCAAAGCGGACATGTTCTACCCCACATCTGTATGGACCAGTATCTCAGCTATTAGGAATAAGTCGTCTTCTGCTCAAGAGAGAGGATATAGAGGGTAGAAACCATGAGCCATGCTGTGGTTTTACTTGCGTGACCACGGAGAGGACATGAGGAGGTGGGATGGAAAACCTACCTCGACCCTAGAGGCACATGTACGTAAGTTGCAAGGAAAAACAATTACAAAAGGGGGTTCAGGTTCCTCCAGGAAAGTCATCTCTCCACTTTCCAGTCGGCAGTTCCCCAGAAAGAATAGAAGGGTTGATCTTACCTCTGATCCTGTTGAAGGGACTTCTGATTCCTATTTACAAGAAGTAAGTAAAGAATACTATGACCAGGACTAGAGGGGCCCTGCCTCCAGCCAGGCAGAGGAAAGGGACAACCGAGTTTATTGGACTGTGTGGATTAGATGGCCTGGCACATCAGACCCACAGGAATATAAGGCTTTAGTGGACACTGGTGCACAATGTACCCTGATGCCATCAAGCTATAAAGGGACTGAACCCATCTGTATTTCTGGAGTGACAGGGGGGTCCCAACAGCTGGCTGTACTGGAGGCCAAAGTGAGCCTAACTGGGAATGAGTGGCAGAAGCACCCCATTGTGACTGGCCCAGAGGCTCCGTGCATCCTGGGCATAGACTACCTCAGGAGAGGGTATTTCAAGGACCCAAAAGGGTACCGGTGGGCTTTTGGTATAGCTGCCTTGGAGACGGAGGAAATTAAACAGCTGTCTACCTTGCCTGGTCTCTCAGAGGACCCTTCTGTGGTGGGGTTGCTGGGAGTCGAAGAAAAACAGCTGCCACTTGTACCATAACAATGCACCGGCGGCGATATCACACCAACTGACACTCCCTGATTTCCATACATACGCTGATCTGTTGACTGGAGAACCAAGGAGTGATCAGCAAGACTCGCTCACCCTTTAACAGCCCCATATGGCCAGTGCAAAAGTCTAATGGAGAGTGGAGACTGACAGTAGACTACCGTGGCCTGAATGAAGTCACACCGCCACTGAGTGCTGCCGTGACAGACATGCTAGAACTTCAATATGAACTGGAGTCAAAGGTAGCCAAGTGGTATGCCACAATTGATATTGCTAACGCGTTTTTCTCAATCCATTTAGCAGCATGGTGCAGGCCACTGTTTGCTTTCACCTGGAGGGGTGTCCAATACACCTGGAATCGACTTCCCCAGGGGTGGAAACACAGTCCTACCATTTGCCATGGGCTGATCCAGACTGCACTGGAACAGGGTGAGGCTCCTGAACACCTTCAGTTCATTAATGACATCTTCATAAGGGGCACCACAGCAGAAGAGGTTTTTAAGAAAGGGAAGAAAATCTAAATCCTTCTGAAAGACAGTTTTGCCATAAAACAAAGTAAGGTCAAAGGACCTGCACAAGAGATCCAGCTTTTAGGAATAAAATGGCAAGATGGATGTCAACAGATCCCAATGGATGTGATCAGCAAAATAACAGCTATGTCTCCACTGACTAGCAAAAAGGAAACACAAGCTTTCTTAGGCACTGTGTTTTTTTGGAGAATGCATATTCCAAATTACAGTCTGAATGTGAGCCCTCTCTATCAAGTGACCTGGAAGAAGAATGATTTCAAATGGTGTCCTGAGCAATGACAAGCCTTCAGACAAATTAAACAGGAAATGGTTCATGCAGTAGCCCTTGGGCCAGTCCAGGCCGGACAATGTGTTCAAAATGTGCTTCACACCGCAGCCGGGGAGAATGGCCCTGCCTGGAGTCTCTGGCAGAAGGCACCAGGAGAGACCCGAGGTCGACCTCTAGGGTTTTGGAGTTGGGGATATAGGGGATCTGAGGCCTGCTATAGTCCAACTGAAAAAGAGATATTGGCAGCATATGAAGGAGTTCGAGCTACCTCAGAAGTGGTTGGTACTGAAGCACAGCTGCTCCTGGCACCCTGACTGCTGGTGCTGTTCAAAGGGAGGGTCACATCTAGACATCATGTGACTAATGCTACGTGGAGTAACTGGGTCGCACTTTCTGTGAACAGGAAACCCCAGTCGCCCAGGAATCTTGGAAGTGATCACGGAGTGGCCAGAAGTCAAAGATTCTGGAATATTGCCAGAGGAGGAGGTAACGTGCTGAAGAGGACCCACTGTATAATGAAATGACAGAAAAAGAAAAGCAATATAGAATCACAGAATCATTAAGGCTGGAAAAGACCTTTAAGATCATCAAGTCTAACTGTAAATACAACACCACCATGCCCACTCAACCATGTCCCAAAGTGACACATATACATGTTTGCTGAAAACCTCCAGTGATGGTGACTCCACTACCTCCCTGGGCAGCCTGTTCTAATGCTTGAACACTCTCTCCATAAAGAAATTTTTCCTAATATCCAATCTAAACCTCCCCTGGCGCAACTTGAGGCCTTTTCCTCTCATCCTATCGCTGGTTACTTGGGAGAAGAGACCAACACCCACCTCACTACAAACTTCCTTTCAGGTAGTTGTAGAGAGCAATAAGGCCTCCCCTCAGTCTCCTCCAGACTAAACAACCCCAGTTCCCTTAGCTGTTCCTCATAAGACTTATGCTCCAGACCCCTCACCAGCTTCGTTGCCCTTCTTTGGACACACTCGAGCAACTCAGTGTCCTTCTAGTAGTGAGGGGCCCAAAAGTGAACACAGTATTCGAGGTGCAGCCTCACCAGTGCCGAGTACAGGGGTACAATCACTTCCCTACTCCTGCTGGCCACACTATTTCTGATACAGGCCAGGATGCTGTTGGCCTTCTTGGCCACCTGGGCACACTGCCGGCTCATGTTCAGCCGGCTGTCAACCAGCACCCCCAGGTCCTTTTCTATCGGGCCTCTTTCCAGCCACCCTTCCCCAAGCCACACTTCCCCAAGCCTGTAGCATTGCATGGGGTTATTGTGACCGAAGTGCAGGACACAGCACTTGGCCTTATCAAACCTCATACAGTTGGCCTCGGCCCATCGATCCAGTCTGTCCAGATCCCTCTGCAGAGCCCTCCTACCCTCCAGCAGATCAACACTCCCACCCAACTTGGTGTCGTCTGCAAACTTACTGAGGGAGCACTCGATTCCCTCATCCAGATCATCAATAAAGATATCGAACAAGATCGGCCCCAGAACCGAGCCCTAGGGAACACTGCTTGTGACCAGCCACCAACTGGATTTAACGCCATTCACCACGGCTCTCTGAGCTCAGCCATCCAGCCAGTTCTTTACCCAGCGAAGAGTATACCCGTCTAAGCCAATTGCATCCAATGACGGGACTCATTTCCGAAACAACCTCATAGACACCTGGGCCAAAGAGCATGGCATTGAGTGGGTGTATCACATCCCCTGTCATGCACCAGCTTCCAGAAAAATTGAACGATACAATGGACTGTTAAAGACTATACTGAGAGCAATGGGTGATGGGACATTCAAACACTGGGATAAACATTTAGCCAAAGCCACCTGGTTAGTCAACTCCCGGGGATCTACTAATAGAGCCGGCCCTGCCCAATCAATATTTTATGTACTGTAGAAGGGGATAAAGTCCCTGTGGTGCATGTGAGAAATATGCTGGGGAAGACAGTCTGGGTTACTCCTGCCTCAGGCAAAGGCAAACCCATTCATGGGATTGCCTTTGCCCAGGGACCTGGGTGCACTTGGTGGGTAATGCGGAAGGATGGGGACGTCCGATGTGTACCTCAAGGAGATTTTATTTGGGGTGAAAATAGTCAATGATTTGATTTGTATTATGTTAATTGTTACACAATACAGTATGACATTACTACTATGGTTGCTATCTACCATATACATATCAATGGTATTATAGTAAGAATCACCCAGGCTGATGAAGAATGAGCTTTAAGGAAACCGAGCAACATGCAGCGGTGATGGAACCAGAACTGGCTTCAGCAACTTGCACCCAACAATTTCCTCGAGACTGACATCTTCAACCTGCAGATCATGGCCATGGACCGTGCCAGATGACAATCCAACACCACATACCATCTCCCCTGCCCTGAGAGACTGCTATGATGGATGAAGCCCAGAGTCATGGACTGAATGAACTCCACAGACATTTTAGAGGCATGGCCCATAGACTAAGAGAATGGTATCTGTGTGTATATATTAAAAGACAGGAAGAGTAATAATGAATAATTGGAATGTATTGAAAGTATAGGACCCGGGCATGATGTAAATGGTATGAAATAAGGTGAGGATACTGTCCTGGTTTCGGCTGGGATGGAGATGTTTTTTCTTCCCAATAGCTGGTATAGTGCTGCGCTTTGGAGTTGATATGAGAATAATGTTGATAACACACTGAAGTTTTTAGTTGTTGCTAAGTAGTCGTCGTGCTTATACCAAGTCAAGGACTTTTCAGATTCCCATGCTCTGCCAGCAAGGAGATGCATAAGAAGCTGGGAGGGGACACAGCCGGGACAGCTGACCCAGACTGGCCAAAGAGATATTCCCTACCATACGACGTCATGCCCAGTACATAAACTGGAGTTGGCCGGGGGGCGGAAATCGCTGCTCGGGGACGGGCTGTCGATCACTGGGTGGTGAGCAATCGCTGTATTGGGCATCACTTATTCTTGTACATTCCTTTGTCGGTGTCGTGGTTTAGCCCTAGCCGGCAACTAAGCACCACGCAGCCGCTCACTCACTCCCCCTCCCACAGTAGGGTGGGGGAGAGAATTAGGAAAAAAACCTTGTGGGTTGAGATAAACACGGTTTAATAGGACAGAAAGAGAGAAGGAAACAACAATGATAATACCAACAAAGGAATGTACAAGAACAAGTGATGCCCAATACAGCGATTGCTCACCACCCAGTGATCGACAGCCCGTCCCCGAGCAGCGATTTCCGCCCCCCGGCCAGCTCCAGTTTATGTACTGGGCATGACGTCGTATGGTAGGGAATATCTCTTTGGCCAGTCTGGGTCAGCTGTCCCGGCTGTGTCCCCTCCCAGCTTCCCGTGTACCCCCAGCCTGCTCGCTGGCAGGCCAGCACAAGAAGCTGGACTGTCCTTGACTGCTCAGCAACAACCCAAAACATCAGCACATTATCAACAGTTCCTCATCCCAAATCCAAAACACAGTGTCACACTGGCTTCTGTGAAGAAAACCAGCTCTATCCTGGCTGAAACCAGGACAGTCGGTATTATTATTGTTGTTATCATTGCTGTTGCCTTCTCTCTTGCTGACCTATTAAACTGTTTTTATCTCAACCCACGAGTTTTTTTCCCAATTCTCTCCTCCGACCTCCTGTGGGGTGGGGGGGGAGTGTGAACGAGTGGCTGCGTGGTGCTTAGTTGCCAGCTGGGACTAAACCACAACAAGCATACATTACAACAAATAACACTTTTTCTCTCCTTGCGAACTGAAACAGCTGATATGATGAAATGTGGTTGTATGTTAAAATGGACAACTCTGAAATGAAAAAAGCAGGCTATAGGAGTATAGTCATGCATATTAAAACAAAGCACTACATTCTTGTGTTTGATAAGTCTGTGTGCTCATCTCTTTCTAATCTGTCATGGACTGTAAAATAAAATTGACTTTTAGTCTACTTGTAATTAGGTTAACATCCATGTTTAAGAATACAATAATGTATTAAAAATAGTCAATTTTATTTCATCTCACTGTGCAAAGTACCAACTGGCAGAATCTCTGATGCTTTATATAACAATTAATTTAGAAGGAATATCTCTTCTCATGCACAGAGGATACATTACCAAACTGCTGTTTCAGAGCCAGTAATCTATGATCCCACTATATAGGTACAAACGTATTTTTCCCTTCAGCTCCTTGCTGGCTCATTCACTTGTCTCTTTTCTTGCAGAATGATTCCTGGGGAAAGCAGTACTCATACGCACTCTTCAAAGCCATGAGCCATATGCTCTGCATTGGTTATGGAGCCCGCGCCCCTGTCAGCATGTCCGACCTCTGGATAACCATGTTGAGTATGATTGTGGGGGCTACTTGTTATGCCATGTTTGTTGGTCACGCCACTGCCCTCATTCAGTCTCTGGATTCCTCACGGCGACAATATCAAGAAAAGGTAAGTCATTTTAATGTAACTTCTTAAGTTTTGAAACAGGTTAATGAGATATTTTAAATGTGAAAAAGGCCTTATAGATTTACATGAAATAATCTAGTAGCATCTGAATCCTGTAGGAAATTTCACTGATTTCAGAACATGCCATGGGCTAAATATATTCCTGCATGAACCCACATTCCTTAGGGTGCACATGGTTCTATGTTTTTCTTGTGGTTTAACCTGGCAGGTAGCTAAAACAACCATACAGCCGTTCACTCACCCTCCCCCTGCCACAGCAGGATGGGGGAGAGAATTGAAAAAAGCCCTATAGAACTCATGGGTTGAGATAAAGACAGTTTAATAGGACAAGAAAGAAAAAAAGAGAATAATAATGAAGAAATAATAATAATAATGATAAAAGAAAATCCAAAACAAATGATGCACAGCACAATTGCTCACCACCCGCTGACCGATGCCCAGTTAGTTCCTGAGCCGCGGCCCATCCCCAGCCAACTCTCCCAGTTTATTTACTGACCATGATGTCGTATGGTAGGGAATACCCCTTTGGCCAGTTTGGGTCAGCTGTCCTGACTGTGTCCCCTCCCAGCTTCCCGTACACCCCCCACCTTCTCACTGGCAGGCCAGCATGAGAAGCTGAACAGTCCTTGACTGCCTAGCAACAACTGAAAACATCAGTGTGTTATCAACATTATTTTCATCCCAAATTCAAAACACAGCACTATACCAGCTACCAGGAAGAAAATTAACTCTATCCCAGCCAAAACCAGGACAGTGTCATATGCATTGAATGAAATCTTGGATGTGAAACTTGCTTTAAACTCTGTAAAATCTTCTGTGAAAACTCCATCCCGTGGTTCAGACTGTGCTTTATATCTTTGTGCTATACTCTGTAGGTACTTGATCCAGGTATTTTGAATTAGGGCCTTTAGCTCAGTACCTTGGGTATGTCTACAATTTCCTGTTATTCCTTTGGATCACAGTTTAGGGAAAAACTTGAACATATCAAAAGAATGCCCTTTAAATGAGGACCAGACCAAATCAATTTATTTTGTTTGGAACTACCTCAGAGAAGTGCTCAGAATGTCTGTCTTTGCTTTATAATGGTATTGTTTACACTATCCTCCATGACCTGTTAGGTCCTCTCCGAGGACAAAAGGAATGGTGGCCAAAGAATAGAAATGTAGAGAGAATTTAGTGGAAGAGAGTTCTTTATGAAACAGGAAGAAAAAGTTTGTTCCATTCCTTATTAGATTCCTTGTAGTTATGGCTGGAATTAAAAAGGCATAAATAGGTATAGGGTGGGAACTTTCTGAAATGAGCACAAAGATGCACTAATTAACACTGTCAGTTGTGTAATAAAAGGCAGAGGCAAGTATAGGTGAAGCTATGAAACCAGATGATGAGGCAAGGAATGGTGGCATAAGGAAGAAAGGATCAGAATGAACCTCAGCAAGGGACAATAAGGATATGCAGAGTTATTGAGGTGCTTAAAAGCAGCCAAAATTGGTTATTATAGTAAATGGAGAACTGGAGAGACCACACCAGGAGAGAAGTCAGCTGAGCAAGGTAGTGAAATCAGAGTTTTCAAATCAGCAAATAAAAACCCTGGCCTGAGCAATAGTATTTGGCATATGTCCATAAAGAAGGCTAGAAAGGCAAATTGGGCAGAAATCCTGGTGTGATGGAACACAAGCCTAGGGGGAGAAACCTGGCAGAGTAGAGGAGAGGGTGACCCTGGCACGTGCTGAAGATGAAAAGAAATGGCCTGAGTTTGCTGGGCAAGAAAAAGGGAAAAGTTAAAAACAAAAAATCTGAGTAGTATGGATTGAAGTGTTTTCTTTGCAGGCAGGCAAAGAGGGAGGAAGACAAGAGTGGGTGCAAGAAAAAGAGTTTGCATTCAGTTTTGTTAAGCTCAAGTTGCAACAAGACCATGGAGTCAATATATAAGAGACAGGGAGAGGTAAGGATGAGCTATAAGTCCAGCAACAGAAAAATTAGCCAGTGGCTGACACATTAATCTCAAAGCTGTTTAAAACAGAAGTTTGCAAGCAAGAAAGCCCACACGATGTTATCTTAAAACATAAGTGAGGATGAGGGGTTTGGAAGGAGAGGATGAGTGAGCATTAAAACCTCTGAAAATTTGAGTTCTGTCAGTGATCATGTGAAACCACCTAATCCATCTCAGTAAAAAGTCACAGGGCTAATCCTGGTAGGTGATTTAACCCAAACTAAGTGGCTTGTTGGGTCTGTTCTGCCAGGCTGAAAGGGAAGTAATTTTATCAAAATGGGACACTTGTAGGGAGCTGTGGGGCAGAAACATGTTAACCATAGACATAAAGGAAGGCATAGAGAAGGAAACCCTAAACCTACTATAACTGCAGTTTCATTAGAGGTTAGTGTCAACATATATACACACACATATAAAGATGTATGGAATCAGCAGAAACGTCAGCATCCACCCGAAATCTCATCTTAATCATTATCCTCAGACCTTCCTGGATGCAGCATGATATCACAATGTTTTGAGCATCAGAAATATAGTGCATGTGTAAAAACAATCATATATTTTAAACTGTGTTAAGTAAAGCCAGTTTCATTTGCATTTTTGGTGTAAATTAAAACCTGTCAGCAATCAAGTGGTATTGCATTTCTCATATTTTCACATAACATCAAACAAAGCTTTTCTTGTTTTTTCACCTGTTATTTATGCACACACTTTATTAAACATTAGTATAGAAATGTATGGCATTTTTCACTTCCTGCAGTTCTGAACTTTTTCATTCTTCTTTTTATTTTTACTTCTTATTTGTTTCCTGACATCGGAGGCAAAAGCATAACATGGCATTGACAATCAGGAATGAAAGAAATGAGCCAGAAATTGCATGTTTCCCTGTCTTTCTGGCAGCCATTTGTATGCCAGTAATTATGGGCTAGAGCTAAAGGATATCTTAATTAAAGATTTTTTTCTACTGATTTCTAAGGCCCTGAAATCATATCCATCAGCTATAACAACTGTACTGACATGTTTGTATATTCTTGTCCATTGCTTTGTCATAGTTTAATCGTATATTTTGAAATAAATCATTGATCATAGCCTAAGAATTATAAAACATTACTATATATTGCTAATGAATATCATATATTTTTCTTTACTCTGCAAAATAGATAAATGTGTATTTCAAAGTTTGTACTATCCATTTTGTCAGCATATTTTCTAAATTATTGACAGATAAAAATAGCTTCTATTTCACTTAACTGAGACTTGAGAAAAAAGTAAATCAAATCTTCAGCCACAGGTTTCAGAGTTTTAATATTGTAGTGGGCTGACCTTGGCTAGATGCCAGGCGCCCACCAAAGCTGCTCTATCACTCCCCTTCTCAGCTGGATAGAACGAGAAGCTTGTGGGTTGAGATAAAGACAGGGAGGGATCATTCATCAATTACTGTCACGGGCAAAACAGACTAGACTTGGGGTAATTAATTTAATTTATTGCCAATCAAAATTAGAGTAGGATAATGAGAACTAAAACCAAATCTTAAAACACCTTCCCCCCATCCCTTCCTTCTTCCCTGGCTCAACTTCACTCCCTATTTATTTATCTTCTCACATACCAAGTATTGCTACAAAAAAGGATGCATCGGTACATTCTGGTCATTTTGAGGAACACTTCAGAGATTGTTCTGCTGAAGTGAATGGAACTGTTCTCAGAGAAAAAATACCTCTCAGAGCGAATACATAGATCAGAACTTGGTTTCAATGAGTGAAGTGCCAATGCTGACAGAACAACAATGCCTGACAGAGGAGAAAGACGTGTCCAAGCCAGGTATACTCAATTCATATTCCCTTTTCAATAAGGAAGTCTGACAAACCATTCTACCTTATGAAAGGACAGAAGAAGTCAATGAATCAATGGTATCTTAACACTCTCCCTCCCCAGTCTTTGGTATAAGTCCAAGATGAATGCATCAGTAAATAGAAGTCATATTTTAAGAGATAACTTCTTTGAAATTTTCTAATATCTAGGAAGTCACCATATCTCAAAGACATTTGCCTTTCCTAAGGCAACATTTATTTGAAACAAACAGAAATGCATATGCAGAGTTTGTTAACAAACTAGTGTGAAACAAATGAACAATCACTTGACAAGGAGTTAAAGATCATTAGTAAAATACTTCTTCCTTTAGATGTTGGCAGTTTTTAATAGGAAGATGTTCACCTAATGCTCTAGATATCATTGAATAATCTTGATTGAAGACTGGTTAATATTTCCTCTGTTCCAGTCTGTTGTGGGCATAAAATATCCAGGCACAAAGTCACAACAAGCTAATACAGGCAAGATTTGTGATACCATACAGATTGTCTCATGTTCATAAAGATTTTAAAATTGGTTTGATAAAATGACAGCGATTAGATCCATTTTCATTATGCTATCATTTTGTATATTTTGATTTTTCTCCATTGGTAAGCAACTCAAACAACTGCGCAAGGTTTCAAAAACAGAAAAAAACAGAAAAAAGCAATTTTACCAGTTACAAGTATTAGAAAGGCATAAAATATATTTAATTCAACCATATGCATATCATAGGAAATGGAAAAAGTTACAACTATCTCCATATAGTGGATGGTGTCTTGGGAAGATATGTTAAAACATTATTAAAGATATGAAAGAATTCTGGGCTTGACATCGACTTCAGATGTCCCAAAAGACATCTCCTCCTAGCCCTATACTCTGCTTTTAACTCTTAATTTATGGTCTTTTAGCACATTTTCAGTTAAATCAGTCTAGTTCAAAGGGAGGAAAGGATCTAAAAATGCTTTTCTACAGTTAAAAAGTAATAATTGCATATAAAGATTATTTAAAAGCAACTTAATGGTGTTGGGTATTTTTACATAGACAGCATTGTCATTTGAAGCACAGATTGCTCATTTTTCTTTTTAAGCATCTAAAGAAATGTTTACAAATGAATAACAGGATGAGGGCAGTTTACTGGCAGTTTATTAGACTACCTCTCCTGAGGTAGTCTATGCCCAAGATGTATGGAGCCCCTGGAAAGGCACAATGGGGCACTTTTGCCACTCATTCCCAGTTAGGCTCACTTTGGCCTCCAGTAGTCAGCTGTTGGGATCCCCCTGTCACTCCAGAAATACAAATGGGTTCTGCCCCTATATGGCTTGATGGCATTAGGGTACACTGTGCACCGGTGTCCACTAAAGCCTTATACACCTGTGGGACTGACGTGCCAGGCCATCGAATACATATAGTCCAATAATACTGGTTGTCCCTTTCCTCTGCCTGGCTGGAGGCAGGGCCCCTCTAGTCCTGGTCATAGTATTCTTTACTTACTTCTTGTAAATATGAATCAGAAGTCACTTCAAGAGGATCAGAGGTGAGATCAGCTCTTCTATTCTTTCTGGGGAACTGCCCACTGGAAACTGATCTCCTTCTATGACTAGGTGACCCGCCTAGTGGATGAGGGAAAGGCTGTGGATGTTGTCGACCTGGACTTTAGTAAAGCCTTTGACAGCGTCTCCCACAGCATTCTCCTGGAGAAAGTGGCGACTCGTGGCTTAGACAGGTTTACTCTTCACTGGGTAAAGAACTGGCTGGATGGCCAAGCCCAGAGAGTTGTGGTGAATGGAGTAAAATCCAGTTGGTGGCCGTTCACAAACAGTGTTCCCCAGGGCTCAGGTTTGTGGCCAGTCTTGTTCAATATCTTTATTGATGACCTGGATGAGGGGATCGAGTTCTCCCTTGGTAAGTATGAAGATGACACCAAGTTAGGCAGGAGTGTTGATCTGCTGGAGGGTAGGAGGGCTCTGCAGAGGGATCTGGACAGGCTGGTTGTGGTTGTGTTTAGTGGGTTTGTTTAGTCTAGTGAAGAGGAGGCTGAGGGGAGACCTCAGCGCTCTCTACAGCTACCTGAAAGGGGGTTGTGGTGAGGTGTGTGTTGCTCTCTTCTCCCAAGTAACTAGCGATAGGAAGAGAGGAGAACACCTCAAGTTGCACCAGGGGAAGTTTAGACTTGTTATTAGGAAAAATTTCTTTACGGAGAGAGTGTTCAAGCATTGGAACAGGCTGCCCAGGGAGGTGGTGAGGTCACCATCACTGGAGGTCTTCAACAAACATGTGGATGTGGCGCTTCAGGACATGGTTTAGGGGGCATGGTGGTGTTGGGTTAACAGTTGGACTTGATGATCTTCGAGGTCTTTTCCAACCTTAATGATTCTATGATTAGTAGGGTAATTTTAGAAGCAATACGTTGTTTATGTTCGAGCATGTCTGTCTTCTGTTGACTCAGAATTCTGATTCATACTCAGAATATACAGATAAACTTCTTCAAGTAGAAACTCATGAGGAGCATGCAAATTTAAATCTCACTTCTAATGGATGGGGGTGAAGAATTCTTGCTTCAGAGGTGCAGAATAGGTATACAGAGGTTAAATCACACTTGCATATTCATCATACATCGTTAAATAGTCCCATGCAAAATTACGTTCTTCTTATTTAGGGAATGCATGTTGTACACGTGGTGTCATATAATCTTTTGCCAGTTTGCAAAGCAAAAAGCAATTTGAATTCCAGAGGATGGAGCAGCCTTCAAGTATACACGTTAGAGGATGTGTGCTGCAGTTCATAAGGAGTACATGTACATTATAAATTCATTTAATTGCTCTGCAGAGATGCTGATCCTAATTAAGACTTCAGTGGCTTTTTTTCACTGAAAACAGTTAAAGTTGCCTAATTCAGCATGAAAAAATGAAGAAAAAATTAAATGAATACTCTTTACGTAAGGAAACCAAGTTTCTGCCAAGTTTTAACTCACCTATAAGCCTGGGAGGGATTTTCTTCTTTGCCTCAGTGCCTTATCCTCTTCAACTGCGACATGCATGGGGCGTTGGAGAGGCAAAAGTCTTGGTCAGGTGGTATTTGTCCATTTATGGTTTAAGCAACTTCTCCATTTTGTGGGTCTCAGATATATCATACATTTTAGTACAGTACAACTCTGAGTATGTTAGTTTGGGATGTTCTTTTCAGAAAATGATGCTATCCAAAATGGCTTCTGAAGAAGGGAAGCAAACAAAGCAGAAGACAGGGCAGAGGACTAGTAGAAACAAGGAAACCAAATGTACAAGGTAGAGTGAGTGAGGTCCTCGGAATCTCCTGGGTCCTGGTATCTATCTGTTTCCTGATGTTGTGTCTATTTTTCCAGTTCACTTCTCTCTTCTCTTCATTCATCCTGCAGAATGCTTTCTACTTCATTATCTCCAGAGATTTTAACTTTGTTTTTCAGTCGCCTTATAAGCGTACACAACATTAATATGTTGCATATTAATATACCATATCCATTTTCTGAAATTTCACACCTTAAACTCTCTCCAAATGCAGCACTAGAGAAATATACACTGTGTACAGTTTCCCTGTCTGCTGCATGGAATAAGCAAAAAATGGTGTTGGTGTAGTTTCACAACTTCTACATAAGCTGGGAATTTAGGGAACACGTGACAAGTGTGAGGGTTTGGCTTCTAAAATTTATAAATTAATTTGGATATTAGCATCACCACTAAAGGCGGTTTCCATAATTTTCAGCTGTTGTGCTGTCACATGAGCAATACTAAATTAACTAATATTCCTGTGAGGGTCCTCTGACATATGTATAAAATGTTATCTTTATAAAATATATAAAGCTTAAGTGGATACATGAATGAATTTTCATTTTGTAGGTGCCTTTAGATAGTAAAAAAGTAGGTGGGTTTTTTTCTGATTCTTCCTTTTATTCTCCTGACAGTATAAACAAGTGGAACAGTACATGTCATTCCACAAGTTACCTGCTGAAATGCGCCAGAAGATCCATGATTACTATGAGCACCGCTACCAAGGCAAGATCTTTGATGAAGAAAACATTCTCAATGAGCTCAATGATCCCCTTAGGGAGGTAAGCATTCAAGTGTTACTTCATGCTATGGAAAACTTTAATGTCTTTGCTCTTTCTGTGTTGAAATGCTCTTTCTGATTCTATTCTGGAACAATTAATCTCATTTGACTATCTACCTGGTCAATGAATGACCAGGAGAATGAATTTTGTATTAGATCAATGCAAAGAAATAAGCAAGTTTACATTATTCTGAACCAGTCTGTCAGAGTCACTGCCACATGTCAAAGAGTGAAATTCTGTCCTTAAGTGTTGAGACAAGCCCCACGGTGACTGCATCTTCATTAACATCTATTGTTTAGCTATTAATCGAACTGGACTCTAATATACAGTAAGGAAAGCAAACCCACGGCAAGCACAGGAGCCTGCCAATTAAGAGCTAAACAGCAATAACAGCTATAAATTCAATCTAATCTAGCACATTCCAACCAAACCCATTGTTACCGGTGGGGTACAGTACAAGTGGCCATCGTCCTCCCAGAGGAGGCTCAGCCATGGTCACCACTCGGCTGAAAACCGGGGCCAGAAAGAATATGGCGACACAGACAGAGCTCCCGCTCAGGCACGCGGCTGTCCAAGTATCCGGCTGCAAAGAGTGCCTGAGCCTGTCGGTTGTTCCAGAGACCAACGGGGACACCACCTGCGTGCGGTGCGACCAGGTGAGCGACCTGCTCAGCCTGGTGGCAGAGCTGAAAGAGGAAGTGGAGAGGCTGAGGAGCATTAGGGAGTGTGAGAGAGAGAGAGAGTGGTGGAGCCGCACCCGGCCATCCCTGAAGCAGGGGCAGCTGGTGGAGGCTCCACAAGCAGCAGGGGATCCCCTGTCCCCTTGCTGCCGGGCCGAAGGAGAGGACCTAAGAGATGAGGGGAAATGGAAGCAGGTCCCTCCTCGGAGAGGTCGGCGAATCCCCTCCCAGACTCCCTGACCATCCCAGCTGCCCTTACACAACAGGTATGGGGCTCTGGAATGTGAGGGACAGGAACATGAGGACCCTGACGAAGGTCCGTCCAAGGGGGTGCCTAGGGTGAGTCAACCAGCCCCACGCATCAAGACATCCTCTGTTAAGAAAAAAAGGAGGGTAATTGTCGTAGGCGACTCCCTTCTGAGGGATACAGAGGGCCCAATATGTCGACCAGACCCAACTCACAGGGTAGTCTGCTGCCTCCCTGGGGCCCGGGTGAGAGATGTTACTAGGAAACTCCCTGGTCTGGTTCAGCCCACTGATTACTACCCACTGTTGGTCATGCAGGTTGGCAACAATGAGGTTGCACTAAGAAGCCCAAAGGCAATTAAAAAGCACTTGAGAGCACTGGGGCGACTGGTCAATGGAGCGGGAGCACAGGTAGTGTTTTCATCAATCCCTTCAGTGACAGGGAAGAACACTGAAAGGAACAGGAAAGCACACCTGATCAACACATGGCTCAGGGGCTGGTGCCGTCGTCAGAATTTTGGGTTTTTTGACCATGGGGTGGTTTACATGGCACCGGGCCTCCTCGCAGCAGATGGAGTGCAACTGACTCCAAGGGGCAAAAGGATTCTTGCTCATGAGCTGGCAGGCCTCATTGAGAGGGCTTTAAACTAGATTTGGAGGGGGAAGGGAATAAAACAGGGCTCACTAGAGTTGAACCTAGGGGTAGCGTGCCAGATTTGAAATCGATAGCCCAGCTCAGGTGCATCTACACCAATGCACGCAGCATGGGCACCAAACAGGAGGAGCTGGAAGCCATTGTGCAGCGGGACAGCTATGATGTAGTTGCCATCACAGAAACATGGTGGGATGCTTCTCATGACTGGAGTGCTGCAATGGATGGCTATAAGCTCTTCGAAAGGGATAGGCAGGGAAGGAGAGGTGGTGGGGTGGCTCTGTATGTTAGGGAGTGTTTTGATTGCATAGAAATCAAAGATTGTGAAGGTCAAGTAAAGTGCTTATGGGTAAGGATGAGGGGGAAGGCCAATGAGGCAGATATCCTGCTGGGAGTCTGTTACAGACCACTCAACCAGGATGAAGAGACGGATGAGACATTCTATAAGCGACTGGCAGAAGTCTCGCATGCGCTGGCCCTTGTTCTTGTAGGGGACTTCAACCTACCGGACATCTGCTGGAAGTATAACACTGCAGAGAGGAAACAATCGGGGAGGTTCCTGGAGTGTGTGGAGGATAACTTCCTGACACAGCTGGTGAGTGAGCCCACCAGGGGAGGTGCCTTGCTGGACCTGCTGTTTACAAATAGAGAAGGACTGGTGAGAGATGTGGTGGTTGGAGGCCGTCTTGGGCTTAGCGACCACGACATGATAGACTTCTCAGTTGTGAGGGAAGTAAGGAGAGGGGTCAGCAAAACTTCTACCATGGAATTCCGGAGGGCAGACTTTGGCCTGTTCAGGTCACCGGTTGAGAGAGTCCCTTGGGAGACCGTCCTGAAGGACAAAAGGGTCCAGGAAGGCTGGACAGTCTTCAAAAAGGAAATCTTAAAGGCGCAGGAGCAGGCGGTCCCCATGTGCCGTAAGAAGAGCTGGCGAGGAAGGCGACCGGCCTGGCTGAACAGGGAGATTTTGCTGGGACTCAGGGAAAAGAGGAGAGTTTATCACCTCTGGAAGAAGAGGCAGGCAACTCACAAGGACTACAAGGATCTCGTATAGGTCAAGCAGGGACAAAATTAGAAAGGCAAAAGCCCAGCTAGAGCTCAGTCTGGCTACAGTCGTAAAGGATAATAAAAAATGTTTTTACGAATAAATTAACAACAAAAAGAGAGGCAAGGAGAATCTCCATCCCCTACTGGATATGGCGGGGAACATTGTCTCCAAGGATGAGGAAAAGGCTGAGATACTTAATGCCTTCTTTGCCTCAATCTTTAATAGCCAGTCCAGGTATCTGCAGGGTATTCAGCCCCCTGAGCTGGAAGATGGGGATGGAGAGCACAATATACTCCTCATAATCCAGGAGGAAGCAGTCAAGGACATGTTAAACCACCTGGACACACACAAGTCTATGGGGCCTGATGAGATCCACCCGAGAGTCCTGAGGGAGCTGGATGAGGAGCTTGCCAAGCCACTCTCCATCATTTACCAACAGTCCTGGTTAACAGGGGAGGTCCCAGAAGACTGGAGGCTTGCCAATATGACGCCCGTCTACAAGGAAGGCCGGAAGGAGGATCCTGGGAACTACAGGCCTGTCAGCCTGACCTTTGTACCGGGGAAGATTATGGAGCAGTTCGTCTTGAGAGTGCTCACAGGGCATCTGCAGGACAACCAAGGGATCAGGCCCAGCCAGCATGGGATCATGAAAGGCAGGTCCTGCTTGACCAACCTGATCTCCTTCTATGACCAGGTGACCTGTCTAGTGGATGAAGGAAAGGCTGTGGATGTTGTCTACCTGGACTTTAGTAAAGCCTTTGACAGCGTCTCCCACAGCATTCTCCTGGAGAAAGTGGCGACTCGTGGCTTAGACAGGTTTACTCTTTGCTGGATGAGGAACTGGCTGGATGGCCGAGCCCAGAGAGTTGTGGTGAACGATGTTAAATCCGGCTGACGGCCGGTCACAAGCGGTGTTCCCCAGGGCTCAGTTCTGGGGCCGGTCTTATTCAATATCTTTATAGATGATCTGGATGAGGGAATCGAGTGCTCCCTCAGTAAGTTTGCAGATGACACCAAGTTGGGTGGGAGTGTTGATCTGCTGGAGGGTAGGAGGGCTCTGCTGAGGGATCTGGACAGGCTGGATTGATGGGCAGAGGTCAACTGTACGAGGTTTAATAAGGCCAAGTGCAGGGTCCTGCACTTTGGTTACAACAACCCCATGCAACGCTACAGGCTTGGGGTGGAGTGGCTAGAGAGCAGTCCGGCGGAAAGGGACCTGGGGGTGCTGGTTGACAGCCGGCTGAACTCATCGGCACTGTGCCCAGGTGGCCAAGAAGGCAAACAGCATCCTGGCCTGTATCAGGAATAGTGTGGCCAGTAGGAGTAGGGAAGTGATCGTGCCCCTGTACTCGGCACTGGTGAGGCCGCACCTTGAATCCTGTGTTCACTTTTGGGCCCCTCACTACAAGAAGGATGCTGAGGTGCTTGAGGATGTCCAGAGAAGGGCAACGAAGCTGGTGAGGGGGCTGGAGCACAAGTCTTATGAGGAGCGGCTGAGGGACCTGGGGTTGTTTAGGGGTCTCCAGAGAGAAGAGGAGGCTGAGGGGAGACCTTATCGCTCTCTACATCTACCTGAATGGGGGTTGTGGTGACGTGGGTGTTGGCCTCTTCTCCCAAGTAACTAGTGATAGGACAAGAGGAAATGGCCTCAAGTTGCGCCAGGGGAGGTTTAGATTGGATATTAGGAAAAATTTGTTCACTGAGAGGGTGGTCAGGCATTGGAAGAGGCTGCCCAGGGAGGTGGTGGAGTTGCCATCTCCGGAAGTGTTCAAAAAACGTGTGGATGTGGCGCTTCAGGACATGGTTTAGGGGACATGGTGGTGCTGGATTAATGGTTGGACTTGATGATCTTGAAGGTCCTTTCCAACCTAGTGATTCTGTGATTCTGTGATTCTGTTATCTCGAACCCTTTGAGCCCCACACTGGGCACCAAAAAGTATTGTCGTGGTTTAACCCCAGCCGGCAACTAAGCACCACGTAGATGCTCGCTCCCTCCCCCACGGTGGGACGGGGGAGAGAATCGGAAGAGTAAAAGTGAGAAAACTCATGGGTTGAGATAAAGACAGTTTAATAGGTAAAGCAAAAGCCACACATGCAAGCAAAGTAAAAAAAGGAATTCATTCACTACTTCCCGTCGGAGGGCAGGTGTTCAGCCATTTCCAGGAAAGTAAGGTTCCATCAGGCGTAATGGTTACTTGGGAAGACAAAATGCCATAACTCCAAACGTCCCCCCTTCCTTCTCCTTCCCCCAGCTTTATAGGTCATACAGAGAGACAATTATGCTGAGCATGACGTCATATGGTATGGAACATCCCTTTGGACAGTTGGGGTCAGCTGTCTCAACTGTGTCCCCTCCCAACTTTCTGTGCACATCCAACCTACTCACTGGTGGGGCAATGTGAGAAGCAGAAAAGGCCTTGATTCTGTGTAAGCACTGCTCAGCAATAACAAAAACATCTCTATATTATCAACACTGTTTTCAGCACAAATCCAAAACATAGCCCCATACTAGCTACTAGTTAATTAACTCTATCCCAGACAAAACCAGCACAACCCCCACACACACTCTCTCACTGTAAAGAAAACCTAGCTGACTAGCTTAGAAAAAAGTCTACATCTTCAAACAGTAGTTGACATGTGAGTTAAATTCTGCCTTTAATAACATTTGCAATTAACTATCTCTCTCCCTCATTTCTTGAGGTAGTAATTAGCAATTGGTAGCAATTAGCGTGTTTCCCTTACATAAATATCATCTCTGGTTCTTCAGCAGAGATTCTTGTGAAGTTTTCTAGAGTTTACATTTTTTAATTCAAAGTTCTTGCTACATACATGCTTGAACATCATGTGGCATCAGAAGGCCCTAGTCCCAAAAGTGGTCTTTATAACTGTTATGTCACAAAAAGGAGATGATACATACAGCAAGAAAAAACCCCAAAACAACGAACGCAGCTAAGAGAAATCTCTTCCAAAAGGACACCTGGATTACAAAAGTTACAAGACACATATGTAAGCAGTTTCATCTAAGAATGGAGTATAAGAAATGTCAAACTGGCTCAGCTCTGGCGTTCGTCTAAGCCACTAGCTTCCCCAGCAGTACCTGTAGGTGGACACCCAGAGAAGAACGAGAACAGGGCAAGTATGGTATTTCCCTTGATGACCCTCCTAGATTCCAACTACTTTCAGTTCAAGGGATTCTCCGAGACTGATGTGATTTGTCTACTGAGTAATCCTTAATGCATATCTCTTCCAATTACTTATTTACATTCCTCTTGAATCCACGTAATCCGTCTGCAATCTCAACATCCTTTGGCAAGGAGCACAGACCTGTACCCTGCTGCATGAGAAACAATCTCCTTGTCTTGGGCCTGAACCTGGCTCCCACTTTTTTTTGCTTTTGATGGGCATTAATTCTTGTAGCAAAAGTGATAGCACAGTCAACTCCTACCCACCCTTTGCATGCCAGTTATGATTTTATAGACTTCTATGATAACATTCTTAAACTGTATTCTTTTGAGGGTAAAGAGACCTATTCTACTTAATTCTTTCTTGCATGGAAGCCAGCTCACTCCATGATCATCCTTCTTGCCATTCTCAAAATTTTTTCTTGACTACTATCGCTTTTAGAGAGCACCAGATCTGCACCCAGCATACTGATGTTATAATAATATGAATAATTCCTTTCCCAATAATTCTGAACATTAATTTGCTTTTTTAATCGCTGCCAACCACTGAGCTTACTTTTTTGTTTTTATTATAACTGTAAGAGCTAACTCCTAAGAGGTAATGGATACATTATTTGTATTTGCCTATGTGTATCACTTAACATCGCTCTCCATCAGTAATTTCCAACCAGCCCATAAGAAGTTAATTTTAGGAGTTTTTAACAAGCTGCTTCATGTTTACACAGTGCCATTTCTGAAACTGAGCAGAACTGTGTGAATTTATCTGCCTTTGTTGTTCCCATACCTATTACAGCCTAATGATCAGGTGTAAGATTCTGAAAAAGATCCTGCACAGTGCTTAGTGTTGCATCAAGAGTTGCATTTTGTGACACTTCTTGTAAGGGAGGTACTCTCAAACAAAATAATGGAAAGCTTCTGTTACTGGATTTATAATTTGACAATAGCAATTGCATCTAAGTGAAAACAGGACTAAAGCCAGACCACCTGAGGAATGTGAACATCTATGGGACCAGATGAGATGCATCCCAGAGCCCTGAGGGAACTGGCTGATGTAGTTGCCAAGCCACTCTCCATGATATTGGAAAAGTCGTGGCAGTCAGGTGAAGTCCCTGGAGACTGGAAAAAGGGAAACATTGCACCCATTTTTAAAAAGGGTAGCAAGGAGGACCCTGGGAACTATTGACCTGTCAGCCTCACCTCTGTGCCTGGGAAGATCATGGAACAGATCCTCCTAGAAGCTATGCTAAGGCACATGGAGGATAGGGAGGCGATTCGAGACAGCCAGCATGGCTTCACCAAGGGCAAGTCCTGCCTGACCAACCTAGTGGCCTTCTATGATGGAGTGACCACATCAGTGGACAAGGGAAGAGCTACCGATGTCATCTATCTGGACTTCTGTAAGGCCTTTGACATAGTCCCCCACAACATCCTTCTCTCTAAATTGGAGAGATACGGATTTGATGGGTGGACTGTTGGATGGATGAGGAATTGGCTAGATAGTTGCATCCAGAGGGTACTGGTCAACGGCTCAACGTCCAGATGGAGATCGATGACGAGTGTTGCCACTCAGGGGTCCGTATTGGGTCCAGTACTGTTTAATATTGTCCTGGTTTCAGCCAGGATAGAGTTAGTTTTCTTCATAGAAGCTAGTGTGAGGCTATGTTTTGGATTTGGGATGAGAAAAATGTTGATAACGTGCTGATGTTTCGAGCTGTTGCTAAGTAATCAAGGACAGTCCAGCTTCTCGTGCTGGCCTGCTAGCAAGAAGGCTGGGGGTGCACGGGAATTTGGGAGGAGACACAGCTGGGACAGCTGACCCAGGCTGATCAAAGGGATATTCCATACCATATGACATCATGCTCAGTATATAAAACTGGGACGAAGAAGAAGGAAGGGGTGGAGGGACATTCGGAGTTATGGCGTCTGTCTTCCCAAGAAACCATTACGCGTGATGCAGCCCTGCTTCCCTGGAGATGGCTGAACACCTGCCTGCCCATGGGGAGTGGTGAATGAATTCCCTGTTTAGCTTTGCTTGCGTGCGCGGCTTTTGCTTTAAATATTAATCTGTCTTTACCTCAAACCATGACTTTCCTCACTTTTACTCTTCCGATTCTCTCCCCTGTCCCACCGTGGGGTAGTGAGCAAGCGGCTACGTGGTGCTTAGTTACCATCTGGGACTAATCCACAAGAAATATCTACATCAACGACACAGACAGTGGGGTTGAGTGCACTCTCAGCAAGTTTGCAGACCACCCCAAGCTGAGTGGTGTGGCTGACATGCCTGAGGGATGGGATGCCATCCAGAGGGACCTGGACAAGCTCGAGGAATAGGCCCCTGTGAACCTCATGAGGTTCAACAAGGCCAAGTGCAGGATCCTGCACCTGGGTAGAGGCACCCCCTAGTATCCATACAGGCTGGGGGATGAAAGGATTGAGAGCAGCCTTGCCGAGAAGGACTTGGGCGTCCTGGGGGATGAAAAGCTGGACATGAGCCGGCAATGTGCGCTCGCAGCCCAGAAGGCCAACTGTATCCTGGGCTGCATCCAAAGAAGCGTGGCCAGCAGGTCGAGGGAGGTGATTCTGCCCCTCTACTCCGCTCTGGCGCGACCCCACCTGCAGTACTGCGTCCAGCTCTGGAGCCCTCAGCACAGGAAAGACATGGACCTGTTGCAGCAGGTCCAGAGGAGGGCCACAAAAGCGATCAAAGGGATGGAACACCTCTCCTATGAAGAAAGGCTGAGAGAGTTGGGGTTGTTCAGCCTGGCGAAGAGAACGCTCCAGGGAGACCTTATTGCAGCCTTCCAGTACTTAAATGGGGCTTATAAGAAAGATGGGGACAGACTTTTTAGCAGGGCCTGTTGCGATAGGACGAGGGGTAATGCTTTTAAACTAAAAGAGGGCAGATTTTGACTAGATATAAGGAAGACATTTTTGACAATGAGGGTGGTGAAACACTGGAACAGGTTGCCCAGAGAGGTGGTAGATGCCCCATCCCTGGAAACATTCCAGGTCAGGTTGGATGGGGCTCTGAGCAACCTGATCTAGTTGAAGATGTCCCTGCTCATTGCAGGGGGGTTGGACTAGATGACCTTTAAAGGTCCCTTCCAACCCTAAGATTCTATGATTCTGTTGGAGATTCCAAATATTTTGCTCCATAACAACTTATGTCCATAAATTTATGTTCATAAAAGACTCAGAGGCAATTATTTCATTATAATCCACTGTGCATTTTTATACACAGTGAATCTTGGTGTGAAGCTTAAAGAGCAGATCTAGGGAAAATGCATCAGAATTATAGACATAGTCGTACAGGAACTCAGTTATATGTCTCTTTATATAGCTATATGGAGAGAGTGTATACCTCTGTTTAATGCGTTAAAGGTTTTTTTAATACAGACACAGATAAAACATAACTTTAGTTCATACTCTGGAGTACTAAAGTAATGAATGAATTATGCAGCACGTCAGTCTTGCAGAATAAATGCCGATATACCACAGCATTATTTATTTTACAAAAGCTAAAAAAAAAATTATTGCTATTTTTCCAAGATCTGTGTAAGGTATGTCCACATAAACTCTAAGTATACAAGGCTTAAGCAAAGCCCTGAAAACCCCTTATAAAGGACTATAATTAAGTTTTTTAAATTAATAATAGTAATAAATGGGACATTTTAATGTTTGAAATGAGCAATCACCAGGTGATTGCATTATTTTGTTTTAAGATGCTCACGCCCACCAGCTGTGTGACATGGTAACAAACTGCACACTCAAATCTGTTTCCCAGGGACCTGAGACAATGTAGTTTAATTTCCTGTACTATGGGGAGTGTGTTTGCTCCTCAATTTTTGTGACACGTCTTTTGAATTGCCGACCACTTTCATCAGTGTTGCACATATTCCAGAAACTTTTATCACAGTCCCTTCTGTGTTTGACATGCTTTGTTAGCAAATCCATCTTGAGCTGAGACATGCTTTGGCAAGTGTCGTGGTTTAGTCCCAGCCGGCAACTAAGCACCACGCAGCCGCTCACTCACTCCCCCTCCCGCAGTGGGACGGGGGAGAGAATTAGGAAAAAACCTCGTGGGTTGAGATAAACACAGTTTAATAGGACAGAAAGAGAGAAGGAAACAACAATGATAATACCAACAAAGGAATGTACAAGAACAAGTGATGCCCAATACAGCGATTGCTCACCACCCGGCGATCGACAGCCCGTCCCCGAGCAGCGATTTCCGCTCCCTGGCTAACTCCAGTTTATGTACTGGGCATGACGTCGTATGGTAGGGAATATCTCTTTGGCCAGCCTGGATCAGCTGTCCTGGCTGTGTCCCCTCCCAGCTCCTGTGCACCCCCAGCCTTCTTGCTGGCAGGCCAGCACGAGAAGCTGGACTGTCCTTGACTGCTTAGCAACAACCCAAAACATCAGCACATTATCAACAGTTTCTCATCCCAAATCCAAAACATAGTCTCACACTAGCTTCTGTGAAGAAAACCAGCTCTATCCTGGCTGAAACCAGGACAGCAAGTCCAAGATCTAACTGCTTCCAATAATACAGATAATAATACACCAGCAGTTCTTAGTAATTATGATTTTGAACAGTCTTGCACCTACAAGATTCTTTTGTCATATTTGTTTAATAAATATATCAGGCGTTGCAGTTCTTTCATGAGCTCTTTAAGTATACTAATCCAAATCAAATCCTCAAATATTAGTGCAGTAGCTTTCTTTCATAAAACAGTATGTTGTTTGAGAAAAGTACCAGACTATTTAGGTGCAAACTAAATGCTGTGAGAGATGTCAAAGCCGGTTATAGAAGAGTAAGTCCAGTCTGTGCCTGCTCCTGTGTGAACTGCTATTCAAGTATCTGAAGAGCAGAATCAGAAAGGTTTTCTTGGGCACCAGGTTCGGTGCATTGAGAGAATAGCAGCTAAAGGCAACAGGAGTGCTGTCCCACAGAGGAGAATTTTGAACCTTTACCTCATTCAGTCCATTCAGACCATATTTCCAAGTGTCTGTCATGCCTCAATTTTTAAAGGAGCAAAGGATTGTTCAGCTAGCTGATACCCAGGTGTGGTGGGTTGACCTTAGCTGGATGCCAGGTGCCACCAAGCCGCTCTATCACTCCCCTTCTCAGCAGGACAGGGGGGGAGAACTTAAGATAGAAAAAACCCCAAACACGTGGGTCAAGATAAAGGCAGTTTAATAAAGCAAAAAGCAAAGGCTGCGCACGGAAGCAAAAGAAAACAAAGATTTATTCTCTACCTCCCATCAGCAAGCAATGATGTCCAGCCACTTCCTGGGAAGCAGTTGCTCCAGAAGACAAGCATCATAAAAAAAAGAATGCCCATCCTCCTCCTCCTTTCTCTTAGCTTTTACTGCTGAGCTGACCTCATATGGTATGGAATATTCCTTTGGCCACTTTGGGTCAGCTGTCCTGGCTGTGTCCCCTCCCAAGATCTTGCCCACCCCCAGCCTACTGATGGGGGAAAGGAGGAATGTTGGAGAGACAGCCTTGATGCTGTGCCAGCACTGCTCAGCAGTAGCCAAAACACTGGTGTGTTATCAAAACCCTTCTAGCTACCAATACAAAGCACAGCACTATGAGGGCTGCTATGGGGAAAATTAACTCCATCTCAGCCAGACCCAATACAATCTCCATGCCTTATTCCATACCATTTGCGTCATGCTCAGGTCCCACACAATTTACTACACATATATATCTATATCTTCTAACCATCCCATTGTATTTAATTCTCATTACTGAAATCCCTTCTTAACAACACTTACAACTTATACTACATGCTTAAACCATCTTTATACCCAACATATAGATTTATACATTCTCATTAACTATTATCCCCTGTCCTTTAACAGATAGATATTACTCTCCCATTCCATGGGCTTCCTCCACTCCTCCAGATGTTCACAAGAACAGGCTATGACTTGGGCCCCATCTGTCAAGATGGGTGCTCAGGACAGGAGAAGCAGTATGTTCGATTGTTGGGCACCAGCTTGGTTTGGGTCATTGCTGCTCTTGTCTGGTTCCTCGCGAAACTCCCTCTTCGTTGGTTCAGGTCGTTCCTGCTACATTACTTCCTACAACATACAACTCACATCACACATTATTTTTCCCCCGAGGTTAAATCTCCTTGAAGCACACACTGGGTCTCCCCATCTTTCCGCATTACCCACCAAGTACACCCAGGTCCTTGAGCGAAGACAATTCCACGAATGGGTTTGCCTTTTCCCATGGGAGGAGCAATCCACACCGCCGTCCCCAGCCACTTCCCTAGGTGCACTACAGGGACCTTATCTCCTCCCACAATATGTAAGGGTTTTCTTTGGACAGGACCAGGACGGTTAGCAGATCCTCTGGTGTTAACCAGCCAAGTGCCTTCTGCGAAATTTGTATCTATCTTCCATGCCCCATTGCCCAATGCTCTCAACATAGTCTTTAACAGTCCATTATATCTCTCAGTCTTTCTAGAGGCTTGTGGGTGATAGGGGATGTGATACACCCATTCAATGCCATGCTTCTTGGCGGAAGAGTTTATGAGCCTATTTCGGAAATAAGTTCCATTATCTGATTCAATCCTTTCTGGAGTACTATGTCACCGTAAAATTTGCCTTTCAAGGCCTAAGATGGTGTTTCAGGCAGTGGCATGGTTTACCAGATATGTTTCTAGGCAACCAGTAGTTGCTTCCACCATGGTGAGTATGTAGCGCTTGCCTTGGCATGTTCATGGCAATGGTCCAATATAGTAAATTTGACAGGCCTTGCCATATCAAAAATTCAGCCACCACCCTCTATTCAAGGAAGATTTTACTCGTGTGGCTCGCTTGATTGCAGCACGTTTCACGTTCATGAGTGACCTGTGTGATAGCCTCCATGGTCAGGTCCACCCCTCGATCACGAGCCCATCTGTTGTTGGGATTACCTTGCAGAGGCTTGACCTTGAAGAGAAGGAACTGTGGCTTTAAAGATGGTAAACAACCAAGGAGGAAGTGGAGAAGCGCATGACATTCTCGTGAGCAGCAAAAAGGGGAGGTATTGGAGCAGAAGAAGGAAGGAGAATGGTTAGAGAAGAGCGCGTGGACACCTGGGGGCAACCAATCCTGACTGTGCGAGAAGCGCGTGGACTGCGTATGGTAACCAATCAGGACGCATTTTGTGGCGCGTGAGAGCTGTAACTGTATAAAAAGCAGACACTTATAGCAATAAAGGTCTTTGGCTTGAATCCCCGCCAGAGTCCGTGCCTTAATACTCCACAATCTGTATGTTGCATCTCTTCCTAGGTGTCCCAATGTCTCGTGGGCCCATCGAGCTACAAATAGCTCACCCTTATACTCCCAGTCCAGGTCCACCTGAGCTACTTCAATTTTGGCACCTTTGTCTACCTGTTGATTGTTTCGATGTTCTTCAGTGGTGCGGCTTTTGGGCATATGAGCATCTACATGACGTACCTTTAGAGCCATGTTTTCTACCTGGGCAGCGATGTCCTGCCACAATGCAGCAGCCCAGATGGGTTTACCCCTGTGCTGCCAATTGGTCTTCTTCCACTGCTGTAGCCACCCCCATAGGGCATTAGCCACCATCCAGGAGTCAGTATAGCGATAAAGTACTGGCCACCTTTCTCATTCA
Source organism: Phaethon aethereus (assembly GCF_964289735.1). Lineage (NCBI taxonomy): Eukaryota > Metazoa > Chordata > Aves > Phaethontiformes > Phaethontidae > Phaethon > Phaethon aethereus. The sequence continues at coordinate 13,997,611 of NC_138581.1, forward strand.
GCAATCTCCAGGGCTAGTTGGATGGTTTTCACTTCTGCAAACTGACTCAACTCACCTTCTCCTTCGGTGGCCTCAACGAGTCATGTGGGACTCCACACAGGTGCTTTCCACTTCCAATGGTTTCCTACAACATGACAGGATCCATCAGTAAACAGCACATAATGCCTTTCATCTTCTGATAACTCATTATATGGTGGTACTTCTTGGGCATGAGCCACCTCCTCAGGCAATGCTCCAAAGTCCCTGCCTTCTGGCCAGTCCATGATCTCTTCCAGGATACCTGGGTGGTTCGGTTTCCCCAGTCGAGCTCGTTGCGTGATCAAGGCTACCCACTTACTCCATGTAGCGCTGGTTGCATGATGTGTAGAGGGGATGTTTCCACTGAACATCCAGTGTAGCATGGGCAATCGTGGTGCCAAGAGAACACATGCTTCTGTACCAACAACTTCTGAAGCGGCTCCAACTCCCTCATATGCTGCTAGTATCTTTTTCAGTCGGGGTGTAGTGGGCTTCTGATCCTCGATACCCTCAGCTTTAAAACCCTAACGGTCGACCTCGGGTTTCTCCTGATGTTTTCTGCCAGAGGCTCCAGGTGACACCATGCTCCCCAGCTGCAGTGTAGAGTACATTTTGCACAGCTGGTCCTCTCCGGACAGGCCCAAGAGCTACCATACAAGCTATTACCTGTTTGATCTGCTCAAAGGCTTGTTGTTGCTCAAGGCCCCACTCAAAATAGTTCTTCTTTCAGGTTACTCGATAGAGAGGGCTCACAAGCTGACTGTAACCTGGAATATGCATTCTCCAGAACCCCACAAGGCCTAGGAAAGCTTGTGTTTCCTTCTTGTTAGCTGGTGGAGACATAGTTGCTATCTTGTTGACCACATCCATAGACACATGTCGGCGACCATCCTGCCATTTTATTCCCAGGAACTGAATCTCCTGTGCAGGTCCCTTGACCTTGCTTTCCTTTATGGCAAAACCAGCTTTCAGGAGAATCTGAATTACTCTCTTTCCCTTCTCAAACACTGCCTCTGCCTTGTTTCCCCACACGATGATGTCATCGATGTATTGTAGATGTTTAGGGGCATCACCCTGTTCCAGTGCAGTGTGGATTAGTCCATGACAAACGGTGGGGCTGTGCTTCCACCCCTGGGGCAGTCAATTCCAGGTCTATCAGGTACCCCTCCACATGAAAGCAAACTGTGGCCTGCACTCTGCTGCCAAAGGAATTGAAAAAAAAAGCATTGGCAATGTCAGTTGTAGCATACCACTTGTATGCCTTTGACTCCAGTTCATAGTGGAGCTCTAACATGTCTGGTACAGCAGCACTCAGCGGGGGCATCACTTCGTTCAGGCCACAATAGTCTACTGTTAACCTCCACCCTCTGTCAGACTTTTGCACAGGCCCTATGGGGCCGTTGAAAGGTGAGTGGGTCTTGCTGATCACACCTTGGCTCTCCAGTTGATGAATCAGCTCATGGATGGGAGCGAGGGAGTCTCGGTTTGTGCGATATTGCCACCGGTGCACTATCCTGGTAGCTATTGGTACTTGCTGTTCTTCACCTAACAGCAATCCCACAACGAAGGGATCTTCTGAGAGGCCAGGCAGGGTTGATAGCTGTTTGATCTTCTCTGTATTAACAGTGGCTTCACCAAAAGCCCATCAGTATCCCTTTCGGTCCTTGAAGTACCCTCTCCTGAGGTAGTCTTTGCCAAGGATACAAGGGGCTTCTAGGCTGGTCACAACGGGGTGCGCTTCCCACTTGTCCCCTGTTAAGCTTACCTCAGCCTCCAATACAAACAATTGCTGGCATCCCCCTGTCACTCCAGAGATCCAGGTAAGTTCTGTGCCCCTATACCCTGATGGCACCAGCGCACACTGTGCACCAGCATCTCCCAAAGCCTTGTACTTCCATGGGTCTGGCATGCCAGGCCATCCCATCCACACAGTCCAGTATACCCGGTCATCCCTTTTTTCCTCCTGGTCGAAGGCAGGGACCCTCTATTCTTGTTCCTCGTCAGAGTACTCACTGTCTGACCTCTGCGGTGCCAGACCAGAAGTCCCTGTGAGAGACTGAACCGTAAAACATTTGTCTCAAAGATTGTTTGTCTAAGCGAAAATTCCTTTGGCTGGTAAGGATGGCTACAAGGCCACAGAGACCTCCAATTGATGAAAGACACCCTGCCAAGATAACGGCTACAAGGCATGCATGTGATAGTCGTGTGAGGAGCAGGGCTGGAGCTGCCGTGAAACGTATGTGCATATGCAGGAATGCGAAGATGTGCTAAATTGCAGGCCTTGAATGAGAATAAAAAGGACTGCCAAGACAAGCCCTTTGCTCGATCGCCCACCACCGAAACACCGAGACACTTGGACTCCGGGACGCCACGGATCTATGGTGGCGATTATCTTTGCAACTCTATCCCGAATGCTTGCTTGATTTCTGTCTTTTTATTTCATTCTGTCCTATCGCTATTCTGTCCTATCGCTACTAATTTCTTTACTTTTGATAATAAAAGCTGTCTTGGGTATACGGCATTTGACCTCGTTTGTGTCTTAATCTCACTCTCGGGATCGTATCGAAACCTTCCCCGACATTGGATCGGGACAGTCCCCTCACCAGGATCAAGGGAGGTGGTTTCAGTTCTTCTATGTCTGGGAGATCACTGGTTTCCTTCTTGTGTCTCTACAGTGACTAGACTGACAGCCTTCTTGGGTGGCCCCTTCTTAACAGCTGTCTTCCCTCTCAGTTCACGTACTTGGGCTTCCAGCTTAAAGATGGGTTCACCATCCCACTTCCTCATGTCCTCCCCCTGGTCAAGCAGGAAAACACAGTGCTCCACATGGCATGCGCCTGGGGCTCCCTTTCCCTCTGACCAGGGCAGGAGAGGACTGATTTCTGGGGACGAGCCTGACAGCCAAGGTACTGGCCCGTAGGGATGAGGAGGTACAGAGATTTTCCTTGAAGTTTTGGAGCCAAGAAGACACTTTCTCCACAGTTGGTGTATCTATATCTGGGCAATACATTGCTGCCAAGCTGTTAGAATATGACTCAATGGGCACTTTGAATCACCTTCCTCCACAAATCCCGTGTGCACAGGACATCCTCCAGATCTTTGGAGACCTCATCATTGTCTAGACCTCTGTAGATGACTTCCAGCACTGCTAATTCTTTCAGGTACTGGATGCCTTCATCTGCGGTAGTCCACTTTCCTGGGGAGTTCACAAGATCTTCCTTGAATGGATATCTTGCCCTCGTACTCGAAAGGCGCCATCTCCAGAGCCTGCAGATTGCTGCCTCCTTTCCAATTCTTCTCTCAGTTCCCCGGGTTCTAGCAAGGGATCCCAGCTGTTGGGCTTCCTTACCTTCCAGTTGCTGACTGTCGGCCCTGTTATCCCAGCATTGGAGCAGCCAGGCAGCAATCTGCTCACCTGGCTGGCAGCTGTGATCTTTCTACATGTCTCGAAGTTCTGATGAGGTCAGGGACCAGGCAGTTTCCACTTCCTGTCTGCATTCTCTCACTCCTTCCTCCAGTCTCTGTGTTGGAGGACCAGGTTCTTGATCAAACCTTTCCTCTTCTTCCTCCTCCCTTACCAAGCAATGGTATGGACCCATGTTCACTGTTTCTCTTTCACTACTGGGGCAATTACTGTAGTTGTTGTTTGGGTCCCTGCCTCAGCCATAGTCCTCTGAGAGTACTGAACTGTGGCTTGATAGGCACAGGCCAGGCCCCAGTACAGTGCTAGGAAATGTTGGTTTTCATTGGGGTAGGCAAGGCACCGTTCTATCCACGTCAGTTTGCCAGGGTTGCTTGCCTGCTCAGGGGTAAAGTCCCAGGCTATGGGAGGTGATAACCGTCCTAGGAACCTGCCCAAATCTTTCCACACACCCTGCCACCCAGGGACTGTCTGCCTCAGGGCACATTTCAGTATCGCCTCATCCAAAAGTTGTCTGCTCTTACACCAGAATGAGACCAGATTCCACAGACCCCATAATATGCCAACAGTGTTATTTAGTAGTATTAAACGGTTCACGTAAGGTTGAACAAGGACCTCAGGAGCCTGCATAGTAAAATCATTCACGTCAGTCCTGGGTAGGGAGAGGGAGATGTATTCCCCCATCCCCTCCACAAGATAGCTCCCCCAGCACAGCATGGCCATCAGTGCCAGGACAAAGCACATAGTCACTGTTTGTACTAGCATATTCCCAAGTTCCTTCATCCTCCCAACAAAATAGGTCCCCCAGCACAGTAAAGCCATCAATGCCAGGGCAAAGCACATAGCCATTTCTTCTATCAACATGTTCCGAAGCTCAGCAAAATAAAGAGATAATCAGTGCAGCCAGCAAACTTGGTGACCCACGCAGGAGCTTGCTACTTAATAACTACTATAGCTTTAGCACACAATGCAAAACTGCCGTTGTCTCGAGCCCCATGTTGGGTGCCAAAAAGGACTGTGGTGGGTTGACCTTGGCTGGACGCCAGGTGCCACCAAGCCACTCTATCACCCCCCTCCTCAGCAGGACAGGGGGCAGAAATTAGGATGGATAAAAACCCCCAAAACATGGGTCAAGATAAAGGCAGTTTAATAAAGCAAAAAGCAAAGGCCATGCACAGAAGCAAAGGAAAACAAAAGATTTATTTTCTACTTCCCATCTGCAGGCAATATTCAGCCACTTCCTGGGAAGCAGGGCTTCAGTATGCATAGTGGTATCTCTGGAAGACAAATGTTGGAAAAAATTAATGCCCCCCCCCGCCTTCTTTCTCGTAGCTTTTATTGCTGACCTTTCCTTTTTTCAGTGAGAGAAACTGTACTGTTCAGGCATCACATGCTGTTCTGCATTCTGACTGACATATTTTACACAGCAAAGCACCCAAATCAATATATTTTACCTAATAAGTCACAGTAACTCAGGCTGCTTTTGTGAAACTCCACTCTCTTCCTCTTTTTCTTTGTGGTTTGCTTTCTCTCATGAGCAACTAACTCTTGCAATCATGCGAATCAAGCACTGTCCTGAGAACAGCAGCACTCTTCCCTGCACTATTCTAAAACAAAACCATTTTTTTCTGGCAATCAGGTGAATTCTCATTGACTTTGGTGAATATAAGAAGTACTCTTCATTCAGAAGAACTATAAGTAGCATTTGAGCTTTTTTTTTAATAAAGATATAATAGAAAAAAATAGTAGCAACTGCCACACAGATCCCATACAAGGTCGACCACAGATTGATTGGTGTTAGCAAGTGGTATCACTGTAGTTTCAGTACAAATGCACAAGAATGAATAGTTTCCAGAATCGTCAGATTACCAGATAGAGGAGGTGACTGGAAGCGCCAAAGACAGTGGAAAAGCAATGCTACACTATATATTAACCTGTGAGCAAGCAGACTAGACAAAGATTTGTAATTATTAGCAAAACCAACTTTCTCCTGTTTCTTAATCACTGTTTTAGAAAAACATGAGTTGTGCTTCATTTATTTGTACAACAAACATGATGACTAATTCACACCACTCTTCCATGTACTAACACAAGTTTCTGATATAGATACCAATACAATTTTGTAAACTTCACACCTCTTAGGATTCAACTTTCTGCCACAATTTTGACAATACATGTGTTTAAATCTGTAGTCTCATTGGCATAACGGAACAACTTCAATATTTAAAATGCCTTACTAAACCAAGAATTCAGTCCTAAGTGCCACCTGCCCAAGATAGTATTTAGTAAATAGAATGATAGAATGGTTTTGGTTGGAGGGGACCATAAAGATCATCTAGTTCCAACCCCTCTGCCATGGACAGGGATACCTTCCACTAGATCAGGTTGCTCAAAGCCCCATCCAACCTGGTCTTGAACGCTTCCAGGGAGGGGGCATCCACAACTTCTCTGCGTAACCTGTTCCAGTGTCTCGCTACCTCACAGTAAAGAATTTCTTCCTAATATCTAGTCTAAATCTATCCTCTGTAATACGTTAGTATTAATGAGTATAACACACACATGCAAATGGGAATAAAGATATTTGGTTACTCAGGGACAGATAACTGAAATAGTGATTGTTAAGTATATTTGCAAATTGCAGTTTATTTATTCAGTTAATAAAAGGGAACAGTCTCTATAGCAACTGCTGTATTGTACAGCACTATTTCTATATTGCCTTCTGTAATAAACTGTGAGTGTGTTTTTTCTAAGAGCATTCAGGAAATTTCTTCAGCAGTACAGTTCAGAAGGGAAAACCTACAAGAAATAGAGGTTGGTCAACTGGATCAAACTTTAAGTACTTATCTGAGTTATCAGGACTTCTCAGGCTTTTGAAATTAGACTGGCTATGTCACAATTACAGATTGCCTTAAAACGTTGCCTGTATCTCTGTTCTCATTTTGATGCTTCTCATTCCTTTCCCAGCTGGAAACCAAAACTAAGAGGTGTAGAACATTTCAGAACATTAAAGAAGATTAAAACTAAATTCCCTTAAAAAAATAGCCCAGTTTAGGCATGGATGGACAGTTGGGTGAATGAAAGGGTGAATAGATAGTGTCTATTTTCTTTCTTTCCTTCTTTCTTTTGCTCTTGTTTAATCTTCTAAATATGATGGAAGATCCAGAGAAGAGAAGCATGAGAGGCACAGAACTGCTCTCCCTTAAGCTCAATTAAATAAATTAACAAGCTGGGAAAAGATGGATATCCTTCATCAGAATGACTTTATTGGAGGTTTGGTTGAACTGTATATTCTTAAAAGGATTATCCTGTCTGCATTTGAATTTAATGCAATAATAATTCTGAAGCCTAAAAAATACATATAAGGAGTTGAATAGAAAATTCTAACCAACTAGGGAATGATAGAAAAGTATGCAGAAGGCCAACATTTAATCAATGGAGACAAGAAAACATAATTGGTCAAATCTCTATCCCTTCTGCTTGCAAATGCATAAAAAAGATTGTTTTCTCTTAGGAGGCAGCAATATTAGCTAGCATATGTGCTCTTTAAGACTGACTTGTCTTAAAATGAGGTGAAAAGAGCAAGACAGAAAAAAAAAAAAAAAAAGAACCTGCTTCCACTCAGTCCTGGCAGAATCCAAGCAGGGGATTTCATTCAACATTTGGCTGGAAAGCATATTTATTCCCCCCTTCCTTTTGCCTACCTCCTGCCTGTCTCAGCTCACAGCTGGCTGGAAAATTTTCTGCATCTAGGCAACCTCAATGCAGGTACGCTGGAAGTCTTGGGGACCTGAGGGTTTTGAAAATGTAAATACACAGGCTGTCCATTGGTTTTCAAGGCAACTAAGATCATGTGGACTGTCTTTGCCCTAAAGATCAGAGTTTTTTCAGGTTTTGTGCTTTGTAAGTCAAACACGTAGGTTACCTCAGCATTCTTGGGCTTTATAATATATAGCCACAGGGGCTAGAGAGCAAGGTTTTCTAAAGCCTACACACCTGCAATATCCAGCTATGTTAACATAACTGCAAAATATCAAAGTTCTGATGAAAAGAGAATTGTGTTTCCCAGTGTAGCTCTAGATGTAAATTATGGTATCCAAGAGTTACCCTATTTGTAAGTAAAATTTAAGCAGGGTCTCTGTGTTAAAAGTGATCAACGTAATTGAAAAATGGAAAAATCATGGAAATCCCATTCAAAGAGAAAAATGTACATAGTCATTATTACTTATATGAAAGCCTCTGAAAAAAATTTGTTTTTAAGTGATACACTCTGTATAGATGATTAAAAACAATGTGTCAAAGCAATTTGCACAATTTCAGGTGCACCAGAAATGAAGAATATTGCATCCTGCTGCCGCATGTAGATTTTCTGGCATTAAACAAGCTGTGAGCTAATGATGTAGTCATTCCCTCAGTGGAGTACTAATCCTAGTCCTCCAGATTGCCTGCTGTCGTAAAACCTGTGAGAACTTCATGTCTGTGAGATGCCTCCTTTCTGCCAAAGTTGACGATAACTGACCAGTGGGTTAAAAAATTACAGGATATCATGAACACATACAGAATATGACTCCTTAAAACCCATCTTAAATATATTTAACCTGCTCATATAACCCCAAATCCCTAAATATCATGCTTTATCATGTAGTCCTCTCTTAATCACCTGATCAGTAATTTTCCTTTTGTGAGTTAATTCTAAGAGAAAAAATAGCTTTCTTAAAAAGGTGATTTCTTCCTTTCAATAGCCAGGAAATTAAGACTGATTTAGTTTCTCATCCTTTGAAAGCAGAATGTAAAGGAGGGACACTCAGAAAAAAAAAATTGCATTGTTAAAGTTATGCACTACATTTTTGCAATAGTATGTAGAAGTGACCTAATGAAAATAAGCAATTCTTCAATGAAGCCATAAACAGACTTCAGTGGCCTGCACATAAGAAGGACACAATTTGTAGATGGAAGTAGTACCTTTTATTAGCTCAATTGGATTAGTGGGAAAAAGCAAACAGATTTTTCAAGAACTTTGTCTGCTTTTTTCTAGCAACAGCTTTTTCCAGTCAGTCTAACTAAAAGCACCACCTTTATCTAAAAATCTTCTCCGGGGGAAAAGGTCCTAAAAACTCTTATAGATGCTATCATAGAAGTAGCACACTGAGGGTCACTGTCATGCACTGATCACAGCTAGAACAGCCTTGCAGCTGCCTCTGTAAATGTGACATCTTGAGATGCATCGGGGCAGTCATCCAGAAATACTGAACCCATGCAAAATTATAATACCTGATGAGTTAATGTCAGTTTGAAAAAATAGCCAGGAAGGCCAAGATGAGTGATAAAACCGGTACAATATAAAGGTGCAGGAGACAGTGTAATTACCTAGCCAATTTCTTTATATAAAAGTAGGCCGTTGCACCTCTGACCTACTTCTTGTATAACAGAGACCAACACTTGAACTAGATCGACACTTGCCCTGTGTACGCCTGGATTACCTGTGACCTTTAAATACTTTAGCTATATAATACACTCCTAATCCTTTCCTAAGGCTTAACTTTGTATTTTCTTGGTGTAGTAGTGACATTATTTCTACTAATAAGATATCATATTAAGCAGCATAATCTGGTTTCAGTCTGGCTTCAAAGAACTACCTCAAAGAAAATATGAGTGAAAGATTTTTCTTTGAACAAAATGAAAACTTTTAATTTGTCATTTTTCTCTTTTGTTACCTTTGTTTTAAAATACACAAATATTTCTCCAAGTACTTTCTGAGTTACATAATACACCATGAACCACATTCATAACCTTTACTGTTTCTTTCTCCCCAAGATGATAATTAAAGTAATACAGAAGAACCTGAAATTGCAGCACTGCCTGTGATCAAGACTCGGGAAAGCATATTTTATTGCTCTGAATGAACACAGTTAAATAAAAGAATAAGAGAATTAGAACAGTTTTGGTTGGAAGGGACATTTAAAGGTCATCTAGTCCAACCCTCCTGCAATGAGCAGGGACATCTTCAACTAGATCACGTTGCTCAGAGCCGTGTCAAACCTGACCCTGAGTGTTTCCAGGGATGCGGCATCTACCACCTCTCTGGGCAACCTGTTCCAGTGTTTCACCACCCTCATTGTGAAAAATTTCTTCCTTATATCTAGTCAAAATCTGCCCTCTTTTAGTTTAAAACCATTACCCCATGTTCTATTGCAACAGGTCCTGCTAAAAAGTCTGTCCCCATCTTTCTTATAAGCCCCCTTTAAGTACTTGAGGGCTGCAATAAGGTCTCCCCAGAGCCTTCTCTTCTCCAGGCTGAACAACCCCAACTCTCTCAGCCTTTCTTCATAGGAGAGGTGCTCCATCCCTCTGATCATTTTTGTGGCCCTCCTCTGGACCCGCTCCAACAGGTCCATGTCTTTCCTGTGCTGAGGGCTCCAGAGCTGGACGCAGTACTGCAAGCGGGGTCGCGCCAGAGCAGAGTAGAAGGGCAGAATCACCTCCCTCGACCTGCTGGCCACGCTTCTTTGGATGCAGCCCAGGATACAGTTGGCCTTCTGGGCTGCAAGCGCACATTGCCGGCTCATGTCCAGCTTTTCATCCCCCCGGACGCCCAAGTCCTTCATGGCAGGGCTGCTCTCAATCCCTTCATCCCCCAGCCTGTACGGATAGCAGGCATTGCCCCGACCCAGGTGCAGGACCCTGCACTTGGCCTTGTTGAACCTCATGAGGTTCACATGGGCCAGTTCCTCGAGCTTGTCCAGGTAGCTTTGGATGGCATCCCGTCCCTCAGGCATGTCAACCGCACCACTCAGCTTGGTGTCATCTGCAAACTTGCTGAGGGTGCACTCTACCCACTGTCTATATCACTGATGAAGATATTAAAGAGTACTGGTCCCAATATGGACCCCTGAGGGACACCACTCACTACCGATCTCCATCTGGACATTGAGCCGTTGACCACTACACTCTGGATGTGACCATCCGGCCAATTCCTCATCCATCAAACAGTCCACCCATCAAATCCATATATCTCTAATTCAGAAAGAAGGATGTTGTGGGGGACCGTGTCAAAGGCCTTACAGAAGTCCAGATAGATGACATCGGTAGCTCTTCCCTTGTCCACTGATGAGGTCACTCCATCATAGAAGGCCACTAGGTTGGTCAGGCAGGACTTGCCCTTGGTGAAGCCATGCTGGCTGTCTCGAATCACCTCCCTATCCTCCATCCTGCCTTAGGATAGCTTCTAGGAGGATCTGTTCCATGATCTTCCCAGGCACAGAGGTGAGGCTGACAGGTCAATAGTTCCCAGGGTCCTCCTTGCTACCTTTTTTAAAAATGGGTGCAATGTTTCCCTTTTTTCCAGTCTCCAGGGTCTCCACCTGACTGCCTTGACTTTTCCAATATCATGGAGAGTGGCTTGGCAACTACATCAGCCAATTCCCTCAGGACTCTGGGATGCATCTCATCAGGTCCCATAGACTTGTGCATGTTCAAGTTCCTCAGATGGTCTCATACCTGATCTTCTCTGACAGTGGGAGGGACTTTGCTCCTCCAGTCCCCGTCTTGCAGTCCATCCCCTCGAGAGGTATGGGAAGAGACATTGCCAGTGAAGACTGAGGAAAAGAACTCGTTCAATACCTCAGCCTTATCCTCATCCATTGTTACCAGTCTGCCAGTCGTGCTCATCAAGGGGGGTACGCTTTCTTTGACCTTTCTTTTCTGGCTAACATACCTATAGAAGCCCTTCTTATTATTCTTTGCATCCCTTGCCAAGTTCACCTTGGCCTTCCTCACCCCATCCCTACACAACCGGGAAGAAGTTATCCTCAGTGCATTCCAGGAGTCTCCTGGATTGCCTACAGCTCGCCATGCTACTTCTCCATTCAGCAGATGTCAGGGTGGTTGAATTCCCCCAGCAGGAGGAGAGCCTGTGAGTGTGATGCCTCCTGTACCTGGAGTAAGAGGGCTTCATCAATAGACTCCCCTTGATCGGGCATCCTGTAGTAGACATCAACCACAAATTTCCCTTTGTTGCCTCGGTCTCTGATTCTTACCCATAAGCTTTCAACCTGCTCGTGGCTATTCTTCAGAGACAGCTCTTCACACTCTATCCATTTCTTGATGTAGAGGGCAATGTCTCTGCCCCTCCTTCCTCGCCTGTCCCTTCTGAACAGCCTGTAGTCATCGATAGCTGCACTCCAGTCATGGGATTTGTCTCACCAAGTTTCAGTAATGGCAACCAGGTCGTAGCTTTCTAACAGCATAGTGGCTTCCAGCTCTTCCTGTTTGTTGCCCATGTTGCGTGCATTGGTATAGAGGCACTTCATATGGGCTGCCGGCCATGTCACCTTCTTAGAGGAACACCCCTTAGTTCCTTTGAAGTGTTTCTATGGTGCAACAGGCTGAGTGGCCTCGCTAGCACCCTGTCCCTCTAACCTTGACTTTCATCCCACAGCTTGTCATGAGTAAGCCTGATATTATCCCCCTCCCCCCTTCAAGTCTAGTTCAAAGCCCTGTCAATAAGCCCCGCTAGCTTGTGGGCAAAAACCCTCTTCCCCTTTTGAGAAAGGTTAATCCCATCTGATGCCAGTAAGCCAGGTGCCATGTAGGCCATCCTATTGTCAAAAAACCCGAAACTGTGGTTGTGACACCAGTCACGGAGCCATGTGTTAATAGACTGGGCCTTTCTGTGTTGCTGCCTGCAACTGGAAGGAGAGAGAAAAAAATAACCTGTGCTCCAGATCCCCTAACCAACCGTCCCAAGGCCCTGAAATCTCTTTTGGTCGCCCTTCAGCTATGTGTTGCAGCTTCAGAGCAGTAGTGGGTAATAGTTCAAGGGTCACACCAGGCTGGGAAGTTTCCTAGTGATGCCATTAACCTGGGCCCCAGGGATGCAGCAGATTTCCCTGAGAAGGGTCTGTCCGGAATATTGGACCCTCTGTTCCCCTCAGAAGGGAGTCGCCTACAACTATAACCCATCTTTTCTTCCTCGTGGGGGTGGTTGTGATACAGGAGGTAGGCCTTTCTGACATTGGCAACACCTCTGGTATAGCTGGAAAGCAAAAGAAAACAAAAGATTTATTCTCTATTTCCCATCAGCAGGTGATATTCAGCCACTTCTCAGGAAGCAGGGCTTTAGTATGCATAATGGTTGCTCTGGAAGACAAACATCGGAAAATGAATGCCCCCCCTCCTTTCTCTTAGCTTTTATTGCTAAGCTGACCTCATATGGTATGGATTATCCCTTTGGCCACTTTGGGTCAGCTGTCCTGGCTATGTCCCCTCCCAAGGTCTTGCCCATCCCCAGCCTACTGGTGGGGGGAAATGTTGGAGAGACAGCTTTGATGCTGTGTGAGCACTGCCCAGCAGTAGCCAAAACACTGGTGTGTTATCAACACCATTCTAGCTACCAATACAAAGCACAGCACTATGAGGGCTGCTATGGGGAAAATTAACTCCATCTCAGCCAGACCCAATACAGTATGTAAGGAGAATGGATATTAAAAAATGTGCATGAAGTTTTTCTAATAATGACACAGAATCGGAATTTGATCAATTCACCTCATGTAAATAGACTTTCATTACATAGACTTCTATTTATTTGGGGTTTTAAATATGACTTTTAGACTACTGGGAGAAGGTAATTCCAAAAATTCCAGAATCTCTTGAGTAGGCAACTATTTGAAAATTGGAGACTACAAAGTTGTAGCTGTGTAACAATCACACGTGATAGAATCAAACATTTGTTTCAAAACCTGTAATTCTAACTGACGTACAGAATATTAAAGACTGAGTAAGGAACAAAGACAATGAAAGTTTCAACAACTCCTCACGCAAAATTAATAGGCAACCTTGAATGGACATTAGAGATTAATAAAGAAAATTTTTACTTGCACCTGTAGTGTCACATTTGTACGTGACAAAGCTGCCCAATCTGTTTTCCTTGTTCAAGATGAGTGAAATGGGGAAAAAAAAAGGCAGCAAACAAAAAGCTTGAATGCTGGGAATCGGCATTCTCACTCTGACACTCAGAACTCTAAGCTGTTATTACTGCCCCCAAAAGAAACACTGAAAAATCATTTCTAAGTTCTCACAAGCTATTTTTTCCCCACACTCTTTGCTGGCTGAAACCATATTAGTTTTAAAGGGGTGAGACTCACACATATGTGCCTGCATAGAGATGACTATATGTTACCACACAGGCACATATGCTTCACATTTTATTTAGAGTTGGATGGCACTAAAATTAGATGTCAGTTGCCCAAGCATTCATATCATCAGAATGACAGCTGGAGTAAAGGAATTGCTGGTGCTGTTTAATTGTTTACAACAAGAGGCATTTAATAAAAAGAAATGAAGATCCTCTGCTCTCAGCAGTGTATAAAGGTATTACAAGATTCTCCATGATTTACGTTTTCCAATATTTTGTTAATTGTTGTTCTACTTCTGAGTTAGCTGGTTGCATCTAATTTCATGGTTGAATTCCTAATATAATTAACTTCTGAGCTTTACTGGTAGATATCATGGTGAATTAAAAAACCCAATAGCTTGTTAAAAGGGGAATGGATGCATAGTCCATTGAAGTAGAAATTACCCTTTGACTGTGGACCTAAGCCCAAGGGAAGCAGCATCTAAGCCACCAGGAATGCTGATAACTTGCTACCTTCCAACTGCCTCCCTCCAGTACTGGCCTGAAAGCAATCACCTGCATGTTGCCTACTACAGTTTTGCAATCTTAGTATTAAAGAAGGCCGTTCTATTTTGTCGGTTTATTTATGATTTCACCAACTGTAAAACAGCTACATTATATTTTAAAATATTCATCAGCAATTCATTTTTGCCCAGAAAACTCCCCACTGGATCCCACAGGTTGACCTACTGCCAACACTTTGAATCACTGCTTGTCCTGTAAACAACTTTCCTCCGTTAAATCAATAGTGCTCTGTCCTGGTTTCGGCTGGGATGGAGTTGTTTTTTTTCTTTCCGATAGCTGGTATAGTGCTGTGCTTTGGAGTTGGTATGAGAATGATGTTGATAACATACTGAAGTTTTAGTTGTGGCTAAGTAGTTGTAGTGCTTATACTCAGTCAAGGACTTTTCAGATTCTCATGCTCTGCCAGTTAGGAGGTGCACAAGAAGCTGGGAGGGGGCACAGCCAGGACAGTTGACCCAGACTGGCCAAAGGGATATTCCCTACCATATAACATCATGCCTAGTACATAAACTGGAGGTAGCTGGGGGGCGGGAACTGCTGCTCGGGGATGGGCTATCAATCACTGGGTGGTGAGCAATTGCTGTATTGGGCATCACTTGTTCTTGTACATTCCTTTGTCAGTACTATCATCATCATCATCATCATCATCATCATCATCAACATCAACATCAACATCATCATCATCACTTTTGTTTCCTTCTCTCTTGTTGTCCTATTAAACTTTTTTTATCTCAACCCACGAGTTTTTCCCAGTTCTCTCCCCCATCCCACTGAGGGAGTGGGGGAGTGAGCGAGCAGCTGCATGGTGCTTAATTGCCGGCTGGGGCTAAACCACGACAGTCCTTTTTGGTGCCCGAACAGGGACACGAAGGGCTTGAGATAATAATGGTTGCAGGTCACGATATCAGTTTATTTGATTTGCATCATGCTCTTGTCTTTGCCGTACATGTTAAAGATCAGTGTTGGTTTCTGCAGGCTGCTGTACTCTGCAAAGATTAGTAATGTCTTGCCTGCGAGTTTTGTTTTTAGGACACTGACCTTGAGCTTAATGTGGTATCTAAGCTCTGTACTGAAGCCATTACTGTATTTCGGGTACTATCTTGTGGAGACAACTAGCAATTATACTTCTGCCTCCGAAAGGCTTTTTATGGAGGAAATGCAGAATGGAACCTTTGCTATCCTCTATCATAATGTTTCCTCCTTCATCACAGTAACTTTTCAGTATTTTGAACACCCTTGGGTAGTTAAAATTGGTACTTCTGGGGAACATTGTTTCGGTTTTGTCTAAGGCTAGCAAGCAATTTAAGAATATCACCCAGAGATCTGCCCCGAGGCTGGATAGTTATGAATGGCAGGGTGTGTGGAACAGCATGGGCAAACGCCTAGGGCAGTGGGCACCTCCGGTGTTTTGGAACTTTACTCCCAAACAAGTGCAGAATCCTGATAAACTAGCAGAATATTTGGAAGTATGCTGTTGGCCTGGCAGCTCCAAGGAGACACAAATCATTGCAATGTGCTGGGGCCTGGCCCATGCCTACCAAGCTCTATTTAACACTGTTCAAAGGGGAGAGAGGCTCTCTGGATCTGATGACAATGCAACGGGCACTGCGGCCACTCTAACCCCCACAACGGGCACTGCAACTACTCCAACACCTGCGACGGGCACTATGACTACTACAACCGCTGTGACAGGCAATGTAGCTACTAAGACTCTTGCAACAGGCAATACGCGTACTCCGACCCCTGTGACAGGCGCTGTAGCTGAACCAGAGAATCAGCCCGCGCTGGCACCAGTTGCCCCTGTACAAAAGAAAAAAGTTGGAAGCGGAAGTCACCTCGTTTAGTAAGGGACAAAGAAGCTTTTTTCCAAGAGGGAGCCAGAGGAAGAAACTGAGGAGGCAGAGTACTCCAAAGCAGGGCCATTACGAGGACAGAAGAGGGAAGAGAGCGGGTCACTGCTTGAAGAGGAGGAAGAAAAAGAACCCATAAAAGAGGCAGTAATTACCCGATCTCTATCCCTGAGTGAATTGCGAGATATGCGAAAGGATTTCTGCCGACGTTCAGGTGAGCACATTGTCACCTGGTTGCTCCGATGCTGGGATAACGGGGCCAGTAGCTGGACATTAGAGGGTAGGGAAGCCAAGCAGCTGGGATCCCTTTCTAGGGAAGGGGGCATTGACAAAGCTATTGGAAAAGGTGCACAAGTCCTCAGCCTCTGGAAGCAACTCCTGTCAGGTGTGAAGGAAAGGTATCCCTTCAAGGAAGATGTTCCATGTCACCCAGGGAAGTGGACCCCCATGGATGTCATGGTTTAGCCCCAGCCAGCAACTAAGCACCACGCAGCCGCTCACTCACTTCCCCACGGTGGGACAGGGGAGAGAATTGGAAGAGAAAAAGTGAGGAAAGTCATGGTTTGAGATAAAGACAGTTTAATAGGTAAAGCAAAAGCCGCGCATGAAAGCAAAGCAGAACAAGGAATTCATTCACTACTCCCCATGGGCAGGCAGGTGTTCAGCCATCTCCAGGGAAGCAGGGCTCCATCACACATAATGGTTTCTTGGGAAGACAGACGCCATAACTCTGAACGTCCCTCCACCCCTTCCTTCTTCTTCGTCCCAGCTTTATATACTGAGCATGATGTCATATGGTATGGAATATCTCTTTGGTCAGCCTGGGTCAGCTGTCTCAGCTGTGTCCCCTCCCAGCTTCCCGTGCACCCCCAGCCTTCTTGCTAGCAGGCCAGCATGAGAAGCTGGACTGTCCTTGACTACTTAACAACAACTCAAAACATCAACATATTATCAACATTTTCTCATCCCAAACCCAAAACATAGCCTCACACTAGCTTCTATGAAGAAAATTAACTCTACCCTGGCTGAAACCAGGGCAATAAAGGTATCCAGTACCCTGAAGGAATTAGCTGTGCTGGAGGTGATTTATGGTGACTTGGACAATGGGCAATCATCCAAAGATCCAGATGAAGTCAATTGCACGCGACCTATGTGGCAGAAGTTTGTACGGAGTGCACCATCATCATATGCCAACTCATTAGCAGTAATGGCCTGGAAAGACGGAGAGGGACAAACAGTGGATGAATTGGCTGGCCAACTCTCGCAATACGAAGAAAGTCTCTCTTCCTCCCTACGGGCCTGCATCTCTGCTGTAGAGAAACTGTCCCGGGAGTTCCAGCAATTCAAGGAGGATATGCCCTACCCTCCACCCGTACGGACCAGTATCTCAGCTATTAGGAGTAAGCGTTCTTCTGCTCAAGAGAGAGGATATAGAGGATACACACCGCGAGCCACCCTGTGGTTTCAATTGGGTGACTACGGAGAGGACATGAGGAGGTGGGATGGAAAACCTACCTCGACCCTAGAGGCACGAGTACGCGAGCTGCAAGGAAAAACAATTACAAAAGGGGGTTTGGGTTCCTCCAGAAAAATCGTCGCTCCACTTTCCAGTGGGCAGTTCCCCAGAAAGAATAGAAGAGCTGATCTCACCTCTGATCCTCTTGAAGGGACTTCTGATTCCTATTTACAAGAAGTGGGTAACGAGTACTATGACCAGGACTAGAGGGGCCCTGCCTCCAGCCAGGCGGAGGAGAGGGACAACCAAGTTTATTGGACTGTGTGGATTAGATGGCCTGGCACATCAGACCCACAGGAATATAAGGCTTTAGTGGACACTGGTGCACAATGTACCCTAATGCCATCAAGCCATATAGGGGCAGAACCCATCTGCATTTCTGGAGTGACAGGGGAATCCCAACAGCTGACTGTACTGGAGGCTGAAGTGAGCCTAAACTGTGAATGAGTGGCAGAAGCACCCCATTGTGACTGGCACAGAAGCTCCGTGCATCCTGGGCATAGACTACCTCAAGGACCCAAAAAGGTACCGGTGGGCTTTTGGTATAGCTGCCTTGGAGACAGAAGAAATTAAACAGCTGTCCACCTTGCCTGGTCTCTCAGAGGACCCTTCTGTGGTGGGGTTGCTCAGGGTCAAAGAACAACAGGTGCCGATCGCTACCACAACAGTGCACCGGTGGCAATATCGCACCAACAGAGACTCCCTGATTTCCATACATACGCTGATCTGTTGACTGGAGAACCAAGGAGTGATCAGCAAGACTCGCTCACCCTTTAACAGCCCCATATGGCCAGTGCAAAAGTTTAATGGAGAGTGGAGACTGACAGTAGACTACCGTGGCCTGAATGAAGTCACACCACCACTGAGTGCTGCCGTGCCGGACATGCTAGAACTTCAATATGAACTGGAGTCAAAGGCAGCCAAGGGGTACGCCACCACTGATATCGCTGACACATTTTTCTCAATCCCTTTGGCAGCAGAGTGCAGGCCACAGTTTGCTTTCACTTGGAGGGGTGACCAATACACCTGGAATTGACTGCCCTAGGGGTGGAAACACAGCCCTACCATTTGCCATGGGCTGATCCAGACTGCACTGGAACAGGGTGAAGCTCCAGAGCACCTGCAATACATTGATCACATCATCGTCTGGGGCAACACATCAGAAGAAGTTTTCGAGAAAGGGAAGGAAACAGTTCAAATCCTTCTGAAAGCTGGTTTTGCCATAAAACAAAGTAAGGTCAAAGGACCTGCACAAGAGATCCAGTTTTTAGGAATAAAATGGCAAGATGGACGTCGACAGATCCCAACGGATGTGATCAACAAAATAACAGCTATGTCTCCACCAACTAGCAAAAAAGAAACACAACCTTTCTTGGGCATTGTGGGTTTCTGGAGAATGCATATTCCAAATTACAGTCTGATTGTAAGCCCTCTCTATCAAGTGACCCAGAAGAAGAACGATTTTAAATGGGGCCCTGAGCAATGACAAGCCTTCGAACAAATTATAAATAACCTGTCCTCCAGATCCCCTAACCAACCGTCCCAAGGCCCTGAAATCTCTTTTGGTCGCCCTTCAGCTATGTGTTGCAGCTTCATGGTGCAGCTTTATGACACCAAGTTGGGTGGGAGTGTTGATCTGCTGGAGGGTAGGAGGGCTCTGCAGAGGGATCTGGACAGGCTGGATCGATGGGCAGAGGCCAACTGTATGAGGTTTAATAAGGCCAAGTGCAGGGTCCTGCACTTTGGTTACAACAACCCCATGCAACGCTACAGGCTTGGGGAGGAGTGGCTGGAGAGCAGCCTGGCAGAAAGGGACCTGGGGGTGCTGGTTGACAGCCGGCTGATTATGAGCTGGCAGTGTGCCCAGGTGGCCAAGAAGGCCAACAGCGTCCTGGCCTGTATCAGAAATAGTGTGGCCAGCAGGAGTAGGGAAGTGATTGTGCCCCTGTACTCGGCACTGGTGAGGCCGCACCTTGAATCCTGTGTTCAGTTTTGGGCCCCTCACTACAAGAAGGATGTTGAGGTGCTTGAGCGTGTCCAGAGAAGGGCAACAAAGCTGGTGAGGGGTCTGGAGCACAAGTCTTATGAGGAGCGGCTGAGGCAACTGGGGTTGTTTAGTCTGGAGAAGAGGAGGCTGAGAGGAGACCTTATTCGCTCTCTACAACTACCTGAAAGGGGGTTGTGGCGACGAGGGTGTTGGTCTCTTCTCCCACGGAGCTAGTTATAGGACAAGAGGAAATGGCCTCAAGTTGCACCAGGGGAGGTTTAGATTGGATATTAGGAAAAATTTCTTCACCGAGAGGGTGGTCAGGCATTGGAACAGGCTGCCCAGGGAGGTGGTGGAGTCGCCATCTCTGGAAGTGTTCAAAAAACATGTGGATGTGGCGCTTCAGGACATGGTTTAGGGGACATGGTGGTGCTGGATTAATGGTTGGACTTGATGATCTTATAGGTCCTTTCCAACCTTGTGATTCTGTGATTCTGTGATTCAGAGCAATAGTGGGTAATAGTTCAAGGGTCACACCAGGCTGGGAAGTTTCCTAGTGATGCCATTAGCCTGGGCCCCAGGGATGCAGCAGATTTCCCTGAGAAGGGTCTGTCCGGAATATTGGACCCTCTGTTCCCCTCAGAAGGGAGTTGCCTACAACTATAACCCATCTTTTCTTCCTCGTGGGGGTGGTTGTGATACAGGAGGTAGGCCTTTCTGACATTGGCAACACCTCTGGTATAGCTGGATCGTCATCTACGTCATTCATGGACGGGCCTTCCACATCCAGAGTCTCATACCTGTTGTGCAGAGGCACCTGGGGAGGCAAGGTGGGCAAGGAGGAAGTTCGCCTGCTGCCCCAAGCATGGACTTGCCTCCATTCACTCCTTTCCTTTAAGCTACTGCCTTCAGCCTGGCAGGGGGATGATACAGGACCCCCTTGATCTTGTTTTTTTTTTCTGGTGGCTGTTCCTTTTTCTGTCTCAGGGACAGCAGAGCATGGTTCCACGAGTCCATCTCTTTCTCAGACTCCCTGATTGGGTCAACAACTGACTACAACCCCCATTCCCCACTCCCCTGTGCCCCTCAGCGGAAGGAGGTAGAGAAATCATGAGTGAAGCTGAGTCTGAGAAGAAGGGAGGGGTGGGAGGAAGGTGTTTTAAGATTTGTTCTTATTTCTCATTATCCTACTCTGGTGTTAACTGGCAATAAAGTAAACCAATTTCTGCAAGTTGAGTCTGTTTTGCCTGTGACAGTAACTGGTGAGTGATCTCTCCTTTTCCTTATCTTGACCCACAAGTGTTTAGTTATATTTTCTCTCCCCTGTCCAGTTGAGGAGAGGGAGTGATAGAGCGGCTTGGTGGGCACCTGGCAGCCATCCAAGGTCAACCCACCACAGCAGGATGTTTTTTTAGCTATATTAGTACCTTCATTAGGCAACTCAGCCTGAGCAAGTAAGGTGTGTGTATACGTGGATATATCCTGATACAGATTATATATTAAGAAAGGCAGGCAGAAGATGGCCTATGAAACTATTTATATGTGTTACTGATCACTTGTCTTTTTTTTTTCAGTTTCCTTTTTGTTTACTTCATCTGCCCCACTTCTCAGCTTTCACTCCAGACCTTTTCTCCAGGTTCTGTGCTCCCATGCTCTCACTTCTTCAGGAATTTCAGTTTCTTGATCTGTTTTTGAAAGTCAGCCTTCCTGCCTCCTTTTTTCCCTTTCTTCTAGTTCCTTTGTATTTTTTTTTTTCCTCCCATTCTCTTTCTTAATACTCTACCTAGGTCTATTTTCTCCTTCTTCCTGATCGTGACTGCAGTTGAACTTTTCACTCTCCCAGCCTGTGCTTCCCCACCAGCATCTAGGTATGACTTCCAGTCAATTTTCGCTTTGTTTAGTAATTTCCTTCCTCTGCCTCCTGGACATGCAAGACAGAGTTATTCACTTTCAGAAACAGAAAACAAGCTAGTCTACTGAAAAGTCCCTGAGCAAGGCAAGAGAAGTAATAGTTGTTGCCAGCTTTCCAGTATCAGCCAAGACTGCAGTAACAGTCTCATATGGAGCTGAGAATGTAGTCTGGGACTCCTCGTGTGATGCTACCATACTGCAATCAGTGGGAGCAGAGAATAACTTTCCCTTGGAAGGGAAGTGGTGGCTGAAACTTTACTGAGAAATTAAGTAAGTTCCTTGTTACCTATTTAGGTGAGAAGGAAAACAGGGTCTTCCTCATCCTTTAGAAAGACAGTCAACTGGAATCTCTTTTTTAATATTTATTCTCTTATACGGAATATACCAGGATAGCCTGGGCTTACTTCTCTTGACTTAATGACTGAGCAGGATTCACTGATCCTGAATGCCAATGACACTTATCTGGTAGTTCACACCTTGCAGTGTTGTTGCTTGAGATAATTTTTGGATTCAGGCAAACAGTATCATGTCTTGCATCAAATTTTCCATGTGTTTATACAAGCAAGACTAGTTTATGGGGAGTTTTTAAGCTCTGATTTTGATGTCATGTGAGGAGATAGTATTGTTCTATTGCACCAGTAGCACCCATGTCTTTGCCTGCACTGGGTGGGAGTCATAGCCAGATTGCTCCTCCTTTCTATAAGTAGGAGTCTCCCAGACATTACAAATCTTTGTGCTCTTTTCCTCCCATCTTTTCTGGTTTCCATTCCTGACACGTATTCCTGTACATTTCAAGTTTCATGCAGCCATGAAGAAGTCTGCTCTTGATCTCTGATCGGTCTCCTCCTGTCTTAATCCAGCCCATTTATGCTTAGCCATGGAGTCCATACATGGTGCAGTGGTTCAGGCATGCTAAAACACTCATAAGAAGGGGAAATATGGCAATCAGAGAGGGTGAGGGAGAGTGAGGCAGTACAGTGAAAAGTGATGGAAGGGGAGTGTCATTCTATTTCCATCGCTTATAAGTAATTCTCAGATAAAATGTTCTTGGTGGAATCATATCCCCACTGAATTAAATTGGAGTTTAGTGATTGACTTCAAAGATGTAGCATCTTATTCTTCATTCACTCTATCTTTAACCCAATAATTCTGAAATTAAATCTGCATTAAATTATAGTTATATAATGTTAAATATTTTTGTATCTCCTTGATTCATTCTAGAGGAAAAAAGATATTATACTTATCTAAGTATAGAGATGTGATGCTATTGAGACCAAGGTTAAAGAGAATCACTGTACTGCTTTGTTAAGAGTCAATGTTTATTTCTGCTTACAGACACTTCTGTTTCCACCTTGCCATTATATAGTGACACTTTCTTGTGGGATTGTCAGAAGATACCATAAGTCTGTCCTAGGAGTAGCACAAGGAAGCAATTTTGCCCTGGCTTTTCTTTTTTTTTTTTTTTTAATGGAAAATAAGACATTGCTGGAGATAACAGCTTTCTGCTTCCCAGGTGCCTGGTGAGACATTTTGCTTCACATTATTTTTCCAAGTTCCATTGGATTTATTTTGAAAATATGTAATTTCTCTGGGAAAGGCGGTTATTTCTTCACTTCAGATCATGCCCATGCCTCTTAATTGCCTCAGTAGCTAACGTCTTCCCTTCAAAGGGAGAGTCCCACCTCCTTCCCAGATGCAAGGGGACTGATTTAAAGGATCCATTATGGTTTTGATGCTTATACTGTGGAATTAGCTGAACTTTCCCATCATGTCTGCAAGCAGGATATCAGATGGTGGGGATGGGAGGAGAAAGAAGGATTTTGTCTGAACTGTGGACAAGCATATCTGAACTTGCTGCCCAGAGAGCAGACTACATGGGATTTATGAGATATGTAAGTATGAGACAGCAGATGCATGGAAGGTTGAAAGAGCAACATCCAGCAGGAGTGCAAGGGGCCTCAGTCAGGAGGTGAGAGCACTGGTAGGTGGGATATCTCCTTTATATCAGTCATGAAAGATTGTCTTGGTGTAAGAAATGCTAGGGATGCTCTCTGACACTGAAATAATATTTAGCTTTCCAAAGCAGTTAGGTGACTGCTTGGTTGTATTTTTCTTTTATTTCTTCTCTGTGCGCTTATACACAGATGATCATATATGCTCTTCCTGTCATGTTTGGGTTGCTAACTCAGTAGATGTTGCCTGCCTGAGCCCCTCTTCATGACTAATACCGATTAGTCACAGTTCTTCAGTACACTGTTAAATCTGTATCACAACTGACCATGTTAATTTTCCTAAGACAAAGTAAGATCTCCAAGAACTAGCTTGAAACAATTTGAAATTCTTGAAATTCTTTAAGGAATTGTTCATTTTTTTTATTTAAAGCAAGTAGGACATTTATAGCTTTTTGGTACTAATACTTTCATGTACATGTGCTCATAGCTGGCTCTGTAAATATAAATATTCTTGGTGGGAGATGCCCATAAGGCCTGTAGCAGTCTTAGGAAAATAGTAGTGTTTTCTGCATATAAGGGTCTACTGTATATGCATTTCTTTGAAGGGCAGGAATGTATGCCTCAGTGTTTATATGATGAATTAAATTCTGGGAAGGAAATTTTCCTGTTGATTTCAGCTAGCCCTGCAGCTAACTGTAATGTGCGTTTATATTACCACTGCAGTTGTTCCAATCAGAAAGATGTTATTGGTGTAATATTTGAAAATACAGGGCTAAACTTTCTGCTTGCATAACTTTTATCACTTAATACAGTTACTGTAGCAGCTAATCTTGTTGTCAGACAGTGTATTTCCTATTTAATTTTTATCTTCCTGTCAGCTTTTAAGCCAAGGGAAATAATAAATAACGTGAAAATCACCTCAAGAAGACAACCTTTGTCCTCAGCAATACAAATCAGTATTGCACTCTTGTTTCAATCACTTAAGAGGTGAAAATGTAATGAAAAGATTAAAAAATTAGGCACAGAAAGAAACACAGAAAAGTCCAATAAGAGCATAAAGAACTTATTTGTGAAGAAAGCAGAAAGTCTTTTCTCAGTGCCCATCATAATGTATGTATTTGCTGACCATTATTATGTTTCCTTCCCATTTAGGAGATTGTCAACTTCAACTGTCGGAAGCTGGTTGCTACAATGCCTCTTTTTGCTAATGCAGACCCAAATTTTGTGACTGCCATGCTAAGCAAACTGCGATTTGAGGTGTTTCAACCTGGCGATTATATTATCCGAGAAGGGGCTGTGGGTAAAAAGATGTATTTCATTCAGCATGGTGTTGCTGGGGTCATCACCAAATCCAACAAGGAGCTGAAACTGACAGATGGCTCTTACTTTGGGGGTGAGTAGGAAAAAATTAATTATAACATTGGAGTGAATGCACTAGAATAAAACATGTGCAGATATCAGACATAGAACCATCAGAATAAGTCTACTGAGTGTCTTTTCCCTAGACAATTCCAATTGCAGTGAAGAGTGCACAAAATATTTCTGAATAAGACATTTAGAGTCTGCTTACTGTTGCAAGGATAGCTATTGAAGATACAGAATGACCTTCCTGAATTTTCAAGTTATTTTGAATTGAGCACTGTTATTTAACAGACAGTATTTCAATAAAAATATAATAATTTGCATAGTACTTTTATAGCTATTTAAAGGTAAAATAAGTAGGATTGTTCTTCTTTAAAAAGGGATACAAATTTTGAGTCATAGATGTAAAGTACTTCTAAAAGGTAAACATCAATCTAAGAATTACAAAATTAGACAGTGGATAAAAGACCATTATTTATATGGGATATTTTGGCATTCTTCAAGAATATTTCAGGTTGTTATTAGTGCTTTTTTATGGAATTTTAGCACACAGCAAAGTTTATCTTTCCAGTACATACTATGGGAAACTTGACTCCCTATTTGACTAGATAGCTCTCTAACAGATGTATATTAATAAAAGAGACACATGAATTTTAATCTAAATTAAATTCATGTGGTAATCCTAATGAAAAATAAGTTTTTATTTAGATGAAGGCATCTGAATTCTTATATTTGGACTAAAACAATCCTTTTTTTTTCCATATAATAATTGACCGGTATGAAAATGTTGTTCCTTGTGACAGTAAATTGTCTTTGTGCAATAGACTAGGTGTCTGCTTCTGTGAGTAGCAGCAAGGCTGTTTTCCAGAAGCTGACTGAACATTTACCAGGGGAGGTGCCTTGCTTGACCTGCTGTATACAAACAGAGAAGGACTGGTGGGAGATGTGGTGGTCAGAGGCCGTCTTGGGCTTAGCGACCATGACATGATAGAATTCTCAAATCTGAGTGAAGTAAGGAGAGGGGTCAGCAAAACTGCTACCATGGAATTCCGGAGGGCAGACTTTGGCCTGTTCAGGTCACTGGTTGAGAGAGTCCCTTGGGAGACAGTCCTGAAGGGCAAAGGGGTCCAGGAAGGCTGGACAGTCTTCAAAAAGGAAGTCTTAAAGGCACAGGAGCAGATGGTCCCCATGTGCCGCAGGAAGAGCTGGTGGGGGAAGATGACCGGCCTGGCTGAATAGGGAGATTTTGCTGGGACTCAGGGAAAAGAGGAGAGTTTATCACCTCTGGAAGAAGGGGCAGGCAACTCACGAAGAGTACAGGGATCTCGTTAGGTCATGCAGAGACAAAATTAGAAAGGCAAAAGCCCAGCTAGAGCTCAATCTGGCCACAGTTGTAAAGGATAACAAAAAATGCCTCTACAAATATCTTAACAACAAAAAGAGAGGCAAGGAGAATCTCCATCCCCTACTGGATATGGCGGGGAACATTGTCTCCAAGGACGAGGACAAGGATGAAGAACTTAATGCCTTCTTTGCCTCAGTCTTTAATAGCCAGTCCAGGTATCCGCAGGGTATTCAGCCCCCTGAGCGGGAAGACGGGGATGGAGAGCACAATAACCCCCCCATAATCCAGGAGGAAGCAGTTAAGGACCTGTTAAGCCACCTGGACACTCAGAAGTCTATGGGGCCTGATGGGATCCACCCGAGAGTCCTGAGGGAGCTGGCAGGGGAGCTTGCCAAGCCTCTCTCCAAAATTTATCAGCAGTCCTGGTTAACAGGGGAGGTCCCAGAAGACTGGAGGCTTGCCAATGTGACGCCCGTCTACAAGAAAGGCCGGAAGGAGGATCCTGGGAACTACAGGCCTGTCAGCCTGACCTCTGTACCGAGGAAGATCATGGAGCAGTTCGTCTTGAGGGTGCTCACGGGGCATGTGCAGGACAACCAAGGGATCAGGCCCAGCCAGCATGGGTTCATGAAAGGCAGGTCCTGCTTGACCAACCTGATCTCCTTCTATGACCAGGTGACCCGCCTAGTGGATGAGGGAAAGGCTGTGGATGTTGTCTACCTGGACTTTAGTAAAGCCTTTGACAGCATCTCCCACAGCATTCTCCTGGAGAAACTGGCGGCTCGTGGCTTAGACAGGTTTATTCTTCGCTGGGTAATGAACTGGCTGGCTGGCTGAGCCCAGAGAGTTGTGGTGAATGGCGTTAAATCCGGCTGGCGGCCGGTCACGAGTGGTGTTCCCCAGGGCTCAGTTCTGGGGCCAGTCTTGTTCAATATCTTTATTGATGATCCGGATGAGGGGATCGAGTGCTCCCTCAGTAAGTTTGCAGATGACACCAAGTTGGGTGGGAGTGTTGATCTGCTGGAGGGTAGGAGGGCTCTGCAGAGGGATCTGGACAGGCTGGATCGATGGGCAGAGGCCAACTGTATGAGGTTTAATAAGGCCAAGTGCCGGGTCCTGCACTTCGGCCACAACAACCCCATGCAACGCTACAGGCTTGGGGAGGAGTGGCTGGAGAGCTGCCTGGCAGAAAGGGACCTGGGGGTGCCCAGGTGGCCAAGAAGGCCAACAGCATCCTGTCCTGTATCAGAAATAGTGTGGCCAGCAGGAGTAGGGAAGTGATCGTGCCCCTGTACTTGGCACTGGTGAGGCCGCACCTTGAATCCTGTGTTCGCTTTGGGGCCCCTCACTACAAGAAGGATGCTGAGGTGCTTGAGCGTGTCCAGAGAAGGGCAATGAAGCTGGTGAGGGATCTGGAGAACAAGTCTTATGAGTAGTGGCTGAGGGAACTGGGGTTGTTTAGTCTGGAGAAGAGGAGGCTGAGGGGAGACCTCATCGCTCTCTACAGCTACCTGAAAGGAGGTTGTGGTGAGGTGGGTGTTGGTCTCTTCTCCCAAGTAACTAGCGATAGGATGAGAGGAAATGGCCTCAAGTTGTGCCAGGGGAGGTTTAGATTGTATATTAGGAAAAATTTATTCACCGAGAGGGTGATCAAGCATTGGAACAGGCTGCCCAGGGAGGTGGTGGAGTCACCATCTCTGGAAGTGTTCAAAAAATGTGTGGATGTGGCGCTTCAGGACATGGTTTATGGGACATGGTGGTGCTGGATTAATGGCTGGACTTGATGATCTTGAAGGTCCTTTCCAACCTAGTGATTCTGTGATTCTGTGATTGTACCACTGCATTGTAGCATGTACCACTGCTGCCCATGATGGCTACAGTTAGTTGGGTATTGCATTAATTTTCTGTTGAATCCCATTATTTATTCCAGAATTGAGTCAAAAGCCTTTCAGAAAATGTTCAGTTGAAAGCCTAATCAGTGGCATTTAGCTAGTATACAGAAGTGGGAAGGAGAGGGGAGGAGAGGAGAGGGGAGGGAGAGGGGAACCTGAGAAAGGAAGTGCCCTGAGATCTAAAGTGTTGTGATTCAGATCTGTTTTAACAGAATACCATATAGCATTGTGAATTCCGAGAAGTGGTTTTCAGACCCTGGAGGAGAAATACCTATTTGACTGCAGCTGAAAAGAGAGGAAACAAGCTGCACATCTGATAACTGCGAATTGAAAAGGTTTGGGTTGACAAAGCAGGAAAAAAATTTCTAATATTCTCTTCTCTCTGGAGAAGATGTTCATTCCCTGAAATCTTTATCAGAATCGGAATAGAGCTTCCTGACCAAAGCAGACACAAGAAATGCTGCACAGTGGAATAATAACAAGCTGGAAGAATAAGCCTGTGTTCAAATCCTAAGACAAAGAACCCCTTTTTTTGCCTAATGGAGACATGCAAAATCTGAGGCTGAGACACCATTTAAGAATCTGCAGCATTATAATTTCAACTGTATAGCTCCCAGTTGTGACCCAATAAATCAATATCAACACTTGCGCTCTCACAAGCAAGGGAAGGACACACAGGTGGGAGGGGTGTTCCATACCTAAACAGAACTTTTTTCAATTTTCAAATGTCTTATGTATGGGAAGTTCACAGCCCCAGCTCAGAGATACTAACTGTTGGATGTCAGGTATGTCCAAGAGTTTGAGTTTCCCAGGGGCCCTGGTTCTGGGAAGATTCAGGAGGAGTTCCTGGAGATGCAGGCTCGCCTTGAGAACTCATGGAGGGTTTCACCAACATCCCACCTAGGATTTGGAAAATGTTTATCAGTCAAACTTACAATATTTAAAATGTTTGGGTATTGGCAACATTGTGTTAATAGAAAACTTCTGACACCCTGGAGTTGTTGGAGAACTGGAGGTTAGTGTGAAAGTCATGATTTAATAAGAGCCAAAGCAGTGTCACCAGTATTTGGGAGAGGCTTGAACGGAGATTATTGGGAGAGTGAGAGCCTGGAAAACCGAAAGTTGCAGTAATAGAGGAAATAGCTGGAGGTTTGAAGACTGAGATGCTGCTGAACATTTAAATTCTCTTGCCTGATCTTTGTTCTTAAATAAAAAACAGGCTTCCCTATGGATCTGGCTGTCACACATGAAACTAGATAAACCTTACAATTGCTTAGAAATTTTCAAAAAGAATGTGTCTGGATAACCATCAATGAAATTGATTAATCATGCTACATTTCACCTCTGCTTTATGTTGATTTTTGAGGGAGGTGCAGAGTGGTGACTCTAGAGAGCCCTCCATAGATCTGGGCTTGATTACTGTCTGCCTCTTTCCTCACCTGTGCTCACTGGTTTCTCCTTTCTGGAGGGAAGGAGAAAGTACAAGACAATAGCCACAGAGATACTGTGGTTTGTTTGTTGGAATTCCTGTGGGAAGAGCATCCTATCCCTTAACCTTCATGTGTGTTCATAAATCTAATTTTCTTGAACTTTGTGTACAGGAGCATTACTTAGCCCAGCAGTGTGTAGGATGCTAATTTTGATCCCAACAAGTTTGTTGTTCTTCAGTATCCTAATTGAAGGATATTATCATCCTACATATCTACACCAGATACTAGTATGAATTTGAAAGTAATTTCTGATACTATCCTTTTCCCTAGGTCATGTATCCCCACTTCCCCTTCAACAGCATACACAAATATGTAAGGGAGCAAGTGGGAAATACTGACCAGTCTACAATCCCTCAGATCTGCAGTCAACATACCAAAAAACCAATATCTCCCAATTATTGAAATAACAAACAAGGTATATAAATATGTTCAGAAAAAAAGTGTGATTTGAGGTTGACTATGTTCTTTCAAACCTTTCAGTAATGACCACAGAGGAAATGTTTTGAAGAGTGCCATAAATTATGTCTTGAACAGACATGGATCAGTGGAAGGTTGTTTCATAAAGGTTCAGGACAATCCATTTTCCTTTTCTTTTTCCTGACATTTATAGAAAACAGTAACTTTTTATTGCTTTAACTTAGAATCCCCGTCCTTACATGATATGCTTGTGTTTTTATAGAAGGGAAAGTAATTAGGCAATGAATAATACATTATGCTAATTTTCATTATACTGCTCAATTATATATTCATTTCTACATCAGTGAAATTATGTAAGCCACTATTACCAGTGGAGAATTCCAGGATTTTAATACTCTATAGTTGCTGTCATAGGATTCTTCAGGACCATATCTTGTTATTTTTGAGGAAATACTGCAATATTCATTTTTCCTAAGCGTCTATGGATTTTTTATATCTTCCTTCACTTTACCCCCTCTTTTCTAAAATATCTTCCACTTCCCTATTATTAGGAATGGGATTGCTGCTACTTTCAGCAAAGCAGGAGGTCAACAGAGAGAAGACTGTGTGGGTAGGAGTCAGGTTGTGAGTGGTGCAAAGAAATACGAGACAGAGGAACTGTTAGTGCAGGGGAACGTCATGGGCATGAGATTGATGGGAAAGGGAAGAATATGCAAGGGGCAAAAGAATTTGTGAACAAGCCTAAAGCAACCTTCAGAAGCTGGAAAGAGAGCAGGAAGGTACTTACACCTACCCCTTTTGAACAGCAAGTAAGGAAACCTGACTGCATGTGTGTTTGCAGCTAAGTTGAATTGTAAGCTTGATATGAACACACTTGAATTCAGCCTTCCTGGGACAGAGAAGAAGAATCAGGAGGTGGGTTAAAAACATAAGCAGTTGTATTTTGAGGATGTTGTGATGGCTAATTTTTTTTTTTTTTTGGTCATCTGGTCCATGGTTTTGTGTATTTGCAGTTTACAATACTGAAAATGTAAAGTCTTTGTTAAGTACACAGCAGTGGAGAATGAGACCTCCCCAATTTTTTTGTCTGTCTCAGTACATATTTGTGTTTCTTCTCTTTAAAACCTCAGTATTTCAAACTCATTTATGCTATAATCCCAGTAGTAAATGGTAAGGAGGAAATTGCCAGGTTTCAGTCCTCCTGAACCTCCTGATACATGCCCAAAATGTCTTTTTCTGTATCAACATTTACTTATATCACAGTAGATAATATTTTAAAGGCTTTGCCATGTTGTTTTAATGACTTCACATGGAAATAATGAGGCCTGTTTTGAGTAAGTCTCCAGACATCCAAATTAGTAACATTTTATCACACTGCTTATCTCAGTGCTGCTATCAAGTAGTGTATTAAGACTTATTCAAGGAAACAGGCTGATAAGAACACAAGTTGCTTCAAGAAACAGGCTTCTTATAGTTAGGTGGCATAAAAGACAAATTTGGGTCAAAGTAAGGAAAGGCACATACTTTTAGAATTGTTGAAAAACCATAAATAAATATGAAAAGTTGCTCAACAATTAGCAGACTATATTTTTTAAAAAGTAAGTATTCCACTATAAATCCTATCAAAGTTTGGGTCAACGAAAGTTAAGCAATTCTTTTTGGAAGAATAACTTTTCCCCCAAGAAATCTGTGCTATCACCAATGAAATAAATGTACCTCTGCCAATTAGAAATGCTATTAGAAAAAAATAAGAATAGAATCTCTCTAATTAGATCACTGTGGTGGGTTTGACCTTGCTAGATTACAGGTGCCCACCAAAGCCACTCTATCACTCCCCCCTTCTCAGCTGGACAGGGGAGAGAAAATGTAACAAAAAGCTTGTGGGTTGAGATAAGGACAGGGAGAGATCATTCAGCAGTTATCATCATGGGCAAAACAGACTCAACTTGGGGATATTACTTTAATTTATTGCCAATCAAAATCAGAGTAGGATAATGAGAAATAAGACCAAATCTTAAACACCTTCCTCCCACCCCACCCAACTTTGCTCCCAATTTCTGACCCAATTTGCGGTCGGTTCATCACGTTGTTTTCTGCCGCTCCTTCCTCCTCAAGGGAAGGACTCACACTCTTCCCCTGCTCCAGCATGGGGTCCCTCCCACAGGAGAAAGTAAGTTCTCCATGAACTTCTCCAACTTGAGTCCTTCCCACAGGCTGCAGTTCTTCATGAACTGCTCCATCCTGGGGTGCAGTCCTTTAGGAACAGACTGCTTCAGTGTGGGTCTCCCCCGGGATCACAAGTCCTGCCAGCAAACCTGCTCCAGCATGGGCTCCTCTCTTCACAGGTCCACAGGTCCTGCCAGGAGCCTGCTCCAGCGTGGGTCTCCCATGGGGTCACAGCCTCCTTCGGTCATCCACCTGCTTTGGCATGGGATCCTCCATGGGCTGCAGGTGGATATCTGCTCCACCTTGGAGCTCCATGGGCTGCAGGGGAATCTCTGCTCTGGCGCCTGGAACACGTTCTCCCCCTCCTTCTCCACTGACCTTGGTGGCTGCAGAGTTGTTTTAAAATGTTCTCACTCCTCTCTCCAGCTGCAAATGCTGCATGCTGGTTTTTTTCCCCCTTAACTCTCTTATCTCAGAGGCGCTCAGATGCTCAGACTGTTGCTGATTGGATCAGCCTTGGCTAACAGCGGGTCTGTCTTGGAGCTGGCTGGCACTGGCTATATAGGACACAGGGGAAGCTTCTAGCAGCTTCTCGCAGAAGCCACCCCTGCAACCCCCCAGCTACCAAAACCTTGCCACGCAAACCCAATACAACCACTTACTCTACTAAACATTTGACATATATAGACCAGCGAGGGGTGTTCTTCTAAGAGGGTGACATGGCCGGCAGCCCATATGAAGTGCCTCTATACCAATGCACACAACATGGGCAACAAACAGGAGGAGTTGGAAGCCACCATGTTGTTAGAAAGCTACAACTTAGTTGCCATTACTGAAACTTGGTGAGACAAATCCCATGACTGGGGTGCAGTTATCGATGGCTACAGGCTTTTCAGAAGGGACAGGTGAGGAGGGAGGGGCAGAGACATTGCCCTCTATATCAAGAAATGGATAGAGTGCGGAGCTGTCTCTGAAGAATAGCCACGAGCAGGTCGAAAGCTTATGGGTAAGAATCAGAGAGCAAGGCAACAAAGGGAACTCTGTGGTTGGTGTCTACTCAAGGCTGCCCAGTCAAGGGGAGTCTATTGATGAAGCCCTCTTACTCCAACTAGAAGAAGCATCATGCTCGCACGCTCTCCTCCTGCTGGGGGAATTCAACCACCCCGACATCTGCTGAATGGAGAAGTAGCATGGCGAGCTGTAGGCAATCCAGGAGACTCCTGGAATGCACTGAGGATAACTTCTTAAGCCAGGTAATAGACACCCTACCAGAGGGGATGCGATACTGGAGCTGTTGGTCACCAATGCAAGTGAGCTAATTGGTGATGTCAAGACTGGAGGCAGCCTGGACTGCAGTGATCATGCACTGGTGGAGTTCGCAGTCCTGAGGGATATGGGACAGGCAAAGAATAAAGTCAGGACCCTGAATTTTAGGAAAGCAAACATCCAGCTCTTCAGGGAGTTAGACAATAGGACCCCCTGGGAAACTGCCCTCAGGGACAAGGGAGCAGAACAGAGCTGGCAGATCTTTAAGGATGCTTTCCATAGAGCGCAAGAGCTCTCAATCCCCAGGTGTAATAAATTAGGATAGGAAGGTAAGAGACCAGCATGGCCGAGTGGAGACCTGCTGGTCAAACTAAAGGGCAAGAAGGAAATGCACAGGCAGTTGAAGCAGGGACAGGCATCCTGGGATGAGTACAGGGATGCTGCCCAGTTCTGTAGGGATGAGGTCAGAAAGGCCAAGGAGCAGCTGGAGCTGAATTTGGCAAGGGATGCAAAGCATAATAAGAAGGGCTTCTATAAGTATGTCAGCGAGAAAAGGAAGTTCAAGGAAAGCGTACCCCTGCTGATGACTGACAGACTGATAACAATGGACGAGGAGAAGGCTGAGGTACTCAACAACTGGAGCAACAATCCTGGAGAAGAGAAGGCTCCAGGGAGACCTTATTGCAGCCTTTCAATACTTAAAGGGGGCTTAGAAGAAAGATGGGGACAGACATTTTAGCAGGGCGTGTTGCCATAGGACAAGGGGTAATGATTTTAAACTAAAAGAGGGTAGATTGAGACTAGATATAAGGAAGAAATTTTTCACATTGAGGGTGGTGAAACACTGGAACAGGTTGCCCAGAGAGGTGGTAGATGCCCCATCCCTGGAAACATTCCAGGTCAGGTTGGATGGGGCTCTGAGCAACCTGATCTAGTTGAAGATGTCCCTGCTCATTGCAGGGGGATTGGACTAGATGACCTTTAAAGGTCCCTTCCAACCCAAACTATTCTATGATTCTATGATAGGCAAAGGTTAAGCAAATGAAGGCTTTGGAGGGAGACCTTTAGGGAAAAGAGTACTGGAAAGAAATATAGCACAAAACCTAATCAGTTTTCACCTGTACTTTAGATCAGGAAAATGGTTATACAACGCCCATCATGGATACCTGTCTCCAGCTGCTTCCAACTCATCTGTTTTGAAAGTTCTGTATTGTTTCAGAGAGGCTTTGGAGACAAAACCTCCTTTTTCCAAATGTGGTGATTTGTCTCCAAAGGATAACATTCCGGATGAAAAAGATTGGTATAATTAGTATAATAATGGGTTCATGAAAGGCAGGTCCTGCTTGACCAACCTGATTTCCTTCTGTGACCAGGTGACCCGCCTGGTGGATGAGGGAAAGGCTGTGGACGTTGTCTACCTGGACTTTAGTAAAGCCTTTGACACTGTCACCCACAGCATTCTCCTGGAGAAACTGGCGGCTCGTGGCTTAGATGGGTTTACTCTTTGCTGGGTGAGGAACTGGCTGGATGGCCGAGCCCAGAGAGTTGTGATGAATGGCGTTAAATCTGGCTGGCGGCCGGTCACAAGCGGTGTTCCCCAGGGCTCGGTTCTGGGGCCAGTCTTGTTCAATATCTTTATAGATGATCTGGATGAGGGGATCGAGTGCTCCCTCAGTAAGTTTGCAGATGACACCAAGCTGGGTGGGAGTGTTGATCTGCTGGAGGGTAGGAGGGCTCTGCAGAGGGATCTGAGCAGGCTGGATCGATGGGCAGAGGCCAACTGTATGAGGTTTAATAAGGCCAAGTGCCGGGTCCTGCACTTCGGCCACAACAACCCCATGCAACGCTACAGGCTTGGGGAGGAGTGGCTGGAGAGCTGCCTGGCAGAAAGGGACCTGGGGGTGCCCAGGTGGCCAAGAAGGCCAACAGCATCCTGTCCTGTATCAGAAATAGTGTGGCCAGCAGGAGTAGGGAAGTGATCGTGCCCCTGTACTCGGCACTGGTGAGGCTGCACCTTGAATCCTGTGTTCGCTTTGGGGCCCCTCACTACAAGAAGGATGCTGAGGTACTTGAGCGTGTCCAGAGAAGGGCAACAAAGCTGGTGAGGGGTCTGGAGAACAAGTCTTATGAGTAGTGGCTGAGGGAACTGGGGTTGTTTAGTCTGGAGAAGAGGAGGCTGAGGGGAGACCTCATCGCTCTCTACAACTACCTGAAAGGAGGTTGTGGTGAGGTGGGTGTTGGTCTCTTCTCCCAAGTAACTAGCGATAGGACAAGAGGAAATGGCCTCAAGTTGTGCCAGGGGAGGTTTAGATTGGATATTAGGAAAAATTTCTTCACTGAGAGGGTGGTCAGGCATTGGAACAGGCTGCCCAGGGAGGTGGTGGAGTCGCCATCTCTGGAAGTGTTCAAAAAACGTGTGGATGTGGCGCTTCAGGACATGGTTTATGGGACATGGTGGTGCTGGATTAATGGTTGGACTTGATGATCTTGAAGGTCCTTTCCAAACTTAGTGATTCTGTGATTCTGTGATTCTGTAATACTGTTTGTGGGGGGTGCTGATATGCCTTATCATCTACTTCTTTGTCCTACTGACCATTTCCTACCTCAAAAAGACTCAAAACCCTATTATTACTTATTGGCTCTTACACTGTATCATTATGTCATCCTCAAACATAGAAGGAAATGTTCTCTTTCAGTCCCCATTTCATTCTCTACCTATCTTCAGGTATATGACATATCTTCATGATGGAGAAATTATCTCAGCCTGTAAGGGTGCTGGCAAGGAGAGACGAGTATTTGCAAACAAGAATCCTGTTCCTAACTTGCAATGACACAAGTCAGTAAGCATGAGTCTCTGGCTTACGGAATGAGATAAACTTTTCCTTTTTTAATTGCTATAATAATAGGGATGTAATTCATCTTTTTCTAATCTTTTTCTGTTTAAAATTTTGACAATTTCAACCTTTCTGGTTAAGGAACATTTTCTATTTCTTTTATTTGCCCTGTTAAATTAAATAAAATTAAAAAAAACCCCAATGAAAATGCTGAGAGCTCATGTGTCATGGTCTTCAGAGCCAGAAATATCAAATGACTAGAAATATGCAATAAAAATGTGAAAGAAACTGACCTGGTGTGGTGGTCCATTCCCCCCTGCCCTTGCTCCTGGAACTCTGGTCAAGTCTTGGCCTTGGTGCAATGAGTTTGGCAGTTAAGAGTCCCTTGACCATGCCAAGCACTCTTGTGTAACTAAGGTAGGGAATGTTACTGACTGTCCCAGGACTATCAGTTGTGGGAGTAACTAATCATCCCCTGATAGCCCCAGAACATTTTTTATCTAATCGTGACTCGGGTGGATCAGTACCAGCATCACTGGAATTGCCGACAAATGATTGTGTCCAGGACGGAAATTTACTGATGCCTGAAGTCGATCATCTCCCAGCCCTAGAAACAGCGGTTCTCAGTGAGGCCGTTTGAGCTCTCCTGGACTGCAGCAGGCTATGACCAGCATCTCCCTCTGAATGGGACGCCTCTCAGAGCTCGTGAACTCTTCAGTTCACAATAAGTCCGGAGGACCGTTGCCGAAGACCGGCACGTGACCTGGGCTGATGCCCCCTATTCCCTGAGGCTCAACCCTCATCTGTTGAGAAATGCAAAGACATTCGACATGAGTATTTCACTGGACTAAAGGGGAAACTTTTTATCAGGTACCTTTCTATATATATATCTTTCTTTATATGTCTCCATGTCTGTATCTATAACTGTGCATGTGTGTGTGTGTAATTTGAGAACTTTAAGTCTTTAACTAAGTTGTTTTATTAAGCTTAGTTAGGAAATTATATAACTTGTGATTTACCTTAATAGTGTTAATCACAAGTGATAAATCACATCAACTCGATTCTGACTCGATTTCCCTGACACTGTGTAAATAATTTATCCCAATCCACATATAAATCATTCCAACCTAACTTTAACTTGGTATCTCTTTTGTATACTTTTTCCATGTTGAATAAGTAAGAGTGGACCTTGCCATCGAATTCTGCTAAGTCACGCTTTTTACAAATTTATATTAAAATCATTTGCTTTCTCATATCTTTTGCAGTGATTCTTTAAGCAGCCTAAACAACTCATTCACAACACCTGGTTTCTTTTTTTTATTTAAATAGGATGACTATATAAGGGCAACAGCTATCACAAATACTTAAATTGAAATTAGGTTTGGGTAAAGAGTTTTAAAAGTGACAGGAGACTGAATCTGAGGCTTTAAGGAAGTTGTTTTGGACCTGTCCTGGTTTCAGCTGGGCTAGAGTTAATTTTCTTCATAGAAGCTAGTGTGAGGCTATGTTTTGGATTTGGGATGAGAAAATGTTGATAATATGTTGATGTTTTGAGTTGTTGCTAAGTAGTCAAGGACAGTCCAGCTTCTCATGCTGGCCTGCTAGCAAGAAGGCTGGGGGTGCACGGGAAGCTGGGAGGGGACACAGCCAGGACAGCTGACCCAGGCTGACCAAAGGGATATTCCATACCATATGACATCATGCTCAGTATATAAAGCTGGGACGGAGAAGAAGGAGGGGGTGGAGGGATGTTCAGAGTTATGGCGTCTGTCTTCCCAAGAAACCATTACACATGATGCAGCCCTGCTTCCCCGGAGATGGCTGAACACCTGCCTGCCCATGGGGAGTGGTGAATGAATTCCCTGTTTTGCTTTGCTTGCGTGCGCGGCTTTTGCTTCACTTATTAAACTGTCTTTATCTCAAACCATGAGTTTCCTCACTTTTACTCTTCCGATTCTCTCCCCCATCCCACCATGGGGGAGTGAACAAGCGGCTGCGTGGTGCTTGGTTGCTGGCTGGGGTTAAGCCACGACAGTCCTTTAATTGTAATTGGCCATTTTCAGTCCCTCTTTAAAACAGTAACTACTCAGCAGTGTATCTAGTGTATCATGAACCCTCTCTCTGGTTGCTGAGCCCGGATACCTGAAAGCAACTTTACAGACATTTGTTGTTGGCAGGTTTTAAATGAAGAGGTCATGCAGGCACTGTCTGCTATTGCTTGCTCTGACAAACTCAAACTGTCTTGTCTACAATGCCATATTTAGTGTAAATAAAGTGAGAAAAGATGTAGGTTTTGCATACCTTTCTTTTGGACAGTCCAGATTACAAATTTGACTGTAAAAGGCAGTAATTGTCTCCATTTTCTTTCCTCCTTAAATTCACTCCTTTGCTGCAGTAATGTTCTTGTTGAGCAGTGACTATATTTTAAAGTTTCATAAATATAAGACTTAGTTCAGAGCTAAGTGTTTCATGAGCCTTTTCATTTCCATCCACTCCATATATATGGATTTAGGGGATATTAATTGCTTTTTTTTTCTTCCCCTCCACCGTCTTGACTATTGTGAATGTAAATACTGTTTTGCAAAACAAAATCTACATAGCTATCTGGCATAGCATTTAATTTTTATTGTGGAGAAAATACTGAAACTCATTTAATTTGTGTAAGTTACATTCTGACTAATCATAAGACTTGGTGTTAGTCATTTTAGTGTCTATAAAAAAAAGCAGCATATCCCTGGGTTTTCCATTTTGTGCACTAATGATAATATATTGAAAGATGAAAAGAATATGTTAAAAAGTTAGAAAAAATAGATGTATTTGATGCTTTCCAGAGTTTAATAAAGAAAAAGGAGACAGACATACAAAAGTATATGTTAAAGCAATCACATTTTATCATATGAAACAGCTTCTCTCTGTTTTTTGTATTAGAGATGGTTAAATCAACATGGAACTGGGAAATAACTCAATTTCTGAAGGGTTCTCCATTTCTCAAGAAGCTTATTGATTTTTTTTTAATTGCTTGAAGTTTATATAGTCCTTTGCTAAAGAAAAAATATCACTCACATTACCTGTTGTAAAGCTGGGAGCAGAGTGCCCCAGGTTGAAGGTTACTGTCCCTTCCTGCTGCTGGCAAACCCAGAAAGTGCCTGTTAGCTAGTTTCTGGTTAGTGGACAACTAAATCAAGAACTATTGATTTTAGCACTGTGCCAGAGAGTTGCTGTTATGAAGAGTTAGGGAGAATTACCTAAACCTGGTAGTTTTGGGAAACGTGCTCTTAAGATGCAAAGAGCTGTCATAGATCTAAGTTCTGTCTAATAATAGTTTAGTAACACATTGCTCTCTAAACAATATTCTAATCCACTGTCCCGTTCTCATAAAACATTCACAAATATGTTAGACCAACTGACCCAAGCCTTTGAATTGCTTTGATTTTCCATCTTTCTTCTGCTGCTGAAAGTAACCAGATGGTCTGAATAGCTGCTTGCCCATTTGCACAGCAATGTATACGCCTGCTACATGATGGAACAAGTTTCCTGCTGAGGAACTAAAGCAATAGTCAGCTATCCTCAGCTGGAAGGAAACTTCATTAGATCCTGTAATGTTGAATCTGACAGATGATAGGAAACCTGTTATAGCTTTGGAAGGGGACAGAGCACTTAATAAACTGCTGTAGTTCACAAATGCATAGAAATTGCTAGTTATTTTTACTTGATTTTAATGTGGAGAGCACTATATGGCTAAAATACTAGTTAACTAACTTATACATTACTACAAAAAATTAATTCCTGCACCTAGTAAAGTGAGCTTTTGCTTTCATTCTGGTCTTTGTGTTCTTGCAAAACAAAGCTGTGCATATGATAATAAATCATTGTATTAATTTTCTGCATATTACTATATACCATCCTAAGCTAAGAAATATGTTCCATGGAGACAGGACCAGTTTGATATATTTTAATAAACCAGCTAACTATTTGACTCATAACTGTTTCCTTTATCAGCACAGTTTATCTGTTTGTGGAGACATTTATTCTTCAAGGCAACTTCATATTGTTATTTTGATTTTTGAATTTTCTCAATCTCTAGTCAAATGTTAATGTGACATAGAAAGTTGAGTAATTATATCTGGAGTATAAATTATGTGGAAAATGAACTGACAGTTAATGGATAGGTGACACACTGTCAGCTAAGCTGTACTGCTTCCCAGAGGAAAAAAAGGGTTTTCATATGTCTATATAAATTGGAAACAGGAAATTATTGCTAGGGTAGCCAGTCCATGTATGAATCCAGCAAAGACTAAGAAAGCAATGCAACATCACAAATGGTGGTGGAGGTGAACTTCTCCCACATCCCCAGTTATTTTCTTGAAGAAAAAAATGTTTGGGAATCACATAGCAACAGGGGAGGGGGAAAATTAGCACCTACAGTGGTATATCAATGTAGTCCACAAGAACTGTGAACCTGATCTCAATTGGTACCAAAACTGTGGCCCTTACAAAAGGCCTACTAATCCTAATTCTTTAAGTCATCCTATGAGTTGTGTCATTCACCTTCACTCATTCAGGTTTTCCCAAAATCAGTCTTCTTTAGTACCGTCTTTCAGGTATGTAGAATTTCCTATACAGAGTGTTTTGTTGCATTAATGGAATAATAAAATGCGATCTACATGTCTCCTGTTTTACAAGATACAGATATGGGCAAGCTTCTTGAGAAATTCATGGTGTTCCAAAAACTGAACCTGATGCTCCTACTGAAATACTGCCATGTATGTGTGCAACTGATATATTGTTGATCAGTTTTGATTAGTATAATTATAACCTTCAGAACAGACTTAGCTTCAAACTTTTATTATTGTGGGGTTTAGTTCAATGTCTTGACAGCAAAAAATACATGGTATTGGAGCCCTTTTCAATGGTCTTTTGAGAGCTGCATTGTTCTGTGGGAAAGATCTTATGCTAGCAGAACACAAATTGTGATTTTCACAGATAAATTAATTGCATTTGTGTTAAATAGAGGGTGTAAGAACAAATTAATGCTTTTAGCATTGTTTAGTGCTTTCAAATAGTCATTTTTCATTAGTGCAGTGACTGACATTTGTTTCAGAATGTTCTAGGGAACAGTTGTCCAAAGGGATTAAATAATTAAAGTAAAACTTCCATTAAGAGTTGACATACAGGATCACTGTAGCCTAACACATAATTATTAATTGGAACTGAAGACATTCTTACATTTAGAAAGGAAAGATAAAGCATTTGACACTTTGAAAGTGTTAGCATGAAGGCAGTGCACCATGCCAACTGCAGATAGTAATATTAGTGAGTAATATGCTGCCACAGCTTTCTTTTTATGCTAACAAAGAGCCTTGTTTGTCCAAGCTGTTTGAAAATAGTCTGTGCCCTTTGTGTTTCACTGCACACTCCTGTGCTATTGATTGTATTTCAGAGTCCTTTTTAAATCAATTGAACATCAAGGAGAGCATAATTGTTGAGGGGACCTGGTGTACTTGATGCTGCTAAGACTCATTTGAAATATATCATGGATGTTTTCACTACTTCATTCTCGTCATGGAATCTATTGTTTATCTATTTGTAAAAAAAAATAATTACTTTGATTTATTTAAAAGAACACAAGTGTTTGATGGGAACACATTTTGGCATTCTCTGTTCTTGCTCTCTGGTCCAAGTAAATGATATTTCATATATTATGTCTTATTATGCTTGAGAGTTTGGTTCAAAAAAATAGCTAATAGATGAAATGACCTTAAATGCAGAACTCATACAATTAACAAGCACATTAGTCTTTTGACCAGAGTACAAATGACACTATCCTACGTATAACAAAGCAATATAAATGATGTATCAGTGACTATAATACAACTCTAATCAGTCAAGAAACATTGCTGGAAATGCATCACATGATACTTTTTCTGTCAGAAGGATCTAGTTCATCTTTTGAATGAGACCATTCAACAGTGAAGAAAGTTGAAAATCAAGAGGTGATCATTAGTCACACAGATTTTCCAGGTAGTTATCTATAAATTCAGCCATGTATTGTAAAACTTAGGAAATGGAGCAGTAATTTGCTGCATTTAACTGGTCCCTTTGGGCAAAATGTCCTTCTCATGCTTTCAACCAAAATGCAGTGGGCTGAATCAAAGGAGAAGTGATCAGGCTGAGCTAGGAGATAGAAGAGGAAAGGACTGACTTCTGTTTGACCGGGCTGGGTCTTTACAGTAAACTGTCATTATTATATTGAGCACCAGGTTTTGTGAGGGACATTAGGTCAAGACTCTTACAATAGCCATTAGTCTCTATAAATTATCCCCAAAGCTGTTGGGGTTTAAATACATACACTGTTAATGTACCTTGACTTTTTATTGGGTTTGCATGGCAATGTTTTGGCAGCGGGGGGGCGGGGGAGGCGAGCTATGGGGTGGCTTCTGTGAGAAGCTGCTAGAAGCTTCCCCCGTGTTAACAAACAGAGAAGGACTGGTGGGAGATGTGGTGGTCGGAGGCCATCTTGGGCTTAGCGACCACGACATGATAGACTTCTCAATTCTGAGTGAAGTAAGGAGAGGGGTCAGCAAAACTGCTACCATGGAATTCTGGAGGGCAGACATTGGCCTGTTCAGGTCACTGGTTGAGAGAGTCCCTTGGGAGACAGTCCTGAAGGACAAAGGGGTCCAGGAAGGCTGGACAGTCTTCAGAAAGGAAATCTTAAAGGCACAGGAGCAGGCAGTCCCCATGTGCTGTAAGAAGAGCTGTCGGGGAAGGCGACCGGCCTGGCTGAACAGGGAGATTTTGCTGGGACTCAGGGAAAAGAGGAGAGTTTATCACCTCTGGAAGAAAGGGCAGGCAACTCACGAAGAGTACAAGGACCTCGCTAGGTCAAGCAGGGACAAAATTAGAAAGGCAAAAGCCCAGCTAGAGCTCAATCTGGCCACAGTCGTAAAGGATAACAAAAAATGCTTCTACAAATATCTTAACAACAAAAAGAGAGGCAAGGAGAATCTCCATCCCCTACTGGATATGGCAGGGAACATTGTCTCCAAGGACGAGGACAAGGCTGAGGTACTTAATGCATTCTTTGCCTCAATCTTTAATAGCCAGTCCAGGTATCCGCAGGGTATTCAGCCCCCTGAGCTGGAAGATGGGGATGGAGAGCACAATAACCCCCCCATAATCCAGGAGGAAGCAGTTCAGGACCTGTTAAGCCACCTGGATACCCACAAGTCTATGGGACCTGATGGGATCCACCCAAGAGTCCTGAGGGAGCTGGCGGAGGAGCTTGCCAAGCCATTCTCCATCATTTATCAGCAGTCCTGGTTAACAGGGGAGGTCCCAGAAGACTGGAGGCTTGCCAATGTGACGCCCGTCTACAAGAAAGGCCGGAAGGAGGATCCTGGGAACTACAGGCCTATCAGCCTGACCTCTGTACCAGGGAAGATCATGGAGAGGTTCGTCTTGAGGGTGCTCAAGGGGCATATGAAGGACAACCAAAGGCTCAGGCCCAGCCAGCATGGGTTCATGAAAGGCAGGTCCTGCTTGACCAACCTGATCTCCTTCTATGACCAGGTGACCCGCCTAGTGGATGAGGGAAAGGCTGTAGATGTTGTCTACCTGGACTTCAGTAAAGCCTTTGACACTGTCACCCACAGCATTCTCCTGGAGAAACTGGCGGCTCGTGGCTTAGATGGGTTTACTCTTTGCTGGGTGAGGAACTGGCTGGATGGCCGAGCCCAGAGAGTTGTGGTGAACGATGTTAAATCCGGCTGGCGGCCGGTCACAAGCGGTGTTCCCCAGGGCTCGGTTCTGGGGCCAGTCTTGTTCAATATCTTTATTGATGATCTGGATGAGGGGATCGAGTGCTCCCTCAGTAAGTTTGCAGATGACACCAAGTTGGGTGGGAGTGTTGATCTGCTGGAGGGTAGGAGGGCTCTGCAGAGGGATCTGGACAGGCTGGATCGATGGGCAGAGGCCAACTGTATGAGGTTTAATAAGGCCAAGTGCCGGGTCCTGCACTTTGGCCACAACAACCCCATGCAACGCTACAGGCTTGGGGAGGAGTGGCTGGAGAGCTGCCTGGCAGAAAGGGACCTGGGGGTGCTGGTTGACAGCCGGCTGAATATGAGCTGGCAGTGTGCCCAGGTGG
This sequence comes from Phaethon aethereus, assembly GCF_964289735.1. Classification (NCBI taxonomy): domain Eukaryota; kingdom Metazoa; phylum Chordata; class Aves; order Phaethontiformes; family Phaethontidae; genus Phaethon; species Phaethon aethereus. Next base: position 14,041,880 of record NC_138581.1, read on the forward strand.
CCAAGAAGGCCAACAGCATCCTGGCCTGTATCAGAAATAGTGTGGCCAGCAGTAGGGAAGTGATTGTGCCCCTGTACTCAGCACTGATGAGGCTGCAGCTTGAATCCTGTGTTCACTTTTGGGCCCCTCACTACAAGAAGGATGCTGAGGTGCTTGAGCGTGTCCAGAGAAGGGCAACGAAGCTGGTGAGGGGTCTGGAGCACAAGTCTTATGAGGAGCGGCTGAGGGAACTGGGGTTGTTTAGTCTGGAGAAGAGGCAGCTGAGGGGAGGCCTTATCGCTCTCTACAACTACCTGAAAGGGGGTTGTGGTGAGGTGGGTGTTGGTCTCTTCTCCCAAGTAACTAGTGATAGGAAGAGAGGTAATGGCCTCAAGTTGCGCCAGAGGAGGTTTTGATTGGATATTAGGAAAAATTTCTTCACCGAGAGGATGGTCAAGCATTAGAACAGGATGCCCAGGGATGTGGTGGAGTTACCATCTCTGGAAGTATTCAAAAAACGTCTGGATGTGGCGCTTCGGGACATGGTTTAGGGGGCATGGTGGCATTGGGTTAATGGTTGGACTTGATGATCTTGAAGGTCCTTTCCAACCTTAATGATTCTGTGATTCTGTGATTGTGTGTCTGATAGAGCCAATGCCAGCCAGCTCCATGACGGACCCGCCACTGGCCAAGGCCGAGCCAATCAGCAACAGTGGTAGCACTTCTGTGATAACATATTTAAGAAGGGGGGAAAAAAGAAAGCTGTGGTGTAATAACAGCAGCAGGGATAGAGGAGTGAGAACATATGAGAGAAACAGCTATGCAGACACTAAGGTCAGTGAAGAAGGAGGGGGAGGACTGTCTCCCATGGGAGTGACCCCATGCTGGAGCAGGAGAAGATTGTGAGGAATCCTCCCCCTGAGGAAGAAGGAGTGGCAGAGACAACATGTGATCAACTGACCACAACCCCCATTCCCTGTCCCCCTGTGTCACTCATGGGGAGGAGGTAGAAAAATCAGGAGTAAGCCTGGGAAGAAGGGAGGGGTGGGGGGAACGTGTTTTTAAGATTTGTTTTTAGTTCTCATTACCCTACTCTGGTTTGATTGGTAATAAATTAAACTCATTTCCCCAAGTCAAGTCTGTTTTGCCTGTGACAGTAATTGTTGAATGATCTGTCCTTATCCTTATCATGATCCATGAGCTTTTCATTATATTTTCTCTCCCCTGTCCAGCTGAGGAGGGGGAGTAATAGAGCAGCTTTGGTGGGCACCTGGCATCTAGCAAGGGTCAACCCACCATAGATTTATCCACTATTATTTAAGCGTTTTTGCCCCTAAGTCTTCAGGGTTAGGTGGCATGTGAAATACAAGAAGTGAGACGGAAAACCATCAAGGTTCTTTACATTCTCGATTAATAAAAAATATATTTTGTTAAAGACATACCAAACAAGAAAGAACTATGCTAGCGCATTATACATCTGAAGTAAACCCTTCAGAATTCTTTATTTTTGTTAATGAAGAATATTTGTATTTCCATACTTCATTAAGAATCATAGTTTGTGATAAACATAGAAGCAGGGTAGGAGACAGTTTCCTAGCCCACTGCTAGTATTTAAATATGAACAAATATGAACTCACTGCTCTTAACTGCTAGAACTGGGTAGGGAAACGATCTCACACATTGTCTGAGCCCAAGAATTGTTTCTATTTCTAAGTGTGTTCTTATTCCCAAACTTGAAAATGGGATCAACTCAAACACTTCTTTTTACAACTAACTTTTTAATGTTTTGTATTTTAATATAAATTAACTTGAATGTTTTAATAAAACACCAGTTGTGATCTAAAAGAAAGCGTATTTTATTTTTTTACTTTTTAGGGAATATGGATAGATAGGTAAGAATGGATAGACAATTTGAAAGAAGCTTCCAAATTGTTTTTAATTTTGAAGTCTCCTGCAGAGAGCTTCACTTTTAGCTAAGTGGAATATATAATGAAAAATAATTCTAACTGACTCTACTTTATGTAATACTGTGTTAAATATTCTTTTATTTTCAGTAATACTAAGCCTCACTTAAACTTCTCTAATGTAAATCTTCATTGAAGAGAGGGATGAAGATGCAGAAAAGAATTATCATATATGCATTTAAAAAGTTGCATGTCAGCAATATTTTGAGTTTGACAACTTTACAAACATATGAGAACTTATGTATGAATATTGAAGACTTCTGTTGGGAAACTTCCCGAAGATGGATTTATGCATCTCTCTTATTCTACCCCATATGTTTTGCTGTTATATGCCTCGGGCATTGACTTTGGCCTTTATCCAGTAACCCTCTTCCTGTGGGTTCAGGAATCAGCAGTTGCAAGATTGGGGCTGTTTATTGGGACTCTGCATATGGCTTTGGTCTTTGTTCCAGAATGACGAAGTCCTGTTGGAGGCACTTGCAGAGAAAGTCTACTAGACTAATCAAATGGAGTAAGCAGAGGTTAAAAGGGTTCTGTTGCTTAGCCCAATGAGGAAAAAAAGTCTAAAATCATAAGTCTACTCTCCCAAATTACTTAGGACATAAAACCCAAGGAAACAGAAGGCATTTTCATGCTTGAAGCATTTTTTCTTAGAGCAGTTCTTATATTCAAATACCATTATATCATCTATTAAATTAGTTTAGTAAATCTGGTGAATGATTATGTCAGCTGAATATTTAAAAAAAAATCACTAGAATCTGTCATGGTTTAGCCCCAGCTGGCAACTAAGCACCACGCAGCTGCTCGCTCACTCCCCCCTCCCCCAGTGGGATGGGGGAGAGAATTGGGAAAAGAAAATCATGGGTTGAGATAAAAACAGTTTAATAGGACAGCAAGAGAGAAGGAAATAACAATGATAACAACAATAATAATACTGACAAAGGAATGTACAAGAACAAGTGATGCCCAATACAGCAATTGCTCACCACTCGGCGATTGACAGCCCGTCCCCGAGCAGTGATTTCTGCCCCCTGACTAACTCCAGTTTATGTACTGGGCATGATGTCATATGGTATGGAATATCCCTTTGGCCAGCCTGGGTCAGCTGTCCTGGCTGTGTCCCCTCCCAGCTCCCCATGCACGCCCAGCCTCCTTGCTAGCAGGCCAGCACAAGAAGCTGGACTGTCCTTGACTGCTTAGCAACAACCCAGAACATCAGCACATTATTAACAGTTTCTCATCCCAAATCCAAAACATAGCCTCACGCTAGCTTCTGTGAAGAAAACCAGCTCTATCCTGGCTGCAACCAGGACAAGAATCACTTGTGTTAATTGAGTCAGCAAGCTGTGTCTGACAGAGGATGGATCATTTCTTACAACTTAAAGAAGATTTTTTTTTTAAAAAAGGCCTGATAAAATCAGAGTTTAGACTGAGAAAACCTATAAGCATGGCTCTTAAAGGAGATTAGTTATTTTTTCAGAGTAGCAAAAATAGAATCAAACACTTTCAGAATTGCCCCTGCAACCTTGGTAAACAGCAACAGAAAAATTGCTGTTGAGTAGTTAGCACTAAGTCACTTCCTAGCTTTTAAGTTTCACATGGTTCACTAACTTCTTTGTTTCCTGTGTGTGTTGAATTTTGCTCTCCCCAGAGATTTGCCTTTTGACCAAGGGCCGTCGAACTGCCAGTGTACGAGCAGACACGTACTGTCGCCTGTATTCCCTCTCGGTGGACAACTTCAACGAGGTTCTGGAAGAGTACCCCATGATGAGGAGGGCCTTTGAAACAGTGGCAATTGATAGACTTGACAGGATAGGTATTATTTGTTTTCCATATTTGGAATTCTTAAAACATTTCTACCTTTTCTTTTCCTTGAGTTGAAGGATAAAATGCCCAGATTAAATCCTTCTTAAAAGTTTCATTTCTGTTAGGCTGCAGTAAATGTTCTGCTGATCTATGAATAAGACATGTCCAAACAAGAAATTCTGCAAGCTCACTTTTAAATAATAAAAACCTTTGAATTTTAGAAAGGTCTCATAATCCTCTGAGGATTATTTTGTATACTTTAATTATAATTATTATTATTTATTAATCCTGTATATTTCTTTTGCTGCCTTCAGCACTCATAGGGTTTATTGCAGTTTCATAAGCAGTGGATGACATTTTTCTACATAAATAGTTTACAGATGACATCTATAATGCTGGGAAGAGCTGAAGTCTCTCAGCACTCACAAACCTCATGTTTGTTTAATCCTTTGCAGCAGGGCTCTCGTTTTCCTCACAACATGGGCACTGCTAGCATTGATGGCTGCACACTGGCATTACTGAGATCTGCTTGCAATCAGAAATGCAGGCCCAACAATATCCAAGTGAAAGACAGAATGATATGGCAGATTATCAAAACAGGGTGTGTGCATCCAGGCATTCTGGACCTCTCTAATAGGACATACTAGATAAAATATATGGTCTTTGGTCGGGAGAAGTGAACTCTGATTATCATTATTGACACTGGTTTTAAAATGCAGCTATGCATAAAAAAATGTTTATCCTGATTTGAAAGAAAACTTGTTTTCTTTAATATAGCAAGAGTAAAGAAATTAAATACATGTATACAGGTTTCAAATATTTAATAGACCTACTTTAGTATTTTGTAGATTGTGAACACTCAGTGCATTAATTTATGTTTTCAAGACTTTTCAAACTCTTATAATTTTTCTCTCAGGACTCTCTGGAAATGTAGTCCAACTCAAAGTAATATATGCTTAAACAATAGTAGTCCAGTCTGCTCTTGGAATAGTAATGCCATCTGAAGTGCTGTGTGTACAATATGAAATCTACACAGGACAAAATATAAAATAAGAATTGTTTTATTGAAAAAAAGAAAAAAATGAGTGCAATTATGTTCCTGTGCATCTGATGACACAGAATAATGTCTACATCTTGCAGACACTGAGAGCCATCAAGCAAACATCAGGACACAGTGTATAGCAGTCTTTATTGTGTAAAGCAGGTGTCACATTAGCCATGAGTTCATATTAATTCACAAATATTTAAAAAGATGATTTCTTGCAATCTAGTGGTCACTGGTTACTACTGTCTAATAATTAGTTCCAGGGAATGTGCTAAATGGAAGATATATTTATAATTTATGTAACATTTTAGTGGAAATTAGGATCGTTTTGCAATAAGAAAGGCATTATACACGCAGAGCCTGGTGTCTTTTTCCACCCTGTTTTTCAGTAAATTACCATGGTTACATTTTCAGAATGATTGTAGTAATAGCAATGCACTACAGAAAGTTCAGGTGTCTGAGCACAATGGTGTTATGAAAACCTGCTGTGCTGGTGCAGAGAGAGAGGGAACTGGGTGTGCATGGAGGCCAGCTGTCAGGAGTTGCATGCCAGCGTGAGTTTCTACGGTGGTGCCTAGAGAGGCTCAGCACCGCTCTGCCGCAGGGGACAAGCTCTTCAGTCCCTGGCTCCTGGGGACATCGGTGCAGCGCAGCCTATCACAGTGGGCTCACTGCCAAGCTGTGGCCAGTGCTCAGCCTGGTGTTTGCTCAGGCTTTTACAATGCCCATATAGCCCTCAGTGATGGGGGTTGAAATGCAAAGTCAGAATGGGGATCTGCCCCTGTGTGTCAGGCTTGCTAACTCTTCTGCCTCTCTGTAAAGGGAAGAAGAACTCAATCCTCCTGCAGAAGTTCCAGAAGGACCTCAACACTGGGGTTTTCAACAACCAGGAGAACGAGATCTTGAAGCAGATCGTGAAGCACGACAGAGAGATGGTGCAGACCATCGCCCCGGTGAGCTTGCAGCAGATGCCCGCGCTGAACTCCAGCACCTCTATCATCACCTCATCATCACGTGTCAGGACGCAGTCCCCTCCTGTTTACACTGTGAGCAGCCTTTCTCATGGAAACCTGCACTCCGCCTCTCCCAGCACGCAGACGCCCCAGCAAGCCATCATCCTCTCACCCTGCTCCTATACCACCGCCATCTGCAGCCCACCCATACAGAGTCCTCCGGCTGGCCAAACTTTCCAGTATGTCTCACCGACCACCTTGCGGCTCTCCCTCATGCAGCAGCAGCCGCCTGGTGCTGCGCAGAACGAGGTCCACAAGAGCACCCAGGCCCTCTACAACACCAACCTGACCTGTGAGGTGCGGCCCCTCTCCGCCTCTCAGCCTTCCTTGCCCCACGAGATCTCCACCCTGATCGCCAGGCCTCACCACACTGTGGGGGAGTCCCTTGCTTCCCTCCCGCAGCCCATCCCTGGCCCCAGCATGCCCCCGGTCAGCCGGGCCACCATCCCCCAGCGTGTCTCGCTCTTCCGGCAAATGTCCTCAGGAGCCACCCCCCTGAACCGGTGGGCCATGCCGCCCACAGCCCCTCTGCAAAGGGATTCTTCCACAGTCTTAAGCACAGAGCCCGAGGGAGACAAACCGCGGCTCACGTCAAACTTATGATCCCTTGTAACTGTGAACAACAGACTTGTAACGAGCTGAGAACCATGCCCGGAACTGGTTTAGCCTATTTCCTAATGTACCCCAGCAGTCTACTATGAGAAAAATATTTTAGACAGCTTTGCCCTATGGTAACATATGTAAAAATTTTATATATATATATATATAAAAAAAGAATTAAAAATACTTGTTTGAATTTGTCTTCCTTTCTTGCAACCATTAAAGAAATCTAAATTCAGCTGTAATATTATTTATTTTTAATGTGTCGACTTTAAAATTGGTCTGACAGATTCCTCTGTTTATGAGGTTTTCTATTTTCATGGGAAAATTGTCAACACAATAACAAACTTCAAACAAGTATGTTAAAAAAATAAAAATCAATGTAACTAAAACATAGCACTGAGTGATATTCTGAAACCTTCATTATTTCATTTATTACATACATGTTGTTAATTTCTTGTGAAGAATTCAGTTGTTATTTCCCATTGCATTTCATATTTTAGCACTTTCCATTCAGAATTAGATTGGAAAACAAATAAATTGCAAACACCTGCAGTCAAAAGGCTGGCACTAACACTCCTCTGCATAGATTGTAACCTCACAACATGTCAACCATTCTGTTGTTTCAGAAAACTGGATGGACTTCAATCTTCACATTGCTAAAGAATTTCACAAAAACTATAAATATTGCCATTGTAAATAACTTTTTAGACCCAAACAAAAATAGCTGTTGTATGGTGTACCATTGCAAGGTCTTTGTTTAGGAATTTAGGTTCAGCTCTTCATTTCAAAATTTACAGTTTTAAAATTTGTTAATGCTACGTGCAACACAACTGTTGAATTGTAATGCAATGGCTTAAAACCTACAATGCAATGTTTTATGCAAAATTGTACACTTCATCCTGCAAACTGCTTGTAATCCACCAACACCATCAGTTTTCTTCTCCTTTCCCTCAATAGCATCTGAAAATACTCCATGCATGCTTTGGAAAAAAGATGACAATAAAAATAGGTTCAGTCAGCCATTTTAGGAAAAAACTTTACGCTATCTTAGAAAATAATAACCATTCATTAATTGTGTCTACCTTAAAATTCCTATAAATGCTGACTGTATCTCTGGTTTAAGTCTAGAAGTTAGGTTTTTCATTTAAAGGATTATTTGCAAAAAACAGCTTGATTTAGGCTTTCAGGTGCTTTCTGTGTCTTCACTGTAGTTTTGTAGTTGACTGTGGTATTAATTAAAAAAAATTAACTATAATATAGCATCAAGTCTGTCTGGAAATGCACGATTTGCTCTGTGTATATTGTAATTAAATGACTAGTATATTCTAAGGCATGTAGTGCCAAGCATAGCTCATAGGTATGAGGCTTATTATTTTTTATGTCTTCAGAACAGAAAGGAAATGGTGACAGAAAGCAGCGTTAAAACATACTCTTCTGTGAATATTTTGTTTTGCTTGCTCAAACCTTCACGTTATGTTATCCACAAAAAAGTTCTTTCGTAATCATTTGTGCCTGCTTTGTCACATTAAATAGAAATTGAAACTAAATGTGTCATAATTTAACTCACTGAAAAATCAGCATTATGGATATGATACAAGCATATATTCTGTTCCTTAAAACCGAGCTGACTCATGCGAAGGAAGTGAATGCAGAGGAGTTCTTCTTTTCCCATTAATGCTGAGTTTAACGATGCATGGAAAAATTAAATAACATCACAAACTATGTAATGCAGTGAATCCAGATGTACTTGAGAGACAAGTAAGTATTCTAAAGCTAACAGAGCTTGAACCCATGCCGCCTGTTATGCCTTTTACTAAAGTGGTACATCAAATAAATAAAAATTTTAAAAAATCTTCCAGTTTTTGCTGACTCCCACTCACCAGTAAAAATCAATGTAATTAACCCATTAACATGCTGCTGCCATTAATTCAAGTGGCCCAGAGAAGTATACGAAGAAGTGATTGTTTAAAAGCATTTGGAACATTATGGATATGCTGCAAGACCATTTATTTATCAGTACAATACCCCTTATATTATTTTAATGCTAATAAATCCTGTCAGTTAATTAAGATCATATACTGATCTTTCAAACTGTTTAAGGTTTACATTTGCTAGGAGAAGCAGGGTTAGTAGCGAAATATTTTTATATATTTTTAAAATTTATTTTAAGCACTATGAAGAAATATTAATTCACATGGTCTTTCAGTGAAACCATAATAATTTTTAACGACTTTGTAATAGAGTGGACAATATCTAGGATTTGTATGTTAATTCAAAAAAATGGTACAGGGTATAAAATTATATATGTACGTATATATGTATGTATGAATGTGCATATACTAAGATTAATAAACAAATTGCATTCCTGTAATATAAAGGTCCATTGTTAGTTTCAGAAGTGACCTATTTTCTCTGTACATAAGTAAGCCCATAAGTATGAAATCTCATAGCTGTACAGGATGAAATGTATTAATGAAAAAGGTTGGATCTTACTGCTTCTGGGAAGACTATAGATCTGATTCTTACAATAACTGTATGACCAGGGATGAGTTAGATTTTTTCCTTTGTCTTTGCTCAAAGCCATAAATAAGTATATATAAAATGTTATTAATAAATTGAAGAAAATATATAAATAATAAAACCATGAAATATTTTTTGTTCCAATATCTTTATAAGTGAGCAAGTTTTGCTTTACCATGAAAAAAGAACTGTTTGCTTTTCTCTTTTCTTTGTTCTGAGCCCCAGAAATGATATGCACTATGTATGGGGAGGTGGGGGAAAAAAAAAAGCCTGAGTAATTATGTGCACAGTAGGAAAGAGGGCTTAGAAATTCGATGATACTACCTGATTTACTCAAGCAATTCCTAAGCAGTATTTCCTCTATAGATTAGAAGAATTCATTGTGCTAAAAATCATTTTCCCCCACAAAACTCTCATTTAAGCCATTACCACTAACCTGTAATATTTCTTGAGTACAAATATTTCAAACTGAAGTTTACTTATTGCGGGAGAAGGATGGACTTCACAACTCTATGAGAGCTATATTCCGAAGCCGTTTATTGTCTTGTCTGACTCCAATATATATCATAATTTTTACTTAGTCACTGCGCACACACTCATGATCGGTTACAGCTTGTTACACACATTATTGCAATTGGCTATATACAAAATATCACGCGCTGCCCATGCGCCTCTCTCACAGTCAGGATTCGCTGCCTGCAGGTGTCCATGCGCTCCTTTGCTTCCCCTTAGTTGTTTGCCACAGCTCCTTCTCCTCAAGGCTGAGACCTGCAGATGTCCAGCTGTTTACCATCTTCTCAACGCCACAGCTCCTTCTCCTTAAGGTCGAGCTGTGCAGGGTGATCCAAACATCTCCCCCTTTTTGTTTATCTATAAACAAAACCTGATGGATCATTCGCAACCCGAGGACTGTGAGGAAGATGGACCATCTGTACATTCTTGTATTGTCCTGTGCCGCGAACTCAGTCCAGCAGTCGGTAGGTGCCAGCTTTGCGTGGGCGTCCCCACAGAGGCAACGGTGGCCTTGCCGTACACCGGCCCACTGCCCTTCGGGAAATCCCGGTATTTATACATTTGCAGAGGAACGAGTTTCAACACATGTGGCCAGCGAGTGTCGGAACACGCCTCGGTTGCCACCTCTCAACACAGGGAGCCTATGGCGTATGTGCCCGCTGGCCAGACGTGCTGCACGCGCCACAGCCATCCCGTCTATTGGTTCGTAGGCTTTGTTCACACGGCATATTACCATAATCCAGCAGTCACATATTGACTATGCTTAAGCCAATAGCAGAATGTTACAAGGCAAACAATTCTAGCTGTACTACTCCTAGCAATAGAAACTACTCCTAGTGATGGAAAAAGTGCTTGTATAAAGCTATGAAAACCAATATTATATCTTACCAAAGGATTTGTAGTTATAGAGCACTTTGCCTTAAAAGCTTTCCATGTTCGTCTAATGATACTGCTAATTTCAGTCTGATTAATTATTTGCAAATTAGGAACTAGGATGCCCATGGTACAGTCCCCTGACCAGTTCCCGGGCAGCTGTTTCCCAGCCAATTGATCTCCACACAGTCACCATAACCCTTCTGGCAGATTGAAAAGGGATTGCCCGGGGAGGAAAGAGACAGACAGATGGTGTCCTGTCCTGTTTGATTTGCTAATGTTACCCATGCATTTTCTTTTGGCTGAGGTGGCATCCAGATTGCGATGACACCTGATAGTGTCAAGATGTGTCTGACGATGATGATGGTGACTGTTTCGCCCATGGTTTTACCCATTTTGCGGGTACCCAACAAGTTCCAGAATCTGTAACGACACAAGCATAACCTCGTCCCCAGGTTAGCAGTTGAAAAGGTCCTTCCCACACATTCTTTTCCAAATTTTTAACTTTTACTTGCACTTTTTGTGTTAACTCAAACAGACTTCCTGTCATTCCTTTTACATGTTTTATTATGGGAGGCACTGTTTCTCCTTCTGCTAGACGCAAATACTTTAACACATATAAGGCTTTATTCAAACGTTCTTGCGGTGGTGTGGTAGCCTCTCCCCCTTTTTGTTTTTGCAATAAACGCTTCAGGGAATGATTCATTCGTTCAACAATAGCTTGTCCAGTTGGGGAATGCGGTATTCCAGTAACATGCGTCACTCCCCGTTGAGCAAAAAATCGTTGGGTTGACTGGGCTACATAACAAGGACCATTATCAGTTTTAATTTGTAGGGGTATACCATGGGCTGCGAATGCAGCTCGCAAATGCTTTTGTACATGCCTACTAGTTTCTCCTGTTTGTGCAGTGGCCCAAACTACTGCAGAACAGCAATCAATTGAATCATGAACATATTTAAATCTTCCAAAGTCCTGATAACAGATTCAACAATGGTGTCATTTCTACATTTGTTATTCCACAAATATTACGAATCCAATTCAAATCTCCCACTAATTTTTGAACATCGTTCAATGTTCTGATTTTGGTTCTCAACATCACATTCTGTGGAAAATTTTTTTTTTTTTTTAGGAATTACAATTACAGATGTATTCCATGGACTTGTAGTGGGTTTAATATGTTTCTTTTCTAATTGCTCTTTTACCAATTCCTGTAGCTTAGCGACCTTTTCTTGAGATAGCGGCCATTGATCCACCCAAACCGGTGTATCAGTTTTCCATGTCAATCTGAGTGTCGGTCGCTCCTCAATGGCCGCTCCACAAAATGTTCAGGAGTGCTACTTAGAACACAGCTCATTTGTCCCAAAACGTCTCTCCCTAGCAAATTGATTGGGATCGGAGCTACATATGGTTTAATGGTTACATCCGCTCCTGTATCTATTAGCATATGACAACTCCATTATTTTGGGTCTGCTTGGTTGTTGCAAAAAGTCATTTTTAAGGTAGATTTTCGTTGCCCTGTTTCGAGCGCCCAAAAAACTTCTGGCAGATTGCAAGTTACCAAAAATTCTCTATCCCCCCAACTCTTTTACACCGTATACACCAAATATACTCTTTGATTCCCTGCAAAAGAAATGATACATTCGTGACAATAATTACAACGGCATAGAACAAACCCACAACACCATTTTACAAATAGGGCATATTGAAGTTCCTGCTCTTGAACGTCCAGGGAGTGCTGCTGAAACAGCCAATGAGCCGTCATTCCCCATACAGAAGAGCGAAAGCATCAGCTGGCGATACGTCGGAATCGGACTCTGCATCCGTGGGACGTGTGACAGGATCTTCTGGTCTTACTGCCGGCCATACCAACCTGGCTGGTACCCACTTCGCTCCGTCCCCTCCCCCTCTGCCAAGGCCTCTTGTCTCATGCCTCGCCAATGTTGGGCAGGGGCGTATCTTGACTTGGGGGAAGGATAGCCCCAGGCAGCCCACTCCTGTTGCAGCACGGGTGAGCAGCACTCATGTTCCAGGTCAGGAGGCAGGGGCCAAGGAAGACTCGCCACCTCCATTGGTTGCGTTAGTCGTGGGGCGGGGGTGCGGGTGGGGGGCGCGGGCAGGGGTCGCTCGTTCTTATCATCCCCAGCTCGGCCTCCCTTCTCTCCCGGGGCTGTGGCAGCGGCAGCTGCTGCCGCCGCCGCTGTCCGCTCTGATTTTATTGCCTTTATAGAGTCTCTGACTAACCGCCAGGTTGTTAACACTTTCGCAGCTGTATGATCCTCTTTGGAGGCTGCCTCAAACAACAATTTCCCTGCTTTCGCCCAGGTAGATAACTCAAAAGCTGTTGCAGAGTCTGCTGCTAGTCCCTGGCTCTTCAAAACAGTCTCGAATAGCAATCGCCACGTTGTTGCTAGCTCTGCTGCTTGCCCATCTCCTTTCGAGACTCGCCCCTTGTTTTTTATTGATCATCGATCTTTCACACGGGCACACAGGGGAACATTGAGTACATTGTTCTGGGCAACGTTGTCCCGTCTTGCCCTCACATACATCATCGTAGATCTGTTTCTCTGACTTATCTAATGTAGCCGGTTCACCCGGTGCATCTGGCACCTCAGGAGGTGCAGTCGGAGTCGCTGAAGGTCCTGGACCCTCTGACTCTGTTAAAAAGGGATTGGTTGAAGGCGGTTTAACAGCCTCCTCCATATCAGCTGCAGCTTTTCTCTCTGCCTTCAAGGCTTTTAATGTGGTTAACATCAATTTCCACGCCGTCACTAACTCTGCAGCGGTTTTATCTCTGTTCCAAATATGTTCCCATAACATTTTTCCTATCTCCTCCCACGTCTCTGCCTTAAACGCCATAGACAGATCGGGGGGGTACCGTTTCTTTCGGCACCAAATTAGAAGCCTTCTAAGTGTATATTCATCATATTTCAGTCCTCTCTTAGAGAGCATATGCAGCAGGAGTCTGACTATCACCCCTTCTTCATGCGATGTGTTCTGCCCCATGCCGCCCCGGTTGCTCACCTCACCTCGCTGGGTGCTTCTCCGTTTCAACGGATTCCTTTTTCTTTTTCCTTGCGTCAGTCCCGCTGACTGCAATTCTTCCAACCGGGCTTCTCCCGCGGCGTCCTCTGCGCTCGACCGGTGTTCAACGATGAGATCCCGGAGATCGTATCACGTTGGGGTCACCAGTTGCGGGAGAAGGATGGACTTCACAACTCTATGAGAGTTATATTCCGAAGCCGTTTATTGTCTTGTCTGACTCCAATATATATCATAATTTTTGCTTAGTCACTGTGCGCACACTCATGATTGGTTACAGCTTGTTACACACATTATTGTAATTGGCTATATACAAAATATCATGTGCTGTCCATGCGCCTCTCACACAGTCAGGATTCGCTGCCTGCAGGTGTCCACACACTCCTTTGCTTCCTCTTAGTTGTTTACCACCGCTCCTTCTCCTCAAGGCCGAGCCGTGCAGATATCCAGCTGTTTACCATCTTCTCAGTGCCACAGCTCCTTCTCCTTAAGGTCGAGCCATGCAGAGTGATCCCAACAACTTATATATAAAATTGTAAATATCCTGGGGGAGAATCCCAAGTAGTTGTTAGTGTAACCTAAGAAAACTATATTCTATCATATATTCACTTTGTCTTACGATGTGTGCCAACCCCAGATGATGTTCCTCTGAACTTGTGTATAATAGTTGAGATTTCAAGGGAACATTGGTGTGGAAGTAGTGTTCATTAATTACATTTTAGGTCACTATAAATGAAAAAGCGTAGTCCATTCAAACCAATAGTAGTGGTTTTTTTGCATTATCTCCAGTGGAATATATAATCCTAGAACGATAAACTGTGTTTTTAAGCAAGCATGAATAGTTGTATTTTCAAATTGCATCCTAAAGTGTATTGTGAATTCTTTTAAGTGGCTTTTAATTATTTTTTTATTTTGTATTACTAAGATATAACTCCAGTTCAACTGTAGTCAATGATTTCCGATGGACCAGCATTGTACTAGAAACTTCTTGTCTAGCAGCAAAATTCTGTCCTCCTGTCTACATTTGACCACTGCACAGGGTATACTTTGCTGTTTTGGTCCAGTCTTATTATTTCATACATATTTGTGTACAGAAGCAAAAGAAACAAAGGATTGTTTTTAAGTGATATTTTATATCACTATATATGATATCTATCTGTACCTACGCACCAATGTATATATTTTTAAAAGTCTGTCCATTTCTAATACATATTTCTACCTCAGCTTAATTTCTATATTGACTTAATTTTAATTGAAAAAGCAGCATCAGAACCAAAGTAAATTTTACAGCAAACTTTCATGTCTTGATGCATGTCATTAAGATTTAAGCTTAATATTTCTTTTTTCAAAATTTACTTATGTGAGTTCTCACACTGACTTTAGTATGTCTATCCATGTGAGTTCTTTTCTACTTTATAGGTGACATTGTCCAGTGAAGAAAAATGTTTTGTTTTAAAAATAAGATGTTGGATTTTTAAACAAACCTGCTATTCAACTGCTCTGGGAATATGCAGTGACATTAGTCATTTCTGCTGTTCCAAAGTCCTCTGTTCAGACAAAAAATGCTACAAGATAGGAACAGAAAGTGTTTGTTTAGAAATCATGGGTCTGAGCTACAATCATTATCTGGTACATTCTAGGACACATTATAAGAATTTGGTGTGCAGAATTTATTTGTTTAGTAGATTTGGCCTTTCCCCTGCCATCTCTTTTTTTTTTGATCAGGGAAGAGTAAGAGCATTAAAATTGCCCTAGACCATATCCTCTGAAAAATATGTTGTGAATCTTGAATCTATACATTTTTACCAACAATCAGTACCCAGTGCTCCTTTGTATACTTAGCAATTTGAGTCACCTATTTGATTGGTGTGATGGGTCATACAGACAGATGTTGTGGATCTTTGCACAAGCTCCACTGATGTGATGTCTCTGCTATGAGGCTGTGGGCTGTGGGACAGGGTAGAAGCATATGATCTTTGGTTTACAACTGATAAGAATCAGTGAGAGAGGGTAAGCCTATTTGTGTCTGTAAAGAGTTTTTGTAAAGTGGACCAGTTGCTGGTTGTAAGATCTTACATACAGCCAGATGGCATAATTTCTGGTCCGTGATTACATTCCCTCACCTCTGTGAACACATGCAATATCTTAAGATGCAATATCTTAAGAACTTATGGCAGCACTGAATTTTTCAGGTCAAGATATGGGAACATCTACAAAGAGAAACACAGTGATAGACAAGCAGAGTATCCAGCTAAATGAATTGATTTTAAATCTACCTGTGTAAGTTCCATATATATTTTAAAATAATGCTACGTGTATGTGCACCCAGTTAAAAAAGATATATGTTGTGAGAATGAAAACCACGTTTACCAACTACATTAGATGATTTAAGATGTACACCATGGATAAGGTGATCCTTGGCCTATGAATTGAGACTCAAGCACACATTTGAACTGAAACTACATTTTGTCCCATCCTTGAAACTGTTCCAGATATGTGATGTTATTTCACCTGCTTGCAGAAGATACCATATTTCTTACTATTCTCCAGTTTTACATGTCAGATTTGTAATATGGTTCCCCCTACACTCTGCTTTGAAGACAATCTGCAGTGTTGAGTTAGTTCTTGCTGAAAAGTCAGTGGCAAATTTGGATCGAGTAGAACCACAGACCAAAAGAGAAGGGAAGATGCCAAATGCCAAGTCTACAACCAGTCCAAATTAGCCTATGCACAAAAGGGGAGCAGGTACTTGACCCATTTCTCTGGAAAGTCTGCAAACACCTGCAGGGATTCTGATAATGAACCATGGGTCTCAACAAACCCAGGGTCCAATCTGAAAATGCATCTTCAATATCAGCTACTTCTGGACTCCACAGTTACTGAAAAGTTTACATAGACAGAGGCAGTAGTTCCTATAGCATTAGCAAAGCATTTTATCTGTCTTATATTTAATGACTACTCTTCATAGGTTCCATACTGCATTTGACATCACAAAATATGAGACATTCTCTGGGTGGTACACTGAGCGTGACCATTGCTCATGGATTTACTTTCACATTTTCTTTAGTGAACAAAATGTGTGCAGTCTGTGTCCTGTTTTATTGCTGCAGTGTAGGGGTTTTAAACAGAGAGGCATGGTTTTGAAGTAAGAAAAGCTCCTCTGTATCAGAGGGCAGTAACTGCAGATTTCAGTCTTCATTGTGGACAGTTAGGCATTTTGCGGTTCTGGACTAGGCTCTGTTTGAATTGGATTTTTTATTTCTCTGTAAAGTCAACATAAACAATGGGTTTGCTGTGCTTGTTATACCACAGGTGTAGTATGCATTGTTGAGGAGTTGCCTGCAGAGTTTTATATTAATTAACTTTTTCTACATGCTGGAGGATTTACATCCAATTATATAGGTTCCTCTAGTCCAGCCAAGAAGCGGTGTGGGCAATAACTGATGCCAGGTAATGATCCATTGCAACAGGCAATCTTCTAGGGAAGGAGATGTCCTGGTTGCAGTCAGGATAGAGCTGGTTTTCTTCACAGAAGCTAGTGTGAGGCTATGTTTTGGATTTGGGATGAGAAACTGTTGATAACATGCTGATGTTTTGGGTTGTTGCTAAGTAGTCAAGGACAGTCCAGCTTCTCATGCTGGCCTGCTAGCAAGAAGGCTGGGGGTGCACAGGAAGCTGGGAGAGGACACAGCCAGGACAGCTGACCCAGGCTGATCAAAGGGATATTCCATACCATATGACATCATGCTCAGTATATAAAGCTGGGACGAAGAAGAAGGAAGGGGTGGAGGGACGTTCGGAGTTATGGCGTCTGTCTTCCCAAGAAACCATTACGCGTGATGCAGCCCTGCTTCCCTGGAGATGGCTGAACACCTGCCTGCCCATGGGGAGTGGTGAATGAATTCCCTGTTTTGCTCTGCTTGTGTGCGCAGCTTTTGCTTTACCTATTAAACTGTCTTTATCTCAAGTCATGAATTTCCTCGCTTTTACTCTTCTGATTCTCTCCCCTGTCCCACCGTGGGGGAGTGAGCGAGTGGCTGCATGGTGCTTAGTTGCTGGCTGAGATTAAACCACGACAGGAGAGAAGATGGACAACAATATTAGTGATGGTCTTTCTTAGAAAGAACTGTAAGTATTCCTAAATATGACCTGGACCAATCAATTCACATCTGAATCCTTTATGAAAGTATATTATATGGTAATTGCAAATTTTGTCTTTTTTTAATCAGACAATTTCTGATTTTCAGACCTTTCTGCCTGTGATTTGTCTTCATTCTGAGCTAAGTCATCTTGGCAACAGAAATGTGTACCGGTATTTGGAGGCAGTGCTATATCTCAACTGTATTTCAGTTTAGCTGATATCTGCATGTTGATATTCAAAAAAGATTAAGAAATATTTTTTAAACCCTATAAAGGAAGTGTATTGTGCGCATTTTACCAACTGGTATAATGCTAATGTCTTCCTCCAGGAAGGGCTCAAATAATTTTACTTGCACCTTTGGTATTATCTCACAGATGATGGTGAATGCTGAGGAAAAATCCAAGAGAATGGTTTGGACATCTCCTTTCTTTTCTCCAGTAGCAAGAAGTTGTTCATCAGATCCATCAGACAAATCAGATTCTTGATGGGACAGCTCAAGTCTTTTGCTTTTGTTCGTTTCTGCTTTGCAAGACAAAAAGATGTGGACACAGTTCAGAACTCTTAGTCAAACTCTTGACTGAACTAATGGTTAGCACATAGAGGAATAAACTTCCTTTCTAGAGCATATGTCATCTGGCACATAACATCAGAAAGCAAGCTTTTAGACAGTGGAAAAAAATGTATATATAAAACCACTGTATACATGACTGAAGACGGTATGTGCCCCTAAACACTATGTAATCTACTGTGTGGGTTAGATCAAAGATAACCTCTGAGACAGAAAGTGAGAAACTGTGTCTTGGGGCTTTTAATCTGCTGTTTTATTCGTATATATTTAAATCTCCCAGAATAACAAATCCAAATACAAAAAAAAAAAAAAGATCTGTGACTTTATGAATCCCTTAGGTTTTGATCCTCTATAAGCAAGCATTACAATTTTGTTTCTGGTTTCTATGAGAGCTGAATTAATCTGAATGAAAATGTCTCACATAAGACATCTCTCAGATTTGAGTCTGAGAAGATGAATACTTTATAGCCTTTATTTTCTTGCTCAGGTCTGTGATGGTCAAGTGTTCTGTGAAAGAGGAGACATGGTTTTAATTTGACTTTTGCCATTTTTTGGACAGCTTGCTAAGAAAAGGAGAGTTGGCATAGTTAATAGCTGGCAAAAACTGATGTATCTGAGGTGAACTTCTATAGCGTAGGCAGTATTATTACAGAAAATAGCACTGAGCACAGAGCACCAGATGTCATGGTCCCAGTTATGCTGGCTATTTCAGGTCCATGGTTGTCAATGAGGTCATGTATTGTTTATTGCTGTGCTCTTCTTGCTTCTTCACTTCTTCTATCCTGTCCCTAATAGTCCTGTGCAAGACAGAGATACTGGATATCTGGAACATACAGAGATTCTTCTGTCTTCTAGAACAGCTTTTTCAAAATTTCAGCTGTGATAGATGATAAAATACATTGTGCTCTGTGGAATGATTGTTCTCTGGGTTTTTTTCTCAGATGTTTGGGGGGGACTTCTCAATAGTAATGAGACATACTTATATTATTGCCAAAGAGCAGTGAAAAGAGCAAAAGTGACAAAAACAATGAACAGAAGAAAGGCAGAGAGAAGTACCAGAAGGAGAAAAAATTTATTTCCTTGAAATAAGGCACTTGCATTGAGATTCCCTGAAGGACGTGAAAGAGATAGAGGAGGAAAGATGACAACATGTCATGTCCTATTTAAGGCTGCCAAGCAGCTTTTTCATGAGGGTAGCGATAAAGCAGGAGAAGCAGGAGAAATTAATCTCTCTTGTGTTTCCATCACAAATACATGACTTCTTTTAGGTAATTTATTGCATTTAATTTGAGAAGTGAAAGCAGATAGACCCACATTGCTGGTTGCTTCTGTTGATATCAGAGCTGTGCCTGCTAGAAGGGTGTAAGAGAGAACGTCTGGAAAATCACAAAACTGGGGGGTATTCTGATCCCATGCACCCTTTTAGCACTTGTTGTATATTGAAAAATGCTGTAGTAATTTTTTTGTCATGTTATAATAGCATTGCACTCTGTGTCTAACAAATACTTTTATGAACTTGGAAAATATGTACAAACTTTGTCAATAAAGTTCATGGTAGGCTGAAGTGAGCTGACTGCGAGTCAGTCCAAATACTTTAGATGGAAAGCGCAAAAAATTCTGCTGATCAGGACTTGGTGATGGCTGCAACACAGAATAGCCAGCATGTAAGATTTCCAAAGATGTTTCTCCCAATGATTTTTTTCTAATTTAGACCAAATCTTACCCTCCCACACATTCCCTATCTTTCTTACTTGCTGTGGCCAGCTTATCTCCCATTTCTTTTTTTGCTTCTATGAGTGAAGCCAGAACACCACTGTGGTGGTGAAAGGCAACAAATCATGACAGTACCCCACAAAACTATGATAAACCTGTCATTGGCAGCCAGAGACTATAATTTGAAAAGGTTACTTGTTTGCTTCATAGTATGTCCTGCAAACATTAGGGGTAAACAGAGGCATGCATTATTTTGAAATCCATCTAGAAGAAAATATCCAGAATATGATTGAATTCTATCTATTTGTACATTAAGCTTTGTTTTAACACTACAGTTGGGGGAAGAGGAATTCACTACAGATAGTAACAGCAAGTCTAGGATAAATAAATATAATATCTAGTGACTACGCTTGCCACTCTAGAACAGTATTGGAGGAAGAGTATTGGGAGGAAAAGAGGTGCAACTCATTTAACCATTAAAATCTAAGAACACTGATACAAATTGCATTTTGTGATGAAACATCTTATCACAATAAATATAATGCAAATTTGTTAAAAATTTATTGGCACTAGCACTTTGAAGCTATGCCCGTACAGCAAAATGATGGAAAGCTATTCAGTAATCTATAAAGAAAAAGATTAAACTAAAAGATAATGAATATAACAAAACTGAAACATATTCAGTTACCTACATATATCTAAATCTCCTGCATGGACTTTTATGCAGACAGCAGTGCAGCCCAGCCTTCTAGACCTTGAATGCAAAGAATACACATCGGATGTTAACTTTGTTACAGCCATCTGTGATCTCCAGCCATTGCTAAGTGGATGCAATACCATTTTCAGTTGCTGACAGGACAGTTTTTCAGCCAGCAGAAGAACGCTGGGAATCAAAACTATTGCTTCCAAACTTAGGTGCAGGGAAATGTTTTAGCCAAAAGTATTTGCTAATCTTAAGCTGTTAGCAGGTATTAAAATATTAAATATAATACTTTAGACATTTTATTTTAGATTTTTTTCAGCAAGTAGTATCTAGAACCCTTATTTATACCATGTACTAAGATTATACCTGTCGGCACTAGAGAATAGTGTTTAAATGCAATAAACCACCCTGACCCAATAGAACTGAACAGAGGGTTTTCTTTAAGGGCCAGAGTGAAGAAATCTCCCTCTACCAGGTACTATTAATAAAAATTCTTCAGCTCTGCTCCCACAGTCTCACTGCAGTACCAGCCCTTAGCTTTGGTGCATCTGTTCTGCAGAGGATTATTCATTTAGTAGTTTATCCACTAGCCTTTTTTCTAGTCTTCCCAAGTCCAGCTTGAATTTCCACTCTCATCTCCAGGTCAAACACAGGTCATTTACATTGATTACCAGCCTTTTAAGGCTGTTTAAATGGTGCATGCACTCATTGCATGGGTTGTGGGACTGGTGCAAAGTCCAGCTAGCAGTCAGTAACTAGCAGCATCCCTCTGGGATCACTACTCAGGCCGATACCGTTTAATGTCTTCATTAACAATGGTGATGGTGGGACAGAGTGCAAGTTTTCCAACAGCCCAAATTGACAGGGGAGAGTGAGGGAGTGGGAGCGATCAATACGCTGGAGGACAAGTGTCTTCAATAAGCCCTCAACAGGCTGGAGAAATGAGCTGACACTGACCTTAAGAATGTCAACAAAAGCAAGCACAAAGTCTTGGATCTGGCATGCAATAACCCTATTCAACATTACAGGCTGGGGGATGGCTGTGTAGGAAACAGCTTTGCAGAAAAGCTGGGGGACCTGAGGGTCCTGTGAATTACAAGGTGAACATGAGCAAGGGTTGTGCCCTAGCAGTAAAGGTGGCAAACAGCATGCCAGGCTGTATTAGAAAGGCAGCAGCCAGTGGGCTGAGGGAAGTAATCCTTCCCTTCAGTTCAACACTTGTGGGACTGAATCAGGAGTATTGTGTCCAGTTTTGGGCCCCCCAATACAAGGAAGACATTGACCAACTGGAGCAAATCCAGAAAATGATCAGCAAGATATCCAGTGGGCTCGAGCAAGTGTGGTACAAGGAAAGGCTGAGAGGTCTGGGCTTGTTTAGCTTCAAGTCAGAGTGTGGGGAGGCTTGGAAAGACCTTATTTCTATCTATGAATACCTGATCATAGCATAGCTGTTGGAGCTGTGTCAACAGAATCCTGTAGTGCAAGTTCAGGAAACAAATGGTATATGCAACTTTAGCGACTGCATTTGAATTCACAGAGTCAATCATTTAAACAAACTTCCTAGCAGAAAATATTTCCTGAGATGTGTATAGTCTGTTTCCAAAAAAGAGTCAAACTTTATTTTTCTCTGGCCTGGAAATCTTTGTTGGAAGAATCGTATACAGCTTTGTGAAGAAAGGAAAATTGTGATATAAAACAAAGTTATAGTGCTTGTAACAGTGGTTGTGTTGATTCCAGGTGAAATAGAAGTCAAGCAGTGAATTAACTACATATCAGGCACAATTCATATTGGTGACAGAATAGATCAGTGTTGAAAAGTTGGCATCAGCAAAGACCTGTTAATGTAATGGAAACTGAGAAGTTGTGTGTGATTAGCTCAGAAAAGATTGGTTTCCTTTCTCTTAATTACCCTCTCTGTGAATTGTCAATGGATCATAACTTCAAAATTTTCTGTAACATCATTAAAGTCTCATTACAGGAGCAAGTATGGGCACTGGCTCTAATGATATTGACAGACAGTATTTAGATTTGGAGATTCTAAAACTGAAAAGAGCTGAGCTGAAATGAGATACTTCAATTTCTTTTCAGCTCTTAGTAAACTTTTTACTCTATAAAATAGTAACAGAAGAACAAAGTTTATTAAGATCTCTGTATGACTAAAACACATATCTTCTGATATAATTTCCAGTTTACCTCACCCAAGAAAACTCCAGGAAGTGATACAAATTTTCTTTTATTCATATTAGATTCACTCCTTTTTCACAACGCATGTAACTGCTGCTTTAGTGAGCTTACAGTGGTGCCAAAAGCATGTAACCACCCCTCTGATCATTTTTGTGTCCCTCCTCTGTACCTGCTCCAACAGGTCCATGTCTTTCCTGTGCTGAGGGCTCCAGAGCTGGACGCAGGACTCCAGGTGGGGTCTCACCAGAGCGGAGTAGAGGGGCAGAATCACCTCCCTCGACCTGCTGGCCATGCTTCTTTGGATGCAGCCCAGGATATGGTTGGCCTTCTGGGTTGCAAGCGCACTTTGCCGGCTCATGCCCAACTTTTCATCCACCAGTACCCCCAAATCCTTCTCAGCAGGGCTGCTCTCAATCCCTTCATCCCCCAGCTTGTATTGATACCGACGACCCTGCACTTGGCCTTGTTGAACCTCATGAGGTTCACATGGGCCTATTCCTCGAGCTTGTCCAGGTAGCTCTGGATGGCAGCCCGTCCCTCAGGCATGTCAACCACACCACTCAGCTTGGTGTTGTCTGCAAACTTGCTGAGGGTGCACTTGATCCAACTATGTCATTGATGAAGATTTTAAACAGTACTGGTCCCACTATGGACACCTGAGGGACACCACTCATCACCAATCTCTATCTGGACATTGAGCCATTGACCACTACCCTCTGGATGCGACCATCCAACCAATCCCTCATCCACCCAACAGTCCACCCATCAAATCCATATCTTTCCAATTTAGGGAGAGGGATGTTGTGGGGGACCATGTCAAAGGCCTTACAGAAGTCCAAGTAGATGACATCCGTAGCTCTTCTGAGATTGGAGGATATAGATGAGGTAGAGTCAGACTCTTTTTGCTGGTGCACAGCAATAGGTTGAGAACTGATGAACATAATTTGGAACATACAAAATTCCAATTAGATATAAAGGAAAAATGTTTTTTATTAATAGGGTAGACAAACACTGGAACAGGAGCTCAGTGAGGCTGTAGGATCTCCATCCTTGAAAGTGTTCAAGACATGTTCAAGTGTTCATGGCCCTGAGCAACCTGATATAATCAGACCTGTTTTGAGCAGTAATGCATGGAACTCAGAGGTCACTTCCAACCTAAATTATTCTATGTTTGTATGATTGCCCAGCACCAGCCACTTTGTCTGAAGAAGCTTTGATCCAATGGCCTATGTCACAAGTTGCAGCCACTGCTTCTTTGTTGTTAATACAGACCTTTACCCTGGCACGGAGGTTGTAGAGCAGCCCTTGTACAAGGAGCTTTAGGAGAAGTGAAGTTTCATGAAACCACTCCTCTAGGTAAAAGAAGGGGATAAAGACAGGAATGCAAAGGAGTGGAGAAAAAGAAAAGGCAATAAAATGTTTCAGGTAATACAGTGGTCTTCATGCTGGAAAATGCTTAAGTAAAACTGCCAATTCTTTCCTCATGCATGCGAGCCTCTTCCATTCACCCTACTGACAAGTATCTTCACTATCTCTCGCACTTGACATTACGGTGCCAGCAGTCTGGGCTGCACTCCCTTCTGTCTCCTGCTATAAACCAGCATAAAAACTGTCAGCAAACTTGTGGTTATATAGCCAAAGCTCAGTCTTCATTCGTGGCAGCAGTGCAACAGGCAAAATTAAAGCTGATATAAGCATTTTTCTTATGCTTCTGTGTGGACTATAGCCCATCATGACCATCGTCCTCCCAAGAGGAGGCTCAGCCATGGTCGCCACTCGGCTGAAAACCGGGGTCAGAAAGACTGTGGCGACACAGACGGAGCTCCCGCTCAGGCACGCGGCTGTCCAAGTATCCAGCTGCAGAGAGTGCCTGAGCCTGTCGGTTGTTCCAGAGACTTCAAGAAGGAAATCGTAAAGGCGCAGGAGCAGGCGGTCCCCATGTGCCGTAAGAAGAGCTGGCGGGGAAGGCGACCGGCCTGGCTGAACAGGGAGATTTTGCTGGGACTCAGGGAAAAGAGGAGAGTTTATCACCTCTGGAAGAAGGGGCAGGCAACTCAAGAAGAGTACAAGGATCTCGTTAGGTCAAGCAGGGACAAAATTCGAAAGGCAAAAGCCCAGCTAGAGCTCAGTCTGGCCACAGTCGTAAAGGATAATAAAAAATGTTTTTACAAATATATTAACAACAAAAAGAGAGGCAAGGAGAATCTCCATCCCCTACTGGATATGGCGGGGAACATTGTCTCCAAGGACGAGGACAAGGCTGAGGTACTTAATGCCTTCTTCGCCTCAGTCTTTAATAGCCAGTCCAGGTATCCACAGGGTATTCAGCCCCCTGAGCTGGAAGATGGGGATGGAGAGCACAATGTACTCCTCATAATCCAGGAGGAAGCAGTCAAGGACATGCTAAGCCACCTGGACACCCACAAGTCTATGGGGCCTGATGAGATCCACCCGAGAGTACTGAGAGAGCTGGCGGAGGAGCTTGCCAAGCCACTCTCCATCGTTTATCAACAGTCCTGGTTAACAGGGGAGGTCCCAGAAGACTGGAGGCTTGCCAATGTGACGCCCGTCTACAAGAAAGGCCGGAAGGAGGATCCTGGGAACTACAGGCCTATCAGCCTGACCTCTGTTCCAGGGAAGATTATGGAGCGGTTGGTCTTGAGAGTGCTCACAGGGCATCTGCAGGACAATCAAAGGATCAGGCCCAGCCAGCATGGGATCATGAAAGGCAGGTCCTGCTTGACCAACCTGATCTCCTTCTATGACCAGGCGACCCGCCTAGTGGATGAGGGAAAGGCTGTGGACGTTGTCTACCTGGACTTTAGTAAAGCCTTTGACAGCGTCTCCCACAGCATTCTCCTGGAGAAACTGGCGGCTCGTGGCTTAGACAGGTTTACTCTTTGCTGGGTGAGGAACTGGCTGGATGGCTGAGCCCAGAGAGTTGTGGTGAACGGCGTTAAATCCGGCTGGCGGCCGGTCACGAGTGGTGTTCCCCAGGGCTCGGTTCTGGGGCCGGTCTTATTCAATATCTTTATTGATGATCTGGATGAGGGGATCGAGTGCTCCCTCAGTAAGTTTGCAGATGACACCAAGCTGAGTGGGAGTGTTGATCTGCTGGAGGGTAGGAGGGCTCTGCAGAGGGATCTGGACAGGCTGGATCGATGGGCAGAGGCCAACTGTATGAGTTTTAATAAGGCCAAGTGCAGGGTCCTGCACTTTGGCCACAACAACCCCATGCAATGCTACAGGCTTGGGGAGGAGTGGCTGGAGAGCAGCCCAGCAGAAAGGGACCTGGGGGTGCTGGTTGACAGCCGGCTGAGCATGAGCCGGCAGTGTGCCCAGGTGGCCAAGAAGGCCAACAGCATCCTGGCCTGTATCAGGAATAGTGTGGCCAGCAGGAGTAGGGAAGTGATTGTGCCCCTGTACTCGGCACTGGTGAGGCCGCACCTTGAATCCTGTGTTCAGTTTTGGGCCCCTCACTACAAGAAGGATGTTGAGGTGCTTGAGCGTGTCCAGAGAAGGGCAACGAAGCTGGTGAGGGCTCTGGAGCACAAGTCTTATGAGGAGCGGCTGAGGCAACTGGGGTTGTTTAGTCTGGAGAAGAGGAGGCTGAGAGGAGATCTTATCGCTCTCTACAACTACCTGAAAGGGGGCTGTGGCGACGAGGGTGTTGGTCTCTTCTCCCAAGTAACTAGCGATAGGACAAGAGGAAATGGCCTCAAGTTGTGCCAGGGGAGGTTTAGATTGGATATTAGGAAAAATTTGTTCACTGAGAGGGTGGTCAGGCATTGGAACAGGCTGCCCAGGGAGGTGGTGGAGTCACCATCTCTGGAAGTGTTCAAAAAACGTGTGGATGTGGCGCTTCAGGACATGGTTTAGGGGACATGGTGGTGCTGGATTAATGGTTGGACTTGATGATCTTAAAGGTCCTTTCCAACCTAGTGATTCTGTGATTCTGTGATTCTGTGATCATCCTTATATATAATACAGAAACCAGGACATACTTATTTTGTATGCACTGTCACTGCACACAAGCGGAATGTGGCCCTGCATGTTCACCCTGTAGTGAAGGGAATTAAATATTTTGTTCAGCTACAAATCAAATTGATTTTGTGTGTGTGCAACAGTTGTTTGTGGCCAGATAATACTGAAAAATTAAAGATAAGGAGGAGGATGTTGCAGTTCCCAAGCAGCAGCCCCCAGCCAGCTTGCCCCCCATACTGAGCATGACGTCATATGGTAGGGAATATCCCTTTGGCCAGTCTAGGTCAGCTGTCCTGGCTGTGTCCCCTCCCAGCTTCCTGTGCACCCCCAGCCTCCTTGCTAGCAGGGTAGTATGACAAGCTGAAAAGTCCTTGACTTAGTAAAAAAAACTGCTAAGCAACAACTAAAACATCAGTGTGTTAACAACATTATTTGCATCATAAATCCAAAACACAGCACTACACCACCTACTGGGAAGAAAATTAACTCTATCCCAGCCAAAAGCAGGACAGTGAAAAAGGAGGGGGAGGAGATACTCCATGTACTGGAGCGGAGATTCCCCTGCAGCCCGTGGTGAAGGCCATGGTGAGGCAGGCTGTCCCCCTGCAGCCCATGGAGGTCCACAGTGGAGCAGATCTCCACCTGCAGCCCGTGGAGGACCCCATGCTGGAGCAGGTTTTCTGGCAGGACCTGTGACCCTGTGGGGGACCCACACTGGAGCAGTCTGTTCCTGAAGGACTGTCTCCCATGGAAAGGACCCTATGCTGGAGCAGGGCAAGAGTGTGAGGAGTCCTCCCCCTGAGGGGGAAGGAGTAGCGGAAACAAAGTGTGATGAACCGACCACAACCCCCATTCCCCATCCCCATGCGCCACTCAGGAGGGAGGAGGTAAAGAAAATCAGGAGTAAAGTTAAGCCTGGGAAGAAGGGAGAGGTGGGGGGGAAGGTGTTTTTAAGATTTAGTTTTATTTCTCATTACCCTGCTCTGATTTGTTTGGTAATAATTTAAACTAGTTTTCCCAATTCGAATCTTTTTTGCCTGTGATGGTAATTGCTGAATGATCTCTCCCTGTTCTTATCTCAACCCATGAGCCTTTTGTTATATTTTCTCTCCCCTGTCCAGCTGAGGAGGGGGAGTGATAGAGTGGCTTTGGTGAGCACCTGCCATCTAGCCACAGTGAATCCGCCACACTCTGTTTCTGTAATTAATGTCTAAATGCATATATTGTGTTGCTATAAAATAATTACTATTGAGGCAAGTTTAATCATTGTTACGGACATATTAATGAGTAGTTATGGAACTGTTACCTGTTGCAAACTCTAGCACCATTTTTTAAAAAGCTCAGCATGCTGAGCTTTGAATTACTGAAAAAAATGTAGTAAAATACATCAAAACCAGAGGTGGCTGCTTAAAAAAAAAAATTTAAAAAAAATTACAAAAAGGTCTTTCTCCGGTATTGCAGTAAATTTCTTTGAAAATCTAGGCAGGAACACTGAAAATATGACTCAGTATAACGAGGGCTGTGTGATTGTCCTGGTTTCAGCTGGGATAGAGTTAATTTTGTTCACAGAAGCTAGTATGAGGCTATGTTTTGGGTTTGGGATGAAAAAATGTTGATAACGCACTGATGTTTCCAGTTGCTGCTAAGCAGTCAAGGACAGTCCAGCTTTTCATGCTGGCCTGCCAGCAAGAAGATGGGGAGTTCATGGGAAGCTGGGAGGGGACACAGGAGGGACAGATGACGCAGACTGGCCAAAGAGATATTCCATAACATATGACACCATGCTCAGTATATAAAGCTGGGGCAAAGAAGAAGGATCAGGGTGGAGGGATGCTCGCTGTTATGGTGTTTGTCTTCCCAAGTAACCCTTATGCGTGATGGAGCCCTGCTTTCCTGGAGATGGCTGAACACCTGCCTGCCCATGGGGAGTGGTGAATAATTCCTTGTTTTGCTTTGCTTTTATGTGTGGCTTTTGCTTTACCTATTAAACTATCTTTATCTCAACCCATGGGTTTTCTCACTTTTAGTCTTCCGATTCTCTCCCCCTTCCCACTGTGGGGGAGTGAGTGAGCGGCTGCGTGGTGCTTAGTTGCTGGCTGGGGCTAAACCACGACATCCATGGTGGTCCACTTCCCTGGGTGACATGGAACATCTTCCTTGAAGGGATACCTTTCCTTCACACCTGACAGGAGTCGCCTCCAGAGGCTGAGGACTCGTGCACCTTTTCCAATAGCTTTGTCAATGCCCCCTTCCCTAGAAAGGGATCCCAGCTGCTTGGCTTCCCTACCCTCTAATGTCCAGCTACTGGCCCCGTTATCCCAGCATCGGAGCAGCCAGGTGACAATGTGCTCACCTGAACGTCGGCAGAAATCCTTTCGCATATCTCGCAATTCACTCAGGGATAGAGATCGGGTAATTACTGCCTCTTTTATGGGTTCTTTTTCTTCCTCCTCTTCAAGCAGTGACCCGCTCTCTTCCCTCTTCTGTCCTCGTGATGGCCCTGCTTCAGAGTACTCTGCCTCCTCAGTTTCTTCCTCTGGCTCCCTCTTAGAAAAAAGCCAGTAGCCACCCCCATAGAGCATTTGCCACCATCCATGAGTCAGTATAGAGATAGAGTATTGGCCATTTTTCTCGTTCAGCAATATCTAAAGCCAGCTGGATGGCTTTCACCTCTGCAAACTGACTTGATTCACCTTGTCCTTCAGCCACTTCTGCAACTCGTCGTATAGGGCTCCATACAGCAGCTTTCCACCTTCGATGTTTGCCTACAATACGACAGGACCCATCAGTAAACAGGGCATATTGCCTTTCGTTCTCTGGCAGTTCATTATATGGTGGAGCCTCTTCAGCACGCGCCACCTCCTCTTCTGGCGATATTCCAAAACCTTTGCCTTCTGGCCAGTCCATGATCACTTCCAAGATTCCTGGGCGATTGGGGTTTCTTATTTGAGCCCGCTGTGTGATAAGTGCAACCCACTTACTCCACGTAGCATCAGTCGCATGATGTGTAGAGGGGACCCTCCCTTTGAACATCCAGCCCAGCACCGGCAGTCAGGGTGCCAGGAGGAGCTGTGCTTCAGTACCAATCACTTCTGAGGCAGCTCGAACTCCTTCATATGCTGCCGATATCTCTTTTTCATTTGGAGTATAGCGGGACTCAGTTCATGCAGTAGCCCTCGGGCCAGTCCAGGCAGGACAAGATGTTAAAAATGTGCTCTACACCGCAACTGGGGAGAATGGCCCTACCTGGTGTCTCTGGCAAAAGGCACCAGGAGAGACCCGAGGTTGACCCCTAGGGTTCTGGAGTCGGGGATATAGGGGATCTATCTCCTGTTTAATTTGTTCGAAGGCTTGTCGTTGCTCAGGGCCCCATTTAAAATCGTTCTTCTTCTGGGTCACTTGATAGAGAGGGTTTACAATCAGACTGTAATTTGGAATATGCATTCTCCAGAAACCCACAATGCCCAAGAAAGGTTGTGTTTCTTTTTTGCTAGTTGGTGGAGACATAGCTGTTATTTTGTTGATCACATCCGTTGGGATCTGTCGACGTCCATCTTGCCATTTTATTCCTAAAAACTGGATCTCTTGTGCAGGTCCTTTGACCTTACTTTGTTTTATGGCAAAACCAGCTTTCAGAAGGATTTGAACTGTTTCCTTCCCTTTCTCGAAAACTTCTTCTGATGTGTTGCCCCAGACGATGATGTGATCAATGTATTGCAGGTGCTCTGGAGCTTCACCCTGTTCCAGTGCAGTCTGGATCAGCCCATGGCAAATGGTAGGGCTGTGTTTCCACCCCTAGGGCAGTCAATTCCAGGTGTATTGGTCACCCCTCCAAGTGAAAGCAAACTGTGGCCTGCACTCTGCTGCCAAAGGGATTGAGAAAAATGTGTCAGCGATATCAGTGGTGGCGTACCCCTTGGCTGCCTTTGACTCCAGTTCATATTGAAGTTCTAGCATGTCCGGCACGGCAGCACTCAGTGGTGGTGTGACTTCATTCAGGCCACAATAACCTATTGTCAGTCTCCACTCTCCATTAGACTTTCGCACTGGCCATATGGGGCTGTTAAAGGGTGAGCGAGTCTTGCTGATCGCTCCTTGGCTCTCCAGTTGACAAATAAGCTTATGGATGGGGATCAGGGAGTCTCTGTTGGTGCGATATTGCCGCCGGTGCACTGTTGTGGTAGCGATCGGCACCTGTTGTTCTTTGACCCTGAGCAACCCCACCACAGAAGGGTCCTCTGAGAGACCAGGCAAGGTGGACAGCTGTTTAATTTCTTCTGTCTCCAAGGCAGCTATACCAAAAGCCCACCGGTACCTTTTTGGGTCCTTGAGGTAGTCTATGCCCAGGATGCACGGAGCTTCTGTGCCAGTCACAATGGGGTGCTTCTGCCACTCATTCACAGTTTAGGCTCACTTCAGCCTCCAGTACAGTCAGCTGTTGGGATTCCCCTGTCACTCCAGAAATGCAGATGGGTTCTGCCCCTATATGGCTTGATGGCATTAGGGTACATTGTGCACCAGTGTCCACTAAAGCCTTATATTCCTGTGGGTCTGATGTGCCAGGCCATCTAATCCACACAGTCCAATAAACTTGGTTGTCCCTCTCCTCCGCCTGGCTGGAGGCAGGGCCCCTCTAGTCCTGGTCATAGTACTCGTTACCCACTTCTTGTAAATAGGAATCAGAAGTCCCTTCAAGAGGATCAGAGGTGAGATCAGCTCTTCTATTCTTTCTGGGGAACTGCCCACTGGAAAGTGGAGCGACGATTTTTCTGGAGGAACCCAAACCCCCTTTTGTAATTGTTTTTCCTTGCAGCTCGCGTACTCGTGCCTCTAGGGTCGAGGTAGGTTTTCCATCCCACCTCCTCATGTCCTCTCCGTAGTCACCCAATTGAAACCACAGGGTGGCTCGCGGTGTGTATCCTCTATATCCTCTCTCTTGAGCAGAAGAACGCTTACTCCTAATAGCTGAGATACTGGTCCGTACGGGTGGAGGGTAGGGCATATCCTCCTTGAATTGCTGGAACTCCCGGGACAGTTTCTCTACAGCAGAGATGCAGGCCCGTAGGGAGGAAGAGAGACTTTCTTCGTATTGCGAGAGTTGGCCAGCCAATTCATCCACTGTTTGTCCCTCTCCGTCTTTCCAGGCCATTACTGCTAATGAGTTGGCATATGATGATGGTGCACTCCGTACAAACTTCTGCCACATAGGTCGCGTGCAATTGACTTCATCTGGATCTTTGGATGATTGCCCATTGTCCAAGTCACCATAAATCACCTCCAGCACAGCTAATTCCTTCAGGGTACTGGATACCTTTATTGCCCTGGTTTCAGCCAGGGTAGAGTTAATTTTC
The DNA here is from genome assembly GCF_964289735.1 of Phaethon aethereus. NCBI lineage: Eukaryota > Metazoa > Chordata > Aves > Phaethontiformes > Phaethontidae > Phaethon > Phaethon aethereus. Next base: position 14,073,880 of record NC_138581.1, read on the forward strand.
TTCATAGAAGCTAGTGTGAGGCTATGTTTTGGGTTTGGGATGAGAAAATGTTGATAATATGTTGATGTTTTGAGTTGTTGTTAAGTAGTCAAGGACAGTCCAGCTTCTCATGCTGGCCTGCTAGCAAGAAGGCTGGGGGTGCACGGGAAGCTGGGAGGGGACACAGCTGAGACAGCTGACCCAGGCTGACCAAAGAGATATTCCATACCATATGACATCATGCTCAGTATATAAAGCTGGGACGAAGAAGAAGGAAGGGGTGGAGGGACGTTCAGAGTTATGGCGTCTGTCTTCCCAAGAAACCATTATGTGTGATGGAGCCCTGCTTCCCTGGAGATGGCTGAACACCTGCCTGCCCATGGGGAGTAGTGAATGAATTCCTTGTTCTGCTTTGCTTTCATGCGCGGCTTTTGCTTTACCTATTAAACTGTCTTTATCTCAAACCATGACTTTCCTCACTTTTTCTCTTCCAATTCTCTCCCCTGTCCCACCGTGGGGAAGTGAGTGAGCGGCTGCGTGGTGCTTAGTTGCTGGCTGGGGCTAAACCATGACATCCATGGGGGTCCACTTCCCTGGGTGACATGGAACATCTTCCTTGAAGGGATACCTTTCCTTCACACCTGACAGGAGTTGCTTCCAGAGGCTGAGGACTTGTGCACCTTTTCCAATAGCTTTGTCAATGCCCCCTTCCCTAGAAAGGGATCCCAGCTGCTTGGCTTCCCTACCCTCTAATGTCCAGCTACTGGCCCCGTTATCCCAGCATCGGAGCAACCAGGTGACAATGTGCTCACCTGAACGTCGGCAGAAATCCTTTCGCATATCTCGCAATTCACTCAGGGATAGAGATCGGGTAATTACTGCCTCTTTTATGGGTTCTTTTTCTTCCTCCTCTTCAAGCAGTGACCCGCTCTCTTCCCTCTTCTGTCCTCGTAATGGCCCTGCTTTGGAGTACTCTGCCTCCTCAGTTTCTTCCTCTGGCTCCCTCTTGGAAAAAAGCTTCTTTGTCCCTTACTAAACGAGGTGACTTCCGCTTCCAACTTTTTTCTTTTGTACAGGGGCAACTGGTGCCAGCGCGGGCTGATTCTCTGGTTCAGCTACAGCGCCTGTCACAGGGGTCGGAGTACGCGTATTGCCTGTTGCAAGAGTCTTAGTAGCTACATTGCCTGTCACAGCGGTTGTAGTAGTCATAGTGCCCGTCGCAGGTGTTGGAGTAGTTGCAGTGCCCGTTGTGGGGGTTAGAGTGGCCGCAGTGCCCGTTGCATTGTCATCAGATCCAGAGAGCCTCTCTCCCCTTTGAACAGTGTTAAATAGAGCTTGGTAGGCATGGGCCAGGCCCCAGCACATTGCAATGATTTGTGTCTCCTTGGAGCTGCCAGGCCAACAGCATACTTCCAAATATTCTGCTAGTTTATCAGGATTCTGCACTTGTTTGGGAGTAAAGTTCCAAAACACCGGAGGTGCCCACTGCCCTAGGCGTTTGCCCATGCTGTTCCACACACCCTGCCATTCATAACTATCCAGCCTCGGGGCAGATCTCTGGGTGATATTCTTAAATTGCTTGCTAGCCTTAGACAAAACCGAAACAATGTTCCCCAGAAGTACCAATTTTAACTACCCAAGGGTGTTCAAAATACTGAAAAGTTACTGTGATGAAGGAGGAAACATTATGATAGAGGATAGCAAAGGTTCCATTCTGCATTTCCTCCATAAAAAGCCTTTCGGAGGCAGAAGTATAATTGCTAGTTGTCTCCACAAGATAGTACCCGAAATACAGTAATGGCTTCAGTACAGAGCTTAGATACCACATTAAGCTCAAGGTCAGTGTCCTAAAAACAAAACTCGCAGGCAAGACATTACTAATCTTTGCAGAGTACAGCAGCCTGCAGAAACCAACACTGATCTTTAACATGTACGGCAAAGACAAGAGCATGATGCAAATCAAATAAACTGATATCGTGACCTGCAACCATTATTATCTCAAGCCCTTCGTGTCCCTGTTCGGGCACCAAAAAGGACTGTCGTGGTTTAGCCCCAGCCGGCAATTAAGCACCATGCAGCTGCTCGCTCACTCCCCCACTCCCTCAGTGGGATGGGGGAGAGAACTGGGAAAAACTCGTGGGTTGAGATAAAAAAAGTTTAATAGGACAACAAGAGAGAAGGAAACAAAAGTGATGATGATGATGTTGATGTTGATGTTGATGATGATGATGATGATGATGATGATGATGATAGTACTGACAAAGGAATGTACAAGAACAAGTGATGCCCAATACAGCAATTGCTCACCACCCAGTGATTGATAGCCCATCCCCGAGCAGCAGTTCCCGCCCCCCAGCTACCTCCAGTTTATGTACTAGGCATGATGTTATATGGTAGGGAATATCCCTTTGGCCAGTCTGGGTCAACTGTCCTGGCTGTGCCCCCTCCCAGCTTCTTGTGCACCTCCTAACTGGCAGAGCATGAGAATCTGAAAAGTCCTTGACTGAGTATAAGCACTACAACTACTTAGCCACAACTAAAACTTCAGTATGTTATCAACATCATTCTCATACCAACTCCAAAGCACAGCACTATACCAGCTATCGGAAAGAAAAAAAACAACTCCATCCCAGCCGAAACCAGGACAGAGCACTATTGATTTAACGGAGGAAAGTTGTTTACAGGACAAGCAGTGATTCAAAGTGTTGGCAGTAGGTCAACCTGTGGGATCCAGTGGGGAGTTTTCTGGGCAAAAATGAATTGCTGATGAATATTTTAAAATATAATGTAGCTGTTTTACAGTTGGTGAAATCATAAATAAACCGACAAAATAGAACGGCCTTCTTTAATACTAAGATTGCAAAACTGTAGTAGGCAACATGCAGGTGATTGCTTTCAGGCCAGTACTGGAGGGAGGCAGTTGGAAGGTAGCAAGTTATCAGCATTCCTGGTGGCTTAGATGCTGCTTCCCTTGGGCTTAGGTCCACAGTCAAAGGGTAATTTCTACTTCAATGGACTATGCATCCATTCCCCTTTTAACAAGCTATTGGGTTTTTTAATTCACCATGATATCTACCAGTAAAGCTCAGAAGTTAATTATATTAGGAATTCAACCATGAAATTAGATGCAACCAGCTAACTCAGAAGTAGAACAACAATTAACAAAATATTGGAAAACGTAAATCATGGAGAATCTTGTAATACCTTTATACACTGCTGAGAGCAGAGGATCTTCATTTCTTTTTATTAAATGCCTCTTGTTGTAAACAATTAAACAGCACCAGCAATTCCTTTACTCCAGCTGTCATTCTGATGATATGAATGCTTGGGCAACTGACATCTAATTTTAGTGCCATCCAACTCTAAATAAAATGTGAAGCATATGTGCCTGTGTGGTAACATATAGTCATCTCTATGCAGGCACATATGTGTGAGTCTCACCCCTTTAAAACTAATATGGTTTCAGCCAGCAAAGAGTGTGGGGAAAAAATAGCTTGTGAGAACTTAGAAATGATTTTTCAGTGTTTCTTTTGGGGGCAGTAATAACAGCTTAGAGTTCTGAGTGTCAGAGTGAGAATGCCGATTCCCAGCATTCAAGCTTTTTGTTTGCTGCCTTTTTTTTTCCCCATTTCACTCATCTTGAACAAGGAAAACAGATTGGGCAGCTTTGTCACGTACAAATGTGACACTACAGGTGCAAGTAAAAATTTTCTTTATTAATCTCTAATGTCCATTCAAGGTTGCCTATTAATTTTGCGTGAGGAGTTGTTGAAACTTTCATTGTCTTTGTTCCTTACTCAGTCTTTAATATTCTGTACGTCAGTTAGAATTACAGGTTTTGAAACAAATGTTTGATTCTATCACGTGTGATTGTTACACAGCTACAACTTTGTAGTCTCCAATTTTCAAATAGTTGCCTACTCAAGAGATTCTGGAATTTTTGGAATTACCTTCTCCCAGTAGTCTAAAAGTCATATTTAAAACCCCAAATAAATAGAAGTCTATGTAATGAAAGTCTATTTACATGAGGTGAATTGATCAAATTCCGATTCTGTGTCATTATTAGAAAAACTTCATGCACATTTTTTAATATCCATTCTCCTTACATACTGTATTGGGTCTGGCTGAGATGGAGTTAATTTTCCCCATAGCAGCCCTCATAGTGCTGTGCTTTGTATTGGTAGCTAGAATGGTGTTGATAACACACCAGTGTTTTGGCTACTGCTGGGCAGTGCTCACACAGCATCAAAGCTGTCTCTCCAACATTTCCCCCCACCAGTAGGCTGGGGATGGGCAAGACCTTGGGAGGGGACATAGCCAGGACAGCTGACCCAAAGTGGCCAAAGGGATAATCCATACCATATGAGGTCAGCTTAGCAATAAAAGCTAAGAGAAAGGAGGGGGGGCATTCATTTTCCGATGTTTGTCTTCCAGAGCAACCATTATGCATACTAAAGCCCTGCTTCCTGAGAAGTGGCTGAATATCACCTGCTGATGGGAAATAGAGAATAAATCTTTTGTTTTCTTTTGCTTTCCAGCTATACCAGAGGTGTTGCCAATGTCAGAAAGGCCTACCTCCTGTATCACAACCACCCCCACGAGGAAGAAAAGATGGGTTATAGTTGTAGGCGACTCCCTTCTGAGGGGAACAGAGGGTCCAATATTCCGGACAGACCCTTCTCAGGGAAATCTGCTGCATCCCTGGGGCCCAGGTTAATGGCATCACTAGGAAACTTCCCAGCCTGGTGTGACCCTTGAACTATTACCCACTACTGCTCTGAAGCTGCAACACATAGCTGAAGGGCGACCAAAAGAGATTTCAGGGCCTTGGGACGGTTGGTTAGGGGATCTGGAGCACAGGTTATTTTTTTCTCTCTCCTTCCAGTTGCAGGCAGCAACACAGAAAGGCCCAGTCTATTAACACATGGCTCCGTGACTGGTGTCACAACCACAGTTTCGGGTTTTTTGACAATAGGATGGCCTACATGGCACCTGGCTTACTGGCATCAGATGGGATTAACCTTTCTCAAAAGGGGAAGAGGGTTTTTGCCCACAAGCTAGCGGGGCTTATTGACAGGGCTTTGAACTAGACTTGAAGGGGGGAGGGGGATAATATCAGGCTTACTCATGACAAGCTGTGGGATGAAAGTCAAGGTTAGAGGGACAGGGTGCTAGCGAGGCCACTCAGCCTGTTGCACCATAGAAACACTTCAAAGGAACTAAGGGGTGTTCCTCTAAGAAGGTGACATGGCCGGCAGCCCATATGAAGTGCCTCTATACCAATGCACGCAACATGGGCAACAAACAGGAAGAGCTGGAAGCCACTATGCTGTTAGAAAGCTACGACCTGGTTGCCATTACTGAAACTTGGTGAGACAAATCCCATGACTGGAGTGCAGCTATCGATGACTACAGGCTGTTCAGAAGGGACAGGCGAGGAAGGAGGGGCAGAGACATTGCCCTCTACATCAAGAAATGGATAGAGTGTGAAGAGCTGTCTCTGAAGAATAGCCACGAGCAGGTTGAAAGCTTATGGGTAAGAATCAGAGACCGAGGCAACAAAGGGAAATTTGTGGTTGATGTCTACTACAGGATGCCCGATCAAGGGGAGTCTATTGATGAAGCCCTCTTACTCCAGGTACAGGAGGCATCACACTCACAGGCTCTCCTCCTGCTGGGGGAATTCAACCACCCTGACATCTGCTGAATGGAGAAGTAGCATGGCGAGCTGTAGGCAATCCAGGAGACTCCTGGAATGCACTGAGGATAACTTCTTCCCGGTTGTGTAGGGATGGGGTGAGGAAGGCCAAGGTGAACTTGGCAAGGGATGCAAAGAATAATAAGAAGGGCTTCTATAGGTATGTTAGCCAGAAAAGAAAGGTCAAAGAAAGCGTACCCCCCTTGATGAGCACGACTGGCAGACTGGTAACAATGGATGAGGATAAGGCTGAGGTATTGAACGAGTTCTTTTCCTCAGTCTTCACTGGCAATGTCTCTTCCCATACCTCTCGAGGGGATGGACTGCAAGACGGGGACTGGAGGAGCAAAGTCCCTCCCACTGTCAGAGAAGATCAGGTATGAGACCATCTGAGGAACTTGAACATGCACAAGTCTATGGGACCTGATGAGATGCATCCCAGAGTCCTGAGGGAATTGGCTGATGTAGTTGCCAAGCCACTCTCCATGATATTGGAAAAGTCAAGGCAGTCAGGTGGAGACCCTGGAGACTGGAAAAAAGGGAAACATTGCACCCATTTTTAAAAAAGGTAGCAAGGAGGACCCTGGGAACTATTGACCTGTCAGCCTCACCTCTGTGCCTGGGAAGATCTTGGAACAGATCCTCCTAGAAGCTATCCTAAGGCAGGATGGAGGATAGGGAGGTGATTCGAGACAGCCAGCATGGCTTCACCAAGGGCAAGTCCTGCCTGACCAACCTAGTGGCCTTCTATGATGGAGTGACCTCATCAGTGGACAAGGGAAGAGCTACCGATGTCATCTATCTGGACTTCTGTAAGGCCTTTGACACGGTCCCCCACAACATCCTTCTTTCTGAATTAGAGATATATGGATTTGATGGGTGGACTGTTTGATGGATGAGGAATTGGCCGGATGGTCACATCCAGAGTGTAGTGGTCAACGGCTCAATGTCCAGATGGAGATCGGTAGTGAGTGGTGTCCCTCAGGGGTCCATATTGGGACCAGTACTCTTTAATATCTTCATCAGTGATATAGACAGTGGGTAGAGTGCACCCTCAGCAAGTTTGCAGATGACACCAAGCTGAGTGGTGCGGTTGACATGCCTGAGGGACGGGATGCCATCCAAAGCTACCTGGACAAGCTCGAGGAACTGGCCCATGTGAACCTCATGAGGTTCAACAAGGCCAAGTGCAGGGTCCTGCACCTGGGTCGGGGCAATGCCTGCTATCCGTACAGGCTGGGGGATGAAGGGATTGAGAGCAGCCCTGCCATGAAGGACTTGGGCGTCCGGGGGGATGAAAAGCTGGACATGAGCCGGCAATGTGCGCTTGCAGCCCAGAAGGCCAACTGTATCCTGGGCTGCATCCAAAGAAGCGTGGCCAGCAGGTCGAGGGAGGTGATTCTGCCCTTCTACTCTGCTCTGGCGCGACCCCGCTTGCAGTACTGCGTCCAGCTCTGGAGCCCTCAGCACAGGAAAGACATGGACCTGTTGGAGCGGGTCCAGAGGAGGGCCACAAAAATGATCAGAGGGATGGAGCACCTCTCCTATGAAGAAAGGCTGAGAGAGTTGGGGTTGTTCAGCCTGGAGAAGAGAAGGCTCTGGGGAGACCTTATTGCAGCCCTCAAGTACTTAAAGGGGGCTTATAAGAAAGATGGGGACAGACTTTTTAGCAGGACCTGTTGCAATAGAACATGGGGTAATGGTTTTAAACTAAAAGAGGGCAGATTTTGACTAGATATAAGGAAGAAATTTTTCACAATGAGGGTGGTGAAACACTGGAACAGGTTGCCCAGAGAGGTGGTAGATGCCGCATCCCTGGAAACACTCAGGGTCAGGTTTGACACGGCTCTGAGCAACGTGATCTAGTTGAAGATGTCCCTGCTCATTGCAGGAGGGTTGGACTAGATGACCTTTAAATGTCCCTTCCAACCAAAACTGTTCTAATTCTCTTATTCTTTTATTTAACTGTGTTCATTCAGAGCAATAAAATATGCTTTCCCGAGTCTTGATCACAGGCAGTGCTGCAATTTCAGGTTCTTCTGTATTACTTTAATTATCATCTTGGGGAGAAAGAAACAGTAAAGGTTATGAATGTGGTTCATGGTGTATTATGTAACTCAGAAAGTACTTGGAGAAATATTTGTGTATTTTAAAACAAAGGTAACAAAAGAGAAAAATGACAAATTAAAAGTTTTCATTTTGTTCAAAGAAAAATCTTTCACTCATATTTTCTTTGAGGTAGTTCTTTGAAGCCAGACTGAAACCAGATTATGCTGCTTAATATGATATCTTATTAGTAGAAATAATGTCACTACTACACCAAGAAAATACAAAGTTAAGCCTTAGGAAAGGATTAGGAGTGTATTATATAGCTAAAGTATTTAAAGGTCACAGGTAATCCAGGCGTACACAGGGCAAGTGTCGATCTAGTTCAAGTGTTGGTCTCTGTTATACAAGAAGTAGGTCAGAGGTGCAACGGCCTACTTTTATATAAAGAAATTGGCTAGGTAATTACACTGTCTCCTGCACCTTTATATTGTACCGGTTTTATCACTCATCTTGGCCTTCCTGGCTATTTTTTCAAACTGACATTAACTCATCAGGTATTATAATTTTGCATGGGTTCAGTATTTCTGGATGACTGCCCCGATGCATCTCAAGATGTCACATTTACAGAGGCAGCTGCAAGGCTGTTCTAGCTGTGATCAGTGCATGACAGTGACCCTCAGTGTGCTACTTCTATGATAGCATCTATAAGAGTTTTTAGGACCTTTTCCCCCGGAGAAGATTTTTAGATAAAGGTGGTGCTTTTAGTTAGACTGACTGGAAAAAGCTGTTGCTAGAAAAAAGCAGACAAAGTTCTTGAAAAATCTGTTTGCTTTTTCCCACTAATCCAATTGAGCTAATAAAAGGTACTACTTCCATCTACAAATTGTGTCCTTCTTATGTGCAGGCCACTGAAGTCTGTTTATGGCTTCATTGAAGAATTGCTTATTTTCATTAGGTCACTTCTACATACTATTGCAAAAATGTAGTGCATAACTTTAACAATGCAATTTTTTTTTTCTGAGTGTCCCTCCTTTACATTCTGCTTTCAAAGGATGAGAAACTAAATCAGTCTTAATTTCCTGGCTATTGAAAGGAAGAAATCACCTTTTTAAGAAAGCTATTTTTTCTCTTAGAATTAACTCACAAAAGGAAAATTACTGATCAGGTGATTAAGAGAGGACTACATGATAAAGCATGATATTTAGGGATTTGGGGTTATATGAGCAGGTTAAATATATTTAAGATGGGTTTTAAGGAGTCATATTCTGTATGTGTTCATGATATCCTGTAATTTTTTAACCCACTGGTCAGTTATCGTCAACTTTGGCAGAAAGGAGGCATCTCACAGACATGAAGTTCTCACAGGTTTTACGACAGCAGGCAATCTGGAGGACTAGGATTAGTACTCCACTGAGGGAATGACTACATCATTAGCTCACAGCTTGTTTAATGCCAGAAAATCTACATGCGGCAGCAGGATGCAATATTCTTCATTTCTGGTGCACCTGAAATTGTGCAAATTGCTTTGACACATTGTTTTTAATCATCTATACAGAGTGTATCACTTAAAAACAAATTTTTTTCAGAGGCTTTCATATAAGTAATAATGACTATGTACATTTTTCTCTTTGAATGGGATTTCCATGATTTTTCCATTTTTCAATTACGTTGATCACTTTTAACACAGAGACCCTGCTTAAATTTTACTTACAAATAGGGTAACTCTTGGATACCATAATTTACATCTAGAGCTACACTGGGAAACACAATTCTCTTTTCATCAGAACTTTGATATTTTGCAGTTATGTTAACATAGCTGGATATTGCAGGTGTGTAGGCTTTAGAAAACCTTGCTCTCTAGCCCCTGTGGCTATATATTATAAAGCCCAAGAATGCTGAGGTAACCTACGTGTTTGACTTACAAAGCACAAAACCTGAAAAAACTCTGATCTTTAGGGCAAAGACAGTCCACATGATCTTAGTTGCCTTGAAAACCAATGGACAGCCTGTGTATTTACATTTTCAAAACCCTCAGGTCCCCAAGACTTCCAGCGTACCTGCATTGAGGTTGCCTAGATGCAGAAAATTTTCCAGCCAGCTGTGAGCTGAGACAGGCAGGAGGTAGGCAAAAGGAAGGGGGGAATAAATATGCTTTCCAGCCAAATGTTGAATGAAATCCCCTGCTTGGATTCTGCCAGGACTGAGTGGAAGCAGGTTCTTTTTTTTTTTTTTTTTCTGTCTTGCTCTTTTCACCTCATTTTAAGACAAGTCAGTCTTAAAGAGCACATATGCTAGCTAATATTGCTGCCTCCTAAGAGAAAACAATCTTTTTTATGCATTTGCAAGCAGAAGGGATAGAGATTTGACCAATTATGTTTTCTTGTCTCCATTGATTAAATGTTGGCCTTCTGCATACTTTTCTATCATTCCCTAGTTGGTTAGAATTTTCTATTCAACTCCTTATATGTATTTTTTAGGCTTCAGAATTATTATTGCATTAAATTCAAATGCAGACAGGATAATCCTTTTAAGAATATACAGTTCAACCAAACCTCCAATAAAGTCATTCTGATGAAGGATATCCATCTTTTCCCAGCTTGTTAATTTATTTAATTGAGCTTAAGGGAGAGCAGTTCTGTGCCTCTCATGCTTCTCTTCTCTGGATCTTCCATCATATTTAGAAGATTAAACAAGAGCAAAAGAAAGAAGGAAAGAAAGAAAATAGACACTATCTATTCACCCTTTCATTCACCCAACTGTCCATCCATGCCTAAACTGGGCTATTTTTTTAAGGGAATTTAGTTTTAATCTTCTTTAATGTTCTGAAATGTTCTACACCTCTTAGTTTTGGTTTCCAGCTGGGAAAGGAATGAGAAGCATCAAAATGAGAACAGAGATACAGGCAACGTTTTAAGGCAATCTGTAATTGTGACATAGCCAGTCTAATTTCAAAAGCCTGAGAAGTCCTGATAACTCAGATAAGTACTTAAAGTTTGATCCAGTTGACCAACCTCTATTTCTTGTAGGTTTTCCCTTCTGAACTGTACTGCTGAAGAAATTTCCTGAATGCTCTTAGAAAAAACACACTCACAGTTTATTACAGAAGGCAATATAGAAATAGTGCTGTACAATACAGCAGTTGCTATAGAGACTGTTCCCTTTTATTAACTGAATAAATAAACTGCAATTTGCAAATATACTTAACAATCACTATTTCAGTTATCTGTCCCTGAGTAACCAAATATCTTTATTCCCATTTGCATGTGTGTGTTATACTCATTAATACTAACGTATTACAGAGGATAGATTTAGACTAGATATTAGGAAGAAATTCTTTACTGTGAGGTAGCGAGACACTGGAACAGGTTACGCAGAGAAGTTGTGGATGCCCCCTCCCTGGAAGCGTTCAAGACCAGGTTGGATGGGGCTTTGAGCAACCTGATCTAGTGGAAGGTATCCCTGTCCATGGCAGAGGGGTTGGAACTAGATGATCTTTATGGTCCCCTCCAACCAAAACCATTCTATCATTCTATTTACTAAATACTATCTTGGGCAGGTGGCACTTAGGACTGAATTCTTGGTTTAGTAAGGCATTTTAAATATTGAAGTTGTTCCGTTATGCCAATGAGACTACAGATTTAAACACATGTATTGTCAAAATTGTGGCAGAAAGTTGAATCCTAAGAGGTGTGAAGTTTACAAAATTGTATTGGTATCTATATCAGAAACTTGTGTTAGTACATGGAAGAGTGGTGTGAATTAGTCATCATGTTTGTTGTACAAATAAATGAAGCACAACTCATGTTTTTCTAAAACAGTGATTAAGAAACAGGAGAAAGTTGGTTTTGCTAATAATTACAAATCTTTGTCTAGTCTGCTTGCTCACAGGTTAATATATAGTGTAGCATTGCTTTTCCACTGTCTTTGGCGCTTCCAGTCACCTCCTCTATCTGGTAATCTGACGATTCTGGAAACTATTCATTCTTGTGCATTTGTACTGAAACTACAGTGATACCACTTGCTAACACCAATCAATCTGTGGTCGACCTTGTATGGGATCTGTGTGGCAGTTGCTACTATTTTTTTCTATTATATCTTTATTAAAAAAAAAGCTCAAATGCTACTTATAGTTCTTCTGAATGAAGAGTACTTCTTATATTCACCAAAGTCAATGAGAATTCACCTGATTGCCAGAAAAAAATGGTTTTGTTTTAGAATAGTGCAGGGAAGAGTGCTGCTGTTCTCAGGACAGTGCTTGATTCGCATGATTGCAAGAGTTAGTTGCTCATGAGAGAAAGCAAACCACAAAGAAAAAGAGGAAGAGAGTGGAGTTTCACAAAAGCAGCCTGAGTTACTGTGACTTATTAGGTAAAATATATTGATTTGGGTGCTTTGCTGTGTAAAATATGTCAGTCAGAATGCAGAACAGCATGTGATGCCTGAACAGTACAGTTTCTCTCACTGAAAAAAGGAAAGGTCAGCAATAAAAGCTACGAGAAAGAAGGCGGGGGGGGGCATTAATTTTTTCCAACATTTGTCTTCCAGAGATACCACTATGCATACTGAAGCCCTGCTTCCCAGGAAGTGGCTGAATATTGCCTGCAGATGGGAAGTAGAAAATAAATCTTTTGTTTTCCTTTGCTTCTGTGCATGGCCTTTGCTTTTTGCTTTATTAAACTGCCTTTATCTTGACCCATGTTTTGGGGGTTTTTATCCATCCTAATTTCTGCCCCCTGTCCTGCTGAGGAGGGGGGTGATAGAGTGGCTTGGTGGCACCTGGCGTCCAGCCAAGGTCAACCCACCACAGTCCTTTTTGGCACCCAACATGGGGCTCGAGACAACGGCAGTTTTGCATTGTGTGCTAAAGCTATAGTAGTTATTAAGTAGCAAGCTCCTGCGTGGGTCACCAAGTTTGCTGGCTGCACTGATTATCTCTTTATTTTGCTGAGCTTCGGAACATGTTGATAGAAGAAATGGCTATGTGCTTTGCCCTGGCATTGATGGCTTTACTGTGCTGGGGGACCTATTTTGTTGGGAGGATGAAGGAACTTGGGAATATGCTAGTACAAACAGTGACTATGTGCTTTGTCCTGGCACTGATGGCCATGCTGTGCTGGGGGAGCTATCTTGTGGAGGGGATGGGGGAATACATCTCCCTCTCCCTACCCAGGACTGACGTGAATGATTTTACTATGCAGGCTCCTGAGGTCCTTGTTCAACCTTACGTGAACCGTTTAATACTACTAAATAACACTGTTGGCATATTATGGGGTCTGTGGAATCTGGTCTCATTCTGGTGTAAGAGCAGACAACTTTTGGATGAGGCGATACTGAAATGTGCCCTGAGGCAGACAGTCCCTGGGTGGCAGGGTGTGTGGAAAGATTTGGGCAGGTTCCTAGGACGGTTATCACCTCCCATAGCCTGGGACTTTACCCCTGAGCAGGCAAGCAACCCTGGCAAACTGACGTGGATAGAACGGTGCCTTGCCTACCCCAATGAAAACCAACATTTCCTAGCACTGTACTGGGGCCTGGCCTGTGCCTATCAAGCCACAGTTCAGTACTCTCAGAGGACTATGGCTGAGGCAGGGACCCAAACAACAACTACAGTAATTGCCCCAGTAGTGAAAGAGAAACAGTGAACATGGGTCCATACCATTGCTTGGTAAGGGAGGAGGAAGAAGAGGAAAGGTTTGATCAAGAACCTGGTCCTCCAACACAGAGACTGGAGGAAGGAGTGAGAGAATGCAGACAGGAAGTGGAAACTGCCTGGTCCCTGACCTCATCAGAACTTCGAGACATGTAGAAAGATCACAGCTGCCAGCCAGGTGAGCAGATTGCTGCCTGGCTGCTCCAATGCTGGGATAACAGGGCCGACAGTCAGCAACTGGAAGGTAAGGAAGCCCAACAGCTGGGATCCCTTGCTAGAACCCGGGGAACTGAGAGAAGAATTGGAAAGGAGGCAGCAATCTGCAGGCTCTGGAGATGGCGCCTTTCGAGTACGAGGGCAAGATATCCATTCAAGGAAGATCTTGTGAACTCCCCAGGAAAGTGGACTACCGCAGATGAAGGCATCCAGTACCTGAAAGAATTAGCAGTGCTGGAAGTCATCTACAGAGGTCTAGACAATGATGAGGTCTCCAAAGATCTGGAGGATGTCCTGTGCACACGGGATTTGTGGAGGAAGGTGATTCAAAGTGCCCATTGAGTCATATTCTAACAGCTTGGCAGCAATGTATTGCCCAGATATAGATACACCAACTGTGGAGAAAGTGTCTTCTTGGCTCCAAAACTTCAAGGAAAATCTCTGTACCTCCTCATCCCTACGGGCCAGTACCTTGGCTGTCAGGCTCGTCCCCAGAAATCAGTCCTCTCCTGCCCTGGTCAGAGGGAAAGGGAGCCCCAGGCGCATGCCATGTGGAGCACTGTGTTTTCCTGCTTGACCAGGGGGAGGACATGAGGAAGTGGGATGGTGAACCCATCTTTAAGCTGGAAGCCCAAGTACGTGAACTGAGAGGGAAGACAGCTGTTAAGAAGGGGCCACCCAAGAAGGCTGTCAGTCTAGTCACTGTAGAGACACAAGAAGGAAACCAGTGATCTCCCAGACATAGAAGAACTGAAACCACCTCCCTTGATCCTGGTGAGGGGACTGTCCCGATCCAATGTCGGGGAAGGTTTCGATACGATCCCGAGAGTGAGATTAAGACACAAACGAGGTCAAATGCCGTATACCCAAGACAGCTTTTATTATCAAAAGTAAAGAAATTAGTAGCGATAGGACAGAATAGCGATAGGACAGAATGAAATAAAAAGACAGAAATCAAGCAAGCATTCGGGATAGAGTTGCAAAGATAATCGCCACCATAGATCCGTGGCGTCCCGGAGTCCAAGTGTCTCGGTGTTTCGGTGGTGGGCGATCGAGCAAAGGGCTTGTCTTGGCAGTCCTTTTTATTCTCATTCAAGGCCTGCAATTTAGCACATCTTCGCATTCCTGCATATGCACATACGTTTCACGGCAGCTCCAGCCCTGCTCCTCACACGACTATCACATGCATGCCTTGTAGCCGTTATCTTGGCAGGGTGTCTTTCATCAATTGGAGGTCTCTGTGGCCTTGTAGCCATCCTTACCAGCCAAAGGAATTTTCGCTTAGACAAACAATCTTTGAGACAAATGTTTTACGGTTCAGTCTCTCACAGGGACTTCTGGTCTGGCACCGCAGAGGTCAGACAGTGAGTACTCTGACGAGGAACAAGAATAGAGGGTCCCTGCCTTCGACCAGGAGGAAAAAAGGGATGACCGGGTATACTGGACTGTGTGGATGGGATGGCCTGGCATGCCAGACCCATGGAAGTACAAGGCTTTGGGAGATGCTGGTGCACAGTGTGCGCTGGTGCCATCAGGGTATAGGGGCACAGAACTTACCTGGATCTCTGGAGTGACAGGGGGATGCCAGCAATTGTTTGTATTGGAGGCTGAGGTAAGCTTAACAGGGGACAAGTGGGAAGCGCACCCCGTTGTGACCAGCCTAGAAGCCCCTTGTATCCTTGGCAAAGACTACCTCAGGAGAGGGTACTTCAAGGACCGAAAGGGATACTGATGGGCTTTTGGTGAAGCCACTGTTAATACAGAGAAGATCAAACAGCTATCAACCCTGCCTGGCCTCTCAGAAGATCCCTTCGTTGTGGGATTGCTGTTAGGTGAAGAACAGCAAGTACCAATAGCTACCAGGATAGTGCACCGGTGGCAATATCGCACAAACCGAGACTCCCTCGCTCCCATCCATGAGCTGATTCATCAACTGGAGAGCCAAGGTGTGATCAGCAAGACCCACTCACCTTTCAACGGCCCCATAGGGCCTGTGCAAAAGTCTGACAGAGGGTGGAGGTTAACAGTAGACTATTGTGGCCTGAACGAAGTGATGCCCCCGCTGAGTGCTGCTGTACCAGACATGTTAGAGCTCCACTATGAACTGGAGTCAAAGGCATACAAGTGGTATGCTACAACTGACATTGCCAATGCTTTTTTTTTCAATTCCTTTGGCAGCAGAGTGCAGGCCACAGTTTGCTTTCATGTGGAGGGGTACCTGATAGACCTGGAATTGACTGCCCCAGGGGTGGAAGCACAGCCCCACCGTTTGTCATGGACTAATCCACACTGCACTGGAACAGGGTGATGCCCCTAAACATCTACAATACATCGATGACATCATCGTGTGGGGAAACAAGGCAGAGGCAGTGTTTGAGAAGGGAAAGAGAGTAATTCAGATTCTCCTGAAAGCTGGTTTTGCCATAAAGGAAAGCAAGGTCAAGGGACCTGCACAGGAGATTCAGTTCCTGGGAATAAAATGGCAGGATGGTCGCCGACATGTGTCTATGGATGTGGTCAACAAGATAGCAACTATGTCTCCACCAGCTAACAAGAAGGAAACACAAGCTTTCCTAGGCCTTGTGGGGTTCTGGAGAATGCATATTCCAGGTTACAGTCAGCTTGTGAGCCCTCTCTATCGAGTAACCTGAAAGAAGAACTATTTTGAGTGGGGCCTTGAGCAACAACAAGCCTTTGAGCAGATCAAACAGGTAATAGCTTGTATGGTAGCTCTTGGGCCTGTCCGGAGAGGACCAGCTGTGCAAAATGTACTCTACACTGCAGCTGGGGAGCATGGTGTCACCTGGAGCCTCTGGCAGAAAACATCAGGAGAAACCCGAGGTCGACCGTTAGGGTTTTAAAGCTGAGGGTATCGAGGATCAGAAGCCCACTACACCCCGACTGAAAAAGATACTAGCAGCATATGAGGGAGTTGGAGCCGCTTCAGAAGTTGTTGGTACAGAAGCATGTGTTCTCTTGGCACCACGATTGCCCATGCTACACTGGATGTTCAGTGGAAACATCCCCTCTACACATCATGCAACCAGCGCTACATGGAGTAAGTGGGTAGCCTTGATCACGCAACGAGCTCGACTGGGGAAACCGAACCACCCAGGTATCCTGGAAGAGATCATGGACTGGCCAGAAGGCAGGGACTTTGGAGCATTGCCTGAGGAAGTGGCTCATGCCCAAGAAGTACCACCATATAATGAGTTATCAGAAGATGAAAGGCATTATGTGCTGTTTACTGATGGATCCTGTCATGTTGTAGGAAACCATTGGAAGTGGAAAGCACCTGTGTGGAGTCCCACATGACTCGTTGAGGCCACCGAAGGAGAAGGTGAGTTGAGTCAGTTTGCAGAAGTGAAAACCATCCAACTAGCCCTGGAGATTGCTGAATGAGAAAGGTGGCCAGTACTTTATCGCTATACTGACTCCTGGATGGTGGCTAATGCCCTATGGGGGTGGCTACAGCAGTGGAAGAAGACCAATTGGCAGCACAGGGGTAAACCCATCTGGGCTGCTGCATTGTGGCAGGACATCGCTGCCCAGGTAGAAAACATGGCTCTAAAGGTACGTCATGTAGATGCTCATATGCCCAAAAGCCGCACCACTGAAGAACATCGAAACAATCAACAGGTAGACAAAGGTGCCAAAATTGAAGTAGCTCAGGTGGACCTGGACTGGGAGTATAAGGGTGAGCTATTTGTAGCTCGATGGGCCCACGAGACATTGGGACACCTAGGAAGAGATGCAACATACAGATTGTGGAGTATTAAGGCACGGACTCTGGCGGGGATTCAAGCCAAAGACCTTTATTGCTATAAGTGTCTGCTTTTTATACAGTTACAGCTCTCACGCGCCACAAAATGCGTCCTGATTGGTTACCATACGCAGTCCACGCGCTTCTCGCACAGTCAGGATTGGTTGCCCCCAGGTGTCCACGCGCTCTTCTCTAACCATTCTCCTTCCTTCTTCTGCTCCAATACCTCCCCTTTTTGCTGCTCACGAGAATGTCATGCGCTTCTCCACTTCCTCCTTGGTTGTTTACCATCTTTAAAGCCACAGTTCCTTCTCTTCAAGGTCAAGCCTCTGCAAGGTAATCCCAACAACAGATGGGCTCGTGATCGAGGGGTGGACCTGACCATGGAGGCTATCACACAGGTCACTCATGAACGTGAAACGTGCTGCAATCAAGCGAGCCACACGAGTAAAATCTTCCTTGAATAGAGGGTGGTGGCTGAATTTTTGATATGGCAAGGCCTGTCAAATTTACTATATTGGACCATTGCCATGAACATGCCAAGGCAAGCGCTACATACTCACCATGGTGGAAGCAACTACTGGTTGCCTAGAAACATATCTGGTAAACCATGCCACTGCCTGAAACACCATCTTAGGCCTTGAAAGGCAAATTTTACGGTGACATAGTACTCCAGAAAGGATTGAATCAGATAATGGAACTTATTTCCGAAATAGGCTCATAAACTCTTCCGCCAAGAAGCATGGCATTGAATGGGTGTATCACATCCCCTATCACCCACAAGCCTCTAGAAAGACTGAGAGATATAATGGACTGTTAAAGACTATGTTGAGAGCATTGGGCAATGGGGCATGGAAGATAGATACAAATTTCGCAGAAGGCACTTGGCTGGTTAACACCAGAGGATCTGCTAACCGTCCTGGTCCTGTCCAAAGAAAACCCTTACATATTGTGGGAGGAGATAAGGTCCCTGTAGTGCACCTAGGGAAGTGGCTGGGGACGGCGGTGTGGATTGCTCCTCCCATGGGAAAAGGCAAACCCATTCGTGGAATTGTCTTCGCTCAAGGACCTGGGTGTACTTGGTGGGTAATGCGGAAAGATGGGGAGACCCAGTGTGTGCTTCAAGGAGATTTAACCTCGGGGGAAAAATAATGTGTGATGTGAGTTGTATGTTGTAGGAAGTAATGTAGCAGGAACGACCTGAACCAACGAAGAGGGAGTTTCGCGAGGAACCAGACAAGAGCAGCAATGACCCAAACCAAGCTGGTGCCCAACAATCGAACATACTGCTTCTCCTGTCCTGAGCACCCATCTTGACAGATGGGGCCCAAGTCATAGCCTGTTCTTGTGAACATCTGGAGGAGTGGAGGAAGCCCATGGAATGGGAGAGTAATATCTATCTGTTAAAGGACAGGGGATAATAGTTAATGAGAATGTATAAATCTATATGTTGGGTATAAAGATGGTTTAAGCATGTAGTATAAGTTGTAAGTGTTGTTAAGAAGGGATTTCAGTAATGAGAATTAAATACAATGGGATGGTTAGAAGATATAGATATATATGTGTAGTAAATTGTGTGGGACCTGAGCATGACGCAAATGGTATGGAATAAGGCATGGAGATTGTATTGGGTCTGGCTGAGATGGAGTTAATTTTCCCCATAGCAGCCCTCATAGTGCTGTGCTTTGTATTGGTAGCTAGAAGGGTTTTGATAACACACCAGTGTTTTGGCTACTGCTGAGCAGTGCTGGCACAGCATCAAGGCTGTCTCTCCAACATTCCTCCTTTCCCCCATCAGTAGGCTGGGGGTGGGCAAGATCTTGGGAGGGGACACAGCCAGGACAGCTGACCCAAAGTGGCCAAAGGAATATTCCATACCATATGAGGTCAGCTCAGCAGTAAAAGCTAAGAGAAAGGAGGAGGAGGGTGGGCATTCTTTTTTTTATGATGCTTGTCTTCTGGAGCAACTGCTTCCCAGGAAGTGGCTGGACATCATTGCTTGCTGATGGGAGGTAGAGAATAAATCTTTGTTTTCTTTTGCTTCCGTGCGCAGCCTTTGCTTTTTGCTTTATTAAACTGCCTTTATCTTGACCCACGTGTTTGGGGTTTTTTCTATCTTAAGTTCTCCCCCCCTGTCCTGCTGAGAAGGGGAGTGATAGAGCGGCTTGGTGGCACCTGGCATCCAGCTAAGGTCAACCCACCACACCTGGGTATCAGCTAGCTGAACAATCCTTTGCTCCTTTAAAAATTGAGGCATGACAGACACTTGGAAATATGGTCTGAATGGACTGAATGAGGTAAAGGTTCAAAATTCTCCTCTGTGGGACAGCACTCCTGTTGCCTTTAGCTGCTATTCTCTCAATGCACCGAACCTGGTGCCCAAGAAAACCTTTCTGATTCTGCTCTTCAGATACTTGAATAGCAGTTCACACAGGAGCAGGCACAGACTGGACTTACTCTTCTATAACCGGCTTTGACATCTCTCACAGCATTTAGTTTGCACCTAAATAGTCTGGTACTTTTCTCAAACAACATACTGTTTTATGAAAGAAAGCTACTGCACTAATATTTGAGGATTTGATTTGGATTAGTATACTTAAAGAGCTCATGAAAGAACTGCAACGCCTGATATATTTATTAAACAAATATGACAAAAGAATCTTGTAGGTGCAAGACTGTTCAAAATCATAATTACTAAGAACTGCTGGTGTATTATTATCTGTATTATTGGAAGCAGTTAGATCTTGGACTTGCTGTCCTGGTTTCAGCCAGGATAGAGCTGGTTTTCTTCACAGAAGCTAGTGTGAGACTATGTTTTGGATTTGGGATGAGAAACTGTTGATAATGTGCTGATGTTTTGGGTTGTTGCTAAGCAGTCAAGGACAGTCCAGCTTCTCGTGCTGGCCTGCCAGCAAGAAGGCTGGGGGTGCACAGGAGCTGGGAGGGGACACAGCCAGGACAGCTGATCCAGGCTGGCCAAAGAGATATTCCCTACCATACGACGTCATGCCCAGTACATAAACTGGAGTTAGCCAGGGAGCGGAAATCGCTGCTCGGGGACGGGCTGTCGATCGCCGGGTGGTGAGCAATCGCTGTATTGGGCATCACTTGTTCTTGTACATTCCTTTGTTGGTATTATCATTGTTGTTTCCTTCTCTCTTTCTGTCCTATTAAACTGTGTTTATCTCAACCCACGAGGTTTTTTCCTAATTCTCTCCCCCGTCCCACTGCGGGAGGGGGAGTGAGTGAGCGGCTGCGTGGTGCTTAGTTGCCGGCTGGGACTAAACCACGACACTTGCCAAAGCATGTCTCAGCTCAAGATGGATTTGCTAACAAAGCATGTCAAACACAGAAGGGACTGTGATAAAAGTTTCTGGAATATGTGCAACACTGATGAAAGTGGTCGGCAATTCAAAAGACGTGTCACAAAAATTGAGGAGCAAACACACTCCCCATAGTACAGGAAATTAAACTACATTGTCTCAGGTCCCTGGGAAACAGATTTGAGTGTGCAGTTTGTTACCATGTCACACAGCTGGTGGGCGTGAGCATCTTAAAACAAAATAATGCAATCACCTGGTGATTGCTCATTTCAAACATTAAAATGTCCCATTTATTACTATTATTAATTTAAAAAACTTAATTATAGTCCTTTATAAGGGGTTTTCAGGGCTTTGCTTAAGCCTTGTATACTTAGAGTTTATGTGGACATACCTTACACAGATCTTGGAAAAATAGCAATAATTTTTTTTTTAGCTTTTGTAAAATAAATAATGCTGTGGTATATCGGCATTTATTCTGCAAGACTGACGTGCTGCATAATTCATTCATTACTTTAGTACTCCAGAGTATGAACTAAAGTTATGTTTTATCTGTGTCTGTATTAAAAAAACCTTTAACGCATTAAACAGAGGTATACACTCTCTCCATATAGCTATATAAAGAGACATATAACTGAGTTCCTGTACGACTATGTCTATAATTCTGATGCATTTTCCCTAGATCTGCTCTTTAAGCTTCACACCAAGATTCACTGTGTATAAAAATGCACAGTGGATTATAATGAAATAATTGCCTCTGAGTCTTTTATGAACATAAATTTATGGACATAAGTTGTTATGGAGCAAAATATTTGGAATCTCCAACAGAATCATAGAATCTTAGGGTTGGAAGGGACCTTTAAAGGTCATCTAGTCCAACCCCCCTGCAATGAGCAGGGACATCTTCAACTAGATCAGGTTGCTCAGAGCCCCATCCAACCTGACCTGGAATGTTTCCAGGGATGGGGCATCTACCACCTCTCTGGGCAACCTGTTCCAGTGTTTCACCACCCTCATTGTCAAAAATGTCTTCCTTATATCTAGTCAAAATCTGCCCTCTTTTAGTTTAAAAGCATTACCCCTCGTCCTATCGCAACAGGCCCTGCTAAAAAGTCTGTCCCCATCTTTCTTATAAGCCCCATTTAAGTACTGGAAGGCTGCAATAAGGTCTCCCTGGAGCGTTCTCTTCGCCAGGCTGAACAACCCCAACTCTCTCAGCCTTTCTTCATAGGAGAGGTGTTCCATCCCTTTGATCGCTTTTGTGGCCCTCCTCTGGACCTGCTGCAACAGGTCCATGTCTTTCCTGTGCTGAGGGCTCCAGAGCTGGACGCAGTACTGCAGGTGGGGTCGCGCCAGAGCGGAGTAGAGGGGCAGAATCACCTCCCTCGACCTGCTGGCCACGCTTCTTTGGATGCAGCCCAGGATACAGTTGGCCTTCTGGGCTGCGAGCGCACATTGCCGGCTCATGTCCAGCTTTTCATCCCCCAGGACGCCCAAGTCCTTCTCGGCAAGGCTGCTCTCAATCCTTTCATCCCCCAGCCTGTATGGATACTAGGGGGTGCCTCTACCCAGGTGCAGGATCCTGCACTTGGCCTTGTTGAACCTCATGAGGTTCACAGGGGCCTATTCCTCGAGCTTGTCCAGGTCCCTCTGGATGGCATCCCATCCCTCAGGCATGTCAGCCACACCACTCAGCTTGGGGTGGTCTGCAAACTTGCTGAGAGTGCACTCAACCCCACTGTCTGTGTCGTTGATGTAGATATTTCTTGTGGATTAGTCCCAGATGGTAACTAAGCACCACGTAGCCGCTTGCTCACTACCCCACGGTGGGACAGGGGAGAGAATCGGAAGAGTAAAAGTGAGGAAAGTCATGGTTTGAGGTAAAGACAGATTAATATTTAAAGCAAAAGCCGCGCACGCAAGCAAAGCTAAACAGGGAATTCATTCACCACTCCCCATGGGCAGGCAGGTGTTCAGCCATCTCCAGGGAAGCAGGGCTGCATCACGCGTAATGGTTTCTTGGGAAGACAGACGCCATAACTCCGAATGTCCCTCCACCCCTTCCTTCTTCTTCGTCCCAGTTTTATATACTGAGCATGATGTCATATGGTATGGAATATCCCTTTGATCAGCCTGGGTCAGCTGTCCCAGCTGTGTCTCCTCCCAAATTCCCGTGCACCCCCAGCCTTCTTGCTAGCAGGCCAGCACGAGAAGCTGGACTGTCCTTGATTACTTAGCAACAGCTCGAAACATCAGCACGTTATCAACATTTTTCTCATCCCAAATCCAAAACATAGCCTCACACTAGCTTCTATGAAGAAAACTAACTCTATCCTGGCTGAAACCAGGACAATATTAAACAGTACTGGACCCAATACGGACCCCTGAGTGGCAACACTCGTCATCGATCTCCATCTGGACGTTGAGCCGTTGACCAGTACCCTCTGGATGCAACTATCTAGCCAATTCCTCATCCATCCAACAGTCCACCCATCAAATCCGTATCTCTCCAATTTAGAGAGAAGGATGTTGTGGGGGACTATGTCAAAGGCCTTACAGAAGTCCAGATAGATGACATCGGTAGCTCTTCCCTTGTCCACTGATGTGGTCACTCCATCATAGAAGGCCACTAGGTTGGTCAGGCAGGACTTGCCCTTGGTGAAGCCATGCTGGCTGTCTCGAATCGCCTCCCTGTCCTCCATGTGCCTTAGCATAGATTCTAGGAGGATCTGTTCCATGATCTTCCCAGGCACAGAGGTGAGGCTGACAGGTCAATAGTTCCCAGGGTCCTCCTTGCTACCCTTTTTAAAAATGGGTGCAATGTTTCCCTTTTTCCAGTCTCCAGGGACTTCACCTGACTGCCACGACTTTTCCAATATCATGGAGAGTGGCTTGGCAACTACATCAGCCAGTTCCCTCAGGGCTCTGGGATGCATCTCATCTGGTCCCATAGATGTTCACATTCCTCAGGTGGTCTGGCTTTAGTCCTGTTTTCACTTAGATGCAATTGCTATTGTCAAATTATAAATCCAGTAACAGAAGCTTTCCATTATTTTGTTTGAGAGTACCTCCCTTACAAGAAGTGTCACAAAATGCAACTCTTGATGCAACACTAAGCACTGTGCAGGATCTTTTTCAGAATCTTACACCTGATCATTAGGCTGTAATAGGTATGGGAACAACAAAGGCAGATAAATTCACACAGTTCTGCTCAGTTTCAGAAATGGCACTGTGTAAACATGAAGCAGCTTGTTAAAAACTCCTAAAATTAACTTCTTATGGGCTGGTTGGAAATTACTGATGGAGAGCGATGTTAAGTGATACACATAGGCAAATACAAATAATGTATCCATTACCTCTTAGGAGTTAGCTCTTACAGTTATAATAAAAACAAAAAAGTAAGCTCAGTGGTTGGCAGCGATTAAAAAAGCAAATTAATGTTCAGAATTATTGGGAAAGGAATTATTCATATTATTATAACATCAGTATGCTGGGTGCAGATCTGGTGCTCTCTAAAAGCGATAGTAGTCAAGAAAAAATTTTGAGAATGGCAAGAAGGATGATCATGGAGTGAGCTGGCTTCCATGCAAGAAAGAATTAAGTAGAATAGGTCTCTTTACCCTCAAAAGAATACAGTTTAAGAATGTTATCATAGAAGTCTATAAAATCATAACTGGCATGCAAAGGGTGGGTAGGAGTTGACTGTGCTATCACTTTTGCTACAAGAATTAATGCCCATCAAAAGCAAAAAAAAGTGGGAGCCAGGTTCAGGCCCAAGACAAGGAGATTGTTTCTCATGCAGCAGGGTACAGGTCTGTGCTCCTTGCCAAAGGATGTTGAGATTGCAGACGGATTACGTGGATTCAAGAGGAATGTAAATAAGTAATTGGAAGAGATATGCATTAAGGATTACTCAGTAGACAAATCACATCAGTCTCGGAGAATCCCTTGAACTGAAAGTAGTTGGAATCTAGGAGGGTCATCAAGGGAAATACCATACTTGCCCTGTTCTCGTTCTTCTCTGGGTGTCCACCTACAGGTACTGCTGGGGAAGCTAGTGGCTTAGACGAACGCCAGAGCTGAGCCAGTTTGACATTTCTTATACTCCATTCTTAGATGAAACTGCTTACATATGTGTCTTGTAACTTTTGTAATCCAGGTGTCCTTTTGGAAGAGATTTCTCTTAGCTGCGTTCGTTGTTTTGGGGTTTTTTCTTGCTGTATGTATCATCTCCTTTTTGTGATATAACAGTTATAAAGACCACTTTTGGGACTAGGGCCTTCTGATGCCACATGATGTTCAAGCATGTATGTAGCAAGAACTTTGAATTAAAAAATGTAAACTCTAGAAAACTTCACAAGAATCTCTGCTGAAGAACCAGAGATGATATTTATGTAAGGGAAACACGCTAATTGCTACCAATTGCTAATTACTACCTCAAGAAATGAGGGAGAGAGATAGTTAATTGCAAATGTTATTAAAGGCAGAATTTAACTCACATGTCAACTACTGTTTGAAGATGTAGACTTTTTTCTAAGCTAGTCAGCTAGGTTTTCTTTACAGTGAGAGAGTGTGTGTGGGGGTTGTGCTGGTTTTGTCTGGGATAGAGTTAATTAACTAGTAGCTAGTATGGGGCTATGTTTTGGATTTGTGCTGAAAACAGTGTTGATAATATAGAGATGTTTTTGTTATTGCTGAGCAGTGCTTACACAGAATCAAGGCCTTTTCTGCTTCTCACATTGCCCCACCAGTGAGTAGGTTGGATGTGCACAGAAAGTTGGGAGGGGACACAGTTGAGACAGCTGACCCCAACTGTCCAAAGGGATGTTCCATACCATATGACGTCATGCTCAGCATAATTGTCTCTCTGTATGACCTATAAAGCTGGGGGAAGGAGAAGGAAGGGGGGACGTTTGGAGTTATGGCATTTTGTCTTCCCAAGTAACCATTACGCCTGATGGAACCTTACTTTCCTGGAAATGGCTGAACACCTGCCCTCCGACGGGAAGTAGTGAATGAATTCCTTTTTTTACTTTGCTTGCATGTGTGGCTTTTGCTTTACCTATTAAACTGTCTTTATCTCAACCCATGAGTTTTCTCACTTTTACTCTTCCGATTCTCTCCCCCGTCCCACCGTGGGGGAGGGAGCGAGCATCTACGTGGTGCTTAGTTGCCGGCTGGGGTTAAACCACGACAATACTTTTTGGTGCCCAGTGTGGGGCTCAAAGGGTTCGAGATAACAGAATCACAGAATCACAGAATCACTAGGTTGGAAAGGACCTTCAAGATCATCAAGTCCAACCATTAATCCAGCACCACCATGTCCCCTAAACCATGTCCTGAAGCGCCACATCCACACGTTTTTTGAACACTTCTGGAGATGGCAACTCCACCACCTCCCTGGGCAGCCTCTTCCAATGCCTGACCACCCTCTCAGTGAACAAATTTTTCCTAATATCCAATCTAAACCTCCCCTGGCGCAACTTGAGGCCATTTCCTCTTGTCCTATCACTAGTTACTTGGGAGAAGAGACCAACACCCACGTCACCACAACCCCCTTTCAGGTAGTTGTAGAGAGCGATGAGGTCTCCCCTCAGCCTCCTCTTCTCCAGATTAAACAACCCCAGTTCCCTCAGCCGCTCCCCATAAGACTTGTGCTCCAGCCTCCTCACCAGCTTCGTTGCCCTTCTCTGGACACGCTCAAGCACCTCAACATCCTTCTTGTAGTGAGGGGCCCAAAACTGAACACAGGATTCAAGGTGCGGCCTCACCAGTGCCGAGTACAGGGGCACAATCTCTTCCCTACTCCTGCTGGCCACACTAGTTCTGATACAGGCCAGGATGCTGTTGGCCTTCTTGGCCACCTGGGCACACTGCCGACTCGAGTTCAGCCGGCTGTCAACCAGCACCCCCAGGTCCCTTTCCGCCGGGCTGCTCTCCAGCCACTCCTCCCCAAGCCTGTAGCATTGCATGGGGTTGTTGTAACCAAAGTGCAGGACCCGGCACTTGGCCTTATTAAACCTCATACAACTGACCTCTGCCCATCGATCCAGCCTGTCCAGATCCCTCTGCAGAGCCCTCCTACCCTCCAGCAGATCAACACTCCCACCCAACTTGGTGTCATCTGCAAACTTACTGAGGGAGCACTCGATCCCCTCATCCAGATCATCTATAAAGATATTGAACAAGACCGGCCCCAGAACCGAGCCCTGGGGAACACCGCTTGTGACCGGCCGCCAGCCGGATTTAACATCGTTCACCACAACTCTCTGGGCTCAGCCATCCAGCCAGTTCCTCATCCAGCAAAGAGTAAACCTGTCTAAGCCACGAGATGCCAGATTCTCCAGGAGAATGCTGTGGGAGACGCTGTCAAAGGCTTTACTAAAGTCCAGGTAGACAACATCCACAGCCTTTCCTTCATCCACTAGGCAGGTCACCTGGTCATAGGAGGAGATCAGGTTGGTCAAGCAGGACCTGCCTTTCATGAACCCATGCTGGCTGGGCCTGATCCCTTGGTTGTCCTGCAGATGCCCTGTGAGCACTCTCAAGACGAACTGCTCCATAATCTTCCCCGGTACAGAGGTCAGGCTGACAGGCCTGTAGTTCCCAGGATCCTCCTTCCGGCCTTCCTTGTAGACAGGCGTCACATTGGCAAGCCTCCAGTCTTCTGGGACCTCCCCTGTTAACCAGGACTGTTGATAAATGATGGAGAGTGGCTTGGCAAGCTCCTCCGCCAGCTCCCTCAGGACTCTTGGGTGGATCCCATCAGGCCCATAGACTTGTGTGTGTCCGGGTGGTTTAACATGTCCTTGACTGCTTCCTCCTGGATTATGGGGAGTTTATTGTGCTCTCCATCCCCATCTTCCATTTCAGGGGGCTGAATACCCTGTGGATACCTGGACTGGCTATTAAAGATTGAGGCAAAGAAGGCATTAAGTACCTCAGCCTTGTCCTCGTCCTTGGAGACAATGTTCCCCGCCATATCCAGTAGGGGATGGAGATTCTCCTTGCCTCTTTTTTTGTTGTTAATATTTTTGTAGAAGCATTTTTTATTATCCTTTATGACTGTAGCCAGACTGAGCTCTAGCTGGGCTTTTGCCTTTCTAATTTTGTCCCTGCTTGACCTATACGAGATCCTTGTAGTCCTTGTGAGTTGCCTGCCCCTTCTTCCAGAGGTGATACACTCTCCTCTTTTCCCTGAGTCCCAGCAAAATCTCCCTGTTCAGCCAGGCCGGTCGCCTTCCTCGCCAGCTCCTGCGCCTTTAAGATTTCTTTCCTGAAGACTGTCCAGCCTTCCTGGACCCCTTTGTCCTTCAGGACTGTCTCCCAAGGGACTCTCTCAACCAGTGGCCTGAACAGGCCAAAGTCTGCCCTCCGGAATTCCATGGTAGAAGTTTTGCTGACCCCTCTCCTTACTTCACTCACAACTGAGAAGTCTATCATGTCGTGGTCGCTAAGCCCAAGACGGCCTCCAACCACC
Organism: Phaethon aethereus; assembly: GCF_964289735.1. NCBI lineage: Eukaryota > Metazoa > Chordata > Aves > Phaethontiformes > Phaethontidae > Phaethon > Phaethon aethereus. The sequence goes on from NC_138581.1 coordinate 14,102,035, forward strand.
ACATCTCTCACCAGTCCTTCTCTATTTGTAAACAGCAGGTCTAGCAAGGCACCTCCCCTGGTGGGCTCACTCACCAGCTGTGTCAGGAAGTTATCCTCCACACACTCCAGGAACCTCCCAGATTGTTTCCTCTCTGCAGTGTTATACTTCCAGCAGATGTCCGGTAGGTTGAAGTCCCCTACAAGAACAAGGGCCAGCGAATGCGAGACTTCTGCCAGTCGCTTATAGAATGTCTCATCCGTCTCTTCATCCTGGTTGGGTGGTTTGTAACAGACACCCAGCAAGATATCTGCCTCGTTGGCCTTCCCCCTCATCCTTACCCATAAGCACTTGACTTGGTCTTCACAATCTTTGATTTCTATGCAATCAAAACTCTCCCTAACATACAGAGCCACCCCACCACCTCTCCTTCCTTGCCTATCCCTTTGGAAGAGCTTATAGCCATCCATTGCAGCACTCCAGTCATGAGAAGCATCCCACCATGTTTCTGTGATGGCAACTACATCATAGCTGTCCCGCTGCACAATGGCTTCCAGCTCCTCCTGTTTGCTGCCCATGCTGCGTGCATTGGTGTAGATGCACTTGAGCTGGGCTATCGATTTCAACTCTGGCATGCCACCCCTAGGCTCATCTCTAGTGAGCCCTGTTTTATCCCCTTCCCCCTTCAAATCTAGTTTAAAGCCCTCTCGATGAGGCCTGCCGGTTCATAAGCAAGAATCCTTTTGCCCCTTGGAGTCAGTTGCACTCCATCAGCTGCGAGGAGGCCCGGTGCCGTGTAAACCACCCCGTGGTCAAAAAACCCAAAATTCTGACGACGGCACCGGCCCCTGAGCCATGTGTTGATCAGATGTGCTTTCCTGTTCCTTTCAGTGTTCTTCCCTGTCACTGAAGGGATTGATGAAAACACTACCTGTGCTCCCGCTCCATCAACCAGTCACTCCAGTGCTCTCAAGTCCTTTTTGACTGCCTTTGGGCTTCTTAATGCAACCTCATCGTTGCCAACCTGCATGACCAACAGTGGTCCTCCATATACCATGGAGGAAAACCCTCATTTACTGTGGAAGTAGATAATTGCATAGGGAAGTTCCATAAAAATTATTTTTAAGCCTTTGGCCTGTTTTAGACCAACATGTTGGGTGAAGAAAGCAATTTAAAAGTTAAATGACATTTTAACAACGTTTCAAAAAATATTTGCAAAATTAGAATTATATGTAAATGAAATAAAAATATTTGCTGCAGAGGTGCCAGTAGCAGATTAGAAAAAAAAGAGATGTGCTCTTAAGGAAAAAAAAAACCCTTCTTTGTGCTTTAGGTATGCATTATAACCTGATCCCAGAAAAATAGTTAAGTTGTCCTGAACAGCTGTGATCCCTTTTGTAGGTAGTTTTAATCATTTGTTTTTACTCTGTTGGTAATGTCTACTTTTCTAATTCCCCTGGGTAACACTTAAGGCACTTCAGGAAGCTGAACCGTAATCTCAGTATTTAAGTTTGCTATTGTCCTGGTTTCAGCCAGGATAGAGTTGGTTTTCCTCACAGAAGCTAGTGTGAGGCTATGTTTTGGATTTGGGATGAGAAAATGTTGATAATGTGCTGATGTTTTGGGTTGTTACTGAGCAGTCAAGGACAGTCCAGCTTCTCGGGCTGGCCTGCTAGCAAGGAGGCTGGGGGTGCATGGGAAGCTGGGAGGGGACACAGCCAGGACATCTGACCCAGGCTGGCCAAAGAGATATTCCCTACCATGACATTATACGTCATGCCCAGTACATAAACTGGAGTCAGCTGGGGGCGGAAATCGCTGCTCGGGGACGGGCTGTCGATCACCGGGTGGTGAGCAATTGCTGCATTGGGCATCACTTGTTCTTGTACATTCCTTTGTCGGTATTATTAATGTTGTTATCATTGCTCTTTCCTTCTCTCTTGCTGTCCTATTAAACTGTGTTTATCTCAACCCACAAGTGTTTTTCCCAATTCTCTCCCCCGTCCCACTGGGGGAGGGGGAGTGAGTGAGCGGCTGCGTGGTGCTTAGTTGCCAGCTGGGGCTAAACCACGACAGCTGTTAATGATGTGTGGTAACGTTTGAAGCTTTCATGACATTGATGTCAGAAAAATCACAGTGATGCTCAACTTTTCTGACAAGAAATTAGTGATGTTTTATGTGGCTAGAAGCAGATATCCCCTGCCCGCTCCCCCAGCTTCCAACCAGTATCTTTCCTAGGGTATCTTCACTAGCTCTTCCCTCTGCTACAGTTTTGCTCCAAATAATGATCTGAGGCAAGTTCAGGGCCCCTTGTTTAAAGTGGTATGGTGAGATATGAGTGCTTTCCATCCTCCAGAAACCCTGCTTTGGGTTGGGTACTGGCAGAACCTTCCCAGATGTTATAAGTAGATATAGGAGACATGCTGTGAGAAGGCAACTGTTCCTGATGCAGTGGGAATGTGACTTATTGATGGCCTGAAGATGTCCCAAAGGCTTGCAGGGTAGGTGAGGACAGCCACCTTCAATGTTGTCCTCTTTGTGAGCCATCTAACAAAGCAGCACAAGAGCAGTCTCACAGGGTGACTGACTTAGAAAATAGAAACTGTCTGCTTAGGCCCACCAACTTGCCCATCGTCATTACAAAGACTTTAATGAAAGGCAAATTGTGCTCTTGTTCACCACAAGCATTTAAGTCATTATGTCCCTGGAACCACAAGTCCTTATGTCCTTGGATCAAATCTTCAACCAGCTGATTAAAGCCAGATGCTGCAAATGCATGAAAATGTAAGTGTTGGGTCCCAGTAAATATGATGAGATATTCTCAGAAGGAAAAATACTGCTTATTGTTTCCTGAACTATTTTTTCAAGCCACATCCTTTCATTAAGGCACTGAAGTCCAAACCATTAATACTGAGCTGTTATCACAGCTTAGCCCTTACATTTCCTATCCCATGTAATATAGTTGACTGGAAATGAACCAGGACCCTCAAAAGCACTGGGTAAGAGTTGGGACTCCCCATTCAGCGAGAAGCTTAAGTTATCAAAAAAATCAAATCTTAAAGAAAAAGGGAATAGGTGCCTCTGAGCCAGGAAGTTACTCCTGCTGCGTGAGCTTTGTCAGAGTGGATATTTGGGCAGGCAAAGGATGCACATGTATTTTTTCTCTTGCTGGAATTTATGTCTGTAACATAACATGTTTTGATCAGATCCTCCTGTGCGACGAGCGAGGGAAGGCATGCAGTCGACTCAATATGAGTGATAAAGCAAGCTTCAACTTTATTGCAAAACCTTACACATATTTATACACTAAGTTCTACTTTATGCATACTTGTCTTACAGTCATTGGCTTAGCTCTAAAGAGTGCATTATCATACTCCTCCTACTTGCGCTTACTGCTACGTGGTCCGGGTTCCATCCTGTTTTTCTTATACAGTGCTTCTTCTTAGCTGTTTACCACAGCTCCTTCTCCTCAAGGCCGAGCCCTGCAGATGTCCAGCTGTTTACCAGCTTCCCAGTGCCACAGCTCCCTCTTCTCAAGGCCGAGCCGTGCAGATATCTAGCTGTTTACCAGCTTCTCAATGCTGCAGCTCCTTCTCCTTAAGGTCGAGCCGTGCAGAGTGATCCCAACATCTCCCCCTTTTTGTTTTTGTATAAACAAAACCTGATGGATCATTCGCAACCCGAGGACTGTGAGAAAGATGGACCCTCTGTACATTCTTGTATAGTCCTGTGCCACGAACTCAGCCCAGCAGTCGGTAGGTGCCAGCTTTACTTGGGCGTCCCCACGGAGGCAACGGTGGCCTTGCCGTACACCGGCCCACTGCCCTTCAGGAAATCCCGGTATTACACATTTGTAGAGGAACGAGTTTCGACACACGTGGCCAGCGAGTGTCGGAACTCACCTCAGTTGTCACCTTTCAACACAGGGAGCCTATGGCGTATGCGCCCGCTGGCCAGACGTGCTGCACGCGCCACAGCCATCCCGTCTATTGGTTCGTAGGCTTTGTTCACACGGCATTTTTTCATAACTCGGCAGTCACATATCAACTTATGCTTAAGTCAATAGCAGAACATTACAAAGCAAAACAATTCTAGCTGTACTACTTCTAGTGATATAAACTACTCCTAGTGATAGAAAAAAGGTACTTGTATAAGGCTATGAAGACCAATATTATATCTTACCAAAGCATTTGTAGTTATAGAACACTTTGCCTCAAAAGCTTTCCACGTTCATCTCATGATACCGCAAATTTCAGTGTGATTTACCCCTACATTTTCTTTTGACTGAGGTGGCATCCAGATTGCGATGACACCTGATAGTGTCATGATGTGTCCAACGATGACGATGGCGACTGCCCCACCCATGGCCTCACCCACTTCGAGGCACCTGCAAAGTGGGTTACCCATGGTTTTACCCATGGTTTTAAACAGCCACCACCGTCAACCTTGTCCCCTGGTTAGCAGTTGAAAAGGTCCTTTCTCCTTCCGCAAATAATTTAACACATATAAGGCTTTATTCAAACATTCTTAGGGTAATGTGGTAGCCTCTCCCCCTTTTTGTTTTGAGCGTGATTATCTAACAAAGCTCATTCATTGGGTGTGTAAGATACTTGTTTGAGTTATTAGCTAGCCAAGCATTCTTTACTACCTTTTGAACCATTCCTTGTAGACAATGCAATAAACATGGTACAATAAGCATTAGTATTAAGATAACAAGTACTATAACAACTGCCCCTTTTATTAAGTCTTGTAGCCATCCACTTAGGCCCAAACTTGACAGCTATGATTCGAGGTTTAGTGAACTTGTCTGTAACCTGTCCGTTAAGTCCTTCAGTTTTTGTAATTGTTGAGTTACCGACTGTGATGTATCTGTTAAATTCATACAACACATGCCATCAAACTCCTCACACCCGTGCCCTTGGGCCAAAAGTAGGAAGTTGATAGCTGCCCTATTTTGCAATGTCGCATGCCTTATTGAGTCAGTTTCCATTAACAAAGCACTGAGTGTTGCAGAAGTAGCATTGGTTTGTTTCGCTAGCCAACATCCCAATTTATTTAAAGTGGTTAAGCCTTGGGCAGCAGCGACCCCAGGGGCAAGGAAAAAGGTTAGTATGGTTTTGTCCGCAGTCCAAAAATCCAGTTGGTCATTGCACTCTTCCCGATATTTTCAAATCTGTCGTCTTATTCTATGCCGTTGGGTAAGGTTCAATATCATAGAAGTGTTGGGAGTTAACAATGTTAGGTGCCCCAATGTGTAAGGACCACCTCTCAAATGGGAGGGAACACCTTGCCATGCACGATCACCACAAATCAAGAATATTCCTTTAGGGAGTCTCATTGGGACAATAGTAGAGCGTGAGATGTTGCTCGTTGTATAATTACACCAATTGGTAGCATTCTGAAAAATGGCTAACGTGGGGTTTACATCCTGTGACCTGGCTATCTTCTCAGTAATTTTCTGCAAAGCTTGGTGTTGATCCTCATTCAGTTGACGTCGCTCTGGAGCCTCCACCGAAGACTCCAGGAGCGGCATCAATGGCCTTAGATCATCATTAGTAATTCCGCAAATATTGCGAACCCACTGTATATCCCCCATTAATTTTTGGACATCAGAAAGATTTTCTATTTTCGCCTTAATCTTTATTTTTTGTGAGTGGACCGCTGCCCTGGTAATAATCCAGCTCAAATATTGCCATGGTCCCTTCTTTTGCCTTTTTTTTTTTTTTTTTTTTTTGGTGCTATTTTTAAACCCCGTTTTCCTAAATAGTGCTCTAAGTGCTGTAAAATGTGGTCTGCATTCAATTGTGTCCCTGCTATTAATATATCAACTATATAATGATACATTATTAAATCTGGATACTTTTTCCACACCGGTTCTAGAGCCCATGCCACAAATGTCTGACACATCGTAGGTGAATTTTGCATTCCTTGTGGTAACACTACCCAATGATACTTTTTGCTAGCTCTCCTTTATTTACCGATGGTACCGTAAAGGCAAACTTCTCCGCATCCTCAGCTGCTAAGGGAATGGTAAAAAAGCAATTGAAATATACTCTTCGATTCCCTGCAAAAGAAATGATACATTTGTGACAATAATTACAACGACATAGAACAAACCCACAACACCATTTTACAAATATGGCATATTGAAGTTCCTGCTCTTGACCGTCCGGGGAGAGCCGCTGAGACAGTCAACGAGCCATCATTCCGCATACAAAAGAGTGAAAGCATCAGCTGGTGGTACGACGGAGTTGACTGCGTCCGTGGGACGTGTGACAAGATCTTCAGGTCTTACTGCCGGCCGTACCGACCTGGCCGGTACCCACTTCGCTCCGTCCCCTCCCTCTCTGCCAAAGTCTCTTGTCTCATGCCGCGCCAATGTTGGGCAGGGTCGTATCTTGACTTGGGGGAAGGATCATCCCAGGCAGCCTCCTCCTGTTGCGGCACGGGTCAGGAGGCGGGGGCCAAGGAGGACTCGCCACCTCCGTTGGTTGCGTTAGCGGGGGGGGTGGGGGGGTGGGGGGGGGCGGGCGGGGGTTGCTCGTTCTCACCATCCCCAGCTCGGCCTCCCTTCTCTCCCAAGGCTGTGGCAGCGGCAGCTGCTGCCGCCGTCCGCTCTGATTTTATCCCCTTTATAGAGTCTCTGACTAATCGCCAGGTTGTTAACACTTTCGCAGCCGTATGATCCTCTTTAGAGGCTGCCTCAAACACCAATTTCCCTGCTTTCTCCCAGGTAGGTAACTCAAAAGCTGTTGCAGAGTCTGCTGCTAGCCCCTGGCTCTTCAAAACAGTCTCGAATAGCAATCGCCACGTTGTTGCTAGCTCCGCTGCTTGCCCATCTCCTTTCGAGACTCGCCCCATTGATCTTTCACATGGGCACACAGGGGAACATTGAGTACATTGTTCTGGGCAACGTTGTCCCGTCTTGCCCTCACATACATCATCGTAGATCTGTTTCTCTGGCTTATCTATGCAGCCGGTTTACTCGGTGCATCTGGCACCTCAGGAGGTGCAGTCGGAGTCGCTGCAGGTCCTGGACCCTCTGACTCGGTTAAAAAGGGATTGGTTGAAGACGGTTTAACAGCCTCCTCCATATCAGCTGCAGCTTTTCTCTCTGCCTTTAAGGCTTTTAATGTGTTTAACATCAACTTCCATGTCGTCACTAACTCTGCGGTGGTTTTATCTCCATTCCCAATATATTCCTATAACATTTTTCCTATCTCCTCCCACGTCTCTGCCTTAAACGCCACAGACGCATCGGGGGGGTACCCTTTTTGGCACCAAATTAGAAGCCTTCTAAGAGTATATTCATCATATTTCAGTCCTCTCTTAGAGAGCATATGCAGCAGGAGTCTGACCATCGCCCCTTCTTCATGCGATGCGTTCTGCCTTTAGTTCTTTTAATGTCTCTAGGATCAACCTCTAGAGCGTCGTAGATTTTATACTGTCTTTGTTGCCTGTGCTATTCGCTTTTCAGTTTTATATCTTTTCATGCAACGAATAACATCTCTCCAAGATTTCATTAATTTTTTGCTGATTTTTCATCATCGATTACTAGATCCCACAAACAATCTCCATAAGAACGCCACTCGTCTACTTCAAACATACTTTCAGGGTCTTTAAAAAACCCTTTCGCTTTCCCTAACGCAATTAACCCAGCCAGATCTTTTAATTGGCTTACTCCCCGCTTTTCTAAAAAGCATTTTAAGATTTCGAATGCTACCTCTATTTCCATTGCGCGCTACGTTGACCTTCTTAATTATCCGGTCAATTATTTTTGCAGCCTTTTCCCTTGGGTAGCCTTCTTTCGGACGGCGAACCTCTTCTTAATTATCCTGGGTTCAAGCACGGATCAGGCGCGCCGCGGCAGCGTCCGCCGATCTTCTGCTCCCTGGTCGCTGCTACCAGTGCTTCTCCGATCTCGCTGTCCGGTGAAAAACAAGGATGGGGGTCCCTGTTCGGGCGCCACTTGCGACGAGCGAGGGAAGGCATGCAGTCGACTCAATATGAGTGATAAAGCAAGCTTCAACTTTATTGCAAAACCTTACACATATTTATACACTAAGTTCTACTTTATGCATACTTGTCTTACAATCATTGGCTTAGCTCTAAAGAGTGCATTATCATACTCCTCCTACTTGCGCTTACTGCTACGTGGTCCGGGTTCCATCCTGTTTTTCTTATACAGTGCTTCTTCTTAGCTGTTTACCACAGCTCCTTCTCCTCAAGGCCGAGCCCTGCAGATGTCCAGCTGTTTACCAGCTTCCCAGTGCCACAGCTCCCTCTTCTCAAGGCCGAGCCATGCAGATATCTAGCTGTTTACCAGCTTCTCAATGCTGCAGCTCCTTCTCCTTAAGGTCGAGCCGTGCAGAGTGATCCCAACACTCCTGATTTGTGACTTATGCAGGAGAACTATTTTTGAATGTGGTTCAGTATTTAATAACAATAGTGCTTAAGCTAAATGATGAATGTTCATGGTTACTTTGCATCTGGATCAGCTCCCCAGTCCAGTTCACCCCATAATTGCATGAATGCTCATTCAAGAATCACACAGAGATGGAAAAGAGGTCAGAGAAGCAGAGGGAAAGTGCAGCAATTAAAACCTGTAAAGCTATCAGGGTGTTGTTTGAGAAATTTGCTTTGGGGTTTTGACAAGAGCCACTTCTTATCTGTGCTTACACTGCATTTTCCAGTGCTCACACTGCATTTTCCAGTGCTCACTGATAGAAATATAGGTTGTAACTATACAGGAATCCAACCAGACAGGTTAGGTGTCAGAGGCATTTAGTTTCCAAAATCACATTCATAGCTCAGGTCATCTGAATTCAAACAGAAGATTAAGGCAAATTTAATGTAAATGAATAGCCATACCCGCAGGTACCTGATACTTGTCACTGCATTGCTCTTCTCGTATCAGCAAAATGTTAATTCTCATTATCTTTTTCATCACTATGAGTAGTCACCTCATTCCTAGTTTTCATTTGACTATTTATATTTAAATTAAATCCTCATATATTGAGTTATGTCGTGAGGGGCTGTTGAATCAGTGGTACAGTCGCAACAACAGACAAGCTTTCTAGTCTTTAAACATTCTTTATGTCAGAAACAGAAGTAGTAAGATGCAACCTAGGATTAGAATGAGAACAATTTTGCTTAGAATTTAATTTAATTATATTAATTTACTGTCTTAGAACTTAAGCAGAACTTTGCTTGTTGATGAGTTCTGGTAAAATTGAGAGTGAGAGGATGGCCTTGTGTCCATGGACAGTGATTAACTGTGCCTATCAGGGATGCGAGGACAGTTTGCACAGCAAAAGCTATCTGTGGTGCTCTTAAAAACTACAATATTTGACTATACAGCTATACATCATCTTACATATGCAAAGACATTGTGAGGACATGTGACATAGGACCCCAGAATGACTGGCAAACCTCAGGGGCCCAGGTTAGAGCCACTCAAATCTACTTTTAGAATTTTAATTCTAATTAAACAAGAGGCAGATGAAGACATGGAGCAAGAGCATTTAAAACATTTCATAAAAATACTTCATGAACATCTCATAAAGCATTTCATATTATAAATGCCTTTTTGGAACTTTCTATCTCAAGAAAACTATCAAAATTTGAATGTGGCTGATAACTTCTTTGTGAGTAATGAAACAAGAATGCTTAATGTCTTTACCAGGTACCTGCAAAAATGGCTTTCTATAAGCTTCATTGGTCATGATGGAAAAACTGTATCAGCTAAATATTGAGACACATGCAAAATGAATCACTGAGATCTTTAACTTATCTTTTTATTAGATGATGTGTCTACAAAGTATGATGTTTTCAATTCCAGAAGCCAAGTTGTTTTAGTACACTGCAATAGATGTACTAATTAGCAGCCATCGCACAGTGAACAAGCACAGTATTTTCAGACTGGTTAGCAGGCTGTCCTGGGATATAGTTAATTTTCTTCCTGATAGCTGGTATAGCGCTGTGTTTTGGATTTGAGATGAAAATAATGTTGATAACATACCGATGTTTTCAGTTGTTGCTAAGCAGTCAAGGACTGTTCAGCTTCCCATGCTCTGGCCTGCCAGCAGGAAGGCGGGGGGTGCACGGGAAGCTGGGAGGGGACACAGCCAGGACAGCTGACCCAGGCTGGCCAAAGGGATATTCCATACCATATGACATCATGCTCAGTATATAAACTGGGGGAGTTGGCCGGGGAGGCACCACGGCTCGGGAACTAACTGGGCATCAGTCAGTGGGTGGTGAGCAATTGTGCTGTGCATCACTTGTTTTGTATATTCTTTTATCATTATTATTATCATTATTTTTTTTTCTTGTCCTATTAAACTCTCAGCCCATGAGTTCTACACTTTTTCTTTTCTGATTCTCTCCCCCATCCCACTGCGGGGGGGGTAGGGGTGGGGTGAACAACTGTGTGGTTGTTTCAGCTACCTGCCGGGTTAAACCACAACACAGGCAAAGTCCATTTTAGGTTGCTTCTGTGCCCCATCCTGGCTCAGGCATTATCCCTCCCTGTCTGCCTCTACTCTGTGAATACAGACAAGGCACATGAGCATAAACACTCAAGAGTACATTGTGTCACAAAGAAATAGGAACCTAAATCTTCATAGTCTTCACTTTTTTAGTACCAAATGTGCCATGTTCAGTCAGCCTTCCTGGAAGAGAAATGGGACACATTATGCGATTGTTCTGTGAAATGTAAAAGGGGATCTTTTAAGCATAATTCTGAACTTTCCAACATATATTAGCAAACTGAAAGTGCTCTGGTGGGTACTCAAGTGCAGGGTAAATAGGTGGAATTTGGGGAAAAAATAACCTGCAGCATATAAATCTGCTTTTTTGTTTCCTCTCCTCTGCAACTTTTAAGATAATAACCAGCAAAATTTTAGAAAGTGCTGACAGCTTTTGAAGGGAAAGATCCTTCTGGATGTGGAATTATGAATTGCACAAAAGCACTTGACAGGAATAAAGGATCCTTGGTTTCAATGTGAGTGGAAGGGTTCTGGGATTTAAAAGTCAAATCCTTAGTCGATGCACGTCAGCCAAAGTCCAATGGCTTCAACACAGCTATATGTCACGAATGAGTGGTTTAGGCCGCTTAAAGAATCACTGCCAAAGATATTAGGAAAAGAAAATATTTTCATATGAATTTGTAAAAAGCAAAATTCGATGTCAAGGTTCACTCTATCACTTATTCAACATGGAAAAAGCATACAAAAGGGAAATCGAGTCAGAATCAAGTTAGTATGATTTATATATGATTTAGGCTTGCCAATGTGACGCCCGTCTACAAGGAAGGCTGGAAGGAGGATCCTGGGAACTACAGGCCTGTCAGCCTGACCTCTGTACCAGGGAAGATCATGGAGCAGTTGGTCTTGAGAGTGCTCACAGGGCATCTGCAGGAAAACCAAGGGATCAGGCCCAGCCAGCATGGGTTCATGAAAGGCAGGTCCCGCTTGACCAACCTGATCTCCTCCTATGACCAGGTGACCTGCCTAGTGGATGAGGGAAAGGCTGTGGATGTTGTCTACCTGGACTTTAGTAAAGCCTTTGACAGCATCTCCCACAGCATTCTCCTGGAGAAACTGGCATCTCGTGGCTTAGACAGGTTTACTCTTTGCTGGGTAAAGAACTGGCTGGATGGCCGAGCCCAGAGAGTTGTGGTGAATGGCGTTAAATCTGGCTGGCGGCCGGTCACAAGCGATGTTCCCCAGGGCTCGGTTCTGGGGCCAGTCTTGTTCAATATCTTTATTGATGATCTGGATGAGGGAATCGAGTGCTCCCTCAGTAAGTTTGCAGATGACACCAAGTTGGGTGGGGGTGTTGATCTGCTGGAGGGTAGGAGGGCTCTGCAGAGGGATCTGGACAGGCTGGATCGATGGGCAGAGGTCAACTGTACGAGGTTTAATAAGGCCAAGTGCAGGGTCCTGCACTTCGGCCACAACAACCCCATGCAACGCTACAGGCTTGGGGAGGAGTGGCTGGAGAGATGCTCGGCGGAAAGGGACCTGGGGGTGCTGGTTGACAGCCGGCTGAATAGGAGACGGCAGTGTGCCCAGGTGGCCAAGAAGGCCAACAGCGTCCTGTCCTGTATCAGAACTAGTGTGGCCAGCAGGAGTAGGGACGTGATCGTGCCCCTGTACTCGGCACTGGTGAGGCCGCACCTTGAATCCTGTGTTCAGTTTTGGGCCCCTCACTACAAGAAGGATGTTGAGGTGCTTGAGCGTGTCCAGAGAAGGGCAACGAAGCTGGTGAGGGGGCTGGAGCACAAGTCTTATGGGGAGCGGCTGAGGGAACTGGGGTTGTTTAGTCTGGAGAAGAGGAGGCTGAGGGGAGCCCTTATCGCTCTCTACAACTACCTGAAAGGGGGTTGTGGCGACGAGGGTGTTGGCCTCTTCTCCCAAGTGATAGGACAAGAGGAAATGGCCTCAAGTTGTGCCAGGGGAGGTTTAGATTGGATATTAGGAAAAATTTGTTCACTGAGAGGGTGGTCAGGCATTGGAACAGGCTGCCCGGGGAGGTGGTGGAGTCACCATCTCTGGAAGTGTTCAAAAAACGTGTGGATGTGGCGCTTCAGGACATGGTTTAGGGAACATGGTGGCGCTGGATTAATGGTTGGACCTGATGATCTTGAAGGTCCTTTCCAACCTAGTGATTCTGTGATTCTGTGATTCTGTGATATAGGAATTAGGGAAAGAAGATGAGGGGGACCTTCCCATTGATTCACGAGGTTCAGAGTGGACCCCCTTGCTTTCTAAACTCCTCCTCAGAGAGGAGTCTAGGTGCAGCTGAATCCACTCCTAGTCCCGGACTGAATCAACGGTTTATATCTAAATGGCAAATTGCATACACACACAGATCTAGACATGGAGATATATAAAGGTACACCTGTTAAAAATTTCCCTTGAGTTCAGTGAAATATTCACATCGAATGCCTTTGCATTTTTCAACGGGCAAGGGTTGAGCCTCAAGGAGTGGGGGTTTCAGCCCAGGTCCCGTCGTCGGTCTTCGGCCACAGTCCTCTGAAGTTATCGTGAACTTAAGAGTTCACGAGCTCTGAGAGGCATCCCACTTGGAGATGCTGGTCACAGCCCGCTGCAGTCCAGGAGAGCTCAAAGGGCCTCACTTAGGACCGCTGTTTATAGGGTTGCAAGATGATTGACTTTAGGCATCAGTAAATTTCTGTCCTGGCCACAATAATTTGCTGGTAATTACTGGAATTCTCGAAATTCTGATCCACCCGAGTCACAATTAGACAAAATATGTTCCAGGGCTATCAGGGGATGATGAGTTACTCCCATGACTGAATTCCTAGAACGGTCAGTACCATTCCCCACCTTAGCTATGCAAGAGTGCTTGGTACGGTCAAGGGGCTCTTAACTTCAAAACTCATTGCGCCATGGCCAAGGCTTGACGAGAGTTCCTAAGGTCATAGAGCAGTCCAGGAGCAAAAAAAGGGGGGGGGAATGCGCCACCACACTGTAGTAATTAATGCCAGCAATTAATGCTAATCTTATTTAACAAATACAAACCACAAAAGATTAAAAAAACCCACAAAACAACCCCCCACATGCCTCAGATTCAAATATGGGTCTAAGATGTTTTTCAGTGGCCTATCAGTAATATTTTGCATTTAAAAACTGCACAGTTCTGACTCAGACCAGTTTTCACTATCCTACAGAACTCTAGTACCTTTTTACACAGCGTTCAGTAGTCTTGTTTTTCACAGGACTGAAGGAGCCAGTAGCAGAGATGCAGGTCTGTTACTTTGAGTGCAATTAATTAAACCAGCAGTCTGCTGCGGCATAGACATCCACAGTCACAGTCACTTCGAGGTGCACCTGTTCCAAAATGGCCTCCTTCATGGGCCACAATGCCTTCAGAGATATATCTGCTCCAGTGTGGCCTTACCCATGGTTCCAGTCCCTCCAGGAATGTACCTGCACTGTTGTGGGCTTATCCATGGCCACACACTTTGAGGCGCTCCAGCATGACCTCACACACAGCCACTGATGTTTAAGGTGTACCTGCTGCAGCATGGACTTATCCACAGACACAGACACTTTGAGATGCACCTTCTCCAGCGTGGATTTATCCTTGGGCCACAATCCCATCAGAGGTATACCTGCTGCAGCACAGACATAACCATGGCCACAGATGCTTCGAGATATACCTGCTCTAGCATGGGCTTGTCCACAGCCAACAGACGCTTCAGGGTGTCCTGCTCCCATGTGGACTCATCCACAGGTCACAGTCCCTTTGACTCAAGTCCACACTGGAGTTCCAGCCTGTCCAGTACAGCAGCACAGAAATAGCAGCAATGCCCTGGCCATCTGCCAGCCCAGGTACATCGCCATTGCTGGTATCAATTTTTCCCAGACACAGCAGAGTAAGACGATATGCAATAGAGCAGTATGGCAAGAAATGAAAGCAAAAAGCAGTCACTAATGAGCACTACACTGTAATATACAGTAAGGAAAGCAAACCCATAGCAAGCACAAAAGCCTGGCAATTGATAGATAAACAGCAATAACAGCTATAAATTCAATCTAGCACATCCCAATCAAATCTGTCATTATCTCAAACCCTTCAGGCCCCACGTTGGGCGCCAAAAAGGACTGTCGTGGTTTAGCCCCAGCCAGCAATTAAGCACCACACAGCCACTCGCAGGGGGACAGGGGAGAGAATTGGAAAAAAAACTCGTGTGTTGAGATAAAAACAGTTTAATAGGACAGCAAAAGAAGACGAAACAACAATCATAACAACAACAACAATAATAAAAATACCAACAAAGGAATGTACAAGAACAAGTGATGCCCAATGCAGCAATTGCTCACCACCCGGTGATCGATAGCCCATCCCCGAGCAGCGATTCCCACCCCCCGGCCAACTCCAGTTGCCATACTGAGCATGACGTTATATGGTAAGGAAAATCCTTTTGCCCAGTCTGGGTCAGGTCTCCTGGCTGTGTCCCCTCCCAGCTTCTTGTGCACCTCCCCGCTGGCAGAGCATGGGAATCTAAAAAGTCCTTGACTTAGTATAAACACTACAACTACTTAGCAACAACTAAAAACTTCGGTGTGTTATCAACATTATTCTCATACCAACTCCTAAG
This sequence comes from Phaethon aethereus, assembly GCF_964289735.1. Classification (NCBI taxonomy): domain Eukaryota; kingdom Metazoa; phylum Chordata; class Aves; order Phaethontiformes; family Phaethontidae; genus Phaethon; species Phaethon aethereus. Next base: position 14,117,147 of record NC_138581.1, read on the forward strand.
CACAGCACTATACCAGCTATCAGGAGGAAAAAACAACTCCGTTCCAGCCGAAACCAGGACATCAGGTCTGAAGAAAATGTCATCAAGCAATATTGTCTTCAACGTACCATCATGAAGCATGCTAGATTCATTGGATGCACACTTAATAAATATGGTGCTAGGATCAACACTGGTTCTTCTACAGCTCCCTGAAGCCATTATACAAGAAGCAGAAACCTAGTTATTTATAGTCTTAGGTAGTGCGATTTTTGCCATGGGAACCTCCTTTCTTTACCTAGGAATCACAGAACAAGCCATTCAATAAGAGATCGTCATTATTTATTATTCAAAATAATGAAATAATAATAGCCTGTTCTCATTTGTCTATGGCTTTTGGACAGTTAGGCAAAGCATTTGGGAGAGTTTTTTTGATATTTTGGGAATGTCCATTTCCTTTGTTATTGTATACATGCCTTTCATTTACTATGGGTATTGATCTTTTTTCATTAAATATAGATACTAGTAGCAGGAAATAAAAAACTATCAGACTAGGGGTTCTTCAGAGTGGAATTCACTTCTTCTCTGCATGTGGTGTTTGTAGACTAGAAGGACTGAAGGGCTCCAGGGCATCATTTATTCAGCTGGCTGAATACAGAAAGCTGAAAAATTAATATAGTTTCATTGAGTTGCAACCCACTTAGATAACTGTGAGCCACAGATACAAAATGTTCTGTTTTATGATCACCCCCCACAAGCAGCATATTTTAACTGTCCTGGCACAAGTTAGTAGTAAGTAGTGAACAACTTACTTAGAAAATAGATGACCGTTGCTTTATCATTTTCCATAGGTAAGGCTGTCTTCCTAGTACCTACATCTCTTACCCTGAAATTTCTCATTTTTAACTATTGAAAATATCTATGCCTAAGGAAGAAAAGAAAGCATGCCAGCCTGAGCCGCCAGTGTTCCACTGTTGACTCAGGAGCCCCTGGACTGCCTCTCTTACACTCACTGACCATTTGTATTTTATGGGCTATCATCCACCGGAAGGAGAGAAGGGTACTCACAGAGCACTCATGGAGAAATCAAAGTAGAGATAGCAGAATATTATGTCCAGCAGGAAATACAGGACTAATTTTGATCAGACATGAGCATTCAGCTAAGATGAATAGAATCTTTTCACTTCTGTGAAAAGCCTTTCTTATCTGTCCCTCTCTAGAGAGAAGTGTGGCTGTTTTACTGTCTAAAATATACTTTCTGTTCTTGGCAATCTGTAATGGGTTGCAATGTCCTTTTCTCCAGATATACAGTGATGAACAGTGAATAATGTTTCTTTATAAAAGAGGTCTTAAAAAAAATACTTCTTAAACTATCGGTATATTGGTTGTTATTTGAGCCTGAAGCATCTGATGATAAATTAATTTCTAGGTATTTTCTCCCAAGGACTCCTGTTAGGTATTCTATAAAGGGTACAAGATGGTAATTGATCATATGTGAAATTTAGGACTGTACTGGGTTTGCATGGCAAGGTTTTGGTAGCGGGGGGCTACAGGGGTGGCTTCTGTGAGAAGCTGCTAGAAGCTTCCTCCATGTCCAATAGAGCCAATGCCAGCTGGCTCCAAGACGAGCCAAGGCCGATCCAATCAGTGATGGTGGTAGCACCTCTGGGATAACATATTTAAGAAGGGGGAAAAAAACCTGCACAGCAGCAACCAGAGAAAAGGAATGAGAATATGTGAGAGAAACAACTCGGCAGATACCAAGGTCAGTGAAGAAGGAGGGGGAGGACGTGCTCCAGGTGCTGGAGCAGAGATCCCCCTGCAGCCTGTGGTGAAGACCATGGTGAGGCAGGCTGTACCCCTGCAGCCCATGGAGGTTAACAGTGGAGCAGATTTCCACCTGCAGCCTGTGGAGGATCCCACACTGGAGCAGGTGAATGCCCGAAGGAGGCTGTGACCCTGTGGGAAGCCCGTGCTAGAGCAAGCTCCTGGCAGGACCTGTGGACCTGTGGAGAGAGGAGCCCATGCTGGAGCAGGTTTGCTGGCAGGACTTGTGACCCCACGGAGGACCCATGCTGGAGCAGTCTGTTCCTGAAGGACTGCACCCAATGGAAAGGCCTTATGCTGGAGCAGTTCGTGAAGAACTGTAGCCCATGGGAAGGATTCATGTTGGAGAAGTTTGTGGAGGACTGTCTCCCATGGAAGGGACCCCACGCTGGAGCAGGGGAAGAGTGTGAGGAGTCCTCCCCCTGAGGAGGAAGAAGCAGCAGAGACAACATATGATGAACTGACCACAGCCCCCATTCCTCGTTCCCCCTGCGCTGCTTGGAGGGAGGAAGTAGAGAAAATCGGGAGTAAAGTTAAGCCCAGGAAGAAGGGAGGTGTGGGAGGAAGGTGTTTTAAGATTTCGATTTTATTTCTCATTAACCTACTCTGATTTTGATTGGTAATAGATTAAACTAATTTCCCCAAGTCAAGTCTGTTTTGCCTGTGATGGTAATTTCTGAGTGATCTCCCTATCCTTATCTTGACCCATGAGCCTTTCCTTATATTTTCTCCCTTGTTCAGCTTAGGAGGGGGAGTTATAGAGTGGTTTTGGTGGGCACCTGGTGTCCAGCCATGGTGTCAACCCACCACAACCATTCTTTTGAAGAACTGAGCCAATCTGCTTTCTTTTAAAATCTTAATAAAGGAAGCTGCCTGCCTTTTAACACTACAAGGAAATGGATAGAGGAATTACCTGGAGAGGAAAAGACCTGTGTCTGTCAGAGGGAGGCTAAACCCATAGCTCTGATCTTGTGGAAGAGTGCCTTACAACTAAGTGACTGGCTGCTCTGGACAGGACACTTAAAATTGTGCTATCCTGAAAACAAGGATAATTCAAAATTCACAGGAACAGAGAGAGGGAGAGCAAAAGAATCCATACTGTTTCTACAGCCTGATGGTTCGTGCATTCACCTGGAAGACAAATGTTGAGTTTCCATAGGATATTAAAATATATAGCAGCAAGGTCATAAAGCATATTCCTTAAAAAAACCAAAAGAAAAATATGTTTGAAAAGTAGCAGTTTTATTTTTACAATGCTAAAATTTCTGTATGTCATTTTTTGTCTTAAAACTATGCATTCTGAGGTGAGGAGGGGTTGTGTTATGTTATCATTCAGAAAGAAAATAATGCAATACAATAGTTGAGGTGGTACAATGAGAATGCAAAGGAAACAGCCTAGACAGTTACAGGTTTAGGTTCATATCTTCCCTTTTGAGTACCTTAGGGAAAGAGTCATCATCAGCTGAACCTATTATATATGTATCAGCTATCAGTAGAGATTAAATCAAGTATCTGGAGAAAGGAATCTATAAATCTTATCAGCTTGCTTGAACATCACTTGCTTGTACACCTGGTAGTTTTCGTAGGCTACATTTTCTGTGCATCAGACAAACCATAGAAAATCCACTGTTCATTGGTTTGCATCAGTAAAATGCTGAGCAGTCAATGTATTTTCTTGCTACAAGCAGGTGTGACTCAATAGTAGGAAGGAAATTTAAAGTGAAAAAATGGAGGGGGGAGGGGGGAAAGACATCTGTTACTCCTGAAATCTAAAACTTAGCAGTGTTTTATTTTTGGCACCTAGCTTTGGACCAAGGCAAGCTGGCTTGTGGTAGAAGGCTATGAGTTTATGAGCTTGGGTGGGTTTTTTTATTGGATCTTGTAGAAGAGGCAAAGGCCTAGTCCTACCTTGAACAATGCTGATGTCACAACTTGTCTGGTACAGCAGGTGCAAGACTTGATCACAAAGGCACAGAAGTGATGAGTATCTTCAACTGGTATTGAGATTTAAATGCTGAAAAAACTTGAAACACAGCTCATGGAACTTTCATTTTGTTTTGAAGAGGTGCATAGTGTGGGCTTCAGAATAGTAATTATCCATGTCTCATGTATCATATATTAATCACAGAATCACAGAATCATTAAGGTTGGAAAAGACATTTAAGATCATCAAGTCCAACCATCAACCCAACACCACCATGCCCACTAAACCATGTCCCGAACTGCCACGTCTACACGTTTTTTGAATACTCCCAGTGATGGTGACTCCACCACCTCTCTGGGCAGCCTGTTCCAATGTTTGACCACTCACTCAGTCAAGAAATGTTTCCTAATATCCAATCTAAACCTCCCTTGGCACAACTTGAGGCCATTTCCTTTCATCCTATCGCTAGTTAGTTGGGAGAAGAGACCAACACCCACCTCACCACAACCCCCTTTCAGGTAGTTGTAGAGAGCGATGAGGTCTCCCCTCAGCCTCCTCTTCTCCAGACTGAACAACCCCAGTTCCCTCAGCTGCTCCTCATAAGACTTGTCCTCCAGACCCCTCACCAGCTTCGTTGCCCTTCTCTGGACACGCTCAAGCACCTCAATGTCCTTCTTGTAGTAAGGGGCCCAAAACTGAACACAGGTGTCCTGGTTTCAGCCAGGGTAGAGTTAATTTTCTTCATAGAAGCTAGCGTGAGGCTATGTTTTGGATCTGGGATGAGAAAATGTTGATAATGTGCTGATGTTTTGAGTTGTTGCTAAGTACTCAAGGACAGTCCAGCTTCTCATGCTGGCCTGCAGCGAGCAGGCTGGGGGTGCACGGGAAGCTGGGAGGGGACACAGCTGGGACAGCTGACCCAGGCTGGCCAAAGAGATATTCCATACCATAGGGACGTTCGGAGTTATGGCGTCTGTCTTCCCAAGAAACCATTACGCGTGACGGAGCCCTGCTTCCCTGGAGATGGCTGAACACCTGCCTGCCCATGGGGAGTAGTGAATGGATTCCTTGTTTTGCTTTGCTTGCGTGCGCGGCTTTTGCTTTACTTATTAAACTGTCTTTATCTCAAACCATGAGTTTCCTCACTTTTACTCTTCCAATTCTCTCCCCCGTGCCACCGTGGGGGAGTGAGCGAGCGGCTGCGTGGTGCGTAGTTGCTGGCTGGGGCTAAACCAGGACAGTCCTTTTTGGCGCCCAACGTGGGGCTCGAAGGGTTTGAGATAATGACAAGTTTGATTGGAATGTGCTAGATGATAAAATTTATAGCTGTTATTGCTGTTTAGCCATTAATTGCCAGGCCCCTGTGCTTGCCATGGGTTTGCCTTCCCTGCATGTATTAGCGTCCAGTGCTCGTTAGTGGCTGCTTTTTGCTTTCGCTGCTGCTGTACCGCTGATCGTCTGACTCTGCTGTGCCTGGGAAGATTCTGATAACAGCAATGGCCTTGCACCTGGGCTGGCAGATGGCCGGGGTATTGCTGGTTTTTTTTTCCTGTGCTGCTGTACTGAATAGGCTGGAACTCCACTGTGAACTTGAGTCGAAGGGACTGTGACCTGTGGGTGAGTCCATGTGGGAGCAGGACACCCCGAAGCGTCTGTGACCGTGCGTAAGCCCATGCCAGGAGCAGGTATATCTCGAAGCATCTGTGGCCATGGTTATGTCTGTGCTGCAGCAGGTATACCTCTGATGGGATTGTGGCACATGGATAAGTCCACGCTGAAGGTACATCTCGAAGCGTCTGTGGCTGTGGATAAGTCTATGTTGCAGCAGGTGCACCTTGAAGCATTATTAGTTGTGCATGAGGTCATGCTTGGAGCACCTCAAAGTGTGTGGCCATGGAGAAGCCCTCAACGGTGCAGGTATATTGCTGGAGGAACTGGAACTATGGGTAAGGCCACGTTGGAGCAGATTTATCTCTGGAGGTAGTGTGGCCCGTGGAGACGGCCGTTTTGGAGCAGGTGCACCTCGAAGTGACTGCAACTGTGGATAAGTCTATGCCACAGCAGATATACCCCTGGAGAGACTGTGGCTCACGGAAGGGATTGCAGTCTGTGGATAAGTCCAAGCTGGAGCAGGGGCAAGGGGAGGAGTTCATTGCAATGTTAAACCCTATGGTCCAGTACAAAGGGCCCAGGGGTGGAGATTGTAATGGAAGTACCTTTAAACTGTTGTAACCCATGATTTGAGTTGCATGTTATAGGAACTACTATAGCAGGAACCACCTGAGCCAATGGAGGACAAGCCTTATGAGAAGCAGTGCCAGTGCAGCAGTGATCTGACCTGAGCTGGCTTTGGTACCCAGTAACTCCATGCAACACCCCACCTCGCTTGTCCTGAGTGACCACCATAAGGGATGGAGCCCAAAGTCATGGACTAAACGAACTCAGCAGACTTTTCACGGACATTTTGGAGGGAAGTCTGTGGACTAAGGGGATGATAATCTGTGTATTATATTAAAGGATGGGAAGGGGGGTGGTGGTTGATGAGGTTATATTGGATAGTGTGGTACCTGAGCATAACGTAAATGGTATGGAATAAGGGGTGGATAATGTCCTGGTTTCAGCCAGGGTAGAGTTAATTTTCTTCATAGAAGCTAGCGTGAGGCTATGTTTTGGATTTGGGATGAGAAAATGTTGATAATGTGCTGATGTTTTGAGTTGTTGCTAAGTACTCAAGGACAGTCCAGCTTCTCATGCTGGCCTGCAGCGAGCAGGCTGGGGGTGCACGGGAAGCTGGGAGGGGACACAGCTGGGACAGCTGACCCAGGCTGGCCAAAGAGATATTCCATACCATATAACGTCATGCTCAGTATATAAAGCTGGGACAAAGAAGAAGGAAGGGGTGGAGGGACGTTCGGAGTTATGGCGTCTGTCTTCCCAAGAAACCATTACGCGTGACGGAGCCCTGCTTCCCTGGAGATGGCTGAACACCTGCCTGCCCATGGGGAGTGGTGAACAAATTCCTTGTTTTGCTTTGCTTGCGTGCGCGGCTTTTGCTTTACTTATTAAACTGTCTTTATCTCAAACCATGAGTTTCCTCACTTTTTCTTTTCCAATTCTCTCCCCCGTGCCACCGTGGGGGAGTGAGCGAGCGGCTGCATGGTGCGTAGTTGCTGGCTGGGGCTAAACCACGACAACAGGATTCAAGGTGCGGCCTCACCAGTGCCGAGTACAGGGGTACAATCACTTCCTTGATCCTGCTAGCCACACTATTTCTGATACAGGCCAGGACGCTGTTGGCCTTCTTGGCCACCTGGGCACACTGCCGGCTCATGTTCAGCCGGCTGTCAACCAGCACCCCCAGGTCCTTTTCTGTTGGGCAGCTCTCCAGCCACTCCTCCCCAAGCCTGTAGCATTGCATAGGGTTGTTGTGACCCAAGTGCAGGACCCTGCACTTGGCCTTATTAAACCTCATACAGTTGACCTCCGCCCATCGATCCAGCCTGTCCAGATCCCTCTGCAGAGCCCTCCTACCCTCCAGCAGATCAACACTCCCACCCAACTTGGTGTCATCTGCAAACTTACTGAGGGAGCACTCGATCCCCTCATCCAGATCATCAATAAAGGTATTAAACAAGACTAGCCCCAAAACTGAGCCCTGGGGAACACCACTTGTGACTGGCTGCCAACTGGATTTAACTCCGTTCACCACAACTCTGTGGGCCTGGCCATCCAGACAGTTTTTTACCTAGCGAAGAGTACACCTGTCTAAGCCACGAGCCACCAGTTTCTCCAGGAGAACGCTGTGGGAAATTAGCAATGTAGTTGCATGCGTTTTCTTCACGTTAAAAAAAATAATCCTAAAGGCTAGTTACTTTCGCATCTAGCCTGTCATCATCTTGAGAGGTGTACTCCTCCAGAGGTAGGAGACTTTCTTCTGTAAACATGTAGCATCACCCACTGTTCCTAAGGGAGGATGAAAAGGTTTGTTAGCAAAACTCTGTGCAGGATTTTGAAAGTGTAAATATATGATTAAATGTCCAGTGCTTCAGTTGGTTAAAACTCCTTTTCAACTGAACTGTTGCTCTTGCCCTTCATAACTGATCAGTATTGTTTTGCTGCAAATGCATCAACATGGATAAGATGCAATAAACATGTAGGGAAACATGATCTAGATGTATGTCTAGATCCAACAGGTCACTATTTGGGTCTATTCATGTTTTGAATTGGGTGCATGACTTTGTCAAGTAAGGATGCCCCTCATCCTTTCTATTATTTAATTTAGCCTTAACAATTTTGTCTGAATGAAAAATGTTCATTTACAGATGGATTTCAGAGGACTCATGGGATTTGCATGTAAAAAAGAAAGCCTTTTTTCTCTTGCTAACAAGCATGATTAGACATTGTAGAATGCAATTAATTAACATGTGTCTTCGAATTACCTGGTAATGCTTAACAGAAACAAATCTAATCTTTATCTTTAAAACTGTGAAAACCCAAACTTCATAAAAATGACACAAAACCCCCTACAAACTACATTTAAAAAACCTACAAACCACATTTTAAAAGCTACTCCTTTACACTTAATACTAGTACTTCATCAGATGTCTATTAATATTAAGATATAACTTTGCTACCATCTAAAATGAAACTTGTTTTAAATGCCTACTTCTGATACCAGTAAAAATAGATTAAATATTGAAATTAAAAGACAGATAAGTCACTTAAAATACTTGAAAATGTATTAATATGATTCAGTTATGTAGTAATGTTGGTATTCTCCCATTAAGCTTTACTACTATCCTTGCCCTTATCATACATATATTTTTCTTTAATGTTATGCAGAATGGAAAACATACATATTCTTTCAGCATTGCAAAACAAAAGCAGAAAATAATATGAGAATGGTGCTTTCTGTATCTTGATGCAAACTGTTTTCTGTTTTCCTAGAAATTATTCTTTTTAATAGTTTTTGTATAGGTCAGTTTTAAAAAGGATATTTTTGAAAGATTAGTAAGGATTAATTAGTAAAGAATATCTAACATAGTCCTTTGCTGATATTCTCTTCATCTTCATACCTTTTGAAGGTTGCATTTCTTCATCCAGCCATGCTGTAGACACATCATTAGTTTCCTGTAACCTACGTTTAACATCTCTAGGCAACCTTTCTATAGATTGTACACCATATTGAGAAATTTCTGCTGAGTGATGCTCTGACTCTCACTTACATATCCACCTTTTTACTTTTTGGTACCAAGAGGAATAGTTCATGAAGTTTAAACCATTAAAAAATGCCCTTTAAAATTTGGATCAATAACTTTATGGGAAGGGAATTGCTCCTCCATCTTAATTAACTTCCAATACAAGAGAATTTTGCTCAAATAATTTGTGACAACTCTGACAGGAAGATTCCCAGCTATCATCTCCATTGTAGGAACAATAGAAAGACATTTCTATCCTCTCACTTTTGTTCTATTGTTCTTCTGTCACTTAGATCTATTTAATCTATTTTATTTGCAGCTGAGAGTTCAACAGAAAAGAAAAAAAAAAAAAGCTTGAGTAACTTGAAGTTTCTAAGAGACAGAGAAAAGGAGGGTGAAATAAAACTACTGTGTCAGTGGTCCAACGGTTACAGCTCTCATAGAGAACATATGTGAGGCAAAATCAAATCTCTCAGTATTTTAAAGGAACAAGGGGTAAGGGTCAGATGTTTAATGAGTGAGGTAATTGGAAGCAGTACAGGTGGTGAGAGACACTAGAGGAACTATTAACCACTAAGGTGATGTAGTCATGAAACGGGTTAGTACGATTCAGGAAAAATTTCTTTACTGAGAGAGTGGTTGTCGTGGTTTAGCCCCAGCCGGCAACTAAGCACCACGCAGCCGCTCGCTCACTCTCCCTCCCACAGTGGGACGGGGGAGAGAATTAGGAAAAACCTCGTGGGTTGAGATAAACACGGTTTAATAGGACAGAAAGAAAGAAGGGAACAATAATGATAATACCAACAAAGGAATGTACAAGAACAAGTGAGGCCCAATACAGCAATTGCTCACCACCCAGTGATCGACAGCCCGTCCCCGAGCAGCGATTTCCGCCCCCCGGCCAACTCCAGTTTATGTACTGGGCATGACGTTGGATGGTAGGGAATATCTCTTTGGCCAGTCTGGGTCAGCTGTCCCAGCTGTGTCCCCTCCCAGCTCCCCGTGCACCCCCAGCCTGCTTGCTGGCAGGCCAGCACGAGAAGCTGGACTGTCCTTGACTGCTCAGCAACAACCGAAAACATCAGCACATTATCAACAGTTCCTCATCCCAAATCCAAAACACAGCCTCACACTAGCTTCTGTGAAGAAAACCAGCTCTATCCTGGCTGAAACCAGGACAGTGGTCAAACACTGGAACAGGCTGCCCAGGGAGGTGGTGGAGTCACCATCACTGGAAGTATTCAAAAAACGTGTAGACATGGTACTTCAGGATATGGTTTAGTGGGCATGGTGGTGTTGGGTTGATAGCTGGACTTGATGATCTTAAAGATCTTTTCCAACCTTAATGATTCTGTGATACTGTGATTCTATAACGTTTTAGAAAAGATGCTCTGCTCTGCGATTTTCTCTTTTTAAATCCAGGAAATGAAAGCCTAAGAAGGGTTGTACCTATAAATACATCAGCACTATTATTACTGGGGAGGATAAAGAGCTGTTAAAGTTAAAAGGCAATACTGGCACAATTAGAAATTGTTATAAACTTAAGCCGAATATATCTAGTCTGAGAATTAGAATAGTTTTTCTAACCATCAGTGTAGTGGAACCACTTTTTAGTGCAAGCACTGGAAACACAAGCCCTAGCTATTTTTTACAAGGAACTCTAATAAATGTATTCCTAGGATTATACATTGCAACTGCCTACCATGAAAGAGGGTTGAACTTGATTTAAGGAGCACCCTCCACACCCTCGAGTCTTAATTCCAAGGTAAATAATGCAGACACTCACTGTCATCAAGTGAGAAGTACAGAACTCTAGCAAATTCTATCTTCTGTTTTACTCTATTCTTTTTCAGCTAAATTCTGCAAGATGGTAAATCCATGCCATTGTTATTAAATTTTCAGGTCAGTCCTTAAAATTCAAGCCCCCTAGAGCCCTGTAATCCTTTCTGAGTGCTAGTATATCATCTCAAGTCAGCAGTGTGCCCTTGTGGTGACAGAGGCTATCCACATAGGGAGCTGCATTTATAAAAGTCATGTCATCAGGTGATGCACAAGGAGATGTGGAGGGAGTTGGAGGGGGAACCTCACTGCAGCTTTCCATGACCTTGCAGGAAATTATGGAGAAGATAGAGGCAGACTTGTCTCAGGGGTGCAGAGCAAAAGGGCAAGCAGCAGGCAGAGGTCACAAGCTGCATCAAAGAGAACTCAGCTGCAAGGAAAGAAATAATTTCAGAATGGGTTTGGTTAAGCACTGCAACAGGTTTCTCAGGGAGATTCTGGAATCGCCATTCTTTGAAATTTTAAAAACTAAGATGAACAAGGCCACAGGCAACCTCCTCTAATTATGGAATTTTCTCCACTTTAAGTAGGAGCTAGAGGTTCACAGAATCACAGAATCACAGAACCATTAAGGTTGGAAAAGACCTTTAAGATCATCAAGTCCAACCATCAACCCAACACCACCATGCCCACTAAACCATGTCCTCCTTTCAGTCTACATTTTTCTCATTCTCACTGAGAATTGTTCACAAATTAATTTCTGCTATGATTTGTACAAGTACAGATGTGCATCAGTTTTCAGATGCTCAACTGAAAACACTTAAATGTATTTCCAGATACAATTTAAAATGCCAGTTTTGCAAAGCTTGCCTTCTGCCCATTAGGTCTAGTAATTTTCTATCTGCTGAGTAAACATCTTCTTACAGATAATTCATCTGAGAGGCATGCATTAGTTGAACTTTGTGGCTGAGTTTGGTAAGATTACATAAAATAAGCTTCTTGGTGGTTTTAAGATTTATCTTCTTAGATGGTGTTCTGAGTGCTTTTAAAAGTTACAAAAAATGCTCAGTTTCCACATTACTAGTTGGATGTAAGGCAGCTGATTAAATACTTTAAGAACTAATAAGCTATTACAGGTATCTGTTAATTCATTTTAGAGTTAGATTTTGTAGTATGTAAAAAAACCCAAGAATCTTAATTTTTAACAAAGGAACCTAGCTGGTTCCTTTTCCATGAACAGCCATTTTTCTAGGAGTACCTTGTTAAAAAACTTAAGAACAAATGAGCATTGCTTCTTTGCCTACATTCCTCTCACATTATGGCAAAATCATTCTTATGAATTACTCGTGTCTCATAATGATACTTCTGAAAATACATTGGTTTGGTTTTGAGGTTTAAAATTGCACAGAATGTTAGATATTAATAATGAAGTGTGAAAAAGGAGTATGTCCATATTCTCCAAAATGCTGTTGCTATCTGCCATTACTGAGTTATTTGTACTGTAGGTACTATCAATATGTCACAATAACTTTTTATTTTCTCAAGAAAAATCTACAGCCTATTGAAGCCAATCATCCTCTAGCTTTTGTGGAAGTCAAAATCAGATTTTGACTGTGGTGAGTACCATATTCTAGTAATTTAACATTATTTCATTTGCATAACCTTGAACATACACAAGTTAATGTTGGAATTGCCTCAAAATGTTTTATCATCAGTTGCGTTTCTCTTTCTAGTTACTCAAAACAGTCCAGACCTAGCAAATGGGCACATCATGAGATTTCTTTGCTACTTAACTCACAGAATCAAATGTCCTGTGTCAAAGTAAAATCACACTCTGCATTATTCACTGTCAAAGCATGTAGTGCACTAGGCCCATCACCTTTTTAAACCTGGCTTCTTCTCAATTTCAACTAAGTTACTAAAATGAAAAACTTAATATGTAATCACCATCTCTCCAAAGCTAGTAAAAATACAAGAAAAATATATGTACTTTTCCCTCCATCAAAAGGGAAATCTCCTCTCTCCCTACGTAAAGTGAATCTTAATCAGCAGAAATTGTTGCAAGCAAGTTTTCTTGCCACCTACTCAGACTTTAAATGACTCAGACTTTAAATACATGTCATTTAGCCTGACATTGTCCAAAGTTTGACATTGTTGTTACTTTGTAAGTGTGAAATTTTGGATATGTTTAAATAAATTAAGGAAGTTGTTATTAAATCATACCAAATGTTACTGAGAGTATCTCAATAAGATCAAAGAAAACTGAAAGTAGGTTTGATCTCCACTCTCTCTATGACAGGACTGGTAATGGAAGCTAAAGGAGTAAATGGATTAAGGTACTGGAAATGGGATGATATCATTTTCTGAACTCAGTAGCCTGGCTTTACTTGCACTATCCAGGTCTGCTGAGCCTTCATTTAGTTCACTTTGGAGTGAGTGTTCAGGATACAAATCTCACCTCACTCTCCTACAGCTGGCTTGGATGTTTAAATGAACTTTAATGCAGAAAGGCATTTCAGACAATTTGAAAAATGGCAAAAATAAAGCCCCTGACAATCATAACAATGGAACAAATTCCGCTAAGTTAATTTGAAGCCAAATGATCTAAGCATGCACAAAACTGTATTTTATGTATTGTTTCAATTTTGTTTTTCCAGACTCAAAAATAGGTAAAAAACTAATAGCATGGTGCTTGTATAAAAACAACTATAAAGTGCTTTGAGTAATGTTAATATGATAGGTCTCAGCTAAGCTTTATTGTATAAATTCTGATACAGATACTGTAGGGAATTAAATGTCTCTCTGATTCCTTTTGATCACACTGATAGAAATTTGTCTTGTTTGCAAAAATAAAAAGTTAACTAAAATGTATCACTGAAAAGTGACAGCACACATCCCCTAACTGTATGTTGATCTAATGTTGGTTCCAATCACCTTAGCTACAAGGTACCCTGGTAGGGCCTCTCATAGTCTGATCACGAGCCTTTCATTATATTTTCTCTCCCCTTTCCAGCTGATGAGGGGGAGTGATAGAGCAGCTTTGGTGGGCACTTGGTGTCCAGCCAGGGTCAATCCACCACACCAACATATTAAATTTATGATGCCATCACTTGGAAGGCACCCAATTTCCATTGCAGATATTCACTGATCTTTTTGTTACAGTCGTCTTCTCCATAATTAACTTTCCTGACTTTAGATCTTAAATTCCCAAATTAGGAAGCGTATTATCCCATATGGCAAATATCTTGACTAAAACATCAGACTGTGATTTTACAAAGCTGTCATGGTTTTCATGTCACTCAAACAACAGCTTAGTATTTTACAGCACTCAAGATTCATCCACCATGAAAATCAAATCTGCTAACATACACTCAAATTTTAACTCAATACAGAACCAAGAATGAACTTGTGCTTTGCAAAGACCAGATCTGTGTCCCTGGTGGCCAATCACAATTCGATATGCTTAGGATATATCCTAATTTTCCATTTGGTTACTTCAGAAAATCCAAGTTAACCTGCTCAGATTTTGACAGCTCAGTATGCAGTGTCACATCAAATAATGTATAAATTCTCCTAGCCTAGTTTATAAGTTGTATTGTGGTATTGTTAAGGGCAAACAGGAAACACACCTAATAGGTAAAGCCAGGAATTTATTGCTAGTATAAATGAAATCTTAACAATGTAATCAACAAGCTATTGTTAGTAAAGATCCAAGTATTTAATGCAAAAAGAAAAAGGAAGTAAAGAAAACACCACTACAGAAAATAAGTTTCAAAATAATACAATTAAAATGACTATACACAATATACATAACTACTTCCTGGTGTCTATGCCTTTCTTTCATGTTATGCATGCCCTTTCATTGCCTCTTGGGGTCCTAATATTGATAGTGTCCATTTGATGGTGGTGGTAGTGGAGTGTACAACCAGTCATCAGTATCCCATGTCCTTTGCCAGGCAGTGTGTGCTGTTGATATTGATGGTTTCCTCTTCCTCAGTCTATGATCTACCTGGGGTAATTCTTATCTTTGCTAACATGTTTTTTACAACTATCTCTTTCTTCATTGGTCTGCGAGCCCATGTTACTTCCAATTTATTATATGTGGTGAGTTTTATGTATGTTAGCTGCTCATACTCATTCTCTGTTTCTCCTATCCCTATTCTGCCCAGCTCCAGGGCTCTATTTCATTAACTGAATGTGACAGCCAAGAGATCTCCAGTGCCAGCCTGTGCCCCATGCCTGTATGTTGCATCCTCTGCCCCCACTTTTCAAGGCCTCAGCTACCATACCATACCATACCATACCATACCGTACCGTACCGTACCATACCATACCAGTGTTTCTCCACAGCATATCATTATACCAGATTAATAAATATCTTATTCTATGCAGAATATATTGTTTTCTACTATCTGTATAA
Source organism: Phaethon aethereus (assembly GCF_964289735.1). Classification (NCBI taxonomy): domain Eukaryota; kingdom Metazoa; phylum Chordata; class Aves; order Phaethontiformes; family Phaethontidae; genus Phaethon; species Phaethon aethereus. The sequence goes on from NC_138581.1 coordinate 14,132,271, forward strand.
ATACATGGCTACACCATATGAAGAAAAGTAAAATAAATTAGACATAGCCATTAGACAAATTGCTATTACAGCTAAATCAAGTATAAACAAAGCTCCAGGTAGGTGAAGACAAGTTCAGATGAAGCAAGCATGACAAGCCTCAGTGTTGAGGCCTTGCAGACTCAACACAAAGCCTGTGGTCTGTTACCAGCAGTGCCACTACTGCAGTTACTGTGCTATAAACCTTAGCACTATACATATATTTAAAGTGCTACTATCTCTGTTTCAGAACCTTGTAGAGTATGGGATTATATTTGCTCTATTTTCTACATGGCTAAAGTCTTTGCTGTAAACACAAATCCAGCACCTAGATACCTACAGCCAGCTTTACTCTAACTTTTGGTCTTTGTACAATGCCAATAAAGCTATAAAAGATAGCATGCTGCGGTTTATGAGCTGGGATAGTAATATCCTACTACAACATAGGATCACACCTTGCTTACCTGACTAGGATGCCATTTGTGAAATACTTATTAGAGGAGGCCATGTAGAGTAAAACTGAAACGATATTTGATAATGAGTCCCAGCAGAATATCACAGCCAGTATCAAAGCTAGTTCATATTTAGTAGGGACAATTACACAACCAGCACTTGGCAATAGGTCATTCCTTTAAGTCTGTTTATGTATGATCAGTTAGGAAAATTGTATAGATTGGTTGAACATCACTAAATTTCTGTCTGGTCACTTCCTCACAGTGAGAGGGGCCTCAGACTGGTTCCACTTGATTTATTCTGGAAATAAACTAAAGCCGCTTCATATATGGATGAGAATGTTACATAGGTGACTTAATGTCACTTTATCTTTTTTTTTCCACATCTTTCGTAAATTGTAACTGACTTTCTCACATATTTCAGTGTTGACAACCTATAGGTCAGGTGACTTAAAACTTCAAATTTGACAGAATGTCACCAAAACATTGCAGCATTCTTGACTTCTACTGAACTCAGAAGCTGTTATAAATATGCTAGTGACTCAGCAAGAACTTCATTATTTTCACCTTCATGGGTCATCACAAGTTGTTTACACATTAAGTACAAAAATAATGGAATGTACAACTAATCCCAACTTTCCCAGCATAAATGTTAATAACCCATTGTCTAATCATAACTCACATTTTGTCAAGATATTGTTTCTGTTGAGTTATTCAGCAATCGAATATTAGATATCTAATTGTCGTAAGTAAAACATAGCTTTACAGAGCTAACAGGTGGTAATTTGTGGCTGTGGATTCCAGATGGTTTTTTAGGACTGAGGGCCTAATAGCATGTTGCCATTCATTTTTTGGCACATAAAAATACCTTTTTCTACCTTTTTTTTCCTGAATGCATGCCCATTGCAGTGATAAATGACACAATAATGTCTTGATGGTGCTAGTGGAAACTGTATATATGCAAGTGTGAATCAAGTACTATGTAGCTAATCTCTTTTACACTTACACTTGAATTTGTTTAGATGGGCTGGCTATTCTGAATGAATACTAACCCTTTCATCAGGATACTTATGCCACTAGCTACATTTATAAGGATAGCAACAAACAGTAAAAGTAGAAAATTAAGACATTCAGTCCAGCGTCAGTGACTAGATACATCTGAAACAGCCATAAGTGCTCAGTTTGAAAAAGAATCTGAGTTAAATACTATACCGCTATAAATAGCAGCTCTTAAACAGCTGTTTATCTTGGACAATTAAGTGATTCATTAGGGACTAAGGAGGCCCTGATGAATGAAATATCCATAGTGGAATACAGTAGAGACTTGATATGGTAAACTGTGTAGCTCAGCAGATTAGGGCTTACATACTTACCTACATTTTCTGTGATACTTACACCAAAACCACCTTAGACATCAACACTATACAATAATGGGACTTCTATCATATTAGTGCAGATTGTGTTAAAAAGTCAAGATAGACATTTACAAGCACATGAGATATGATTTAAATCAAGAGTCTTCTGCCAAGCTATCTCAGCGATTACAGTTATTTCTACAATTTAATTCTTAACCGTTAATAATGAAAGGGGACAGGTTATGAATACTTTATACAAGCAGCAGAAAAATAATTATTAGATGTAATGTCTGCTGCAGTCCACAAGGGAATGTGCTACTGCTCATGGGCATGCAGTACATCCCTCTAATGAAAATTCAACTGCAAAAAGGACTATTTAAGGGATAGTATTCATGCTAACTAATATTAGAGAACTCAGGACACTAGTCCTGAGTCACAGGCGTATGGGCAAGATGTCAGTATAAGCACTCTGAACAAGTTTTCTTTTTCCTGTGGAGCTTAATAAGAGCAGCCTCCCTCCTTTAATGACAAAAGATGGTCAGGGTGAATTCCCACAGTACTGCACAGTATATTTAGGATCTCTACAATCTTCATTTTAGTTCTGCAGTGTCTCTCCCTTTTTATATGGAATCTCATATCTAGGTCAGAGATTCAATCATCGCCAAGGTCAGAAAGACCCCCCATGTCACGACCACCTCCACAAGGAAAAAAAGAAGGGTTATAGTTGTAGGCAACTCCCTTCTGAGGGGAACAGAGGGTATGCCATGCAGACCCTTCTCTTAGTGAAGACTACTGCCTCCCTGGGGCCCTGATTAAGGACATTACTAGGGAACTTCCTAGCCTGGTGTGGCCCTTGGATTATTACCCACTACTGCTCTTCCATGTGGATGGCAATGAAGCTGCAATACATAGTCCAAGGGTGATCAAAAGAGACTTCAGTGCCTTGGGACAGCTGGTAAAGGAATATGGTGTACAGGTTATTTTTACCTCTCTCTTTCCGGTTGTGGGAAGCGACATAGGAAGAAACAGACAGGCCCAGTCTATGAACACATGGCACTGTGACCGAGTGTCACCATCACAATTTCTTTTTTTTTTCATAACGGGATGGCCTACACGACACCTGGCTTGCTGGCACCAGATGGGATTAACCTTTCTCAAAGGGGGAAGAGAGTCTTTGCTTGCAAGCTAGCGGGGCTTATTGACTAGATTCAAAAGGGGAGGGGAATAATATCAGGCTTACCCATGGTTGGTTAGTCTGGAGAAGAGGAGGCTGAGGGGAGACAGTATCACTCTCTACAGCTACCTGAAAGGGGCTTGTGGTGAGGTGGGTGTTGGTCTCTTCTCCCAAGTAACTAGCGATAGGACGAGAGGAAATGGCCTCAAGTTGCACCAGGGGGCGTTTAGACTAGATATTAGGAAATATTTCTTTACTGAAAGAGTGTTCAAGCATTGGAACAGGCTGCCCAGGGAGGTGGTGGAGTCACCATCTCTGGAAGTATTCAAAAAACGTGTAGACGTGGCAGTTCGGGACATGGTTTAGTGGGCATGGCGGTGCTGGGTTGGTGGTTGGACTTGATGATCTTAAAGGTCTTTTCCAACCTTAACAATTCTGTGATTCCACGTTTCTTAAGCCAGGTAATAGACAGTCCTTCCAGCAGGAATGTGATACTGGACCTGTTGGTCACCAATGTAGGTGAGCTAATTGGTGATGTCAAGATTGGAGGCAGCCTGGGCTGCAGTGAGCATGTTGTGGTGGAGTTCGCAGTCCCTAGGGATATGGGGCAGGCAAAGAGTAAAGTCAGGACCCTGAATTTTAGGAAAGCAAACTTCCAGCTCTTTAGGGAGTTAGTCAGCAGGACCCCCTGGGTAAATGCCCTCGGGGACAAGGGAGCAGAACAGAGCTGGCAGTTCTTTAAGGATGCTTTCCATAGAGCACAAGAGCTCTCAATCCCCAGGTGTAAGAAATCAGGTAAGGAAGGCAAGACTGGCATTGCTGAGTCAAGCCCTGCTGGTCAAACTAAATGGCAAGAAGGAAATGCACAGGCAGTGGAAGCAGGGACAGGTATCCTGGGAAGAGTACAGGGATGCTGCCTGGTTGTGTAGGGATGGGGTTAGGAAGGCCAAGGCGAGGCTGGAGCTGAACTTGGCAAAGGATGCAAGGAATAATAAGAGCTTCTACAGGTATGTCAGCCAGAAAAGAAAGGTCAAAGAGAGCGTATCCCCCAGATGAGCAAGACTGGCAGACTGGTAGCAACAGATGAGAAGGCTGAGGTACTAAGTAACTTTTTTGCCTCAGTCTTCACTGGCAGTCTCTCTTCCCACACCTCTCGAGTGGATGGACTGCAAGACGGGGACTGGAGGAGCAAAGTCCCTCCCACTGTCAGAGAAGATCAGGTGTGAGACCACCTGAGGAACCTGAACACGCACAAGTCTATGGGACCTGATGAGATGCATCTCAGAGTCTCAAGGGAACTGGCTGATGTAGTTGCCAAGCCACTCTCCATGATATCTGAGAAGTCATGGCAGTCAGGTGAAGTCCCTGGAGACTGGAAAAAGGGAAACATTGCACCCATTTTTAAAAAGGGTAGCAAGGAGGACCCTGGGAACTACTGACCTGTCAGCCTCACCTCTGTGCCTGGAAAGATCATGGAACAGATCCTCCTAGAAGCTATGCTAAGGCACACAGAGGACAGGGAGGTGATTCGAGACAGCCAGCATGGCTTCACCAAGGGCAAGTCCTGCCTGACCAACCTAGTGGCCTTCTCTGATGGAGTGACCACATCAGTGGACAAGGGAAGAGCTATGGATGTCATCTATCTGGATTTCTGTAAGGCCTTTGACACGGTCCCTCACAACATCCTTCTCTCTAAATTGGAGAAATATTGGATCAAGTGCATCCTCAGCAAGTCTGCAGATTACGCCAAGTGGTGCGGTTGACACGCCTGAAGGACGGAACACCTCTCCTATGAAGAAATGCTGAGAGACTTGGAATTATTCAGCCTGGCAAAGAGAAGGTTTCAGGGAGACCTTATTGCCATCTTTCCATACTGAAAGGGGACTTTCAGTATCACAGAGATGTGATATATGCCCCATCCCTGGAAACATTCAAGGTCAGGTTGGACAGGGCTCTGAGCAACCTGTTCTAGTTGAAGATGTCCCTGCTCATTGCAGGGGGGTTGGACTAGATGACTTTTAAAGGTCCCTTCCAACCCAAACTCTTCTATGATTCCTTGATTATATGATCTATAGAGAAATTACATTTTCCATAGTGTGGCCGGCATTGCAAAGATAAATTTTTCAGGTGGTTCCTTATCTTGGCTAGCTATCTTCCTATAGTGCAGAAGTCTAGGAACTCTGGACCAGACAAGGTCTCGTTTCAGAAAGCTGGGTTTATCAACAATGTGATAGCAGCATATGTAAAACACCTTGCATTAGTCCATCTCGCAATATATATATACTTTTTGGAAGGTTATTGATTAGATGATTAGTTTAACTTTGGAAAGTTATTGATTAGGTTATTAGTTTAACTTTTATATAGATTTCTTTAGCCTAATAACTGTGTGATTATGTTTAATGGCCTACTCTCATAGTCCTTGGGTTGTATTGGCCTCAATGCTAACATTGTAACTATGTGTAAACAGTTAATCACAAGGAAAGCAGGCCTCATGAAAATTAAAACAAAGAAGAGTTAAGAGCAAGGACTGAGAGATTCAAGAGAACAGAGAAGATATCTTAACCTTGAGCGTAGAGACAGACTGGCAGGAATACTCAAACAAGGATGATAAGAAGGAACCGCTTGGCTGGACAACAGAAGGGGCAAACATCCAAGGAGAAGAAATTATCCTCAGGAGACCCGTGACCATAAAAGGGAAAAAGGAGTAGGGGGCTAACTCCCCAAACGACCACGGACAACCACCCGGGACCCCCGAGCATGAGTAGTGTAGTTTTGCAATGCCAGCATTACGTAAATGTAGTAGATAAGCAGGGAGGAGGTGATTTCTTGGAAAATGTGTGAATGTTCATGTCTTTAAGGTATATAAAGGATGAACTTTTGTTTCAGCGCATGCATGTTAGGAGGCAATATCCCCCATGCATCCAGCGCTGCAATAAAGATGTCTGCTTAATAACACTTTGATGTTATTGAGCTTAAATTTCTTTGACTTTTTTGAATCACCTTCCATACAGAACAGCCAGAAGGGCTTTGTTATATCAGGCAGGCCTAGAGCTGGAGCCCTCATTAGCTCCAATTTCAGTTTTTTGAATGCCCTCTTGGCTTCATCAGCCCATATTGATTGTGTCTGGCTATTTTTCAGTAGTTCATACAGATGTTTAACCAGAAGTCCATAATTATAGATCCATAACTGGCACCAATCTGTCATTCCCGAAAAGGTTCGAAGCTCTTTTACCGTGGTCGGTTCTGGAGTCCTGCAAATAGTTTCTTTTCAGTCATTCCCAAGCTGTCTCTGTCCCTTAGAAATCACAAATCCCAGGTATATCACTTCTTCAAGATCTGGGCATCTCTGTAATGAGACTCAGTAACCACTTAGTCCAAGAAAATCCAACAAACTCACAGTCCATTCTTTACATTCTTCATCCTTTTCTGTGACTATCAAAATATCATCTACATACTGCAAAAGAATCCCATTTCCCAGAGGTCTTTTTCCCAGGCCTCTAATTCTTTAGCTAATTGATTTCCAAAGATCGTGGGGCTGTTTTTAAATCCTTGGGGTAGCACTGTCCAGGTTAGCTGGGTTTTTCGTCCTGAACTGGGTTTTTCCATTCAAAGGCGAATAAATTGCAGCTTTCAGGGGCCAAGGTGAGGCAAAAGAATGCATCTTTCAGATCTAATACTGTGAACCATTCATAGGTTTCTTTTAAATTAGTCAATAAAGTGTATGGGTTTGCCACTACCGGGTGTAAATCTTCAACTATCTTATTTATTACCCGCGGGTCTTGTGCCAATCTGTAGGCTTTGCCATCGGGCTTTTTGACAGGCAGAATAAGAGTGTTACACTCTCAAGAGCATTCAATTAATAATCTGAATTTCATAAATTCTTCTATAATGCTTTTCACTCTTCGCCTGTCTTCCAATTTCAGGGGATATTGCTTTACCCTAACAGGTCATGCTCCCTTTTTGAGGTTAACAACAACCAATTCTGCATTTTTAGCCTTTCCAGGTATTCCTGAGGCCCATACTCCTGGGTATACCTGACCTTTTATTTCTTGTATAATTTCTTCTTCCCCAATTTGGGGTTCAGTAAGAGCCAAACTTAAAATTTCATCATAGTTCTCGTCTGGTATTTTAAATTCAATTTCTCCATCTCTAAATCCTATTTCAGCATTCAATTGTTCTAATAAGTCCCTTCCCAAAAGTGGTTTAGGAGCCTCAGGCAGGTAGAGGAATTTATGAATCCCTATACTTTTCCCAATTTTGAATTTTAGTGGTTTCAAAAAGAACACCTTTTCAGCCTGTCCAGTTGCTCCCACAATATTAACAGTTTGCCTACTTACAGGTAATAAGGTCTGATTTAATACTGAAAATGTGGCACCTGTATCTATTAAAAGTTCTACAAGTTTCTCTTTTTCCCCTAACTGAACTTTTACCAAGGGTTCCTTTAGGGAAGATTCCCCTGGTCCCTGTCAATTATCTTTCAGGTCTGTAATCATCACCGACTTGCCCAGTCTTGGGCAATCCTTTTTCTAATGTCCCCTTTGCTTACAATAGGCACACTGGTCTTTCAGGAGGGGTTGATTTCCCCTAGATGGGGCACTTATGCTACTTCTCAGGGCTCCTCTCCTCCCATTAATGTTGTTTCCTGGTGGGTTCCCAGAGGTTACCTGGTCCCCTGTGGTGTGCAAAGCAGCCACTCTAACACTGGCAATTGTTTTGGCCATTACTCTCTCTCTTTCTGACTATCTCTATTCTGATACACTTGCCAAGCAGTCTCCAGCAATTTCTCTAAATCTCTCACATTTGTTCCTTGCATTTTCTGTAACTTTCTCATGATATCATCCGCCGACTGTCCCAAGACCAGGAATATCAACTGACCCTTTCCCTCCTGAGAGGTAGGGTCTAAAGGAGTATATTTCTGAATTTCATACAATTTCGACCAATTTACTGATTTTGGGACAGCATTTCTTATTCCGTAAGCAATCCATTCCCTGTAGGGCATTAATAAGTCCCGGGCTCCTGGCTGGTTAGGGTCCCAACCGGGATTGGTAATTGGAACATGGTTATCCAGTGTTCCCGGCAGAGTTCCAGCCAAAAACAGAGCCTGTACTTGGGGTCTGGCCACTCTCACAACCATCTGCTTTTCTGCCTCACTAAACACCGCATCCAACATTGCATGCACATCCTCGCAATCAGGGTCAAACAGTCTTCTAATCTCCCATTCTGTGAACCAACCTTTAAACATCTTTGTCCAATGCTACAAGCCGAGCAACATCTTTTTTGCTTCCTATTTCACTTACTTTTGTCTTTTTCTATCACCAGGACCATAGGGGCCTGGGGTGCTAAACTGATTCCACATTCTTTCTGCCATTCAGGGTAGTTTCGCAGAGTGAAAAACATATCTGCATAAACCACTTCATCCCATTTTCCTTCTCTCTGAAGGAACAACATTAAATGTAATAATGTATTATATTTTAATGTCCCATTAAAAGGCCATTTTTCTCCAACATCTGACTTATAGAGAGGCCAGCACTGATTATAATACTTAATTAAAGTTTTTCTAGCATCACTTCCTCCCGGCACTCCCCCCAGATCTTTCCAATGCTGTAAAACACATCCCAATGGACTTTTCTTTAGAATTCCACCACTCTGTTGAGAGAAGGGGTTAAGGGAATCTTAGCAGTTAATTAGTAGATAAGGTTTGAAATCTTGTTAGCTATTGCGCAAAGTAACTAAAGCAGGAGATCTGTAGTTCCTGATAAACTAACAGGAGCAAGAAGATTTGTGGCTCCTCACAAGGACAGTCCCTGATAAGAATTAGGAACTTGCCTCAAGAAATTAGCTAAAACCGACCCTGCGGTTTCAGTAAGAACCAAGGAACAACCGAGTCTGCGCAGGGACAAAAGGTTACCAGCGGTGACGAAGAGGAACCACCAACCTTCATCCCCGTGACTCCTGACGACCACCACTAGGAGGCAATGCGCAAGCGCAGATGGGAGGGGTTCATGGAAATAACGTCTTGGAACTCATTTCAATACGAAGCGGGGACAGGTCATGCATATGTATAGGCATATTGCGAAACATTATGTATATGTAATACTTTGCTGTATATATTCGAAGTGCCGCGTTGGGGTGCGCACGGTTTTTGGTGGGACTACCCCCCCGTGCTGCCCAGCGCTGAATAAACATAACTACTTTACAATCTTACAGATTGTGGAGTCCGTTTTCCGCACGTCACTGTGACCCTCCCATATCTGATGCAAATTTTACCGTTAAAAACCAAAATCCAATAAATGACAAACCAATACTCAATACCCGAAATGCATTAGCCAAAAGTCAGATAACAGTTTACCAATCCTGTTTCCAAACGGGGATGCAGCCCTTCCAAATGGGGATATAATCCCCTACCAAATGCGGATGCAGCCCCTCCAAATGGGGATGTAATCCCCTACCAAATGGGACATAAGTCCCCCAAATGTATACCTGTAAGGTGCTACCAACCTGGTATACGCTGACCTGTGTGCACGTCTGCACATCTTATAGACGGTCCCAAATCGATCGAACGTTACCAAATTTAGGATTTAAAGATGTCTTCTTACCAGAGGGTCTCTGTCTGTTCCCGTGGTGATCCGACTGAGAATGGGAGTCTCCCCAGAAAAGTTCTCCGGGGGTACCTAAGAGAGTCCCAGACTCATCAGGTCCCACAGCCGAACAGAGGATGTCCCATCTGGGTTGCCAAATGATTCAAAAAAGTCAAAGAAATTTAAGCTCAATAACATCAAAGTGTTATTAAGCAGACATCTTTATTGCAGCGCTGGACGCATGGGGGATATTGCCTCCTAACATGCATGCGCTGAAACAAAAGTTCATCCTTTATATACCTTAAAGACGTGAACATTCACACATTTTCCAAGAAATCACCTCCTCCCTGCTTATCTACTACATTTACGTAATGCTGGCATTGCAAAACTACACTACTCATGCTCGGGGGTCCCGGGTGGTTGTCCGTGGTCGTTTGGGGAGTTAGCCCCCTACTCCTTTTTCCCTTTTATGGTCACGGGTCTCCTGAGGATAATTTCTTCTCCTTGGATGTTTGCCCCTTCTGTTGTCCAGCCAAGCGGTTCCTTCTTATCATCCTTGTTTGAGTATTCCTGCCAGTCTGTCTCTACGCTCAAGGTTAAGATATCTTCTCTGTTCTCTTGAATCTCTCAGTCCTTGCTCTTAACTCTTCTTTGTTTTAATTTTCATGAGGCCTGCTTTCCTTGTGATTAACTGTTGACACATAGTTACAACATTAGCACTGAGGCAAATACAGCCTAAGGACTGTGAGAGTAGGCCATTAAACATAATCACACAGTTATTAGGCTAAAGAATTCTATACAAAAGTCAAACTAATCATGTAACCAATAACCTTCCATATATTAAGTAATTTGCAAAACTTACAGTTGATTAGTGACACATGCTAAAACCTTATAATTGTTTTAGATCCTTGTTTCAAATTTCTACAGAGTTGCTTTATTACCCCACGTGTGTGTAACCCGGCCGTATTTAATTTATTGCACGTGCTTTGCAGACAGTGAATTTATCACCGGCAATCTAAAAGAATTTGTGCATCTCTCTGTTGGGATCACCCTGCACAGCTCGACCTTAAGGAGAAGGAGCTGTGGTATTGATCTGCACGGCTCAGCCTTAAGGAGAAGGAGCTGTGGCATTGAGAAGCTGGTAAACAGCTGGACACCTACAGGGCTCAGCCTTGAGGAGAAGGAGCTGTGGTAAACAGCTAAGAGGAAGTAAAGGAGCGCGTGGACACCTGCAGGCAGCGAATCCCGACTGTGGAGAAGTGCTTGGACTGTGTGTGGTAACCAACCAGGACGTATTTTGTGGCGTGTGAAAGAGCTGTAACTGCATAAAAAGCGGTCACTTGTAGCAATAAAGGTCTTTGGCCTGAAACCCCGCCAGAGTCCGTGCCCTGTTACTCCACAAATGGCGCCCGAACAGGGACAGAAATCATAGGAAGAGACGACCGGTGGAGTAGCCCACCTGAGGGGAAAATAGGGAAAAATAGCAGCGGACCAGAGCTGCAGGAGAAAGTAGGAGCGGACCAGAGCTGCAGGGAAAAATAGCGGCAGACCAGAGCTGCAGGGGAAAGTAGCAGCGGACCAGAGCTGCAGTCCGGACGAATAATCACCAAAGAGGTGAGCAGCTGGGGACATTAAGTAATGGGGTCGCAAATATCTTCAGAAGAAAAAGCAATCCTTTGTATTATAGTAAAAATTTTGAAGAAAAGGGGGATTACTTGTGATGAACAAACTTTGCGATTATTGTTAGCATTTTTGAAGAGCCAGGGGCTAGCAGCAGACTCTGCAACAGTTTTTGAGCTAGATACTTGGGACAAAGCAGGGAAATTGGTGTTTGAGGCAGCCCCTAAAGGGGATCATACAGCTGCGAAAGTGTTAACAACCTGGCGATTAGTCAGAGACTCTATAAAGGCGATAAAATCAGAGCGGACAGCAGCGGCGGCACCAGCTGCTGCTGCCACAGCCCCAGGAGAGAAGGGAGGCCGAGCTGGGGATGGTGAGAACGAGCGACCCCCGCTCGCGCCTCCCACCCACACCCCCGTCCCACCGCTAATGCAACCAACGGAGGTGGCGAGTCTTCCTTGGCCCCCGCCTCCTGACCTGGAACATGAGCGCTGGTCGCCTGTGCCGCAACAGGAGGGGGGTGCCTGGGGCGATCCTTCCCCCAAGTCAAGATATTGGCGAGGCATGAGACAAGAGGCCTCGGCAGAGGGGGAGGGGACGGAGCGAAGTGGGTACCGGCCAGGTCGGTACGGCCGGCAGTAAGACCAGAAGATCCTGTCACATGTCCCACGGACGCAGTCAACTCCGATGTACCGCCAGCTGATGCTTTCACTCTTTTGTAAGGGGAATGACAGCTCATTGACTGTTTCAGCGGCACTCCCCGGATGGTCAAGAACAGGAACTTCAATATGCCATATTTGTAAAATGGTGTTGTGGGTTTGTTCTATGTCGTTGTAATTATTGTCACAAATGTATCATTTCTTTTGCAGGGAATCAAAGAGTATATTTCAATACGACGCTCTCCCCACGGTGTATACGGTGTAACAGAGTTGGGGGGATAGAGAATTTTGCGTAACTTGCAATCTGCCAGAAGTTTTTTGGGTACTCGAAATAGGGCAATGACAACCTACCTCAAAAATGACTTTTTGCAACAACCAAGCAGACCCAAAAGAATGGAGTTATATGCTAATAGATACAGGAGCGGATGTAACCATTATTTCCAGCAGGGACTGGCCTGCAACCTGGCCAACACATAATCCAGCCATGGGTTGATTGGGGTCAGAGGCGTCTCTAATACCATGCAAAGTTCAGTACTCTTGCAATGTAAGAACCCAGATGTGTATACAGTAACAGTAAAACCATATGTAGCTCCCATCCCAATCAATTGGCTAGGGAGAGACGTTTTGGGACAAATGAGTTGTGTTCTAAGTAGCACTCCTGAACATTTTGTGGAGCGGCCATTGAGGAGCGACCAACACTCAGATTGACATGGAAAACTGATACACCGGTTTGGGTGGATCAATGGCCGCTATCTCAAGAAAAGGTCGCTAAACTACAGGAATTAGGAAAAGAGCAATTAGAAAAGAAACATATTAAACCCACGACAAGTCCATGGAATACACTTGTATTTGTAATTCCTAAAAAAAAAAAAAAAATCCACAGAATATGATGTTAAGAACCGAAATCAGAACATTGAACGATGTTAAAAAATTAGTGGGAGATTTGAATTGAATTCGTAATATTTGTGGAATAACAAATGTAGAAATGACACCATTGTTGAATCTGTTATCAAGACTTTGGAAGATTTAAATATGTTCATGTTTCAATTGATTGCTATTCTGCAATAGTTTGGGCCACTGCACAAACAGGAGAAACTAGTAGATATGTACAAAAGCATTTGCGAGCTGCATTCGCAGCCCATGGTATACCCCTACAAATTAAAACCAATAATGGTCCTTGTTATGTAGCCCAGTCAACCCAACGATTTTTTGCTCAACGGGGAGTGACGCATGTTACTGGAATACCGCATTCCCCAACTGGACAAGCTATTGTTGAACGAATGAATCATTCCCTGAAGTGTTTATTGCAAAAACAAAAAGGGGGAGAGGCTACCACACCACCCCAAGAACATTTGAATAAAGCCTTATATGTGTTAAATTATTTCCGTCTAGCAGAAGGAGAAACATGTAAAAGGAATGACAGGAAGCCTATTTGAGTTAACGCAAAATGTGCAAGTAAAAGTTAAAAATTTGGAAAAGAATATGTGGGAAGGACCTTTTCAACTGCTAACCTGGGGACAAGGTTATGCTTGTGTCATTACAGATTCTGGAACTCGTTGGGTACCCACAAAATGGGTAAAACCATGGGTGAAACAGTCACCATCGTCATCATTGGACACATCTTGACACTATCAGGTGTCATCGCAATCTGGATGCCACCTCAGCCAAAAGAAAATGTATGGGTAAATCACACTGAAATTAGCGGTATCATGAGAGGAACATGGAAAGCTTTTAGGGCAAAGCGCTCTATAACTACAAATCCTTTGGTAAGATATAATATTGGTTTTCATAGCTTCGTGCAGGCACTTTTTCCATCACTAGGAGTAGTTTCCATCGCTAGGAGTAGTACAGCTAGAATTGTTGGCCTTGTAACATTCTGCTATTGATTTAAGCATAGTTGATATGTGACTGCTGGATTATGGTAAGATGCCGTGTGAACAAAGCCTACAAACCAATAGACGGGATGGCTGTGGCGCGTGCAGCACGTCTGGCCAGCGGGTGCATGCGCCATAGGCTCCCTGTGTTAAAAGGTGACAACCGAGGCGTGTTCCGACACTCACTGGCCACGTGTGTCGAAACTCGTTCCGCTGCAAAGGTATAAATACCGGGATTTCCCGAAGGGCAGTGGGCCGGTGTACGGAAAGGCCACCGTTGCCTCCGTGGGGACGCCCACGTAAAGCTGGCACCTACCGACTGCTGGGCTGAGTTTGTGGCACAGGACGATACAAGAATGTACAGATGGTCCATCTTCCTCACAGTCCTCGGGTTGCGAATGATCCATCAGGTTTTGTTTATAGATAAACAAAAAGGGGGAGATGTTGGGATCACCCTGCAAGGGCTCGACCTTAAGGAGAAGGAGCTGTGGCATTGAGAAGCTGGTAAACAGCTGGATATCTGCACGGCTCGGCCTTGAGGAGAAGGAGCTGTGGCATTGAGAAGCTGGTAAACAGCTGGACACCTGCAGGGCTCAGCCTTGAGGAGAAGGAGCTGTGGTAAACAGCTAAGAGGAAGCAAAGGAGCGCGTGGACACCTGCAGGCAGCGAATCCCGACTGTGGAGAAGTGCTTGGACTGTGTGTGGTAACCAACCAGGACGTATTTTGTGGCGCGTGAAAGAGCTGTAACTGCATAAAAAGCGGTCACTTGTAGCAATAAAGGTCTTTGGCCTGAAACCCCGCCAGAGTCTGTGCCCTGTTACTCCACATCTCTTGCTTCAATAAATCGCACTATTGAGTGACTCAGCCATGTGTGTTGTCCCTGAACGCGATTGTACCTTTGAGTGTGGCCATGCTAATTCAGGAGGTGTCCAGCTGAGCAGGCAGTGTGATGTTAGTAGTGCATCCGGACCCGTGATAGTCCAACGGAGGTGTTGGGTGTGACCAGACTACTAACGCTGACTTTGGGCATCACTCAGAACCTAAGCTCAGCCGCCCCCAGTCCCTCTGATATCTGAGGATCGACTGGAACGCAAGGGGGTTTAGTTTCTGCCAAACTGCTTTGCCTCTTCACGCAACAGAAAAAATTGGCGTCACGGACAGGATTGCCATGGATAAATTGCTGCAAAACCACAAATGTGCCCCTTCCCAGGCTGGGAAGGAGTGGGCTCAAAAGTTTTGGAAAGATGAAAAGAAAGTGGTAGAACGTATTGAGCAGTGTCAGACTGCGCAAAAGACTGGAGCAAAAAAGGGTAAAGATGTAATTTGTGCGGTGTTGGGAGCCTGTTTGTCTTGTGCTCAGCAAGAAGCTAAAGAAACTCCCGCTCCCAAACTAGTTTCCGATACAGAATATACTGCCTTAAAATCGGAAAATGAGGTGTTAAAGTCATCATTAGCCTTTGAGAGGGAGACAGGAAAAAAACTGGGAATCAGAGTTGATAAACTTGTAAGTGAGAACGATCATCTAAAACAAATGCTAGAAATTAAAGAACAATTGCTGGAAAGGGTTAATCGTCTGTTAGATAAAATGCAACCTTCTGCTCCAGTTAGGCAGGTTCGTAGATTAATGTGCAGTACAAACCCTGAAAATTGGGATGGCGATATTAGGTTTGATAGTGATGATGATGAGGAGGAAGAGACCTCCGATTCTGAATCTCAATTGATTTCTTTGAGACCTTTGGTTAAAACTGAGACTGTTGTTGATGACAGTGACGAAGTCCGCACTACTGTGCGAACGATCCTGTGGTCACCAGCAGAACTGATAAAAATACAAGAGAAATTCTCGAGGCGGTCAGGAGAATCAGAAGTCGAGTATGTGTGGCGAGTTTCTCTTGAAGGAGGAGACCGAATTATGTTAAGTGAGTGTCCTGGTTTCAGCCAGGATAGAGCTGGTTTTCCTCACAGAAGCTAGTGTGAGACTGTGTTTTGGATTTGGGATGAGGAACTGTTGATAATGTGCTGATGTTTTGGGTTGTTGCTGAGCCGTCAAGGACAGTCCAGCTTCTTGTGCTGGCCTGCCAGCGAGCAGGCTGGGGGTGCACGGGGAGCTGGGAGGGGACACAGCCGGGACAGCTGACCCAGACTGGCCAAAGAGATATTCCCTACCATACGACGTCATGCCCAGTACATAAACTGGAGTTGGCCGGGGGGGCGGAAATCGCTGCTCGGGGACGGGCTGTCGATCACGGGGTGGTGAGCAATTTCTGTATTGGGCATCACTTGTTCTTATACATTCCTTTGTTGGTATTATCATTATTGTTCCCTTCTTTCTTTCTGTCCTATTAAACCGTGTTTATCTCAACCCACGAGGTTTTTCCTAATTCTCTCCCCCGTCCCGCTGTGGGAGGGAGAGTGAGCGAGCGGCTGCGTGGTGCTTAGCTGCCGGCTGGGGCTAAACCACGACAGTGAGGAAGAAGCAGGAGGCTTTTGGGGACCAGGAGTATTTTTAACTGTTAGGCCAGGAGACCATAGTTACTCCTTAACTGCACGAGCTGCATACTGGGCAGGTGGCATAGATCCCCAGGAGAGAGGAGAACCACTGGAAATTAAAACCGCCAGCTATTCCGATCCGGCTGTAGCAGTACAGAAAGCAGCCTGCATTCAGGCAATATATGAGAGAGATGAATTAAGGAAATCCCCGATGCTAGCCCCTATTGATCCAGCCCGATTAACCTCTCTTATTCATGGCCTCCCTGATTGTCTCAAGATGTTTGCAGCAAATACCCAGGATCGCATACAAGCTGCTAGTATAAAGGCTAATCGCGGTCGTGGACGAAATCGGCACACCCCATACCCACCTGGAGTGAATTTGTACAAGACATAGACAGGTATGGATGCTGAATGGGCTGGGTCGGTTCGTCCAGTACAAAGTCCTCAGATCATGCCCGGCGAGTTCGCCAAGTCCACATTCAAAACCCCAAATACCCTAAATTCAATGAGAGATTTAAATCTAGTAAAGAATGGGGTGAATTGTGGCGTAAAGCCATAGATTTGGGTGTACCCCGACAAATCTTGCGGGGCGCCTCTATAGAGGATCTCCATACATTAGTCCAATCCCTGGGTAAGAGGAATAACCCAACAGGGGAGGAATGCCTCGCTGGGAAACCCCCAAACCATAAAGAAAGCGTGCCTTCTGCACCAGTATGTAATCTAACTGACAGGGCAGAAGTCCAGCAAAAAAAAAACTTCTATCCCCGGGGAGGGCAGTGAGCCACCCTGCTCGGCGGGTCTTAGCAATTCAATGGCTCTCTAATGAACACTCTGACCCTATAATTGCCATTCCCGTTGGACCCCGGGAAATATTGGTAAACTTTCTCATTGACACTGGGGCCCAAATGTCAGTAATCACACATGAAACAGCACAAACCCTGGGCATAAAACCTGGACGACGCAGGGTTAAATTCACCGGAATCGATGGTGTGGAAAAGGAGGGCCCCACTGCGAGAATCTCACTCTGGCTGCCAGAGGAACGTAAATTAACTCGGGCAGAAGTACTAGTTGGTGCTGCATACACTAATATTTTAGAATTTGACATATTGCGTGGGCGGATGTGGAAACTCCCAGATGGGACTGTGTGGAGTTTTGCAAGAAATAAAAAGGATCCCGGCACTGTGAAACTGAGCCTGTTACAAACATCTATACCCTTACCCCCCTCTAAAATCACTAATGTTCGGCAATATCCTTTGCCAGCAGCAGCACTTATGGGAATTGACGGGGTGGTAACAGAATTAGAAGAAAGAGGCATTATTAAACGAACTCATTCGCCATACAATTCACCGGTGTGGCCAGTAAAGAAACCGACCGGGCAGTGGCGTTTTACCGTAGATTACCGCCAGTTAAATGCTAATATGGCACCTTTGACTGCTGCAGTTCCTAACATGGCAGAAATAGTGACATTGATACAAGGCGCTGCCCATCCTTGGATGGCTGCCTTGGATGTCAAAGATATGTTTTTCATGATCCCTCTCCTTGAACAGGACAAAGCACAGTTTGCTTTCACGTGGAAAGGGATCCAATACACTTTGAACAGGCTTCCACAAGGATACAAACATTCCCCCACGATTGCCCACAATGCTTTGGCTAAAATCTTAGCAGAAATTCCTGTTTCATCTGATAGCACAGTATATCAGTACATCGATGACATTCTGATAGGGGGAAAAAGCCAAGAGAGTGTAAGAGACACCATGGAAATCATTCGGAAAACACTGCTCGATTTAGGATTAGAAATTCCAGATGCAAAGTGTCAGGGACCTGCACAGGAAGTTAAATTCCTGGGAGTCTGGTGGGTTAATGGAGCTGCTTCTATTCCTCAGGATTCCCTGGAAAAAATAGAGCATGGACAAAGGCCATCTAGCGTAAAGGAATTACAACAAGTTTTGGGAACCCTAAGTTATTGGCGCAAACACATTCCAGGTTTTGCTATTATTGCGCGTCCTTTATATAGTTTGCTCAAAAAAGGAAAATCATGGGAATGGACTGAACAACATACGAGTGCATTAGAGTTGCTAATTAAGGAGCTGAGGTTATTCCAGCAACTTGGTCCCATACATCCAACTGACCCTATTCATGTGGAATGGGGGTTCAGTGAACATGGCTCTCATTGTAACCTATGGCAAAAGGGGCCAGAAGGACCGGAAAGGCCACTAGAATTTACATCTCACTCTTTCAGCGATACTGAAAGGAGATATTCAGATCTTGAGAAGGGTTTACTGTCGCTAGTGCGAGCAGTGAAACAAACAGAACAAATAAGGAGAGAACAAAGCGTGATTATTCGAGGACCCTTCCGCCTCCTGGACATAGTACGTAAAGGGACAATACCACCTGCTGGTATTGCTCAGAAACCCACAGTTCGTAAATGGTATGCATACCTAGAGGGCATTAATGAAATTATGCCAATTACTGAAGGTAATATTAAAATATCTAAACTACAAAAAGACATAGATAGTACCCTGTTGTTCCAGGCTCCGCCAAACAAACCATCCCCAATTCAGGAAGCACCTCCTCTAAAGGAAGACAGTGATCTAACAGGAGTATGGTTTACTGATGCATCATCCCATAGGGAGAACAACAAGTGGAAGTACACGGCTGTAGCACTGGAAGTGGTAACAGGAGAAAAATTGATTGAAACCGGTGAAGGCAGTGCTCAAGTAGGGGAACTTAGAGCAGTTCTATTAGCTGCGCAACACGGTGCTAGCCATATCTACGCTGATTCATATGCTGTTTTTAAAGGAGCCACTGAATGGATTGGCCACTGGGCAGTCAATGATTGGCAAGTGAACAGGGTTCCAGTCTGGCAAACGGATAGTTGGAAACAACTGTTAGAAATAGGAAAACAGCGGACACTATATGTGGGCTGGGTAAAAGGACATGATCAATCAAACTCTATTACTGCTCAATTCAACCAACAGGTAGACAGCCTTACGCGGTTGCGACAGATTGATGTTGCAGATAATAACCGAGAGTGGGAACGTTTACTTGAATGGTTGCATGTTAAGCGTGGCCACACCGGACGAGCTGATTTATACCGGGAAGGTATAGCCCGAGGATGGCCCATATCAGTTAAACTATGTGAACAAGTAGTGACTGCCTGTTCACAATGTCGTTTACGGCTTAATAAAGACCATCCGAGTAAGGCGCCCCCTCTACACATTCACGACAGGAAGACATTATGGCACTCCTGGCAGATTGATTACATCGGCCCATTGCGACCGTCACGTGGGAAAAGATACGTTCTGGTGGGAGTAGAGGTTATATCTGGTCTCACCATGGCTGCTGACTTCACGTCAGCCACCGGAGAAAACACGGTGAAGGGCCTTAAGGGATGGTTCAGCACACTTCCCCTACCAGAAGAAATTCAAAGTGATAACGGCTCACACTTTACAGCTGCCATGGTACAAAGTTGGGCCAAAGAGGAAGGGATTCGGTGGGTATTCCACACTCCCTACTATCCTCAGGCTAACGGCATTGTCGAGCGCACCAATGCATTGGTCAAGCGTTTTGCAAAAACTCATGAATCTGGATGGCATTTACGATTGTATGATGCCATCTACCAACTGAATAATCGATGGAGTGGAGATGGCTGCCCCAAAATGAAAGCCTTCTGTGTATCTGCCGATACAATCACCCCAAAGGTTCATACTAAACCAGGAGACTATCCCACAGGATTTTACACCAGACAACCTGTGCTAGTGAAAATGCCCCAGATTGGAACAGTAGCAATGGTACTGACTACCCCCAAAAATCCCTACGCATGGGAAGCCAAAGATTGCTCAGGAAAAGTACACCGGATTAGTACCCGGTGGATCTCACCCTCTTTCTAACCGTGCCGGTTGAATACAACCGAGCACGTTTATTTCTTTTTGTGTTCACAGGAATCCAGGAAAAGAAGGCTCTGAATTGAGGCAGATGTCTGCGGTTGCAAAGTGAACCACTTTGGTGAAAAATGTGGTGCTTAGTTCTGACTTTAATACAACTCCCTTTGATGTATAGCTGGAAAGATCCAGGATGGCCGTGTTCCCAAGCCTATATCGGACACACTGGAGTCACAGGAACACGTGCCATCAAAGAAAAACTAAACTTAGCTACTGTGGTTATGCATGGAGCCGAGGTGTTTTCAAGACATGAGTGGAGCTGGGATAACGGATGGCTTCCAATCCTGAAGGGAAAAGCAGGAGAAGGAATCCAGATAGGGTGTAGGATGATTAACGGATCAACCCATGAGAAAGCCACATTAATGGCAATATATGGAAACCCAGTAGCCTCAAAGTTTTGTGTCGCTGACAAATGGGATTGTTGGTATAACTTTACCCTGGTGGAACCCACTGTTGTAAGTGGCAACAACACTGTACAGGTTTAGGGCCGTCACAACCACATTGTACAGGGTTGTTGTTTCGGTTCAAAATAGACATAATTGAACCTAACCCAGATACACCACCAGGCCTAACTCCATCCACCCTATTTGACACCCTGAAATACGGAGCCATTGTCACTATGACATCTCGTAATGACCCTTGGGACCATGCATTGTCACGATATAGTGGAAGTGTTGGAACACTACAAAACAAAAGGAACTTAAATCTCTCTACTCTAGTTATACATGGAGATGAAGTGTTTTTGAAGGATGAATGGAGTTGGAATGACTCTCTTCAGATGGCTGAACTTCAAGCCATTTCAGGACAGGCAATACAAATCAGCTGCCGAGTAACTAACGGACCTAATTACCATAGGCCAACCGAAATCAAAGCATATCATACTGACTCTACCAGACCAAAGAACTACAACACTGAGTGTTACAAAATAACCGAACCATATTCGGATTGTTGGTACAATTTTACTCTGACCAAACCCATAATTGTATACTGCCTTTGGGGTTCCGAAGGCACGGAATTAATATTTGAATTTATGATTGATACAGCAACATCAAAGTATAAGAAACCTTTACCCCCACAAACATCTAAAAATGTACCAACTCGGCCTCCCGTTGGTCTAACTCCCTTCATCTTCAACACAGGCCCTTACATAATCAAATATACAGGTCAGCAACAAGTGCTGTTTAATCCGTCATACTCCCTCAAACAGGTGGAGATGTTGATGCAAATTAACATCTCTACGATTAAACCAACCTGTTCACCATTCCTAAATATATCCCATGCAGGGTGGTTAGCCTGGTTATGTGGGCGAACCCTCGTCTCTTCAAGACGGACAAGGAGAGACGCAACCGGTATTATAGGGACAGGATTGGGAGTCTTAAACAGTATAGATGCTGAAGTACTCATAAATAAACTGAGCACAACAACAAGTGATTTAAGCAAATTAGGACACCCATTGCGGTCTTCTCTAGTAGCACTGGGAACTAACCAATGGCTTGTGTCAGATTTGTTCCCTCAGTGGGGAGAAACAAACGAAAAGGATCACCAATTGATTGTGGATGCACTTGGTGCAGCCCAAAATAATATTTCTCTAGCTCTCAGTTGCATCCAAGCTCAACTACGGATGCAATCTGTGGTGGCAGCAATTATAAGAGAAGGTGAAGAGGGCATCTTACCCTCTGAAATTCGAAAGGTAGTTTGGGATAATGCAACTACATTTGAGAGAAAATTCCAATCATGGTGGTATTTGGCCAATTTTACCTACAACCCTACTGATGGCAAAGCCACTGCTTTTGTCTTAACAATACGCAATGCTTCGGTATATACCATATACCCAATCATTGCGTTAGGATTAAATCACAACGGAACCATACTCTATCCTATAGAGCATAGAGTATGGGCCCAACGGAATGAAAACAGATGGCAAACTATTGACGTTGCTGCATGTGTGGTACGGGAACAACAGGGATTCATTTGTGAAAGTAACATCATCAAAGGCCAAGACATTTGTCTTGACACTGAATGAAACATTTGTCATTTTGAAATACATCCCAATGAAACCCTTGAAACTGTGCTTGTATATATTGGAAAAGGGTGTGCTTGTATGAGAACCCCTTGTGATTTTGTGTTTGTAGATAATGTTACTGTGGATACTAACAATTGCTCAAATATTTGGGTTTGCAACTTTACTAAAATTGTAGGATGTGACTTTATCTATTCAGCTCCTGTTACATCTTACCAACTAGTACAATCAAATTATATTCTATTTCGAGATCTGCTGCCTGTCCCTGTAGGAATGAATCTTACCCTGGTGAGAAAACTATTACAACATGAAGACCTGAAGCGGTTGTTGAAACAAGTTCGGGAAAATGGACAAAAGACTCTGATTACTGTCCATCATGATGTAGAGAGAATACATCAAGTGTTGGAAAGAGTAAGAAGGGATGGAGGACACCACTGGTGGGACACTTTGTTTGGATGGTCACCTACCACAACAGGAATCTTCAACGAGATGCTTCACCCTGTTGTTGTCTTATTAATGCTCACCGCATCATGTTTTATTTTAACAATTGCTTTGCATTTTAGACTTTGGATTATATTGAAACATTTGTCCATATCCCCAGAAAATATCTGTGCGCTCGATGATCCTCATAGCAAGAGTGTATGTGACACTTCCCATCTATTCTAAAAGAAAAGAATCGTGAAGCTTGAGTGACTATAGTCACGGGGTGGATAATGTGCAGTAATCGCTGAGGGGTACTTTGGAAATTTACCCTCTAAGAACAGCCTTGAAACCAGGTGGAACGTAGCACTTGTACAACGGGTCTGTGCCATGGAGACTCCCTGAACAGCCTTGGATGTTGGCAACATCAGGGACGCCTGGTGTGCTGACTCTGGGAGAGATTACATGGAGGGTGGAGCGGAGTGGAGACCTCGCGGCCACGCTCTGTGAACAGGGGAGTTTAGGGATGCACAGGATGTACATTGATAAGCTGCGCTTACAATGTCCTGGGCCAAAGACCTGCCAACTTTGATGAAGTGCTGTACTTAGAGTGAACTTTGCTAAGTATAATATCATTATAATACTAAAACGCACACCCCTCTCAAAAGTTACCACCCCCCCAAGGTGCGACCCCTCCTCAATGAGTGTGCGCACTGAATTTTTCCTAGTCTGTACCTTTAAACGCGAAGCGAGATAATTCTGCACCAATCCTGATAAAGGTATGTATGACTAGAGTCACTCAAGCTCCACCTGCAAAGTAAAACACTATAAAATAATGTTTTAAGAGCTGGATGTTAGGGAAGATACCATCGTTGTGTACCACTCTAACTTCTGGGATCAGTCGACGGGCTGAGCCTCTCTTCCCCCCCATCGGGACGCCGTTGGGTAAGATTCGAACCCTTGGTCATACCAAGTGCCTCCCTGGGAAACTTAGAAATCTCTATATAGAGTCACTTTACATCTTTTAACGCGTTTATAGCCAAGTAGTGTCCCTCGTAGTTTTAGCATTTGCACGTGCTTTATAGGTAGTGAATTTATCACCGGCAATCCAAAGAACCTGTATATCTGTTGCTTCAATAAATCGCACTATTGATTGACTCAGCCGTGTGTGGTCCCTGAACGCGACCGTACCTCTGAGTGCGGCCGTGTTAGTTCAGGAGGTGTCCGGCTGAGCAGGCAGTGTGATGTTAGTAGTGCATCCGGACCCGTGATAGTCCAACCAAGGTGTTGGGCGCGACTGGACTACTAACGCTGACTTTGGGCATCACTCAGAACCTAAGCTCAGCTGCCCCCAGTCCCTCTGATATCTGAGGATCGACTGGAAAGCAAGGGGGTTTAGTTTCTGCCAAATTGCTCTGCCTCTTAACGCAACACTTTATACATGCTCTCTTCTTACTTGTTGATTTCAACAGTTTTTAACAAGCTCTAGCCAGTTCTGTGATAAGACTAACCTGGCAGTTCCTGTTATCACTTTCTTTGTTTTAGTAAGTCTCTTCTTGACAAATACCAGTCCCTGATAAGTTTAACCCTTAACAGACATCACAAGCGCCAAACTTGGTAAGTGAGTTTTTAAAGAATAAACAAAAGACAGTATCTAAGTGGTTTAAAAGATAGTTATGTCTCTGTATCAGTTCCTCCCTTTTCTTTCCCCTAAGCAAATTCTTTTGCTTTTGAAAGTGATTCGTAATATTTTTAGGGCCCATATTTGTTCAATAAGTTCCTCTAGTTTACACCAAAGGATAAGATTTACTATTGTTAATGTTGTCATAACTATTAGTAATACCAATATAGGGTGGGTCATTATGTTTAAGATTTTAGTAGCTGATGGGGAATAGCCTCTAAACGCATCCCACTAATTGTGTTCTCCTCCTGACTTCACTCATTCCACTATTCGGTGTATTTCCTCCGCATCATGATGGATGGTAATCAGTCTTTCGTACACCTTCTTGAACTTGTTTTAACAACCTTTTTAAATATTTATGATGCAGTAGTTTTCTTATTAGAGTGAGATTCTTTCTAATAGGGGTGGGCTGTATACCCTGAATCAACTCATAATTAAATTGTAGCAATTGATAAATAGTACCAGGAGTTGTATAGTTAAAATCACATCCTGTAAGATTAACAAAATTACAAATTCAAATATTTGAATGGTTGCTTGTGTCCACCATTTGATCATCTGCTTGTACAAAATCACACTGAGTTCTCAAACACACCCCATACCCCTGTAAATTATGATGGTTCTTAGGGTCTCATTGGGATGTACCTCAAAGTGACAAACATTTTGTTCAGTGTCAAGACAGATATCTTGTCCTTTGATGGTGTTTCCTTCACAAATAAATCCTTGCTGGTCTCATATGACACAGGCCTCGACATCAATAGTTTGCCACTTATTCCTATTTTTCATAGCCCATACTCTATGTTCTAGGGGATAAAGTACAGTTCCATGGTAATTCAATCCTAGCGCAACAATCGGGTATATATTATATACTAGAGCTTTATATATTGTTAGTACAAAAGCTGTAGCTGTGTTGTTAGTAGGGTCAAAGGTAAAATTAACCAAATGCCACCACGATTGGAATCTCCTTTCAAATTCCATTGCATTATTCCAAATCACCTTTCGGATTTCTTTTGGTAGGATTCTGTCCTCACCTTCTCTAATGGTTGCAGCTGCTATTGTCTGTATCTATAATTGAGCTTGGATACAACTAAGTGTTATGGAAACATTATTCTGAGCCGTGCCTAATGCATTTATAATTAGTTCACTATCCTTTTCATTAAGTTCTTTCCACTGTGGTAATAAATTTTCTGTACGCCATTGACCGTTTCCTAAGGTTAGAAGGGAGGATCTTAAAGGGTTCTGTATTTTGTTCAGATCCTTGGTTGCCGTGGCAAGTTTGTTCCTTATTATCTCAGCATCTATACTATTTAAAACTCCCAATCCTGCTCCCATTGTACCAAACACATCTCTCTTTTTTTTCTCATTCAGGAAGAAAGGGTCCTTTTATGTAACCATGATGTCCATCCTGTATGTAAGAGCTTTATGAATGACAAACAAGCTGGTTGAACGGTGGAAATGTCGTTCTGTATTAATAATTCCACTCGTTTAAGAGACCATATTGGATTAGATATTACCTGTTGCTGGCTGACATATTTAATTACATATAGTCCTGTCGGATACACATACGGTCCCATATGCTTAAGCTCTGTGGGACTTAATTCAGGAGCCTGAGTCGGGGTAGTGTAGGCAGGGGGAGTGGTGGTTTTGGTGGTTTCCTCTGGTGTCTGTAACTGAAATTTAAAAGTTAGAGCTTGGGCTCCCTTTTGAGTTGCCCCCAAACATACAACAGACACCATTTGAGTTATATTAAAGCAATACCAACAAACCTCTTTTTCTCTACATACCGTGCTGCCTGTTATACTGTGGGAATTGTTGCTCCGGACAGTAATTTGGATCTGGAGAGGAGGCGGGTTAATTAAATTAAGGAGTCTACAACCTATCTGAACCTCCTTTCCTTTCTCAATCGTCCAAGTATGGGCTGAGCCTATTTTTTTCTCCCATCCAGTTGGTTGTAATGTCATGTTGTTGTTATACTTTATCACAGTTGCCAAATTCAACCCTTTTAGATCCTTTCCCAAGCTTCGGTATACCTAAAATAAGCATCTGTCCAAGGTCAATCCCAAGCACTTATTAAGTTACAGTTTAGCAGAGTCATAAAAATCTATATCATCGCTTTTGAATGCGAAGTTTCAATGGTCCCATAGGTGTCGATTCCCATTGTGGCTTAGGGGCTTTCTTCACTCTGGTGTGATGTACCCACGAGGTCTGTTCTTTAATCTTGATCGCTGTATGGGATGTCAGCAGCACCTGGAAGGGGCCTTCCCACTTCGGTTCCGGAGGTGGATCTGTAAAGGACTTTACATACACATAATCACCAGGCTTAATATCATGCACCGGCCCATCAAGACCTCGGGCTCTGGTTCCTAAGACCAGTTTCTCTGTCTCCTGAAGTTGTTTTTGCCGGCTTATCACATAATCAGATAACGTTTTGTCTCCAATCTGTTCACTATCTTTATTGATGATCTGGATGAAGGAATTGAGTGCTCCCTCAGTAAGTTTGCAGATGACACCAAGTTGGGTGGGAGTGTTGATCTGCTGGAGGGTAGGAGGGCTCTGCAGAGGGATCTGGACAGGCTGGATCGATGGGCAGAGGTCAACTGTATGAGGTTTAATAAGGCCAAGGGCCGGGTCCTGCACTTGGGTCACAACAACCCCATGCAACGCTACAGGCTTAGGGAGGAGTGGCTGGAGAGCAGCCCGGTGGAAAGGGACCTGGGGGTGCTGGTTGACAGCCGGCTGAATATGAGCCGGCAGTGTGCCCAGGTGGCCAAGAAGGCCAACAGCGTCCTGGCCTGTATCAGAACTAGTGTGGCCAGCAGGAGTAGGGAAGTGATCGTGCCCCTGTACTCGGCACTGGTGAGGCCGCACCTTGAATCCTGTGTTCAGTTTTGGGCCCCTCACTACAAGAAGGATGTTGAGGTGCTTGAGCGTGTCCAGAGAAGGGCAACGAAGCTGGTGAGGGGTCTGGAGCACAAGTCTTATGGGGAGCGGCTGAGGGAACTGGGGTTGTTCAGTCTGGAGAAGAGGAGGCTGAGGGGAGACCTTATCGCTCTCTACAACTACCTGAAAGGGGGTTGTGGCGACGAGGGTGTTGGTCTCTTCTCCCAAGTAACTAGTGATAGGACAAGAGGAAATGGCCTCAAGTTGCGCCAGGGGAGGTTTAGATTGGATATTAGGAAAAATTTCTTCACTGAGAGGGCGGTCAGGCATTGGAACAGGCTGCCCAGGGAGGTGGTGGAGTCGCCATCTCCAGAAGTGTTCAAAAAACGTGTGGATGTGGCGCTTCAGGACATGGTTTAGGGGACATGGTGGTGCTGGATTAATGGTTGGACTTGATGATCTTGAAGGTCCTTTCCAACCTAGTGATTCTGTGATTCTGTGATATTCCTGCCTGTACAATATAGGGTCTCCCGTACAATATTTCAAAAGGGCTTAACCCTTCTTTAGTTCTGGGCTTAGTTCTAATTCTCAGGAGTGCCAAAAATAATGATTGTGGCCAAGATAATCTGGCTTCCTGCCCTAATTTTACAATTTGTAACTTGATTAAGTGGATCATCTTTTCCACTTGACCACTTGTTTGTGGCCTATATGAGGTATGTAACTGCCGATCTATTCCCAGGAGCTTACTAAATTGTTGAACAATTTTTGCAATAAAATGTGGTCCTCTATCCGAGGAGATTGTTGCGGGAATCCCGAATCTCGGTATTATTTCATGTAATAGTGCTTTGGTTACTTCCCTAGCCTTATTAGTTCGGCAAGGGAATGCTTCTGGCCAGCCTGGAAAGGTGTCTGTTAGAACCAACAAATATCGGAACCCCCCTTTTGTTGGAAGTTCTGAGAAGTCAATTTGCCACTGCTGCCCTGGATAGTTTCCTTTCCCTATTTGTCCGGGTTGGACTTTAGGGCTTACTTTAGGATTATTTTGTAAACATATTTCACACTGCTGTGTCACTTGTCTTAACAGTGGTGTAGAGGTTCTAGGCAACTATATGCTGACTTAAATATTTATACAATGCCTCAGCTCCCCAGTGAGTTTTCCTGTGTTCTGCTCTATGGCCCACAATAACACAAATGGGATTATTATTTTGCCCTGCGGTGTCTTTGCCCACCTATCTTTATTTCTCCACCTAAGTCTTCAACTAATTTCTGATCCTCTTTGGAATACTTGGGTACACAATCAATTTGTATTTTACCGTCTGGGACCAAAGACTGCACTTCTAATTTACCTTTTTCAGCTGCTCTTTTGGTTTCATGATCCACCATAGCATTGCCCAACTCCTGGGTAGCATTTCCTTTCTGATGAGCCTTGCAATGCATGATAGCTACTTTTTTGGGTAGCTGCACTGCTTCCAGGAGCCTAAGAATTTCTTCAGCATGTTTTATATGTTTTCCTTGGGTGGATAGGAGTCCCCTTTCTCTCCATATGGCTCCATGGGCATGGACTACCCCAAAAGCATATTTGGAGTCTGTCCAGATATTAATCTTCTTGCCCTTGGCTAGCTCAAACACTCAGATTAAGGCTATTATTTCTGCCTTTTGTGCCGAGGTATTTGGGGCAAGGGCTTTGGATTCTATTACTTGATCCATAGTGGTTACCGCATACCCTGCTTTGCGGACGCCTTGTTGAACAAAGCTATTTCTGTCTGTGTACCAGGAGTCTTCAGCATCTTCCAGCGGCTCCTCTTTTAGGTTGGGTCAGTTGGAATAGACCGCTTCAATTGTTTCCAGGCAGTCATGGGATATCAGTTCTCCTGTGGTTCCACTGAGGAAAGCTGCTGGATTGACAATGTTAGTAACCACTATTTCCACATCATCCTGTTCTACCAGAACAGCCTGATATTTAAGGAATCTCTGTGGTGAGAGCCAGTGCCCCCCTTTTACCTCTAATACTGTAGATACAGTATGAGATATCAGTATTGTAATCTTTTGGCCCAATGTAAATTTACGTGGTGCTTGAATATTTAGCACCAATGCTGCTACCACCCTTAAGCAGCTAGGCCATCCTTTACTTACTTCATCAAGTTGATTGGAGAAATATGCCACTGCTCTTCTATATGGTTCCAAGTTTTGGGCTAGAATCCCCAGGGCTATTCCCTGCTTCTCATGGGAGAACAGCTAGAATGTCTTAGTAATATCTGGTAACCCCAAGGCAGGGGCGTCCATTAGTTTCCTTTTCAGTTGCTGGAATGCTCTCTCTGCTTCCCCATTCCAGGTGAGGTCTCTTGGGTTAAGTTTCAACAGTTCATAGAGTGGCCTTACCAAGAGTCCGTAGTTATATATCCATAGGCAACACCATCCCGTCATCCCTAAAAACGTACGGAGTTCTTTAGCCGTCTGTGGTCGAGGAGTTTGGCAGATGGCCTCCTTTCTTGCTGTTCCTAGGGTCCTCTGGCCAGCAGTTATCTCGTATCCGAGGTAAGTTACCTGCCGATGAGCTATTTGGGCTTTCTGTGGAGAGATTCAATAGCCATTAAGTCCAAGGAAATTTAGCAGACTGACTGTCCATATTATACATAGTTCTTTTGTTTTAGTGGCTATCAATGAATCATCTACATATTGTAATATTATTCCATCTCCATGTGGTCACTCCCACTGCTCCAAGTCCTTGGCTAGTTGGTTTCCAAAAAGAGCGGGGCTATTTTTAAACCCTTGTGGTAACACAGTCCATGTTAGTTGTGTCTTTCTCCCAGAGTCGGGGTTTTCCCATTCAAATGCAAACAGCAACTGGCTCTCCGTACTCAAAGGTAGGCAAAAGAAGGCGTCTTTCAGGTCCAATACAGTAAACCAGGCCAATTCAAGTGTCAATTTAGTTAATAATGTATATGGGTTTGTTACAACAGGATGCAGGTCTTCAACAATTCTATTAATGGCTCTGAGATCCTGTACTATTCAATAATTACCATCTGTTTTTTTGACAGGTATAATGGAAGTGTTATATTCTGATTCACATTCTATTAGTAGCCCATATTTGATAAACCAATTGATTATTGGGCGGATTCCTTCCCTATCCACGGTTCTGAGGGGATATTGTTTAATTCTTACAGGCCGCGCCCCTGACTTGAGTCTGACCATTATTGGGGAGGCATTTTTCGCTTTTCCTGGTATTTCTGAGGCCCATATCCCTGGATATACTTGGTTCTGGATTTCCTCAGGTACTTCTGAGCCAACAGGAGTATCTATGAGGGCCAGACTCAGAAGTTTGATTAGCTGGTCATCCCCCACTCAAAGTTCTACTTTCCCTTTCTCAAATTTTATTTCTGCTTTTAATTGTTCCAATAAGTCTCGCCCCAATAGAGGTTTTGGTGAGTTAGGCATGTATAAGAATTTGTGTATTCCCAATTGTTTTCCCAATCTAAATTTAAGAGGTTTTAAAAAATACGCTTTTTCACTTTGGGTAGTAGCTCCCTTTACTGTTACAAAATCATCATCTGTAGGTATTAAAGCTTGGTTTAAAACTGAAAATGTTGCCCCAGTATCAACTAAAAATTCTATACTCTGTTGTTGTTTCCCTAGCTTCAGTATAACCAGTGGATCTGCTAGGGTAGATTCCCCAGGTTCCCGTCAATCTTCTTTGACATGGGCCTGTGTTCCCCTTTTCCCTTTCTGTCTCTCTGGACATTCATTTTTCCAATGTCCCCTTTGTTTACACCATGCACACCGGTTCTTTTCTAAAGTCTCGGTCTCCCAGGTCCCATACCTCTAAATCCCTTACTCTCTTGCAGCGCTGCTACTAGTGCCCATTTGTCCTTCCTCCGATCCTCCTCTTCTCTATTGCTAAACACTCTCCAAGCTTCATCTAATAGAGTCTCCAAATTTCTGCTTTCTGTCTGTCTCAATTTCTGCAGCTTTCTCCGGATATCATTTGCTGACTGCCCTATGAATAGAGACACTAACTGCTGTATCCCTATTTCCGATCCTGGGTCCAGAGGAGTGTGCCGCCTCACAGTGTCTCGTAGCTTGTCCAAGAATTCTGAGGGGGTCTCCTTCGGGCCCTGCCAAACAGCATATAAAGTTGACTAGTTAATTGTTTTTGGGATGGCTCGTTCCATACCTCTTGTGACCCAATCCCTGTATCTATTCAATAATTCCACATGGGCACTTCTGTTAGTGTCCCAATGTGGATCTTGTAGGGGAAAGTGATCCTTTATATCTTCTCCCATATTTTTAAGTTGGTCACTAGCTGAATCATGGGCCGTTTTTAGTATCAGTTGTTTTTCAGTTTCCGTCATGTGGTCCAATAACAATTGAATATCATTCCAATCAGGGTTATGTTGTTTTATTAGGAATTGGAAATTGCGGGAGAAAGATGGACTTCACAACTCTGAGAGTTATATTCCAAAGCCATTTATTGTCTTGTCTGACTCCAATATATATCATAATTTTTGTTTAGTCACCACGCACACACTCATGATTGGTTACAGCTTGTTACACACATTATTGCAATTGGCTATATACAAAATATCATGCGCTGTCCACGTGCCTCTCACACAGTCAGGATTTACTGCCCGCAGGTGTCCATGCGCTCCTTTGCTTCTTCTTAGTTGTTTACCACAGCTCCTTCTCCTCAAGGCTGAGCCCTGCAGGTGTCCAACTGTTTACTGTCTTCTCAATGCCACAGCTCCTTCTCCTTAAGGTCGAGCTGTGCAGAGTAATCCCAACAGGAAATGTTTAGTGACCCCTACAGAATTGCTTCGGTAACTTTTTGCTACCGCTTTCCATGTCTCAAGATCAAATGAGGAGAAGGGGACTTTTATTATGACAGGGCCTCCCTCTGGTCCCACCACCTCCCTGAGGGGTGCTTGCACCACTATCTGCTCTTTCCTACTTCAGGTGCGAGAGGATACTGGACTATCTAAAGAGGCTTCTGAATCTGAACTTTCACTTTTTCCTTGTTGGACTCCTACCGGCGATTCATAATGCTCGGGCAGATCTCCCATCCCGGGGTCTCTTATTTTCCCTAACTTTGCACATCTCTGCCCTATGCTGCATGCCAAACAACACCTCCTCACCTTTCCTTTTCCCTTTCTCTTATTTTCCTTCTCCAAAGCCATTATCATTGGGTCCTGTGGGGGTATTAATCCACAGTCCTTTTGATATTCGGGATGATTTCGGAGAGTTAAAAACACGTCTGCGTATAAGACTTCATTCCATTTCCCTTCTCTCCTCAAAGACAACATCAATTGCAGCAAGGTATTATAATTCAAAGTTCCATTGAAGGGCTGTTTCTCCCCATCATTCGATTTATACAAGGGCCGCCATTGATTGCAATATTTTATTAAAGTCTTTCTGTTCACGCTTCCTCCTGGCGGCTCTCCTATCTCCTTCCAGTGAGCTAGAATACAGCCTAGAGGGCTCCCTTTCAATATTCTGCCACTTTGTTTACCTCCCATAATGAACACCCTGCCCGCAGGGGTTTATTCCTCAGCCTAAGACTACAACCTGATTGAATTGACAACAATAATGCCTTATCCAAGGCAAAAGATGTAAGGGCGTACTTGCCCCCCAGTGAATGCACCTAAAATTCAAGACAATTGTCAAGACGAAACTTCTGTCTCCTGTTAAAAGAAATAATGTACTTATGACACTCCACTTAGTGTGAACAGACAACCAACACTGATGGCAAAGCGGACAGGCACTCGTCCATGCTCCACGCCAAATAAACCTTTTGTCACTACTCTGTTCTATATTTCCCTCAATATACCAGCGGCATTCTTTACTGATTCCTTACACCTTCTAAGTCTCCACAAAATACTTACTTAAGCTGGCCTGAACCTCTCCCGGTCAGACCAGTTTAATTCACTACACTGAAAACTCACCACACCCAAATGTTCTGTTTACAACTAGAGCATTAAGGGTTAACACCATGAAGTGCTTTCATAGAATACATGGTACTGTCGCGGCCCGAAAGGAGTCGTTCAGGATGACCTCCTTCCCCGTGAGACCAACGACCAAGTTCGTGATCCCCCTGGACTGAATTAAGGTGAAACGACACCAGCCAACCAATTTAACAATTTAATAATACAAAATGCAAGGCATGAGATTACATAAATGACTCAATGGCAACTACTCTAACTAAATAATTCAACTAAACAAACAAGTCCCCTACAGCACATCTTTTACACTTTGACAAAGAGAGGAGAGAGAAATAGATTGGGGGGGGGAGAGAGAGAGAGAGAGAAAGACAGCAAAGAAGATATCACCAAGATATCACCACCTGTGGATCCAGCGGCGACCCGTTGGCCCTCTTGATGCTCCTTGCTGGTGGGGGTCCCCCTTTTTGCTTCTGATGGTGTCATTTTTATACAGTCCGAGTCCCACAATCTCCGTCTGCATGCATATACAACAGGCTGCATGCGTATGCAACAGGCTGGTTCAATCAGGCAACGGCACCTCTGCAGGCCTTGGTGTCTCCTCCCACTGCATCTCTGCGCTGCAGGAACCGGTCATTGTGCAGGCTGATTCAATCAGGGAACAGCACCTTATCTCAGTCTTTTCTGGGGTTCACTCCATATCGAGGCATGTTCAAGCCATTATACCAAAAAAAAAAAAAAGTGTGGGTTCCTCGGAACCGTGAAATGTTTAAGACAGAAACCGCATATTGGTCCGCCACAGGTACCAGGCACAAAAATTTCAAACTATACCTATCCCATACCATACTCCCGCAATTTCAGCGAAGAGCACCCATCATGTACTACCCTTTATCAGGGATTCCCGTGTTCGCGTACTTCCCTAGCCAGGGATTCCCGCGCCACTACTGGATTCGAATCCTAACCCAGGGAGAGCTCCAATGCTCTTTACCTCACGTAGGACATCTCCTCACAACTTACAGGTTCCCCTCCCAAATTAACATACCTGGTCCGCTGATGGTCCTTGTCTGTCCCTGCAGTGATCGGGCAAGTGAGGGAGGTCCTCTGAGAAATCTCGGGGCCCGCCAAGGACGTCCCACTCTCAGCCGGTCCCGCAGCCGGGCAGAGAGGGTCCCATCTGGGTCGCCAAATTGACGTGCAGAAACAAACTTCACAACTCAAGAGTTATAAAGCAGGTATGTTTATTACGGCGCCGGGTGCAAGGGGGATTGCTCCTCCTAACTTGCACACTGTTTCGGTAAGCAGGTAAATATTTATTACACAAAAGCATATATATTCATATGATGACATAACATAAAACATACATATGCATAAGTGAGGCGGAGCAGTTCAAAAGGCTTGCGTTAGCAGTTTATGTTATCAATGCGCAGGCTCAGATCTGTCTCTGGTGGTCGTTTACTTCTTCAGGGGTCTTATCTTCCTCTTCCTCTTCTGTCCTTTAGATGAACTTTAGTCCTTTATACATGCTCTCTTCTTACTTGTTGATTTCAACAGTTTTTAACAAGCTCTAGCCAGTTCTGTGATAAGACTAACCTGGCAGTTCCTGTTATCACTTTCTTTGTTTTAGTAAGTCTCTTCTTGACAAATACCAGTCCCTGATAAGTTTAACCCTTAACAGACATCACAAGCGCCAAACTTGGTAAGTGAGTTTTTAAAGAATAAACAAAAGACAGTATCTAAGTGGTTTAAAAGATAGTTATGTCTCTGTATCATATGGAATGTACAACTGGAAATACTAAACTAACTCATGAGTTTCTATATATGACAGAATGCCCTCTTCCACTGCTAGGATGGGAGTTGTTATGTAAATTGAATGCACAAGTAACCTTTTCTGAGAACTCTGTACAGCTTCACATCCCACCCGAAATGGCATGGAAGTCACAAATCTGCCTACTGACAGATAAAACCCTGGAAAAGCCTGGAAACAACATCCTGGACACGATATTGGATGCGGAAACAACATCTCCTTCACTCTTTACATCACTGAGCTCTTCCCCTTGCCATTTGCAAATGAAAACAATAAGTTTATGTTGTGGTTTAACCCAGCAGGTAGCTAAAAAACCACGCAGCTCTTCACTCACCCTCCCCCCCCCAATGGTATGGGGGAGACAATTGGAAAAAAAGGTAGAACTCGTGGGTTGTGATCAACATAGTTTAATAGGACAGGAAAAAAAGAAAGAATAATAATAATGGTAATAATAATGATAAAAGAATATACAAAACAAGTGATGCACAGCACAATTGTTCACCACCCACTGACTGATGCCCAGTTAGTTCCCGAGCTGTGGTGCCTTCCCAGCCAACTCCCCCAGTTTATATACTGAGCATGATGTCATATGGTATGGAATATCCCTTTGGTCAGCTTGGGTCAGCTGTCCTGGCTCTGTCCCCTCCCAGCTTCCCATGCACCCCCACCTTCTTGCTGGCAGGCCAGCATGAGAAGCTGGATGGTCCTTGACTGCTTACCAACAACTGAAAACATCAGCATGTTATCAGCATTATTTTCACCCCAAATCCAAAACACAGCACTATACCAGCTATCAGGGAGAAAATTAACTCTATCCCAGCTGAAACCAAGACAGTTTATTACAGAAATTCTGTCAATTCCTAAATCCTTTTGCTTTGTACTTTAAAAACAAATCCGATTTCTATTACTAAAATCTGCTAAGTCTTTCAGGGACTTGTTTTAAAAATTATATTCATTTTTTTTTCACATTTTCTTTCTTTTTTTTTCTTCCTTTTTTTTTTTTTGAGATGGATCCTCCTAAATCTTTGTAAATCTCTATAATTTTCATTTGTTCATTGCTACTTTTTAAGCAGTTCAAAACTGGAAATGGCACAGTCCCATGAGCCATTCTCATGTTTCCCTAGTAACCTCTTTCTTTTGCTTTCAGCACCATCAGTTGCGCTCTCTGCTCTAGCCCATCCCTTATCTTCCTTGCAATTCATGCAATAATGCTCTAATTAATATTTTTCCTTTTAAATATTTATTGTCACATCAAATGCTTTATTGAAATCCAGATAGATTACATCTACTTTATTTCCCTTGTGTTATATGGTCTTATTTTATCAAAGAAAGTTATCAGATGTGTCTAGTGTTATCTCTCTCTGATAAGTACAACATGGAGTATGCAGACTGATCCAGACATACTCTGCTCATATGCACTATCAATTTACTTTTCTTTCCCAGCTGGACTCCACCGCTATCAGATCATTTCACCCCTACAAAATTCATATGTTCTTACAGTGATCCACATGCTTGATATTTCTTTTAGGGAGACAGAATTCCAAGTGAATTATAATTTTATTCTTAGGTTATTGTGATCCAAAGCACTTTGAAGACCCCATGTGAAGCCAAAGATGGGACTAATCCCTGCAACAGAAAATGTCAGTGATATATTCTCTGGGGAAACTGACTTAAAAGGAGCTATACTTATGATCAACACACCAGATATATTTTATTCATAATAGTTATTTTGGTAGAGGCATTTTTCTGCTAAATGGTCTTTCCCCTTTCTTACAAATATTAGCTTTTACAGTTCCTGCAGGGAAAACTGACGTGCAGTTATTCCTGTGATGTCTTCTCTAGTCCCGATCTTATACAATTCAGTCAGCACCAGTAGCAAAAGAGAAATGCTCCAAGAAAAAGATAAATTATGTCACCTTTGAAGGGATATAGGATTTGTCATACCAAATCTATTCATTCTCTACAGTAAATGCTGGATCCCATTTCCAGGTAACAGAGTATTCCTGATGCTTCAGAATATGGACAAAAATAAAAATAGTAAAACAGCTAATATATCTGACAGCTTAGGAAAATTATTTCCTGATGTTCACAGTGAGCATCATGAAACATCCATGAAATATGCTTACATCAAGTTCAGCGGAACTGGTGTCTAAGTGCATGCAGGATTAAGGTCACACTAAATATAGCTGTACTGAGAACATTGTCTCTGGGAACCAACATGTTCATATTGGAGAAGATAAAATCAGCCAGATTCATGGCTCAGAGATGAGAGAAAGGGATTGAAACGGCTTTTCAAATTTTCATCAGTTCATATGCCCAAGATCAGAGACTTTGGTCATTGTCACACAAGTGTCCACTGTGAAAAATTACAAAGATTTTAAAAAGCTGCAGCTTCATTGAACTCTCCATCCTCCTCTAGCTTTCCTCTTTCTATTCTCTTCCTCTTTCTGGTTTTCTTCTCTCTTATGTCACACCTGCTTCACTAATCATAGGGAACATTTTTTTCATCCATCTGTCAGAGTAGTCCATTTGGGTCTGCATGATGCCTTTCCTTTTCCTTTTCCATGACCAGACTGGGAAAGTAAAGTAGTTTGGAACTGAAAATAGAGATGAGGAAGAAAATGAGTTAGGAAAAAATTATGACTGTAGTGCAGTCATCATGCATATTATGACATTAAAGCAACCCCTGTGATGACAATGGAGATGATGATCACGATGGTGATACTTTAATATTCTAATATTTTATTAAATTGTTTCTTTTCACTTTTAGCTGGCTAATTTTTTTTTATTCATTTATCTGAGAGAAGGGGAGTATTACTAGGAAGGAATAAGTAGGTAATCACGTCACAGAAACTTGAAGTGACTTGTTGAAATTTACACAAAAAAATGTGAAAAGTAGATCAAGATGATCATCACACCCGGGCATGATCATCTTAAGTAACACCTAAGCCTCTTAATGATATTAACTTATCAGAAGTTGTGACTGTGTATGCATCTTAGAAGGGCAGTATTTGTCCCGTTATGTTGTCTGGAGAAAAGTATGAAACCCTGCAATGTGCTTTAATTTATTCTTCTTTGTGCAAACTCATTCTGTATGCAGAAACAGACACTGTGGTGATTAGATTTAATAGGATTAGGACTCCTTGATGCCTTGCTTGTACAGTCATTGTTCAAATTCTTATAGAAGGAGTGTTTTAATTTCATTTCATTGTAAAACTCAAACTTCATTACCTCTTCAGGTCATTTATATTTTAATTCATTGCATGTTATTTATTTTCTCTTCTAATAATTACACCTCTACTTCACCTTCCTAATACGTGATCTCTCTTACTGTACAGTATTCTCTGTAACAG
Source organism: Phaethon aethereus (assembly GCF_964289735.1). NCBI lineage: Eukaryota > Metazoa > Chordata > Aves > Phaethontiformes > Phaethontidae > Phaethon > Phaethon aethereus. The sequence continues at coordinate 14,170,515 of NC_138581.1, forward strand.
ACTTGGTACCATTTGTGAGTTGCTGATTTTCTGGTTCCAGTTGTCTCTTTAGTCCTAGTCACTATGTGACCCATGTTCCTTGTAACAGAAATGTATCTGTGTATACAGATAGTTGCTTTTCTTAAGCCATTCCCTGCAGTGCAAAATTCAATCTCCCCTTTTGTTCAAGCATAACTTTACTAGAGAGAATAAACAGACTAAAGGGAACAACTGTCAGATAGCAAAGACCCATTTTCTTCTAGCTATCCTTGCTGCTCCATTTTTGGCCAGGAAAGTCCTTTCCTTCTTCCCTCTCTTCCCTCTCTTCCCTCTCTTCCCTCTCTTCCCTCTTTTCTTTTCTTTTTCTATTCTATACACGAGGTGATGATTTAAGTGCTCCAATGACCAAATACTGAATCATTTGTTAGTGGCGTGAGCATGCAAATATTTCTGACACATGCTGCCAGACTCTTGCAATCTTTCAGTTTTTGTTGTGTTAACTGGGGTTGGGCAAGAGGGGTATCATCGTGCTAGAGCCATTCTAGCTGCTGGTGTTGCTGTTGATACTGGTATTGCTCAGAAAGAAGGGCTGCATATCCAAAGAAGTAACTGGAAAGAGACTGTGGAGGGCAGGGAGATGTTGGGGAGGAAAGGAGGAAGGTGGCTGCAGCATGTTCGGGAGGCAGGGATCACAGTCATGTCCCATCCCCGTCCTCCTCCCTGACTATAGGGGTATAACTACAACTCTCCTCACGTGATTTGCTTTTGCAAATCATAATGCTTTATGAACGTGCAATTACTGGTGAGAAGATTGCACACTTTTCAGAACAGAGCCCATTCTTACTTCATATCCCGTGAAAGTTCTGTTGGTGTTGAATAAATAATACATCACATGCATCACAGCATACACTACATTCAAGTTTTTATGCATAATAATAATAAATTATTGTATTCAAGTTTTAATGCATAATGTTGTACACCTGTTCTCATGGTGATGACACTATATTAAAGCATCTTAGTAATATGAGATCTCATTGCTATTCTATCCTACTTTTAATGAGACCTTTGAGATCTGTTGTTAGCATATGTACATCTTCTGTAACATGCAGCACAGGTAAGTATTTTTCAATATCCTGAGCCCCTTCTTCCCCCTAATAATTATCCACATATCTCCTATATATCTGGTTTATAAGCAAAGCAAGGCAAAAGCTAGCTCATCCATTCTAAAAAGAATACATTCAGCTCAGGGTGCTCTAAGAAGAAATCAAAGCTATAGTGATTTTAGACACAATCCAGCCACTCTAGAATGGATTGTAATAAAGGTCTAAATAAAGTCACATTCAGATGACAATCTACTCTGCATATGGGTCAGGGAGTTAAATAGTGTGCTGATGAGTAAACTAATAAAGTCACAGTGGTCTTGTCTTCTTAAATATGCCCTATGAAGTAAAAAAAAAAAAGAGATGTGTTCTTTTACACGTTGTCAATGCTAAAGCAATAGCTAAAGAGTTTAATTTGTTGAGTTAACATGGTCTTTTGGGTTGTGTGCAACTCTAGTCTATCACCCAAAGCACTAGAGATAAAAACTTGTATTTCAGAAAAATAAAAGCCATTATTTTCTCCCCTAAATATCAAGGCAGAGATTAACAGTCAGGGGGTCACAGTTGTCACTGAAATTTCATTTTACCCAGTGTTAAAGATAAGTTGAAAATGATAGGTAAAAGGTAAGAAATACTGCCACTCTGCCTAGCTTGTAATACCTGATCTTTCATGTGCTGAAGGTAATACATTTTCACTATGTCATTGTCGTAGTTTAACCCCAGCCGGCAACTAAGCACCACACAGCTGCTCGCTCACTTCACCACTCAGCAGGAGTCCCTTCATCAGTCAAAAGCGCGATCAGCCTTTCTACTCCGCGCAACAGTCACTGGAGCAATAATTTTCCTGGATGGATGCTTTTTGGCTGTTGTTTTTCCTTGCAGTTCCTGTACCTGACCTTCTAGTGTCCAGATAGGTTCACCATCCCACTTCCTCATGCCTTCCCGCTGGTCACATAGGAAGAACCACAGGCTTGCAAATGATGTGCGCCACCGGTACCCTTTCTCTTGAACAGAAAAAGGCTGATTCTTAATAGCTGAGGCCTTGGTTGGTGTGGGTGAGGAAGACCTACCCTTCTCGGCTTGCTCACACATTTTTGGGGTCAGTCCACCCACAGCCGAGACACAGGCCCGCATGGAGGAACCAAGATTATCTTAATATTCTCAGAGCTGTCTGGCCAGTTCATCTATCATAGAATCATAGAATCTTTGGGTTGGAAGGGACCTTTAAAGGTTATCTAGTCCAACCCCCCTGCAATGAGCAGGGACATCTTCAACTAGACCAGGTTACTCAGAGCCCCATCCAACCTGACCTGGAATGTTTCCAGGGATGAGGCATCTACCACCTCTCTGGGCAACCTGTTCCAGTGTTTCACCACCCTCATTGTCAAAAATGTCTTCCTTATATCTAGTCAAAATCTGCCCTCTTTTAGTTGTCCTGGTTTCAGCCAGGATAGAGCTGGTTTTCTTCACAGAAGCTAGTGTGAGACTGTGTTTTGGATTTGGGATGAGAAAATGTTGATAATGTGCTGATGTGTTGTGTTGTTGCTAAGCAGTCAAGGACAGTCCAGCTTCTTGTGCTGGCCTGCTAGCAAGAAGGCTGGGGGTGCACGGGAGCTGGGAGGGGACACAGCCGGGACAGCTGACCCAGGCTGGCCAAAGAGATATTCCCTACCATATGATGTCATGCCCAGTATATAAACTGGAGTTAGCTGGGGGGTGGAAATCGCTGCTCGGGGACGGGCTGTCGATCACTGGGTGGTGAGCAATTTCTGTATTGGGCATCACTTGTTCTTATACATTCCTTTTTTGGTATTATCATTGTTGTTTCCTTCTTTCTTTCTGTCCTATTAAACCGTGTTTATCTCAACCCACGAGGTTTTTTCCTAATTCTCTCCCCCATCCCACTGTGGGATGGGGAATGAGTGAGCGGCTGTGTCGTGCTTAGTTGCCAGCTGGGGCTAAACCACGACAGTCCTTTTTGGCGCCCAACGTGGGGCACGAGGCTTGAGATAATAACGGTTGCAGGTCACAATATCAGTTTATTTGATTTGCATGATGCTCTCGTCTTTGCTGTACATGTTAAGGATCGGTGTTGGTTTCTGCAGGCTGCTGTACTCTGCGATGATTAGTAATGTCTCGCCTGCGAGTTTTGTTTTTAGAACACTGACCCTGAGCTTAATGTGGTATCATCTGAGCTCTGTACTAAAGCCCTTACTGTATTTTGGCTACAGTCTTGTGGAGACGATTAGCAATTATACTTCTGCCTCTGAAAGGCTTTCTATGGAGGAAATGCAGAATGGTACCTTGGCTACCCTCTATCATAACGTTTCCTCCTTCATCACAATAATTTTTCAGTATTTTGAACACCCTTGGGTAGTTAAAATACCTCTATTGCTACTTCTGGGGAACATTGTTTCGGTTTTGTCTAAGGTCAGCAAGCAATTTAAGAATATCATCCAGGGATCTACCCCAAGGCTGGATAGTTATGAATGGCAGGGTGTGTGGAACAGCCTGGGCAAATGCCTGGGGCGTTGGGCACCTCCGGTGTTTTGGAACTTCACTCCCGAACAAGTGCAGAATCCTGATAGACTAGCAGAATATTTGGAATAAGTATGCTGTCGGCCTGGCAGTTCCAGGGAGACACAAATCATTGCAATGTGCTGGGGCCTGGCCCATGCCTACCGGGCTCTATTTAACACTATGCAAAGGGGAGAGAGGCTCTCTGGATCTGATGGCAATGTGACAGGCACTGTGACTACTCCAATCCCTGTGGCAGGCACTGTGACTACTCCAACCCCCACGGCGGGCACTGCCACTACTCCAACCCCTGCAACAGGCACTGTAGCTACTCAGACTGTTGCAGCTGAACCAGAGAACCAGCCCATCCCGGTATCAGTTGCCCCTGTACAAAAGAAGACAACTTGGAAGCGGAAGTCAGCTCGTTTAGTAAGGGACGAGGAAGATTCTTCTAAGAAGGAGGCAGAGGAAGAGAGGGAGGAGGCAGAGTGCTCTGAAGCAGGGCCATCACAAGCACGGAAGAGGGAAGAGAGCGGGTCATCGCTTGAAGAGGAGGAAGAGGAAGAACTCATAAAAGAGACGGTAACTACCCGATCTCTATCCCTGAGTGAATTGCGAGATATGCGAAAGGATTTCAGCCGTCGTCCAGGTGAGCACATTGTCACCTGGCTGCTCCGATGCTGGGATAATGGGGCCAGTAGCCTGGAATTAGAGGGTAGGGAAGCCAAGCAGCTGGGATCCCTTTCTAGGGAAGGGGGCATTGACAAAGCAATTGGAAAAGGTGCACGAGTCCTCAGCCTCTGGAGACGACTCCTGTCGGGTGCGAAGGAAAGGTATCCCTTCAAGGAAGATGTTCTATGTCACCCAGGCAAGTGGACCCCCATGGAGAAAGGTATCCAGTACCTGAGGGAGCTAACTGTGCTGGAGGTGATTTATGGTGACTTAGACAATGGGCAATCATCCAAAGATCCAGATGAAGTCAATTGCACGCGACCTATGTGGCGGAAGTTTGTACGGAGTGCACCATCATCATATGCCAACTCATTAGCAGTAATGGCCTGGAAAGACGGAGAGAGACCAACGGTGGATGAATTGGCTGGCCAACTCCCGCAATACGAAGAAAGTCTCTCTTCCTCCCTACGGGCCGGTGTCTCTGCTGTAGAGAAACTGTCCCGGGAGTTCCGGCAATTCAAAGAGGATATGCCCTACCCTCCACCCGTACGGACCAGTGTCTCAGCCATTAGGAGTAAGCGTTCTTCTGTTCAAGAGAGAAGATATAGAGGATACACACCGTGAGCCACCCTGTGGTTTCAATTGCGTGACTACGGAGGGGACATGAGGAGGTGGGATGGAAAACCTACCTCGACCCTAGAGGCACGAGTACGCGAGCTGCAAGGAAAAACAATTACAAAAGGGGGTTCAGGTTCCTCGAGGAAAATCGTCGCTCCACTTTCCAGTGGGCAGCTTCCCAGAAAGAATAGAAGAGCTGATCTCAACTCTGATCCTCTTGAAGGGACTTCTGATTCCTATTTACAAGAAGTGGGTAACGAGTACTATGAGCAGGATTAGAGGGGCCCTGCCTCCAGCCAGGCGGAGGAGAGGGGCAACCGAGTTTATTGGACTGTGTGGATTAGATGGCCTCGCACATCAGACCCACAGGAATATAAGGCTTTAGTGGACACCGGTGCACAATGTACCCTAATGCCATCAAGCCATATAGGGGCAGAACCCATCTGTATTTCTGGAGTGACAGGGGGATCCCAACAGCTGACTGTACTGGAGGCCGAAGTGAGCCTAACTGGGAATGAGAGGCAGAAGCACCTCATTGTGACTGGCCCCGAGGCCCCGTGCATCCTGGGCATAGACTACCTCAAGAGAGGGTATTTCAAGGACCCAAAAGGGTACCGGTGGGCTTTTGGTATAGCTGCCTTGGAGACGGAAGAAATTAAACAGCTGTCCACCTTGCCTGGTCTCTCAGAGGACCCTTCTGTTGTGGGGTTGCTGAGGGTCAAAGAACAACAGGTGCCAATCGCTACCACAACAGTGCACCGGCGGCAATATCGCACCAACAGAGACTCCCTGATCCCCATCCATGAGCTGATTCGTCGGCTGGAGAGCCAAGGAGTGATCAGCAAGACTCGCTCACCCTTTAACAGCCCCATATGGCCAGTGCGAAAGTCTAATGGAGAGTGGAGACTGACAGTAGACTATCGTGGCCTGAATGAAGTCACACCGCCACTGAGTGCTGCTGTGCCGGACATGCTAGACCTTCAATATGAACTGGAGTCAAAGGCAGCCAAGTGGTACGCCACAATTGATATTGCTAACGCGTTTTTCTCAATCCCTTTGGCAGCAGAATGCAGGCCACAGTTTGATTTCACTTGGAGGGGTGTCCAATACACCTGGAATCGACTTCCCCAGGGGTGGAAACACAGCTATGTCCAGCTCATGTCCAGCTTTTCATCCACAAGTACCCCGAAGTCCTTCTCGGCAGGGATGCTCTCAGTCACTTCTTCCCCCAGCCTGTACTGATGCTGAGGGTTGCACCAACACAGGTACAGGACTCTGCACTTGGCCTTGTTGAACCTCATGAGGTTCACACGGGCCCATTCCTTGAGCTTGTCCAAGTCCCTCTGGACGGCATCCTGTCCCTCAGGCATGTCAGCTGCACCACTCATCTTAGTGTCATCTGCAAACTTGCTGAGGGTACACTTGATCCCACTATGTCGTTGATGAAGATATTAAACAGTACTGGTCCCAATACGGACCCCTGAGGGACATCGCTCGTCACCGATCTCCATCTGGACATTGAGCCGTTGACCACTACCCTCTGGATGCGACCATCCTACCAATTCCTCATCCACCGAATAGTCCACCCGTCAAATCCATACCTCTTCAATTTAGAGAGAAGGTTGTTGTGCGGGACCATGTCAAAGGCCTTACAGAAGTCCAGATAAATGACATCAGTAGCTTGTCCCTTGTCCACTGATACAGTCACTCCATCTGTAGTTGGTGGCTCTGTGTCTGTCCAGCTCATTATCACCAGGGTGTGGGTGTATGATGTCAGTGCATTTCATAGAAACTTTTGCCACATGGACAGCATGCACTAGATTTTGTCCGGATCTTTGGATGCCTGGTCGTTATCCAGGCTGTTATAGATCACCTTCAGTGTGGCTACTTCCTTCAGATACTCGATACCTCCCTCAAAGGTGGTCAATGTGCTTCGGAAATTTGCAAGTTCTTCCTTGAAGGGATACCTGTCCTTCACACTTGACAGGAGTTGCTGCCAAAGACTGAGGACTCATGCCCTTTTTCCAATCCCTTTGTCGATGACCTTTTACTTAGCAAGGGATCCTAGCTGCCACGCTTCCTTACCCTCTAATTCCTGAGTACTGTCCCCAGTATCCCAGCATTGGAGTAACCAGCTGAGAATTAGCTCACCTGGTTGACAGCTAAAATCTTTTTGCATATCTCGCAGCTCACTTACGGATAGGGATCGGGTGGTTTCTGTCTTATATATGATTTCAGTCTCTTCCTCTTCCTATTCTTGTGAGTGCTCTGCTGCAGAACAGGCTGTCTCTTCTTATTCTTTCTCCTTCTCCCTCTTAGGAGAAGCTTCTTCATTCCTTACTAAATGAGTTGACTTCCACCTCCATTGTTTCTTTTTAGTTATAAGGGCGACTGATATAGTGTGTGGTTTAGCCATAGTGTCTGTTGGTTTGTTTTCCCTCTGTTCTCCCTGAGGGTGCTGCATAATTTTGAGCAGTGTTTGGTAGGTACTGGCCAGGGCCCAGCACAGTGCGGTAAATTGTGCCTCTCTGGAATAGCCACAGCATTTTTTTTCAAGCATTCTATCACTTCATCAGGATCCTGTAGTTGTTCGGGAGTGAAGTTCCAGGCCACTGGAGGTGAGAAGTTCTCTAGATACCTGCCCATATTCTCCCACATGCTGTGCCACCCATGACCACACTCTTGCAGAGCGTGGGTCATATTCCTAAATTGCTTGTTAACCTTATACAAAACCGAAGCAATATTCCTCAGAAATACCAATAGAAGTATTTTAACTACCCAAGGATGTTCAAGATACTGAGAAGTTATTGTAACAAGGGAGACAACATGTTCTGTAACATCACAAAAGAAGGTAGTGAAGGTGCCTTTCTGTATTTCCTCCACAATAAACCTCTCAGAGGAAGAAGTATAATTGTTAATTGTTTCCATGAGATGGTACCTGAAGTACAGTAATGGCTTCAGTACAGAGCCCAAATACCAGATTAAGCTCAAGGTCAGTGTTTTAATAACAAACCTCCCAGGCAAAACATCACTAATCACTACAGAACACAGCAAACTGCAAAAGCCAACACTAATCTTTAACACATACAGGAAAAAAAAAAAGCATGGCACAGATCAGATAGATAAGCTAATATAGAGAACAGATGAATCAATATCATGACTCACAACTGTTAACAGATATAAATCTGGTCAATCTGTTATTATCTCAAACCCTTTGAGCCCCATGTTGGGTGCTAAAAAGGACTGTTGTGATTTAACCCCAGCTGGCCAACTAAGCACCACACAGCCACTCGCTCACCCTCCCCTCCAGCAGGATGGGGGAGAAGAATTGGTAGGGCAAAAGTGAGAAAACTCGTGGGTTGAGATAAGAACAGTTTAATAATTGAAATATAATAATAATAAAAAATTGTAATGAAATGGAAATAGCAGAGAGATATAAATATAACCCACGAAAGACAAGTTATGCAAATTAAAACAATTGCTCACCACCAAGAGACCGATGCCCAGCCAGTCCCTGAGCAGCGGCCCCCTGGCCAACCTTCTCCCTAGTTTATTGCTGAGCATGATGTCATATGGTATGGAATATCCCTTTGGTCAGTTGGGGCCAGCTGTCCCGGCAGTATGAGGAGCAGAAAAGGCCTTGACTCTGTGTAAGCACTGCTTAGCAATAAATAAAACATCCCCATACTACCAACACTGTTTCCAGCACAAATCTAAAACAGAGTCTCATATTAGCTACTATGAAGAAAATTAACTTTACCCCAGTGTTGTGGTTTAACCCAGCAGGTAGCCAAAACAACCACACAGCTGTTCACTCACCCTCCTCCCTCAAGCGGGATGGGGGAGAGAATCAGAAAAGAAAAAGGGTAGAACTCGTGGGTTGAGATAAAGACAATTTAATAGGACAGGGAAAATAAAAAGAATAATAATAATGATAATAATAATGATGATGATAAAAGAATATACAAAACAAGTGATGCACAGCACAGTTGCTCACCACCTGCTGACCGATGTCAGTTCCCGAGTTCCCAGTTAGTTCCCGAGCCACGGCACCTCCCCAGCTAACTCCCCCAGTTTATATACTGAGCATGACATCGTATGGTATGGAATATCTCTTTGGCCAATTTGGGTCAGCTGTCCTGGCTGTGTCCCCTCTCAGCTTCCTGTGCACCCCCCGCCTTCTCGCTGGCAGGCCAGAGCACGGAAAGCTGGACAGTCCTTGATTGCTTAGCAACAACTAAAAACATCAGTATGTTATCAACATTTATTTTCATCCCAATTCCAAAACAGTGTCTCATACTAGCTTCTATGGAGAAAATTAACTCTATCCTAGCTGAAACCAGGACACCCAGCCAAAACCAGCACAGTCATTTACACACTCTCCTTTACAGAGACAGGCAGTTATTAAAATCTTCAAAGCAACTGTAAGAATGACAAATGTATGTTGTACATTGCCAAGGAACTCTGTGGCCATTTCTGTGTGAATCAGTTTACAGAATGTGTCAATTTTAGTAATATTTTAGAATAAAATAGTGTTCCATTTGGAGTGGGATATTGGTGCAGGTACATTTTTATATGTTGCATACAGCATGGACTGTAAATGATCAGCTATAGTGTAGAAACACATTTCTTCTGCTTCTTAAGCTTCACAGGTGACTAAACAATGCAGTTGAGTATGTCATTTGGAATTACTTACTTTAGTATAAATAACTCTTTTTGTAACTCTAGTTTCATGATTCATTACGTATGTTATAGTAATGTTCAAGTAATTATGTAAAAGTAAGAGCTTCTATATTGGTATAATTATCAGTAGTAAAATGACAAAAATGCCTCTAATTGAAGGAAATGAGAAGTGTAAAAATACAATACTATGAGATGCTTCCATGAAGGCAGGGGAAGTAGCAAAATATATCCTGGACAGCAGCTTCATGGACAGAAGCAAATATTAGACATTGAAGTAGTAGAAAAATCACCGCATACTAACTCAAATCACTTCATGGACTTTCTAATCATACTATGAAACTTGTTATATTGCTTTGCAGATCATCTCTGTCTTAATTTTTCACATACTTGAAACTACCTCTAGTCACTTCAGTTACAGCTTTCTAATGGGCTGGAATCATATGAAGTATGCTTATCACCTGTTTAATATCTCAGATCAAGTATTGCTGCTGCATTTCCTGTTCAGAATTACGTAAATTAAAAATCTTATGAAATTATTGTAGGAATTATGTAGGGCTAATTTTTATAAACTGTACCTTGGTTCTTTGAAGATTGCTATCCTATTAAAGATTAAAGTGTTTGAGGATACATTATAATGCTGGAGTGATAAGTAGATATGAGATATTTGTGATTTCCTGTAGGTGAATATTCTGATTACAACTTTGAATCACTAGCTGCTATGGCATTAGAAGCCCTTGATGGATAATATATCTATTCCTTCATATTTTTTATGCATTTTAAAATGCTGTTTAGTTCACAGAGTTAAACTTAGCACTTGTGTTAAGTAGAAGTTTGATAACTAATTTTCTTTCTTGTGTTCTTTTGTCTGAATCCAGAGGATGCAATAAAGAGTACTTTGACTTATACCTACAGCTTTGAACGTTGGAGGGAACCTAATTTGGGAATAACCAAACCTGTGTTTTATTCCTGGTATTACAGTCAGTGACAAGTTGGGTACCCTTTTGACTAGTCACTGTTTCAGTGATTAGCTTTTGGTCTAAGATTATATAATTAATAGCAAATGACATGAGAGTTTAATTAATAGCAAATGACAGCATTACAAATCTTTTAAGCTCAATTAAGATAAAGGGAGAGGAAGAGTCGGTGGGCCCATGGTAACATAGTACACTAATATACGGAAAAGTGAGTTTTAAGTCATAGAGGTCACCTGGAAAGCCACTTGCACCATCCAGTCAAGTAAATTGTTAGTTCTTTGCTTTGTTAATTCACCACACTTTCTCTTACTTTGACATCTTCACCTTTCAATGCTAGTATTTTGGTCAAACAAAAAATATGGATTGGAGATACATGTTTCTCCATGTTTCTTTGGTGAAGACTGGTGCAAATAAATGAGTTAGAATAGAACAGTTGATTTGAAAACAGAAAAGACTAAATCCATTTATATAGCCTGTCCTTCACAGGACTGGCAAAGGGCATTGTGCTGTAATTTCTTTGTGAAACCTGTAACTTCCATGTGAATAATTGCATACTTAAAATAAAAATTAGCCAATCTTGATTTAAAGACCTTGAATGACTGAAGATCCAGCATTCCTAGACAGGCTATTTTAATTATTCACTATCCTCATTGTTAAAAAAAAGCGCACCTTATTTCTATTATGAATTAATCTAACTTCAGTTTCCATTAATCCTTTTCTTTTGAAAAGAAATTCTTTTCCACAAGGGAATGACAAAATCACCCGATTAGTTTCCTTTTGATGACTAGACTAAATTTCTTTAGTGTTACTGAAAGACTAATTTTAACACCTTAGATAATTTTTGTTGCTGTTCCTGAAACGTTTGAAGCTTGTGAGTATCCTTTTTGCAGTTAGATGATGACAAGTAGACACCAAACCAAACACAAACATAGCTTCATATCCATAGCTAATACTGCCTTGATATTTCCACACTGATATATTCTAGGAGTGTCTTTAACCTTTTATGCAGTGTCAATAAGAGAAGTCTCATTTATTTTTGGTTAGATTGAACAAGCTAGGAGCGTACAAATCCTCAAGGCTCAGCTGCTGCCTGAGTGATATGCACTCATTTTTTCATAGGGACACCCAGCTCTTTTTCAGGGTAGAGGCAAAATTAATCTAAGTCTAAAAGTCAATTTGGTTTTATGACTGTTCAGCAGTTAGGACCTAGCTCACCTCTACACCTTGTAGGAAGGCATAAACTAGCCATATGACCACTTTTCTTTCCTGCAGAACAAATTTGGTAGTCTTGAAGCACAACTGGTTGAACTCAGCCAAATAAAGAGGAACCTTAATTAAGCTATCCTTAAATAAACATATAACATTTAGGAATACTTAAACTTATTTTTCTGCACAAAGGCATACCTTACCTATTATGAGAAAGAGAAAGGCTCATTCGTATTTACAGAATTTATTTATTCCAAGTTGCGGTGGGTTGACACTGATTGGATGCCAGGTGCCCACCAAGCTGCTCTATCATTCCCCCTCCTCAAATGGACAGGGGTAGAAAATATGACAAAAGGCTCATGGGTCGAGATAAGGACAGGGAGATCACTCACCAATTACCATCACAGGCAAAACAGACTTGACTTGGGGAAATTAACATAAATTATTGCCAATCAAAAGTCAGAGTAGGGTAATGAGAAATAAAATCAAATCTTAAAACACCTTCCCCCTACTCCTCCCTTCTTCCCAGGCTCAACTTCAGTCCTGGTTTCTCTACCTCCTCTCCCCGAGCGGCACAGTGGGATGGGGAATAGGGGTAGCAGTCAGTTCATTATGTGTTGTCTCTGACGCTCCTTCCTCCTTGCTCTCTTCCCCTGCTCCAGCATGGGGGCCCTTCCGCAGGAGACGGTCCTCCACAAACTTCTCCAACGTGGGTCCTTCCCACAGACTGCAGTTCTTCATGAACTGCTCCAGCCTGGATCCTCTCCACAGGGTGCAGTCCTTCAGGAACAGACTGCTCCAGCATGAGTCCCCCGCGGGGTCACAAGTCTTGCCAGCAAACCTGCTCCAGCGCAGGCTCTCCACAGAGTCACAGACTCCTTTGGGTGGGCTGCCGGTGGATATCTGCTCCGCCATGGACCTCTGTGGGCTGTAGGGAGAGAGCCTGCTTCACCATGGTCTTCACCACAGGCTGCAGGGGACTCTCTACTCCAGTGCCTGGAGCACCTCCTCCCCCTCCTTCTTCACTGACCTTTGCAGAGTTGTTTCTCTCACATGTTCTCACTCCTCTCTTCTGGCTGCAGTTGTGCAGCAACTTTTTCCCCTTCTTGAATATGTTATCACAGAGGCGCTACCACCATCGCTGATTCACTCGGCCTTGTCCAACGGCGGGCTCATCTTGGAGCCGGCTGGAACTGGCTCTATCGAACACAGGGGAAGCTTCTAGCAGCTTCTCACAGAAAAGCCACCCCTGTAGCCCTCCCGCTACCAAAGCCTTGCCATGCAAACCCAATACAGGAGTGAAAGCAAAGAAACAAAAAGGTTAATATAGCTCTCTATGCCTTTGTATTTACTCTAACTTTAACTACGTTTTTTTTAATAACGAACCATTCTTGAATTATGTGTGAAAGCTAATTTGCTGTCATGATCTAGCAATGTTAAGATAGAAGGATTCCTAGAAGATGTCATTTGGTTCATTCATAGAGGCAAGGTGAGATCAGCCATACCAATATATTTCCTGACATTTACTTGTCTACCATAGCTGTGAAGACTTGCACAGATAAAGCCTTGTTAATCTCCCCAGAGAATCTATGCAGAGGTTGGCCCTCTTTCTAGTTACAAAGTTTTTCCTAACACCTGGTCTGAATCTTCATTGCTGCAACAAAATTCTACTATTTCTCTTACAAAGTTCAGACCCCTTTCACATACATCTCCTCCACCATTTCTTCTTTAGTCTAAAAAATCTTGAATCTTTGTTTTTTCTGTAGGAAATATATTTTGGATGCCTAGGAGTTGTGTCTTACTGAAATGTTTTCAGTTGGTCCAAGTCTCTCTCAGAGTGAAGTTTACTCATATTGCATAGAAGAAGGATATATTGCTTATCTCATATTATTCTAATTTATCTTTTTCAGACTATTTCTCCAATTTGTGCATGTCATGTAATTTCAAAACCTTTCAGCTAACACACCAGTAGACCCTTCCTGGCTCTTTGTACCCTGTATTAACAGCTGGCCATTAACAAAAACACTAAATGGTAGCAGGGTCAGAGCAACCCTTACAGAATCCCATTGTATGTACCTTCCATTTTCATAATGGCATAGAGTTATTCAGAATAACTCTCCAAGTAGGTTCCCAACCAGACTGAAAGCCATGATATAGTATTTTCATCTAGACCTTGCTGCCTGGTGTGTTAAGGCTACTCCGTAGTTTATGGGAATATGTTTATGGAAGCTATGCCATGTCACATCTATCTTGCTGTATATGTTTGACTGCACTGAAGCTCTTGACCCTGCTTAGTGAATAAATAACATGAAAAAAGACATTATGGGCAAACAGAAAAGAAGGCAGATGGTATGCTTTATTTTCCCTTGTACATGTTTACCACTCACCAGGGCAATGCTCTTGGATCAGAATGGACTACAACAGACAAAAAACCTGAACAATTCACTATGAATTTTTGTTGTATTAAGTTAATGCCAGTCTGAAATTTCATCAGCAATAGGATCACTACTGCTGTGACACAAAAAAGAAAAAAAGAGACTGGAACAGATGTTTCTAGTTTTTCAACTAATCTAAAGCTTAAGTGACATAAGTTTCTCTTACTGTCCCCAAGACATTCAAAGAATGAACAGATGCTTCTCATAATTTTGCAGTTCCTGATCTGAACATAGTTCAAAAGTATGACAGAGCTGTACAGTAACTAGCGTAAGTCCTGGGAGCCATATTGGTGACTTAGTGGAGCAATCCCAAGGGGCTAATTTTCCACTCAGAGGAGACTAGGAGCCTCAGGTCATGCATCAGAATATGGTCATGCTACACCCAAGAAAACTTGCTCACAGCTCAGTCAAATATCTGTGCATGGCATTGCATTGCATGGTGTAGAGATACAGAGGAGAAGAGAGATAAAGTAGAATAGAATAGAATAGAATAGAATAGAATAGAATAGAATAGAATAGAATAGAATAGTTCAGTTGGAAGGGACCTACAACGATCATCTAGTCCAACTGCCTGACCACTTCAGAGCTGACCAAAAGTTAAAGCATGTTATTAAGGGCATTGTCTAAATGCCTCTTAAACACCGACAGGCACAGGGCATCGACCACCTCTCTAGGAAGCCTGTTCCAGTGTTTGACCACACTCTCTGTAATGAAATGTTTCTTAATGTCAAGTCTGAACCTCCCCTGACACAGCTTTGAACCATTCCCATGCGTCCTGTCACTGGATACAGGGAGAAGAGATCAGCACCTCCCTCTCCACTTCCCCTCCTCAGGAAGCTGTAGAGAGCAATGAGATTGTCCCTCAGCCTCCTTTTCTCCAAGCTAGACAAGCCCAAAGTCCTTAGCTGCTCTTCACAGGATGTGCCTTCCAGCCCTTTCACCAGCTTTGTTGCCCTCCTCTGGACACATTCAAGTTCCTTAACAGCCTTTTTTAATTGTGGGACCCAGAACTGCACACAGTACTCCAGGTGAGACCGCACCAATACTGAATACAGTGGGATAATCACCTCCTTTGACTGGCTGGTTATGCTGTGTTTAATGCACCCCAGAATGAGGTTTGCCCTCTTGGCTGCCAGGGCACACTGCTGACTCCTATTGAGCCTGCTGTTAACCAGCACCCCCGGATCCCTTTCTGCAGGGCTGCTCTCCAGCCACTCCTCTCCCAATCTATACTTGTGTCCAGCATTACTCAGGTGCAGAATCTGGCACTTGGTCTTGTTAAATTTCATGCCACTGATGATCGCCCAATGCTCCGATCTATCTAGATCCCTCTGCAAGGTCTCTTGTCCATCGAGAGACTCAACAGCACTTCCCAGTTTGGTATCATCAGCAAACTTGCTAATGGTGCATTCAACTCCTGCATCTAGATCATTGATAAAAATATTGAACAGAACTGGCCCTAGAATTGAGCCCTGAGGAACATCGTTGGTGACCGGTCGCCAGCCAAATGTAGCCCCATTCACTAAAACCCTTTGAGCCCTGCTGTTCAACCAGTTCTTCACCCAGTGCACTGCATACACGCTCAACTCACAGTTGAACAACTTGTCCAGAAGGATGCTGTGAGGGACAGTATCAAAAGCCTTACTAAAATACAGACAAACTACATCCACCGCCTTCCCTTCTTCCACTAGACGGATGACCTTATCATAGAAGGATATCAAATTAGTGAAACAGGACTTTCCCTTTGTGAACCCGTGTTGACTGTACCTGATGATTGCATTTTTCTTTAAATGCCTTTCAATAGCACCAGTATGATCTTTTCCATAATTTTTCCAGGAACTGAGGTTAGACTAAGAGGTTTGTAGTTTCCTGGGTCTTCCCTCACTCCCTTCTTGTCAATTGGAATAACATTGGCTAGCTTCCAGTCAGCAGGGACCTCCCCAGAGTCCCAAGACCTTTGGTAGATGATTGAGAGGGGTCCTGCCATAACATCCGCTAGCTCCTTCAGTACTCTGGGATGAATCCCATCAGGCCCTGTCCTGGTTTTGGCTGGGATGAGTTGTTTTCTTTCTTCCCAATAGCTGGTATAGTGCTGTGCTTTGGAGTTGGTATGAGAATGATGTTGATAACATACTGAAGTTTTAGTTGTGGCTAAGTAGTTGTAGTGCTTATACTCAGACAAGGACTTTTCAGATTCTCATGCTCTGCCAGTGAGGAGGTGCACAAGAAGCTGGGAGGGGGCATAGCTGGGACAGCTGACCCAGACTGGCTGAAGACATATGCCCTACCATATAACGTCATGCCCAGTACATAAACTGGAGTTGGCCAGGGGGCGGAAATCGCTGCTTGGGGATGGGCTATCGATCACCGGGTGGTGAGCAATTGATGTATTGGGCATCACTTGTTCTTGTACATTCCTTTGTTGGTATTATTATTGTTGTTATCATTGTTGTTTCCTTCTCTCTTGCTGTCCTATTAAACTATTTTTATCTCAACCCACGAGTTTTTCCCAATTCTCTCCCCTGTCCCACTGGGGGAGGGGGGAGTGAGCGAGCGGCTGCATGGTGCTTAGTTGCCGGCTGGGGCTAAACCACGACAGGCCCCATGGACTTATGAACATTCAGCTGATATAACTGCTTCCACAGTTGTGGTCCTCCAACTCAGAGGACCATGCAGCCCAAGGTCTATCAGTATCATTAAAGATTGAGGCAAAAAAGCATTGAATGCCTCTGCTTTTTCTTCATCCCTATTAGTCAGGTGACCATCTTCAACAAATATTGGCCCAATGTTTTCTTTAGACCTCCTCTTGCTGTTAACATACTTAAAAAAGCCATTCTTGTTGTCAGATACAACGCTGGCCAGTTTCAACTCTAGTTGAGCTTTGGCCTTTCGTGTCTTCTCCCTGCATATATGAACTCTTTAATCTTTATATATATGAGCTCTTTAATCTTCCTGCAAAGCCTGACCTTCCTTACAGAGATCATACAATTTCTTTTTCCTCTTGAGCTCCTCGTGGAGTTCCCTGTTCAGCCAAGCTTGTCTTCTGCCCCGCTTGCTTGACTTACGACACAATGGTATTGCCTGCTCCTGTTACATGTCTGTCTGTAAATTAACAAGTCATCTGAGGAAAGAAAAAAAAAATCCCCAAAATTAAACAGAAAGGTAATCCTCTAAATATCTTATTCACTTTATATATATTAATTACCTAGTGGTGAGACAGCTATAGATCTTATGGAAGGATAAATAACCTACTTTAAAGGAAAACTCCAACCATGTCTCATTCTGAAGCAAATCCATAGCCAGTGTAAAATTATATATCTCCCTTACAGCCAAAGATGATGTGGCTGATTAAAGCAGCTTAAGATGTGGCCCAGTAAGGCCTCTTCCATATGGCCTGCAGCCATGACCATTTGGTGCATCTTATTTTTGTACATCTGCACTACTTCCCCTGAAGTGACAGGACAGGAGCTTGTGTAGGGACATTTGATGCTTATTTGATGTGAGGTGAACCATGGCCATTGACAGTAGATGTCCATAAGATGAGAGTAACTTTTAAAATATATATAAGCTTAGAAAATGGAGTGGGATCCACAAAGTAAGTGAAGGAAAGGTTTTCAAAAGAAAAAAAGATGTGGCTAAATAAAGCAGTCCTTTTAAAAGGCTGAGCTTGACTCTATTTTAAAATAAACATTTAAACAGCATGACTGTTGAAATGGTTGCAAGAAACATTTTGGCTGGGACAGAGTTAATTTTATTCCTGATAACTGGTATACTGCTGTGTTTTGGGTTTGGGATGAAAATAATGTTGATAACATACTGATGTTTTTAGTTGTTGCTCAGCAGTCAAGGACTGTTCAGTTTCTCATGCTGGCCTGCCAGCGAGAAGACGGGGGGTGTACAGGAAGCTGGGAAGGGACACAGCCAGGACAGCTGACCCAAACTGGCCAAAGGGATATTCCATACCATATGACATCATGCTCAGTATATAAAATGGGGGGGTTGGCTGGGGAGGCACTGCAGCTCGGGAACTAGCTAGGTGTTGGTCAGCAGTTGTTTTGTATATTCTTTTATCATTACTATTATATCATTATTATTATTCTCTTCCTTTTCTGTCTTTATCTCAACCCACAAATTCTACCTTTTTTTTCCCGATTCTCTCCCCCATACCACTGTGGTGGTGGGGGAGGGTGAGCGAACAGCTGTGTGGTTGGTTTAGCTACCTGCTGGGTTAAACCACAACAGTCCTTTTTGGTGCCCAACGTGGGGCAAGAAGGGTTGAAATAACAACATATTTGACCAGAGTGTATTAAAACAAATTTGTTATAAGCATTCATTATTTTAGTTTAATCGCTGCTGGTCACAGTGGTGTTGTATTTACTCTCCAAGTTGTTGTGCTTGTTCTCAGAGCTGTGTTATGTAACACCTTACTTGCTATATATATTTTCCCTGTTGTGCTGCTTATCATCCCTGGGAGCCAGATCAAGATTACAATGTTTCTGTATTATGTAACACTGGCTGTGAGACTGATTTGGTATCTGTATACACTATTGCCATCATCTCCATACTTCGGGAGCCATCTATCAGAAACTATTAATAATTTCACTTTTTACCTTTTCTCCTCAGAGAGCCAGTCTATGGAGGAGACACCTTCCTTCATCTTCTCCCTCTCCTACAAGCTAATTACAATAACTCTTGGGAATTTTTAATATCCTTGGGATGTTAAAACCAGCATGTTCTTATTGCTATGTCTACTGAATGTGTTTCTGGTCTTGTACTTGTTTAAGGTTAAACAACAATTTAAGAATACAAGCCAGAGATCTGCCTGAGGTGGAATAGTCATGGGTGGCACGGCATGTGGGAGAATATGGGAAGGTATCTAGAGAAGTTCTTACCTCCAGTGGTCTGGAACTTCACTCCTGAACAACTATAAAACCCTAATGAAGTGACAGAATGTTTGAAAAAAAATTGCTGTGGCTATTCCAAAGAGGCACAACTTACTGCACTGTGCTGGGCCCTGGCCAGTATCTACCAAACATTGTTCGATATTATGTAGCACCCTCAGGGAAAAGAAAGGGAAAACACACCGACAGGCATTGCGGCTACTCCAATCCCCATAACAGACACTGCAGTTACTCCAAACTGCCAAGACAGGCATGGTGGCTACTCCAACTCCGGTAGCAGGCACTGTGGTTACTCCAGCTCTGGTGACAGGCACTCTGTCTACTCTGACCCCTGCGACAGGCACTGCAGGTGAACCCAAGAACAAACCTGTGTCAGTATCAGTCACCCCTATACACAAGATGAAATCTTGGAAACAAAAGTCAACTCGTATAGTAAGGGATGCAGAAGCTTCTAAGAGGGAGCAGGAGGAAGAAGCATACTGTCCTGCCAGCAAGGAGGCAGATTACTCTGAAATGGGGCCATCATGAGAACAGGAGAAGAGGAAGAATTACCTGCTGCCCTCCAGAAAAGAACTCAGTGGGAAGGCTCCTCCTTTTCCTTGGATGAAGAGGAAGAACTCATAAAAGAGACAGTAACCACCTGATCTCTATCCCCGAGTGAGCTGTGAGATATGCAAAAAGACTTCAGTCATCGTCCAGGCAAGCACATTGTCACCTGGCTGCTCCGATGTTGGGATAACGGGGCCAGTAGCCTGGAATTAGAGGGTGAGGAAGCCAAGCAGCTGGGATCCCTTTCTAGGGAAGGGGACACTGACAAAGTTTTGGAAGATTGGAAAAGGGACACAAGTCCTCAGCCTCTGGAGACGACTCCTGTCAGGCGTGAAGGAAAGGTATCCCTTAAAGGAAGATGTTCTATGTCACTCAGGCAAGTGGACCACCATGGAGAGAGGTATCCAGTACCTGAGGGAACTAGCCATGCTGGAGATGATTTATGATGACTTGAACAACAAGTAGTTATCCAGAGATCCAGATGAAGTCAATTGCTCGCGACCCATGTAGCAGAACTTTGTACAAAGTGCACCATAATCATATTCATTGGTGGTAATGACCTGGAAAGACAGAGAAGAAAAAGCGGTGGACAAATTGGCTGGCCAACTCTAGCAAAACGAAGAGTCTCTCCTCCTCCCTGCGTCTTGGCTGTAGAGAAACTGCCAGATATGCTAGCTGAGAAACTATTTGAGAAAATGTCCCGGGAGTTCCATGGATTCAAAGAGGATATGTTCAACTCCCCACCTGTATGAACCAGTATCTCAGCTATTAGGAGTAAGCGTCCTTCTGCTTCTGCTCAGGAGAGAGGATATAGAGTGTACACGCCATGGGTCACCCTGTGGTTTTACCTGCATGACCACGGAGAGGACATGAGGCAGTGGAATGGAAAATCAACCTTGACCCTAGAGGCATGGGTACGTGAGTTGCAAGGAAAATCAATCACACAATTTTACAGGAAAATTGCCACTCCAGTTTCCAGGCAGCAGCTCCCCAGACAGAATAGAAGGGCTAATCTTACTCCTGATTTTAATGAAGGGACTTTGGATGTCTATTTGCAGGAAGTGAGTAGCGAATACTATGACCAGGATCAGAGGGGCCCTGCCTCCAGCCAGGCAGAGGAAAGGGACAACTGGGTTTACTGGACTGTGTGGATTAGATGGCCTGGCACATCAGACCCACAGGAGTATAAGGCTCTAGTGGACGCCGGTGCACAGTGTACCCTAATGCCATCAAGCTATAAAGGGACAAAACCCATCTGTATTTCTGGAGTGACAGGGGGATCCCAACAGCTGACTGTATTGGAGGCTGAAGTGAGCCTAACTGGGAATGAGAGGCAAAAACACCCCATTGTGACTGGCCCAGAGGCTCCGTGCATCCTGGGCATAGACTACCTCAGCAGAGGGTATTTCAAGGACCCAATAGGGTACCGGTGGGCTTTTGGTATAGCTGCCTTGGAGATGGAAGAAATTAAACAGCTGTCCACCTTGCCTGGTCTCTCAGAGGACCCTTCTGTTGTGGGGTTGCTGAGGGTAGAGGAACAACAGGTGCCAATCGCTACCAACACAGCACACTGGCGGCAATATTGCACCAACCAAGACACCTTGATTCCCATCCATAAGGTGATTCATCAACTCGAGAGCCAAGGAGTGATCAGGAAGAGTTGCTCATCCTTTAACAGCCCCATATGGCCAGTGCAAAAGTCTAATGGAGAGCAGAGACTAAAAGTTGACTATCGTGGCCTGAATGAAGTCATGCCGCCACTGAGTGCTGCCTTGCAATACGACCTGGAGTCAAAGGCAGCCAAGTGGTACACCACAATTGATATCGCTAACAAGTTTATCTCAATCCCTTTGGTGGCAGAGTGCAGGCCACAGTTTCCTTTCACTTGGAGGGGTGTATACGGAGGGGATAAAAGATGGAATTTTGGTCCGTAGTTGGACACTGGGTAAGAAGTAGATAGCTGAGAAAACTGCAGCAGAGGGGTTAAAAGATGGAATTTCAGCCCGTGAGAAGAATAGTAGAATATCATTGTGTTCCAACCACGGACCACGTGGTGGCATGTATACGGAGGGGTTAAAAGATGGAATTTTGGTCTGTAGTTGGACACTGAGTGAGAAGTAGATAGCAGAGAAAACTGCAGCAGAGGGGTTAAAAAATGGACTTTCAGTCTGTGAGAACACCACAGTTAGCACAGTGAGAAAAACAGATAGCTGGGTGAGAAGTAGATAACAGGCTGGGTGAGAGAAAGCGGATGGTTTCCTACAGAGATAAGAAAGTTGAACAATACTAGGGGAAGACGTGGAGGGAGGAATCCTTGCAACATCTTGCTATTGGCTTAAGCATGATTGATAATATGTCGTGTGTACAAAGCCTACGAACCAATAGACGGGATGGCTATGGTGTGTGCAGCATGCCTGACCAGTGGGCGCATATGCCATAGGCTCCCTATGCTGAGAGTCAGCAATAGAGGTGTGTTTCAGCACTTGCTGGTCACATGTGTCGAAACCTGCTCCTCTGCAAATGTATAAATACCGGGATTTCCCAAAGAGCAGTGGGGATCGGTGTACGACGAGGCCACCATTGCCTCCATGAGGATGCCCACGTAAAGCTGGCACCTACCGACCGCTGGGCTGAGCACGCAGCGCAAGACGACACAAGAATGGGCCATCTTCCTCACAGTCCTCGGGTCGGTAAGACAATTGCTTTGCAAGGTACCCTTAGCATAACACATGCTTGTAGTTAATAAAACGCTTACTGCTTTTCCCCTTGTAGTCCGTGTATATCTGTCTACACTTCTCGGGAATCCTTGAAACCACCCTAAGACAAGGGGCATCCAGTACACCTGGAATCGACTGCCCCAGGGGTGGAAACACAGCCCTACCATTTGCCATGGACTGATCCAGACTGCACTGGAACAGGGAAGCCACTGAGGTGAAGGGCTCCGGAGCAGAGGATCGTGCCGGGGGACCCTTCCTAAAACAGCAAAACCGCAAAAGCAAAGGTGCCCCAGCCCCCCGCCCAGCTCCTGATGAGTGGCAGCTCTGACTCAGCATGGGCGGGGACAAGAGCAGCAGCGGCCAAAGCCCCTCACACGCAAGAGCAGCCCCCAGGTAACACGAGCGACCCGGAGCATGGTGGACAGGGAGTGGTGTGTCAGAAGGGCGTGGCGCGGCACTTTGCATGAAAGTTCACGCAGGGAACGCGTGCGGGCAGGGCACAGTCCCCCCCTTCTGGCTCTAGAGGCTCTCTCAACTAGTGGTCATCGCCCTCCCAGAAGAGGACCTAACTATGATTTCCACTCGGCTGAAAGCCATCGCCAGAAGGTATGCGGCGACCCAGATTGAGCTCCCACACAAACATACAGCCATCCAGGTCTCTGACTGCAGGGAGTGCCTGAGCCTGTCACATGCCGGAGGGCAGCAAAGACAACACCTGTGTGCGGTGTGACCAGGTGAATGATCTGCTCAGCCTGGTGGCAGAGCTGAAAGAGGAAGTGGAGAGGCTGAGGAGCATCAGGGAGTGTGAGAGGGAGATCGATTGGTGGAGCCTGAAACAAGGATCTAAAACAATTATAAGGTCAATTTCTCAATATATATACTTTTTGGAAGGTTATTGATAAGATGATTAGTTTAACTTTTATATAGATTTCTTTAGCCTAATAACTGTGTGAGTATGTTTAACGGCCTATTCTCATAGTCCTTAGGCTGTATTTGCCTCAAGGCTAACATTTCAACTATGTGTAAACAGTTAATCACAAGGAAAGCATGTCTCATGAAATTAAAACAAAGAAGAGTTAAGAGCAAGGACTGAGAGATTAAAGAGAACAGAGAAGATATCTTAACCTTGAGCATAGAGACAGACTGGCAGGAATGCTCAAAACAAGAATGATAAGAAGGAACCGTGTGGCTGGACAACAGAAGGGGCAAACATCCAAGGAGAAGAAATTATCCTCGAGACCTGTGACCATAAAAGGGAAAAAGGAGTAGGGGGCTAACTCCCCAAACGACCACAGACTACCACCTGAGACCCCTGCGCATGCGTAGTGTAGTTTTGCAACGCCAGCATTACGTAAATGTAGTAGATAAGCAGGGAGGAGGTGATTTCTTGGAAAATGTGTGAATGTTCATGTCTTTAAGGTATATAAAGAATGAACTTCTGTTTCAGGGCACGCATGTTAGGAGGAGATATCCCCCATGTGTCCAGCGCTGCAATAAAGATGTCTGCTTAATAACACTTCGATGTTATTCAGTTTAAATTTCTTTAACTTTTTTAATCAAGCCACACCGTGCCATCCCTGAGGCAAAGGTAGCAGATGGAGGCTCCACAAGAAGCATAGAACCCCTACCCTCTTGCCACCAGGCAGAAGGAGGGGACCTAAGAGACGAGGGGGAATGGAAACACATCCCTGCTCAGGGTGCCAGACGAATCCCCTCCAGGCCTCCCTCAACTTCCCAGCTGCCCTTACACAATGGATATGGGGCTCTGGAACATGAGGGCCAGGCAAATGAGGATGTAGATGAAGGTCCATCCAGGGGATTGCCTAGGGTGAGTCAGTCAGCCCCACACATTACAACTGCCTCTGTTAAGAAAAAAAGGAGGGTAATTGTTATAGGGGAACAGAGGGCCCAGTATGCAGACCAGACCCAACCCACAAGTCTGCTGCCTCCCTGGGGGTGGTTGCAGGTTGGCAGAGATGAGGTTGTGGAGAGAAGTCCAAAAGTGATCAAAAGGGACTTAAGGGAACTAGGGCAACTGGTTGAAGGATCAGGAGCACAGGTAGTGTTTTCCTCAATCCCTACAGTGGCAGGGGGAAACACTGAAAGGAACAGGGAAACACACCAGATGAACTCGTGGCTCAGAGGCTGGTGCCATTGGCAGAATTCTGTTTTTTTTGATCATGGGGAGGTTTACATGGCACCGGGCCTGCTGGCGACAGATGGAGTTAAGCGATCTCCCAGGGGGAAAAGGATTCTCGCTCATGAGTTGGTGGGGCTCATCGAGAGGGCTTTAAACTAGATTCGAAGGGGGAAGGGAATAAAACCAGGCTCACTAGAGATGAGCCTAGGGGTGGCATGCCAGAGTTGGGGGTGAAATTGATAGCCCAGCTCAAGTGCATCTACACCAATGAACGCAGCATGGGCACCAAACAGGAGGAGCTGGAAGCCATTGTGCAGCAGAACAGCTATGTCTTAGTCGCCATCACGGAAACATGGTGGGATGACACTCATGACCGGAGTGCTGCAATGGATGGCTATAAGCTCTTCAGAAGGGATAGGGATGAAAGGAGAGGCAGTGGGATAGCCCTGTATTTTCGGGAGTATTTTGATTGCATAGAGCTCAACTATTGTGATGACAAGGTCGAGTGCTTATGGGTAAGGATGAGAGGGAAGGCCAACAAGGCAGATATCCTGCTGGGAGTCTGTTATAGACCACCCAACCAGGACGAAGAGACAGACGAAGCATTCTACAAGTGACTGGCAGAATCACAGAATCTCAGAATCATTAAGGTTGGAAAGGACCTTCAAGATCATCAAGTCCAACCGTTAACCCAACACCACCATGTCCCCTAAACCATGTCCCGAAGTGCCACATCCACACGTTTGTTGAAGACCTCCAGTGATAGTGACCTCACCACCTCCCTGGGCAGCCTGTTCCAATGCTTGACCACTCTCTCGGTGAAGAAATTTTTCCTAATACCAGTATAAACCTCCCCTGGTGCAACTTGAGGCCATTTCCTCTCGTCCTATCACTAGTTACTTGGGAGAACAGACCAACACCCACCTCACCACTCACCTCACCACTTTCAGGTAGTTGTAGAGAGCGATAAGGTCTCCCCTCAGCCTCTTCATTCTTGAAGACTGTCCAGCCTTCCTGGACCCCTTTGCCCTTCAGGACTGTCTCCCAAGGGACTCTCTCAACCAGTGACCTGAACAGGCCAAAGTCTGCCCTCCGGAAGTCCATGGTAGTGGTTTTGCTGACCCCTCTCCTTACCTCACTCAGAATTGAGAATTCTTTCATGTCATGGTCGCTAAGCCCAAGACACCTTCCGACCACCACATCTCCCACTGTTGGGATCACTCTGCATGGCTCGACCTTAAGGAGAAGGAGCTGTGGCGTTGAGAAGCTGGTAAACAGCTGGATATCTGCACGGCTCGGCCTTGAGGAGAAGGAGCTGTGGTAAACAACTAAGAAGAAGCAAAGGAGTGCAGGAACACCTGCAAGCAGCGAACCCTGACTGTGTGAGAGGCGCATGGACAACGCGTGACATTTTGTATATAGCCAATTGCAATAATGTGTGTAACAAGCTGTAACCAATCATGAGTGTGTGCGCAGTGACTAAGCAAAAATTATGATAGATATTGGAGTCAGACAAGACAATAAACGGCTTCGGAGTATAACTCTCATAGAGTTGTGAAGTCCATCCTTCTCCCGCAACTGGTGACCCCGACGTGATACAATCTCCGGGATCTCATCGTTGAACACCGGTCGAGCGCAGAGGACGCCGCGGGAGAAGCCCGGTTGGAAGAATTGCAGTCAGCGGGACTGACACAAGGAAAAAGAAAAAGGAATACGTTGCAACGGAGGAGCACCCAGTGAGGTGAGTTGAGCAACTGGGGCGGCATGGGGCAGAACACATAACATGAAGAAGGGGCGATAGTCAGACTCCTGCTGCACATGCTCTCTAAGAGAGGACTGAAATATGATGAATATACACTTAGAAGGCTTCTAATTTGGTGCTGAAAGAAAGGGTACCCCCCCGATCTGTCTGTGGCGTTTAAGGCAGAGATGTGGGAGGAGATAGGAAAAATGTTATGGGAACATATTTGGAACAGAGATAAAACCACCGCAGAGTTAGTGACGGCGTGGAAGTTGATATTAACCACATTAAAAGCCTTGAAGGCAGAGAGAAAAGCTGCAGCTGGTATGGAGGAGGCTGTTAAACCGCCTTCAACCAATCCCTTTTTAACCGAGTCAGAGGGTCCAGGACCTTCAGCGACTCCGACTGCACCTCCAGAGGTGCCAGATGCACCGGGTGAACCGGCTGCATTAGATAAGTCAGAGAAACAGATCTACGATGATATATGTGAGGGCAAGACGGGACAAAGTTGCCCAGAACAATGTACTCAATGTTCCCCTGTGTGCTCGTGTGAAAGATTGATGGGGTGGGCTTCGCCACCCCCAAAACCACCCAGACTTAACTGATCGAAAGCTGTAGTTTTGAAGCCCTCAGCCGAGCCCCTGCCCCCTTTATGGCCCCCGTTGCCTGATAGCAGCAACGAAGGAGAAGAGCCTGTTGTAGAGGCTATAGGGAGGCAAGAGCCTAGAATGAAAGGCGACCCTAGAGAGCGGTGGAAAGACCTTTTTTTAGGAGCAATGAAAGGCGAGGAAATGGAGCTATCAATGGCATTTCCCGTTAGTGTACAGCCTCACGGGCCCAATCGCTGGGACATATTTCATTGGGACTTGATTAAGGAAGTGCGGAAGGCAGTACAAAATTATGGCTTGCCATCACCTTTCACGCAAGCTCTATTAGATAACATATTCACGGGAATGGTTCTTACACCATGGGATTGTCGGCAGATGATAGATATGTTGTTGACACCAACCCAAAGGTTATTGTGGGCAGACAGATGGTATAAACTCTGTATGCAAGAAGCCCTGAGAAACCTGGAGCGTCAAGACGGCGACCCGCTTCAGAACATTACTATGGAACAAATGACAGGCCAGGGACCGTTTGTGGATGTTAGATTGCAAGCTCAGCTGCCTTTAGAAGCCTTGCAATTAGTTGGGCGACTAGCGTTGAATGCGTTGCGAACAGTCCCTGAGGAGGGAAAGAGGCAACCATCTTACACTCAAATTAGACAAGGGAGAGATGAACCATATATGTCTTTTGTTGATCGTCTGAGAGACGCTTTGAATAAGGTGTATACCAATGAAGACGCAAAACTAGCAGTGCTGTTGAATTTGGCGGTAGAAAATGCCAATGTAGATTGTAAAAGAATTTTGTTAACTTTGCCAAAAGAAGCAACGTTAGTACAAATGGTAGAAGCCTACAACAGAGTAGGCTCTGTCACACATCAGGCAGAAACACTCGCAAGTGCCTTTGCAGCAGCAATTAAGCCATTTATAAATGGAAAAGGGGAGAAAAAATGTTTTAATTGTGGAAAAACAGGCCATTTTAGAGCTCAGTGCAAGGCCACAAGGAAAGGACCTAGGCAGACTGAGACAGGTCATAAATCCTTCCAACAAGGACCCTTTCAGCAAGGAATAGGCCCAGCAGGAGCACCATGTGGTCGACGTCAAAAATTTGGCCATCAAGCCTCAGAATGCTGTTCAAAGTATCATCGGGATGGTATGAAATTGGGAAATGGGCGACCGAGCGCGAAGGCACCCCGCACGGCGACACAAATGGGGAAGCACCACCAGGCTGCTTGGCAAGCCTCAGCGCCCGAACCAGAGGGAGCGCTGGAGTGGACGTGGAAACAACAGTAGAAGTTACCTTATGGAACACGTCGGTTTATGATGTCCCAACTAATGCGAATGGACCATTAGGATATGGATTGAGTGCTTTGTTATTAGGACGATCTTCAGCAACAAAGCAGGGACTTTTTGTTCTCCCTGGAGTCATTGACGCTGATTATACAGGAACCATCAAAGTAATGTTGTAGACTCCATCTCCTCCTGTTGCGGTTCCTGCAGGCACACATATTGCACAATTGGTGCCTTTTACTGCTTCTGTACCTCAGGCAGTGCAATCAGTGAGGGGGAATGGAGGGTTTGGCTCAACAGGAAGACCACAAATCTTTCTAGCATTAGATATCAGCAGAAGAAAACCGACTTTGAAAATGAAGTTTAGGCATCCTGACCCCACCGTGCGACCGTGACAATGGACCATCGATATGTTAGTGGACACAGGAGCTGATGTGACCATAATCAGTCAGCGAGAGTGGCTGCCAGGCTGGCTGGCTCAGTCTCCAGCTCACGGACTTGTAGGAGTTGGTGGGTTTTCTGCAACACAACAGAGTGTAACAACTCTAACCTGTGAAAATCCAGACGGGCTAGTGTGTTCAGTACGACCCTATGTAGCCGTCTTACCATTAAGTCTGCTTGGGCGGGATGTATTGAGTCAAATGAATGTATCACTCTCTAGCGATCCGCAGGGTTTTCAGTAGTGGCCATTGAAACGTGACCTGTGCTCAAACTGAAATGGAAAACCGATGATCCAGTGTGGGTAAATCAATGGCCGCTGACTGCAGAAAAGGTCGCCCACCTGGAAGATTTATTAAAAGAACAGCTAGAAAAAGGCCATATTGTGCCAACCACTAGTCCTTGGAACACACCTGTTTTTGTGATTCCAAAGAAAAGTGGAAAATGGAGACTATTAAATGACTTGCGAGAAGTCAATAAGGTTATAGTGGACATGGGAGCCTTGCAACCAGGGCTACCATCTCCCTGTATGATACCGAAGTATTGGAAGCTTTTGATTATAGATCTCAAAGATTGCTTTTTTACAATCCCTCTGCATGAAGATGATGCCAAACATTTTGCATTCTCAGTCCCAAGTACAAACAAGGCGCAACCCATGCAAAGATATCATTGGACAGTATTGCCACAAGGCATGAAAAATTCACCCACGATGTGTCAAATTTATGTCAATTGGGCTTTACAGCCAATCAGAAAAAGGTGGCCTCAATATCTCATCTATCATTATATGGATGACATACTGTTGGCCGGTGATCAATTAAATCTGGAAGAAATGATCGGGGAGCTCGTTGAGCTTTTAAGACAAAGTGGGCTGCAAGTGGCGCCGGAAAAGATACAAGCTGAAGCGCCTTGGAGGTACTTTGGGTGGATGATCACTGAAACGTCGGTGACCCCCCAAAAGGTTGAATTAAGAATTCAGATTAAAACATTAAATGATGTACAAAAATTGGTAGGAGATGTTAATTGGATTCGACCTATTTGTGGGATCACAAACCAAGATATGGAGCCCTTGGCTCAGCTGTTGCGAGGGGATAGCAGGTTAAACTCTCCTCGACAATTGACCAAGGAAGCCTGGGAAGCAGTAGCAAACATTTCTGAAAAGGTAACTCAAGCATTTAGTTCTAGGGTAGACCCCTCGATAGAGATCACTTTGGCAGTAATCAATCACGAGCGACATCCCTATGCACTTATAATACAGTGGATAACAAAGCTAGAATCAAAAGCGGACCCATTGAGAATTTTAGAGTGGGTCTTTTTACCTCAGCAGCAGAGAAAAACCATCACCATGAAAGTAGAGTGTTTTGCAAATTTGATTATGAAAGGGTGCAACAGAATTATTGATATATCAGCAAAGGACCCGAAAACGATTTTAATACCATTACAACAAGAATATTTGACTTGGGCTTTGCAGCACTCTGTCCCTTGCAAACTGCATTAGCAGGATTTGAAGGTGACATTCAGATTCATTATCCATCACACAAAATGTTTACCTTTTTTAAAACCATGAAGTAGAAGAAAAATCAAAGTGTAATCAATATCCAGTTCAAGGTGCTACAGTGTTTATGGATGGTGGTGGGAAAACAGGCAAGGCAGCAATAGTATGGCGAGAGCACGGAGAATGGAAAGAACGGGTACTTGTCGTGCCAGGATCAGTTCAAAAGGTAGAACTACAGGCAGTAATCGAAGCCTTTAAATTATGGTCTGAAGAACCTGTGAATATAATTACTGATTCTTTATATGTAGCTGGAGTACTCCAAAGATTGGAAGGTTCAATCCTCAGACAAGTACAGCAGGAACAGCTATATCAACAATTTAGAACGCTTTGGTTTTTATTGCAGAAAAGACGACATCCTACAGGCTTGGGAAAGAGTGGCTGGAGAGCTGCCCGGTGGAAAGGGACCTGGTTGACAGCCAGCTGAATATGAGCCAGCAGTGTTCCCAGGTGGCCAAGAAGGCCAATAGCATCCTGGCCTGTATCAGAAATAGTGTGGCCAGCAGGAGTAGGGAAGTGATCGTGCCCCTGTACTCGGCACTGGTGAAGCTGCACCTCGAATCCTGTGTTCACTTTTGGGCCCCTCTCTACAAGAAGGACATTGAGGTACTTGAGCGTGTCCAAAGAAGGCAACGAAGCTGGTGAGGGGTCTGGAGAACAAGTCTTATGAGGAGTGGCTGAGGGAACTGGGCTTGTTCAGTCTGGAGAAGAGGAGGCTGAGGTAAGCCCTTATTGCTCTGGCCATCCAGCTGGCTTTAGATATTGCTGCACGAGAAAAAGGGACAGTACTCTGTCTCTGTATTGACTCATGGATGGTGGCAACTGCTCTGTGATGGTAATTACAGCAGTGGAAGCAAAGCAACTGGCAGAGCAGAGTTAAACCCATCTGTGCTGCTGCATTTTTGCAAGATATTGCTGCTGTGGTAGAGAACCTAGCTTTAAATTATGCCACGTAGATGCCCCCGTACCCAAAGTTCGGGACACTGAAGAAAATCAAAGCTACCAGGAGGTGGATCAGTGTATTAGGTCTGGCTGAGATGGAGTTTATTTTCCCCATAGCAGCCCTCATAGTGCTGTGCTTTGTATTGGTAGCTAGAAAGGTGTTGATAACACACCAGTGTTTTGGCTACTACTGAGCAGTGCTCACACAGCAGCAAGGCTGTCTCTCCAGCATTTCTCTCCCAGTAATAGGCTGGGGGTGGGCAAGATCTTGGGAGGGGACACAGCCAGGACAGCTGACACAAACTGGCCAGAGGGATATTCCATATCATATGAAGTCAGCTCAGCAATAAAAGCTAAGAGAAATTACAAGGAGTGGGTGGCATTTGCTTTTTCGACATTTGTCTTCCGGAGAAACCGCTACGCATACTTAATCCCTGCTTCCTGGGAAGTGGCTGAATACCGCCTGCTGATGGGAAATAGAGAATAAATCTTTTGTTTTCTTTTGCTTCCATACATGGCCTTTGCTTTCTGCTTATTAAACTGCCTTTATCTTGACCCACGTGTTTGGATTTTTTTTTTCCATGCTAATTTCTCCCCTCCTGTTCTGCTGAGGAGACGAGCGATCAGCGCAACTTGGTGGCACCTGGCGTCCAGCCAAGGTCAAACCACCACAGTCCTTTTTGGCACCCAACGTGGGGCTCAAGACGTCAGTTTTGCATTAAGCTGCTATAGCTATAGTAGTTATTAAGTAGCAAGCTCCCGTGCGGGTCACCGAGTTTGCTGGCTGCACTGATTATCTCTTTATTTTGCTGAGCTTCGGAACATGTTGATAGAAGAAATGGCTATGTGCTTTGCCCTGGCATTGATGGCTTTACTGTGCTGGGGGACCTATTTTGTTGGGAGGATGAAGGAACTTGGGAATATGCTAGTACAAACAGTGACTATGTGCTTTGTCCTGGCACTGATGGCCATGCTGTGCTGGGGGAGCTATCTTGTGGAGGGGATGGGGGAATACATCTCCCTCTCCCTACCCAGAATTGATGTGAATGGTTTTACTATGCAGGCTCCTGAGGTCCTTGTTCAACCTTACGTGAACCGTTTAATGCTACTAAATAACACTGTTGGCATATTATGGGGTCTGTGGAATCTGGTCTCATTCTGGTGTAAGAGCAGACAACTTTTGGATGAGGCGATACTGAAATGTGCCCTGAGGCAGACAGTCCCTGGGTGGCAGGGTGTGTGGAAAGATTTGGGCAGGTTCCTAGGACGGTTATCACCTCCCATAGCCTGGGACTTTACCCCTGAGCAGGCAAGCAACCCTGGCAAACTGACGCACCAACTGATAGAAGGGTGCCTTGCCTACCCAAATGAAAATCAGCAGCTCCTAGCACTGTACTGGGGCCTGGCCTGTGCCTATCAAGTCACAGTTCAGAGGACTATGGCTGAGGCAGGGACCCAAACAACAACAACTACAGTAATTGCCCCAGTAGTGAAAGAGTAGACAGGGAGAACAACAGGTCCATACCATCACTTGGCAAGGGAGGAGGAAGAAGAGGAAAGGTTTGACCAAGAACCTGGTCCTCCAAAACAGAGACTGGAGGAAGGAGTGAGAGAATGCAGACAGGAAGTGGAAACTGCCTGGTCCCTGACCTCAACAGAACTTCGAGACATGTAGAAAGATCACAGCTGCCAGCCAGGTGAGCAGATTGCTGCCTGGCTGCTCCAATGCTGGGATAACAGGGCCGACAGTCAGCAACTGGAAGGTAAGGAAGCCCAACAGCTAGGATCCCTTGCTAGAACCCGGGGAACTGAGAGAAGAATTGGAAAGGAGGCAGCAATCTGCAGGCTCTGGAGATGGCTCCTCTCAAGTGTGAGGGCAAGATATCCATTCAAGGAAGATCTTGTGAACTCCCCAGGAAAATGGACTACCGCAGATGAAGGCATCCAGTACCTGAAAGAATTAGCGGTGCTGGAAGTCATCTACAGAGGTCTAGACAATGATGAGGTCTCCAAAGATCTGGAGGATGTCCTGTGCACACGGGATATGTGGAGGAAGGTGATTCAAAAAGCCCCATTGCATCATATTCTAACAGCTTGGCAGCAGTGTATTGTCTGGATATAGATAAAGCAACTGTGGAGAGAGTGTTTTCTTGGCTCCAAAACTTTGAAGAAAATCTCTGTACCTCCTCATCCCTACGGGCCAGCACCTTGGCTGTCAGGGGCACCCCCAGAGATCAGTCCTCTCCTGCCATGGTCAGAGGGAAAGGGAGCCCCAGGCGCATGCCATGTGGAGCACTGTTTTTTCCTACTTGACCAGGGGGGAACATGAGGAAGTGGGATGGTGAGCCCGCATTCCAGCCAGAAGCCCAAGTGTGTGAACTGAGCGGAAAGACAGCTGTTAAGAAGGGGCCACCTAAGAAGGCTGTCAGTTTAGTCACCATAGAGACACAAGAAGGAAACCAGTGATCTCCCAGACACAGAAGAACTGAAACCACCTCCCTTGATCCTGGTGAGAGGACTTCTGGTCTGGCACCGCAGAGGTCAGACAGTGAATACTCTGACGAGGAACAAGAAGAGAGGGTCCCTGCCTTCGGCCAGGAGGAGGAAAGGGATGACCGGGTATACTGGACTGTGTGGATGTGATGGCCTGGCACATCACACCCACAGAAGTACAAGGCTTTGGTAGACCCTGGTGCACAGTGTACGCTGGTGCTATCAGGGCATAGGGGCACAGAACCCACATGGATCTCTGGAGTGACAGGGGCATGCCAAGAATTGTCTGTATTGGAGGCTGAGGTGAATTTAACAGGGGACAAGTGGGAAAAGCACCCCACTGTGACTGGCCCAGAGGCCCCTTGTATCCTTGGCATAGACTACCTCAGGAAAGGTTACTTCAAGGACCGAAAGGGATACTGATGGGC
Organism: Phaethon aethereus; assembly: GCF_964289735.1. NCBI lineage: Eukaryota > Metazoa > Chordata > Aves > Phaethontiformes > Phaethontidae > Phaethon > Phaethon aethereus. Next base: position 14,204,489 of record NC_138581.1, read on the forward strand.
TTTTGGTGAAGCCACTGTGAACACAGAGAACAAACAGCTGTCAACCCTGCTTGGCCTCTTGGAAGATCCTTTCGTTGTGGGATTGCTGTTAGGTGAAGAACAGCAAGTACCAATAGCTACCAGGATAGTGCACCGGTGGCAATATCACACAAACTGTGTCTCCCTGGCTCCCATCCATGAGCTGATTCATCAACTGGAGAGCCAAGGAGTGATCAGCAAGACTCACTCACCTGTCAATAGCCCCATAGGGCCTGTGCAAAAGTCTGATGGAGGGTGGAGGTTAACAGTAGACTGTTGTGGCCTGAACGAAGTGATGCCCCCGCTGAGTGCTGCTGTACCAGACATGTTAGAGCTCCACTATGAACTGGAGTCAAAGGCACACAAGTGGTATGCTACAACTGACATTGCCAATGTGTTTTTCTCAATCCCTTGGGCAGCAGAGTGCAGGCTGCAGTTTGCTTTCACGTGGAGGGGTACCTGATAGACCTGGAATTGACTGCCCCAGGGGTGGAAGCACAGCCCCACCGTTTGTCATGGACTAATCCACACTGCACTGGAACAAGGTGATGCCCCTGAACATCTCGTGGCTTAGAGAGGTTTACTCTTTGCTGGGTGAGGAACTGGCTGGATGGCCGAGCCCAGAGAGTTGTGGTGAATGGCGTTAAATCCGGCTGGTGGCCGGTCACAAGCGGTGTTCCCCAGGGCTCGGTTCTGGGGCCGGTCTTGTTCAATATCTTTATAGATGATCTGGATGAGGGGATCGAGTGCTCCCTCAGTAAGTTTGCAGATGACACCAAGTTGGGTGGGAGTGTTGATCTGCTGGAGGGTAGGAGGGCTCTGCAGAGGGATCTGGACAGGCTGGATCGATGGGCAGAGGTCAACTGTACGAGGTTTAATAAGGCCAAGTGCCGGGTCCTGCACTTCGGCCACAATAACCCCATGCAACGCTACAGGCTTGGGGAGGAGTGGCTGGAGAGCTGCCCGGCGGAAAGGGACCTGGGGATGCTGGTTGACAGCCAGCTGAATATGAGCTGGCAGTGTGCCCAGGTGGCCAAGAAGGCCAATAGCGTCCTGTCCTGTATCAGAAATAGTGTGGCCAGCAGGAGTAGGGAAGTGATTGTACCCCTGTACTCGGCACTGGTGAGGCCGCACATCAAATACTGTATTCAGTGTTGGGCCCCTCACTACAAGAAGGACATTGAGGTGCTGGAGCGTGTCCAAAGAAGGGCAACGAAGCTGGTGAGGGGTCTGGAGGACAACTCTTATGAGGAGCGGCTGAGGGAACTGGGGTTGTTCAGTCTGGAGAAGAGGAGGCTGAGGGGAGACCTGGTTTAGGGGACATGGTGGTGCTGGATTAATGGTTGCACTTGATGATCTTGAAGGTCCTTTCCAACCTTAGTGATTCTGTGATTCTGTGTGATTCTGTGAACTGTACCAAGCATGCTTGCGTAGTTGAGGTAAAGAATGGCACTGATTATATCAGGAACACGGTTGTCTGACCAGGGTGAGGAATGAGAACAGAACTAACTAATTATCTCCTGACAACCCTGGAACAACCGGTACCAGTGCTACTGGAGACTTGAGAAATTACCTGTCTGGATTGTGGTCAGGATGGAAATTCACTGATGCCTCAAGTCAATCATCTCCCGACCCTATAAACAGCGGTCCCAAGTGAGGCCCTTTGAGTTTTCCTGGACCGCAGCGGGCTGTGACCAGTACCTCCCTCTGAGTGGGATGCCTCTCAGAGTTTTTGAGCCCTCCAGTTCACAATCCACTCAGAGGCCAGCACAAACATGGTCTGAAACCCCTGTTGAAGCTCAACTCTTCACCTGTTGAGAGATCAAAGCACTCAATGTATTTCACTAAATTCAAGGGGAACTTTTAATAGGTACCTTTGTACATATATATATATTTCTCTATATCTTTTCCTTGCATCTCTTTATATGCCTCTATATCTATGTCAGGGTGTGTGTGTGTGATTAAGAGAATCTTAGTAAGTTTTTAAATTGATTATGCTGCTAAGTTTTATTTAGGAAATAGTACGATTTAATACTGTGATTTTCCTCAGTAGCGTTAGTGAATTCAGTTGCTGCTATTTTGTATTAGATTGTTGCCATCCTAAAGTTACACCAAGCACAAAATCATAGACTATATCTCCACACCAGAATCCCTGATACTCTATTCCTTTAGTCATGAACCATTGACCAAGTCTGGGACTAGGAGTGGATTCAGCCGCACCTAGACTCCTCTCTGAGAAGGTGTTTAGAAGGCAAGGCGGTCCACTCTGAACCTTGTGACTCAATGGGAGCGTCTCCCTTACTTTCTCTTCTCAATCTACACATAAGTCACACTAACCCTATTCGATTTCCCTGACTCTGTAAACCGTTCCAACCTAATTGTAATTTGGTTTCTCTTCGTATACTTTTCCATGTTAAATAAGTAATAGAGTGGACCTTGCCACCGAATTCTGTTAAGTCGCGCCCTTTTACAAATTTATATTAAAACATTTGCTTTCTGATATCTTTGGCAGTGATTCTTTAAGCGGCCAAACCACTCATTCACGACAATCCGATCAGGCCCCATAGACTTATGCGCATCCAGCTGGAGCAGAAAGTCTCAAACAAGTTCAGAGTTGGCTGGTGTTTATCATCCCCCCAGTCATGGTCTTCTAGCACAGGGCTCCAGGGGTCCCAGGGCCCATCATTGGTGATAAAGACAGAGGCAAAGGAGGCATTAAACATCTCTACTTTTTCTACATCCCTATTTGTGAGGTGACTGACCTCATCAAGCAAGAGCCCAAAGTTATCTCTGATTCTCCTTTTGCTATTAACATTTTTTAAAAAGTCCTTTTTGTTGTCCTTGTCATGGCTTAACCCCAGCTGGCAGCAAAGCACCATGAAGCTGCTCTCTCGCTCCTCCTCCCTGCATCCCAGCTTACAGATGGGAATCAGTGAGTCTCGGTTGGTGCAATATTGCCGCAGGTGCACTGTTGTGGTAGTGATTGGCACCTGTTGTTCTTCGACCCTCAGCAACCCCACAACAGAAGGGTCCTCTGAGAGACCAGGCAAGGTGGACAGCTGTTTCATTTCCTCTGTCTCCAAGGCAGCTATACCAAAAGCCCACCGGTACCCTTTTGGGTCCTTGAAATACCCTCTCCTGAGGTAGTCTATGCCAAGGATGCATGGAGCCCCTGGGCCGGTCACAACAGAGTGTTTTTGCCACTCATTCCCAGTTAGGATCACTTTGGCCTCCAGTACAGTCAGCTGTTTGGATCCCCCAGTCACTCCAGAAATACAGATGGGTTCTGCCCCTATATGGCTTGATGGCATTAGGGTAAACTGTGTACCAATGTCCGCTAGAGCCTTATACTCCTGTGGGTCTGATGTGCCATGCCCAAGGTGTGTACCCCCTTTATCCTCTCCCTTGAGCAGAAGAATGCTTACTCCTAATAGCTGGTTCATACAAGTGGGGAGTAGGACATACTGGGACTAGAGAAGAGGAGGCTGAGGGGAGACCTTATTGCTCTCTACAACTACCTGAAAGGGGGTTGTGGCGACGAGGGTGTTGGTCTCTTCTCCCAACTAACCAGCGATAGGATGAGAGGAAATGGCCTCAAGTTGCGCCAGGGGAGGTTTAGATTGGATATTGGGAAAAAATTCTTCACCGAGAGGGTGGTCAAGCATTGGAACAGGCTGCCCAGGGAGGTGGTGGAGTCACCATCTCTGGAAGTGTTCAAAAAACGTGTGGATGTGGCGCTTCAGGACATGGTCTAGGGGACATGGTGGCGCTGGATTTATGGTTGGACTTGATGATCTTGAAGGTCCTTTCCAACCTTAGTGATTCTGTGATATCCTCTTTGAGTTGCTGGAACTCCCGGAACAGCTTTTCAAACAGGTTTTTGGACTTTTCAGATAGTTATGCCACAGCTGAGATGCAGGCCCGTAGGGAGAAGGAGAGATTTTCTTTGTATTGCCGGAGTCATCCAGCCAATTCATCCATCGTTGCTCTGTCTCTGTCTTTCCAGGCCATTACTGCCAATCACAGAATCCCAGAATCACAGAATGGTAGGAGTTGGAAGGGACCTCTGAAGATCATCTGGTCCAACTCCCCTGCCAAGGCAGGATCACCTAGGGCAGGTTGCACAGGAACACGTCCAGTCAGGTTTTGAAGGTCTCCAGAGAAGAAGACTCCACAACCTCTCTGGGCAGCCTGTTCCAGTGCTCCGTCACCCTCACAGTAAGGAAGTTTTTCCTCATGTTGAGGTGGAACTTCCTGTGCTGCAGTTTATGCCCATTGCCCCTCATCCTATCACTGGGCACTACTGAAAAGAGACTGGCTCCATCCTCCTGACAGCCACCCTTCAGATATTTATAGACATTTATAAGGTCATGAGTTGGCATATGACAATGGTGTGTTCCGTACAAACTTCCACCACATGGATCGTGTGCAGTTGACTTCATCTGGACCTGTGTTGTCCAGGTCATTATAAATCACCTCCAGCATGGCTAATTCCCTCAGGTACTGGATACCTCTCTCCATGGTGGTCCACTTGTCCGAGTGACATATAACATCTTCCTTGAAGGGATATCTTTCCTTCATGCCAGACAGGAGTCACCTCCAGAGACTGAGGGCTTAGATCCCTAGAAAGGGATCCCAGCTGCTTGACCTCCCCTACCCTCTAATTCCAGGCTACTGACCCTGTTATCCCAACATCAGAGCAGCCAGGTGACAATGTGCTCACCTGAAGTCTTTTCGCATATCTTGCAGCTCACTCAGGGACAGGGATCGGGTGTTTATCTCTGGTTCTGCCTCTTCCTCCTCCAGTTCTCATGATGGCCCTTCTTCATCATCCTTTACTAAACAAGCTGACTTTCATGTCCATTTCTTCTTGTGTATAGGGGCGACTGATACCAGGATGGGTTGGTTCTCTAGTTCATCTGCATTGCCCATCACTGGGGTTGGAGTGGCCACAGTACCTGTTGCTGGGGTTGGACTAGCCGCAGTGCCCATCACAAGGATTGGGGTAGCTGCAGTGCCTCTTGCCGGGGTTGGAGTAGCCGCAGAATGCCCGCATTCACACTGAGCACCAGTAGCAGATGGGGTGGTATTTTTAAACAGTTGTTTAACCCTGAGCAAGGCCTGAAACACATTCAGGAGACCTAGAAATAGGATTATGCTGGTTTGAACATACCAAGAATATTCAAAATTCTCAAGAGCTATTGTAATTAGCCTGGAGGGGAAGGAGAAGATGAAGGAAGGTGTTTCCTCCATGGACTGGCTCTCTGAGGAGAAAAGGCAAAAAGTGTAATTATTAATAGCTTCTGATAGATGGCTCCCAAAGTACAGAGATGAAACCGCTATTGCCGCTCCGCCCTGCGTGCCGCCCTGCACACTGCCTGCCGCCGCTGAGTACAAATAGCAATTGGTCTAACGATCAATGATTTTATCATACCATAAGCCAGTGTTACAGAGAACAGCAAAGCAATAACCTTAATCCAACGCCCAGAGGTGATAAACCCCATATAAACATTGACAAACAGTATATATAGCAAGTAATGTGTTACATAACACAACTCTGAGAACAAATAAAACAACATTGTGACCAGCAACAATTAAAATAATATAATGAATGCTTATAACAATTTTTTTTTTTAACACGCTCTGGTCAAATCTGTTGTTATCTCAACCCTTCGAGCCCCATGTTGGGCGCCAAAAAGGACTGTTGTGGTTTAACCCGAGCCAGCAGCTAAGCACCATGCAGCCGCTCACTCTATCCTCCCTCCCCCACCCAGAGGGATGGGGAGGAGAATCAAAAAAAAAAAAAAGGTAAAACTCATGGGTTGAGGTAAAGACAGTTTAATAGGATGGCAAGGGAAGAAATAATAATAATAATGATAAAAGAATATACAAAACAAGTGATGCACAGTACAACTGCTCACCACCCACTGACCAGTGCCCAGCCAGTTCCCGAGCTGCTGTGCCTCTGGTCATCTCCCCCCAGTTTATATATTGAGCATAATGTCACATGGTATGGAGTACCCCTTTGGCCAGTTTGGGTCAGCTGTCCTGGCTGTGCCCCCTCCCAGCTTCTTGCTGACAAGGCATGAGAAGCTGAAAAGTCCTTGACTAATGTAAGCACTACTTAGCAAGAACTAAAACATTATTGTGTTATCAACATTATTCTCATCCCAAATCCAAAACACAGCACTATACCAGCAACTAGGAAGAAAATTAACTCTATCCCAGCAGAAACCAGGACAGTCCTTCACAGTGCTGGCCAGCTTGAACTCTAATCAAGCTTTGGCTGTTGGGATCACCCTGCAAGGGCTCAACCTTGAGGAGAATGAGCTGTGGCATTGAGAAGCTGGTAAACAACAAAGGAGGAAGTAGAAGCACGGGATATTTTTGTGAGCAGCCAAGGGGAGGTACTGGAGCAGAAGAAGGAAGGAGAATGGTTAGAGAAGAGCGCGTGGACACCTGCAGGCAGCCAATCCTGACTGTATGAGAAGCGCATGGACTGTGTGCAGTAACCAATCAGGACGCATTTTGTGGCTCGTGAGAGAGCTGTAACTGTATAAAAAGCAAGTGCCTGTAGCAATAAACGTCTTTGGCTTGAATCCCCGCCAGAGTCCGTGCCTTAATACTCCACATTTGGCTGTACGAATTTTCTCCCTACAGTGGCAAACAGCATCTCTGTAGTCCTCCCATGTTGCCCGTCCTTGCCTTTAATGCCCATACACTTTAATGCCCATACACTTTCTTTTTCTGCCTAAGTTCTAGAAGATCCCTGCTCAGCCAAGCCAGCCTTCTGCCCCACTTTCTTGACTCCCAACACTTTGGAATTGCCTGTCCCTGCACTCTTAAGAGATGGCTCTTAAGAGTCATCCTGACCAGCATTCATTATGCAAAAACATTCAGTATTTTTATTAAAGACTGAATAAAATAATCCTTGCAGTTTCATTCTGGAACTTTTCCCTTTTTCTTATATTAAATACAGGTACATTTCTATGAGTTTTATATGAAATGAGTACTTGAACAAAAATGTTTTCTGTTGATGCCTTCATTCAACCCTTTTACTTACAGTAGCATGTTTTTTTAATTAAAAGCTGGAAAAAAATAGCATGCCTGCTTCAAAGTCTAAACGAATTTCTGCTGTATAGAAGAAAATCTACTTCCTAGAAATTGGTTTTGCCTTGCTGCCAATATCCAAACAGAAATTCTGGGGCCATGGAGAATTTGAATCAGTTGCTAGCCAGCATTTGTAGGGAGTATCCCCATCCTTACAGCACACTGGGTTCTGGCAAGTGCCTGGCACAGGAATTACACTAAAGTATAGAATGAGAGATGCCTCCTGAGTATAGGAAATTATCCATATGCAGCCAGAATCTGGCCGTATACCACCCAGTTTGTCTTGCTAACTATATTGAGGCAGAACTACATCAAGGAAGGATAAAAAAACCAAGCCTATCAGTAAGAGACTTAAACCTACCCAAAAGTGGGCTATGTTTCCACTGCAAAATGTTCAAGAATCCATCAATGGGAAAGACTGCACACTATGGCTACAGAAATGTGGGATGTAACTGTCATGTTATCACCCTGCCAAGCTGGGACGTGCACTCACAGGTCCAGAAAAACCAAGTCTGGAAAGGTGCTGAACAGTCATCTGGCCTTTTCTATGCCCAAAGGTAGAAATGCCTGTGCACAAACTTCTCCCTCGCATACTTTATTACTCCTAGGAGTGGCTGTGTTCAGTACTTGAATATTGGTGCTTCTTCATTGTTGTAGCTTTCTTCTCTATATTTGTATCAAAATATATACAGGGAGGATTGTTACATTCCAGAACTAAGACACTTCTGTGGAGCTTTATTGCTTTTTAAAAATATTTGATTTATCAAGTGATATAGATGAAAATTGAGGTATCTTCTGATTTAATTAGATTCTCAAAGGGAAGATTATTTCCCTCTCCTTAATTCAGAAACAGTGCTCTTTTATTTTTATGTAAACTACTTGAGTGCCATTGGTGTGTAGAAAGATTCTTTATGCTGACTGAATATTACATTTTTTTTCTTCCATGGGATTATTTACTTCAGTGATGCACACAGAAAAATAGAATAAAAAGTTGAATAAAAATGTGGAAACAATTGATTGCAACCAGTGGAGTACTAGAATATGTACAGTGGTGAATCCTGATCACTCACTCCCATCCTTCCAGGCTGATTTAGCAATAGGCAGTAAAGCCAGTAGCTCCAATTTATTTGCGATTTAAAAAAAAAAAAAAAAAAAAAAGCCCATTACTGGTGAAAACATAGGGAGTTGATTTGATTATTTCTGTGAAATCCTATTATAACTCAAAATGTCTTTTGAAGAATGATTTTGAAATAGAACCCACTTCATAATTGTCATCTTCTGCAGCAAGCTATTACTCTTGCATACTTACACAGCAGTGAGCTTTTAGAGACAAGATTCCTATCTTCAAGACCTGCCTGAGTAAGCATGATTCAAAGCTTTAACCAGAATTTAAAAATGCCTATCTTTATGTTCTTAGATGGACAGATCACCCTTTGACTGCTAATGTTTGGGATTAGACAGTCACTCACCTACTTTTTTATTGATTATAGTAGGTAAATGAAGAATAGTTTCTCCCTAGCCTCCAGCCCCTACCCTCCCCCTCTTCTCAGTACTTAGCATATCAGAGACAAAATTGGAGGCATCAGATTGTGCTGATTAATTATCACCCAGAACAAGGTGGGAGAAGGTGAGTTCAACATCTAGTTCAACATTCAACTCCAGCTTCGTAGCTGAAGCTCCTCATATCACAGTCTGAAAGTACCCAAGGGAAAAATCCAGGCACTGTCAAAGTGTATAGCAAAATTTCATTAACTGAGGTGTCAATATTTTACCCATAAACAAGGTAAAGAAACTAAAAGCAATATTTCTCTTGATGCCCCAAAAAAGAATTTGTTGTCTGTGAAGATTTTTACAGCAGTTTGAAGAGCCTTCACTAAAATTAAATTTTATCCAAATTTCCAAACTGCATGAGCACACTGACCTTGGTGTCTGCAGAGTTCGTTCTTTCACATATTCTCACTCCTCTTTCCCAGCTGCTCTTGTACAGCAGTTTTTTCCCCTTCTTAAATATGTTATCACAGAGGCATTACCACCGTTGCCGATTGGCTCAGCTTTGGCCAGTGGCAGGTCCATCTTGGAGACAGCTGGCACTGGCTCTATCGGACATGGGGACAGCTTCTGGCATCTTCTCACAGAAGCCACCCCTGCAGCCCCCCACCTATCATATCCTTGCCACATAAACCCAATACATTCCACCCCTTGCCTCTGTGAATTAAATATTTAATAATTATCATTAAAATACACATTCATCACACAAGTTATAATCTTCACAAACTGCACTTACATCAACAAAAAGAATTCCTCACACCAAAATCAAAATAACATCATCACAACACCGACAAACATGGACAATTTACACACAGTCTACCCCTCATTCCTTCACCACAATTACAACAGAAATTTCCCACAATTATTCCTTTCTCTGCTCTCTAGCAATGTTCAGTCCATGTTTGTCCTGTTACCTCTCCAATTACTATCCCTATCTTGAATTCCTCATGACCCACATCGGGCACCACAAAGGACTGTAGTGGGATGATCTTGGCTGGCTGCCAGTTGCCCACCAAGCTGCTCTATCACTCCTTCCTCCTCAGCTGGACAGGGAGGAGAAAATAAGATTAAAACTTTGTGTGAGCATCCATATTGTTTCTTTAATGTTCTTTAAATTATAAAAACAACCCCTGTGTAACATTGACCTAAATGCATTTGGACTGCAGCAGGGTACGTGAGTTGACTATAGTGCTGTTGGCTGCCTTTTGTATTAGGAAGGCAGAGTCCCAATGTGCAGATGTCTGCCACAGCGGGTAGGACTGGGAGCAATGACACTTTCATGAGACATTTAAAATCTGCAGTTTTATAGTGCCCAGGGGAACTGGCAGGCAGTATTCACCCCAAACCTAGAGGAAGGTTTTCAATACTCTCTCTCTCTCTCTCTCTCAACCTTCTATGAATCATACTAGGCATACACAGATTTTGCCTTTACCCTCTAATGTTTTAATCTATTCCTAGAGTTTTCTTCATGTGTTGTTGGATATTTTGCCATATCCTTTACAATTCTGTAATCATCTTTCCTAGGAATTCTTATTGTCCTTCTTTCATGGCACACATCAATGACACCCTTTCCTCTCCATTAAGACAGACTGTTCAAGGTCCTGTCCAAAGCACAGCAGGGATTCTGTGTCATGCTGGAGCACAAGAAGAGAACAAAGACTTTAGAAATAATTATAAACAGTTGCATACAATACATTCTATGCTCAGAGAACTGAGAACTAACAGAAGTTTAGGTAACAACAGTATTATGTTAACGATAATGGGATTTTTTTTTTTTTATCCCACTGGTGGTAAGTAATACTTTGAATTAGGAAAGCCTTGTGTTTACAGTATTCTAATAATCTCCTGTTTCAGTGATTTAATTTTGTCAGTGTTTATACACAATCTGACACTTAAAAGAAATTCTGATATACATGCTTTAAGTCATGTTCTCTGTGCAAACCTATAATCTAGCACATATTTTTCATCTAGTAATTTCAAGAAGCCCAAGCATACCAATGGAAAAGATGTATGTGCTAGAGATTGTATTTTGAGATTGAATAGACAAGTGCATAAAGGTCATTTAGAATGTTATTTTTCAGTACTGGCACTGTAATCACAACTGTGATTAGTGTGGTTAGTGACATATACTGAATTACAGCACTGAAGTACTACTTGTCCAGCAGAAAACATATTTTTGATGGGAAGTCAATGTTACTTAGTGAATTCATTTTGAAGAGAAGAAAATACTCCAAAGAATGAAAGAACCCAAAGACTCAGGAACATATCAAAGTGCTTTCTTTTAACAATTCAGGACCTGTTTCACACAAAAATATTAGCAACACTCATATGACAAAGACAGAATTTCAACAAGTCACAGCAGCATGAAGCCAATTAGAAATGTAAAGGCAAACATTATTCTAACATTATTGAGACATGAATGAGGTTGGAGAATAGAAAGGAGCATCCATTTTGTCCATGTTGTATATTTGCATGTAAGAGGAAGATTATGACTTTCCTCATGATTCTGATTTCACATATCAGTGAAGCACTACAAGTCAGCACTCCAAAATAGTAGGAAAGATCTCCTTGTTAGCAAACATCGTATGTCTAATTTGTGCATGTGACTTTTTCAGATATATACAGTAGCCTATAGGTATTGGTAGATGGATGGCATTTGTCCTCACTGACATCTCAATGCCATTTAAAGATCATACCAATATCCATTTATGTAATAACTGATAAGACATGTATTTACCCATCAGCCAGCATCACTAAATCAACAGTAGAGCCTTTACTGAAAGACAAACTAAAACGAATCCGATAGCTTTTGTAGATCAATTATGAAGATAATTGATTTTTTAAATTATTATTATATTTTATTTTAAAAAGGGGGAAGAGAATGGAACTTTCCTCCTTCTAGTCTCAGATATTTCAACACAGGTAAGATCTGGATAAATTAAGTAAAACTACAGAGATATCACTACTTTTTTTTTTTTTTTATGAAGACCCTAACAAACATCCAGTTCCCTCATAAGATTCTCCTGGAGAGTTTGCAAACTATATGACAGAAAGAGGGAGAGAAGAAAATGTTAATGATTGTTGCAGGACATATGGGATTGTGTCTCTTGAGCCCTGTGCCTTATCAGCTATGTCACTGGGCCTCTTGCTGAGCAAGAGCAGCATTACTTAACCAGATAACATGGGCATGCAGAAAAGGGGAAATATCACAGATGTTTTCAGGAAGAAAAAAAAATCTTGCTGTACTCTCAGGGATGGGGGGGAACTAATCTTTGCAAACCAATTCCTTTTCCTTTCTGTCAAAGACATTTGCTCTTCCAGCACTGGAATAAGCACTCTTGTTTGCTGTCAGCATCCAGGCTTGCTGCTTCTGGTGCCATCAGGGGCTCCCTAAGGACATTCCTCTTTGGTTGCAGGCCTCCAACTTGCCCCCGCTCTTTCTCCTAACTGATGCCTGCAGTCCACTATGATCCACCTGAGCAAGACTCACTTAACTCAGTGCCTGCAAACAGACTGTCTCCTGAGACTAAAGACAGCCTGAATCAAAACCAACCAGCTTTGATAAAGTACCATTTATTCAGAACAAAAGCATCACAGGGAAAACTGCTCAGAAAATAGTTACTAGCTCTTCCCAGGCTGTCACCCAAATTCTGCAAGGAGACTAAGGCTGAAGTATCTCAGACCATCTTTGCAGTCTCTCTGTTTTGGTCATTCCCATTTCACTTCTGAAATGAGTGACTCCTCTCCTTCAGCTAGGGTTGTCTGACCTGACTGAAGGGTACCAAGAGGAAGAAAACCAGTAAGATCAGACAATGCCTCCCTTCCCTGTGGGAGTGCAATTTAAGATGAATCACCTGCCTTGCTTCAGCACCAGGGATTTGCATTATATTACTACCTCGTGACATGAGCTCCTCCAGGAAACGTCTCTGGTCTGATCCACTTAGATATACATAACATTTGTAATACCAACACAATAATCTTTGAATGTTCCACGTGGCCTTAGTGTCTGCCACTGTTGCTATGAAAGTTTCATTCAAAAAATTGTTCTCAATAGATGAGAGGCCTGTCTAGTCTTTGCTTAGAAACAGTGACAGAGAGATTATAAGACCAAGCTGTTGTTCTAACCAAGGCTGCAGCTTTAAGGATCTCCTCGGTGACAGATGGTAGAGGAATATAGAACCATCACACGTGCTACATCCTCAGTCTGATCTGAAATTTAAATAACCTGAATCATTAAAGGATAATGCATATGCACTTATACAATGTAAAAAAACCCAGAACAATCTAAATCAACAAGTGCAATTTCAATGCTTAGTGTTAGCTTGTGACAGGTCATTAAAAAATATCAGCTTTGGCAGAGGGTAGAATTTCTCGGATGACGACTGCATCAGAGGGTTGTCACAAGCACAAGCAATCTCTGCTAAAGCACTGAAACTCTATAGCTGCAGCCAGAAATCATGTCCCCTAAATGATGTAAGAAGGATCCAAAAGAGTACGTACCTGCAATTTCTTGTTCTTGTCTACATTCAGATAACACAGTATCCATACATTGTAACAGCTGAATACGATAACTGCTATGTAAAATCTTTCTAGTGCCACACCAACACACTGTTTAATTCCCACTTTTCTTTCCTCTTCTTTTCCTCCTACACAGCATTAGTAAATTATTTTAATTTAGTAAGGCCTCAAGAGTGTTGTTATTTACATACACTTTACTGTACCATGAGAGTCAGTAGCATTTGCAATAGATTGCATTTGGATAACTGACAAAATTTAGACATTAAGATACACGGTTTGAGTCAGTGTGCAATAATTTGATGCCAAACACTAACTGTGTTAACGGTGAAGAACAGTAATTTCAGTGCAGGGGAATCATCACACAGTAACTTGAGCTCCAGATGTTGATCTTATTTCACTTTTACAAAGTGCAGCAACTTCTTTGTGGTGAAACTGGCCTGGATGGTGTTATTCTCTGCAAGGGAAGTGGCCATGCAAAGAGAAAGGGACAGAGTTTTATTGCATTGCAGAAATGTCCAATGCAGGGAGTTAGGCAGCCAAGTAAAACTACACCAGGTTCAAGTGGAGATGGCCAGGTCCTTTACAAGGCCAAGAACACAGGTGAAAGGAGAAGGAAAGCAGTCCCATGCTCTTGTCATATTACTGTGATAAATGTATCTGAAGCAGACCTAACAATCAGGGCAGAGACATTTTCTCAAAACTGCTTAATAAAATTCTGAGCATTAAAATAATAACCAACAATCAATTTTTTAAAAAGTTTCATCCTTCTCAACAGAAAATGTTTATTAGATATGCCAACAACAGGGAAAGAAAGAGGTGGGGATTTTTCAGTTGTTTACATTTTCTAAATTTTAAATCAGCTACTTTCATGGATTGTGATGCTCTTCCATGGATATTGTACCTGATTTTTCTACAGCTGCCTCTAAGTGATGTTTCCACCTACACTAAGCTCCCTGATGTTTTTTTTCTTTGTTTTTAATTATTAGTAGCTCTGATTCAAGAGCCTAATCCAACTGAGTGTTTAGTTCTTTACCACTTTTAGTCTGAGGCACTGTGTATCATGTTATTACAGCACCAGAGGAAAGTGGCTATTACAGAAAAGTCATTTATGTTGTAGGATGACAGCTGGAGAAAGGAACAAAGGAGGAAAGACTTTGGAAAATATACTAGGAGTTCAGTAGAAACGCGTAGGGAATGAGGGGAATAGCTGCATATCAGCACTGAAGCTCTTAAAATAATGATCATTTCAATTTTGTCTGGATTCTGAATCAGCTGAAAAATAATCACACATCACTGCTGATAGAAAACAGAATTAGATTGGAAAAATCTATGGAAAAAAAAATTACTTAGCATTTACTATTGTTGATATGGAGCAGCATTAGATAACATGCAACACAGCAGCCATGGCTGTAATGCAACAGCTCCTCTTAGCGGGAGAGGAGGCAGGACAAGTTTGCAGGCCCTGGCGTGCTCTAGCAGACTGCGAGGATGCATTTCGCACCAGAGGTCTGCCGGGACCCCTGAAGAAGCAACCTGCAAACGCAGCGGAAAAGTTTCATTCTGCTTACATAATTAAATCTCTTTTTCCATTTAATAAAGAACAAAGCCCAAGCCCAAGGTATACTTTTATATAAGTTACTGGATTTAGCTCCACTTCTATTCACTTCTGGTGAGCTCACTTTAGGAGGTCACTGGAAGCTGTGTGGAGTCCAGATGACAAAACTTTTCTAATCCTGCCCTGTATTAGCAGCCAGGAAAAGCAAGTCAGGGGACTGGTATTTGTGACAGATGGTGGAGAGATAAAATCACAAGCTGCAGGTGCCAGGTGAGCCAGGTAAGTCTTGGGTCCCCCAAGCAGCCAGCCAGCCGAGCCAACTCCTCCTGCACTTGTACACATGGACTGGAGGAGAAATCACAGTGTGCCGGAGGAGTCTGTCAGTGAATGAGCCTGTATCTCACAACTGTATCAAGCAAGATGAGACTGTAAATTAAATTGTAAGCATCCCCTGCATATAAGTGCAGTGGTGAGCACTTAATCCTGAAACAGGAAAAAAAGGAGCGTATCTTTATTCCTGAATGCTCTTCCTACTTTGGAAAATACTGGATATTACTATTCTTTCACTATTACACAGCATCTCTAGTAATTGCAAGCACAAATAATGTATTTCAATTGTACTTCCAAAATGTGTGTGTCTTTTTGGGGTTTGTTGATAGGGTTTTTTGTTGTTTTTAGTGTAAGTCAGCTATAGTAAGGCCTCTGAGCACCTAGCTTTCAGCCTGCTGTGTTTATATGCATGTGAGGGAAATAAAAAAAAAAGAGTTCCCAACTTTTAAAAGGCCTTTAAAGTGATGCATG
Source organism: Phaethon aethereus (assembly GCF_964289735.1). Taxonomy (NCBI): domain Eukaryota; kingdom Metazoa; phylum Chordata; class Aves; order Phaethontiformes; family Phaethontidae; genus Phaethon; species Phaethon aethereus. Next base: position 14,220,039 of record NC_138581.1, read on the forward strand.
GCAAACATATGGCTATTTTGCATCCAGACACACCTGTTTTTCTTCTTCTGAGTGTTTAATCAGCATTATCCTGCTAAGCTTCTAAATGGGGGAGGGGAAGGAATATATACTTATGCTCTTTTGTAATTCCCCTTCCCTTTTTAGCATCTATATTTCAGAACTGGCAGAAATCTCATTACATAAAATTATTAACAACCTTGCTCCAAATGTTTGAAGACTATTTTTTATGGCAGTATATATAAATAAGACCATGATAGCAATGAATTTTTACCTTTATTAATATTCTACATAAAAGAAAGGAGAAATCTTTTAAAACTTCTTTACAGAAAAATGTTGAATACTGTTGACAGTTTCATCAATATGAAATTCTTTCTCTCTTTCACACAGTTTCTGCCAGGAGGAAGAACTGTCACCAACAGTAATTTCATGAATCTTTATGATTTCCAGAAGTCCTGACTTTGTCAAAGAAAAATATTTTTATACTTCTGAATCACAGATAATAAGGGGAGGCAAGGAAGATGTGCTGCAAATCCAGATGTTGCTGTTCAAAGCCTTGGGTTTTAAAGTGGACAGATGCATTTAGTATCTTGAATACTATAAAGTGGCATGTAGATGCGACTATGTGCAAATACAAAGACAGATAAAAGGGTGATTTCTTTGGATTTCTGTCAGGTGGGGAGGTCTTTTGTTTTCCAAAGCATTTTCTGCTAGCTGAGACCAGGCCATGTTTCTTCATGCAGGTTAAACTATTTGAAAATGCAAGGTAGCACAAGCAATGGACGCTGCCTGCAGCCTAAAGGCAAAATGTAAGAAAGACAGCTCATCTGCTTTAAATGAATCTGTGCCAAATAAACTTGATGGAAATAACTTCAGTTATTCTCAGTCATGCAGATCCAGACTAACTCCTCAACAGAGGAGCGGACATATACTACTTTTCTAGAACTAAAATACAATGAAACTTTATGTATGCTTTATTATTTTATACATGGATTTTACATTTGAATGCTATTATGTGAGCATACTACTGAATTCAAAGTCTCTTTTGACATATAGACCACCATTCAAATTCAATGTCTCCCTCTAGACAGACATTAAACAGTGGAAGTAGAACACGGACAGATAAGAGACAAAAAACTTAAAACCTATGAAGAAGAAAACCCTCCTATTAATTTCTCCATTCTCACATAGGCCTTCAGAATCCAAGATTATCACTAGGTTATTGAAGTGCAACCACTGGAATGATAGCAAGAAACCAGAAGCAACCCTTATGCTCTGAAGGGATATTAAAGAACAAATAGGAAGCACTGGACAACAGTGTAGACTGCATGTTGGGTTGATAGTTGGACTTGATGTCTTAACCTTGTTTGATGTTTGCATTCAGTAACAGGACTGTTCAGGTTGAATCTACATATATTCTATATCCATGCTGAAATAGGTACTGGCTGGCATCATGAACATGGTGGACTTGTACTCATTAGGTTGATAATGGATTAGAGCATTAATACTCACCAAACAAAATTGTAGGAAAAGTCAGCTTTTTGTAGGAAACTTTCTTAAGCTTCAATGGGAGTGATAGCAATCTTTTGACCAATTTTATTCACTCTTACTGCAGTCCGGCAAACTCCAGAAAGTGTCTACCAGGGAACTGCAAGAGCTAGCAGTGGAAGAGGAGAAAGTTTCAATGGTAAATACAGACCTAGATCCCCACCATTCCAAGTTATGTGATGTTTGAAGTCTGAACAGTTTCACCCATCTTATATATATAGGGGCCAACAACACTGTAGGGATGTTTGACTGAAAGGACTTCTGGTTCACTTAGTTCCCTCTTCTGTTTTCAGGCAACTATATAATATTTTTCCATTCACAAAGAGTTCAAGTTCAGCCTGTCAAGCCACTGAAAGACATTCCAGACCTTAGCAACTATAAATATTTGCATTTCCAAGTTTATTCATGAGCAGTTAAGGTCTATTTGTCATTTCAGCATTTCATTTCAAATTCCATTCCCTTCCCATTGTTTATCCTCCTGCTAAGTTTGCTGATAACAGTCCTAGCCTCTTTCAGTTTGCTTCTTCATTTGGCTAAGTGAAGATAAACTCTTCCTCCTCCTAATTATCCTGGCAGCTCTTCTCTGCACATACAACATTTTTAATTCATCTTCCTTATACCTTGGTGATCAGAACTGCATGTTGGATCATATGTGATATTTCACCAATGCCTTGTAGAAAGAAACACACAAATATCTTCTGATCTCTCCTGGAAACCTCTTGGCTGATTTTTTTTTTTTCCTGGAATCACAGGTGTCTTCTACATATCTGTATTATCCTGATGACCATAACAGGATCAGCTGGTCAGCAGGAGTAGGGAAGTGATTGTACCCCTGTACTCGGCACTGGTGAGGCTGCACCTCGAATCCTGTGTTCACTTTTGGGCCCCTCACTACAAGAAGGACATTGAGGTGCTGGGACGTGTCCAAAGAAGGGCAACGAAGCTGGTGAGGGGTCTGGAGGACAAGTCTTATGGGGAGCGGCTGAGGGAACTGGGGTTGTTCGGTCTGGGGAAGAGGAGGCTGAGGGGAGACCTCATCGCTCTCTACAACTACCTGAAAGGGGGTTATGGTGAGGTGGGTGTTGGTCTCTTCTCCCAAGTAACTAGCAATAGGACGAGAGGAAATGGACTCAAGTTGCACCAGGGGAGGTTTAGATTAGATATTAGGAAAAAATTATTTACGGAGAGAGTAGTCAAGCATTGGAACAGGCTGCCCAGGGAGGTGGCGGAGTCACCATCACTGGAAGTATTCAAAAAACGTGTGGATGTGGCACATGGGGACATGGTTTAGGTGGCATGGTGGTGTTGGGTTAACGGTTGGACTTGATGATCTTGAAGGTCTTTTCCAACCTTAATGATTCTGTGTGATTCTGTAACCTTGATGTTCCTTCCTCTACCATTTTCAATGCATGATCTCCACTCTTAACAGCAAAAGTTTTGATTAGTACTTAAATGCACAATATCTCTTAATTTCTTCTCAAGAGCACATGGTATTCAAATCCTTCCGTGAACTGACAATGCATGCCAACAAGGTATCATCTGCAAATTTTAGTAGCATATGCCAACTTGTACAACAATGAAGATACTAAATTCAGTCAATCCTGGAAGAAATCATTGAGGAACTTTACCAGTCCACTTTTGTCCTAGCAAAATGGTCCTTCTTTTGTTGCAACCTAATGTTATCAGTTTACCTACTTAGTGTGCTTGTACTAATCATCATTTCATACAGCTGAATTAATTTTTTAGATTTAAAATTTTTAATCTCTATATACAAAATCTGAGAGTATTAAGTGGTCTATATGTCAAAAGAATCACTGAATAAACTTCATATTCCAGAGTCATAAGCTCATCATTATTTCATTCCACTGGATTTTTTGTCTTTAATACAAATATTTTTCAAAGCCATGCATTTTCTTAAGATTTTGCCAAACTATCAGAATTCTAGTGCTCAAAGGCTTTGTTCCGTACAGCTGTAATCAATGCAAAGTTCAACAATATTTGAAAACATAGGACTTTGAGATGATGGAGTATTTTTTTGGAAGTTCCCAAACAGTTGCCAACAAGCTTTAGAGACAGTAAAGCAAAAATCATTAAAATTATTATCAGATAGCAATACTGCCAATTTATTATGAATGCAGAGATTTGACAATGGCTTACTTCAGCCATGTGACACTTATTAACATATAGTGATAAAAATCAGGTAATTTTTGACATACAAAGAACTAATGACAGGTCAAACAGGGACAAAATTAGAAAGGCAAAAGCCCAGCTAGAGCTCAGTCTGGCCACAGTCGTAAAGGATAACAAAAAATGCTTCTACAAAAATATTAACAACAAAAAGAGAGGCAAGGAGAATCTCCATCCCCTACTGGATATGGCAGGGAACATTGTCTCCAAGGACGAGGACAAGGCTGAGGTACTTAATGCCGCCTTTGCCTCAGTCTTTAATAGCCAGTCCAGATATCCGCAGGGTATTCAGCCCCCTGCACTGGAAGATGGGGATGGAGAGCACAATAACCCACCCATAATCCAGGAGGAAGCAGTTAAGGACCTGTTAAGCCACCTGGACACCCACAAGTCTATGGGGCCTGATGGGATCCACCCGAGAGTACTGAGAGAGCTGGATGAGGAGCTTGCCAAGCCCCTCTCCATCATTTATCAGCAGTCCTGGTTAACAGGGGAGGTCCCAGAAGACTGGAGGCTTGCCAATGTGACGCCCGTCTACAAGAAAGGCCGGAAGGAGGATACTGGGAAGTACAGGCCTGTCAACCTGACCTCCATACTGGGGAAGATTATGGAGCGGTTGGTCTTGAGAGTGCTCACAGGGCATGTGCAGGACAACCAAGCAATCAGGCCCAGCCAGCATGGGTTCATGAAAGGCAGGTCCTGCTTGAACAACCTGATCTCCTTCTATGACCAGGTGACACGCCTAGTGGATGAGGGAAAGGCTGTGGATGTTGTCTACCTGGAGTTTAGTAAAGCCTTTGACAGCGTCTCCCACAGCATTCTCCTGGAGAAACTGGTGGCTCGTGGCTTGGACGGGTTTACTCTTCGCTGGGTGAGGAACTGGCTGGATGGCCGAGCCCAGAGAGTTGTGGTGAATGGCGTTAAATCTGGCTGGCGGCCGGTCACAAGCGGTGTTCCCCAGGGCTCGGTTCTGGGGCCGGTCTTATTCAATATCTTTATAGATGATCTGGATGAGGCAATCGAGTGCTCCCTCAGTAAGTTTGCAGATGACACCAAGTTGGGTGGGAGTGTTGATCTGCTGGAGGGTAGGAGGGCTCTGCAGAGGGATCTGGACAGGCTGGATCGATGGGCCGAGGTCAACTGTATGAGGTTTAATAAGGCCAAGTGCAGGGTCCTGCACTTTGGTTACAACAACCCCATGCAACGCTACAGGCTTGGGGAGGAGTGGCTGGAGAGCTGCCTGGTGGAAAAGGACCTGGGGGTGCTGGTTGACAGCCGGCTGAATAGGAGACGGCAGTGTGCCCAGGTGGCCAAGAAGGCCAATAGCGTCCTGTCCTGTATCAGAAATAGTGTGGCTAGCAGAATCAGGGAAGTGATTGTGCCCCCGTACTCGGCCCTGGTGAGGCCGCACCTTGAATCCTGTGTTCAGTTTTGGGCCCCTCACTACAAGAAGGATGCTGCGCTGCTGGAGCATGTCCAGAGAAGGGCAACAAAGCTGGTGAGGGGTCTGGAGGACAAGTCTTATGAGGAGCGGCTGAGGGAACTGGGGTTGTTCAGTCTGGAGAAGAGGAGGCTGAGGGGAGGCCTTATCGCTCTCTACAACTACCTGAAAGGGGGTTGTGGCGACAAGGGCGCTGGTCTCTTCTCCCAAGTAACCAGCGATAGGACGAGAGGAAATGGCCTCAAGTTGCGCCAGGGGAGGTTTAGATTGGATATTAGGAAAAATTTCTTCACTGAGAGGATGGTCAGGCATTGGAACAGGCTGCCCAGGGAGGTGGTGGAGTCGCCATCTCTGGAAGTGTTCAAAAAACGTGTGGATGTGGCGCTTCAAGACATGGTTTAGGGGACATGGTGGCGCTGGATTAATGGTTGGACTTGATGATCTTGAAGGTCCCTTCCAACCTAGTGATTCTGTGATTTTAAAATGTCACCAGTTGAGTGCAAATGATGGCTAGTATTTTTATGACATCCTATCCATGAAGAGTGGAAAACTGTATGTCTCCTGGATCTGCTGATGTTTTGTTACCCCAGAGAATCTCTAATTAGATTTTCTTTAAAACAATCTTCCCTTCTATTTTCATGAATTAAAAGCACAGTTAATTTACTTCATGAAAAATTCCCTTCTGCAGCTGTAGTTCTACCTAATAAATACATTTTATAGAAGCAACATCCCCTTTGAAAAGTAAATTCTTCTAACTTGCCCATCACCAAGGACTATGCCTGTCTTTTAAGTTAAACATACATTTAGCTTTTTCACAATGCAGGCATCTCTCAAAATAAATGGAACTTCATATTTTTCCTTAAACATTGATAGCTACCTGTGCAAGGTATTCCCAATACTGTTCCTTTGCTGAAGATCATCTAACAATTTTTTTTTCTTCTCTCCCCCCCCCCCAAAATTATGACATAAACCCCCTGCTTTTAAAAGTATGATGGCACTGCAATATTTTAATCTGGTCATAAACTGAAACATATCAAACACTGCAATTTGATTCAGGAGTGTTCAAATCCATAATGCAATTCTACCAGAAAGGGTTAGATGCTACGTATGACCTACACGTTTGTTAAAATACAAATCCTAATCTAGATTTTAATGTGACATCACTTTGAGAAATTAAATTTCTGGTTCTTAAAACCCGAACAATAAACCTGTGTATTTATATGATTTAAAATGCATTTCATTTATTCTATTAAGCAGCTGCATTCTGTGAAACTCAAAGCAGTTCTCCTGACTCTGTCAATCACATACTTTATACTCATAACCACAGTTATTTCAGCTGCAAACAAAAATGATTTCCAAAGGTTTTTCATAGAATCATAGAATAATAGAATAGTTTTGGTTAGAAGGGATCTTTAAAGGTAATCTAGTCCAACCCCCCTGCAGTTAGCATGAAATCTTCTAAATTCAGCTCAGATGCTGCTTGTGCTTATGTCTGAAGGCTTCTGATGCTGGCTGATGAGGGTGCATGTATTTTCTCCTTTCCAGTTAACCAGTACAAATTATTCATTGCTTTTGCCTTGGAACAATAGGTAGCCTGACAGCAAGGTAAACTTGCCAAGTTCTGCACTATAAGCCTAGTAGGCTTTCAACCCAATGAGCTGCTTAAAATGCCAGTTTCACAGTGTTCACAGTGTTTTTATGTCTACTTAGATGACACTCATTACTTTCGCTGAGGTGCATTTATTTTTTTTTAGCAGAAAAGAAAGGCTTTCAGTCGGTAACAAGTGATGTGTACAGGACAGCTTATGAGTAACTTCCATACAAAAGCTGAGTTGGCAAGAACTCTTCATAGAAAAAAGATCATAGAATCATAGAATAGTTGGGGTTGGAAGGGGCCTTTAAAGGTCATCTAGTCCAATCCCCCTGCAATGAGCGGGGACATCTTCAACTAGATCAGGTTGCTCAGAGCCCCATCCAACCTGACCTGGAATGTTTCCGGGGATGAGGCATCTACTACCTCTCTGGACAACCTGTGCCAGTGTTTCACCACCCTCGTGAACAATTTCTTCCTTATATCTAGTCAAAATCTGCCCTCTTTTAGTTTAAAACCATTACCCCTTGCCCTATTGCTACAGGCCCTGCTAAAAAGTCTGTCCCCATCTTTCTTATAGGCCCCCTTTAAGTAGTGGAAGGCTTCAATAAGGTCTCCCTGGAGCCTTCTCTTCTCCAGGCTGAACAATCCCAACTCTCTCAGCCTGTCCTCATAGGGGAGGTGTTCCATCCCTCTGATCATTTTTGTGGCCCTCCTCTGGACCCTCTCCAACAGGTCCATGTCTTTTCTGTGCTGAGGGCTCCGGAGCTGGACAAAGTACTGCAGGTGGGGTCTCACCAGAGTGGAGTAGAGGGGCAGAATCCCCTCCCTCAACCTGCTGGCCACACTTCATTTGATGCCCAGGATACGGTTTGCCTTCTGGGCTGCAAGAGCACATTGCTGACTGAGTTGTTATGGTCTAGCTGTCAAACTGCAAATGTCACTGACAGTTGACTTTGAAAAGCAATTTCCCACTATGAAATTATGAGGTAGCGAGTTTTAAAACAAAAGGAGATTTTGGAAGAATTTTCAAGTAGTGCATAATTAAATTGTAGAATTCATTGCCATGACATGTCACTGATGATTAAGGTGCAGAAACATTCTAGATTAGAGAAATATCTGAATTTACTTCAGTAATTAATGAGTATATAAATATAACAGGACAGATGCAACCTCCAGGAAGTTTTAAAATACTGATTGCTGGAGCCTGAGAGAATCACAAGAGGAAAAATAATTTACAACTTGTCCAGTTTCTTACGGTTTTCCCTAACCATCTGCTACTAACCACTTTAAGAGCAAGGATGCTATGCTAAGTAGACCACTGTTCTGTTCTGGTATTTCACTATCAGTTAAAAAAAATGTTAAGTTTCCCTATGCACATATGCATAATAATACCAATTAGTCATACTAGGAAAAGGTACCTATTCACAAAACTGTGTTCATTCCTACATCCAGTGAAACTGTAGTCATCAGAAATATTTCACAGAATCACAGAATCATTAAGGTTGGAAAGGACCTTCAAGATCATCAAGTCCAACCATAAATCCAGCACCACCATGTCCCCTAGACCATGTTCTGAAGCACCACATCCACACGTTTTTTGAACACTTCCAGAGATGGTGACACCACCACCTCCCTGGGCAGCCTGTTCCAATGCTTGACTACTCTCTTGGTGAAGAAAGTTTTTCTAATATCCAATCTAAACCTCCCCTGGCGCAACTTGAGGCCATTTCCTCTTGTCCTATCACTAGTTACTTGGGAGAAGAGACCAACACCCTCAGCGCCACAACCCCCTTTCAGGTAGTTGTAGAGAGCAATAAGGTCTCCCCTCAGCCTCCTCTTCTCCAGATGAAACAACCCCAGTTGCCTCAGCCGCTCCCCATAAGACTTGTCCTCCAGACCTCTCATCAGATTCGTTGCCCTTCTTTGGACATACTCCAGCACCTCAGCATCCTTCTTGTAGTGAGGGGCCCAAAACTGAACACAGGATTCAAGGTGCGGCCTCACCAGTGCTGAGTACAGGGGCACAATCACTTCCCTGATCCTGCTAGCCACACTATTTCTGATACAGGACAGGACGCTATTGGCCTTCTTGGCCACCTGGGCACACTGCCAGCTCATATTCAGCTGGCTGTCAACCAGCACCCCCAGGTCCCTTTCCGCCGGGCAGCTCTCCAGCCACTCCTCCCCAAGCCTGTAGCGTTGCATGGGGTTGTTGTGACCCAAGTGCAGGACCCGGCACTTGGCCTTATTAAACCTCGTACAGTTGACCTCGGCCCATCGATCCAGCCTGTCCAGATCCCTCTGCAGAGCCCTCCTACCCTCCAGCAGATCAACACTCCCACCCAACTTGGTGTCATCTGCAAACTTACTGAGGGAGCACTCGATCCCCTCATCCAGATCATCAATAAAGATATTGAACAGGACCGGCCCCAGAACCGAGCCCTGGGGAACACTGCTTGTGACCGGCCGCCAGCCGGATTTAACGCCATTCACCACAACTCTCTGGGCTTGGCCATCCAGCCAGTTCTTTACCCAGCAAAGAGTAAACCTGTCTAAGCCACGAGATGCCAGTTTCTCCAGGAGAATGCTGTGGGATGCACTGTCAAAGGCTTTACTAAAGTCCAGGTAGACAACGTCCACAGTCTTTCCCTCATCCACTAGGCGGGTCACCTGGTCATAGAAGGAGATCAGGTTGGTCAAGCAGGACCTGCCTTTCATGAACCCATGCTGGCTGGGCCTGATCCCTTGGTTGTCCTGCACATGCCCTGTGAGCACTCTCAAGACGAACCGCTCCATGATCTTCCCCAGTATGGAGGTCAGGCTGATAGGCCTGTAGTTCCCAGGATCCTCCTTCCGGCCTTTCTTGTAGATGAGTGTCACATTGGCAAGCCTCCAGTCTTCTGGGACCTCCCCTGTTAACCAGGACTGCTGATAAATGATGGAGAGGGGCTTGGCAAGCTCTTCTGCCAGCTCTCTCAGTACTCTCAGCTGGATCCCATCAGGCTTCATAGACTTGTGGGTGTCCAGGTGCCTTAACATGTCCTTAACTGCTTCCTCCTGGATTATGGGTGGGTTATTGTGCTCTCCATCCCCATCTTCCAGCTCAGGGGGCTGAATACCCTGCGGATACCTGGTCTGGCTATTAAAGACTGAGGCAAAGGCGGCATTAAGTACCTCAGCCTTGTCCTCATCCTTGGAGACAATGTTCCCTGCCATATCCAGTAGGGGATGGAGATTCTCCTTGCCTCTCTTTTTGTTGTTAATATTTTTGTAGAAGCATTTCTTATTATCCTTTACGACTGTGGCCAGACTGAGCTCTAGCTGGGCTTTTGCCTTTCCAATTTTGTCTCTGCATGACCTAACGAGATCCTTGTACTCCTCGTGAGTTGCCTTCCCCTTCTTCCAGAGGTGATAAACTCTCCTCTTTTCCCTGAGTCCCAGCAAAATCTCCCTGTTCAGCCAGGCCGGTCGCCTTCCTCGCCAGCTCTTCTTACGGCACATGGGGACCGCCTGCTCCTGCGCCTTTACGATTTCCTTCTTGAAGACTGTCCAGCCTTCCTGGACCCCTTTGTCCTTCAGGACTGCCTCCCAAGAGACTCTCTCAACCAGTGACCTGAAGAGGCAGAAGTCTGCCCTCCGGAAGTCCATGGTAGCAGTTTTGCTGACCCCTCTCCTTACTTCACTCACAACTGAGAATTCTATCATGTCATGGTCGCTAAGCCAAAGACAGTCTCCGACCACCACATCTCTCACCAGTCCTTCTCTGTTTGTAAACAGCAGGTCAAGCAAGGCACCTTCCCTGATGGGCTCACTTACCAGCTGTGTCAGGAAGTTATCTTCCACATACTCCAGGAACCTCCTAGACTGTTTCCTCTCTGCCGTGTTATACTTCCAGCAGCTTTGATCACTTGTGTGTTGCATTGAGCATACCAGCAACTTAATACTGGCTACCCACAGTCCATTTTACAAGAGCTTTGGCAGTTGTCTCTGAGGGCAAAGAGCAGGTTTCAATTTTTGTAGGAGGATGCTGAACTCTGCTATGCTCAGAACATTATAAGGTGCTGATCACAGGGTGCAAGATCCAAAGCCTCTCATATGCATCAGTGGTGGTGGTGGAAGAAAGGCCACCATGCTACAGGAGAATAGCTCTGTACAACACAGCAGGAAGAGAAGGGACTACAGTCTCTCATGTTTGCAGATGCTTGCTAAGCAGGGACCACTTCTAGCAGACCACCCTTCAACATGACCAGGGTGCCCATGGTACAGCTTTCCACTTCCTGCATAACCTCTCCATAAACAAACCTCATTATTTGCAGCTTTGAATTTGTTGAAGACCTTTTGTTAAAACCTGGGTGGGATGGGTACCCAGGCTGTTGCACCATGACCTCCCCCACTCCCTTGCCACATACTCCCAACATATCTGTGAAACATGGCCCCCAAGGACAGCATCTCTCTTACCTGAAATCTGTGCTTGATGAAGCCCAGGGGTCAAAGTTACTAAATTCCCCCTACAAGCTTGTGTCTCGTGTTTCTTCTTTGTTAGTGCTGCTGAAGATAGAAATTAAGATCTCTCACTTAAGGTACCTCACACTTCACACTTGTCACAGCTGGCCAGGGCTGCTGAGGATGTTATGTGAACTTCAGCATTGCCCCACTGTGTCAGTGCTAGCTTCACGTGTTAAATCACAAACATTGCTACTAATTACCTTTTGGCAACTTATGTGCCAGACACCTTATCATGAACTGTCAAGTCTCTCATCTTCACACAAAGAGAATGAGAAGGAGGAAAGGATCACGAATCATGGGCTAGGAGACTTCCAACTATTGATTAAAAAATTAAGTTTAAACTTATATCTTTTTTACCTGTAGCTAGAGTCCTGCAAATTGCACTTCTGTCATAGGTGCAGATGGAGTCATGGCTCAGACCAGGACGGATAGGTTTAGAGCATCACACAAATGTCTAAGCTTTGGCAGAGAGCTTATGGGGAAGCACTGAGCAGAATTCCCATTGACATCATTTGAAACAGGGCTAGCTTTAGGCATGGGCAGAGTTGGTGACTGCCTGTAAGAGCACACTAATATTGGCTGTAGTGAGAGAAGGGGTTAAGGGAATCTTAGCAGTTAATTAGTAGATAAGGTTTGAAATCTTGTTAGCTATTGCGTAAAGTAGTTAAAGCAGGAGATCTGTAGTTCCTCACAAGGACAGTTCCTGATAAACTGAAAGGAGCAAGAAGATTTGTGGCTCCTCACAAAGACGGTTCCTGATAAGAATTAGGAACTTGCCTCAAGAAACTAGCTAAAACCGACCCTGCGGTTTGAGTAAGAGCCAAGGAACAACCGAGTCTGCGCAGGGACAAAAGGTTACCAACGGTGATGAAGAGGAACCACCAACCTTCATCCCCACGACCCCCGACGACCACCACTGGGAGGCAATGCGCAAGCGCAGATGGGAGGGGTTCATGGAAATAACGTCTTGGAACTCATTTTAATACGAAGCGGGGACAGATCATGCATATGTATAGGCATATTGCGAAACTTTATGTATATGCAACACTTTGCTGTATATATTCGAAGTAAGTGCCGCGTTGGGGTGTGCACAGTTTTTGGTGGGACTACCCCCTGTGCTGCCCAGCGCTGAATAAACATACCTACTTTACAATCTTACAGATTGTGGAGTCTGTTTTCCGCACGTCAGTTTTGGCGAGCCAGGCAGGAGACTCTCTGCTTAACCTCAGGATCGGCTGTGGAGCGGACGCCCCTGGGCGCGCCTCGAGCACTTTCCTCGGAGGGGACTCCACTGCCAGCCGCTCACCGTGGGAGCAGACAACAACCTCCTGAAGCTGCAGAAGAAAACGGTATGTTTTATGAGGGGAGCCTGTAAGTCGTACGCGTGGCCGGGGCAGCTGGTAAATGGCGCAGAGACGTCTGGCGTGCAGCACAGTCCCCGTATGGGAGGAGGGTACCCCGTAGGAGGAGGGTACCCTGTATGGGAATAAGGGGATTTGCTGACCGAAGGGGCAGCCGCTAGCGATCTTGAGGGTAGATCGAGCAAATCCGAGGTCACCGCTGCATCCCAGTGTCAGGAGCCAGGATGGACCTGCTAATGACTGGTGTATAAGAAGCAGGAGAAGGGTAAGCGGACCTCCTCGCAATTGTGGTAGGGTTACTATTTTTATATATATTTGCAGCTGCTGGATGGGTGTTACCTGCAGTGATGAATGTATAAATTAAGTACCCAGGAATTTTATGTTAAAAGTCTTTGTCTTTATGTGTGTAATGTATAGAAAGACTGTGAATACCTTTATATGTTAATGAAGGAGCGGGGCAAAGGGAATTACTCCTTCGGTGGTTTGGGCTCGAACCTTGGAAATATTTAAATAAAGTAGGACATTGGATAAAAAGGGGAAATGAACAATTTTATCTAAGAGGAGCATATGTGACCCCTGCAGGGCAGAAAGTGGCCTTAGATTGAGAACAACCTTCAGACGTTTTATAGCCCCAGTGTTGGTGGACAAATAGGAGTAATTCCCTGTTTTGTGTGTGGAAAGGAAAATCTAATCCCGGAAATTTGGGAAGTGTGGGAAAAGAACTGGAAAGAAGCCATAAAGAAGTGTAAGAAACAGCTTGCGTGGAAACTTATTGAAAAGTAATAGGAGAGGTTTGCAAAATGGGTAACACTCAAAAGGGAGTTTTGAAGAAAAGCCCCCTAGGCTGTGTGCTTGCTCATTGGAAAGACATAGTTGGGACCGGAGGGATGGAAAATAAAAAGACCCTTATTAAGTATTGTAACCAATGGTGGCCGTTGTATAAATTGGAGAGTGAAGCTAAGTGGCCACTTAATGGATCTATAGAGTACAACACTCTTTTACAATTGATGTTGTTTTTAAGGAGAGAAGGGAAGTGGGATGAAGTTTCATATGCAGATATGTTTTTTACCCTCTGAAACCACCCGGAGTGGCAAAGGGACTGTGGAATGATATCACCGCAGGACCCTATGGTTCTCACACTTGAGTGAGAAAATAATAAGGAACTCAAAAGTAAGCTGAAGCGGTGTTGCTCAGCATGCAGTATCGGACAAAGGTGTACTAAAGTAAACAAAGTTCACCAGGCGCCAGAACCAGATCTAGCGGACCTGTTCAAACCTCCCCCCCGACCACAGGAACGGGATGTGAGCTCAGACGGAGCTTCCACTCCCCCAGATAGCCCCATATACTCCAACACCAGAAAGAAATCGGCTCCAACAATCTTACAAGCACCCCTTTGGGAGGCGGTAGGACCTGAAGGCGGGATGATGTTAATTAAAGTACCCTTTTCTACCGTTGATTTGGGGGAATGGAAAAAGGTTGTAAAGGATTACAGGAACGACCCGGTGAATGTAACTAAACATTTTCAGTTTATTGTGAAACAACACAATCCTGACTGGAAAGATATACAGTTATTATTAGAATATATGACTGAGACAAAAAAACAACTGATTTTAAAAACGGCAGGGAATTTAGCTGAAGATCATTATAAGATTATAGGAGGGGACGTCAAAGACTATTTTCCTCTCCAAGATCCAAAATGGGATCCTAACAGATCCTCACATATGGAAAGATTGCAGGGATATCAGGAGTGGATTTCGAGAGGAATGGAAAGAGCTATCCCCAAAACAATAAATTGGTCAGCTTTGTATGCAGTCAAACAGGGCCCCTCCGAGTCCCCATCTGAATTCCTAGATCGGTTGAGAGATGTAATGCGCCATAATACACCACTAGATCCTGGGTCAGAGGTAGTGATACAACAATTAGTTTCCCTGTTCTTGGGTCAGTCTGCAGGGGACATCAGGCACAAGCTCCAGAAGCTATGCACTATAGAGAGTAGAAATCTGGAAATATTACTAGATGAAGCATGGAGAGTATTTAGTAATAGAGAGGAAGGATATAGACAAGGACAAAGAAGAATAATAGCGGTAGTCAGGGAAGAGGAAGGAAGAAGGCCTAGACAAGAACCGCTTCGATTAGGCAAGGATCAATGTGTGCTGTGTAAGAAATTTGGCCATTGGAAAAGGGAATGTCCAACAAACAGGGAAAAGAGATGAGGCTACCAGACGGGAAAAGTGGTAGCCTATGTAAAAGAGGATTGACGGGGACCTGGGGAATCTACCCTAGCGGATCCACTGGTTATAATGAGGCTAGGAAAGGAACAACAAGAAGTAGAATTTTTAATTGATACAGGGGCAACATATTCGGTTTTGAATCAAGCTTTAATGCCTCTGGGGAACGACTACATCATGGTAAAAGGGGTAACTGGCCAAAGTGAAAAGGCATATTTTTGTAAACCTTTGAAATACAAATTGGGAAAACAATGGGGCATCCACAAATTCCTGTATATGCCCAATTCCCCAAAGGCCCTTTTGGGAAGAGATTTGTTGGAATAATTAGGTGCAAAAATTATATTTTAAAAAGGAGAAATTATTTTAGAAGTAAAAGATCAGCAATATATTCAGATCCTAAGTTTAATTTTAACCAGTCTTTCCACAGAAAGAAAGATTAGAGAAAAAATCTTAAATCAGGTATATCCTGGGGTATGGGCCACTGATGTACCTGGAAGAGCGAAGAATGCACTACCTGTTGAAGTTAGACTCAAAGAAGGCCGACAACCGGTAAGGGTTAGGCAGTACCCCCTAAAGAAAGAAGATAGGGAAGGAATTCGGCCAGTGATTGAAAGGTTTTTACAACTAGGATTATTGAAAGAGTGTGAATCTGATTTTAACACACCTATATTACCTGTTCGTAAGCCTGACGGGTCGTACCGTGTGGTTCAGGACCTACGAGCTGTAAATGAGATAACTGAGGACCTTTATCCCGTAGTAGCGAATCCATATACCCTGTTGACTGTATTGACATCTAAACTAACTTGGTTTACCGTCTTAGATTTGAAGGATGCCTTCTTTTGCCTCCCTCTCCATGAAGCCAGCCAAAAATTATTTGCATTCGAATGGGAAAACCCCAAAACCAGTCGCAAGATTCAGCTCACTTGGACGGTGTTGCCACAAGGATTCAAGAATAGTCCTACCATCTTTGGTAATCAGCTCGCAAAAGACTTGGAATCTTGGGAAGCCCCATCTGAAAAAGGGAAACTGTTACAATATGTGGATGATATCCTGATCGCCACCGAAACAGAGGACGATTGTATGATCTGGACCGTGAGTCTACTAAATTTTTTGGGGCTTCAAGGGTACCAGGTGTCTAAGAAGAAGGCTCAAGTAATGCAGCAGAAAGTGATTTATTTGGGCTACGAAATTAGTGCTGGACAGAGAACTTTAGGACAGGCCCGCAAAGAAGCAATATGCCAAACTCCGAGACCTCAGACAGTAAAAGAGTTACGAACTTTCCTGGGAATGACTGGGTGGTACCAGCTTTGGATATATAACTATGAACTGCTTGTTAAACCATTGTATGCATTAACCACCACTGAGCAAAACCACCTTGAATGGAACAAGGAGACCACACGAGCCTTTGAGCTACTAAAGAAAGCTTTGATGTCAGCTCCAGCCCTAGGGCTCCCAGACATGAGTAAACCGTTTTTCCTTTTTTCCCATGAGAAACAGGGAATTGCTCTGGGAATATTAGCACAAGATCTGGGCCCCTATCGACGAGCGGTTGCCTACTTTTCCAAACAGTTAGACGCAACTGCGAAAGGTTGGCCTGGATGCCTGCGAACAATTGCAGCTGTAATATTGAATATACAAGAAGCCCGAAGATTTACTCTGGGACAGAAAATGATCGTTTTAGTGTCTCGCACAGTATCTGCAGTGCTGGAGGCGAAGGGTGGGCACTGACTTTCTCCACAAAGATTCCTGAAATATCAGGCTATACTGGTAGAACAGGATGATGTGGAGATCGTAGTTACTAACATTGTCAACCCAGCTTCTTTCCTCAGTGGAAACATGGGAGAACCAGTGCATCATGACTGCTTGGAGACTATTGAAGCAACGTATGCAAGCCGGCTGGATCTGAAAGACAGCCCTATAGAAAGCGGAGAAAACTGGTTCACAGATGGAAGCAGCTATGTCCTAAGTGGTAAAAGACATGCGGGATATGCCATTACCACTAGTCAAGAAATAATAGAGTCAAAACCTTTGCCCATAAATACCTCTGCACAGAAGGCAGAAATAATTGCTCTGACCCGCACCTTGGAATTGGCCAAAGGCAAAGTTGTGAATATTTATACAGACTCACGATATGCTTTTGGAGTTGTGCATGTGCATGGAGCAATTTGGAAAGAAAGAGGGTTATTGAGCTCTCAAGGGAAAAATATTAAGCATGCAGAGGAAATTTTGAGACTGTTGGAAGCAGTCCAACTTCCTGAGAAAGTGGCGATTATGCATATTAAGGCACACCAGAAAGTGAGCTCGGAATTGGAAAGAGGAAATGAACTGGCGGACAGAGAGGCAAAACAGGTAGCTAAAATAGAGATAAAAACAGAAGGGGCTTTAGTCCCTGACGGGCGAATCTCCTTAGAAGGTAAGCCAAAATATACCAGGGAAGATCAAAAACTTATCACAGATCTGGAAGGATCATATAACGCAGAGGGGTGGGCTTATACTCCACAAGGAAAACTAGTTATTCCCTCCTGCCTAATATGGCATTTGGTAAGGGAAGAACATAAGAAAAGGCATTGGGGGATGGAGGCTCTATATAAACATTTAATTAGAGAAATTGTGGCCAGAAATTTATATACTACGGTGAGACAGGTTACTCAGCAATGTGATCTTTGCCTCCAGATTAATCCCAAGAATATTCCCAGGCTAGAAATGGGCCAAATTGGGAAAGGCAATGGACCCGGGCAACAACGGCAGATTGATTTTACAGAACTTCCAAGAAAAGGGGGGTATCGATATTTATTGGTATTAACTGATACCTTTTCAGGTTGGCCAGAAGCATTTCCAACTAGAACTGCTAAGGCTCGAGAAGTAGTTAAAGTATTAATACAAGAGATAATACCACGTTTTGGGGTCCCAATGATAATGTCCTCTGATAGGGGACCACATTTTGTTTCAAAAATAGTACAACAAGTTAGCCACCATTTGGGCATAGATTGGCAACTTCATACCCCATACCGTCCCCAGTCAAGTGGCCAAGTAGAGAAAATGAACCACCTAATTAAGCAACAGATTGTGAAACTGGGACAGGAAGCAAACCTAACCTGGCCTCAATCTCTTCCTTTAGCCCTCTTGCATATATGAACTAGGCCAAGGGTGAAGGAGGGACTGAGCCCATTTGAAATCTTATATGGACAACCCTATGGAATACAGAGAGGAATATCCATACAAGTTGGAAATGAAATCATGACCTCTTACACGATTGCCCTAGGAAAACAACTCAATAATATTAGAAAACACGTAATTGGGACTAGGGGGAGAGGTTTGGATGGACCTGTACATAATATACAACCTGGAGATTATGTATATATAAAGTCTCTTGCAGAAAAGACTCTAGAGCCACAATGGGAAGGACCCTTTCAAGTACTCCTCACCTCTTATACGGCAGTTAGAATCAAAGAACAAAACGCTTGGATTCATCATACCAGAGTCAAGAAAGCTCCTCAGCTACCATGGAAGTCAACATTAGCTGGACCTTTGAAACTACGCCTCCAACGAAAAGACGAACCTTGATTGTTTGTATAATGGGACTATGGGCAAAAGTTGTGTGTACATGGGACCAAAATATGTATGTACAAATGACTAAATCAATAGTAGATAATATGAACTTGTCTAGCTGTTGGGTGTGCATAGCTCTTCCCAGAGGTCAGATGGAGATACCCACTTTTGGAGTTATGTCTTCTAATTGGTCTATAATTAATGAAGTCACTGGGGTGGACATGTGGAAGTCAGGAAACACATCCAAACTAGAGTGTCAAACTAATGTGACAACTAGAGAAAGGGGACCTAAATTTGAACTTCAGGTCTTAGAGGGAGGAATATTTTTTGAGGGATGTAAGAACAAGAGCTCTGAAGCATGTATAAGCGCCCCTCAATTTGGAAACTTTAATTTGAGCACCATAAACTGTACTATCATTGATTTACAGAACAAGACATCAATCGAAACCTTAAGTGACCTGGTTGATGACGACCTACGGGTGACTCTTAATATAACTGCCCAAAGAGGGAGTAACGCGGCAAGCCCAATACCTATATGTCCAACCCCTCAAGGGACTTGGTGGTTATGTGGAGATGGACGTGCACGAAAGATATTACCTAGAGCTTGGCAAGGGACCTGTACTCTCGGGTATCTCACAACACAATATAGAATCGTTAATCAAACCGAGGTACCTTCAGGAGTCCTGAGGAGCCCCTGGGTACGAGTAAAACGGAATAACCCATTGATAGATAGACCTACTAGTTTTCACAGTTTCGCTCGATGGTTCCTCCCTTGGTTAGGAGTAAGCGAACTTGAAAAAGCTATCCTAAACATATCAGCAACAATGGAATATTCTTTAAATGCAACAGGAGATGCCCTGTTGTCTCAGCAAAAAGAAATAGAGAGTTTGCGACGGTTTGCGGCACAGAATAGGATGGCCTTAGATATTTTATTTGCTAATCAGGGAGGAACATGTGCAGTGATTAATAGTAGTTGTTGTTCTTATATTGATCAGAGTAAAAGAATTGCCGCAGACATCAACCAAATTTGGAAACAGTCAAAAATATTACACCTAGTAACACTAGATGACGCTTCACTGGGTTTCTCTGATCTTTGGAATAAGTTGACTTCTTGGCTCCCAAACTTGACTTGGTTAAGACAATTATTTGTTCTGATAATTGCGATTATCTTTTTGGTTATAACTCGTTGTATTACAGTTCGATGTGGTCTCTGGTGTTTTCAGAACACAGGAGACTCTTACAGTGAATGGAAGAAAAACCAATTACGATGCAAATTGGAATCTAACAAGTACTTTGGAAAAATGTTAGATAAAGAAACACTGTATTAGAAAAAATATCAGAAATAAATCTAGTAAAAGAATTTACTAACTTTTTAGAAAAGGGGGGACTGAGAGAAGGGGTTAAGGGAATCTTAGCAGTTAATTAGTAGATAAGGTTTGAAATCTTGTTAGCTATTGTGTAAAGTAGTTAAAGCAGGAGATCTGTAGTTCCTCACAAGGACAGTTCCTGATAAACTGAAAGGAGCAAGAAGATTTGTGGCTCCTCACAAGGACGGTTCCTGATAAGAATTAGGAACTTGCCTCAAGAAACTAGCTAAAACCGACCCTGCGGTTTGAGTAAGAGCCAAGGAACAACCGAGTCTGCGCAGGGACAAAAGGTTACCAACGGTGATGAAGAGGAACCACCAACCTTCATCCCCACGACCCCCGACGACCACCACTGGGAGGCAATGCGCAAGCGCAGATGGGAGGGGTTCATGGAAATAACGTCTTGGAACTCATTTCAATACGAAGCGGGGACAGATCATGCATATGTATAGGCATATTGCGAAACTTTATGTATATGCAACACTTTGCTGTATATATTCGAAGTAAGTGCCGCGTTGGGGTGCGCATGGTTTTTGGTGGGACTACCCCCCATGCTGCCCAGTGCTGAATAAACGTTACAATAAACTTTTACATAAAGTAAAAGTTTTTACAATAAACATTACATAAACTTTACAATCTTACAGATTGTGGAGTCTGTTTTCCGCACATCAGTAGGAACATCCCTGTACTCAGCAGCTAACCTTTGCTGCCTGTGTATCCAACACTGCTTTGTGTTTGCCTCCACCTTATGCACTCATCCTTTTTATCAAACTTTGGAAAGCTTAGCTCTGTCTCACCTCTGTCTGCTATCTGTGGAACCATGAAACTTGTCATTCAGAGGGGAGGGATAGCTTGTAATCCAGACTGCAAACTGGAAAGCAGTTGTGCTTAATTCTAGTAGGGAAATAAGGTTCTGCTTGTAGTGTTGGGGAAGTCAAATTGCTCACAAAGAGAATTTCCCTTCATGTTAGGTACAGCAAATTAAATTCTGAAGAGCCATGAGCCAGCTGGCCCTTGTGTGAGTACACCAGGGAAGAACGAATTCAATTTAGCTAAGTTGTCTTTGCGGAGCTTATAAGTAGTGTTTTGTTATGAGCACATTTGATGAAGAGCTTTTATCTTCCTTGGAGTCACACACTTTTTTGTGGAAATACTCTTTGTCACTGAAATGAACTATTAACGTAGATGAATAAAACAGGGCTAAGGGAAAACTTTATAATGCATTCTTTAAGTGTATGCAAGTCTACAGTCCTGTTCCAAAGAACTAAGTGTTAGTCTAAAATGCAATAAAAGGAGTATGATGGATAATACAGATTATTTTTTTCCTTTTGTACTACTTGCAAACAGCAATAGATAATTTCAGCTGGAGTGCTCCATCCAGTTTTGGGCACCATCAAAGCCAAAGAGAATGTAAAAAAGATCAGCAGCAACTAAGAGGCTTCAAATACAGGATATGAAAAGAGGGATGCAGGTTCCCCGAGTTTAGAAAAGACTGAGGTGGAACATAACAATGGAGTTCAAACATGAAGAAAAGCGAAATAAAGAAGAGTTCAGTTTTCCCCCATGCCAACTAAAGGTCAAGCAAGGAGCAACCACTTTAATTTCAAATATGAGAGATCTGGATAACACATTAAGAAAAATATTCATCCAGAATTATAGTTAAGTACTGGGACTGGTCAACTAGTAATATCTTTACTGACTGCTTTCAAGGCTTTATAAGACAACCAACCACTGGAGACAGTCTAGGTACACTTAATCTTATCTGGATCCAAAACATGCTTCAGTCTGGAGTGAACAGAGATGATCTCAAGAACATATATCCCAGATCTTTATATTTCAAGGCCAGACAGGACTATTACAGTCATCTCTTCTGCATTTGCCTGCATAAGGAAGGCTGGGAAATTCCAGAAGATAAACATTAAACAATCAAATCTAGTACAGTCAGGAGGCAAAAAAAGGCACAAAAATAATTCTTATATTTTAGCAAGAAAAAAAGAATTTTAGAGTCAGTGATCTGTAACTGAGTTCCCAGGAAAAGATCATGCAACAAAGTATTTATGTTATTTTCTAGGTCCTTACAAAATGGCAGTAACAGCTAAGCAACTCATGCCAGCTCACTTTAATATTATTTTTTATAGTGAGGAAATAGATCTTGTGACTTTAGCCAGGACTGGTTCTTCTAAGTAAATTATGGGAGCACAGTATAAATGAAATTAATGGAAGCTTTCTGTAAACCTAGCTAAAAAGTGTCCTTAGAGATGAGCTACAAATAATTTGTTGTGAAAGTTTATGTTCTGTTGTGGGCTTTCTTGGACCTTGATAAATATTTTCATCAAAAACACTGATGATGACTCGGACAATATCTTTATTAAACTGTCAGATTATAACAAGCAGGGAAAGATTTCAAATGGTTTGGAGACTAGAATTTTAAGGATTTTAAAAGATCCTGACAAACTGTAGAAATAGGCAGGAAAAGAAAAAGGATGCAATTTGGTTAGGTCAAATGCCAGATATGGCATTTCAGCAGAAGTAACCATCACCAAAAGAAGACTGAAAGCAAATGAAGAGACAGCAGTTCTGGGGAAAAAAAGGTTAGAATAGATCAAAGCTAAATGTGAATTAATCTTGTCATCCTTTTGCAAAAGAAAGTATACTGACGTGTATAAACAGGAGTGTTATATGCAGGATGGATAAAGTAACCCTTCCAACAGTGATAAGGCATGAGTTTAGTGTCCAGCTCTAGGCCACATATTTCAAGAAAGATATAGAGAAAATTCTGATGTTGTCAAGAAAACAAGACATATGAGAAAATACTAGAAGAACTGTTTTCAGTGTAGAGATAAGATGTTTGAAAGAAGACATTGCAAAAATGCAGACGTGTTGGTCTCCAAGTTTACTAAGGACAGGTTTCAAAGATGACCGAGTCAGGTATTACACAAACTTTCTAATATAAACATGGAATATAATGCCGAGAAAAGGTGTGGAATTTCCATCACTGGAAGGTTGTGGGAACATCTTCTAAAAGCCTTGATGAACTGGGATAGGAATGCTTAAGAACACCAGAGCATTCTGGGCTTTTCCGAATCTATTCATATACATCTGAATATATGTTGGTTTACAGGACATTTTACATTTTACTCATACATATTTGCCTGTGGAGTATTAAGGCACGGACTCTGGCGGGGATTCAAGCCAAAGACCTTTATTGCTACAGGCACTTGCTTTTTATACAGTTACAACTCTCTCACGCGCTACAAAATGCATCCTGATTGGTTACTACACACAGTCCATGCGCTTCTCACACAGCCAGGATTGGCTCCCTACAGGTGTCCACACGCTCTTCTCTAACCATTCTCCTTCCTTCTTCTGCTCCAGTACCTCCCCTTTGGCTGCTCACGAGAATGTCATGCGCTTCTCCACTTCCTCCTTGGTTGTTTACCATCTTTAAAGCCACAGTTCCTTCTCCTCAAGGTCAAGCCTTTGCAGGGTAATCCCAACATTTGCCCACATTTCTTATAGTCTTGACAACTTTCTGATAAATAGAGAGATCAATTTCAGTATAGTTCTGCTAGGTATGATTATTAAAAATCATTACTAAAAAGGTCAGTGGGATACCTTTAGAAAATTATATGCTTCTGCTCCAGATGAACTGAAAAAATGTTGATAAAACATTTATTTAAAAAAAGCTAACGAAGAGGTTTGTTACCTACCAGATGATGAGGGCATTTTTTTTAATTACAGGGTTTAATTGAAAACATAATGGTAAATTGAATATAGCATAATATAATTACTATCAAGGCCACAAAGAACAAACCAAACGGATCTCATTAGTCAAGTCAAATCACCAACATTTTGGGTTATATTAAAACTAGCTTTTCAGAAACACACTTTCTGGAGACGTGTTTGATATAAGTCAGAGCTCCTCTGAATTGCAACTGTCTATACTGGCTCTCAAGAAACAGTGTCAACTACTATGAGTTTCTGAACACATGTAGTTTCTGACAACTTACCTTTGCCATCACTGCTCCATTCTTTGTTGGGATGCAAAGGCCATAGCTAGGAACCTAGTTATGTTGGTTTTCCAGGTATAACAGTCCCATAAAGAGCCAGAGAACACAGCTAAGAGTTGATACTGTCGTGGTTTAGCCCCAGCCGGCAACTAAGCATCATGCAGCCGCTCACTCACTCCCCCCTCCCCCAGTGGAACGGGGGAGAGAACTGAGGAAAAAACTCATGGGTTGAGATAAAAACAGTTTAATAGGACAGCAAGAGAGAAGGAAACAACAATGATAACAACATTAATAATACCGACAAAGGAATGTACAAGAACAAGTGATGCCCAATACAGCAATTGCTCACCACCCGGCGATCCATAGCCCGTCCCCAAGCAGCGATTCCCACCCCCTGGCTAACTCCAGTTTATGTACTGGGCATGACGTTGTATGATAGGGAATATCTCTTTGGCCAGCCTGGGTCAGCTGTCCTGGCTGTGTCCCCTCCCAGCTCCCTCTGCACCCCCAGCCTTCTTGCTAGCAGGCCAGCACTTGAAGCTGGACTGTCCTTGACTACTTAGCAACAACCCAAAACATCAGCACGTTATTAACATTTTCTCATCCCAAATCCAAAACATAGCCTCACGCTAGCTTCTGTGAAGAAAACCAGCTCTATCCTGGCTGAAACTGGGACAGTACATCTGAATTTGGAAGTACCTAATGCACTATAATATGCTATAAAGATTGTTCTTTCTCAAAAATTTTAAATTATTTTTTCCTTATGATAGAAAAGTTGAGGCTTTATACAAAATCTAAATTTTTTTTAAGTCTTACCAGCATTTCCATGTGTGGACAGAATCCATCTACCAGCATCTGTGTTTAACTCCTTTTATGTCCTGCACAGGCTTCTTCAGTGCATGGCTTTCATCTTTACAACTAACAGTCAGTTCTTGAGCTTGTAAATGGAAATGTGATGATGCTTTGTCAGGGGTATGCAGCAATATACATTATGGCAGATATCTGCCTTGCCACCTCAAGAAATCATAAGCAACCAAGGATTATCCTATCATAAATCAAGTGCCCTCCCACTTAAACAGACTAGGTACAGATACCTAAATGCAAGCTAAAAACCATAAAAAGAGCAGAATTGGAGGAAATGTGAAACTCCTCACTTAACCCACCTTCCTACAAGAAAGAAGGAACAAGCATGCTGAAATCTCTCTCTAACATATTTGTCCATCTGAAGGCTCACAAGCAACAGGAAGAACAGAACAAATACCTTCACATCTTACACATGACAAAGATAAAGCCATACACCATCTGTACTCAGTGTATTCTTTCATATACTTATCAAATTCTGCAATGTTTCCTATAGTTGTTGCCCTCTCAAGCAAGGTGCAGCAGAATCTGAAGTTTGTAATCCTGGTATAACATTCCTGGAATTTCAGATGGGGATGAGAACAGCTGAGCTCTCAGCTTCTTATCGGTTCACTCTATCACCTCTGCTGTGAGGCCATGCCAAGGTCTCCCAGCTTCCCTGTGGTCTCTGAATCTCTCTCTCAGCTTATCTGGGTCCACCTTTGGCAGGCTCTGAGCTGTACCCAGACAAAGTGGCAGTGATTTTTGCATCCATAAAACACTATGATAATGCCAAGCCCTTTCAGTTCATGGTGCAAATAGTTCTGCTGCCTGGACAAGGCTGTGCCAAAAAACTAGGGAAAACAGTCACAGAGATGGCATGGAAGGTCTGGGAGGAGATGTCTCTCTGCCTCAGTTGAAAAAACCCCCACATCTCTTCCAGTTCTTCTTATCCTTCAGAGATCACACACCCCCCACTGCACCCAGAGCTTCTTAAATATATGAGAAATAATGCTGACAGCACCTAGTTCTCCCATTACAATGTTAGTAACTGTACACACTGTATGTCACAGTTCCTGCAAGTCAGATAAAAAAAATTCCTGACAAGGCTGATGACTGCAGGCATCTCTGGATAAAAATCCTACCAGACATTAGCATCCATCATCTCTCTAAAAGGAATGCAGACCTTCCTCTTGCTCCCTCCCACAGGCTTCTTCATAAATTTACAGTACCAAAGTATCCTGAAATAATTGCAGCATTCCAATTTAATCACATCAAAGATATACTGGAGACCTCCATACTATATTTGTCATCTGTCATTGTGACAATTTTTAATTGCAATATGTAACCTTAAACTAATATCTGACATCTGATTTCTAAACATGTATGCAATTTTTTACTTAAGAATCCCCATTTCATTACTTAGAAGGTTCAGACTATTTGTCGTGGTTTAGCCCCAGCCGGCAACTAAGCACCACGCAGCCGCTCGCTCACTCCCCCTCCCCCAGTGGGACGGGGAAGAGAATTGGGAAAAAAAAAAAAACTCGTGGGTTGAGATAAACACGGTTTAATAGGACAGAAAGAAAGAAGGAAACAACAATGATAATACCAACAAAGGAATGTACAAGAACAAGTGATGCCCAATACAGCAATTGCTCACCACCCCGTGATCGACAGCCCGTCCCCGAGCAGCGATTTCCACCCCCCGGCCAACTCCAGTTTATGTGCTGGGCATGATGTCGTATGGCAGGGAATATCTCTTTGGCCAGCCTGGGTCAGCTGTCGCGGCTGTGTCCCCTCCCAGCTCCCCGTGCATCCCCAGCCTGCTCACTGGCAGGCCAGCACAAGAAGCTGGACTGTCCTTGACGGCTCAGCAACAACCCAAAACATCAGCACATTATCAACAGTTTCTCATACCAAACCCAAAACACAGTCTCACACTAGCTTCTGTGAAGAAAACCAGCTCTATCCTGGCTGAAACCAGGACAGTATCCACCCCTTATTCCATACCATTTACGTCATGCCCGGGTCCTATACTTTTCAATACATGCCAATTATTCATTATTACTCTTCCTGTCTTTTAATATATACGCACAGATATCACTTTCTTAGTCCATGGGCCATCACTTCAAAATGTCTGTGGAGTTCAGTCAATCCATGACTCCAGGCTTCATCCATCATAGCAGTCTCTCAGGGCAGGGGAGATGGTATGTGGTGTTGGATTGTCATCTGGCACAGTCCATGTCCATGATCTGCAGGTCGAAGATGTCGGTCTCGAGGGATTTGTTGGGTGCAAGCTGCTGAAGCCAGTTCTGGTTCCATCACTGCTGCACGTTGCCTGGTTTCAGTGAAGCTCATTCTTCATCAGTCTGGGTGATTCTTACCATAATACCATTGATATGGTAGATAGCAGCCGTAGTAGTAATGTCATACTGAACAATTAACATAATACAATTCAAATCATTGACTGTTTTCACCCCAAATCAAATCTCCTTGAGGTACACATTGGACTTCCCCATCCTTCCGCATTACCCACGAAGTGCACCCAGGTCCCTGGGCAAAGGCAATACCGCGAACGGGTTTGCCTTTGCCTGAGGCAGGAGTAACCCAGACTGTCTTCCCCAGCATATTTCTCACATGCACCACAGGGACTTTATCCCCTTCTACAGTATGTAGAAGTTTTGATTGGGCAGGGCCGGCTCTATTAGTAGATCCCCTAGTGTTGACTAACCAGGTGGCTTTGGCTAAATGTTTATCCCAATGTTTGAATGTCCCGTCACCCATTGCTCTCAGTGTAGTCTTTACTGTTAGTCCGTTGTATCGTTCAATTTTTCTGGAAGCTGGTGCAGGATAGGGGATATGATACACCCACTCAATGCCATGCTCTTTGGCCCAGGTGTCTATGAGGTTGTTATTTTGTTGATCACATCTGTTGGGATCTGTCGACGTCCATCTTGCCATTTTATTCCTAAAAACTGGATCTCTTGTGCAGGTCCCTTGACTTTACTTTTTTTATAGCAAAACCAGCTTTCAGAAGGATTTGAATTATTTCCTTCCCTTTCTCGAAAACTTCTTCTGCTGTGTTGCCCCATACGATGATGTGTTCAATGTATTGCAGATGCTCTGGAGCTTCACCCTGTTCCAGTACAGTTTGTATCAGCCCATGGCAAATGGTAGGGCTGTGTTTCCACCCCTGGGGAAGTCGATTCCAGGTGTATTGGACACCCCTCCAAGTGAAAGCAAACTGTGGCCTGCACTCTGCTGCCAAAGGGATTGAGAAAAATGCATTAGCAATATCAATGGTGGCGTACCACTTGGCTGCCTTTGACTCCAGTTCATATTGAAGTTCTAGCATGTCCGGCACAGCGGCGCTCACTGGCGGCGTGACTTCATTCAGGCCACGATAGTCTACTGTCAGTCTCCACTCTCCGTTAGACTTTCGCACTGGCCATATGGGGCTGTTAAAGGGTGAGCGAGTCTTGCTGATCACTCCTTGGCTCTCCAGCCGACGAATCAGCTCATGGATGGGGATCAGGGAGTCTCTGTTGGTGCGATATTGCCGCCGGTGCACTGTTGTGGTAGCGATCGGCACCTGTTGTTCTTTGACCCTGAGCAATCCCACCACAGAAGGGTCCTCTGAGAGACCAGGTAAGGTGGACAGCTGTTTCATTTCTTCCGTCTCCAAGGCAGCTATACCAAAAGCCCACCGGTACCCTTTTGGGTCCTTGAAATACCCTCTCCTGAGGTAGTCTATACCCGGGATGCACGGAGCCTCTGGGCCGGTCACAATGGGATGCTTCTGCCACTCATTCCCAGTTAGGCTCACTTCGGCCTCCAGCACAGTCAGCTGTTGGGATCCCCCTGTCACTCCGGAAATACAGATGGGTTCTGCCCCTATATGGCTTGATGGCATCAGGGTACATTGTGCACCGGTGTCCACTAAAGCCTTATATTCCTGTGGGTCTGATGTGCCAGGCCATCTAATCCACACAGTCCAATAAACTCAGTTGTCCCTCTCCTCCGCCTGGCTGGAGGCAGGGCCCCTCTAGTCCTGGTCATAGTACTTGTTACCCACTTCTTGTAAATCGGAATCAGAAGTCCCTTCAAGAGGATCAGAGGTGAGATCAGCTCTTCTATTCTTTCTGGGAAGCTGCCCACTGGAAAGTGGAGCGACGATTTTTCTTGAGGAACCTGAACCCCCTTTTGTAATTGTTTTTCCTTGCAGCTCGCGTACTCGTGCCTCTAGGGTCGAGGTAGGTTTTCCATCCCACCTCCTCATGTCCTCTCCGTAGTCACGCAATTGAAACCACAGGGTGGCTCACGGTGTGTATCCTCTATATCTTCTCTCTTGAACAGAAGAACGCTTACTCCTAATGGCTGAGACACTGGTCCGTACGGGTGGAGGGTAGGGCATATCCTCTTTGAATTGCCGGAACTCCCGGGACAGTTTCTCTACAGCAGAGACACCGGCCCGTAGGGAGGAAGAGAGACTTTCTTCGTATTGCCGGAGTTGGCCAGCCAATTCATCCACCGTTGGTCTCTCTCCGTCCTTCCAGGCCATTACTGCTAATGAGTTGGCATATGATGATGGTGCACTCCGTACAATCTTCCGCCACATAGGTTGCGTGCAATTGACTTCATCTGGGTCTTTGGATGATTGTCCATTGTCCAAGTCACCATAAATCACTTCCAGCACCGCTAGCTCCCTCAGGTACTGGATACCTTTCTCCATGGTGGTCCACTTGCCTGGGTGACATAGAACATCTTCCTTGAAGGGATACCTTTCCTTCACACCCGACAGGAGTCGTCTCCAGAGGCTGAGGACTCGTGCACCTTTTCCAATTGCTTTGTCAATGCCCCCTTCCCTAGAAAGGGATCCCAGCTGCTTGGCTTCCCTACCCTCTAATTCCAGGCTACTGGCCCCATTATCCCAGCATCGGAGCAGCCAGGTGACAATGTGCTCACCTGGACGACGACTGAAATCCTTTCGCATATCTCGCAATTCACTCAGGGATAGACATCGAGTAGTTACCGTCTCTTTTATGAGTTCTTCCTCTTCCTCCTCTTCAAGCGATGACCCGCTCTCTTCCCTCTTCCGTGCTTGTGATGGCCCTGCTTCAGAACACTCTGCCTCCTCCCTCTCTTCCTCTGCCTCCTTCTTAGAAGAATCTTCCTCCTCCCTTACTCAACGAGCTGACTTCCACTTCCAAGTTTTCTTCTTTTGTATAGGGGCAACTGATACCGGGATGGGCTGGTTCTCTGGTTCAGCTGCAACAGTCTGAGTAGCTACAGTGCCTGTTGCAGTGGTTGGAGTAGTGACAGTGCCTGCCACAGGGGTTGGAGTAGTCGCAGTGCCTGCCACATTGCCATCAGACCCAGAGAGCCTCTCTCCCCTTTGCATAGTGTTAAATAGAGCTCGGTAGGCATGGGCCAGGCCCCAGCACATTGCAATGATTTGTGTCTCCTTGGAGCTGCCAGGCTGACAGCATACTTCTTCCAAATATTCTGCTAGTTTATCAGGATTCTGCACTTGTTCGGGAGTGAAGTTCCAAAACACCGGAGGTGCCCACCGCCCCAGGCATTTGCCCATGCTGTTCCACACGCCCTGCCATTCATAACTATCCAGCCTTGGGGCAGATCTCCGGGTTATATTCTTAAATTGCTTGCCAACCTTAGACAAAACCGAAACAATGTTCCCCAGAAGTAGCAATAGAGGTATTTTAACTACCCAAGGGTGTTCAAAATACTGAAAAATTATTGTGATGAAGGAGGAAACGTTATGATAGAGGGTAGCAAAGGTGCCATTCTGCATTTCCTCCATAAAAAGCCTTTCAGAGGCAGAAGTATAATTGCTAATCGTCTCCACAAGACTGTAGCCAAAATACAGTAAGGGCTTTAGTACAGAGCTCAGATGACACCACATTAAGCTCAAGGTCAGTGCTCTAAAAACAAAACTCACAGGCGAGACATTACTAATCATTGCAGAGTACAACAGCCCGCAGAAACCAACACCGATCCTTAACATGTACAGCAAAGACGAGAGCATCATGCAAATCAAATAAACTGATATTGTGACCTGCAACCGTTATTATCTCAAGCCTCGTGCCCCACGTTGGGCGCCAAAAAGGACTGTCGTGGTTTAGCCCCAGCCGGCAACTAAGCACCACGCAGCCGCTCGCTCACTCCCCCTCCCGCAGTGGGACGGGGAAGAGAATTGGGAAAAAAAAAAACCTTGTGGGTTGAGATAAACACGGTTTAATAGGACAGAAAGAAAGAAGGAAACAACAATGATAATACCAACAAAGGAATGTACAAGAACAAGTGATGCCCAATACAGAAATTGCTCACCACCCCGTGATCGACAGCCCGTCCCCGAGCAGCGATTTCCACCCCCCGGCCAACTCCAGTTTATGTACTGGGCATGACGTCGTATGGTAGGGAATATCTCTTTGGCCAGCCTGGGTCAGCTGTCCCGGCTGTGTCCCCTCCCAGCTTCCCGTGCATCCCCAGCCTGCTTGCTGGCAGGCCAGCACAAGAAGCTGGACTGTCCTTGACTGCTTAGCAACAACCCAAAACATCAGCACATTATCAACAGTTTCTCATACCAAATCCAAAACACAGTCTCACACTAGCTTCTGTGAAGAAAACCAGCTCTATCCTGGCAGAAACCAGGACACTTTTTATGTTCTTTTCTCCATTTCAAACTAAGATCAAAGCATTGTTGTTGTTCTTCACACTAAACTGAAAAACCCTGCAACTAAATAAACAGCAACCCAATTACAAAGTGTAGATGTGCTGGTTTTGGCTGAGATGATAGAGTTAATTTTATTCATAGTAGCTAGTATGGGGCTATGTTTTGGATCTGTGCTGAAAACAGTGTTGATGATATTATAAATGATTTAGTCCCAAACAGGATTCCAATTCAAATTTACAATTTATTAAGCGAATAGAGGCAAGCAAACAGCGCTGGGTGCACCGGGAGTCTCTGCTCCACCAAGACGCACGCGGTTCAGTTCCTGTTCCTGGTTTATATCCTGTCCGCTAATACATATTCATGAATAGGCGTGTCTTCTTCGGCACATGCCCTCTTCTCCTTCTAGAATCTTCTCGACTCTTCCTCAGCGTGATCCTGTTCGCTAATACATATTCATGAATAGGCGTGTCTTCTAATACATATTAATGAACAGGCGTGTCTTCTTCAGCGCATGCCCTCTTCTCCTGCTAGAGTCTTCTCGAATCTTCCTCAGCGTGCCCCCAGGATGACCCCAAACCTTATGCATGCACTTTCTTTACACAATACTATGCGGTCAGTGGTCAAACTGGTTTGAGCTGATATACCAGCAAAGTAGTTTAACTTTCTCCTGTAAAATACCCCTTTTTATGGTGCAGGAGAAATCCATGAAAGTACAGAAGGTTACACTTCATCACACGAATCATATAAACATATTTCACAATGATAACACAGGGATGTTTTCATTATTGCTGAGCAGTGCTTACACAGTTAGGGCCTTTTCTGCTTCTCACCCCACCCCACCAGCGAGTAGGCTGGGGGTACACAAGATGTTGGGAGGGGACACAGCTGGGACACCTGACCCAGGCTGACCAAAGGGATATTCCATACCATATGATGTCATGCTCAGCATGGGGGAAGAAGAAGGAAGGCGGGGACTTTTGGAGTTATGGCAGAAAATTCTACTTGGACTGACAAGGCAAAAGACTAAACAGTTCATTTGAAAAACTTCTATTTTATCTGCTGACTTAACCTTTTTTTATATTATTTATTCTATTTTATTATAGGAAGAAAAGTAATATTTTACAATAAAAGCATTATGCATGCTGTCTAAATTACAGAGTACTAGCCAAGTATTTCCATTGTACTTTTTTCCTCATACAGGCAGAACCTTCTCAGAATAGAAACTTCCTAACAGAAGAGCTTTTCTGAGTAAGAATATTTCCCTCATTACAACCCTAAATAGACACATGTATGTCAGTATAAACACACTTTTGCAGTTAACACTTTCATATAAGGACTTCTTGCGAGTCAACTATCCTCAAAGGAAAACAGTGAAGAGATGTCAGTCAAATGGAGTTCTTTGCAGGTAAACCTGGTCCAGTAGTATTTCAGTCATCTCTTCATCTGAGAGAGATGAGAGTGGAATTAGGTAATCAGAGGCATTCCTCAGGATATACCCTACAGTTCAGAAAACGGCCACAGGCATCCACCAGAGTATCTCGCTCCCAGAGAGGACTGTCTAGCTGTTACAGCTGTGCTGAGAGTAGCCTTAAACCTCATAGCTCTGTACCATGATACTCAGTCCCAGGGCTGGGTTAAGAAGGACCTTCAGCTTTAGGGAACTGAAATTAAATCCTCACAGATCTTTGTCCTTAGGTCTAACATAGGCTCCTATTTTCTACTTCACTGCATATAATCTTGTACCAAGATTCACAGCTGATGTAGATCCAGTCACTTTAAGTAATGGGACCCCACCCAGGCTTGCTGCAGTTGCTGTAGACAACAAATGCCAGAAGAGGGTTATGGCTCTCTTGTCAGCCTTCACCTGCAAAACACAGGTCTTCCTTGGGACTACCACTTCTACTCCATCACTACTCCATTGTATCTAATTCCTGCCATCCTTTCCCAAGCGAGGGAAGAGAAATCCCAAAGGCCAATGCGCTGTGTACCTCCTACCCTAGCTGTACAAGAGTCTGCACTTCCCTATGTCCTCAGCATCCAGCAGCCCTGCAGCAAAGGGAGTTCCATTTGTGGATGTGCAGGATTTTACTTTTTTTTACAAGCCTGAGCTGAATGTTACTCATGGACAGAAAAGCACATACTACTCCTGAGCCTAAGGCTTTGATACATCTGTCAGAGCAGAGCTAAAATAAGGTTCAATAATTTGGTTTCACTATACTGTACAAGATTATTTGGCATTGCATTTTCTGAGTTTGTGAGGGCAGGCCTTCAATGTTCCTTAGTTATCTGGACTTAAAAGGTCAGTTTAAGGTCTTCTGAGCTTTTAATTTGGGAACATTGTTTTGCTACCCATCCAGACACTTCCAGATAAAATTAAAGCAGCACAACAAATATTCAGTGAGAATCACAGTTCTATTTGTACATGCCATAGGGAGATGAAAATCTCCTTTCAGCTTGAGTATTCATCAAGGCGATGCTTGTAAGCTTAAGATACATTTTCCAGGCATTTAAAACTTGCAAATTATAAAACTTTTCTCTGAATCTTCCATACAGCTATGAATCTACTAAAACTGCATCAAAACCAGGCTTTTTAAACTAAACATGTAGGAATTCCCACATATCATCTACCTTTATTTGAAACATCTGAGATGCCTGAAGTGCTGCGTTCATGGACAGATTGTGTAGTGAGTGACCACCTGAGGAACCTGAACATACACAGGTTGATGGGACCAGATAAGATGCATCCCAGAGTCCTGAGGGAACTGGATGATGTAGTTGCCAAGCCACTCTCCATGATATTTGAAAAGTCATGGCAGTCAGGTGGAGTCCCTGGAGACTGGAAAAAGAGAAACATTGCACCCATTTTAAAAAGAGTAGCAAGGATGACCCTGGGAACTACCGACCTGTCAGCCTCACCTCTGTGTCTGGGAAGGTCATGGAACAGATCCTCCTAGAAGCTATGCTAAGGCACACAGAGGACAGGGAGGTGATTTGAGACAGCCAGCATGGCTTCACCAAGGGCAAGTCCTGCCTGACCAACCTAGTGGCCTTCTATGATGGAGTGACTACATCAGTGGACAAGGGAAGAGCTACGGATGTCATCTATCTGGACTTCTGTAAGGCCTTTGACATGGTCCCCCACAACACCTTTCTCTCTAAATCAGAGAGATATGCATTTGATGGGTGGACTATTCGGTGGATAAGGAATTGGTTGGATGGTCGCATCCAGAGGGTAGTGGCTCAATGTCCAGATGGAGTTCGGTGACGAGTGGTGTCCCTCAGGGGTCCATATTGGGACCAGTACTGTTTAATATCTTCATCAATGACATAGACAATGGGATCGAGTGCACCCTCAGCAAGTTTGCAGATGACACCAAGCTGAGTGGTGTGGTTGACACACCTGAGGGATGGGATGCCATCCAGAGGGACCTGGACAAGCTCAAGGCATGGGCCCGTGTGAACACCATGAGGTTCAACAAGGCCAAGTGCAGGGTCCTGTGCCTGGGTCAGGGCAATCCCCGATATCAATACAGGCTGGGGGGTGAAGAGATTGAGAGCAGCCCTGCCAAGAAGGACTTGGGGGTACTGGTGGATGAAAAGCTGGACATGAGCCGGCAATGTGTGCTCAGAGCCCAGAAAGCCAACCATATCCTGGGCTGCTGTATTGGGTTTGCATGGCAAGGTTTTGGTAGCAGGGGGGCTACAGGAGTGGCTTCTGTGTGAAGATGCCAGAAGCTTCCCCTATGTCCAATAGAGCCAATGCCAGCTGGCTCCAAGATGTACCCACCGCTGGCCAAAGCTGAGCCAATCAGCAACTATGGTAGCGCCTCTGTGATAACATATTTAAGAAGGGGAAAAAGTTGCTGTGCAACTTGGCAGATTAGTGCAGATCCTAATCACCTTCAGAGAGCAAATAAATGCCTATAAAGGCAGGTATTGTCTTTAAAGGTGGCAGAACATGACCTCACATCTCATTCAGGTGTTATCAATCTTCACAATGAGCCACTAAGCAATTTACTTTTTTGTTCACCAGGATAAAGGCACTAATGACAGAAATATCCTACTGAAATTCTTTTCTGTTAAGAATATACCAGGTGCTGGAAGTGAGGATGTTCATGAGCCTACTGAACTCTTCACTTTAAATAAAGTTTTGGCTTTTTATTCCATACCAATTTCCACCATTTCAAGACGATTACATGACAAAAGTTAAGATTTCTTGTTCACAGCAGGGGAGGAACTTACACTTTGTTTTCAGGCACATTTGGGACATATCTGGTTACTGGTTTCAAGTAAAAAAGTCATGAACACATCACATGAAGTAAATAAAACAGCAGAACACATATAGAACATTATTTGATAAATTTGCTGAATATTTCTTTATTCCATGTTAGTCTGGTTTGCACAGCATTACATCTTTTAACTATCTATGTACATGTCAAAATATAAACGAGGATATATTTGCTGTTATATGATCGCTGAGTTCTACAGAATTTTGAGTAACTCTACAGGAATTTTGAATATAAGACATGTTAAAACCACATGAGCCTATTATGCCAAATTTCAAAGGCAGATTTCTGAGGCTGTTGCCTTTTACAATATGTTGGCACAAACCTAGGAATTACTCTAACTACAACCCCCCATTCCCCAGGGGGAACATCAATGCCATTTTGGATGAGAAATGACTTTTCTTAAAATGCCTCTCCTAAAGCCAATGACATATTAATTCTTAACTCTAAGAATCTGTTTCTGCCCAAAGGTCCTGTACCTTTCTTAACACTGCTGTTTTGTCTACAGGAATGGGATTATTGTTGAAATGAACTGGCATATTAGTTAGCTGAATCTCCATTTTATTGAAACAATAGTGCCTTAAAAGTTCCTAAGGAACTTTCTGACATTAGAAAAAGCACTGGCATTTGGCCAGTAGCACTCTCCTCTGGTTACCTGCTCTCTGTACTCCAGATTCTGTGAAGAGATGCTATTTTTAATTCATTTTTATGTCTTAATCCAAAAAGGACCATTTACTTTTTTTAAGTATGGATTAGTTACAATAATTTTAGCAAAGAGATTAAGCTACATAGAAAGCAATTTATTGCCAAGTAAATTCAGTACTTGGCACCAGATATCCTAACTGACAAATTTCATGTTGATCTGTTAAATAATCTCTCATCCTACTTCTCCATATGTGAACCTAGAAATACCTATCTGAGATATCCTTTTCAGATGTAACCTTCAATGACCCAAAATAATAACAGAGAAACATTGTCTTTCTGATTCCTGAGACCTTTATTCTTCCCTGTCCAAAAATAACATCATCTTGAGTTCACATGTAACTGCTTTCCAGCTGCCTATATAATCAAAGTAATCATGGGATTTTCTTAAGGCAGGGTAAAAAGGCTTCACACTGTAGAAGTAGCTCAAAAATTCAACACTGCACTGTCATTTAAATTCTCTGCGCTATTCTTAGTCTTGAAGTGATATTCTGAACAGCTCTTACAGCCTCCACATGAAATGCTTCATTATTTCTTTGATGGTTGCCAACCGTCTACTACTGTCTTTACTACCCTTGAAGTAACTACATGGATAAAAAGGAAAAAGAAAAAAAAAAAAAAGAGAGACAGTATGACAGCCTTGGTCATAGAATGAACACTGTGTGTCTTCCAACTCAGCAATGAACAGAGTACTCAGAAGCACTGAAAATATATAATTAGCTTTATCCTCTTCCTAAAAACACCTCTCCTCTAATATACACATTATACAGGGTTTTATCAGCATGCTAAAATACAGCTAGAAATAAATGAAGTAATAGTCATATGCTGAATGCATTTTTTCTCTTACAGTGGGAAGGGAGTTGGCTGGGAAGGGGCTGCAGCTCAGGAACTAACTGGGCATCGGTCAGCGGGTGGTGAGCAATTGTGCTGTGCATCACTTGGTTTGTATATTCTTTTATCATTATTATTATCATTACTATTATTCTTTTTATTTTCCCTGTCCTATTAAACTGTCTTTATCTCAACCCATGAGTTCTACCCTTTTCCCTTCCTGATTCTCTCCCACTGGGGCAGGGAGGGGGATGAGTGAACGGCTGTGTGTTTTTTTTGGCTACCTGCTGGGTTAAACCACAACACCATGAAATATAGAGACATCCATATCTGGCTTGATGAAAATATGTATCACCGTATGTTCTTATTCTCTTCCCCAGGCATCCACTACTAGGTAATGTCAGAGGTAGAATATTAGGCTAGACTGGCCTTTGCCTTCATTTGGTACAGTATCATGTTTTCCAAAGCCAGAGTGGTGGGGTTTGCCCCTTGCTCAGACTCTGTC
Organism: Phaethon aethereus; assembly: GCF_964289735.1. Classification (NCBI taxonomy): domain Eukaryota; kingdom Metazoa; phylum Chordata; class Aves; order Phaethontiformes; family Phaethontidae; genus Phaethon; species Phaethon aethereus. The sequence goes on from NC_138581.1 coordinate 14,257,685, forward strand.
TAATCCTTCTGGTGCTTAAATTTAACCATTGTCTTTGTGGAGTCCCCTGCATATCTAAATGTCATCTTCTGAATATGCATGGACACATATCAGTCTTGACAACACTGTGCAACTCATATCTCTCTCTCTCCCGCTCTCCTTTGTCAACTGGTGATGTCTTAGAGCACACCCTAGAGACAACATCCAACAGCAGCTGATGTCACCCCATCCCATCTTCCCCATCTCACATGCTCTCTTAGCCTTTAAGTAGTCCAGTCGCAAGAGCAGTCACCAAGACAGAGAAGACCGGATACAATCCTTCTCGGCCTTCTAAATCGAAGATTAAAACATAACCACTAGATGGAGCATGAAGTGCACTTCTTGCCCAAGTGCTCAATCAGTTTGTCATTATCCCGAGCAAAGAAAACATATTTTTCTTTCCATGGGATAGTTTGAGAATGAAATACATACTGTCTGCTGATCAGGGCATTCTCAGCAAAGTGAGTGGGTCTGAATCTGTTTAGCCAGAGGAGAATTGAGCATAGGCCCCTCACATGTCAGGTGAGCTCTTCAGCTACTGAGCTGTGAAGCGCACAAAAACAGTTACACAACTTCTTTCACCAGTTTGAAAGAGAAGATCAACTCCTTTTCAACTTTCTGCACATCTTACATATCTAGCTCCAAAAGAAGATCCTGCATTGCAAATCCAACACAGAGAAGTGTGATCCTGGGCAGTAAAATGATCTTCAGCGTACCTTTAGGACTCTCCCTTTCTGGAGCACTCCCTGCTGCCTAGCTTAGGGTCTAGGCTGGCATCGGTCAAAGTGCTGGAGTTTTTGAATCCTGTTCTTTAGTTCCTTATTCCAGGATGTGGACGCGACTTGTCTCTCTCTTTTTTTTTAATTTAGTGTACATGACAGGAGATTAATAAATTAAAGTGAAGCTGTCACACATTTCTGACCATAACAGTGAAGAAAAGAAGTACAAGAAAACCCTTGTTCCAAAATGGTGCTATTACGACTCTGAAGATCATGTTGCTATAGTTTTGGATACGCTTTGGTACTAGCTACAACTGATGCTCCCAGCCAACTCCTTGCTCAACATTGACCTCTGAAAGAGGTTATGGACCATTCTGGCATCCATATGAAATGCTCATGTGATTTTTCCTCAACACTGTTCTGTAAAAATAAATTTGAAATTCACTGGTTCATTCTGACTGAGATGAAATGAAATATTCTAAAAGTCCTCAGCCATTGGATGTGGGGAAGACAGAAACTTTCAGCAGAGGTGGTCTGGGGACAGATAGCAGTGATTTCAAGTCAGCACAAATGCAGCTGGAAAAGGACACATGCCACAGTCTAAATCAGCAAAGAAATAATGAAACTACCAGATAGGATGAAGAACTGAGCAACAGTGACAATCTAAAAAAAACAAACCCAAAGACAGTTCACTTTCAGAATATTGGGTTTGAACAGGACATCCAGAAAGACAGGCTGAAATGTGAAACTAAATTGAGATATACAGAATGGGGTGATGAAGTAAGCTTGGGAGTTGTCTGTAAAGAGAAGTTAGCAAAAGCCCTCATAATGATTTATATCATTCAAATACTAAGAATAGGGAGGGAAAAGAGAGGGAAAGCAGGACCCATGAATGCATAGGGGTAATGATAGGACAAGGGGTAATGGTTTTAAACTAAAAGGGGGTAGATTTAGACTAGATATAAGGAAGAAATTTTTCACAATGAGGGTGGTGAAACCCTGGCACAGGTTGCCCAGAGAGGTGGTAGATGCCCCATCCCTGGAAACATTCCAGGTCAGGTTTTTGACGGGGCTCTGAGCAACCTGTTCTAGTTGAAGATGTCCCTGCTCATTGCAGGGGGGTTGGACTAGATGATCTTTAAAGGTCCCTTCCAACCCAAACTATTCTATGAGTCTATGGTTATGGTGCTACCAATTCCATTTCCTGGCTTTTGTCTTTCTGGATAATGCATGTGACTCAGGGAAAATTCACTTCTGCATTCCTATAGACCTAACAATACTGCACCACAACCCTTTGACCTTAGAAAATTATGAATAGCCACTGATCAACAACATGGACACATTTCAGGGTGTACGTAATCACAGCCCGCTGAGTTGAGACAGGCATTACCACAACATGTTGTAACTCTTTGCCTTTGTTTTGACAGTTTAAACAAAATCCTTCTGTTTCTTTTCTGTTTCCTTGATTACCTTAAGAGACATTTTCTGCACTTGCTCTGGGTTGTGACCATGCTTTCCAAACACAGGTGACTGAACAGCACAGTCTTCCAAAAGACTATTAGTAGCTTGGACATTGCTGTTAATCATCCTGATCACTTTTGCTTTATGTATATATTGTCACGAAAATTTTACAAATGGCCTGTGACAATGGAGAGAGGTTAGGATGCAAAGTATAGAATTACTAGAGTAATTCTTTATTCATGCGCATGAGGTGTCCCATTCAAATCAGGGCACCCTGAATGCAGTTTTACACATGATTCTTATACCTTTCAAGCATTCAGGTACAACATGATTTATCCAATCACTATTTAACACACACACACTACTGTTTTGAAAAGCAACTGTAATTTTATGGAATCATCATCCATCTGCTTCATTCTTGATCTAGGTATCCCTGGAGTCAGTCTTGCTACAGTTACTTATCTACGATGACAGATAATGGGAAGGATTCACAGAGGCGTTGGAGGGGCTAGGATGCTGGTGTTATCTTGATAGTCTGGGGTATCCTTTCTTCTTCATGGATGGCTTTAAGATTCTGCGAAACAAAGGTCCTTATCTTCAAGATGGGGGCTGCCCTTTTCCTCCTTGCAGTGAGTTGGGGTCCTTTAGTTATGCTGACTTAACCATGGTTATGCAGTGTACAATGTAAAACATATATCTCTTAAAAAGCTAATACAATTTCATACTATAGACTAATTGGTGCAATAGTTAGGGAATGAGATTTTCCTAACAATATAAAGATACCTTGCTACATACTTTAGACTCACATTTGCCTTTTTTTTACTCCCTCCAAAAGCAATAGCCAACTGCTGTCTTAGAGTCATTATGTGATTGACCAATATATCAGATTTTTTTTCCTCTGTAGTTAATGAGCCCCTAGCTTATGGCATTATCTATGTGTGCAACCTTGCAAACCATACTAATAAAATTTATCTTATTTCTGTAACTAACTCCAGTGCTCAAATACATTAAGTATTTCCTGTGGGATGTACTGGTTCTTATATTGATAATTACTCCCAATTTTGTCTCAAAAAAAATTATTGGAATGCTTCTGCCCTTCAATGCTAACCATTAATGAAAACATTAAATGACACTGACCATAAGAGTCATTCTTTGAGAAAGTCCTTCAGACCAAATATTCATTTCAGAGATCCTATCAGCACATTAGGCTCATTTTTACCAATGCTAACCTAAGTCTAAGTCTTACAATTCTTACACTAACCTCCTTCTTCTCTAGCTTAATTCATAATATCATAGCTGTTGCTATATCAAACACTTCAGTGAAATGCAGGCAGACTTTTTGTTTTCAATGAATCATTTAAACAGGAAAAGCATTAAGCTAGTGCAATGTGATCTACCTTTTGGTAAACAGAAAACAGGGTGAATTATGAGCTATTTATCTTCAGTCATTATCTCCTTCAAAATTTTTCTAAAAATGTAATATTGAAATAATATAACAAGTCTGTAATCCCCTGAACCATTTCTCCTCTCTTCTCTTTTATCTGGATATTCCATTTTTTAGTCCTGGGGTGCTAGGCCATACTAATGCTGCTGGAAAGCAATCCAATATCACTCACCTTTGTGGGAAGGAGCTAATCAGGTTCCCCCCTCCCCCTTGGACAGTTGAATCCCTCTTTCCCTCACATGCTGATAAAATTCGTGCCGTTCTTAACTAGTCTATCTTCATCCTAATATTTGGTCAGATCCCTTTTTGCAAAGAAAGGTATTCATGTACTCTTCCCTGTCTGGAGAGTCTTTAGTCTTGGCCCATCCTTACTTCCCAATACCCTCTCTTATTCTTTCCTTGTTCTCTTTTCATGTATATATGGGAAGAAAAAAAAAAAAGTATTTGCTTTAGTTTCCTTTGTAAGGCTAAACTCAGCTTGACTTCTGACAAGTCTCATTTTTCCCCTACCCTTTCTGACTTCCAAGATATAACCTTTCTTTGCCAATCAGATTATTTTTCCATTTCTGCATTTGTTTCTTCTTTGGACATAATTCAATCAAGGAAGTTGGACCTGCTTGGCTTCTCACTGACAGGCAGCATTCAGCATTTTACAAGATCATACTCTGCAATGGAATAAATCAGCCTAAACTGTGTACAAATGAAGGCTTAAAATGAAAACAAGCTTCTTGATCTATGAAAGAAATAACATTCTGAAACCGTTTCCCAATGAAGCAGAGCCAAAAACCCTGAACTCATTTTAGAAATAAGATTTCCTCATTCTATAGAAGATCATTATATTATAAATAATCTTGCTTCTATTCAGAGCATTCTTCCTTACTGAAAACAAACATGTCAGTTCATAAACAAATGGACACATGAAGCTGTATGCAGTCACTTATCAGCATCTCTTACAATTGGCAAATAAAAATTTAACCTGCACATCAGTCCTCAGAGGACCACAGTCCCAAGGAAGTCGAGCTTTATTGGGATGCCATAGATACATAATGGTGTTCAAAACATGGCACAGGATTTCCATACCTTCACATCAGATGAGACTACAGTAGTTCCTTGAATTTATATCTCTGTCCATAAAGGGAGACAAATTTATTATTATCTGCAGTCACCAACTCGGATCTTTGTGTTCACCCTATCCATTCCATAAAAGTGTAAGTAAGTGAATTGAATAGGGAGTGGTGTGGATGAGCATGGCTTATATGATGTGTTGATGTCAGAGACAAATGAAAGATTCTAGGGGGGACAGGTCAGTAGGAGACAACACAATTAAAAAAAGATTAATGAACTCAGATTTAGTGGTCAAGAAGATGAAGAAGTAGTTGTACTTAAGCAGTAAACCATGAAGACTGAGTTGTTCCTGCACTCTTGAAAAAAGTAACTGTCATGAGGTCAGCAGAATCCACAGTAACTAGGGTAAAGTTAAAGGTGGCAGGGGGAGATGGCGACCACCGACTCAATTGAGAGACTATGCAAATTACCCCCCCATTCTTTCTAGGAGCATGCACAATAATTTTAATATGTATAACCAATAATAATCAATGTGGTAATTACTAGCCAATGAATGTAAATTTGGGAGGTTCTCTATTGTTTCCACTAATTGTGTAACGGGATAAATATGTGGTGATTCCTTTGTGTGGTGTGCTAGCTTTGTGGAATACCACCTAGGACCCATATCTGTGCAAATATGCTTTAAATAAAATACCTCTACTCTGTGTGTATATTGGAGTGTTGCACACCAGGTATACAATCCCACTTTCGGGACAACAGTGTCACATACCCTCAATTATTACACCATGGTCTCATCAGGAGAAAACTGGGTTTTGGACCAAAACTGGGTTCTCAGGGCCAATTTTTCAGAATTGCATCTCTGAGATTTGTTGCTGTTCAGCATTTCCAACCAATGAGAGCTCTGGGATGAGGAGCATATATGTCAGTTCCCTGTAGGCAAATAATATACATGTGACTGGATAAATAACAGCTGAAAAGAAATTAACTTTGCATGAGATGTTTGTTCTATTGAAGCACCACTTAAAGAGTATAAATTATTTTGGGAGTGCTACTTCAAATAACAATTATTTCAAATCCCCAAATCCCTTGGACTTTGTATGCTTGTCTTTAGTTGAGTTTGGGTACAGATATATCAAATTATATCTAATGGACTTATTCTTGACAGATACTAAAATAAGGGTACAAGCAGAAAAATTCAGATGCAAACTTTCATAAAAATTCACTTGTTCATTAAAGGTGACAGAGGCTATCTGAGAAGTCCAGCTCCGAGTTTTGAATGGTCAGACCTCTTTCAATCTACAGTTTTGATTCAGATTCTTCTTTCAGAGACACAAAATGAGCAGTTTTGATCCTTGCCTTGTACTCATGTTTGCACCTCTTTCTGGAATCACTGCAACAAACTGTAAACTGAATGCAGTGATGAGAACACCTTGTTCTTAGATTACAGTAACAGGTTGTACAAATAGCAGCTTTTAAAATGTACTATTCTGTTTGAAAGCAACACCAGAAAATAAAATATTCAGACAAAACTGAATAATTCCTTGAGAATCTGAACTATCAATGCTTAATTAAATACAGATTATGTTTTGTGATTGATTGATTGATGATTGATTTGGGTGTCTAAGACGTTCCCATTAAAGATTTGGGGTATTTCTCAGGCTGGTCTTTCCTAACAATAAACTAATTCTGAAAGTTTTTATTCAGTTCTTTCACTTTTAGTGTCTCTGTCCTATACTGAACGTACTGTTTTCACAGAAGTTGAACTAACTTAATTCTTCCTTATTTCAACCCTTTCATACCTGTGTTATCTGGACACACATACCAACTACGATCACATAAGCCTGGTTTCTACAGGCTAAAACAGGGAAAAAAGAACATATTTCAGAATGTCTTCCTTCCTTACACCCATCAGCTAACTTTTAGAGCCAGGAACAGAAAGAAAGGAAGATGGGACCTGTTTCAACCTAAGCTTTTTAAAAAAAATACACTGGTTTTGAGTGTCTTATTCCTAATTGCAAAATTACAAAGCTTTATTGAGATTTTTTTCAAGTCAGATACATATAAAACCTGATATTCTGCAGTCTTTCCTTTAAATATAATTTTTTCTATACAGCAGTTAATATTTTTTACAATTTTCTGGTCTCCCATTTTAGTATATCATTTACTTGCTAATTTAACTCATGTGCATAAATTCTCCTGAGGAATCATAAGCAAAAAAAAAGCACCAGGACACAGATTGTTTTCAGCAGTATTAGTGCAGGCAAGTTGAACTGATATTTTCTTACAGCATGTCAGTCAGATGCAATTAAAAAGCTACTGTAAATTTTGAGGATTTCAGAGGACTGTTAGCAGTCACAGCTGTCTGAAAATATCTGTGTCGTGGTTTAGCCCCAGCTGGCAACTAAGCACCACGCAGCCGCTCACTCACTCCCCCTCCCGCAGTGGGACGGGGGAGAGAATTAGGAAAAACCTCGTGGGTTGAGATAAACACGGTTTAATAGGACAGAAAGAAAGAAGGGAACAATAATGATAATACCAACAAAGGAATGTACAAGAACAAGTGATGCCAAATACAGCAATTGCTCACCACCCAGTGATCGACAGCCCGTCCCCGAGCAGCGATTTCCGCCCCCCGGCCAACTCCAGTTTATGTACTGGGCATGACGTCGGATGGTAGGGAATATCTCTTTGGCCAGTCTGGGTCAGCTGTCCCGGCTGTGTCCCCTCCCAGCTCCCCGTGCACCCCCAGCCTGCTTGCTGGCAGACCAGCACAAGAAGCTGGACTGTCCTTGACGGCTCAGCAACAACCCAAAACATCAGCACATTATCAACAGTTCCTCATCCCAAATCCAAAACACAGTCTCACACTAGCTTCTGTGAAGAAAACCAGCTCTATCCTGGCTGAAACCAGGACAGTATCCACCCCTTATTCCATACCATTTACATCATGCCCAGGTCCTATACTTTTCAATACATTCCAATTATTCATTATTACTCTTCCTGTCTTTTAATATATACACACAGATATCACTTTCTTAGTCCATGGGCCATCACTTTAAAATGTCTGTGGAGTTCAGTCAGTCCATGACTCTGGGCTTCATCCATCATAGCAGTCTCTCAGGGCAGGGGAGATGGTATGTGGTGTTGGATTGTCATCTGGCACAGTCCATGTCCATGATCTGCAGGTCGAAGATGTCGGTCTCGAGGGATTTGTTGGGCGCAAGCTGCTGAAGCCAGTTCTGGTTCCATCACTGCTGCACGTTGCCTGGTTTCAGTGAAGCTCATTCTTCATCAGTCTGGGTGATTCTTACCATAATACCATTGATATGGTAGATAGCAGCCGTAGTAGTAATGTCATACTGAACAATTAACATAATACAATTCAAATCATTGACTGTTTTCACCCCAAATCAAATCTCCTTGAGGTACACATTGGACTTCCCCATCCTTCCGCATTACCCACGAAGTGCACCCAGGTCCCTGGGCAAAGGCAATACCGCGAACGGGTTTGCCTTTTCCTAATGCAGGAGTAACCCAGACTGTCTTCCCCAGCATGTTTCTCACATGCACCACAGGGACTTTATCCCCTTCTACAGTATGTAGAAGTTTTGATTGGGCAGGGCCGGCTCTATTAGTAGATCCCCTAGTGTTGACTAACCAGGTGGCTTTGGCTAAATGTTTATCCCAATGTTTGAATGTCCCATCACCCATTGCTCTCAGTGTAGTCTTTAACAGTCCGTTGTATCGTTCAATTTTTCCGGAAGCTGGTGCAGGATAGGGGATATGATACACCCACTCAATGCCGTGCTCTTTGGCCTAGGCGTCTATGAGGTTGTTTCGGAAATGAGTCCCATTGTCTGACTCAATTCTTTCGGGGGTGCCATGTCGCCATAAGACTTGCTTTTCAAGGCCCAGGATAGTGTTCCGGGTGGTGGCATGGGGCACAGGGTATGTTTCCAGCCATCCGGTGGTTGCTTCCACCATGGTAAGCACATAGCGCTTGCCTTGGCGAGTTTGTGGAAGTGTGATATAGTCAATCTGCCAGGCCTCCCCATATTTATATTTCAACCATCGTCCTTCATACCAGAGGGGCTTTAACCGCTTGGCTTGTTTGATCGCAGCACACGTTTCACATTCATGGATAACCTGTGCAATAGCATCCATGGTCAGGTCCACCATTCGATCCCGAGCCCATCTATATGTTGCATCTCTTCCCTGATGGCCTGAGGTGTCATGGGCCCACTGAGCTATAAATAATTCACCCTTATGTTGCCAGTCCAGATCCACCTGAGCCACTTCAGTCTTAGCAGCCTGATCCACCTGATGGTTGTTTTGATGTTCTTCGGTGGCCCGACTCTTGGGTACGTGAGCATCTATGTGACGTACTTTTATGACGAGATTCTCTAGTCGGGCAGCAATATCTTGCCACAATTCAGCAGCCCAGATGGGCTTGCCTCTGCGTTGCCAGTTGCTCTGCTTCCATTGCTGCAGCCACCCCCATAGAGCATTTGCTACCATCCATGAGTCAGTATAAAGATAGAGTACTGGCCATTTTTCTTGTTCAGCAATATCTAAAGCCAGCTGGATGGCTTTCACCTCCGCAAACTGACTTGATTCACCTTGTCCTTCAGCCACTTCTGCAACTCATCGTATAGGGCTCCATACAGCAGCTTTCCACCTTCGATGTTTGCCTAAAATACGACAGGACCCATCAGTGAACAGGGCATATTGCCTTTCGTTCTCTGGCAGTTCATTATATGGTGGAGCCTCTTCAGCACGCGCCACCTCCTCTTCAAGTGATGACTCGCTCTCTTCCCTCTTCCGTGCTTGTGATGGCCCTGCTTCAGAGCACTCTGCCTCCTCACTCTCTTCCTCTGGCTCCTCCTTAGCAGAATCTTCCTCATCCCTTACTAAACGAGCTGACTTCCGCTTCCAAGATTTCTTCTTTTGTACAGGGGCAACTGATACCGGGATGGGCTGGTTCTCTGGTTCAGCTGCAACAGTCTGAGTAGCTACAGTGCCCGCCGTGGGGGTTGGAGTAGTCACAGTGCCTGCCACAGGGGTTGGAGTAGTCACAGTGCCCGCCACATTGCCATCAGACCCAGAGAGCCTCTCTCCCCTTTGAACAGTGTTAAATAGAGCTCGGTAGGCATGGGCCAGGCCCCAGCACATTGCAATGATTTGTGTCTCCTTGGAACTGCCAGGCCGACAGCATACTTCTTCCAAATATTCTGCTAGTTTATCAGGATTCTGCACTTGTTCGGGAGTGAAGCTCCAAAACACCGGAGGTGCCCACTGCCCCAGGCATTTGCCCAGGCTGTTCCACACACCCTGCCATTCATAACTATCCAGCCTTGGGGCAGATCTCCGGGTGATATTCTTAAATTGCTTGCCAACCTTAGACAAAACCGAAACAATGTTCCCCAGAAGTAGCAATAGAGGTATTTTAACTACCCAAGGGTGTTCAAAATACTGAAAAATTATTGTGATGAAGGAGGAAATGTTATGATAGAGTGTAGCAAAGGTACCATTCTGCATTTCCTCCATAAAAAACCTTTCCGAGGCAGAAGTATAATTGCTAATCGTCTCCACAAGACTGTAGCCAAAACACAGTAACGGCTTTAGTACAGAGCTCAGATGATACCACATTAAGCTCAGGGTCAGTGTTCTAAAAACAAAATTCACAGGCGAGACATTACTAATCATTGTAGAGTACAGCAGCCCGCAGAAACCAACACCAATCCTTAACATGTACAGCAAAGACGAGAGCATCATGCAAATCAAATAAACTGATATTGTGACCTGCAACCGTTATTATCTCAAGCCTCGTGCCCCACGTTGGGCGCCAAAAAGGACTGTCGTGGTTTAGCCCCAGCCGGCAACTAAGCACCACGCAGCCGCTCGCTCACTCCCCTTCCCGCAGTGGGATGGGGAAGAGAATTAGGAAAAACCTCGTGGGTTGAGATAAACACGGTTTAATAGGACAGAAAGAAAGAAGGGAACAATAATGATAATACCAACAAAGGAATATGCAAGAACAAGTGAGGCCCAATACAGAAATTGCTCACCACCCCGTGATCGACAGCCCGTCCCCGAGCAGCAATTTCCACCCCCCGGCCAACTCCAGTTTATGTACTGGGCATGACGTCGGATGGTAGGGAATATCTCTTTGGCCAGTCTGGGTCAGCTGTCCCGGCTGTGTCCCCTCCCAGCTCCCCGTGCACCCCCAGCCTGCTTGCTGGCAGGCCAGCACAAGAAGCTGGACTGTCCTTGACGGCTCAGCAACAACCCAAAACATCAGCACATTATCAACAGTTCCTCATCCCAAATCCAAAACACAGTCTCACACTAGCTTCTGTGAAGAAAACCAGCTCTATCCTCGCTGAAACCAGGACAATCTGCCACAGGGAAATTGTTGGTGTTTGATTGTTACTGATAAATCCTATATGAACAGGCTCTGTAGATTTGCTCAGAAGACACATTTGCATGATATGGCTCTGGTATTAGTGGATCTGAGATTTCATTCACTGTACTGGAGAGAGACCTGGTTTTTGCTTGGCAGAGCAAGCTAAGGAATGATCTTACCAAGCTAACTCAAAGTATGTTCCACAAGAAGAAAGGACTTCACCAGTGCAATGTGAAATTTTAAACGATACAGAAGTCTCAGATTTGCTCCTGAATAATACAAATTTTCTTCTCAAAATAAAAATAGAGCATACAAAATATACCAGGTACTTACTAACTGTTCATATTTCATTGCTGCCCACTAGTCAAGCCACAAATTGTTTCTTGATTTTTTTTTTAAACAACAAAAATCAATTGGTACCACATTTATCACGTCTTTCACTATAGGGCACTAAATGGAACATGTTTTGGTTTTCTAATGCTTTACTCCCTCCAGGGAGTCAATCATGGATGCGATGAAATACACTGACTAAGTATTTTCATGAAATCTCTGGCCTGTGAGAAACTCTCCCTAAATTTGTACCGAAAACCATTCCCAAAAATTTCAGCCACAGTACGACAGCTTGCTTGGCTTTTCTCTTTATCGGGACTGCATCCAACTCCAGAACGTGACAAGTTCTATAGCTGGAGGCTGATGCTTCCTATAAAGCTTTCCTTATATTAGTAGCAATCCATGTAAGTGGCATATAAAAGTTTCCCAATTCCAAAAAACAGCCAGTAAAATTGTCACCCTGTGATGGTATCAAAGCCTCATATGAAGTCAATAATATATATTTGGGAAGCGCTGGCTTAGAATAGTTTCTCTAACAAAATTGAAACAGAGGGTCCTTACAAGAATAGAGACAGCCATGCCCTATGCCCAGACATGCTTAACAATCCCCAGATGGCAGAGTAAACAGTGACTGGAGCCAGTCAAATAGGGTATTGAATGAAAGTGGAAGTTTTCGTCAATCTTGCATTTCTTTTTATTTCATTCCATGTTGCTACAAATTCCTCCTTGTGGTGGACCCACCACCACATGTGAAATTTCTCTGGCTTTAACAGGACTCAAGCAGGTGTTGGGAGGTGGGAGAGGTAAGGAGGAGGTTGTGCTCATATATAACAGAACTGGAGTCTAACACTGCAGCTCTCTTCTTCAGGATATCCACATCACTGAGCACAGCGGTATCTAAGCTCCATCCCTTTTTTCCCCTTCTCACTCCAATAAACTCTCAGCCATACACTATCATATTCACAGCCAATATAATGATCATTTACAAAGACAGTAACTAGAGAACAGAAACATCACGCTCCCTTGTTCATTCCCTGTTGGTTTTTCATTCCTTAACAACAAGAACAAAAAAAAGCATAAATAAATCCAACTGAGTCTTCATTTATGAAAACATGACATATTTTATGAATACATGATAATGAATAAGTCTTTACATGTTAGAATCATAGAATCATTAAGGTTGGAAAAGACCTTTAAGATCATCAAGTCCAACCATCAACCCAGCACCACCATGCCCACTAAATCATAGAATCATAGAATCACAGAAGCATTTGGTCTGGAAAGACTTTTAAGATCATGGAGTCCAACCGTTATCCTAACACTGCCCAGTCCACCACTAAACCATGTCCCTAAGTAAGTGCCACGTCTACGTGTCTTTAAATTACCTCCAGTGATGGTGACTCCGCCACTTCCCTGGGCGGCCTGTTCCAATGCTTGACCACTCGGTGAAGAAAGTTTTCCTAATATCCAGTCCAAACCTCCCCTGGTGCAACTTGAGGCTATTTCCTCTTGTCCTATCGCTAGTTACTTGGGAGAAGAGACCAACACCCTCGTCGCCACAACCCCCTTTCAGGTAGTTGTAGAGAGCAATAAGGTGTCCCCTCAGCCTCCTCTTCTCCAGACTGAATAACCCCAGTTCCCTCAGCCGCTCCTCATGAGACTTGTTCTTCAGAGCCCTCACCAGCTTCGTTGCCCTTCTCTGGACATGCTCCAGCAGCGCAGCATCCTTCTTGTAGTGAGGGGCCCAAAACTGAACACAGTATTCGAGGTGCGGCCTCACCAGTGCCAAGTACAGGGGCACAATCACTTCCCTACTCCTGCTGGACACACTATTTCTGATGCAAGCCAGTATGCTGCTGGCCTTGGCCACCTGGGCACACTGCCGGCTCATGTTCAGCTGGCTGTCAACCAGCATCCCCAGGTCTTTTCTGCTGGGCAGCTTTCATGGCAAGCTTGCATGGCAAGGTAGCGGGGGGGCTGCAGGGGGGGGCTTGTGAGAAGCTGCTAGAAGCTTCCCCTATGTCCAATAGAGCCAATGCCAGCTGGCTCCAAGACAGACCCACCACTGGCCAAGGCTTAGCTAATCAGTGACAGTGGCAGCACCTCTGTGATAACACATTTAACAAGGAGGAAAAAAAAATGGCAAAAGCAATTGCAGACAGAGAGAGGAGTGAGAACACGTGAAAACAACTCTGCAGACACCAAGGTCAGTGGAGAAGGAGGGGCAGGAGGTGCTCCAGGCACCAGAGCAGAGATTCCCCTGCAGCCCACGGTGAGGCAGGCTGTCCCCCTGCAGCCCATGGATGTCCACAGTGGAGCAGATATCCACCTGCAGCCTGAGGACAAACCCATGCTGGAGCAGGTGGATACCTGAAGGACACTGTGACCCTGTGGGAAGCCCGCGCTGGAGCAGGCTCCTGGTAGGACCTGTGGACCCGTAGAGAGAGGAGCCCACACTGGAGCAGGTTTGCTGGCAGGACTTGTGATCCCATAGGGGACCCACGCTGGAGGACTGCACCCCATGGAACGGACTCACGCTGGAAGAGTTCTTGAAGAATCACAGACTCATAGAATAGTTTGGGTTGGAAGGGACCTTTAAAGGTCATCTAGTCCAACCCCCCTGCAATGAGCAGGGACATCTTCAATTAGACCAAGTTGCTCAGAGCCCCATCAAAAACCTGACCTGGAACGTTTCCAGGGCTGAGGCAACTACCACCTCTCTGGGCAACCTGTGCCAGTGTTCCACTACCCTCATTGTCAAAAATTTCTTCCTTATATCTAATCTAAACCTACCCTCGTTTAGTTTAAAACCATTACCCCTTGTCCGATCGCTACAAGCCCTGCTAAAAACTCCATCCCCATCTTTCTTATAAGCCCTCCTTAAGTACTGAAAGGCTGCAATAAGGTCTCCCTGGAACCTTCTCTTCTCCAGGCTGAACAACCCCAACTCTCTCAGCCTTTCTTCATAGGAGAGGTGCATCATCCCTCTGATCATTTTTGTGGCCCTCCTCTGGACCCCCTCCAACAGGTTCATGTCTTTCCTGTGCTGAGGGCTCCAGAGCTGGACGCAGTATTCCAGGTGGGGCCTCACCAGAGCGGAGTAGAGGGGCAGAATCCCCTCCCTCGACCTGCTGGCCATGCTTCTTTGGATGCAGCCCAGGATACAGTTGTCCTTCTGGGCTGCGAGCGCACATTCCTGGCTCATGTCCAGCTTTTCATAGAACCAGTACCCTCAAGTCCTTCTCAGCTGGGCTGCTCTCAATCCCTTCATCCCCCAGCCTGTATTGATACCGTGGGTTGCCCCGACCCAGGTGCAGGACCCTGCACTTGGCCTTGTTGAACCTCATGAGTTTCACACGGGTCCATTCCTCGAGCTTGTCCAGGTCCCTCTGGATGGCATCCGGTCCCTCAGGCATGTCAACCACACTACTCAACTTGATGTCATCTGCAAACTTGCTGAGGGTGCACTCGATCCCACTGTCTGTGTCATTGATGAAGATATTAAACAGTACTGGTCCCAATAAGGAACTGCGGCCCGTGGGAAGGAATCACGTTGGATAAGTTCATGGAGGACTGTGTCCCGTGGGAGGGATCCCACACTGGAGTAGGGGAATTGTGTGAGGAGTCCTCCTCCTGAGTAGGAAGGAGCAGCAGAAACAACGTGTGATGAACTGACAGCAAGCTTCTCATAGTAGAACTCACAGTTCGTACCCCAAAGCATGATATTCTTCATGGGTGACTATACAAGTATTTTTTAATTCCTGTGCTAATAAGGTACCTTGAGGGGGAAAATACAGGAAAATGAACAAGTCAGAAGGATAATTAACTGTATTAAAGGTATGCAGGGGAGAGCAGCAGTGTCCTGGTTTCAGCCAGGATAGAGTTGGTTTTCTTCACAGAAGCTAGCGTGAGACTATGTTTTGGATTTGGGACGGGACAATGTTGATAACATGCTGATGTTTTGGGTTGTTGCTAAGCAGTCAAGGACAGTCCAGCTTCTCGTGCTGGCCTGCTAGCAAGAAGGCTGGGGGTGCACAGGAAGCTGGGAGGGGACACAGCCAGGACAGCTGACCCAGGCTGGCCAAAGGGATATTCCCTACCATATGACCTCATGCCCAATACATAAAATGGAGTTAGCTGGGGGGAGGAAAGCGCTGCTCGGGGACGGGCTATCGATCACTGGGTGGTGAGCAATTGCTGTATTGGGCATCACTTGTTCTTGACATTCCTTTGTCGGTATTATTATTATTGTTATCACTGTTGTTTCCTTCTCTCTTGCTGTCCTATTAAACTGTTTTTATCTCAACCCATGAGTTTTTTCCAATTCTCTCCCCCGTTCCACTGGGGGAGGGGGGAGTGAGCAAGTGGCTGCGTGGTGCTTAATTGCCGGCTGGGGCTAAACCATGACAGTCTTTTTTGGTGCCCAACGTGGGGCAAAAGGCTTGAGATAATAATGGTTGCAGGTCACGATATCAGTTTATTTTATTTGCATCATGCTCTCGTCTTTGCCGTACATGTTAAAGATCAGTGTTGGTTTCTGCAGGCTGCTGTACTCTGCAGTGATTAGTAATGTCTTGCCTCAGAGATTTGTTTTTAGGACACTGACCTTGAGCTTAATGTGGTATCTGAGCTCTGTACTAAAGCCGTTACTGTATTTCGGGTACTATCTTGTGGAGACAACTAGCAATTATACTTCTGCCTCCAAAAGGCTTTTTATGGAGGAAATGCAGAATGGTACCTTTGCTACACTCTATCATAACATTTCCTCCTTCATCACAATAACTTTTCAGTATTTTGAACACCCTTGGGTAGTTAAAATACTTCTATTGCTACTTCTGGGGAACATTGTTTTGGTTTTGTCTAAGGTCAGCAAGCAATTTAAGAATATCATCCAGAGATCTGCCCCAAGGCTGGATAGTTATGAATGGCAGGGTGTGTGGAACAGCCTGGGTAAATGCCTGGGGCGTTGGGCACCTCCGGTGTTTTGGAACTTCACTCCCGAACAAGTGCAGAATCCTGATAAACTAGCAGAATATTTGGAAGAAGTATGCTGTCGGCCTGGCAGTTCCAAGGAGACACAAATCATTGCAATGTGCTGGGGCCTGGCCCATGCCTACCAAGCTCTATTTAACACTGTTCAAAGGGGAGAGAGGGTCTCTGGATCTGATGACAATGTAACACACGCTGCCACTACTCCAACCCCTGCGATGGGCACTGTAGCTACTCAGACTTTTGCCGCTGAACCAGAGAACCAGCCCGTCCCGGTATCAGTCACCCCTGCACAAAAGAAGAAAACGGAAGCGGAAGTCAGCTCGTGTAGTAAGGGACGAAGAAGCTTTTTCTAAGAAGGAGGCAGAGGAAGAGAGTGAGGAGGCAGAGTGCTCCGAAGCAGGGCCATCACAAGCACGGAAGAGGGAAGAGAGCGGGTCATTGCTTGAAGAGGAGGAAGAGGAAGAACTCATAAAAGAGGCAGTAAGTACCCGATCTCTATCCCCGAGTGAACTGTGAGGTATGCGAAAGGATTTCAGCCGTCGTCCAGGTGAGCACATTGTCACCTGGCTGCTCCGATGCTGGGATAATGGGGCCAGCAGACTGGAATTAGAGGGTAGGGAAGCCAAGCAGCTGGGATCCCTTTCTAGGGAAGGGGGCATTGACAAAGCAATTGGAAAAGGTGCACAAGTCCTCAGCCTCTGGAGACGACTCCTGTCGGGTGTGAAGGAAAGGTATCCCTTCAAGGAAGATGTTCTATGTCACCCAGGCAAGTGGACCACCATGGAGAAAGGTATCCAGTACCTGAGGGAGCTAGCTGTGCTGGAGGTGATTTATGGTGACTTGGATAATGGGCAATCATCCAAAGATTCAGATGAAGTCAATTGCACGTGACCTATGTGGCGGAAGTTTGTACGGAGCACACCAATGTCATATGCCAACTCATTAGCAGTAATGGCCTGGAAAGACGGAGAGAGACCAACGGTGGATGAATTGGCTGGCCAACTCCCGCAATACGAAGAAAGTCTCCCTTCCTCCCTACGGGCCTGCGTCTCTGCTGTAGAGAAACTCTCCTGGGAGTTCTGGCAATGCAAAGAGGATATGCCCTACCCTCCACCTGTGTGGACCAGTATCTCAGCTATTAGGAGTAATCATTCTTCTGCTCACAAGAGAGTATACAGAGGATACACACCATGAGCCACCCTGTGGTTTCAATTGCGTGACTATGGAAAGGACATGAGGAGGTGGGATGGAAAACCTACCTCGACCCTAGAGGCACGAGTACGCGAGCTGCAAGGAAAAACAATTACAAAAGGGGGTTCGAGTTCCTCCAGAAAAATCGTTGCTCCACTTTCCAGTGGGCAGTTTCCCAGAAAGAATAGAAGGGCTGATCTCACCTCTGATCCTCTTGAAGGGACTTCTGATTCCTATTTACAAGAAGTGGGTAACAAGTACTATGACCAGGACTAGAGGGGCCCTGCCTCCAGCCAGGCGGAGGAGAGGGACAACCGAGTTTATTGGACTGTGTGGATTAGATGGCCTGGCACATCAGACCCACAGGAATATAAGGCTTTAGTGGACACCGGTGCACAATGTACCCTGATGCCATCAAGCCATATAGGGGCAGAACCCATCTGTATTTCTGGAGTGACAGGGGGATCCCAACAGCTGACTGTGCTGGAGGCTGAAGTGAGCCTAACTGGGAATGAGTGGCAGAAACACCCCATTGTGACTGGTCCAGAGGCTCCGTGCATCCTGGGCATAGACTACCTCAGGAGAGGGTATTTCAAGGACCCAAAAGGGTACCGGTGGGCTTTTGGTATCGCTGCCTTGGAGACGGAAGAAATTAAACAGCTGTCCACTGCGGGAGAAGGATGGACTTCACAACTCTATGAGAGTTATATTCCGAAGCCATTTATTGTCTTGTCTGACTCCAATATATATCATAATTTTCACTTAGTCACTGCGCACACACTCATGATTGGTCACAGCTTGTTACACACATTATTGCAATTGGCTGTGCACAAAATATCACGCGCTGTCCACGCGCATCTCACACAGTCAGGATACGCTGCTTGCAGGTGTTCCTGTTTTCCTCGCTTCTTCTTAGTTGTTTATCACAGCTCCTTCTCCTCAAGGCCGAGCTGTGCAGATCAATGCCACAGCTCCTTCTCCTTAAGGTCGAGCCGTGCAGATCAATGCCACAGCTCCTTCTCCTTAAGGTCGAGCCATGCAGGGTGATCCCAACAGTCCACCTTGCCTGGTCTCTCAGAGGACCCTTCTGTGGTGGGGTTGCTCAGGGTCAAAGAACAACAGGTGCCGATTGCTACCACAACAGTGCACCGGCGGCAATATCGCACCAACAGAGACTCCCTGATCCCCATCCATGAGCCGATTCATCGGCTGGAGAGCCAAGGAGCGATCAGCAAGACTCGCTCACCCTTTAACAGCCCCATATAGCCAGTGTGAAAGTCCAATGGAGAGTGGAGACTTACAGTAGACTACCGTGGCCTGAATGAAGTCACACCACCACTGAGTGCTGCCGTGCCGGACATGCTAGAACTCCAATATGAACTGGAGTCAAAGGCAGCCAAGTGGTACGCCACCATTGATATTGCTAACGCATTTTTCTCAATCCCTTTGGCGGCAGAGTGCAGGTCACAGTTTGCTTTCGCTTGGAGGGGTGACCAATACACCTGGAATTGACTGCCCCAGAGGTGGAAACACAGCCCTACCATTTGCCGTGGACTGATCCAGACTGCACTGGAACAGGGTGAAGCTCCGGAGCACCTGCAATACATTGACGACATCATCGTATGGGGCAACACAGCAGAAGAAGTTTTCAAGAAATGGAAGAAAATAGTCCAAACCCTTCTGAAAGCTGGTTTTGCCATAAAACAAAGTAAGGCCAAAGGACCTGCACAGCAGATCCAGTTTAAGGAATAAAATGGCAAGATGGACGTCATCAGATCCCAACGGATGTGATCAACAAAATAACAGCTATGTCTCCACCAACTAGCAAAAAAGAAACACAAGCTTTTTTGGGCGTTGTGGGTTTCTGGAGAATGTATATTACAAATTACAGTCTGATTGTAAGCCCTCTCTATCAAGTGACCCGGAAGAAGAATGATTTTAAATGGGGCCCTGAGCAACGACAAGCCTTCGAACAAATTAAACCGGAGATAGTTCATGCCGTAGCCCTCGGGCCAGTACGGGCAGGACAAGATGTTAAAAATGTGCTCTACACGGCAACCGGGGAGAATGGCCCTACCTGAAGTCTCTGACAGAAGGCACCAGAAGAGACCCGAGGTCGACCTCTAGGGTTTTGGAGTCGAGGATATAGGGGATCTGAGTCCCGCTATACTCCAACTGAAAAGGAGATATTGGCAGCATATGAAGGAGTTCGAGCTGCCTCAGAAGTGGTTGGTACTGAAGCACAGCTCCTCCTGGCACCCCGACTGCCGGTGCTGGGCTGGATGTTCAAAGGGGGGGTCCCCTCTACACATCATGCGACTGATGCTACGTGGAGTAAGTGGGTCACGCTTATTACACAGCGGGCTCAAATAGGAAACCCCAATTGCCCAGGAATCTTGGAAGTGATCATGGACTGGCCAGAAGGCAAAGGTTTTGGAACATCGCCAGAAGAGGAGGTGGCGTGTGCTGAGGAGGCTCCACCATATAATAAACTGCCAGAGAACGAAAGGCAATATGCCCTGTTTACTGATGGGTCCTGTCATACTGTAGGCAAACATCGAAGGTGGAAAGCTGCTGTATGGAGCCCTATACGACGAGTCGCAGAAGCTGCTGAAGGACAAGGTGAATCAAGTCAGTTTGCAGAGGTGAAAGCCATCCAGCTGGCTTCAGCTATTGCTGAATGAGAAAAATGGCCAATACTCTATCTTTATACTGACTCATGGATGGTGGCAAATGCTCTATGGGGGTGGCTACAGTAATGGAAGCAGAGCAACTTGTAGCGCAGAAGCAAGCCCATCTGGGCTGCTGAATTATGGGAAGATATTGCTGCCCAATTAGAGAATCCGGTCATAAAAGTACGTCACGTAGATGCTCACATACCCAAGAGTTGGGCCAATTAAGAATATCAAAACAACCATCAGGTGGATCAGGCTGCTAAGATTGAAGTGGTTCAGGTGGATCTGGACTGGCAACATAAGGTTGAACTATTTATAGCTCGACGGGCCCATGACACCTCAGGCCATCAGGGAAGAGATGCAACATACAGATGGGCTTGGGATCGAGGGGTGGACCTGACCATGGAATGAGCTTCACTGAAACCAAGCAACATGCA
Source organism: Phaethon aethereus (assembly GCF_964289735.1). Taxonomy (NCBI): domain Eukaryota; kingdom Metazoa; phylum Chordata; class Aves; order Phaethontiformes; family Phaethontidae; genus Phaethon; species Phaethon aethereus. Next base: position 14,278,423 of record NC_138581.1, read on the forward strand.
GCAGTGATGGAACCAGAACTGGCTTCAGCAGCTTACACCAAGCAACTTCCTCGAGATCAACATCTTCGACCTGCAGATCATGGACATGTACCATGCCAGATAAGAATCTAACACCACATACCATCTCCCCTGCCCTGAGAGACTGCTATGATGGATGAAGCCCAGAGTCATGGACTGAATGAACTCCACAGACATTTTAAAGTGATGGCCCATGGACTAAGAGAATGGTATCTGTGTGTATATATTAAAAGACAGGAAGAGTAATAATGAATAATTGGAATGTATTGAAAAGTATAGGACCCGGGCATGACGTAAATGGTATGGAATAAGGGGGGGATACTGTCCTGGTTTCAGCCAGGATAGAGTTGGTTTTCTTCACAGAAGCTAGCGTGAGACTATGTTTTGGATTTGGGACGGGACAATGTTGATAACATGCTGATGTTTTGAGCTGTTGCTAAGTAGTCAAGGACAGTCCAGCTTCAAGTGCTGGCCTGCTAGCAAGAAGGCTGGGGGTGCACAGGAAGCTGGGAGGGGACACAGCCAGGACAGCTGACCCAGACTGGCCAAAGAGATATTCCCTACCATACAACATCATGCCCAGTACATAAACTGGAGTTAGCTGGGGGGCGGAAAATGCTGCTCGGGGACGGGCTATCGATCACCGGGTGGTGAGCAATTGCTGTATTGGGCATCACTTGTTCTTGTACATTCCTTTGTCGGTATTATTATTGTTGTTATCATTGTTGTTTCCTTCTCTCTTGCTGTCCTATTAAACTGTGTTTATCTCAACCCACGAGCTTTTTTCCCAATTCTCTCCCCCGTCCCACTGGGGGAGGGGGGAGTGAGCGAGTTGCTGCGTGGTGTTTAGTTGCTGGCTGGGGCTAAACCACGACAAGCAGCAAGACCTGAACTTATTTTAGAATATCTGAACTCCATCGATATAGTTGTGAGTGAAATGGTCAAGGCCATTCAAGTGGTCATTCATCCCTGATATAGCATTATGGATACCTTTAGGCTCTCCCAATATTTGACTAGTATTCATCAAGGGCCAGAGGGGAAATAAGAATTTTTATTAAGGCAAATTTCTCTGCCCTAACATTAATACCATCTGTTGGCATTCACAGGTGCCATAAGTCATCCAAAGTGAACAAAAGTCATAAAGAATGGGGTTCTTTATTTTAGGAGTTTGTTTGGGATGTAGTTACAGAATTAAGCCATTCCTCAGGCTGGCAAAGGACTGCTGCTCTGACTAGCAAAAGGGTGGCTATAAAGATCGGAGATGTGCATTGTTAAGAAAAAGTTGCTTTCACACTTCACAGATTAGCAGCACGGAAGAAAAGAATACCAACGGCTCATGTTTATCTCTGGAATTATATAAAAGTTTACAACAAAACCAGAGAAGACTGGGAATACATCTGGTTCACTGGAAGGGTGAAACAAAAACATTCAGTGTCTAAACAAGAGACCCAGTGCAACATTTTCAACAAGATTCCACTGTTATCCAATGTATGAAGTCAAATCTAATCTCACAGAGAAATCAAAAAGATAGATGGACAAAATTAAACTCCTGCGGGTGAATCTTCATATAGTTCAATTATCTTCTCAGAGTTTGTTTGGAATATTGTAGTGACTTATTTTAGAAGCCTGCTCCTACCATTATAGTCTATAAGTGTAGCTGTCTAGTAGAAAAAAAATTGATAAAGTTAACCTTGTCTTTGCCTTGAGTGGACAGGACCATAAATTTTTTGCTATTGCCTTTAGCAGCAAGTTACGTCCTTTAACTTCACTATTCACAAGCTAATGTGAACAAGCAGTTGTGCCAAATTCTATTAGTTACTTGAATATGCAAATAGGGAACTCCACTGAATCAAGCTTTTTGAGTAGCTTTTAATGCTTTAAGTATAATACTGTGACATTAGTAGGCAGAGATGGAAAGACTTCGCTTTATATACACCTTTTAATTCACTGGTCCCAATCTCAAAGGAAAATATATTTTTCTCTTCCAAGCAACTCAGAAGTTGGTGCAATATAACATACTGACTCCAACAAAATACTGAACTAGTTAGCTACGATACTAGTTGTAATAACCCACTGTCATCATGAAAATCAGTGTAAGCTCATTCATGCTGATTCTTCTAGGACTTAAATGTAGAGAATATCATACCTATTAGTGTGATCTCCATTACTTGAAAAAAAGCATTTTACATACAGGGATGTAGCTTAATAATAATAATGTTGCTTCACCTGGGATTGTATAAGAATGTAAGACATGCAAGTTTGTAGAGATGTGGTATCTTTGCTTAAACCAACTGATACAGCCAGAATAAAATCAGACAAGCTTCTGGACATTTCTTCAGGTCTACAGTGTTGTCTGAACTACATTTCCCTCAAGCAAATGTGGAGATATAATTTTCCTTTGAAGATAAAGTTCACAGAAAATTTGCTATAGTAATTATTTGGTCCAATCATATTTCTAAAGCCAGTTCCCATTAGCGCAAACTTATTTATTCCTCCCTTATGCTGTATTGCCAAGTTTCAGCTGTGATGACTGAAAATGACATATTTGCCAGTCCATAGGCAGACCACTTTTCAAAAGTCAATAGGTAAATAATTCACTAGAGTGTCAATCAACAGAAATTATAACTTGAGCTGTAACTCCCTCAAGCACTAAGCTATAGACCAATTTCCTTTCCCTCTTACAACCTTGTAAAAGCAGATCTGAAAACTGTATTTTCAGCAGTCTGCAGATCTATCATAAGGAATAGTTTAATACTCATTATTTGACATTTACAGTACAGATGGTCCCAGGAAACACAATATAGTTGTCTCAGGTTCTAAAAACAAGATTCTCAGTGCTTTTGTAGAAGTTATAACAGTGGAGATTTCACTAGCTGATTGCTAAGCTTCCAATTCAAAAGGTATGTTCAGCAAAACCAGGGTTCTGACCCTAGATGACTTGAAGCCATCTAAGCTAGCCAGGAGTGAAACAATGAGGAAAGATGTGGGATGTTGTTTCTTACAAAGATGATCTGGCCACAAGGAGATCCCACTGTTACCCAGACATCATCTGCTGTTAATCAGTCTCTTCAATCCTGAAATTAGGCACCCACCTTCCAAAAATAAGAAGGGAAATCATCACAAATATCTAACAATCAGCTCAGAGAGTAGTGCCCTTATTGGACCATGGCAAGACTGTCTTCATTTCCATATCTGATATACTTGCTCCTGACTGGTGCTTTGAATGTCTATCCCAGGTGAGTCTTCTTGCCATTGCTTCATTTTTCCAAAGTAGATCACTCAAGTTCTTCTCAAGATTTAAAAAGTATTAACTGGGCAAAACACAAAATCTGTATTCCAGTGATTAAGAAACTCTCTAGGTTCTGGGAAACAGGGGTTTAAATCCCTTCTGCAAAACCAGACAAGAAGATATGACAAGTCTAGTTCATCTTTTGACCACTTTTCTGAAGGCCACTTCTGCTTTATTGCATCTCTCCAGGATTGTCTTCACATGCATGACAGATCAGGGAATGCCTCATCTGAGAATCGCTGAGGGTGGCCTCTGAGGCTTTGGTTTTAGATATGGTTCCAAGTGGTCTGCATGGACAACATCAGTCCTTAGATAGCTTTGTACTACTTGAATGGCAGATACTCAAATGATTATCAACTGAGCTGAAAATTAAGAATTCTAGTGACATATACCTAATGACTTCGGTATCTAAAGACACCTAAAGCCATAGGTACGCAACTACTTTGAGGGTCTAGAAGAGCTTATAAAGATGTCCAAACTGATTCATATTGCTCATTCCATTTATCAGAGTAAAACAATCTACTCCAATTCTAATGCTTTGCTCTTTAAGAGTGTTTGTAATGACCTGTTTCAAATGTAAAAACCTAAGGGGCTCCCTAAACTCTGATGGATGTTTTTTTCTTGTTTAGAATTTGAAGAATAGATTGTACTGAGAGTATGAAATGAGAAAGTTCATAAAATAACAGCTGAAATCATTCAAAAAAAGAAAGTGTAAGTACCTAGTCTGAAACTGTATGATACTGTGAGTGCATGATATCATAAAAATATTTTCATCCATCCTGTCCCCAGGAAAGTATGGAGATTTAAAATAGGAAAAAAAATACCATGTCAAAAATTTCTCCACAGAGCTCTTAGCCCAGGCCAACTTGAGACTGCAGCAAAATGGGAAGCTCCACTGATGCTAGAGGAAGTCCTGCGGGAGAAGGATGGACTTCACAACTCTATGAGAGTTATATTCCGAAGCCGTTTATTGTCTTGTCTGACTCCAATATATATCATAATTTTCGCTTAGTCACTGCGCACACACTCATGATTGGTTACAACTTGTTACACACACTATTGCAATTGGCTATGTACAAAATATCACGCGCTGTCCACGCGCCCCTCACACAGTCAGGATTGCTGCTTGCAGGTGTTCCTGTTTTCCTCGCTTCTTCTTAGTTGTTTATCACAGCTCCTTCTCCTCAAGGCCGAGCCATGCAGATATCCAGCTGTTTACCAGCTTCTCAGTGCCACAGCTCCTTCTCCTTAAGGTCGAGCCATGCAGGGTGATCCCAACATCTCCCCCTTTTTGTTTATGTATAAACAAAACCTGATGGATCATTTGTAACCTAAGGACTGTGAGGAAGATGGACTATCTGTACATTCTTGTATCATCCTGTGCCACGAACTCAGCCCAGCAGTCGGTAGGTGCCAGCTTTACGTGGGCGTCCCCACGGAGGCAACGATGGCCTTGCCATACACCGATCCCCCTGCTCTTCGGGAAATCCCGGTATTTATACATTTGCCAAGGAACGAGTTTCGACACACGTGGCCAGCGAGTGTCGGAACATGCCTCGGTTGTCACCTTTCAACATAGGGAACCTATGGCGCATGTGCCTGCTGGCCAGACATGCTGCACGCGCCACAGCCACCCCGTCTATTGGTTCGTAGGTTTTGTTCACATGGCATCTTACCATAATCCAGCAGTCACATATCAACTATGCTTAAGTCAATAGCAGAATGTTACAAGGCAGACAATTCTAGCTGTACTACTCCTAGCGATGGAAAAAGCGCCTGCACAAAGCTATGAAAACCAGTATTATATCTTACCAAAGGATTTGTAGTTATAGAGCGGTTTGCCCTAAAAGCTTTCCATGTTCCTCTCATGATACTGCTAATTTCAGTGTGATTTACCCATACATTTTCTTTTGGCTGAGGTGGCATCCAGATTGCGATGACACCTAACAGTGTCAAGATGTGTCCGACGACGACGGTGACTGTTTCACCCATGGTTTTACCCATTTTGTGGGTACCAAACAAGTTCCAGAATCTGTAATGACACAAGCATAACCTCGTCCCCAGGTTAGCAGTTGAAAAGGTCCTTCCCACAATCTTTTCCAAATTTTTAACTTTTACTTGCACATTTTGTGTTAACTCAGACTTCCTGTCATTCCTTTTACATGTTTTATTATGGGAGGCACTGTTTCTCCTTCTGCTAGACGCAAATAATTTAACACATATAAGGCTTTATTCAAACGTTCTTGGGGTGGTGTGGTAGGCTCTCCTCCTTTTTGTTTTTGCAATAAACACTTCAGGGAATGATTCATTCGTTCAACAATAGCTTGTCCAGTTGGGGAATGCGGTATTCCAGTAACATGCATCACTCCCCATTGACCAAAAAATCGTTGGGTTGACTGGGCTACATAACAAGGACCATTATCGGTTTTAATTTGTAGGGGTATACCATGGGCTGCGAATGCAGCTCACAAATGCTTTTGTACATGCCTACTAGTTTCTCCTGTTTGTGCAGTGGCCCAAACTACTGCAGAATAGCAATCAATTGAAACATGAACATATTCAAATCTTCCAAAGTCAGCAACATGTGTCACATCCATCTGCCATAGTTTTAGCGAATGCAGTCGTCGGGGACTAACTGTAATCGCGATTCCTGGGCCTATTTGTTGACAATCAGCACAAGTCTGAGAGTTATATTCCGAAGCCGTTTATTGTCTTGTCTGACTCCAATATATATCATAATTTTCGCTTAGTCACTGCGCACACACTCATGATTGGTTACAACTTGTTACACACACTATTGCAATTGGCTATGTACAAAATATCACGCGCTGTCCACGCGCCCCTCACACAGTCAGGATTGCTGCTTGCAGGTGTTCCTGTTTTCCTCGCTTCTTCTTAGTTGTTTATCACAGCTCCTTCTCCTCAAGGCCGAGCCATGCAGATATCCAGCTGTTTACCAGCTTCTCAGTGCCACAGCTCCTTCTCCTTAAGGTCGAGCCGTGCAGATCAACGCCACAGCTCCTTCTCCTTAAGGTCGAGCCATGCAGGGTGATCCCAACAAAGTCCAGTTATTTTGGGGCATTGCTGTCTCAGGCATGTTGCAAGGATAGAAAACAAGCCCATTTGCAAACCTAACATTTGCACAGAACTTGAGTTTACTTCAGATGGATGACGAGTGGTATAATCCATACAACAAGGGGGAGCAAAATAATTCTGCTTAGGATTTTTTGCCTTTCCTTCATTAGTAATCATGAATGCTCCTTTTGGGTTCTTCAAATGATTTAAATATACTGGAATACATATTCTACATAATTTGTGGTCTAAAGCAAATATTTCCTTTTGAATAATTTATGCTACAACTTACACTTGTATTACAGACAACGTTTCTTTTCTATCACGACAAACTTAAAACACGCTGAAGAGTTCAGGTGCAATGCAATCCTAAGCATTGTATTAAGCCTCTTTGTGATTTTTGTTACAAGAAGTATAGAAAACAATTGCATGAGTCTATGACTTGCAACCTCCCCCTTATATATATATATATGTCTAAATGCTGTATTCTTCTGTATTTTGTTGTTTGACTCTGTGTTTTGTTATTTGATTAATAAAAATAGGCCTCAAACTATTTCAAGACTACATTTCTTCTGCCCACCTCATGCACACTGTTCTTGAAAGAACTGGAGCCCTAAATACATTAGCCAAGGAAACACGAGTTAGACAAGCAACTGGTTCCAATCGCAGGTCGTAATCTCCCTACCCCATCAACCTTATCTTGCTAAACCCTCCTAAATCCCCTAGCTTCTGCTCCTCTAATCATGAGGGTTAGAAGCTGCAAGGGCAGCTTTTTACTTCAATTAAATTTCCTTTTAATCTTTTATAATCTGTTAGCACAGTACATAAACACCCATCAGAAGCTTATTCCTTCTAATTTCACAAAAGGGGATAATTTTACTATATATTCCATATTTGCAGTTACACTTCATTTCACACCACCATAAACCTTGGTCAAAAGGATGACTAGTTAAGCAGTTGAGCAAATGGCATTTACAGCTACAGCTGAGTGCATTATTCATTGTGAAGCATTTATTTGATGAAGTTAAACCTTGGTTTTGCTTATGAAACATCTGAAAGGTGATTCCAAATTATTTCAGTGTATGGGGCTATTTTCCGAAAGCACATTTTGGACTGTGTTGTTGCTTGTGTGCCCCTTGCGTGACTGGCTGTCTAAATCAGACTAGATTAGTTTTCCTTCCTGAGGGGGTGGCTAAAACTTCTTTTAAATAGGAACAACTGGTTACCTCAAGCACATATTGAATAGGTCATCTTCCATTACAAATTTTCAAAATTTCAGTGCGTAAATTAGCAATTATCTAAATATTCAGTCCCAATTATTAATAAAGCATATTTCCCCTAAAAATACTATCATCACCTTATAGCTCTACATAACTTACATAACTTTACAGTCCTATGGCAGAAATGCCTTCAAATAAATCAGCTAGGAAACTGTAAAATACCTACAATGTAAGCTTACAACATGAACTAGGAAGTAAAAGATCTCAAACAATGACATTGTTTTCAAACTACATTCTCTGAGAAGTAACATGAGAGTGGTCTCACTCATGAGAGTAGTAATTTAGCATCACTTTCCCTTTCCTACCTTTTCTAGAAGTACAGAAGGATTTAGATTGGAAGGGACCTCTGGAGGTGATCTAGTCTAACCTCCTACTCAAAGCAGAGCTAACTTCAAAGTTTTATTCCATTCAGTTCTCATTCTAACCTTACCATATAAGCACCTCATGACAGAATATGTTAAAGTTCAAGACAAAGGGAACTGGCAAATTTCAACCTGGTGTTGGCTATATCTGAATTATTATTCTTTCCCTTAGGTTTCTCTTCTTGAGGTGAGTTTTTGTTTTGATTTTTTTTTTTTGTAAACACAAAACATTGAGGTCCTCTGGTTTTTAGTAGCCAGAAACAAACATGAATAACAGGCATATTAAGTTAATACTTTATTCCCTGTACCACTGTAACCAGCATCCTTCTCTAGTCATAAATATAGGCTGGCTCCTAGTCTCCAGAGCAATCCCATTTGGAAATACACAAAATTGTGAATTGCATGAAGGTTCTGAAGCACTTCCTTCAAGACAGGCTCCTTAGAGCTGCCACTTGCAAATTTGATAAGGCACTGTTTAGCAATTATTTTCTCATATATAGCTTTGATAATATGCAAAAAAAAAAAAGGGGGGGGGAGGGATTGATATATGGATTGCTAGTTTTAAGTATGGTTAAGTATGGAATTACATGGTTCTGCACTCTCCCCCATATTTTATTGTACGCTGTTTATTTTGCCACTTCTTCCTAGTTTGTTTAATGGTTCTCATTTCTGTTCTTTATTTTCAACTTTACTATGTACAAAAATCTCCGTGTCTTCATTGGCATTTCTGGACACAAAATGCAGTGTATGTTTCCTCACTCCCAGATTTTTTTTCAGCTTGCAGAAGTCAATAACTATTAGGCTTCATACATACATTCATACATAATAACACAGCAGCCAAGTATTACAATTGCTACTCTAGCAAAAACTTCAATAGTGTAACTCCAAATTTATACCAGTGTAACTGAAACTATAATTTGCATTCTATTAACTGCAGCAGAAGCTTTTCAGAACAGCTTCCCAGTAAAAACTGAGTGACAGTGAAGTAAGGAACATAAGGTTAAACTTCATCTGCAAATGAGCTCCTTGGTTCTCTTTACAGTACTCAAAATAACCACTTTCCAATTCTACTTTACATTTGACTTTCTTTTCCCCCAGAAGATAGTGAAATGAGCGGGTGTTTATTTGAAGGAAAAATCACTCTTGCTCAGGGAAGGGCTTGGCTTCCATTAGGTACTCATCTGAAAGTCCTGCCGCAAACACTTCTTCCATTTGAATCTTTACATGGCATAAAGGACAGCGTCCGAATTTATAAGGCCTTTTCTCCATGCAACACATAATGAGGAATCTGCATCAGATTTAAACAATAGGAAGCAAGCTTTGAAGTTAACTCTAAGAGTCACCAGGAAAAGTGATTATGAAGTAGTAGCAAATCATTAAAATTTAGCAGTAAAAGCTCCATGGAAATATTGTCAGGCTCTTTTAAATCTTCCATCACTGATTTCAACATTGCATCCCCCTAGACTTCAGCTCCAGCACTGTACTCCATTTGTTCGCTTGCTCTCTCCTTACGTGATGACTCGTCCCCTTCTGACAACCACATTGTATACCATAACAACTATTCTATCCTCCACAGGAAACAATAACTGCAACATTAAAGGATTTTTAAAACTGCTTACCTCAAAACTGGTTTGAAATGAAATATCATATTTCTGTAGACAGGAGCTAAGCACATTTATTTTAAAGCATTGAATGTACTTAAAAATTCCCTTGACTTTCTCTAATGAAATTCAGTAGCCTCTTTCACAAAGATGATAGAAAGCTTTCAGTATGCTATGATGCCATATTCCCACTCCTCCAAATATTGCTGAAGACTGCCAAGAAAAAAAAAGGAAAGTTAAAGAAAGAACAGAGTCAGAGACACAAAGCTGAAACAAGCAAAAAAAAAAAAAAAGTCCATCCAACTGTTCCCCCTACTGGCTGAGACCAAGACAAGTAAAGTTACCTTTCCAATCAGATGCTATTATCATTTTTTAAAAATAATTGTTACATCTTCTGCATACTACAGTGCTTGATGTTCTGAAGGATATGGAGATTTCTGCATTAATTCCTGGGGGAAGTCACCTTGACTACCAAGTCCAGTCTCCTTTCGAACAGCAGTGAATTGGATACCCAGCTCAGAAGGATCCATAAAACATCTATTCCCCATGCTATCATGTTTCAAGCATCACAGAAGACTTCTAACAAACTAAGATCTATAGGAAAGAAAGAATCAAAGATACAATCACTGTAAGAAATAGGGAGACTGAAAGTATCACTACTGTCTTTGAATCAGCAGTAGCAGAGACTTCATTATATTAATTCTCAGCAGGACTGAAATGCTCTTTGGAGAGGTCTCTCCCTCCACTGACTCCAAAAAAGGTGAAGCTACTATATACAACTATGCTTTACTCAAAGTGCCTCCATTAGGCAAGACAAATCTCTGTTCTCTATTAACTATTTCCTAAACCTGCTTTAGAAACCATATCTAGACATCTAAATTTCAATTGTAAAAGTACCTTAAAAGCACAAGAAAGAGAATCAAAAACCCTCTGCAGTATTTATGAGGCTAAGCTATCAGCACTAACCCAACTTCTGGTGGGATACACAGAGGCAGCTGCCTGAGCTGAAATCCATGATGTATAGATCAGAGCCACCTGAAAGCATCTGCCCAGAAGGAGTTTGGGAGAAGAAGGGCGTGTGATTTTTAGTGGGGTGACTGGTAAGAGCCAGGGAAGCTCTAGAAGTCTGGGAAGCTCCAGAAGGGTGAGGGAAAAGAAACTCTTTCTTCCTCACAGTCTTTTACCTGATTACTACAGGCTCCCCATCTGTACCCTTCCCTCTATTCACAGCACCCAAACGCTCCAGCACTTGCCTATCTCTGAACACATACACACACCTGCTAGCAGACCTCTTTTAGTCAGTCTTCTCCTTAGTGCATGTCAGTAGGATTTTAGACGTGAGTCTTTTAGTAAGGACATGCCTAGCCCAGAGGTGCCTTGTCTTGGTTATTTATTGTCAATATCAATTAAATATATGTCCTGGTTTCAGCCAGGATAGAGCTGGTTTTCTTCACAGAAGCTAGTGTGAGACTGTGTTTTGGATTTGGGATGAGGAACTGTTGATAATGTGCTGATGTTTTGGGTTGTTGCTGAGCAGTCAAGGACAGTCCACCTTCTTGTGCTGGCCTGCCAGCAAGCAGGCTGGGGGTGCACAGGGAGCTGGGAGGGGACACAGCCGGGACAGCTGACCCAGACTGGCCAAAGAGATATTCCCTACCATCCGACGTCATGCCCAGTACATAAACTGGAGTTGGCCGGGGGGCGGAAATCGCTGCTCGGGGACGGGCTGTCGATCACGGGGTGGTGAGCAATTGCTGTATTGGGCATCACTTGTTCTTGCACATTCCTTTGTTGGTATTATCATTATTGTTCCCTTCTTTCTTTCTGTCCTATTAAACCGTGTTTATCTCAACCCACGAGGATTTTCCTAATTCTCTCCCCCGTCTCACTGTGGGAGGGGGAGTGAGTGAGCGGCTGCGTGGTGCTTAGTTGCCGGCTGGGGCTAAACCACGACAGTCCTTTTTGGCGCCCAACGTGGGGCCCGAGGCTTGAGATAATAACGGTTGCAGGTCACAATATCAGTTTATTTGATTTGCATCATGCTCTCGTCTTTGCTGTACATGTTAAGGATCAGTGTTGGTTTCTGCGGGCTGCTGTACTCTGCAATGATTAGTAATGTCTCGCCTGTGAATTTTGTTTTTAGAGCACTGACCTTGAGCTTAATGTGGTATCATCTGAGCTCTGTACTAAAGCCGTTACTGTATTTTGGCTACAGTCTTATGGAGACGATTAGCAATTATACTTCTGCCTCTGAAAGGTTTTTTATGGAGGAAATGCAGAATGGTACCTTTGCTACACTCTATCATAACATTTCCTCCTTCATCACAATAATTTTTCAGTATTTTGAACACCCTTGGCTGGTTAAAATACCTCTATTGCTACTTCTGGGGAACATTGTTTCGGTTTTGTCTAAGGTTGGCAAGCAATTTAAGAATATCACCCGGAGATCTGCCCCAAGGCTGGATAGTTATGAATGGCAGGGTGTGTGGAACAGCATGGGCAAATGCCTGGGGCGGTGGGCACCTCCGGTGTTTTGGAGCTTCACTCCCGAACAAGTGCAGAATCCTGATAAACTAGCAGAATATCTGGAAGAAGTATGATGTCAGCCTGGCAGCTCCAAGGAGACACAAATCATTGCCATGTGCTGGGGCCTGGCCCATGCCTACAGAACCCTATTTAACACTATGCAAAGGGGAGAGAGGCTCTCTGGATCTGATGGCAATGTGGCGGGCACTGTGACTACTCCAACCCCTGTGGCAGGCACTGTAGCTACTCAGACTGTTGCAGCTGAACCAGAGAACCAGCCCATCCCGGTATCAGTTGCCCCTGTACAAAAGAAGAAATCTTGGAAGCGGAAGTCAGCTCGTTTAGTAAGGGAGGAGGAAGATCCTGCTAAGAAGGAGCCAGAGGAAGAGAGTGAGGAGGCAGAGTGTTCTGAAGCAGGGCCATCACAAGCACGGAAGAGGGAAGAGAGCGAGTCATCGCTTGAAGAGGAGGAAGAGGAAGAACTTATAAAAGAGACGGTAACTACCCGATCTCTATCCCTGAGTGAATTGTGAGATATGCGAAAGGATTTCAGCCGTCGTCCAGGTGAGCACATTGTCACCTGGCTGCTCCGATGCTGGGATAATGGGGCCAGTAGCCTGGAATTAGAGAGTAGGGAAGCCAAGCAGCTGGGATCCCTTTCTAGGGAAGGGGGCATTGACAAAGCAATTGGAAAAGGTGCACAAGTCCTCAGCCTCTGGAGACGTCTCCTGTCGGGTGTGAAGGAAAGGTATCCCTTCAAGGAAGATGTTCTATGTCACCCAGGCAAGTGGACCACCATGGAGAAAGGTATCCAGTACCTGAGGGAGCTAGCGGTGCTGGAAGTGATTTATGGTGACTTGGACAATGGACAATCATCCAAAGATCCAGATGAAGTCAATTGCACGCAACCTATGTGGCGGAAGATTGTACGGAGTGCACCATCATCATATGCCAACTCATTAGCAGTAATGGCCTGGAAGGACGGAGAGAGACCAACGGTGGATGAATTGGCTGGCCAACTCCGGCAATACGAAGAAAGTCTCTCTTCATCCCTACGGGCCTGCGTCTCTGCTATAGAGAAACTGTCCCGGGAGTTCCGGCAATTCAAGGAGGATATGCCCTACCCTCCACCCATACGGACCAGTGTCTCAGCCATTAGGAGTAAGCGCTCTTCTGTTCAAGAGAGAAGATACAGAGAATACACACCACGAGCCACCCTGTGGTTTCAATTGCGTGACTACGGAGAGGACATGAGGAGGTGGGATGGAAAACCTACCTCGACCCTAGAGGCACGAGTACGCGAGCTGCAAGGAAAAACAATTACAAAAGGGGGTTCAGGTTCCTCGAGGAAAATCGTCGCTCCACTTTCCAGTGGGCAGCTTCCCAGAAAGAATAGAAGAGCTGATCTCACCTCTGATCCTCTTGAAGGGACTTCTGATTCCGATTTACAAGAAGTGGGTAACGAGTACTATGAGCAGGATTAGAGGGGCCCTGCCTCCAGCCAGGCGGAGGAGAGGGACAACCGAGTTTATTGGACTGTGTGGATTAGATGGCCTGGCACATCAGACCCACAGGAATATAAGGCTTTAGTGGACACCGGTGCACAATGTACCCTGATGCCATCAAGCCATATAGGGGCAGAACCCATCTGTATTTCCGGAGTGACAGGGGGATCCCAACAGCTGACTGTGCTGGAGGCTGAAGTGAGCCTAACTGGGAATGAGTGGCAGAAGCACCCCATTGTGACTGGCCCAGAGGCTCCATGCATCCTGGGCATAGACTACCTCAGGAGAGGGTATTTCAAGGACCCAAAAGGGTACCGGTGGGCTTTTGGTATAGCTGCCTTGGAGACGGAAGAAATTAAACAGCTGTCCACCTTGCCTGGTCTCTCAGAGGACCCTTCTGTGGTGGGGTTGCTCAGGGTCAAAGAACAACAGGTGCCGATCGCTACCACAACAGTGCACCGGCAGCAATATCGCACCAACAGAGACTCCCTGATCCCCATCCATGAGCTGATTCGTCGGCTGGAGAGCCAAGGAGTGATCAGCAAGACTCGCTCACCCTTTAACAGCCCCATATGGCCAGTGCGAAAGTCTAATGGAGAGTGGAGACTGACAGTAGACTATCGTGGCCTGAATGAAGTCACGCCGCCATTGAGCGCTGCCGTGCCGGACATGCTAGAACTTCAATATGAACTGGAGTCAAAGGCAGCCAAGTGGTACGCCACCATTGCTATTGCTAACGCGTTTTTCTCAATTCCTTTGGCGGCAGAGTGCAGGCCACAATTTGCTTTCACTTGGAGGGGTGTCCAATACACCTGGAATCGACTTCCCCAGGGGTGGAAACACAGCCCTACCATTTGCCATGGGCTGATACAAACTGTACTGGAACAGGGTGAAGCTCCAGAGCATCTGCAATACATTGATGACATCATCGTATGGGGCAACACAGCAGAAGAAGTTTTCGAGAAAGGGAAGAAAATAATTCAAGTCCTTCTGAAAGCTGGTTTTGCTATAAAACAAAGTAAAGTCAAGGGACCTGCACAAGAGATCCAGTTTTTAGGAATAAAATGGCAAGATGGACGTCGACAGATCCCAACGGATGTGATCAACAAAATAACAGCTATGTCTCCACCAACTAGCAAAAAAGAAACACAAGCATTTCTGGGCACTGTGGGTTTCTGGAGAATGCATATTCCAAATTACAGTCTGATTGTAAGCCCTCTTTATCAAGTGACCCGGAAGAAGAACGATTTTAAATGGGGCCCTGAGCAACGACAAGCCTTCGAACAAATCAAACAGGAGATAGTTCATGCCGCAGCCCTCGGGCCAGTACGGGCAGGACAAGATGTTAAAAATGTGCTCTACACGGCAGCCGGGGAGAATGGCCCTACGTGGAGTCTCTGGCAGAAGGTACCAGGAGAGACTCGAGGTCGACCCCTAGGGTTTAGGAGTCGAGGATATAGGGGACCTGAGTCCCGCTATACTCCAACTGAAAAGGAGATATTGGCAGCATATGAAGGAGTTCGAGCTGCCTCAGAAGTGGTTGGTACTGAAGCACAGCTCCTCCTGGCACCCCGACTGCCGGTGCTGGGCTGGATGTTCAAAGGGAGGGTCCCCTCTACGCATCATGCGACTGATGCTACGTGGAGTAAGTGGGTCGTGCTTATTACACAGCGGGCTCGAATAGGAAATCTTAATCGCCCGGGAATCTTGGAAGTGATCATGGACTGGCCAGAAGGCAAAGATTTTGGAATATCACCGGAAGAGGAGGTGGCGCGTGCTGAAGAGGCTCCACCATATAATGAACTGCCAGAGAACGAAAGGCAATATGCCCTGTTTACTGATGGGTCCTGTCGTATTGTAGGCAAACATCGAAGGTGGAAAGCTGCTGTATGGAGCCCTATACGACGAGTTGCAGAAGTGGCTGAAGGACAAGGTGAATCAAGTCAGTTTGCGGAGGTGAAAGCCATCCAGCTGGCTTTAGATATTGCTGAACAAGAAAAATGGCCAGTACTCTATCTTTATACTGACTCATGGATGGTGGCAAATGCTCTATGGGGGTGGCTGCAGCAATGGAAGCAGAGCAACTGGCAGCGCAGAGGCAAGCCCATCTGGGCTGCTGAATTGTGGCAAGATATTGCTGCCCGACTAGAGAATCTCGTCATAAAAGTACGTCACGTAGATGCTCACGTACCCAAGAGTCGGGCCACTGAAGAACATCAAAACAACCATCAGGTGGATCAGGCTGCTAAGATTGAAGTGGCTCAGGTGGATCTGGACTGGCAACATAAGGGTGAATTATTTATAGCTCAGTGGGCCCATGACACCTCAGGCCATCAGGGAAGAGATGCAACATATAGATGGGCTTAGGATCGAGGGGTGGACCTGACCATGGATGCTATTGCACAGGTTATCCATGAATGTGAAACGTGTGCTGCGATCAAACAAGCCAAGCGGTTAAAGCCCCTCTGGTATGAAGGACGATGGTTGAAATATAAATATGGGGAGGCCTGGCAGATTGACTATATCACACTTCCACAAACTCGCCAAGGCAAGCGCTATGTGCTTACCATGGTGGAAGCAACCACCGGATGGCTGGAAACATACCCTGTGCCCCATGCCACCGCCCGAAACACTATCCTGGGCCTTGAAAAGCAAGTCTTATGGCGACATGGCACCCCCGAAAGAATTGAGTCAGACAATGGGACTCATTTCCGAAACAACCTCATAGACGCCTGGGCCAAAGAGCACGGCATTGAGTGGGTGTATCATATCCCCTATCCTGCACCAGCTTCCGGAAAAATTGAACGATACAACGGACTGTTAAAGACTACCCTGAGAGCAATGGGTGATGGGACATTCAAACATTGGGATAAACATTTAGCCAAAGCCACCTGGTTAGTCAACACTAGGGGATCTACTAATAGAGCCGGCCCTGCCCAATCAAAACTTCTACTTACTGTAGAAGGGGATAAAGTCCCTGTGGTGCATGTGAGAAACATGCTGGGGAAGACAGTCTGGGTTACTCCTGCATTAGGAAAAGGCAAACCCATTCGTGGGATTGCCTTTGCCCAGGGACCTGGGTGCACTTGGTGGGTAATGCGGAAGGATGGGGAAGTCCGATGTGTACCTCAAGGAGACTTGATTTTGGGTGAAAACAGTCAATGATTTGAATTGTATTATGTCAATTGTTACACAATACAGTATGTCATTACTACTATGGTTGCTATCTACCATATCGATGGTATTAGAGTAAGAATCACCCAGACTGATGAAGAATGAGCTTCACTGAAACCAAGCAATGTGCAGCAGTGATGGAACCAGAACTGGCTTCAGCAGCTTGCGCCCGACAATTCCCTCGAGACCGACATCTTCGACCTGCAGATCATGGACATGGACCGTGCCAGATGACAATCCAACACCACATACCATCTCCTCTGCCCTGAGAGACTGCTATGATGGATGAAGCCCAGAGTCATGGACTGACTGAACTCCACAGACATTTTAAAGTGATGGCCCATGGACTAAGAAAGTGATATCTCTGTGTATATATTAAAAGACAGGAAGAGTAATAATGAATAATTGGAACGTATTGAAAAGTACAGGACCCGGGCATGACGTAAATGGTATGGAATAAGGGGTGGATACTGTCCTGGTTTCAGCCAGGATAGAGCTGGTTTTCTTCACAGAAGCTAGTGTGAGACTGTGTTTTTGATTTGGGATGAGAAACTGTTGATAATGTGCTGATGTTTTGGGTTGTTGCTGAGCAGTCAAGGACAGTCCACCTTCTTGTGCTGGTCTGCCAGCAAGAAGGCTGGGGATGCACGGGGAGCTGGGAGGGGACACAGCCAGGACAGCTGACCCAGACTGGCCAAAGAGATATTCCCTACCATATAATGTCATGCCCAGTATATAAACTGGAGTTGGCCGGGGGGTGGAAATCGCTGCTCGGGGACGGGCTGTCGATCACTGGGTGGTGAGCAATTGCTGTATTGGGCATCACTTGTTCTTGTACATTCCTTTGTTGGTATTATCATTGTTGTTTCCTTCTTTCTTTCTGTCCTATTAAACCGTGTTTATCTCAACCCACGAGGTTTTTTTCCTAATTCTCTCCCCCGCCCCACTGGGGGAGGGGGGAGTGAGTGAGCGGCTGCGTGGTGCTTAGTTGCCGGCTGGGGCTAAACCACGACAAGATACGAAAAAGGATCCAAACCTGAAGGTTTCCATCCTGTGTTCTTTAAATTTCTTTTCTTTGTTTAAACAGCAAACTCAACAAAATAGAATGCTAAAGAACACTGCTCCCATGAGATTGAAAGGAGTAGAACCATGAGAAGTTTCTGCTGAGCAAAGTTCAAGAGTATGAATGCTGCAGCTTCTAGTTTTTCTACTTTTAAACATTTAGTAGCTATACAATCTTTAAAGAAAAAGATTTCTGCAGGGTCAGAATACCCAACATTTTTTGAAGTTTGTTTGTTTTTTAACTGTTTTATCACACCAGGAAACAAATACTATCAAGCACTCACTTTTAAACTAGGTCACAGGTCATTTTCTGTAATCAACACGCCTACCCAGCAGATATCTTCTGTTCCTACTCTGAACATGCAGGTTTTTAATCCAAGGATGAGCAGTGATCAGAACTAGTAATACTCGAGCATTGTTAAGACAAAAAGAGTGCTTAAGGACTTTTTCTTAAGGACTTTTTACTTCTGTTAAAAAGAAACCTGTACTCACATGCATCCTACTTATCTAGATTATCCTCTGCTGGTGGAAGAAGTGGCAACTATAGTTCTTTCCAACATAGGAAAGTAACAATATGTCTCCTCAACTACTTCATCTTTCATTAGCAAAATTCTCTGTAAGCCAGTTTACAACAGGAAGCAGGATCCCCAGTTGCTCAGGCTGAAGAATGTGCAGGCAAGTATTTCAAGAGAAGTCACATACGATTCAGTACTCCCTCTTTAAAAACAAACTGGACTTGACTCTTAAGAAGAACACCAGAAAATCCCAAAAATGTCAGTTGTAGTGTACGGAACTATGTAAAATTCTATGCATGTTTGATTACCTCAAAATGAGATATACTTCATTGATAAGTAAGTATTCCTAAATAGTCCTTACATCTTCTATCTTCTTAATCAGAGATCCTAGTTGTGGTTTGGGCTCAGCTGTGGTCTACTAAAAATAGCCATAAGGCAACCAAATATCAGCAATGAAAACATCTTCAAGATGTCTACAGCTAAACAGGGAAAACAAGATAAAGGGAAAACGTACTCCAAAAACATTTGAGAGTTCTCTGTGGTTCCTGGGGCGAGAGCTTAAAAAAAAAGTGTATGCATATTGATAATAGAATCTTTGTCTTGAAGCAAGTTTCACTGTGTTTATACTACTGCTCAATAAACCTCCAAAAATTTCCCCTGCTATGTAACTAAATTGCCAACCATTCACTTCTAAGAAACACTTTTTATTCTGAGCTCAATTATTCTTTAGAATGAGTAAGGATTTAATACAACTAATTTCTTTTAATTTTTAACTGGTCCTGAATACCAAGGCAACAGTTACCTAGTGAAGTAATCAGATTGTCACAGGGATTCATACTTTGCTATGACAGTTCAACATAGAGCTATGCATCTGCGAAAAGAAGGTATTCACATAGCTTTGAATTAGTGCAATATACTTCTAACAGTAAATATACAGAAGACATTAAGGTATTCTAGACATTTATTTTTAATTTTAAATGTATGACATTGTACAATGAAGAAATAAGGCCCAAAGATCATGGAAGATGTATATAATGTTTTCTAGACAAATATTTGACTAAGAACAAGGCATATTCTAGCCCATACTTCATGGAGTTACAATGAAGTTCAGGCGCATAAACAGGAATACTTTATTGTTTATTAATTTACAACTCTTTTGGTCTGTTTAACAGAAAACAAACAAAACTGAAGCAGAACTTCATCATTAAAGCCTTTCACACTACCATCTTCCACAACATCATATAATGACTTACTGTCTGTATCCCAACAGATATTCTTCCGAGGGTTATTTTGACTAGTTTCTACAGTTAGTGCTAAAGTATTTAGCTGGTAACAAAAGAAAGCGAAGTATTCTCCATCAGTCACTACTGCCTGTGATACAAAAAGACAGGTCACATCTGCTTCACTCCAGAATCCTACAAAATAAACAAACACCACTAGTTATACAGGACTCTCAATTCTTATCAGCACACACATCTAAACCCCAATCCTGAAATACAGGAAAATACTGGGAACTGCAGCAGCCACTTAGTAGGGGTAAAAGTCCTGTCTGCTTTAGCAACACAAGCATTCTTCATACTGACTAACTGAAGATATAACACACAAGCACCAGTTAAAGGTCTTTCCAAGATCAGGGACACAGTGGCATACTTGCATTTTGGACACCGGTCCCTATGAAAGCTGGGCATCAATCACAATGTTAACACATGCTGACTCAAAAAAACCAACTGATCAGCCAAGTGACTTTTCAAAATTACATACGTGTTATTAATGCATCCAAGCCCTGCAAGTGATCTGAGGGGAAATGTCTTTTGACTATTCTACACTTTTCACAGGGCAGTGAACATTTGTTTCATGACAGAAGCATGCATATGCCAGACAACACCAAGAACACTATGTCAATAAGAATTAATGCTTCAAACAACTCCCGCTGAGCATTAATAGTATTTTAAAAATATTTTCTTTACATATTTATGCATGTGTGTTAGCATACACAGTGATATTCTTAAAAGATATTTGGTATCATGTGCAATGAACACCACTAGAAACTGTTACAGAACAAAGAAAAAAAATCATACGATTTAAATCATGCTGTCCTTCTAACTCATAATGTGCTTACAACTGTAATCAGCTTTGAAGCCAAGACTTACTTGACTTCAATTGTTTTACGTCCACAAAAAAAACAAGTCAACTTTTCTAACATACCATTACATAAAAAATTTGATGCAGAGCCAGCAATATACATCCTAGTCAAAGGATTTTCTTCAATGTGTTGTTTCACAAGTGAAACTACAAACTAGCAGATATCTTCTAGCAACACTATCTAACAATTATATTTACATGAATAAGTAAAAGACTGATCTGGTCTATCCATCCAGGTCTTCTGGGATTTTTAGACAAACATAGGCATAAATTCCTGAAATAAGGCTGCTGACATTTTTCTTTCACTGATTGTAGTTTCATAGAATTGACATTTCTGAAACAAGGGGCTAGAGTGACTTATGTTATTTCAGAAAAAAAATTAAACTGCTTGAGACCTACCACCTTTCCCCATAACAAATGTGGAGGGAACAAGTGAATACAAGATTGAGGCTTTTGCACAGGTTTAGTGTTATATATGAAAAATATTTTTCGGTGCAATTAATTCTCCCTGAGTCAAAGCTCTGCTTCATTCATTGGATCAATTAATTTTTGAAAACCTGCTTAAAGGATGGTGGAGAGAAAATGTTAGAGAACTTTATAGTATGCATTCATCACTGGGAAGAATTTAACAGGTTGACTGTCTCACCTTGATACACTGCTTGTGCTGCTGTCCAGGCAAAGAGACTTGCAATACCATTAGCTCAATAAACAACTTCAACCTGACCCTGAAGATTTGCTCTTACAAACCTCTCCCCGTTTAGTTTATCAGGAATAAAATGAAGCTAGGTGTGTCCATAACAGCATGGATCTGCTGCCTTTGATCCTGTCTCACCCAAAAAGAAAAAAACTTGAGTCAATCAGAGAATGCTCTTTATTATACATACAAACACATCTTTACTATGACACCAAACAACAGAAAGTTAGAACCTCTACTGTAGATCTGTATAAATGTTGAAGTTCCTCCCTTTCTGGGTGAGACCGGAAGGCTTGCCCAAGTCCAAAAGGCAAGAGTTAACATACTAAAATGTCTCCGAAGGATATGTATCAAAATTCAAAGCCAGTTTTTTGTTAATTTTCTATTCAATCCAACTCTTTCAGGTGAATCTGGAGACACAGAGGACCATACACACAGAACAATGCTACTCCCTATCGCCTGACATGGAATCTCAATAGAGATTTATATATAATATATGTTATATATAAAAATATATAAATGTTTTCTCTGTTGATGGGAGGAGAAAGGTCGGGGGAGTTGTGTTGAGGGGGTTTTGTTGTTGTTTATTGGGGGGCTTAGCTTTTGAGGGTTTTGTTGGGGGGGTTCTGTTGTTGGGGTTTTTTGGTTTGTTTGTTTTTTTAACATAAAGAAGTAATTAACATTTCATAACTAGAAATTCTTACCTATAATTACCTTGTTTTCATACCGCTTTTTGAAAAATGGCAGTTTGGATGGTTTGTGGTCAATAACGGGAACATTTCCAAGATCTGACTCCAGCAGTACAGCCTTGAAGGAAGAAAAACCATGATGTAATCCACGTCTCTAACATTAGGCCTCACATAATATGCCACTTTCAGGTCAGACAACAGAAGGTGCAAGTCCTGCTTATATACACCGTATATATAACGAACTGAAATCAATAGCCATAATATTTTTGCAACAGAACTTGGGCTTGTCTTGTGATGAGTGTTAGTACATGCATCTTATACTGATGCCTGAATTTTCTGCAATATACAAACAACATTGTGTGAAATGGTGCTAGCAAAGCTGCCGATTGGTACTATCTTCAAGACCAGAATCTGCTTCTGTAGAAGAAATGTTTTTGCTTATCTATCAGCAGTCAATAAACTAACTTGAACCAGCAGAGTGAGCTTACAGGTATTCAGTGTTTTACATCACATAACATCTTTATTTGCCTAGGCAGTTGTTCCAAAATGTTGGAAAGGTTTGTAACGATGGTTTGTAACATCTGACAGTACTAACCTAAGCAAAACATACAATCAAGTTCACAAGAAATGTTCATCATTTACAGAAAGTGGAACACAGTTTTCTGTTTGTGGTGGAATTTGGACAAGAGACCCTTACAGGCTACACAATTACCACTGTATAAACCTACAAGAAAAGGTTAGAATATTGAATCAGCTTCCATAAAACTCAGCATTCAAGAAAACAACTGTTAAGCAGTACTATCAGTTAACAGAACTCACATTCAGATTATACGTGCTCTCTCCCACTCCATTCCTTTCTTCTTCATTTCTCTCATCTTATTCTCCTCCACTGAGAGAACCTTCCACACCACATTTCTTATTCTTGCTTCCACTTACAAGTACAAGCAAAAAAGAAGTTAAAAACTCCATTTAATTAAGTGTAACAACATGTATTTTATCTAAAGCACAAAGATGACCAACTTGAAGTCCAGAAGACTATCTCAATGTCAATAAAGCACTTAAAAAGGTAATAAGGGCATTAAGACCTGAAAAATGCACAAATGCACTACATGACTGATTAACCAGGTCCTCCACATACTGTCTATTGCATGGTTTCAGTGGCAGCCAGAAACATACATGAAAACACACGTGATTAACTTGCTGTTGAAAACATCCATACCTCTGGAAGTTGCTTTGGTACACAGATCTGGAGGTACGGGTTATCATCTATCTGAAATCACACAGGATCGACTCTACCTTTTTGATGTCCTTGAACAACTTCCTCACTATGATGGCCAGTAATAGTTAACCTCAGGTTTTAGATCTGAAACAGAACGGAAGGGGAGAAGGAAATAAGAGATCATCCCTTTGCATTTAAAGCCCTCACAATTCTTGCTCTGTAGCTGCAGTAAAACAGAAAAATCAAAATCCACTCACACCGTGTGGGACAGTGGAGACGAGATTAATTGCTAGTGATGGTCTGAACAACTCAGCTACACCAGTGACACTCCTGCCAGATTCACAGACCAGCCTCACCGCCCAGGACACCTGCCTCCCTCTCCCTCCCACCCACGTTCCGCACCAAGGGAGGAGGCAGCCAGCAGCGTGTAGCAACCGCACAGGAAGGCGGCGAGGGTGCAGACGAGCTACGTGAGGTACGGGCCGAGCATGCGATCCTGATCGCGGTAGAGTAACGGCCGCTTCTTATTCTGTTGGAAGCTCTCCTGCAGGAGCACGCCACAGGTGAGGAAGCGCAGATCGCCTATATCCAGGTCCGGCGCCGCTCCCTCTGGGGCTTTTGCAGCCTCTGGCGCCACCGCCTCCAGGGCTTTCACAGTTCCCTGCACCACTCTCGGGAGCGGCCCCAGCACGAAGATGGTCTTGGTGAAGCTCCGGTACCAGCGGTCGGCGTTGAGGGCGAAGGTCTGCAGGTAAACCATGTACTTGGGCTGCTGCAGTTGCCCATAGAGCAGCAACTTCTCGATCGAGGCCGCCGCATGCACCCACTGGTAGAAATGCTCCAGAAGCCACCGCATAGCCGTTTTGCTCTTCCGCCGTGGCGGAAGCCACTATGGGCGGTTAGAGGAAGTCAAGGGGCAGATTCCGTCTGCAAAAACCAACACCAACCATGCCACAACACCCACCATCCTGTAACCAAGGTGGTAGGGAATTAAAATAAAATAGGGTTAGAAAATAGGTTTGTGAATTTGTAGCAAGTTGTAACTATAAGAACATTATGCACCAGCAATGCTGCTCGAGAACCCACCTAACCCTTCCCATCTTGATTTAATTATCAAGGAGTTAAGTGTAACATTGTATTATGTTTTGTTCTAATAACAAGTAGTCAGAAAGAAGGAACACCTTGGTCAGTTCTACGGTCCGGTGGGTGGGTAATTATTCATTCTATAGTCTTGTCTTAAAACAAAGGACTGTGGGGTGAATGATTGCATATTGGACCGACAGCCCATGAAGATGTATTTAGTGTTGCCAAGTTTAAATGAACTTAGAAGGAAAGGTAATTCCGGCAGGGGGAGATTGCGACCACCGACTCAGAGACCATCCACTCAAGAAACCCTCCGACTCAAAAGATTAAGGAAGTAAAATCCCAAGAAATTATAGTGAGCATGCGTGGTCATTTACATGGTAGGCGAGGAATACTTAACCAATCATTGTATGGACACTTGATGAATATGTATTAATCTTGCCTATAAATGTTTGATTTTTGAACTGATCGAGCGAACACGATTTGGGAGGAGCTATCCCCCGTGTTCCTGGCGCCGTGAATAAAGAATGCCTGCCTTTTAACACTACATTGGTGTTACGAGGTTTATTCCCGATTTCGGTGACAATCCCTTGAATACCACCATTTCACAGAGCCACGAGACAGTGGAAGGGCACAGGCAACTGAAACCTGATTGGCCGCTGTGAACGAGGAACCGTGTGAACGAGCCAACCTTCCAATCGGAGGGAGAGCTGCCGGGGGGGGAGGGGTACGGAACGGGGCATGCGCCATGTGTTCCCCACCGCCTCTCCGGGAACTACAGCTCCCAGGATGCACAGCGGGAGTCGGCCCGGAGGCGCCTGGCCTTGCTGCAGGTTCCTCTCACCATAGGGTCTTTGACACTCCAGCTGTATGTCTCGTGGAAGGCTTACCTGGCTGTTCTCCCTTTCTCCCCAGTATGAGTCCATACTTCAGAGGGAGCCCCATATCTCAAACAGAATGGTTATGTTGCACAGACAAGGAGCCTTTACCTGCTTTCATTTGAGAAGACAAGATTTTTGAACCGATTTTCTACATCTTCTACATAATTTCCCCCTGCTGATTTGAAAGACTGTTCAGTCTAAATGACAGAGAGAAATTCTTTCTAAAATAAAAAAGAGAATGAATCTTTCTCTGTACAGAACCCCTATTAAGGACAAAGGATTTTGTACAAACCAAGAACTGTAGCAGAAATATGAGAGAATTTGTTGACAAAATCTGGAAACTTGAACATGCATGATTTGGCCCTGGGTATTGTGGAGCATGAGCCAGCCTCATTGCCTCTATATCTCTAAATGTAAATGCTGGGCTGGTCTACCCTGTTGTATTGTAGAAAAGACTCATTTTTACAGGATAGTAGGTACCCACAGCACAAAGTATACACTGAAATAACAGCTTGTCAGAAACTGCAAAACCTATGAAGCTGGCTTTATAAAAGGAATTCAACTCTACTAAAATATGTTCTATTATGGTATTTGTTTATGAAACCAGAAATAAACTAAAACTGACATACATTTCAAGGAGAAGGGGTACAGTTATTGCATTTTTATCTTTGAGATACTTAGAAAAGTTGAGGGTGTTTCTCTTTGGTGGACAGATGAAGCTTACTATTATTCTTACAGGTTTTATTCTTTTTTTTTTTTTTAACTTGATCACTTGCAGTATTCTTGGGGATGCTTTTTTCTCTGTATTTCCATGTGTGGTGGGTTGACTGGCCAGGTGCCTAGCAAGGTGCTCTGTCACTCCCCTCCTCAGCAAGACGGGGGGGAGAAAATAAGATGAAAAAGACAATTTAATAGGACAGAAAAAGAAGGGAAAATAATAATGATGGTAAAAGAATATACTAAAAAAGTGATGCACAATGCAATTGCTCACCACCCGCTGACCAATGCCCAGCAAGTCCCCAAGCAGTGGGCGCCGCCCCCCGGCCACCTCCCCCCAGTTTTATTGTTCAGCATGACGTCATATGGTATGGAATATCCCTTTGGCCAGTTTGGGTCATCTGTCCTGGCTGTGTCCCCTCCCAGCTTCTCGTGCACCCCCAGCCTCCTCACTGGCAGGGCACTATGAGAAGCTGAAAAGTCCTTGACTTGGTGTAAACACTGCTCAGCAACAACTAAAACATCAGTGTGCTATCAACATTATTCTCATTCTAAATCCAAAACACAGTACTATATCAGCTGTCGGGAAGAAAATTAACTCTATCCCAGCCGAAACCAGGACAGATCCTCAATACCCCCGGCTCCAAAACCCAAATGGTTGACCTTGGGTTGCTCCTGGTGTTTTCTGCCAGAGGCTCCAGGTAAGACCATGCTCCCCAGCTGCAGTGTAGAGCACATTTTGCACAGCTGGTCCTGTCCAGACAGGCTCAAGAGCTATCGCACAAGATATTTCCTGTTTGATCTGCTCAAAGGCTTGTTGTTGCTCAAGGCCCCACTCAAAATAGTTCTTCTTTCGGGTTACTCGATAGAGAGGGCTCATATGCTCACTATAACCTGGAATATACATTCTCCAGAACCCCATAAGGCCTAGGAAAGCTTGTGTTTCCTTCTTGTTAGCTGGTGGAGACATAGTTGCTATCCTGTTGATCACATCCATAGCCACATGACAACGTCCATCCTGCCATTTTATTCCCGGGAACTAAATCTCCCGTGCAGGTCCCTTGACCTTGCTTTTCTTTATGGCAACACCAACTTTCAGAAGAATCTGAATTACTTTTTTTCCCTTCTCAAACACTTCCTCTGCCTTGTTTCCCCACACGATGATGTCATCAATGTATTGTAGGTGTTCAGGGGCATCACCCTGTTCCAGTGCAGTGTGGATTAGTCCATGACAAATGGTGGGGCTGTGCTTCCACCCCTGGGGCAGTCAATTCCAGGTGTATTGGACACCCCTCCATGTGAAACCAAACTGCAGCCTGCACTCTGCTGTCAAAGGGATTGAGAAAAACGCATCAGCAATATCAGTTGTAGCATACCACTTGGCTGCCTTTGACTCATGTTGGAGCTCTAACATGTCTGGTACAGCAGCACTCAGCAGTGGCATCACTTCATTCAGGCCACAACAGTCTACTGTTAACCTCCACCCTCCATCAGGCTTTTGCACTGGCCACATGGGACTATTAAAAGGTGAGTGAGTCTTGCTGATCCTTGGCTCTCCAGTTGATGGATCAGCTCATGGATGGGAGCCAGGGAGACACGGTTTGTGCAATATTGCTGCCAGTGCGCCATCCTGATAGCAACTGGTACCTGCTGTTCCTCAATTCGCAGCAGTCCCACAATGAAGGGATCTTCCGAGAGGCCAAGCAGGGTTGACAGCTGTTTGTTCTCTGTGTTCACAGTGGCTACGCCAAAAGCCCATCGGTACCCCTTTGGGTCCTTGAAGTAACCTTTCCTGAGGTAGTCTATGCCAAGGATACAAGGGGCCTCTGGGCCAGTCACAGTGGGGTGCTTTTCCCACTTGTCCCCTGTTAAACTCACCTCAGCCTCCAATACAGACAATTCTTGGCATGCCCCTGTCACTCCAGAGATCCATGTGGGTTCCATGCCCCTATGCCCTGATAGCACCAGCGTACACTGTGCACCAGGGTCTACCAAAGCCTTGTACTTCTGTGGGTGTGATGTGCCAGGCCATCACATCCACACAGTCCAGTATACCCGGTCATCCCTTTCCTCCTCCTGGCCGAAGGCAGGGACCCTCTCTTCTTGTTCCTCGTCAGAGTATTCACTGTCTGACCTCTGCGGTGCCAGACCAGAAGCCCCCTCACCAGGATCAAGGGAGGTGTTTTCAGTTCTTCTGTGTCTGGGAGATCACTGGTTTCCTTTTTGTGTCTCTATGGTGACTAAACTGACAGCCTTCTTAGGTGGCCCCTTCTTAACAGCTGTCTTTCCGCTCAGTTCACGTACACGGGCTTCTAGCGGGAGGGTGGGCTCACCATCCCACTTCCTCATGTCATCCCCCTGGTCAAGCAGGAAAAAACGGAGTGCTCCACAGGGCAGGAGAGGACTGATCTCTGGGGGTGCCCCTGACAGCCAAGGTGCTGGCCTGTAGGGATAAGGAGGGACAGAGATTTTCTTCAAAGTTTTGGAGCCAAGAAAACACTCTCTCCACAGTTGCTGTATCTGTATCCAGGTCAATACATTGTTGCCAAGCTGTTAGAATATGACGCAATGGGGCTTTTTGAATCACCTTCCTCAACACGGCCTGTGTGCACAGGACATCCACTGGATCTTTGGAAACCTCATCATCGTCTAGATCATTGTAGATGACTTCCAGCACCGCTAATTCTCTCAGGTACTGGATGCTTTCATCTGTGGTAGTCCACTTTCCTGGGATATCCATTTCCTTGAATGGATATCTTGCCCTCACACTTGAGAGGAGCTGTCTCCAGAGACTGCAGATTGCTGTCTCTTTTCCAATTCCTCTCTCCATTCCCTGTTTTCTAGCAAGGGATCCCAGCTGTTGGGCTTCCTTACCTTCCAGTTGCTGACTGTTGGCCCTGTTATCCCAGTATCAGAGCGGCCAGGCAGAAATCCGCTCACTTGGCTGGCAGCTGTAATCTTTCCGCATGTCTCGAAGTTCTGATGAGGTGTGGTGGTGCACTCCCCCCCCCCACCTTGCCTTGCACCTGGGCCACTCTATGACTTTAGAAATTCAGTTACTTGTCAAGCCTTGGCCTTCGTGCAATGAGTTTGGCAGTTAAGAGCCCCTTGACCGTACCAAGCACTCTTGCGTAGCTAAGGTGGGGGATAGCACTGATCATACGTGGAGTTCAGTTGCCTGGCCAAGGCGGGGAACAAGAGCGGGAATAACTAATCATCCCCTGATAGCCCTGGAACGTTCGGCACCAGCATTACTGTAATTCCAGTAATTACTGACCCGGATTGTGTCCAGAATGGAAATTTACTGATGTCTGAAGTCAATCATCTTGTGACCCTATAAACAGCGTGAAGCCCTTTGAGCTCTCCTGGATCGCAGTGGGCTGCCACCAGCATCTCCCTCTGAGTGGGACACCTCTCAGAGCTTGCAAACTCTCAAGTTCGTGATATGTTTGGAGGACCATAGCTGAACACCAATGATGGGACCTGGGCAGAAACCCCCACTCCTTGAGGCTCAACCCTCACCCACTGAGAAATGCAAAGGCATTTGATGTGAATATTTCACTGAACTCAAGGGGAATTTTTAACAGATATACCTTTATATATCTCTGTGTCTATATCCATATCTGTGTGTGTGTATGCAATTTGCCCTTTAGATATAAACTGTTGATTCAGTCTGGGACTAGGAGTGGATTCAGCTGTACCTAGACTCCTCTCTGAGAAGTTTAGAAAGCAAGGGGGTCCACTCTGAACCTCGTGACTCAACGGGAGGGTCTCCCTCATCTTCTTTCCCTAATCCCTATATAAATCACACCAACCCAATTCTGACTCGATCTCCCTGACCCCCTGTAAATAATTTCCCCTGATCCATGTGTAAATCATTCTAAACCCAATTCTAATTTGATTTCCCTTTGTATGCTTTTTTTCATGTTGAATAAGTGATAGAGTGAACCTTGCCTTCGAATTCTGTTGTCACACTTTTTTACAAGTTCATATTAAAATAATTTTCTTTCTAATATCTTTGGTGGTGATCCTTTTAAGCAGTGTCCATGGTAGCAGTTTTGCTGATCCCTCTCCTTACTTCGCTCACAATTGAGAATTCTATCATGTCATGGTCGCTAAGCCCAAGACGGCCCCCGACCACCACATCTCCCACCAGTCCTTCTCTGTTTGTAAACAGCAGGTCAAGCAAGGCACCTCCCCTGGTAGGCTCACTCACCAGCTGTGTCAGGAAGTTATCCTCCACACACTCCAGGAACCTCCTAGACTGTTTCCTCTCTGCCGTGTTATACTTCCAGCAGATGTCCAGAAGATTGAAGTCCCCTACAAGAACAAGAGCTAGCGAATGCGAGACTTCTGCGAGTTGCTTATAGAATGTCTCATCTGCCTCTTCATCCTGGCTGGATGGTCTATAACAGACTCCCAACAGGATATCTGCCTTGTTGGCCTTCCCCCTCATCCTTACCCATAAGTGTTGGGATCACCCTGCATGGCTCGACCTTAAGGAGGAGCTGTGGCATTGAGAAGCTGGTAAACAGCTGGATATCTGCACAGCTCGGCCTTGAGGAGAAGGAGCTGTGGTAAACAACTAAGAACAAGCAAAGGAGCGCAGGAACACCTGCAAGAAGCGAATCCTGACTGTGTGAGAGGCGCATGGACAGAGCGTGATATTTTGTATATAGCCAATTGCAATAATGTGTGTAACAAGCTGTAACCAATCATGAGTGTGTGTGCAGTGACTAAGCAAAAATTATGATATATATTGGAGTCAGACAAGACAATAAACGGCTTCGGAATATAACTCTCATAGAGTTGTGAAGTCCATCCTTCTCCCGCAACTGGTGACCCCAACGTGATACGATCTCTGGGATCTCATCATTGAACACCGGCTGAGCGCAGAGGATGCCGTGGGAGAAGCCCGGTTGGAAGAATTGCAGTCAGCGGGACTGACGCAAGGAAAAAGAAAAAGGAATACATTGCAACGGAGAAGCACCCAGCGAGGTGAGGTGAGCAACCGGGGCGGCATGGGGCAGAACACATAACATGAAGAAGGGGCGATAGTCAGACTCCTGCTGCATATGCTAAGAGAGGACTGTAATATGATGAATATACACTTAGAAGGCTTCTAATTTGGAGCCGAAAGAAAGGGTACCCTCCCGATCTGTCTGTGGCGTTTAAGGCAGAGACGTGGGAGGAGATAGGAAAAATGTTATGGGAACATATTGAGAACGTAGATAAAACCGCTGCAGAGTTAGTGACGGCATGGGAATTGATATTAACCACATTAAAAGCCTTGAAGGCAGAGAGAAAAGCTGCAGCTGGTATGGAGGAGGCTGTTAAACCGCCTTCAACCAATCCCTTTTTAACCGAGTCAGAGGGTCCAGGACCTTCAGCGACTCCGACTGCACCTTCTGAGGTGCCAGATGCACCGGGTGAACCGGCTGCATCAGATAAGTCAGAGAAACAGGTCTACAATGATATATGTGAGGGCAAGACGGGACAAAGCTGCCCAGAACAATGTACTCAATGTTCCCCTGTGTGCTCGTGTGAAAGATTGATGGGGCGGGCTTCACCACCCCCGAAACCATCCAGACTTAACTGATCGAAAGCTGTAGTTTTGAAGCCCTCAGCCGAGCCCCTGCCCCCTTTATGGCCCCCATTGCCTGATAGCAGCGACGAAGGAGAAGAGCCTGTTGTAGAGACTATAGGGAGGCAAGAGTCTAGAATGAAAGGCGACCCTAGAGAGCGGTGGAAAGATGTTTTTTTAGGAGCAATAAAAGATGAGGAAACAGAGTTACCGATGGCATTTCCCGTTAGTGTACAGCCTCACGGGCCCAATCGCTGGGACCTATCTCATTGGGACTTGATTAAGGAAGTGCGGAAGGCAGTACAAAATTATGGCTTGCAATCACCTTTCACGCAAGCTCTATTAGATAACATATTGACGGGAATGGTTCTTACACCATGGGATTGTCGGCAGATGATAGATATGTTGTTGACACCAACCCAAAGGTTATTGTGGGCAGACAGATGGTATAAACTCTGTATGCAAGAAGCCCTGAGAAACCTGGAGCGTCAAGACGGCGACCCGCTTCAGAACATTACTATGGAACAAATGACAGGCCAGGGACCGTTTGTGGATGTTAGATTGCAAGCTCGGCTGCCTTTAGAAGCCTTGCAATTAGTTGGGCGACTAGCGTTGAATGCGTTGCGAACAGTCCCTGAGGAGGGAAAGAGGCAACCATCTTACACTCAAATTAGACAAGGGAGAGATGAACCATATATGTCTTTTGTTGATCGTCTGAGAGACGCTTTGAATAAGGTGTATACCAATGAAGACGCAAAACTAGCAGTGTTGTTGAATTTAGCGGTAGAAAATGCCAATGTAGATTGTAAAAGAATTTTGTTAACTTTGCCAAAAGAAGCAACGTTAGTACAAACGGTAGAAGCCTGCAACAGAGTAGGCTCTGCCACACATCAGGCAGAGACACTCGCAAGTGCCTTTGCAGCAGCAATTAAGCCATTTATAAATGGAAAAGGGGAGAAAAAATGTTTTAATTGTGGAAAAACAGGCCATTTTAGAGCTCAGTGCAAGGCTACAAGGAAAGGACCTAGGCAGATTGAGACAGGTCATAAATCCTTCCAACAAGGACCCTTTCAGCAAGGAATAGGCCCAGCAGGAGCACCATGTGGTCGACGTCAAAAATTTGGTCATCAAGTCTCAGAATGCTGTTCAAAGTATCATCGGGATGGTATGAAATTGGGAAACGGGCGACCGAGCACGAAGGCACCCCACACGACGACACAAATGGGGAAGCACCACCAGGCTGCTTGGCAAGCCTCAGCGCCCGAACCAGAGGGAGCGCTGGAGTGGACGTGGAAACAACAGTAGAAGTTACCTTATGGGACATGTCGGTTTATGATGTCCCAACTAATGTGAATGGACCATTAGGATATGGATTGAGTGCTTTGTTATTCGGACAATCTTCAGCAACAAAGCAGGGACTTTTTGTTCTCCCTGGAGTCATTGACGCTGATTATACCGGAACCATCAAAGTAATGTTGTGGACTCCATCTCCTCCTGTTGCGGTTCCTGCAGGCACACGTATTGAACAATTGGTGCCTTTTACTGCTTCTGTATCTCATGCAGCGCAATCAGTGAGGGAGAATGGAGGGTTTGGCTCAACAGGAAGACCACAAATCTTTCTAGCATTAGGTATCAGCAGAAGAAAACCGACTTTGAAAACGAAGTTTAGGCATCCTGACCCTACCGTGCGACCGCGACAATGGACCATCGATATGATAGTGGATACAGGAGCTGATGTGACCATAACCAGTGAGAGTGGCCGCCAGGCTGGCTGGCTCAGTCTCCAGCTCACGGACTTGTAGGAGTTGGTGGGCTTTCTGCAACACAACAGAACGTAACAACCCTAACCTGTGAAAATCCAGACGGGCTAGTGTGTTCAGTACGACCCTATGTAGCCATATTACCATTAAGTCTGCTTGGGCGGGATGTATTGAGTCAAATGAATGTATCACTCTCTAGCGATCCGCAGGGTTTTCAGTAGTGGCCATTGAAACGTGACCTGTGCTCAAACTGAAATGGAAAACCGATGATCCAGTGTGGGTAAATCAATGGCCGCTGACCACAGAAAAGGTCGCCCACCTGGAAGATTTGGCAAAAGAACAGCTAGAAAAAGGCCATATTGTGCCAACCACTAGTCCTTGGAACACACCTGTTTTTGTGATTCCAAAGAAAAGTGGAAAATGGAGATTATTACATGACTTGCGAGAAGTCAATAAGGTATAGTGGACATGGGAGCCTTGCAACCAGGGCTACCATCTCCCTGTATGATACCCAAGTATTGGAAGCTTTTGATTATAGATCTCAAAGATTGCTTTTTTACAATCCCTCTGCATGAAGATGATGCCAAACATTTTGCATTCTCAGTCCCAAGTACAAACAAGGCGCAACCCATGCAAAGATATCATTGGACAGTATTGCCACAAGGCATGAAAAATTCACCCACGATGTGTCAAATTTATGTCAATTGGGCTTTACAGCCAATCAGAAAAAGGTGGCCTCAATATCTCATCTATCATTATATGGATGACATATTGTTGGCTGGTGTTCAATTAAATCCGGAAGAAAGGATCGGGGAGCTCGTTGAGCTTTTGAGGCAAAGTGGGCTGCAAGTGGCGCCAGAAAAGATACAAACTGAAGCGCCTTGGAGGTACTTGGGGTGGATGATCACTGAAACGTCGGTAACCCTCCGGAAGGTTGAATTAAGAATTCAGATTAAAACATTAAATGATGTACAAAAATTGGTAGGAGACGTTAACTGGATTCGACCTATTTGTGGGATCACAAACCAAGATATGGAGCCCTTGGTTCAGCTCTTGCGAGGGGATAGCAGGTTAAACTCTCCTCGGCAATTGACCAAGGAAGCCTGGGAAGCAGTAGCAAACATTTCTGAAAAGGTAACTCAAGCATTTAGTTCTAGGATAGACCCCTCGATAGGGATCACTTTGGCAGTAATCAATCACGAGCGACATCCCTATGCGCTTATAATACAGTAGATAACAAAGCTAGAATCAAAAGCAGACCCATTGAGAATTTAATAGAGTGGGTCTTTTTACCTCAGTAGCACAGAAAAACCATCACCATGAAAGTAGAGTGTTTTGCAAATTTGATTATGAAAGGGCGCAACAGAATTATTGATATATCGGCAAAGGACCTGAAAACGATTTTAATACCATTACAACAAGAATATTTGACTTGGGCTTTGCAGCACTCGGTTCCCTTCCAAACTGCATTAGCAGAATTTGAGGGTGACATTTAGATTCATTATCCATCACACAAAACGTTTACCTTTAAAAAAACCAAAAAAAACCCCAAAAAAACCCCCAAAAAACAACCCAAACATGAAGTAGAAGAAAAATCAAAGAGTAATCAATATCCAGTTCAAGGTGCTACAGTATTTATGGATGGTGGTGGGAAAACAGGCAAGGCAGCAATAGTATGGCGAGAGCATGGAGAATGGAAAGAACGGGTACTTGTCATGCCAGGATCAGTTCAAAAGGTAGAACTACAGGCAGTAATTGAAGCCTTTAAATTATGGTCTGAAGAACCTGTGAATATAATTACTGATTCTTTATATGTAGTTGGAGTACTCCAAAGATTGGAAGGTTCAATCCTCAGACAGGTACAGCAGGAACAGCTATATCAACAATTTAGAACGCTTTGGTTTTTATTGCAGAAAAGACGACATCCTTATTACGTTATGCATATACGCAGCCATACCAACCTTCCAGGGGAATTGGTGGAAGGAAATGCAAGAGCTGATCGGCTGACTGCCGCAGTATGGGCTGGACCTGTCCCGGACCATTTAGGTCAAGCACAAGCCTCTCATGCCTTTTTCCATCAATCTGCCAAAGTTTTAGCGAGACAATTTAATCTAAGTGCAGGTGACGCTAGAGCTATTATACAGACTTGTGCTGATTGTCAACAAATAGGCCCAGGAATCGCGATTACAGTTAGTCCCCGATGATTGCATTCGCTACAACTATGGCAGATGGATGTGACACATGTTGCTGACTTTGGAAGATTTAAATATGTTCATGTTTCAATTGATTGCTATTCTGCAGTAGTTTGGGCCACTGCACAAACAGGAGAAACTAGTAGATATGTACAAAAGCATTTGCGAGCTGCATTCACAGCACATGGTATACCCCTACAAATTAAAACCAATAATGGTCCTTGTTATGTAACCCAGTCAACCCAACGATTTTTTGGTCAATGGGGAGTGATGCATGTTACTGGAATACCGCATTCCCCAACTGGACAAGCTATTGTTGAACGAATGAATCATTCCCTGAAGTGTTTATTGCAAAAACAAAAAGGGGGAGAGGCTACCATACCACCCCAAGAACATTTGAATAAAGCCTTATATGTGTTAAATTATTTCCGTCTAGCAGAAGGAGAAACATGTAAAAGGAATGACAGGAAGTCTGTTTGAGTTAACACAAAATGTGCAAGTAAAAGTTAAAAATTTGGAAAAGAATATGTGGGAAGGACCTTTTCAACTGCTAACCTGGGGACGAGGTTATGCTTGTGTCATTGCAGATTCTGGAACTCATTGGGTACCCACAAAATGGGTAAAACCATGGGTGAAACAGTCACCGTCGTCATCGTCGGACACATCTTGACACTGTTAGGTGTCATCGCAATCTGGATGCCACCTCAGCCAAAAGAAAATGTATGGGTAAATCACACTGAAATTAGCAGTATCATGAGAGGAACATGGAAAGCTTTTAGGGCAAACCGCTCTATAACTACAAATCCTTTGGTAAGATCTAATATTGGTTTTCATAGCTTTATACAAGCACTTTTTCCATCACTAGAAGTAGCTTCTATCGCTAGGAGTAGTACAGCTAGAATTGTTTGCCTTGTAACATTCTGCTATTAATTTAAGCATAGTTGATATGTGACTGCTGGATTATGGTAAGATGCCATGTGAACAAAACCTACGAACCAATGGACGGGATGGCTGTGGCGCGTGCAGCACGTCTGGCCAGCGGGCACATGCGCCATAGGTTCCCTATGTTGAAAGGTGACAACCGAGGCATGTTCCGACACTCGCTGGCCACGTGTGTCGAAACTCGTTCCTTGGCAAATGTATAAATACCGGGATTTCCCGAAGAGCAGGGGGATCGGTGTATGGCAAGGCCACCGTTGCCTCCGTGGGGACGCCCACGTAAAGCTGGCACCTACCGACTGCTGGGCTGAGTTCGTGGCACAGGATGATACAAGAATGTACAGATAGTCCATCTTCCTCACAGTCCTTAGGTTACAAATGAACCATCAGGTTTGGTTTTTAGATAAACAAAAAGGGGGAGATGTTGGGATCACCCTGCATGGCTCGACCTTAAGGAGAAGGAGCTGTGGCGTTGATCTGCACGGCTCGACCTTAAGGAGAAGGAGCTGTGGCACTGAGAAGCTGGTAAACAGCTGGATATCTGCATGGCTCGGCCTTGAGGAGAAGGAGCTGTGATAAACAACTAAGAAGAAGCGAGGAAAACAGGAACACCTGCAAGCAGCGAATCCTGACTGTGTGAGAGGCGCATGGACAGCGCGTGATATTTTGTGCACAGCCAATTGCAATAGTGTGTGTAACAAGTTGTAACCAATCATGAGTGTGTGCGCAGTGACTAAGCGAAAATTATGATATATATTGGAGTCAGACAAGACAATAAATGGCTTCGGAATATAACTCTCATAGAGTTGTGAAGTCCATCCTTCTCCCGCACGGATCAAGATAAAGGCAGTTTAATAAAGAAAAAGCAAAGGCCATGCACGGAAGCAAAGGAAAACAAAAAGATTTATTCTCTACTTCCCATCAGCAGGCAATGTCCAGCCACTTCCTGGGAAGTAGGGCCTCATTACTCATAGCGTACTGAGAGACAGCCTTGATGCTGTGCGAGCACTGCTCAGCAGTAGCCAAGACACTGGTGTGTTATCAACACCTTTTGAGCTACAAATACAAAGCACAGCACTATGAGGGCTGCTATGGGGAAAGTTAACTCCATCTCAGCCAGACCCAATGTACCATGACGTTTCTGTATTGTCTGAAACATTTAGACTGACTGGGGGTAAGAGAGGAAGTTGTGAGTGGAATTAGGGCAGGAGACATGTTACATACATCCCAGATAATCTCCCTTTCTTTACCTTCAGCTTAGCTTTCTGCTGAATTGCTGGTCAGAGCTGCAATTGTATTTGGGGGGATTTTTTGAATACGTGACAAAGATTGAAATCCAGTGATTCAATGGATGTTGAATCTCAACCATCCAGTGATGGCTGAGATTTTCAAAGAATATAGAATATAAAACCATTGTTTCCTTTAAGAGGAAGTAAAATACTGTTAATGCATAAGTAAACGAAAGCTGTCCTTTGGTTAAGACTCACAAGGTATTTTATAAAAGACAGATTTAAATGTTAAGTTGCAACTTAGTTAAGTATCAGGCATTTAAAATTTGGCTGTTTAATTTTGAATCTAGCCACTCTCTTCACCAGAAGGGAAGGGAGGCAAACAAGTTAAAATGGAATAGTCATATGAGTTTGAGGATTTTAAGTCTTCTGTTTTTCATAGGCATATGTTCTCCTCAGCAGTTCCAGACATTTTATCTCTAGGTATATAAATGAAATTTGAGTCCTCCCTTGGGAAACATACTTAAAGCAGAAGGGACAAGGCCTTAGATCAGATGGCTGACTATTTAGGGAGCAACCTCCCTCCTTTTCCTCATCCCTGTCGTGAATGAGTAATTTAGACCACTTAAAGAATCACCGCCAAAGATATCAGAAAGTGAATAATTTTAATATAAATTTGTAAAAAGGTGTGACAACAGAATTTGATGACAAGGTCCATTCTATTACTTATTCAACATGACAAAGGTATACAAAGAGAAACCAAGTTACAATTAGATTGGAATGATTTACTCGTGGATCGAACCGGGTTAATGATGTGGCTTATATCACAGAATCACAGAATCACTAGGTTGGAAAGGACCTTCAAGATCATCAAGTCCAACCATTAATCCAGCGCCACCATGTTCCCTAAACCATGTCCTGAAGTGCCACATCCACACGTTTTTTGAACACTTCCAGAGATGGTGACTCCACCACCTCCCTGGGCAGCCTGTTCCAATGCCTGACCACCCTCTCGGTGAAGAAATTTTTCCTAATATCCAATATAAACCTCCCCTGGCGCAACTTGAGGCCATTTCCTCTTGTCCTATCACTAGTTACTTGGGAGAAGAGACCAACACCCTCGTCGCCACAACCCCCTTTCAGGTAGTTGTAGAGAGCGATAAGGTCTCCCCTCAGCCTCCTCTTCTCCAGACTAAACAACCCCAGTTCCCTCAGCCGCTCCTCATAAGACTTGTGCTCCAGATCCCTCACCAGCTTCGTTGCCCTTCTTTAGACACGCTCCAGCACCTCAACATCCTTCTTGTAGTGAGGGGCCCAAAACTGAACACAGTATTCAAGCTGCAGCCTCACCAGTGCCGAGTACAGGGGCACGATCACTTCCCTACTCCTGCTTGGATGTAGCTTTAGGATGGTAACAATCTAATCTAATACAAAATAACAGCAATTAAATTCACTAATGATATTGAGATAAATCACAGTATCAAATCATATAAAACTTAGCAGCATAATCAACCTAAACTTACTAAGATTAGACATGTAAAGAGATGTAGAGAAAAAAGATAGATATATACAAACGTACATATTAAATATCCCCCTCGAATTCAGTCAAATACTCACATCGAATGCTTTGCATCGCTCAATGGGTGAACAGCCAAGTCTCTGAGTTGTTTGTGAACTCGAGGGTTCACAGACTCTGAGAGGTGTCCCACTCAGAGGGACGTGCTGGTCACAGCCCACTGCGGTCCAGGAGAGCTCAAAGGGTATCACTCGGGACCACTATTTATAGGACTGGGAGATGATTGACTTTAGGCATTAGTAAATTTACATCCTTGCCACAAATCATTTGCTGGTAATTGCTAGAATTCTTGCAGTCCCAGTGACACTTGTACTGATCCACCCGAGTCACGGTTAGATAAGATATGTTCCAAGGCTGTCTGGGGGTGATGAGTTAGTCCCATAACTGAATTCCTGGAATGGTCAGTACCATTCCCTACCTTAGCTGCGCAAGAGTGCTTGGTACGGTCAAGGGGCTCTTAACCACCAAACTCTCTGCTCCAAGGCTAAGGCTTATCGAGCAGGGAGGGGGGAAAGAAATGCACCACCACAATCCCACATACTACAATATCCAAGTGCATCTGGAAGCCTTTTTTCCCCTTGATTGATAAAGGACACTGGGCAAGTATGGCCAAGGTAAAGATATTGAATCTGTTCCCTTGTGATCACAGCCAGCCATGCCATAAACTTATACAAATTGTTATGTAAAATCACCATTACTGTTCTTAGGCATTTTGCTGCTGCATCTCCTGTTTCAGAACTTGTTTCCTTTGGTGGTTAGAAATGCTCTTCTCTTTTCATGCTTAAATGTATTCATGGTCAATTTATATCTCCTTGTCACTGTGCCAACATTGTCCTTTAGTTTAATTAGCTTCTTTTCCTCTCCAATGTTTGCCTTCTAAAGTATTGATCAAGACCAGTCATATCACCTCTCGGTCCTCATTGAGAGAGAGACTAAACCCCAGCCAGCAACTAAGCACCACGCAGCTGCTCGCTCACTCCCCCACAGTAGGATAGGGGAGAGAATCGGAAGAGTAAAAGTGAGAAAACTCATGGGTTGAGATAAAGACAGTTTAATAGGTAAAGCAAAAGCCACACACACAAGCAAAGCAAAAAAAGGAATTCATTCACCACTTCCATGGGCAGGCAGGTGTTCGGCCATCTCCAGGAAAGCAGGGCTCCATCACACGTAATGGTTACTTGGGAAGACAGATGCCATAACTCCCAACGTCCCCTGCTTCCTTCTTCTTCCCCCAGCTTTATATGGTGAGCATGACATCATATAGTATGGAATATCCCTTTGGTCAGTTGGGGTCAGCTGTCCTGGCTGTGTCCCCTCACAACTTCTTGTGCACCCCCAGCCTACTCACTGGTGGGGTGGTGTGAGAAGCAGAAAAGGGCTTGATTCTGTGTAAGCACTGCTCAACAATAATGAAAACATCCTTGTATTATCAACACTGTTTCCAGCACAAATCAAAAATGTAGCCCCATGCTAGTTACTGTG
Source organism: Phaethon aethereus (assembly GCF_964289735.1). Classification (NCBI taxonomy): domain Eukaryota; kingdom Metazoa; phylum Chordata; class Aves; order Phaethontiformes; family Phaethontidae; genus Phaethon; species Phaethon aethereus. The sequence goes on from NC_138581.1 coordinate 14,319,014, forward strand.
AAAATTAACTCTATCCCAGCCAAAACCAGCACAGAAGGTCAGCTGATATTTCTCCTTGGTGATTAAGTTTAGAGGATGACTGAAAGATAAATACGTGACCTGGCTAACTACTCATTGTCAAATGATTGCTAAGACTGTATTTCTAAAAAGAAAAATAAGTACATATAGTTACATTTTTTTCTTTTTTTCTTTCTACATAGCCTTCAAGTATTGATTTACTGACTTCTGGCATGGCTTCCTTTTAGCATCATAGGAGCATGCAGACTGGAAGGGACCTCCAGAAGCCACCAGTCCAACCTCCTACTCAAAGCAGGGCCAGTTAGATCAGGTTGCTCAGCACTGTGTCCAACCAAGGTTTGAATACCTCTAAGGATGTAGACTCCAGTGCTCCTGTGTGTCCCTGTTCCAGTGTTTGACTATCCTCATGGTAAAAACTTTTTTCTTTTGTATCAAGTCAGAATTTCCCAAGTTCCATCTTGTGCCTTTTGCTTTCAGCTCTTTACTGTGCTCCTCCAATGTCCTGGTTTCGGCTGGAATACAGTTAATTTTCTTCCTGACAGCTGGTGTAGTGCTGTGTTTTGGATTTGGGATGAAAATAATGTTGATCTGACAGCTGGTGTAGTGCTGTGTTTTGGATTTGGGATGAAAATAATGTTGATAACACACTGATGTTTTCAGTTGTTGCTAAGCAGTCAAGGACTGTCCAGCTTCTCATGCTGGCCTGCCAGAGAGAAGGTGGGGGTGCACGGGAAGCTGGGAGGGGGCACAGCCAGGACAGCTGACCCAGGCTGGCCAAAGGGATATTCCATACCATATGATGTCATGCTCAGTATATAAACTGGGGGATTTTGCCAGGGAGGCACCACGGCTCGGGAACTTACTGGGCATCTGTCAGTGGGTGGTGAGCAATTGTGCTGTGCATCACTTGTTTTTTATATTCTTTTTTTTTTTTCCTGTCCTATTAAATTGTCTTTATCTCAACCCACAAGTTCTACCTTTTTTTCTGATTGTATCCCCCATCCCACTGGGGGAGGGGGGAGTGAATGTCTGTGTGGTTGTTTTAGCTACCTGCCACAACATCCAAAAAAAGTCTGGCTCTGTCTTCTCTAAGCCCTCCCATTAGGTAGCTGAAGACAGCAATCAGATCTTGCCTGAGCCTTCCCTTCTGAACAAGTCCTGGCCCCTCAGCCTCTCTTCATAGGGCAAGTGCTCCAGTCACTGAAGGTCTTGGTGGCCCTCCACTAAATTCACTTTATTTCTCAAATGTCCTTCTTTTACTGGGGAGTCCAAAACTGGACACAATACTCCAGATTTGGTCTCACAAATGCCAAAGGGGGAAGAATCGCTTCTTTCAGCCTGCTGGCTTCCCTCCTGTTTCTATAGCCTAGGATGCTGGAGGATTCTGCTGATGGCTAGGGCACACTGCTGGCTCATGCTGAATTTATTGTTGACCAAGACCCTCAGGTTATTTTCTGCAAAGCTTCTCTCCAGCTAGTCAGTCCCCAACCTGTACAGCTGCATGGGGTTATTCTGTCCCAGGTCTTTGCATTTCTCTTTGTTCAGCATCAGGAGGTTCTTGTCAGTCCATATCCCCAGTCACTCTAGATTGCAATAGCCTCAGTGCAGTCATAACCGTAAAACTGTATGGGCAACAAAATGGCCTATACTATATATCACATATGATACCAAAGCCACTTGGGAACCTAGTATTGGACTAGCTAATGGTGAAGACAAAGGAAGAGGGAGTGAGTGTATGCTGAAAATTTTTAGGAATTCTACTTCATTGTTACATTTTCAAGCTGCATCAAAAACATTATCAAAAAGAACTTACTGCTATCGTGTTTGGAGAGCATCTCACTAATACATCTCACATTAGCAGACTAACACTTAGACTACAACTGTACTAGTAAAGCAGCTGGCACAGAACAGCATACCTCCATACTATGAAACTGTCTTTGCTCCCAAACCATGGGGGCCTGTACACACAGCTCTTTGGGAATGTCCCCTGCCCATGCCTAACAACCATCTGGGAGGGTCCAGCAGGTTAGTAATTCATATATTTGAGCTCCAGCAATAAAAACAAGCCCTGGCACTGGTTAATTTTCTATTATAGATATTACTTTGGTTTCTCTTCACACCCCTATCTTTTATCTTTCATTTTCAAAATTCTCTTTAAGCCACATTTCTAGCAGTTCTTTTTGATGACTTAACAGACTAGACTTTGACTTTGAATGAGAGATAAGCACCAAAGTTATTTTAGGTATGACTCATCTTACCTAAGTTCAACTGTTGCAAAGTTAGGCATCTAGACTATACTAATTACCAAACCAGAGAGAGAAAAGCACCTTAAAGGTGATATGTACCATTCTTTCTTAACACTCTCTTTATGAAGGATAAACGACTCCCTGGAGCTACGTCCCTACTGAAACAGAATCCATCATGTCATTCTGATGCAAGTAACTCATGAACTTAAGGCATGAATTTACAGAGAAAAGTCTAAGCTGTTATCAAAATATTTACAAAGTGTTTTATTATACAGCATTATTTGCAGACTACTGAATCACTCCTTTATGACAACTTATGTTTTTCAGTATAACGACAAATGGAGCAATTACATTTGAAAAAATCAGAAGCCGGTGTATTTGGTGAACAGCTGATACTGCATAAAGTATTAAAGCTTTCAAAAAGAGAATTAATTAAGTATATAAAATAAAATGTTGCTGAACTATTGCCAACATGCTTTGAGACATCATGTGGACTGCGCGAAGAGCCCTACCACTAGATGTCACCATCCTTCCACTGAAAATTCAGCAGCAAACACCTAGCTTTTCCCGAGTATGATTTACAAGTACCACTGGTTCCACCAACAACACACCTAGATGAAGCCTTAGGTCATGGTTTGCCAGCTTTGTTGGTTTGTAATCCAATAAAAAGCAATGTGATATAATTTCTTTCTGGTGGCATTGTGTTTAGATAGCTTTAAAAGGCTAATTCTCAGGTGAGAACTGAATCTGTGGTTCATGAATCTAACAGGAAACATTGTCAGTTAAGTTCATCCAATGCTGCTGCTGTAGCACAAGTCCAGATAGTGAATTGGTGGAGAGTATGAAGTCAAGATCCTATTCTCATCTCTTACTGATCTACTATATGACTTTGGCAAGTCATTTCACCTTTGTTTTTCTGTTTTCTATTTACTATGTCTAGTCATGTGTTTGTTGGATTATCTTCATCCTACTTCAGTGACAAGTACTGCACAAAGGGTCTGAAAAAAATAGCTATATAGGTCCAGTTGAGAAAAATGCTGAAGGGAGATATCCACCCCCTATTCTAGCCTTACTCATTACCCCCTTACTCATTACTCACTGAAACTTCCTTATAGCCAAGGCTGGGGTTAGAGGACTTAGTGGAACCACTTAGTACTGAACATCTGAAGTCCTCAGTCCCTGCTCCCTCTTATTTTATTCCACTGAGTGGCCTCACCTTGCATTCAGGTTTAAGTTTGTAATATCCTATCTGATACAAATAGGAACCAAATTCAGTTCATCTCCTGGATAGGCCATCCATCTTTATCTGCTCTGATCCAGGATGGGGATTCCTACTTGTTTTTTTCATCACTGTCTTTCATAGAAATATGTTTAAGTGGAACATTATAAAAAGTCTCATTGGTAGGATCTTTCTTTTCTCACTGATAGATCTGATCATTTGGAACTTAAGGGGAAATATCTATTCTCATGATCAATAAGACAATGGTGAGAAAATGCAGCCTTCCCCACATTTGAATTTTCTCCCATCTTATTCCATTAGATGTTTTTGTTCACACAAAAATAACTGCACAAAACCCACAACAGAAAAGACCATAGCTAAGGTCAAATCAATATGTATACTCCAAACACAGATCCAATCCAACATGCTCAGTATGGAGCATTCATTTTCCCACTGACAGTCCCCCCTCACTCCTGCAGTGATCCTCACCTTGAGTTAAGATCCCATATTATCAGGTATGAGCAGGTAAGACCCCAAACATGAAAGGCTCCTTTCATGTGCTGATGAGAATACTGTATTTTGGATCTGAAGAACAGGATTTTTTGAGCCAACTGATCTATCCCATTATCACTGCAGCATGAATTACTAGAACAAAAAGTGACTGATGCGGAAAAGTACAAGGGTTACTAAATACTTCCTAAAAAACCCCCACATTTACATCACAACTGTCAGCCCTAATATGGATAGTACATTTATATGTTGAACAGCTTGACTGACACACTCATGTCTATCAGTATATGTTACCAATGAAAAGCTGTGCCAAACATTTTTCTTAATCCTGTCAGCACGCTAGGTGACAACACAAAGTAGTAGTCCACACTGTCCCCTGGAGGCTGCTCAGTTTGGAATGACACACAGGATGGAAAACAACTCACGGACTGCAGATGAAACAGCAATAAACCCACATAAGATCTCACAGACTTTAGTTTAAAATAGGCACCATGTAAATAAACTCCCAGCCCATCATGCATAAGTTTTCCATAAGCACATGATCCTAGTGTTACACATTCTGAAATGACCAAAGGAAAAATTTCTTATATTCCAATATTAGATTTGAAATATATTCATAAAACCACAACACCAGGGATACTTTCAAAATACAGGAACTCCATAGCCTTCTGTGACAAAGTGTTTGACAGAAATTGGTCAACCGCAGGATTACTCCCTGAATGAATCTGACCTATTGTGTCCAGTGAAAGCCGTTAGATACTCAGTACCCCAACCATTTTAAATGAGATGATAATTATTATGTCACAAGAATAAGCTTTTATTCTTTATGCAACATTGTAATGTGTAGTGCACAACACATTTAAACAGCTTTCAATTCCTATTTCAGAGCTGTTTGTTAAAAAGCAAATGGTCTGGAGCTTCCCTCAGAGAAAGCTGCTATGCTAAGTTGGATTGGGAAGAAGGTGATTTCTGTACAGTTAGTTTTATATGCACTTGGTTTCTGATAACTCATTTCAACACTGTTATATGATCTTACTCTAGTAGCTGTGCAAGGATTAGTAGCAATATTGCAAATGGCAGTATCATCAGGCAAAAATGTATAGCTTTGTGGTTTCAGAAAAATGAAAGCATTCAAAGTCATTATATCTGAGACAAATGGAAGATTCTAGGGGACAGGTCAGTAGGAGTTAACACAATCAAAAAAGATTAATGAAACCGGATCTGGTGGTCAAGAAGATGAAGAAGTATTTGTACTTAAGCAGTAAACCATGAAGACTTAGCTGTTCCTGCACTCTTGAGAAATGTAACTGTCATGAAGTCAGAAGAATCCACAGTAACTAGGGTAAAGGTAAAGATGGCAGGGAGAGATTGCAACCACCGACTCAGTTGAGGGACTATGCAAATTGCCTTCCCCCACTCTTTCTAGGAGTATGCATGCCAATTTGAATATGTGTAACCAATAACAAGCAATATGGTAATTACTAGTCAATGAATGTAAACCTGAGTGGGTTCTTTATTGTTTTCGCTAATTGTGTAACAGGATAAATATGTGGTGATTTCTCTGTGTGATGTGCTAGCTTTGTGGAAAAACACCTAGCACCCATATCTGTGCAAATATGCTTTAAATAAAATACCTCTACTCTGTGTGTATATTGGCATGTTGCGCAGAGGGTATATGATCCCACTTTTGGGACAACAATTAACATATAAAAGATTGAATAATGGCTTTTACAATAGACTGCTAAAGAAGACCAGATGTTGCTCACAGGAGATCTGAATGTGGGTGACAAGATGTTGCTATTTGTTCATTAAATCACAGAATCACAGAATCACTAAGGTTGGAAAGGACCTTCAAGATCAGCAAGTCCAACCATTAACCCAACACTACCATGTCCCCTAAACCATGTCCTGAAGCGCCACATCCACACGTTTTTTGAACACTTCCAGAGATGGTGACTCCACCACCTCCCTGGGTAGCCTGTTCCAATGCTTGACCATCCTCTCGGTGAAGAAATTTTTCCTAATATCCAATCTAAACCTCTCCTGGCGCAACTTGAGGCCATTTCCTCTCATCCTATCGCTAGTTACTTGGGAGAAGAGACCAACACCCTCGTCGCCACAACCCCCTTTCAGGTAGTTGTAGAGAGCGATAAGGGCTCCCCTCAGCCTCCTCTTCTCCAGACTAAACAACTCCACTTCCCTCAGCCACTCCTCATAAGACATGTGCTCCAGACCCCTCACCAGCTTCATTGCCCTTCTTTGGACATGCTCAAGCACCTCAGCATCCTTCCTGTAGTGAGGGGCCCAAAACTGAACACAGGATTCAAGGTGCGGCCTCACCAGTGCCGAGTACAGGGGCACAATCTCTTCCCTACTCCTGCTGGCCACACTCTTTCTGATACAGGCCAGGATGCTGTTGGCCTTCTTGGCCACCTGGGCACACTGCCGTCTCCTATTCAGCCGGCTGTCAACCAGCACCCCCAGGTCCCTTTCTGCCGGGCAGCTCTCCAGCCACTCTTTCCCAAGCCTGTAGCATTGCATGGGGTTGTTGTGACCCAAGTGCAGGACCCGGCACTTGGCTTTATTAAACCTCATACAGCTGACCTTGGCCCATCAGTCCAGCCTGTTCAGATAATGAGACAATCGAAACCTGCAATTGCACTTCCACCAAAAGCTCTGTAGATACATCAGCTCTTCTACTCTTAGCATTATTTTAACATGACAACCATGCAGGGAATATGTTAAAGATATATCTTTAGAAAGAAAATTCACTGCTAAAGAAGCAAAAGTGAGTAATCTTGTTTCTTCAAAATACATATAATTCTATAAAAAAAGAAATCATAATATATTTATATCTGTTGTAGATTAGAACATAGAGGAACATCCTTTCTTAAACAAGCCTTTTTGCACAGAGACATATCATGAACAAGTAACTGTATATTCAGAACGCAGTAAAGAAAAACAAAAAGATGGTGACTAGGGCAAGGTTCAAGTATAAATACAATATTAGCAAACTGTCATTATATTCTGCTCAGATTCAGAAGTCCACACTTAAGTTCCTTCTTACTGTCTCCAGATGAGGTCAGTTCATGAAGACACATGTATGGGGTTTTAGATGAGGATGAAGTATACAGACATTTTATAAGTTTTGTCAAGAAATCATAAACTTTTAAATGAGCTTTTAAAACCATAGTAAAAAATGTTCAGTGACCAGCCCTGGGGTTAACCAAAGAAACATTTACTATTTTTACTTTATGCAATTTTAAAGTTTACATATGGTGCATTTTAGATACTCATTTGAAGGACATCATGGGTAAAATTCACCTCATCAAATTATTAGTATCTACTGAGCAGGTGTTTAGGTTAGGTAAGTTGTCCAGGCTTCCCTTATAGAATGACAGAAACATAGAATCTTTGGGTTGGAAGGGACCTTTAAGGTCATCTAGTCCAACCCCCCTGCAATGAGTAGGGACATCTTCAACTAGAACAGGTTGCTCAGAGCCCTGTCCAACCTGACCTGGAATGTTTCCAGGGATGAGGCAACTACCACCTCTCTGGGCAACCTGTGCCAGTGTTCCACTACCCTCATTGTCAAAAATTTCTTCTGTATAGCTAGTCTAAATCTACCCTCTTTTAGTTTAAAACCATTACCCCTTGTCCTATTGCAACAGGCCCTGCTAAAATGTCTGTCCCCATCTTTCTTATAAGCCCCCTTTAAGCACTGGAAGGCTGCAATAAGGTCTCCCTGGAGCCTTCTCTTCTCCAGGCTGAACAACCCCAACTCTCTCAGCCTGTCCTCATAGGAGAGGTGTTCCATCCCTCTGATCATTTTTGTGACCCTCCTCTGGATCCGCTCCAACAGGTCCATGTCTTTCCTGTGCTGAGGGCTCCAGAGCCGGATGCAGTCCTCCAGGTGGGGTCTCACCAGAGCGGAGTAGAGGGGCAGAATCACCTCCCTCAACCTGCTGGCCACACTGCTTTTGATGCAGCCCAGGATACGGTTGGCCTTCTGGGCTGTGAGTGCACATTGCCGGCTCATGTCCAGCTTTTCATCCACCAGTACCCCCAAGTCCTCTTGGCAGGGCTACTCTCAGTCCCTTCACTCCCCCAGCCTGTGCTGATGCTGGGGGTTGCCCCGACCCAGGTGCAGGACCCTGTACTTGGCCTTGTTGAACCTCATGAGGTTCACACGGCCCCACTTCTCAAGCTTGTCCAGGTCCCTCTGGATGGCATCCCGTCCCTCAGGCATGTCAACTGCACCACTCAGCTTGGTGTCATCTGTAAACTTGCTGAGGGCGCACTCAGTCCCTCTATCTATATCACTGATGAAGATATTAAAGAGTACTGGTCCCAATACAGACCTCTGAGGGACACCACTCGTCACCGATCTCCATCTGGACATTGAACCATTGACCACTACCCTCTGGATGCATCCATCCAGCCAATTCCTCATCCACCAACAGTCCACCCATCAAATCCATATCTCTCCAATTTAGAGAGAAGGATGTTGTGGGGGACTGTGTCAAAGGACTTACAGAATCCAGATAGACGACATGGGTACCTCTTCCCTTGTCCACTGATGTAGTCACTCCATCAGAGAAGGCCACTAGGTTGGTCAGGTAGGACTTGCCCTTGGTGAAGCCATGCTGGCTGTCTCAAATCACCTCCCTGCCCTCCATGTGCCTTAGGAGGTATGTGCCTCCATGTGCTTCTAGGAGGATCTGTTCCATGACCTTCCCAGACACAGAGGTGAGGCTGACAGGTCAGTAGTTCCCAGGGTCCTCCTTTCTACCTTTTTTAAAAATGGGTGCAAATGTTTCCCTTTTTCCAGTCTCCAGGGACTTCGCCTGACTGCCATGACTTTTCAGATATCATGGAGAGTGGCTTGGCAACTACATCAGCCAATTCCCTCAGGGCTCTGGGATGCATCTTATCTGGTCCCATCGACTTGTGTATGTTCAGGTTCCTCAGGTAGTCCGAACCTGATCTTCTCTGACAGTGGGAGAAACTTTGCTCCTGCAGTCCCCATCTTGCAAGCCATCCATTCAAGAGGTGTGGGAGTCAATGGGTATCTAGTTAGTGGATATCTAGTCAACCCAGTCAGTGGAGTCCAGAAGGCAATTTCTCCCTCCTCAGAGTAGACACCTACATTTAGTCAGCTGAGTAAGCTCTATGGCTCTTCTCTGTAAAGGGAAATTATGCATCCAGCCACCACACTGGACACACACCTGGTAGACACCAAAGCTGAATCCATCCCAGATCACTTATGCAGATAGTATCTTTTCTTCAGCTAACACATTAGGGTTGGACAAAGGCAGGTAAAGGTGTTTTAACAGTGCAGGCAAACTTGATGTTTACTGTGACATGAATGAGGCACGCACTTTGCTATTCTTCCTGCCAAGGGGATGAGGCAGCTATTGCTTTCTGGAGGGAATGCCCTGGCCCCCTGCAGTAACCTCCTCTGCATGACCCTGCCCCAGTAGCAGCTGGCTTGCCTTGGGGTTGTGATTTATGCAAAGCAAGAAGAGGAGTCATTGTGCAGTTCCTGCAAGCATGCTGTTCTGGGCGACTGCCTATATAGTGCTGAGGTACAGTCAAAATCTACTGGAAGCAGTGAAAAGTCTGCATTTTCATTCAGAAGATTCTGAATTAGGTTTATGCATCATTCAGTTACCTGAAAAGGCTGGTTTTGTTATTCAGTTATTAACTAATAGCAAGTATTCAGATAAAACAGGTTTCAGCTACCAAAACTGAATAGAGAATCTAAAAAACAGCTTTGTTTTCTGTCTGGGTTTTGAAACACTGGAGTCTGGAGTTGCTCATAATATTGCTTTCAGAGTTCTCTATAACTATATGGGACAGAAATGTCCTTTAAAAAAATTTTTTTCCCCCCACAAGAAAAATAAAACATCTTTTCATGTCAGTCCAGAATGGGAATAAGTTTCAACATATCAGAATTTCCTGTTGGACAATGTGCCTTTTTTTCCCCTTATTTTAGTGCCTTTGCTAGAACGACATCTGAAATGTTGTGGTCTCTGATTTACCTCCTTTTGCCTACACTGTACCTTTCCTTTGTGTTCAGCACTTTGCACTTTCCCTCCTTCAGTTTTCTAATTTTCTTCTCAAATGTAAAATCTTTAAAAAGATTCAACACCGAGTCTGATTTTTTTTACTCCCATTTTTCTTTCAGAAAAAAATAAGTTTCTTTTAAAATCCTGCTGCTATCACACATGGCCTGTTATATATCAACAAATTATATTTTTGTTTCATGCCAAAAGAAGTGGAGTCAGCAGTTGGAACCAGAAAATGTCCTTCATTTTTTCTGGTTTTATTTGACAGCATGGCGTACAGGGTAAAATATTTATAGTATTATTTATTGCTCTTTATTTATTGGGCTTTAGCCTACAATTATTTTTTTTGTGATCACTTTAGATCTACTCTAGTTTTGTTTTCTGTTCCCTAACAAAACTTAAACTTTCTTCTCTAAGATGTAGCTTCTGGGATTTCAGAAAAACTTAAAAAAATCAATCCCATAAAAAGCCCAGCTTTCCAAGTGTCTAAGCTCATCATTTTACCATTCAAGCAGAGGGAAGAGAGCAGGTATAGCTGTACTAAGGGTGGGCTGTAAGCCTGTTCCTCTTCACTGCTACGAGCAGGTCTGGACTTGGACAGAGATATTTTAACAGTATTAAACACTACTCAGCACAAAGTCAATAATGTTAAAACACCAGCAGTCACCAGTACCTGTACTCACTTCTTATAGCAGGGAAGACAGAGGAATGGTAGAACATATACACTAAAATTTGTAACATCAGAGGCTTTGTATTTACTTCCTCCTCCCTGAAAATGAACTGCTACCCACCTTTGCAACCAACACTATCCCATTACTTGCCTACCACAACATCTTAAAACTCTTCTGTCCATCTAGCTGACTCCCTCCTTTTGTCTCTTGCCTCTTTTCATTTTCCTTTTTTGATTAGTTTGTTTTTCCTTTAATTTACCTCAGAGATGCACACAACCACATCAGTGCTGCCATGCTATAAGTCTCTTTGCTGCTGCCAGCCCCCCCAAACCCAAACATGAACTTTCACAGTTTGCCGATAACATCCTTTTTTCTCCTTTCCCCTGTTTATTCCAGCTCTTCTAAACTTTTATGGGAAAAAGCCTTTTAGTGTTACATTTTGATTTTCCTTGTACATTCTAATAACAAATAATCAATTGAGCCCCTAGGGAAACTGTCAGTTTTCCTAGTTTTTGGATTCTTATATGGCAGTAGACTAGACATATGTGCTGTGCTGCTCTGTGATATGAGAGCTTCAAGAGAGCTATGGACATGATCAGAGGATGACCAAAAAACTTCACAAACTGAGGCACCAACAAAGTCAAACTACCATCTGAATGAATGGGTTAAGGATCACAGTTTTGGGCTTACATGACCTGGTTCTGCCTCATTCACATGCTACAGTACCACTGTTATGACAAAGTGGACAAACCTTCTCTCATTGACCCCAAAGATGGAAGTGCTGGAGACATCCACACAGGCTAACATAAGCCAACATGTGTCCAAACGCAATCTGGCAGCGCCAGTCCAATGCTGCACCTGAACTAATGCTCTCGGCCAAGGGCTTACTACATTGGATGACTCACCACACTAACACAGCTGGACACCATCTGGATCCAAGCACCTATTTTCACATAAGTCTAGGTTTGCCACAGCTGTGTGGCCACAGACCTCAAATCTCTGCTAGATAAGACCTAGTTTCCCTTGAAACTGAGCTCTAAACACATTTTTCACCTGAGCAGAAATACGCATAAAGCATTGAGGGAAAGAAAGGTGGACAAGAGACTTTTCAGCTTGGAGAGGTAAGGGAAGGCCATACAGGACAGCAGGAATAAGGGAGAGATAAGCAGAGTGACAATCTTTGAAGAAAGGACACAATGGCAGACAGGGAATTGTCTGCAGACTCCTAATGCTGCTTGTTGTCATTCAGAAAAATACAAGCACAATATCTGAAATTATAGACAAGCCCTTGATTGTCAAAAAGAAAATGAACTCCAACTTCTGTGCACACACACAAAAAAGCTGCAGCTCATATTTAATTTATTGTATTTTTTTTAGTTTCCAAGGGAACAGAACATATAGTGATTGAAAGCACATGTTGCTTAATTGACACCCTGGAAAAATCCCAAGTGGTTTAATGTCGTGCAGCCTAATTTAATTTGCATTAATAGTACAGCTTGCCAAAAACATTGCTGGTAGTGTGAGGTTTGGTGTGTGCATTACTGCAAAAAGTAAAGGGAAATCGTATCAACATTTTACCATACTGTGTCCACTCACTTGCAAAATATATCCAGGGTCTGGATCGCCCGAATTATTTAGCAGCCTAAATGCCACTGTCACTTTGAGAGATGGGGTCTGCTTTACTATATGGGGGTGTCTGTGTTTTGAATCATGTTAAAGAACTATAGCAGAGGCATTTTAAGTTTGTTATAATGAACTCATCCTAGATATGCTGCAGATTCCAGTGGTATTTCCTATACTACCAATGATCTAAAATATAAAACTGGTGATATCTCTAAAACCAGAATGAAGTTTAAGTGTTTCCATTCCACAGCACGGTAACAACAGCATAACCAAAGGTTAGAGATTGACAAAAAAAGGCATATATTCAAAAAATCACAGAATCACAGAGTCATTAAGGTTGGAAAAGACCTTCAAGATCAAGTCCAACCATCAACCCAGCACCACCATGCCCAATAAACCATGTCCCCAAGTGCCACGTCTACACGTTTTTTGAATGCTTGCAGTGATGGTGACTCCACCACCTCCCTGGGCAGCCTGTTCCAACGTTTGACCACTCTCAGTAAAGAAATTTTTCTTTCTTTCTTTTCCAAAAAATTGGAGTTGGCCAGGGGTCTGGAAGTGCTGCTTGGGGATGGGCTATCAATCACCAGGTGGTGAGCAATTGTTGCATTGTGCATCACTTGGTTTTGTATATTCCTTTATCAATAATAGCATTATTGTTATTATTATTTCCTCTGCTGTCCTATTAAACTGTTTTTATCTCAAACCACAAGGTTTTTTTCCGATTATCTCCCCCATCCCACCTGAGGGGGGAGGGGAGGTGAGCTAGTGGCTGCTTGGTGTTTAGTTGCTGGCTGGGGCTAAACCACAACACATGATTAATAGTTTCTATAGCTTAGAATACCTTAGAGCTCTAAACCCTTTGCTTTTTGTTAGCTCCTAAGGTATTCTTGTGTTTTGTCATTATGCCTAAAAAATTACCCTTTTGATGACACAGCTGTGTAGTAGATGAGTTTGTTGAAATATCCAGATCGCTAGTTTGACTCTAACCCCAGTAGCAAAGATCTATGATTTCAGCTTCAAAAATGCCTGATGGTATGTCAGGCAATATAGAATCTGTTGCATTTCAATTTAGAGGAGGAATATTACCCCCAGCATCTGTGGCCAAGTTAGACAGCTAGTTCCTGAGACTCCTGTTAACTGGGGCATCTAATTTAGACACTTTGCCTTGCCTTTGCAGAAAACTACCTGTCTCCTATGACTTGCAAGGGAGCTCAGGGAGACTGCTTAATATAGCTGACTAAATTATGACATCATGTTCAGTATATAAAGCTGGGATGAAGAAGAAGGTGGGGTGGAGGGACATTCGGACTGATGGTGTCTGTCTTCTCAAGAAACCATTACGTATGATGGAGCCCTGCTTCCCTGGCTGAACACCTGCCTGCCCATGCGGAGCAGTGAATGAATTCCTTGTTTTGCTCTGCTTGTGTGTGCGTGGCTTTTGCTTTACCTATTAAACTGTCTTTACCTCAAACCATGAGTTTTCTCACTTTTTCTTTTCCAATTCTCTCCCCCGTCCCACCGTGGGGGAGTGAGTGAGCGGCTGCGTGGTGCTTAGTTGCCAGCTGGGGCTAAACCACGATGCTTCCTTCCACATTCCCACTGACTGAAAGCTAGCTAATGTTATTTCAATTTACAAGACGGGAATGAGGGAAGACCCAGGAAACTACAGACCTCTTAGTCTAACCTCAGTTCCTGGAAAAATTATGGAAAACATCATACTGGTTCTATTGGAAGGCTTTTAAAGAACAATGCAATCATCAGGTACAGTCAACATGGGTTCACAAAGGGAAAGTCCCGCTTAACTAATTTTATATACTTCTGTGAGAAGGTTACCTGACTAGTGGGAGAAGGGAAGGCAGTGGGTGTAGTTTGTCTGTATTTTAGTAAGGCTTTTGATACTGTCCCTCACAGCATCCTTCTGGACAAGTTGTCCAACTGTGAGATGAGGAGGTACACGGTGCGCTGGGTGAAGAACTGGCTGAACAACTCAAAGGGTTTTAGTGAATGGGGCTACATCTGGCTGGCAACCGGTCACCAGTGATGTTCCTCAGGGCTCAATCCTGGGGCCAGTTCTGTTCAATATATTTATCAGTGATCTGGATGCAGGAGTTGAATGCACCATTAGCAAGTTTGCTGACGATACTAAATGGGGAGGTGCTGTTGACTCTCTTGATGGACAAGAGGCCTTGCAGAGGGTTCTAGATAGATCAGAGCATTGGGCAATCATCAGTGGCATGAAACTTAAGAAGAACAAATGCTGGATTCTACACCTAGGATGGAGTAACACTGGACACAAGTATAGATTGGAAGAGGAGCGGCTGGAGAGCAGCCCTGCAGAAAGGGATCTGGGGGTGCTGGTTGATGCAGGCTCAATAGGAGTCAGCAGTGTGCCCTGGCAGCCAAGAGGGCAAACCTCATTCTGGGGTGCATTAAACACAGCATAACCAGACGGTCAAAGGAGGTGATTATCCTGCTGTACTTAGTGTTGGTGTGGCCTCACCTGGAGTACTGTGTGCAGTTCTGGGCCCCACAATTTAAGGATGTTAAGGTACTTGAATGCATCCAGAGGAGGGCAACAAAGCTGGTGAGAGGGCTGGAAGGCATGTCCTGTGAGGAGCAGCTGAGGACTCTGGGTTTGTCTAGTTTGGAGAAAAGGAGGCTGAGGGGTGACCTCATTCTACAGCTTCCTGAGGAGGGGAAGTGGAGAGGGAGGTGCTGATCTCTTCTCCCTGGTATCCAGTGACAGGACGCGTGGGAATGGTTCAAAGCTGTGCCAGGGGAGGTTCAGACTTGACATTAGAAAACACTTCTTCACCGAGAGGGTGGTCAAACACTGGAACAGGCTTCCTAGAGAGGTGGTTGATACCCCATGCCTGTCAGTGTTTAAGAGGCATCTTGACAATAATAATAATAATAATTTGCTTTAACTTTTGGTCAGCCCTGAATTGGTCAGGCAGTTGGACTAGATGATCATTGCAGGTCCCTTCCAACTGAACTAATCTATTTAATTTCTATTCTATTCTATGCTATGCTATGCTATGCTATGCTATGCTATTCAGGAAATAATAAAGAAGAGAGCAGTCTGCGGAGATGTGCATATAACACCTGCATCATATATATGGGACGGGCAAAGGTGGAGGTCCCAGCCCTAGCACACAGGAGGAGACAGAGATGGATTGGAAGGGCAGCACAGACAGAGGTGAAAGAGCTCCCAATGATAGTAACCATCACTGGCAACACAAGATTCCCAGGTCTGGGATCCCGAGATGGGGTTTATAGACCAACTAAGCAGACATGTTCAGAATGCCCATCAAAATATTAAAAAAACTGAATGTTTTTCAAGCATTAAAAATATATGGTTTGGTAATTGCATCCAGAAATTAAATGTGAATTTATCATCTATTTTTTATTCAGTTTACAAATATTTCTCAAGAGATAGAGGAATACATACAGGCAGTTAATTTATTTGAATGGTAAAGCATATGTCTCTCTGGGGAATAAAGTGCACTATATAATATGTTTTTTACTACTAAAGATATTAACTCTCATCTAGCAATAGGTTTGTGCTCCAATTTATTCTGATTTGTAGAACTGAATCAGCAAAAGACATTCTGGGTGCTTTAAAACCAGAGATTGCTTCTTCCATGAATTCATTATCATCAAGCAGAATTAAAAATGCCCAACATCTATTCTGAAGGTCATAACAGCTTTTCTTGGAACCATTTCTTATCCATTCCATATATTTTTCAGTTTTCCAGGGGTACCAAACAGGGATAACTGAACAAGCTGGGAAAAAAGGAAGTATGGAAGGAAAAGTTAAATAATTTGTATTTCAGATCAGTAAGTGAAGCAACTGTCTGATCATTCATTTTCTGAATACTGAAGCAATAAGAAATAAAAACTGATTAATCCATTTTGTGCTGTGCTGCTGTAAGGATAAGTAACTGTATGTATTTGGTTTGTGTGGCAAGGTTTTGGTAGTGAGGGGGCTACAGGGGTGGCTTCTGTGAAAAGCTGCAAGAAGCTTCCCCTATGTCCAATAGAGCCAATGCCAGCCGGCTCCAAGACAGACCTGCCGCTGGCCAAGGCTGAGCCAATCAGTGACAATGGTAGCACCTCTGTGATAACATATTTAGGAAGGGGGAAACATTGCTGCACAACAGCAACTGCAGCCAGAGAGAAGAGTGAGAATGTGTGAGAGAAGCAACTCTGCAGACACCAAGGTCAGTAAAGAAGGAGAGGGAGGAGGTGCTCCAGGCACTGGAGCAGAGATTCCCCTGCAGCCCGTGGTGAAGACCATGGTGAGGCAGGCTGTGCTCCTGCAGCCCATGGAGGTCCACAGTGGAGCAGATATCCACCTGCAGCCTGTGGAGGACCCCACACCCGAGCAGGTGGATGCCCAAATGAGGCTGTGACCCCGTGGGAAGCCTGCACTGGAGCAGGTTCCTGAAAAGACCTGTGGACCCATGGAGAGAGGAGACCACGCTGGAGCAGGTTTGCTGGCAGGTCTTGTGACCCCATGGGGGACCCATGCTGGAGCAGTCTGTTCCTGAAGGACTACACCCCATGGAAAGGACTCACGTTGGAGAAGTTCATGGAGAACTGTCTCCCGTGGGGGGACCCCACGCTGGAGCAGGGGAAGAGTGTGAGGAGTCCTCCCCCTGAGGAGGAAGAAGTAGCAGAAACAACATGTGATGAACTTACCGTAACCCCCATTCCCTGTCCCCCTGCGCCGTTCAGGGGGAGGAGGTAGAGAATTCGGTAGTAAAGTTAAGCCCCGGAAGAAGGGAGGGGTGGGGGGAAGGTGTTTTAAGATTTAGTTTTTATTTTCTCATTATCCTACTCTGATTTTGATTGACAATAAATTCAATTAATTTCCCCAAGTTAAGTCTGTTTTGCCCGTGCCGGTAATTGCTGAGTGATCTCCCTGTCCTTATCTCAACCCACAAGCCTTCGGTTATATTTTCTCTCCCCTGTCCAGTTGAGGAGGGGAGTGATAGAGCAGCTTTGGTGGGCACCTGGCATTCAGCCAAGGTCAACCCACCACACTGTAGTAAAGAAAACTTGAGTGATCCTATTAATGTTTGCCCAAGAGAAAAAAACCTCTTTTTTTCTCCTGAAATGATCTTTGATAAACCGTCTGATTTCAATTATTAATATTAAAAATGTAATTATTTTAATGGTTTTGTATTTCCTTTTGTTTTGTGGGCTTAGAAACCAAAAATTGTTTTAAATACAGATTTGAAAGTGATGCACAGAAGAAAAGTATCCTTTCATCTTCTTGTTTCTGTCAAATAAAGAAATGCATACGCTTTTACAGTGGTGTATCCATGAGAGTTCATATTTTCAGCCCAAATGCCCGCAGCTCTTGAATGCCAGTCAAATTGCAGATATCGTTTAATCACAAACCTAAATCTGTTTATGACAGTAGAAAGTTTTTATGATGAGAAAGCATTACAACTAAGTCTAAACAAATTTTCTTTGAAGTATGGTAATTTCTAATTACATTCTAATGCATTAGGAAAAAAATATTTAGGCACAATAAAAGCATCAACGTTTATTAGCTTGAGCGCTAATGCTAGATGTCGGAAGAGCACAGTCTGTGTAAGGTTATTCCCAAGACAGGCTTAAAATGTCTTTGGATCAGAGTGCCATCTTTTTTACTTCTGTTTGAATTGAGACATAACTCCTAGGATAACTCTGTTTATTTCATTGATAATACACATTACAGAAAGCTTCAATAGGTCTCTTCCCATTAATAATCGTATGACTCAGTAGTTTACAACATTTTGGAGATAGAGCTCAGCTGATTACAGAGTGCTTTCTAAATGAAGAGATGCAGTTACAACACCTAGTTGACCTTGCCTGTTCAGGAATCCTTTTAAGTACACAGTTTCATAGGGGTGGAAGAATTAAAGGACTCAGACAAAGAAATTGTGTGGATCATGATAAATGCACTAGTGGAATGACTTTGAAAGTGTAAACTCTTGAACTGAGCCTAGAAATTCTTTTAACTGTGGTTTACATAAACATTTCACATCCTGCTCCATAGCAAACCTGTGCCCCTACTATGCTAAGATAAGATTAACTTATAGTGCTTGGAAGTATGCAGAAATTGTTTAACATATAACCTTATAGGATGTTTTTACTCATTTTTAGCAGAGAATTTACATTTTATCTGAAGAAAAAGTAATATCCTGTTGTAACAACATTAAAGGCTTGTTGGAAACTTTAATAAAGCAAATATAATACTGGCAAAGTTTTATACTAAAATATGGCATTTAATTGTCTCAGTCTCATGACAGCAGCAGCAAAGCTATTGTTATATGTGCTGTTATATTAACCACCGCTCTCCAGCTTGCTGCCCTTACACCGAAGCAAGAAAATCATCTGCTTAAAGAGGAAGAGGGGATAGGAGGCAGGAGTGGGAGGGACAGAATATAATGGTTTTCTGGTTAAGACCTGAGACTGAAAGGCAGGTGATCTGGGCAAAGAATTTCAAAAGTAGATTCCAGATTCAGACATCTTAAATCCATCCAAGCCCTTCTCCCTAGTATTTCCTGTTGACTGGCTCTAGGCTGCAGGAGGTGCCCTGCCAATAGAAAAAGTCAGGCACAGAGAATTGGATGGAATTTAGGATGTGTGAATCAGAGACAATGTCTATATACAGTCATAGAAACGCAGTTTTGTTGCCATTTTAAAAACATTTCAAAGACCCCACAAAGTCATAGGCACCTCATTTTAAGTAAGTTGGCTTCTTTTTTTTTTTCCCAAAAATCTTTTGGTTTGCTGCAATGAGAACTGCACCACATACAATTATTCTGAAAATTCACAACTTTTGAAAAACAGTACAATAACAAAAAACAAAAATCTAGCACACTGCTTGGTTTGCTCTGGAATAAGCTCAAAGGAAAAGTTGTTCTTAACAGACAAATTATGTTTGTCAGTTTAAATCTTTCACTGATTTTTGTCCTATAGATGTATGTGTTATACCAAGAGAGCCAAATTGTCCTCTTCTCTCCAAGCAAAAAGGTCTGTGGAGCCTTGACTTTTATAAATTAAGGGAAGTCACTTTTCCTGGAAAATGCAAAAGTATGTGGGAGATGAAATAAGGAATTGAACATATTTATAGCAACTTACTCCTACTTTCAACAGCAATTAAAAAAAAAAAGACAGAGGTATTTTACCCTTTTAGGACATCAGAAAGCTCTGTGCCTTTCAAGATTAGGTTGTCAGACATCTCCATATGTATTCAGCTTATATCATTTATTTGAGGAAAACTATCTTCTTGCTATCTGTATAATGTCTTATTTCTTGTCTTGTCTCTGATGCCTCACTGCTTGAACCTTCCAGGAGCATGCCCATGTCTTTTGATACCATTAGGAACCACCACAGCATATTTATTAAGGGTCTGATCCAAACTGCGCCAATAACTTGTGAATCAGCCGCTTGGCTTCCAGATGCCTTGTGTCAGACTTCAGTTCCATCAAAAAGCTTACCATATTTGCCAAGCCACCTGGAAATATGTGAACAGATCACATTCAGGAGGACCTTATTTCTCTCAGCTTTTAAATGAACTATCAAAAAAACCCATTATTACCATAATCCCTAAAGGAACACAGAGCTTTAAATTAAGTGCATAAATGGCACTGTGAACCATGATATATTATTAGCAAAACATCTCAAGGACACTGTGATTCAAATGTGGGTTTCAGCTAGCAAAGGGAAGAGGCAGGAAAAGAACCACATGCATTTAGTTCTGTCTATCCGCAACCCTGAATGGAGGATGACTGCAGCAGCCTTAACTCAGCTTGTACATCTTGTCTTGGTTCTAATTTAAGCACAACTATTTCTGACGCCATCTGCATGCAGGATTAGAAGTAGACAATGTACGAATTCGGAAATTTGGAAATCGTGGAGGAGTAATGTGCCTTCAGTTGCATCCTATTCCAATCTTCTGTGCCTTGCTCCCACCTAGGGTGTGACGGACTTTAGTGTTCATTTACATTTCCAGTCTGAAAACACCATGACTACCCAGAACAGAGAAGTTCCACTCAGCGGACCACCCAAATGGTGATTTTTGGCCACCCAGGCTCCTGCAGATTAGTGAGATCCTAGAACTACTCCATAGAGTTAGAACAGTAAGAGTACAAGGATATCGTTAGGTCAAGCAGGGACAAAATTAGAGAGGCAAAAGCCCACCTAGAGCTCGATCTAGACACAGTCATAAAGGATAATAAAAAATGCTTCTACAAATATATTAACAACAAAAAGAGAGGCAAGGAGAATCTCCATCCCTTACTGGATATGGGGGGGAACATTGTCTCCAAGGCTGAGGACAAGGTTGAGGTACTTAATGCTGCCTTTGCCGCAGTCTTTAATAGCCAGTCCAGGTATCCACAGGGTATTCAGCCCCCTGAGCTGGAAGACGGGGATGGAGAGCACAATAACCCACCCATAATCCAGGAGGAAGCAGTTAAGGACCTGTTAAGCCACCTGGACACCCACAAATCTATGGAGTCAGACAGGATCCACCCAAGAGTCCTGAGAGAGCTGGCAGAGGAGCTTGCCAAGCCATTCTCCATCATTTATCAGCAGTCCTGGTTAACAGGGGAGGTCCCAGATGACTGGAGGCTTGCCCATGTGATGCCCATCTACAAGAACGGCCGGAAGGAGGATCCTGGGAACTACAGGCCTGTCAGCCTGACCTCTGTACCAGGGAAGATCATGGAGCGGTTCATCTTGAGTGTGCTCACAGGGCATGTGCAGGACAACCAAGGGATCAGGCCCAGCCAGCATGGGTTCATGAAAAGCAGGTCCTGCTTGACCAACCTGATCTCCTCCTACGAACAGGTGACCCGCCTAGTGGATGAGGGAAAGGCTGTGGATGTTGTCTACCTGGACTTTAGTAAAGCCTTTGACAGCGTCTCCCACAGCATTCTCCTGGAGAAACTGGCATCTCGTGGCTTAGGCAGGTGTATTCTTCGCTGGGTGAGGAACTGGCTGGATGGCCGAGCCCAGAGAGTTGTGGTGAACGGCGTTAAATCCGGCTGGCGGCCGGTCACAAGCAGTGTTCCCCAGGGCTCGGTTCTGGGGCCGGTCTTGTTCAATATCTTTATAGATGATCTGGATGAGGGGATCGAGTGCTCCCTCAGTAAGTTTGCAGATGACACCAAGTTGGGTGGGAGTGTTGATCTGCTGGAGGGTAGGAGGGCTCTGCAGAGGGATCTGGACAGGCTGGATCGATGGGCAGAGGCCAACTGTATGAGGTTTAATAAGGCCAAGTGCCGGGTCCTGCACTTGGGTCACAACAACCCCATGCAATGCTACAGGCTTGGGGAGGAGTGGCTGGAGAGCTGCCCGGTGGAAAAGGACCTGGGGGTGCTGGTTGACAGCTGGCTGAACATGAGCCGGCAGTGTGCCCAGGTGGCCAAGAAGGCCAACAGCGTCGTGGTCTGTATCAGGAATAGTGTGGCCAGCAGGAGTAGGGAAGAGATTGTACCCCTATACTCAGCACTGGTGAGGCCGCACCTTGAATCCTGTGTTCACTTTTGGGCCCCTCACTCCAAGAAGGATGTTGAGGTGCTGGAGCATGTCCAGAGAAAGGCAACGAAGCTGGTGAGGGGTCTGGAGGACAAGTCTTATGGGGAGCGGCTGAGGGAACTGGGGTTGTTCAGACTGGAGAAGAGGAGGCTGAGGGGAGCCCTTATCGCTCCCTACAACTACCTGAAAGGGGGTTGTGGCGACATGGGTGTTGGTCTCTTCTTCCAACTAACTAGTGATAGGATGAGAGGAAATGGCCTCAAGTTACGCCAGGGGAGGTTTATATTGGATATTAGGAAAAATTTCTTCACCGAGAGGGTGGTCAAGCATTGGAACAGGCTGCCCATGGAGGTGGTGGAGTCACCATCTCTGGAAGTGTTCAAAAAACGTGTGGATGTGGCGCTTCAGGACATGGTTTAGGGGACATGGTAGCGTTGGGTTAATGGTTGGACTTGCTGATCTTGAAGGTCCTTTCCAACCTTAGTGATTCTGTGATTCTGTGAACATAGGAAGAATTATAGCTCTGCTACATATGCCCTCCACAGTGATGGCTTTGGGAGTCCAACTAATAGGATAGTGTCACTATAATTTATACATATCATTAACCCCTGTGTCATGAGAAACTAAGTTTTCTTGCCAATTACAATCATCCTAATTAAGAAGCGCATATCAGGTTAATTATTACCCTATTTTAGTGTCTGAGATCATCCAGCCTTTGGTCTCATGCCCAGAAGTCAAAAGAAACTGACTGCAGGTTTAAAAAAATACCCTAAAAACCTCAATATGCCAGTTGTAGCTGGGCCAAGCAATGACTAATGGGGACTGCTCATGAGTGTAGGCAATTGGCCTGTACAGTCATATTTGAGCTTAGATTCACTAAATCCCACACTTTAAGCCTTCTTTCATGGAGGAGCCGGTCCTCCTGGTAACTGTAGGTTAATGAAGTCTCAACTGTTAAGGTTTCAGTTCATTGGCTGGTAAGGTTAGAGAAGATATATTTTCCCAAGTGTTTTTCGTAAGTGCTATGATCAACAGACTATAAAGTTTTTTTCCATCTTCTTCAACACTTAGTTGGCAACTAGTCTAAGGTAATGCAAAGAATTCTTTTCCTTGGACACCTGGCCAACATCTTTTGCTCACATATTCAAGCTCAGATTTCCAGATTTGCAACTGGGAAGGGACTCATCACCAGGTCAGACTGGCAAGGACACTGGAGACTTTTTGCCTTCCTCTGCACTGCTAAGCATGGATTGCTTGCTGGTTTATCTGTTTCTCACCTAATCAGAACTTGGGCACCGGTGGAACTTGGACAATGCTTTCTCTCCCTGGTATGAAACAATTTAGTCTCCTGGACACTGAGAGGCTTCAATGTAGTCAAAGTTATTTGGCGCAATAGAGAAGTGGCTGAAATCGAATGATTGGCAATATTTAGTCTTAAATTATATGAAATTGAGAAAACAATGGAATCAATTGAGACTTCATTAATTAGACTTCCAGTGGGGAACTGCAAAAGACTGAACAATATGCCACAGGGAAGGAAAATGAAAGTAAAGTCTCCATAGGTCTGAGTCTTCTCCAAAGTCAACAACAGCAGAATGAATTTTAGGGACAAATCCCTGAAACAGTATTGTTTCAACTATAGGTAAGCAGCATCAACCCTTTAAGGAAGAAATTCTTGCACTTAATCACATCTTGTGATGTAGGATAGTAGGTCCCAATGTTATCAGTGAATGAGCAAAAGAGGGTGATCTGTTGACTCCTGGAGTCATATTGCTGTTCTGCTTCCCAAGGTTGAGTTCACTGTTTAACACCAAAGGAAGGAATGTTTCCATGTAATGATCAGTTCATTACATCATCTAGAGATCTGGTTTTCCTTCAATATTATTGAGTCAGCTCCACTGATATTAGGAAAAATTACTATGTTCAGATTCAGAAAATTCAGAAGTAGTTCCTATAATCTCCATTCATCCATACTTCCATACAAATGGAAGTACTTCCATACATCCATTCAAAATATGGAGTGCATTGTTTGCACACATAGAATTTCTTCAAATACAGACCAACATAGCAAACCATGAGGTGTCTTCAATAAAACATCACTAAAATTTTGTTTGGAGCATAGGTGGAAATATGTGTGTTTGTATGAATATACCTATGTGTGTATGTATATGCTTTGTATACATACACATTTAACTACACTATTTGGGTTTTAGAGCCGATCCATCAAACATTGCTCTTCTGATTTGGAGTGCTTATATGTAAAAAGTACTATCTCCTGTACCAACAGAAAGTAAGAACTTATTTTCTTTTTATTTTCTTTTTTTTGGAGGGGCAGCATAGAAAGAACCAAGTTCCTATACTTCACAGTGCTTGAATATTCTGGGCACCTGCTCCTGCCTTTTATTCACAGAATAGGTTAAGGAGAGCTACTCCTTTCTTCCAGTAACTCCCTATGTGTTAGATGCAATAGTGATTTCTTCGCTTCCATCATCCATTTTCAGTATTGATATTTACTATATAATAATGAAATCACACATTTTACATATGTGCCCAACAGCAACAGGGTTCTCGATGAGCACTGGCAGGCTGCCCCAATCTGCTAATCTAGTTTTCCTTGAACAATGAGAAGAGATGATGAAAATTACGTGGACTTGTGCAAAGCATCAACATCCTCGGCTCTAAATTGGAGAGACATGGATTTGATGGATGGACCACTCAGTGGATATGGAATTGGCTGGATGGTCACACTCAAAGAGTTGTGGTCAACAGCTTGATGTGCAAGTGGAGACCAGTGACGAGTGGCGTTACTCAGGGGTCCGTATTGGAACTGATGCTGTTTAACATCTTTGTCGGTGACATGGACAGTGGGATTGAGTGCACCCTCAGCAAGTTTGCTGACGACACCAAGCTGTGTGGTGCGGTCAACATGCTGGAGGGAAGAGGTGCCATCCAGAGGGACCTTGACAGGCTTGAGAGGTGGGCCCATGAGAAACTCATGAAGTTCAACAAGGCCAAGTGCAGGATCCTGCACCTGGGTCGGGGCAACCCCCAGCATCAATACAGGCTGGGGGATGAAGGGATTGAGAGCAGCCCTGCCGAGAAGGATTTGGGGGTGTTGGCTGATGAGAAGCTCAACATGACCCGGCAATGTGCGCTCGCATCCCAGAAGGCCAACCGTATCCTGGGCTGCATCAAAAGAAGCGTGGCCAGCAGGTCGAGGGAGTTGCTTCTGCCCCTCTACTCTGCTCTGGTGTGACCCCACCTGGAGTACTGCGTCCGGCTCTGGAGCCCTCAGCACAGGAAAGACATGGACCTGTTGGAGCGGGTTGTTGGAGGGCCACAAAAATGATCAGAGGGATGGTGCATCTCTCCTATGAGGACAGGCTGAGAGAGTTGGGGTTGTTCAGCCTGGAGAAGAGAAGGCTCTGGGGAGACCTTATAGCAGCCTTCCAGTACCTGAAGGGGGCCTACAAGAAAGCTGGAGAGGGACTTTTTACAAGGGCATGTAGTTATAGGACAAGGGGCACTGGCTTTAAACTGAAGAAGGGTAAATTTAGACTAGATATAAGGAAGAAATTTTTCACAATGAGGGTGGTGAAACACTGGAACAGGTTGCCCATAGAGGTGGTAGATGCCCCATCCCTGGAAATGTTCAAGGCCAGGTTGGATGGGGCTTTGAGCAACCCGAAGACTAAATTATCTCTCCCATTTACTTCTTGTCATATCTCCAGTAGACACAAAGGACAGTTTATTCCACAACTCTTTGTAGCAGCCTTTTATGTATTTAAAGATTGCAATCACATCTCCCTTCAGCCCTCTCCTCTCTAAACAATCCACCTTAAATCTCAAGACTGGGGAATATTGGCACACGAATGCAGATTTCTCTACTTTCAACCACACATGCCCAGAGCAGAGATCTTGGCAGCATCTAATCAGTACATTACAGTTTTGCTCAATGAGTTTTGCCTGGCATGTGGCTCCCTGATTGTAAGGCAGTGGAAAGGGACAGTGAGGGAGGGGGAACAATAGCATGGTTCTCTCATTCCTAGAGAAGGGTATGAATGTGTTCATCTGATACAAATATTTTAATGAAAATGTCATGTGAAATACAGTCATTTGACTTGGAAAAATTTAGGAATAGAATATCAAAACAGTATCTTTTGTCAGACAGACTTCTGATCTTGTTTAAAAACAAAAACAAAACCACACAGTAGTTTTTTTCAATAGAACCTATTTTCCATGAATCAAGATGACTGGAAATTATTATATTTTTACCCTTTCAACTTTCTTGTGTGGCCATGTGAAGCTACTTGAGTTTAGCAACTCATGCAATAATTCAGCATGCTCAGTTTCTCTCACCTCATTCATGCAGGTATGTTGTCATAAATTATTGGTATACATGATCTCAGGCTTGATGTTGTAATGCCAAATATTTAACCATACCCCTTAAGCAACCCTTTAGGGCAAGGAAAATCTTTAATCATCAATGCTTGCATAAGCTCAAATCGTATAACTTTTATAAGCTGGATGTCTGCAGCCTGAAAGAATGCCTGGCAGAGGACATAGTGTAATAGAGTAATAATGGGCCAGATAGAAAGTGTGACATTATTAGCAGAAAAATCACGGCATCTTGATTCTGTTTTTTTCCAAAGACACATAAACCAAATTGTGCAATGGATTATTCCAGGCACATTTTGGAGTCATAAACCACAAACTAACAGAATTAAACAGGAAAAATGTGATTTCGTAAAAGAGACACCATCTGGACAATCTTGTTCATTCCAGGTCCTTCTCTCTGCTCTCTGGAAAATTTCAGTATTGTCTCTATATTTCTATATCTCTTGTAATTTTTTCCCCCTAAACTCCCTGTATTTTTTTAATCTGTTCTTTTGAGTGACTAAGGTATGCAGTCAGAAGCCATAGTTGGTTATACTTCTCTTATTATCCTCAAGAAGTGAGAATAGCCAAGAGCTGGCTGATTCTTTATTACTATGTTCAAGTCAGTCAAGTAAAAAACTCCAAAGCTAGAATCAGTAAAGTTGGCTTCTTCACATAAAGCCTTCCATGATTACTTTTTCTTTCCTGTCAGAACCTGTTTTGGGCAAGCTTCAAATACAATGGTTCTGACAGACAGCTCCTCTTATACAGTAGAGTCAAGCTACCCACTACTAGCCTCAATCATCGTGTGACAGAAAAAAAACCAAACCAGGCCAACCCAGAGACCGAGTCCCCAAAACAGAATAAGCACATTCATCTCAAAAAATCCCATTCCATTGGAATGAGAAAATGTAGGAAATGATCTTGTCCTTACATTAAATAACTGTGTCTATACTTATAAAATATTTCTTTGTGAAGTAAATCATAAAAGTTAAAGACACAGCCACAAGGTTTTGATCACTTGAAAACAAAATGGAAATGTATCATCCACTCTTCTTTCAAAGAAGATTACAAGTAATTATGCACATGCATTGGAATAATTTCATTTTGCTGGCACAGGTTTTACTCCACGAAAGCTCTATTAAAAAGCAAAACTAGAATCCAGACTCCACACTTTTTCAAAGCATCAGTTCTGAGCTTCTGCTGGGCCTGTTTTATTATATTCTATTAAGGATTTTGCAAGCATTGCAGAAATTGAAGGCCAAATCAAACCTTCAAAACAAAGTCGCAGGTTGAAATGAAATTAGTTCACTGGAAAGTGGGCTAAGGTTGGAAGTTAGAGCTTTAGCTCATTTAACTCCCTCAAGTTAAAGGCAGGCATCTATTATAAAACAGAATTCATGGTCCTCATGTATTAGGAGTCTAGTCTGCATTTTTATAATTCTGCAGATAGCCGCTACTAGTTGTTGATTTGTCAGATCACATGTCTCCTGGCTTTCTGGTCCTGGAGTCATTTCTAAAGCTTACCTCCCTCAGGGAAAGCTCTAGTGGCATAATTGTAGTGGCATTAATGCATTTTTAGTGTGTGATTGTGCCTCACATCTGTGCATCCAATTCAGTCTTCCTATGTATTTCTTAGCATGATGTCCTGGTTTCAGCTGGGATAGAGTTAATTTTCTTCCTAATACCTGGTATAGTGCTGTGTTTTGGATTTAGTATGAGAATCGTGTTGATAACACACTGAAGTTTTTAGTTGTTACTAAGTAGTTGTAGTGCTCCTACTAAGTCAAGGACTTTTCAGCTTCCCATGCTCTGCCAGCAGGGAGGTGCACAAGAAGCTGGGAGCTTGTTGCTAAGTAAAGGACAGTCCAGCTTCTCATGCTGGCCTGCTAGCAGGAGGGAGGACACAGCCAGGACACCTGACCCAGGCTGGCCAAAGGGATATTCCATACCATATGACATCATGCTCAGTATATAAAATTGGAGTTGGCCAGGGGTCTGGAAGTGCTGCTTGGGGATGGGCTATCAATCACCAGGTGGTGAGCAATTGTTGCATTGTGCATCACTTGGTTTTGTATATTCCTTTATCAATAATAGCATTATTGTTATTATTATTTCCTCTGCTGTCCTATTAAACTGTTTTTATCTCAAACCACAAGGTTTTTTTCCGATTATCTCCCCCATCCCACCTGAGGGGGGAGGGGAGGTGAGCTAGTGGCTGCTTGGTGTTTAGTTGCTGGCTGGGGCTAAACCACAACACATGATTAATAGTTTCTATAGCTTAGAATACCTTAGAGCTCTAAACCCTTTGCTTTTTGTTAGCTCCTAAGGTATTCTTGTGTTTTGTCATTATGCCTAAAAAATTACCCTTTTGATGACACAGCTGTGTAGTAGATGAGTTTGTTGAAATATCCAGATCGCTAGTTTGACTCTAACCCCAGTAGCAAAGATCTATGATTTCAGCTTCAAAAATGCCTGATGGTATGTCAGGCAATATAGAATCTGTTGCATTTCAATTTAGAGGAGGAATATTACCCCCAGCATCTGTGGCCAAGTTAGACAGCTAGTTCCTGAGACTCCTGTTAACTGGGGCATCTAATTTAGACACTTTGCCTTGCCTTTGCAGAAAACTACCTGTCTCCTATGACTTGCAAGGGAGCTCAGGGAGATTGCTTAATATAGCTGACTAAATTATGTGCCTCAAGTGGGATGGTGTGAATCCCTCCAGCTTTCTAATTTAGAAAGTCTGAAGCTGGAGGAAGGCACACATTGGCATTTTTTCCCCATAAATTTCTGCATCTATCCTTTTGTCACTGCAAATGAAGTTAAGGCTGTTTCTTTCTGTAAGTCACTGTCAGAGTTTGGAGACTCAGACACTTCACAGAATCACAGAATCACAGAATCACTAGGTTGGAAAGGACCTTTAAGATCATCAAGTCCAACCATTAATCCAGCACCACCATGTCCCCTAAACCATGTCCTGAAGTGCCACATCCAAACGTTTTTTGAACACTTCCAGGGATGGCGACTCCACCACCTCCCTGGGCAGCCTGTTCCAATGCCTGACCACCCTCTCAGTGAAGAAATTTTTCCTAATATCCAATCTAAACCTCCCCTGGCGCAACTTGAGGCCATTTCCTCTTGTCCTATCACTAGTTACTTGGGAGAAGAGACCAACACCCTCATCGCCACAACCCCCTTTCAGGTAGTTGTAGAGAGCGATAAGGTCTCCCCTCAGCCTCCTCTTCTCCAGACTAAACAACCCCAGTTCCCTCAGCCGCTCCTCATAAGACATGTGCTCCAGACCCCTCACCAGCTTCGTTGCCCTTCTCTGGACACGCTCCAGCACCTCAACATCCTTCTTGTAGTGAGGGGCCCAAAACTGAACACAGTATTCAAGGTGCGGCCTCACCAGTGCCGAGTACAGGGGCACAATCACTTCCCTACTCCTGCTGGCCACACTATTCCTGATACAGGCCAGGACGCTGTTGGCCTTCTTGGCCACCTGGGCACACTGCCGGCTCATATTCAGCCGGCTGTCAACCAGCACCCCCAGGTCCCTTTCCGCCGGGCTGCTCTCCAGCCACTCCTCCCCAAGCCTGTAGCATTGCATGGGGTTGTTGTGGCCAAAGTGCAGGACCCTGCACTTGGCCTTATTAAACCTCATACAGTTGGCCTCTGCCCATCGATCCAGCCTGTCCAGATCCCTCTGCAGAGCCCTCCTACCCTCCAGCAGATCAACACTCCCACTCAGCTTGGTGTCATCTGCAAACTTACTGAGGGAGCACTCAATTCCCTCATCCAGATCATCTATAAAGATATTGAACAAGACTGGTCCCAGAACCGAGCCCTGGGGAACACCACTCGTGACCGGCCGCCAGCCGGATTTAACGCCATTCACCACAACTCTCTGGGCTCGGCCATCCAGCCAGTTCCTCACCCAGCGAAGAGTAAACCCGTCTAAGCCTCGAGCCGCCAGTTTCTCCAGGAGAATGCTGTGGGAGACGCTGTCAAAGGCTTTACTAAAGTCCAGGTAGACAACGTCCACAGCCTTTCCCTCATCCACTAGGCGGGTCACCTGGTCATAGAAGGAGATCAGGTTGGTCAAGCAAGATCAGGTTGGTCAAGCACTTAAATGAGCTGTGTTTTTATTCATCCTTGTATTGGGTCTGGCTGAGATGGAGTTTATTTTCCCCATAGCAGCCCTCATAGTGCTGTGCTTTTTATTGGTAGCTAGAAAGGTGTTGATAACACACCAGTGTTTTGGCTACTGCTGGGCAGTGCTCGCACAGCATCAAGGCTGCATCTCCAACAGTACCCCACCACCACCAGTAGGCTGGGGGTGGGCAAGATCTTGGGAGGGGACATAGCCAGGACAGCTGACCCAAAGTGGCCAAAGGAATATTCCATACCATAGGATGTCAGACGCTCAGCAATTCTTCTTTAAGAATAAATCAAGATGATGCATTTCTACCCTACAGGACCCTACAGATTTCATATCGCCTAGCAAATGGTCCAGCTCCACAGCGCTCAGTGATTTTCCAAAACTAAAGACATTTTCTCAGAAGACTTAAGCCCACTTTGCAGAAGGTAATAAAATAGATAGCACCCTATATACACGGTATATAGACATAGAATCGTAGAATCGTAGAATCATAGAATAGTTTGGGTTGGAAGGGACCTTTAAAGGTCATCTAGTCCAATCCTCCTGCAATGAGCAGGGACATCTTCAACTAGATCAGGTTGCTCAGAGCACCATCCAACCTGACCTTGAATGTTTCCAGGGATGGGGCATCTACCACCTCTCTGGGCAACCTGTGCCAGGGTTTCGTCACCCTCATTGTGAAAAAATTCTTCCTTATACCTAGTCTAAATCTACCCTCTTTTAAGTTTAAAACCGTTACCCCTTGTCCTATGGCAACAGGCCCTGCTAAAAAGTCTGTCCCCATCTTTCTTATAAGCCTCCTTTAAGTACTGAAAAGCTGCAATAAGGTTTCTGGCTGACATACCTGTAGAAGCCCTTCTTATTATTCTTTGCGTCCTTCACCAAGTTCAGCTCCAGACACACCTTGGCCTTCCTGACCCCATCCCTACACAGCTGGGCAGCATCCCTGTACTCTTCCCAGGATACCTGTTCCTGCTTCCACTGCCTGTGCATTTCCTCCTTGCCCTTTAGTGTGACCAGCAGGTCTCTACTCAGCCATGCCAGCCTCTTGCCTTCCTTTCCTGATTTCTTGCACCTGGGGATCAAGAGCTCTTGCACTCTCTGGAAAGCACCCTCAAAAATCTGCCAGCTCTGCTCTGCTCCCTTGTCCCCAAAGGCAGTTTCCCAGGGGGTCCTATTGCCTAATACCTTGAACAGCTGGAAGTTTGTGTTCCTAAAATTCAGGGTACCTCTGAAAAACGGTCCTTGAAAACCTCACACAGAGTAGGAAGTCCTTTAAAGTCAGGCAAGAAACAAGTGTAGGAGTATGTCTGTAGGAGGCTGCTCCCACACCTCTTTCAAGCCTAAAACTTTAAAACATAGTGGTGTGAAATATGTTTATCTGATTCGTGTGATGAAGTGTAATCTTCTGTACTTTCATGGATTTCTCCTGCACCATAAAAAGGGGTATTTTACAGGAGAAAGTTAAACTACTTTGCTGGTATATCAGCTCAAACCAGTTTGACCACTGACCGCATAGTATTGTGTAAAGAAAGTGCATGCATAAGGTTTGGGGTCATCCTGGGGGCACGCCGAGGAAGATTCGAGAAGACTCTAGCAGGAGAAGAGGGCATGCGCTGAAGAAGACACGCCTGTTCATTAATATGTATTAGAAGACACGCCTATTCATGAATATGTATTAGCGAACAGGATCACGCTGAGGAAGAGTCGAGAAGATTCTAGAAGGAGAAGAGGGCATGCGCCGAAGAAGACACGCCTATTCATGAATATGTATTAACGGACAGGATATAAACCAGGAACAGGAACTGAACCGCGTGCGTCTTGGTGGAGCAGAGACTCCCGGCGCACCCAGCGCTGTTTGCTTGCCTCTATTCGCTTAATAAATTGTAAATTTGAATTGGAATCCTGTTTGGGACTAAATCATTTATAACAGTGGCATATTAAGTGCCTCCATTACTGGCAAGTTACTGCCCAATCTAGGTACCTATATGAGCAGAATTAATTCTTTTTAAAAGGGGTTATGGATGTCATTACCATTAGATAATTATCTAAAACACTCTTCAGCACACTAATCTGGAAGATAGGAGGCCTCGGTCTATCTGACACTAGCTTGAGTGTGAGTGCATTCAAACCCACATCCTGGAAAAATGCCTTAGGTGCAGTGGTACAAAGGCAACACAAGAACATCCCTGTCTCTAGCTGTTTAAGTGGGCTAGCTGCTGTGCACCAGCAAACAAATACATAAATACAAGGTTCATTTCATGAAAAGGAAAGAAAGCAAGGAGGAGTGGTCAGTTCTAGATTCTAGTCCTTCCTGAGTTCTGGGATTTTATTTAAACCTGGGTTTGACTGTCTAGTGTGAAATACATAAGCTACCCAGCAGCAGCTGCCCCACTTCCAATAGAAGAACCAAAGCACCAAGTTAGAGAAACTCGTCTCCGTCCCTTTGTCATTCTTGTAGCTTTTGTAGCCTGTCCTCAGCTAAACTAGTTTGTGGCTCCATGACTGATGCACTCTTCTGACAATATAACCATTTTACCCCTCCAAGCTGAGGTGGGCCCCCACACTCTTTGAAGAAATGCTGTACATAGAGCTGGACACACGCCTCTCTCCTTGTATTTTTGAACAAGTAATGACTGTTGCTACTGTGTTCCATGAAGCAAATCTCTGTTCTACTAAGTGAGGGGTGATGTAGGAAATGCCATACACGGATGCTTCCTCCCTTTTTATTATACTCAAATTTAATACAAATTGTCAGAGAAAGCAGGGGTATAAAATACCATCATGATCTGACCTTGAAAGTTTATAACAGGTACTGCACATTCCACATTGTCATTTCTAATGTTCCTTATACCTGACTTCTAAGGTTAACAGCTGTGGTAGAGTCCCCACAAATGCAGCAGGACTCTAGAAATTTGACTATATTTAACAATGATTTCATTGGTTTTGCATAAAATTTACCTCAGCCTTTAATAGTCAGACCAACTGTTCTCAGGGTACCCAGTCCCCTGAGCTGGAAGACAGGGAGAGGGAGCAGAATGAAGCCCCCATAATCCAAGGGGAAATGTTACACCACTTAGACATACACAAGTCTATGGGGCTGGATGGGATCTACCCAAAGGTACTGAGGGAGCTGGTGGAGGAGCTTGCCAAGCCACTCTCCATCATTTATCAGCAGTCCTGGCTGATTGTCAGTCCCAGCTGACTGGAGGTCAGCAAATGTGACGCCTATCTACAAGAAGGGCCAGAAGGAGGATCTGGGGAACTACAGGCCTGTCAGTCTGACCTCAGTGCCAGGAAAGGCTATGGAGCAGATCATCTTGAGGTATGTACAGGACAACCAGGTGATCAGACCCAGTCAACATGGGTTTATGAAAGGCAGGTCCTGCTTGACTAACCTGACCTCCTTCTATGACGAGGTGACCTGCCTAGTGGATGAGGGAAAGGCTGTGGATGTCATCTACCTGGACTCTAGTAAGGCCTTTGACAGCATCTCCCACAGCATTCTCCTGGAGAAACTGGCAGCTCATGGCTTAGACACGTATACTCTTCGCTGGGTGAGGAACTGGCTGGATGGCCGAGCCCAGAGAGTCGTGGTGAATGGAGTTAAATCCAGTTGGTGGCCGGTCACAAGCGGTGTTCCCCTGGGCTCGGTTATGGGGTCAGTCTTGTTCAATATCTTTATCAGTGACTGAGTGCTTCCTCAGTAAAATTGCAGATGACATCAAGTTGGACGGGAGTGTTGATCTGCTGGAGGGTAGGAAGGCTCTGCAGAGGGATCTGGACAGGCTGGATCGATGGGCAGAGGTCAACTGTATGAGGTTTAATAAGGCCAAGTGCCGGGCCCTGCACTTCGGTCACAACAACCCCATGCATCACTACAGGCGAGGAGGAGTGGCTGGAGAGCTGCCTGGCAGAAAAGGACCTGGGGGTGCTGGTTGACAGCTGGCTGAATATGAGCCAGCAGTGTGCCCAGGTGGCCAAGAAGGCCAACAGCGTCCTGGCCTGTATCAGAAATAGTGTGGCCAGCAGGAGTAGGGAAGTGATTGTACCCCTGTACTCGGCACTGGTGAGGCCGCACCTCGAATCCTGTGTTCCGTTTTGGGCCCCTCACTTCCCACCTAAATGATTCTGTGATTCTATGAAAATCTTACAGGACATCAGCTGATTCCAACCAATGGCTTTAAGGTGAATTGCTTCACAGTCTGCTACCATACCTTCTGGGCCATCCAGTCCTCTCTCATAGTTACCTTTTAACATATTCTCCAGAACAAACATAGCCATTTGACATCTGGGAGGAGTGTCTTTTCTCTTTATCCAAGGAGAAGACTTTAAAGTAACCCTCTGACTAATCACTCTCAAGCAACATAGACTGCTGATTTGTGAGGTGACTATCTTTCCACATCCAGGAAAGATGTCTTAGCTATTGTAAACCTCATTATGACTTAATGGGACAGTTAAAAATTCTGTGTATTTAAAAAAATTCAGAGGTCATTAGCATCAAACATAAGGGAGAGAGTAAAATAAAAAGTCATATCAGAAGCTCTGATATGGTATGAGACATATGAAAAACAAACTCCTTCACAAGGCAGAATGAAATATCTTCAGATAATCTGGCAAGTTTTATCTTGATAATAAGAGATCTTGTTTAGAAATATGTGCATATAAGCAACATTAAAACATTGGGATAAATACTTAAAATTTTTCAGGGATAAGTTTTCTTTTGAATTGATAGTTTACATATGTAATATCATGGAAGCAGTGCATAATTATGTGATACTCATAGTGTATAAGAGGATGTTTACATTATTTCTTAATGTTGTTTAAATAAGCTTATTTTATCAGAGAAGGAAACCTACAATGACATTTCTCTAGGGAAAGCCTTTTTCTTTTTTGCAGTATGAAGAGTTAGATGGAAAAATATTTATTGACTATTTTAGTCAGTCTGTTGCCAATTACTCCTGACTTATTCCGTGTTTGAACCAGAATCTCTCTGTAACTCCTTTAATAACAGATAGTGATATTATTCCCTAACCATTAAGTACAACCCTGATATCAGAAAGTAAGCATCTAAAGTGCTCTACAGTAAACTTTACAATTAATTATCTCAGAGTTCACAGAGGACTTCCATTTAATCAATCCCCTAAGCTGACGCTTCCTCATTCTCTATCCAATCTTTTTCTCTAGATCCTGCTGATGGAGGACAACTTTCAGAGTTGTTTTCATAGTGCTCCTCAATTATGCTGGAGATAGCGATTAACATTTGGCTTGCAATATCACCACTGTTTCTCTGTCCCAACGACATGCTTTAAGGCTTTTTTTTTGTGGAAAAAAGTAGGACTTTTTGCATGGAACTTCGTGCATAAGGAGATTTCCACAAATAACATTTATGTAGAAATTCTGGTTTGCACAACAAGTAGGGTTTAAAAAGAAGGTTAAGTTTTTCTAAATGAGATTTGACCTTGACCAGCAAGTAAATCACTAGACTGACAGTAAAGAAGCCTGAGATGTCTTTGGAGCTGTGTAACCTGGGTAAATCTTTTCCCCGTTCCTGCGTATGTCTTTTCTTAAATCCTACCATTTTCTTCTCTCTTCCAACTTTCTAGCAAGCCCTATGATGCAGATGTTCACCTTTGTGAAATGGCTAGAAAACCTGGGATCCTAACATTTGTTTATTAATAAACCTCATTACATAAAGCATTTCAATTGGAAAGTGCATAGAACAGAATCGCAGAATCAGAACTTGAGGGTCGGAGGATGTTTGTGTTTGCCTTTCATAGAATCATAGAATCAGAATAGTTTGGGCTGGAAGGGACCTTTAAAGGTCATCTAGTCCAACCCCCCTTCAATGAGCAGGGACATCTTCAACCAGATCAGGTTGCTCAGAGCCTCGTCCAACCTGACCTGGAATGTTTCCAGGGATGGGGCATCTACCACCTCTCTGGGCAACCTGTGCCAGTGTTTCACCACCCTCATTGTGAAAAATTTCTTCCTTACATCTAGTCTAAATCTACCCCCTTTTAGTTTAAAACCATTACCCCTTGTCCTATCGCAACAGGCCCTGCTAAAAAATCTGTCCCCATCTTTTTTATAGGCCCCCTTTAAGTACTGGAAGGCTGCAATAAGGTCTCCCTGGAGCCTTCTCTTCTCCAGGCTGAACACTCCAACTCTCTCATCCTGTCTTCATAGGAGAGGTGCTCAAGCCCCCTAATAATTTCTGTGGCCCTCCTCTGGACCCACTCCAACAGGTCTTTCCTGTGCTGAGGGCTCCAGAGCCAGACACAGTACTCCAGGTGGGGTCTCACCAGAGCGGAGTAGAGGGGCAGAATCACCTCCCTCGACCTGCTGGTCACGCTTCTTTTGATGCAGCCCAGGATACAGTTGGCCTTCTGGGCTACGGGCACACATTGTGGGCTCATGTCCAGCTTTTCATCCACCAGGACCCCCAAGTCCTTCTCGGCAGGGCTACTCTCAATCCCTTCATCCCCCAGCCTGTGCTGATACCAGGGGTTGCCCCGACCCAGGTGCAGGACCCTGTACTTGGCCTTGTTGAACTTCATGAGATTCACACAGGCCCATTCCTCGAGCCTGTCCAGGTCCCTCTGGATGGCATCCCATCCCTCAGGAGTGTCAACTGCACCACTCAGCTTGGTGTCATCTGCAAACTTGCTGAGGGTGCACTCAATCCCACTGTCTATTGATGAAGATATTAAAGAGTACTGGTCCTTCACATACAAGAGCAGCCCCAGGGAGCACGAGTGACCTGGAGCGCGGCAAACAGCACGGGCAAACAGGACGTGGCGCGTCAGAAGGATGTGGCGCGTCAGTTTCCGCAGCAGTTCACGCAGGCAGGGCATGCAGGGAAGGCATGCAGGCAGGGCGCAGTCCCCCCTGGCACTAGAGGCTCTCTGACGAGTGGTCATCAGCCTCCCAGAAAAGGCTCAGCCATGGTCACCACTCAACTGAAAACCGTGGCCCAAAGGAATACGGTGACACAGACAGAGCTCCCGCTCAAGCACACGGCTGTCCAAGTGTCTGATTGCAAAGAGTGCCTCAGCCTGTCACTTGTGCCAGAGACCAGTGGAGACACCACCTGTGTGCGGTGTGACCAGGTGAGCAATCTGCTCAGCCTGGTGGCAGAGCTGAAAGAGGCAGTGGAGAGGCTGAGGAGCATCAGGGAGTGTGAGAGGGAGACTGATTGGTGGAGCCACACCCTGCCATCCCTGAGGCAGAGGCAGCAAGTGGAGGCTCCACAAGCAGCAGGGGATCCCCTGCTGTCTTGTTGCCGGGCAGAAGGAGGGGACCTAAGAGATGAGGGAGAATGGAAGCAGCTCCCTGCTCGGGGTGGCAGGCGAATCCCCTCCTGGCCTCCCTCACCATCCCAGCTGCCCTTACACAACAGGTATGGGGCTCTGGAACTTGAGGGCCAGGAACATGAGGACCCTGATGAATGTCCATCCAGAGGGGTGCGTAGGGTGAGTCAGCCATCCCCACGCATCAAGACTTCCTCTGTCAAGAAAAAAAGGAGGGTAACTGTTATAGGTGACTTCCCTTCTGAGGGGTACAGAGGGCCCAATATGTTGACCAGACACAACCCACAGGGAAGTCTGCTGCCTCCCTGGGGCCCGGGTGAGAGATGTCACCAGGAAACTCCCTGGTCTGGTTCAGCCCACTGATTACTACCCACTGTTGGTCCTACAGGTTGGCAATGATGAGGTTGCACTAAGAAGGCCAAAGGCAATTAAAAGGGACTTCAGAGCACTGGGGCGACTGATCGATGGAGAGGGAGCACAGGTAGTGTTTTCGTCAATCCCTTCAGTGACAGCGAAGAACACTGAAAGGAACAGGAAAGCACACTTGGTCAACACATGGCTGAGGGGCTGATGCCGTTGACAGAATTTTGGGTTTTGTGACCGTGGGGCGGTTTACACGGCACCGGGCCTCCTCGCAGCTGATGGAGTGCAACTGTCTCCAAGGGGGAAAAGGATTCTTGCTTACGAGCTGGCAGGTCTCATCGAGAGGGCTTTAAACTAGATTTGAAGGGGGAAGGGGCTAAAAGCAGACTCACTAGAGATGAGCCTAGGGGTGGCGTGCCGGAGCTGGGGGTGAAATCGATAGCCCAGCTCAAGTGCATCTACACCAATGCACGCAGCATGGGCACCAAACAGGAGGAGCTGGAAGCCATTGTGCAGCGCGACAGCTATGATGTAGTTGCCATCACAGAAACATGGTGGGATGCTTCTCATGACTGGGGTGCTGCAATGGATGGCTATAAGCTCTTCCGAAGGGATAGGCAAGGAAGGAGAGGTGGTGGGGTGGCTCTGTATGTTAAGGAGAGTTTTGATTGTATAGAACTCAAAGATTGTGAAGACCAAGTTGAGAGCTTATGGGTAAGGATGAGAGAGAAGGCCAATGAGGCAGATATCCTGCTGGGAGTCTGTTAGAGACCACCCAAGCAGGATGAAGAGGCAGATGAGACATTCTATAAGCAACTGGCAGAAGTCTCCCGGTCACTAGCCCTTGTTCTTGTGGGAGACTTCAATCTACCGGACATCTGCTGGAAGTATAACACGGCAGAGAGGAAACAATCTGGGAGGTTCCTGGAGTGTGTGGAGGATAACTTCCTGACACAGCTGGTAAGTGAGCCTACCAGGGGAGGTGCCCCACTTGACCTGCTGTTTAAAAACAGAGAAGGACTGGTGGGAGATGTGATGGTCAGAGGCCGTCTTGGGCTTAGCAACCATGACATGATAGAATTCTCAGTTGTGAGTGAAGTAAGGAGAGGGGTCAGCAAAACTGCTACCATGGACTTCTGGAGGGCAGACTTTGGCCTGTTCAGGTCACCGGTTGAGAGAGTCCCTTGGGAGACAGTCCTGAAGGGCAAAAGGGTCCAGGAAGTCTGGACAGCCCTCAAGAAGGAAATCTTAAAGGCACAGGAGCAGGTGCTCCCCATGTGCCATAAGACGAGCTGGGGGGGAAGATGACTGGCCTGGCTGAACAGGGAGATTTTGCTGTGACTCAGGGAAAAGAGCAGAGTTTATCACCTTTGGAAGAAGGGGAAGGGAACTCAAGAAGGGTACAAGGATCTTGTTAGGTCATGCAGAGAGAAAATTAGAAAGGCAAAAGCCCACCTAGAGCGCAACCTGGCCACGGCTGTAAAGGATAACAAAAAAATGCTTCTACAAATATATTAACAACAAAAAGAGAGGCAAGGAGAATCTCCATCCCTTACTGGATATGGGGGGGAACGTTGTCACCAAGGATGAGGAAGAGACTGAGGTTCTTAATGCCACCTTTGCTTCAGTCTTTAATACCCAGACAAGGTATCCTAAGGGTATTCAGCTCCCTGAGCTGAAAGACAGGGATGGAGAGGAGAATAAACTCCCCATAATCCAGGAGGAAGCAGTTAATGACCTGCTATGCCACCTGGACCCCCATAAGTCTATGGGGCCTGATGGGATCCACCCAAGAGTCCTGAGGGAGCTGGCAGAGGAGCTTGCCAAGCCACTTTTCATCATTTATCAGCAGTCCTGGTTAACAGGGGAGGTCCCAGATGACTGGAGGCTTGCCCATGTGATACCCATATACAAGAACGGCCGGAAGGAGGGTCCTGGGAACTACAGGCCTGTCAGCCTGACCTCTGTACCGGGGAAGATCATGGAGCGGTTCATCTTGAAGGTGATCACAGGGCATCTGCAGGACAGCCAAGGGATCAGGCCCAGCCAGCATGGGTTCATGAAAGGCAGGTCCTGCTTGACCAACCTGATCTCCTTCTATGGCCAGGTGACCCACCTAGTGGATGAGGGAAAGGCTGTGGATGTTGTCTACCTGGACTTTAGTAAAGCCTTTGACAGCGTCTCCCACAGCATTCTTCTGGAGAAACTGGCGGCTCATGGCTTAGGCAGGTGTACTCTTTGCTGGGTAAAGAACTGGCTGGATGGCCGAGCCCAGAGAGTCGTGGTGAACGGAGTTAAATGCGGCTGGCGGCCGGTCACAAGCGGTGTTCCCCTGGGCTCAGTTTTGGGGCTGGTCTTGTTCAATATCTTTATCGATGATCTGGATGAGGGGATCGAGTGGTCCCTCAGTAAGTTTGCAGATGACACCAAGTTGGGTGGGAGTGTTGATCTGCTGGAGGGTAGGAGGGCTCTGCAGAGGGATCTGGACAGGCTGGATCGATGGGCAGAGGTCAACTGTATGAGGTTTAATAAGGCCAAGTGCAGGGTCCTGCACTTGGGTCACAACAACCCCATGCAACGCTACAGGCTTAGGGAGGAGTGGCTGGAGAGCTGCCTGGCAGAAAAGGACCTGGGGGTGCTGGTTGACAGCCGGCTGAACATGAGCCGGCAGTGTGCCCAGGTGGCCAAGGAGGCCAACAGCGTCCTGGCCTGTATCAGAAATAGTGTGGCCAGCAGGAGTAGGGAAGTAATTGTACCCCTGTACTCGGCACTGATGAGGCCGCACCTCGAATACTGTGTTCACTTTTGGGCCCCTCACTACAAGAAGGATGTTGAGGTGCTGGAGCGTGTGCAGAGAAGGGGACGAAGCTGGTGAGGGGTCTGGAGCACAAGTCTTATGAGGAGCAGCTGAGGGAACTGGGGTTGTTTAGTCTGGAGAAGAGGAGGCTGAGGGGAGACCTTATCGCTCTCTACAACTACCTGAAAGGGGGTTGTGGCCACGTGGGTGTTGGTCTCTTCTCCCAAGTAACTAGCAACAGAATAAGAAGAAATGGCCTCACGTTGCACCAGGGGAGGTTTAGACTAGATATTAGGAAAACTTTCATTACTGAGAGAGTGGTCAAGCATTGGAACAGGCTGCCCATGGAGGTGGTGGAGTCACCATCACTGGAAGTGTTCAAAAAACATGTGGACGTGGCACTTCAGGTCATGGTTTAGTGGGCATGGCAGTGTTGGGTTGATGGTTGGACTTGATGATCCTAAAGGTCTTTTCCAACCTTAATTATTTTGTGATTCTGTGATTCTGCTTTGTAATTTTCCCACTTGATTTTTGTGTTAATGAAGCTCACCTATAGTTCTCTAATTCTTTCAGCCTACTGACAAGGGAAATAAACACTTCCCTTTTCTCTTTTGAAGTCATACCAGATTCAAGGAGATATTTTGTTTCTGTCACATGGACTGGTCTGTCTTCTCAAATAGTTGTAACACATCAATAAAGGGCAGTTTGAGGAAGGCAAAGCATGACACTCTAATCTTTAATCTGTCAAGGCATATTTTCCTTTGCTTTTGAAATATTCCAGTATCCTCTGTCTAAGGCTTTTTTTTTTTAATCCCACCCTAGCATTCATATTAATTAATCTTTAAAATATAAGTGCCCAGGACAATGTCAGTTTTGAAGAATGTATCTTGCCTGTCTTATTTTGTTGCTGATGCTGTGAGTATATTGCATCTCAAGCTGCTTTACATTTTGCAGACAGAGAGAGGATGCTTCAGTGGTCAAAACAGTTGAAAGGAAGTTAAGACTAAAGCTAGATTCACTTGACTTGTATAAAACATTTTGTTTCTCTGCCTCAGGATTTCTTTGCATTTTGATTACACTTTTGATAGCATGTATAAGATGAGACAAACAGAAAAGTGGCTGATTTTGACAACAATCCAAAGCTCCTAATAAAGGTTTAAAGGGGAGATTTTATTCCATCTGGAAGATTAGTTCTGTCACAGAAAAAAAGCAAAACTGACTTCAGCAAAGAAACATCTCTACCATTTACTTGGCTCTTGATGAAAAGCTTGCAAAATGTTTCCCATTAGCTACATCTAATTGGGGTTTCCATGTTGACATTTAACACTAAGTGCATTTTGTTTCTCGAATTTGCTGTGGAAAGTCTGATTGTTGGGCAAAATTACTAGAATCTGCCCCCCTGCTCTGGGACTGAACCGGTTTGACCCCTTTTGGTGGGTCAGTTGTTGATTTCCAAAAGCAGCTTCTATTTCTGGATTCCATCTTTCATAAAAGCTGTGCTGTGAGTTGTCAATGACATTTATGCTTTTCTGACTCCTGTACGTACAAGACTTAAAATATACTTTCTTTATGTAGTGTGCCTGTCAAATAAAGGATGTAATTACTCAAACTTTCATTTTAATATATACCCACATTAAATACACACACCATAATAAATAATTCATTTAAAGGCTTATGAAAGTAATGAATATGATCTAATACCAATGTTTGGTGGTCGCGTTTGTTTGCCTGATAGAAAACACAAAAAAGTATCAGTCATGACCTTGAATAATTTATAATCTATGGCACTGACACTCAGACAGAGAGGCACAGTGTAAAACAGAGCCCAAACTAATGAGCTGTGCTGCAGCTGGAGAAAGGAGTCAGTAGCAGAAATTAGGAGGTAATTATCCAATGGCACAGATGAAGAAAAGGCAACATCAGTGGGACTTGGCTAAAAACAGTTGGAAACATTCATACTGAATGTCCTACTAATTCTCTAGCTAAGTCCATGTGGATGCTGGGTCTAGGTCCTGTGTTACTCTCTACATTGCTATCTGGCAGTTACTTTTTCCATTAGAAATATTAGCCTGCTCACCTGTAGACCTCGCTTCCATGAAATAAGAAAAAGTAACAGCATGCCCTTAGAACATTTTCCCATGTAATGGTTCTACTTTGTTTAAATATTTTTATATTTCAGGTTTAAGTCCATACTCCATGTATTTAATCCAAAGGGGTAAAGGCCACAAAAGAAAGAGGCACATAATAATGTATCTTCATACTTATGGGCCAAAATTAGAGGACACAGAGAAAGTTGAAATATTAGACTTTAGGATGAATGAGTAATCTCTTGGTTGGTACAAAGTACACTAGGAAGTATTACATGGACAAAGAATACGATTAAAACTAATTTTTGAAAAATCACTTCCCAGATCACACCAAATGTTGCTTTATAGATAATTTATACATTTTATGGAGTATAATTAAGCAGACTTTACAACATAACAGTAAAGTTTGTTTTCTAAAGCTTTTTTGCAAAGAAATGCTAGTTTGGATTGCACTACAGACTGCATTGCTTGAAAACATGGGTTATGAGAGTTGAACAGTATGCCTTACATTACAGGGACATCACAGGGACAACATGAGATGAGCAGACTGTCACCTGTAAGGTGAAGCAAATCTTCCTCCCCCAGAGGAATCCAGCTGAGCAACAGCATTATAACTTCAGGTCACCCCAATTTGAGGATTGCACAAATGTTCAATTGTCCAGTAGGGTGGGAAATGGAAAGAAAATCTGTTCTTCACTCAACTCATCCATAATTTCTTTTGGCAGCTGGTATCACTAATGGGAGGATGCAATACATGTTCTTGGAGAGTCCAGAGCATCTGCTAACATGACAGGTTCTGTTACCTGTCAGATGTTACCTATTCAGATGGTAACTCTGAAAAAGACTTTGTAAACTGTTTTTCATTCTTATGTACTGGCTTTTTTACTATATTATTAGAAAATAAAAAAATTATTATTCATTTTCAAAGTTATATATGAGAGCATCTCAATAAAAAAATAAGTGGTTGGTTTTCACTAAAAACAGAGGGTCTGTATTTTAGTTACTTGAACTGGTACACACACAAACATCCCTCAGAATACTCAATATCTGCAGAAGCATCATTTCCAGTTGCTGCTACTAGATAGTGGTTCACGGTTCATGTAAGAAAAATTATTGTTGCCATTTTTTGTGTTGCAGGTTATTCTTATTAGTCATTATATGTCCACTAGAGCTGCCTTAAAAATAGTACACTGGACAGCCAATTTCAAAAAGACACTGTACTATTATTTTGAAATTGATATTCCATTTTTCATCAGTAGCATTTATATAAAGAAGAAATCTTACAGTTAGAAATATTCATTAAAAGCTTGAGAACATTTTAGTATCACTCTCTATCCTTCAGAAATATACTTAATATACAAAATAAACGATAAGTCCTAATAGTAAATGTGTCTTTGACCATCTTTCCACGGACTATCCAGTCACATGTAATGATGCATAATGGGCTCTGTTGCTATTCCAAGTCA
Source organism: Phaethon aethereus (assembly GCF_964289735.1). Classification (NCBI taxonomy): domain Eukaryota; kingdom Metazoa; phylum Chordata; class Aves; order Phaethontiformes; family Phaethontidae; genus Phaethon; species Phaethon aethereus. Next base: position 14,363,486 of record NC_138581.1, read on the forward strand.
TTGTAATGGAAAGAATGAGACAAAGACTGTGATCCCAGTGGGAGGTGTGCTATTCTTGGCCTCTGTTTCCCTTCTGCTCTTTCATTTCCAGCTATGGACACTTCTCAGAAGAGTGGAGTACTGGGTACACAGACATAATACATTCTGATTCTGATTTTGGATATCTTTCTTTTTTATAAAAGATTGACCTAAATAAAATGCCTAGCAAATGATTCAATCCCATATAGAAGAAAGCAACAATGTAAATTTTCTATATTTAACAAAGTCACATGGAAACCTAGGACAAAATCCCAAATTAAGCAGTTATGCTTTCATGTGAGGCATATAAAACTTAGATTTTACTTTATTTGAAATATCTGAAATTGTCTCTCCTATCCAGGAAAAAGATAAGAGGGAAGACAAAGAATTCTCACTTACAGAAATTCATAGACAGCAAATCAAGTACCTAAGTACATTTTTCTACTCATCTACTTAGCTGTGAACTCTCAAAATCTTGGCTAGAAGAGTATTGAGGAGAGGATATGCATGTTTTAAGGAAAATACAGGACAAGAAGAAAAGAACTTATGTACATTTATTCAGTACATTAATTCTGTACAATTTGCACACATGGTATAAACAAATAATACATTTGGATGCATACAGTTACTCATCCTTGTCATGTATATATGGGAGTGAGATGCAGCCAACAAACAACTTTGCAAATAAGTAACACAATGTTGCTTAGAAATGATGCTTTTCTTTGAAAAGATGAGTAATATTCCAAGATGAAAACAATTAGCATTGGACTCACATCATATTTTTTCCAATACTTTCAAGAGAACTGGAAAACCAAGAGACATATTACAATAAACTTATAAAAACAAAAACATGGAAGGAAAATTAGTAAAGATTTTGAGAGCTGAGTATCTAAATTTGGGCTTCTGAGTCTACAGTAAAGCAGCTGTATATTAGACTTGGTTTTCCAAAGGGCTGAGATCCCAGCGTCTTCTATTAAAGCTGACATTTTTGAAAGTGTGATCACCTACTTAAGTGTTTTCACCCGGGCTTCAGCTCATAATGCTAAATTCCCACGTTCATTAGTCCTTAGGAAAGGAACGTAAATGCTCTGCAAATAGTAAAACATTATGAAGAAAGGAAGTACAAAGAGAAAAGACAAATGCGGTATTCAAAAAAAATACAATACCAAATAAATATGAGATGTCAGCCTTTATCTCAGTACTTTTGGTTATCAAGGAAAGCAATGCTGTTATTTTTCACATGCTTGGTCGTTCCGGAATACTAAGAGGTAGGATCAGACCTAAATGTAATAAGATATGTAAAGGTTCATCATTTTACTGTGGAAGCATTGATAAAACTGACCATCCAGCCTTCTCAGTTCTGTTGACTTGTGCTACAGATTGAGTCTTTTGAACAGCCAGTTAGCAGTAAACATCTGGGAATCGCTTCTGTTTTAACAAGTGTTCTTCATCTTGGATACTAAGAGTATACTGTTCAAAGCCAGCAAAAGTAGTCCCAACTTGATTTGTTTCCTGAGTTTACATGCACAGTGATAGAATGGGCTCAATTTAAGTTTAATTGAACTTAGCTCATTGCACTATGGCACTCCTGATGTGAATATAGTTTTCCTTCAATTCTGTGGAGGACTCTATAGAAAATAAATTGTTTCTACATGCATTTGTATTTCATGAATGTATCATACGACATTTATGTTTTAACATAGCATACAATTAGGGAAACAATACAATATATGCAATACATTTATTTTGCTTGAGGCAATTTTTTCTGTTTAAGTGTTACGCAATATGCTATGCATGGCTTGATTCAAGATCCTTAATGGTTATCTTCTGATTGTTGTACAATAAGGGCTAGAGATTCATGAGAAGCAAGAGGAAGCACCATTCTCCAATAATGAGTGGAAGCAAGGCAGAGAACAAATATTGGCATTCCAGAAATGGTGACTAGATTAATTTCCTTGTGGGAGACTTTATGGCAGTAAGAACCAGGTGTCCCCCATGTTACGTAGAAGAGTGGTTCATCCATCTCTCATCCCACTCTAAGTGTGCAAATCTGTGTTACCTAATGAAATCCCCTTTGCTGTAGTGAGAGATGTTCATTTGTTTGGGTTTGGTTTTGGGTTTTTTTCCACTGATGGTACAGTTTAAGTTCTTCAGTGGTCTTTTTTTCCTGTGGTCTAGTCATGGAAAGTCTAGAAACATCTTTTTTTCTTTCAAAGACCCACATTGGATTCCTCAACAGATAACCTTGACAGAAAGAAAAAGGAAAACATAAAGGTAGGACTGTAATAAATCAGGAAGAAAAACAGGACTCAGAGCTGAAAGAGAGATGAGACAGTCACAGCTAAATAACCAGTTATTTTTGAAGGACAAGAGAAAAGCAGTGCTGGGAATTGTTTGATTATTATTTTTAGAGAAGTGTACAGTTTCATACAGCTTTTACAATACTGCCTGTCTGCTCAAAAAGTGAAATTTTGTTCAGACAAAAATACAGTAAGCTGTGAAAACAAACATATTACAGCTGCATGCATATGCTTGCCTGCTTACATAAAGCGGGTCCAGAGGAGGGCCACAAAAATGATCAGAAGAATGGAACCCCTCTCCTATGAGGACAGGCTGAGAGAGTTGGGGTTGTTCAACCTGGAGAAGAGAAGGCTCCAGGGAGACCTTATTGCAGCCTTCCAGTACTTAAAGGGGGCCTATAAGCAAGATGGGGACAGACTTTTTAGCAGGGCCTGTTGCGATAGGACAAGGGGTAATGGTTTTAAACTAAAAGAGGGTAGATTTAGACTAGATATAAGGAAGAAATTTTTCACAATGAGGGTGGTAAAACACGGGGGCACAGATTGCCCAGAAAGGTGATAGATGCCCCATCCCTGGAAACATTCCAGGTCAGGTTGGACAGAGCTCTGAGCAACCTGATCTAGTTGAAGATGTCCCTGGTCATTGCAGGGGGGTTGGACTAGATGACCTTTAAAGGTCCCTTCCAACCTAAACCATTCTATGATTCAAAAGAATTCTAAAAGGAAAGTAAAATTAGTGATATTCAGTATCAGAAAAAGACATAAGACCGAAGGATACTTATCATGACCAATCCTTAGTAACATAGTAGCTTAGATGAGATGCCAGATGAATGACTGCTGGTCTTGGGCAATGCTTTGGCAGAAGAAAGCCTTTATAAAATTTACAGTCTTATTTGACTGAAAGTATTTGTACCCAAAATTGATCAATCCAGGGTATGGGACTGGTCATGTATTCCTTATTGACATAAAGCTCTTACACAATATATTATTCCCAGTCTGTGCTTTCTGGAGTGTCACTGTCCAAATAATTCTGTCATATACTGGCAGGTGATTATTTAGCCTCAGTTATTCAAACTCTCATCCCCTTTCAGTTGAACATGAAGCATTAAGCGTCTAGGAAACGCCAGCTGGTATATATGTTACAGATAGTCCTTTTAGTAATACTGGCTACTGTAAACACCTCAAACATGCATCTCATTCTCTATACTAAAGATAACAACCCATCAAATTTGGAAGAGTTCAATAACCCAAAGCCATTATATTAGCATGTGGTGGTGCACTCCCCCCGCCCCCCCCTCGCCTTGTACCTGGGCTGCTCTAAGTTGCCTGACAAACCTTGGCCTCTGAACAAAGGGTTTGGCGGTTGAGAGCCCCCCTCAACTTTACCAAGCACTCTTGTGCAGCCAAGGAGGAGAATGGCACTGAGTGTATCAGGAACTGATCGCCTAAACAAGGTACAGAACAAGAACAGAACTAATCAATTATCTCCTGACAATCCTGGCAGCCTTACTGCTAAAACTTGAGAAATCACCTACCTGGATTGTGGAAACTCACTGATGCCTACAGTCAGTCATCTCCCAGTCCTATAAATAGTGGTCCCAAGTGAGACCCTTTGAGCTCTCCTGGACTGCAGCAGGCTGCGACCAGCACCTCCCTCTCAGTGGGACTCCTCTCAGACTCCGTGAACCCTCAAGTTCGCGATCAACTCAGAGGCTCGACTGTTCACCTGTTGAGCGATGCAAAGCATTCAATGTGAGTATTTGACCGAATTCGAGGGGGATATTTAACAGGTACCTTTGTACATATCTATCTCTTTATATCTCTTTATGTGTCTCTACACCTATATGTGTGTGTGTGATTAAGGAATCTTAGTAAGTTTAAGGTGATTATGCTGCTAAGTTTTATATGATTTGATACTGTGATTTTATCTCAATATCATTAGTGAATTTGATTGCTGTTATTTTGTATTAGATTGTTGCCATCCTAAAGTTACACCAAGCACAACATATATCACTACACCAGAATCCCCGATACCCTATCGCTTTAGTCATAAACCGTTGACCAAGTCTGGGACTAGAAGTGGATTCAGCCGCACCTAGACTCCTCGCTGAGAAGGAGTTTAGAAAGCAAGGGGGTCCACTCTGAACCTCATGACTCAATGGGAAGGCATTCCTTTACTTTCCTTACCTAACCTTAGTCATAAACCATTGACCAAGTCTGTGACTAGGGGTGGATTTTGGTCCACTCTGAACCTCGTGACTCAATGGGAGGGTCTCCCCTACTTTCTCTCCTCAATATACACATTAACTCGATTTGATACATGAGTAAATCATTCCAATTTAATTGTAATTTGGTTTCTCTCTGTATACCTTTTCCATGTTGAATAAGTAATAGAGTGAACCTCGCCATCGAATTCTGTTAAGTCGCGCTTTTTACAAATTTATATTAAAATAATTTGCTTTCTGATATCTTTGGCAGTCCTTCTTTAAGCAGCCTGAATTATCCATTCACGACATAGCATTATCACCTGAAGCTCCAGTCTTCCTTTAATAACTTCCTGCTCCTGAAGCAATGGCACTCACTAGGAAAAGCCTAATGATTGTCTAAGGGACATGTTTTCAGGGGCTGATCCAACAGCAAGCAATGCATTTCCCAGGGATGAAGAATTAGCTTGCTACATTCTGCTCTAAATTAATTTCCTCAGCATTTATTTTTTGCCTCTACCATAAATATGCAGCAACATTAACCTATCACTGCAATGTACCCAAAACAAAACAATCCTTGTGCATGTGCCACTGGGGAGGAGATGTGAGAATGAAAATGTGGCATATGTTACTTACGTTGCTTAATGCATTATTGGAAGGTGTTCAAATATTGGGGTGATATCATATGGAATACAGTAGAAGAGAACAGAACGCAGGCAGCAACAAAACATAGGAAAGTGCAATTGTGCTGCAAGCTTTCTGGGTTTTTTTCCCCTTTCCTCACAGCAATGTTTTCCTCAGATTAATGATCTCAGTCTCTTTATTAAACTTAGAAAAAGTTAATGTGTTAGCATCTTGAGATCTTTTTCCTCTCTTTTTCTGACCTTCTCTAAACACAAAACTTTGAATGCCTTGTGCTTTTTTTGCTTTTTTTTGGTCTAGGCTCATGCGGAAATTTGTTCCCTTAATGTAGTGTTTAATGGAGCTATTTTACTGCTTCCTCTAAAATGTTTATGGTTTGTTCTGATATGTAGATAGATTAATAGAATTGGGGGCCCAAGCTGACCTCCAGGTCACCTATCTAATCTGACTTCCTGCATATCATGAGCCATGAAGGTTATGTCTACATCTTACAATGCACCATGATGAAGTCTGAGCTAACTCCAGAATCATAAATATTTTTGTCACATCATTATGGCATTCTTCCTGGGATGATTAGCTCAGTTGGAGCACTACATAATATAGTTATACCACTGCTGGATACAAGATAATATTTCTGCATGAGACCCCAAGGACACCCCAATTCAACATATTATAACATAAGGCTGCTTGAATTATGTTGGCACCCCCTCAATTTCACTTAGTTTCTGATGCTTGAGACAAGCTAAAGATAATGCTGGATATACATGCTTTTTATTTAATTCATCCTTGCACATAATTCATAATTTGTGTGTTTTGTAATATAATATTAGTTATAAGTGAAAAATTAAGAAAGTCTATCTTAAGCATTAAGCTAGAAAAGTCCTAACATATATGAAGACAAGGTGATAAGCAGAACATAAAATTATTTTTAAACTTTACATGGCAGTATGCAGAGGCTTCCAAGAGGACTAGAGCCATGCAAAATTGTACACCGTACAAAAGCAGTAGCTGACTCTCTACTCCTTCAGGATCATGCTCTTCATTTGCCTATTGAAAATAAAATGTAGAATGCTTCCACTGGCAGAAGTTAACCTTAAAGTTGTTTCCCATGGAGCCAGGAGATCCCTAATGTAACCAGTACAACATATATTCCCAAATAATGGATCTCAGTAATTCCATCCCTGAGCAGCTTGAAGAAAATCTGGCAGCAGTGTGACCTGTCTTTCATTACAGTCCCTATAGATTTTATTCATATGTCTGGTATGCATTCAAACGTGTTCATTTTCAGGTTAAGGTAACTTCCAACAGATTAAATTAACAGCAAGAAAACAAGATAATACCCAGGTTTTCACAGGCTTACTCTGCATTAAAGAGCCAGCTATACAAGAATCATCACAGACAAGATAGGCACTGTTGCAATGGGGAACAAAGATAGTAAATTGTATAAATTGTATTAAATTATACATCATTTTAAAGCTTTGCTTGGTTGTTTTACTGAATGAACTTCCTCTGCTTAGTCCTTCTCAGTACCCTGCATGATTTAGTCCCTAGTGAAGTGGCTCTTTCTGGCTACTTCACAACTGAAGGGTGAATGTATAGTGGACTAAAAATATATGCTTTTATTATGCAGATGCAGAAATGTGCTATTGGTTTGATTTTGACCTATGCTTCCCCTATCATCCTCTTGAGTTCACGATCATCTATAACTTTCACACTGAAAAGCAGTGACATGAATGTAAGAAGCAATTCCACTTTTCATCAGATTCCAGTTAAGGGAATATCCATCTTCCCATTGGTAGCCCTAACACACAGGGTAATAAAAGGGATTTATGAGCCAGCAGTTACAAATGCATATGTAAGAATCCACAAATGAATCAGGAGAATGAGTCAGGAGTAACTGGAGTTTGAGACTGGTTTTAAATGCAGCAGTTCCTCTTTGGCTCTTTATTCATAAAAAATGTACATGATCGCTAAATAGAAAATAAATTTGTTTTCAAAAAATAAACAAAATCTCAGTGAATGGGAAATAATAACAAAAGAAACAATAGTGGAACTGAAGACTATATTCTTCAGTTGCTTCTGTTGCCTCTAACATGCCGTTTGTTTTCTGACTTTCAATAAATGTGTCCTTTTTTGTCAGCTAAATTATATGCTAAATACCTGTTCTCCTTCTGATCAACCATCAGTCCAAGGATCTCACTAGTGACTGGGATTTGAACACACTTGCTTCTACTTCTGTAGCAAGATAAAGTGGAGAAGTCATAGAAACATAGAATCATAGAACCTTTGGGTTGGAAGGGACCTTTAAAGGTCATCTAGTCCAATCCCCCTGCAATGAGCAGGGACATCTTCAACTAGATCAGGTTGCTCCAACCTGACCTGGAATGTTTCCAGGGATGGGGAATCTATCACCTTTCTGGGCAATCTGTGCCCCCATGTTTTACCACTCTCATTGTGAAAAATTTCTTCCTTATATCTAGTCTAAATCTACCCTCTTTTAGTTTAAAACCATTACCCCTTGTCCTATCACAACAGGCCCTGCTAAAAAGTCTGTCCCCATCTTTCTTATAGGCCCCCTTTAAGTAGTGGAAGGCTGCAATAAGGCCTCCCTGGAGCCTTCTCTTCTCCAGGTTGAACAACCCCAACTCTCTCAGCCTGTCCTCATAGGAGAGGTGTTCCATCCCTCTGATCATTGCTGTGGCCCTCCTCTGGACCCCCTCCAACAGGGCCATGTCTTTCCTGTGCTGAGGGCTCCAGAGCTGGATGCAGTACTGCAGGTGGGGTCTCACTAGAGCAGAGTAGAGGGGCAGAATCCCCTCCCTCGACCTGCTGGCCACGCTTCTTTTGATGCAGCCCAGGATATGGTTGGCCTTCTGGGCTGCGAGCGCACATTGCCGGCTCATGTCCAGCTTTTAATCCACCAGTACCCCCAAGTCCTTCTCGGCAGGGCTGCTCTCAATCCCTTCATCCCCCAGCCTGTATTGATGCTGGGGGTTGCCCCAGCCCAGGTGCAGGACCCTGCACTTGGCCTTGTTGAACCTCATGAGGTTCACATGGGCCCATTCCTCAAGCTTGTCCAGGTCCTTCTGGATGTCCTCCTGTTCTCTTTGAGATATGTATTGAGGCAACTCAGTCTTCATCCCACCTGAGTATGCATGATCAATTGTCGTTTTCATGAAGTGGTACATTTAAAACAAAATACATTTGCTGACAGAATACATATTAAATAGTATGTTCTGAACCTTTATTTATTTTTAAATGGCTTCAGAGTTCCTTACTTCTCTAATGGAGTTTAAAAGTATTTTCAAAAAAAAAAAAAAAGTGACCGATGCTGAAGTGTATGAACAAACAGGGGAAAATAGACTGACACTGACTCAGATCTCCCCTATGAGCTCACAATGCGATCACAGCTATTTTATTTAAGTAAAGGCCATCAACACAGAATAATAAAAACAGGAAAAAAGGAGGTGATTTTTGCTCACTTTTTCATCATCATAATCTTAGTTGTAACTGGAGTGAGTATAAAAATTCAGGTCAGAGATGTGAACTTTGCTTTGGTTGCTTTATTTCTCGAAAAATATGGAACATAACTTCAGCATTTCAGGTTTCCTTACCTATGTTCTTTTAACTTAAAGCACTGCCTGTCTTTTTCAAAGCCTCGATATAACAAAAAATTCAGCCCCTGTGCAAGCAAGTACAATGCTACAGGCAACTATAACTTTTTGTGTTCATTTAAACTCAGCCCTAAATAAGGCTCTAGTACTCTGTCAACACAGTCTGTAGTACTATTGCGCTCATTTTCCGAGCCATTAATACCTAGGCTGTCTTTAGGAACAAAATCTGAATATGAATCAATCTGATTCCCTTCTCCTCATACCAGAGTTTCCCTGACTAGGAAATCAGTTGGGCTTGCTTACCAAAGAGGCAAAATGCAAGATAAAAAATAGATTGCATGGATATTCAAAGTGCTTTGGCTTGTGTGTGATCTTGAGTCCTAAGCTTGAGCATAGACAGATATACTCCTCAGAACACACGTGTACACAATGAAAGGACGGTTTCTGTTGGGATCACCCTGCAAGGGCTCGACCTTAAGGAGAAGGAGCTGTGGCATTGAGAAGCTGGTAAACAGCTGGACATCTGCACAGCTCGGCCTTGAGGAGAAGGAGCTGTGGTAAACAACTAAGAGGAAGCAAAGGAGTGCATGGACACCTGCAGGCAGCGAATCCTGACTGTGGAGAAGCGCGTGGACTGTGTGTGGTAACCAACCAGGACGTATTTTGTGGCGCATGAAAGAGCTGTAACTGCATAAAAAGCGGACACTTGTAGCAATAAAGGTCTTTGGCCTGAATCCCCGCCAGAGTCCGTGCCCTATTACTCCACAGGTTTCTGTTGTGGAGATACAATGCTGTTTTATACTAGCTGCATTTGGCCATGAGTGTTTACTTCCAGCATGTGTTTTTTTATTTACTACAATTAATTAGATTTTTTTCAATAGTAGCTGTATATATTTGGACTCCTAGTTAACAGTTTTAATGTTCTTAGTTTGGAAGATACACACCCTTATAATTAGTGACATTTTCTATAAACATTTATTTTGTTGATCGAAAATTTCACATTCTACAGGACACTACAAAGTATGCAGAGAAATAAAGAGATGGCCCATTTCAAACAGAGGAAAATCAAGGCAGCAGATATTTAGTGCCTCAGTCCATCTGCCATTTGAAGATAGAGAATGTCTGTTTCTTGTCAGCTCACAATAGGAAGTAAAGCAAGATGTAAGAGCTGCTGCAGTATGGGGGAAAAGGGCACACCAAACATCATTCATGTCAAGTCCATTTTTTAATCCATGCTTCTTGATCCTTTACATCTTTGCGCATATATATCATTTAGGTTTTGTCTACATGAATGTGACATCCAGCTCTTGAGCTCACAGTCATTTTTCACGCACTTAATTTACATCCTGAACATGTAGCTAATTATCCCCTAAGCCTATTCACACAATTAACAATAATAATGTTGTTTGTTAATAACTTCAGTTCATGTGCTTAGTTCGTCAATGTTGCCTCCATCAAGCAACAGGAAAAAAAATCTTCCATAAATAAAGTATTCCATAGCTTTCAGAAGCAGTTATTTCTGAAGACTTTCTAACTAAATTTTCATTAAATGACTCTGTTGCTTCTAGTTCTTGCATCATGCATTAAATTATTTAGATTATTTGTGAACTGTAGTCTCAGAGGTCACCTGAGATCTCAGAGTCTCAGGTACCTCAAGAGGAATGTTTCCATACTTACTTCAGTGCATTTCTGGGCCAGTGTAATATTGCTTGCCATATTATGGATATGTGGAGAGAAGGTTTTGTAAGTAGATATAACCTTTGCATTCTTTAGGTCCTTCTTTGGCTAGGAAGATGAGGAGAAAATAATCATTAAGAGATGTAAAGCTAGAGAAAAACAGCCTAAAGGTGTCAGCATTTTCTCTGACAATAAAGTTGGGAGTTTGGATCTTTTTAATAGTTTGTAAGGAAGACAAGGCAAAAAATGCTCGTGATACAAGTTTGTTTTTAAGAACTTGGCTACCAGTAGCGCTTTTCATGTTACTAGTATGTGAGACTTTCTTGCTTAGAATTTGAATTCAGGTTGATTTTTATACCCCTCCCATGTAACAAGTAGTACAAGGACTCTGAACTTGACTGGTAGTGCAGTATTCCTGCAGAGCTGGAGCTCAGATTTTCCATATATGGAGATATTTGCTTGTCAATGCAAGGCGTGTAACATATCTTGCAGAGTATGAGAGTGATGCAGGGCTGAAGACACAGACATAGCCAGTACTGTGTACTATAAGTACCTATTTCACTGAAGCAGGGCTATGCCCATTGAAGAAATGATCAACTACAGTAAAACAAACAAAAAAATCCATAAGCCAAGTTCCATTTTGTCCTTCCAGTACACAGAAAGGAAAACTACACTCCTCTCTCTCTTTCCTCTGTAATCTATCTCATAGTACTCATCCACACATTAGGACTTGCAACTCAAGGTGCAAATGTTACCTTCTCTCCCAGGAGAGAGTTGACATACCACTTGATTATGTATATATGAATGAACGGAGAGCCCAAAAGCTTGTCTTCACTTTCCAGCACTGAGTCTGCTTAGGATCACCTCTGCATACCTTGCTTCCTTGACACCTTTAGATTATTGCTCAACAAAACTGTCACTACATAGTACATTGTAGTGAACATAATCTCATCCCAAACTGCATGGACACCTTTTATTTGAGGCAGGGAGTAACAGGAAAAAGAATCTCCTCAGATCCAGGCTTCTAAACATTGACCACTGTGACACGGTTAGGAGACAGCCACATATGGTTCAGCTCGTTTAGATAATTGTTCAGTATTATAGCAAACACTTGTACAGCTGAATCAAAGTTACATTTACTTTCTCAAGAAGCTACTCAGGTTTAGTTTATGGGCTTATCCAGATATTGTTAATAGGAAATATTAGGCTTAAAAATCACCTCCATGACCAGAAGGGTGCATTGTCTGCACAGAATTAATTACAGAATCACAGAATCACAGAATCACTAGGTTGGAAAGGACCTTCAAGATCATCAAGTCCAACCATTAATCCAGCACCACAATGTTGCCTAAACCATGTCCTGAAGCGCCACATCCACACGTTTTATGAACACTTCCAGAGATGGCGACTCCACCACCTCCCCGGGCAGCCTGTTCCAATGCCTGACCACTCTCTCGGTGAAGAAATTTTTCCTAATATCCAATCTAAACCTCCCCTGGCGCAACTTGAGGACATTTCCTCTTGTCCTATCGCTAGTTACTTAGGAGAAGAGGCCGACACCCTCGTCGCCACAACCCCCTTCTAGGTAGTTGTAGAGAGCGATAAGGTCTCCCCTCAGCCTCCTCTTCTCCAGACTAAACAACCCCAGTTCCCTCAGCCGCTCCTCATAAGACTTGTGCTCCAGACCCCTCACCAGCTTCGTTGCCCTTCTCTGGACACGCTCCAGCACCTCAGCATCCTTCTTGTAGTGAGGGGCCCAAAACTGAACACAGGATTCAAGGTGCGGCCTCACCAGTGCCGAGTACAGGGGCACGATCACTTCCCTACTCCTGCTGGCCACACTATTCCTGATACAGGCCAGGACTCTGTTGGCCTTCTTGGCCACCTGGGCACACTGCCAGCTCGTGTTCAGCCAGCTGTCAACCAGCACCCTCAGGTCCCTTTCCGCCAGGCTGCTCTCCAGCCTCTCCTCCCCAAGCCTGTAGCGTTGCATGGGGTTGTTGTGGCCAAAGTGCAGGACCCTGCACTTGGCCTTATTAAACCTCATACAGTTAACCTCTGCCCATCGATCCAGCCTGTCCAGATCCCTCTGCAGAGCCCTCCTACCCTCCAGCAGATCAACACTCCCACCCAACTTGGTGTCATCTGCAAACTTACTGAGGGAGCACTCGATTGCCTCATCCAGATCATCTATAAAGATATTGAATAAGACCGGCCCCAGAACCGAGCCCTGGGGAACACCGCTTGTGACCGGCCGCCAGCCAGATTTAACGCCGTTCACCACAACTCTCTGGGCTCGGCCATCCAGCCAGTTCCTCACCCAGCGAAGAATACACCTGTCTAAGCCACGAGACGCCAGTTTCTCCAGGAGAATGCTGTGGGAGACGCTGTCAAAGGCTTTACTAAACTCCAGGTAGACAACAACCACAGCCTTTCCCTCATCCACTAGGTGGGTCACCTGGTCATAGAAGGAGATCAGGTTGGTCAAGCAGGACCTGCCTTTCATGAACTCATGCTGGCTGGGCCTGATCCCTTGGTTGTCCTGCAGATGCCCTGTGAGCACTCTCAAGACCAACTGCTCCATAATCTTCCCTGGTACAGAGGTCAGGCTGACAGGCCTGTAGTTCCCAGGATCCTCCTTCCGGCCTTTCTTGTAGACGGGCGTCACATTGGCAAGCCTCCAGTCTTCTGGGACCTCCCCTGTTACCCAGGACTGCTGATAAATGATGGAGAGTGGCTTGGAAAGCTCCTCCACCAGCTCTCTCAGTACTCTCGGGTGGATATTATGAGACTATGAAGACACATGCCATGTACCATGGGTGGAGTCTAGCTAAGTATTTCAATGTTGAAATAATGGCATAAGAAAGGCATGTTTTGACTGCCTATTGTAACAGCACATGCCCTCATGTGGAAAGCATTTTTATACCCTATTCATCAAATAGAAAACCCTCCATTGATGCAGTACAATTGCAAACAGAAAGATTTTAAGAACCTCACACAAGAAATCTGACTGTAAAAGTTTATTGTACTGCTGAAACTCCTGTTGATGTCATGTTGGCAACCAGTTCATATCCTCAGCATCTGGTGCTACTACACTTGATCATGTAGGTGGTGACTGGATACCAGTACACTAAGAATGGGAAGGCTACTTCTAGCTTACTCTGGGGATGCAAGTCAAGAAGCTTTAGGGTAATAGATCTTAGAATGAACACCCCAGAATTAAAAAAAAAACCACTGAGTGCAGGCAATGCCCAGCAGCTAAGTCTGCTGAAAGGAAATTAAGGAAATAGGAACATTTCATGCAGAAAGCTTGTAACTTCAAAGGTAAGAAATGAGAAATTTCATGACACGGTGTCTGAAGAACAATTTCCTTGTGAATGCTGAAAAGACTCATAATTAGTAGCTAATATGTTGTCTGAGGCATATACAAAATTCATATTCTGTAACTAGACCAACTAAAAGATTTGGTAAAATTCAAAGAAGAAATACATAGGACTGCTTCAAAGACAAACTGAACTGTGATCCAATGTAATTCTCAGTTCAACTATTATTTTTATTTAATTCATATGTTAGACCCAACCGATATCCAGTACAAGGTTGCTGTCAATTCTCAGAATTTTAGCATAGCTGTTCAAACTATAGTTTCTTCTCATAAACCAAATATAAAACAAAATTCATCTAGAAATACTGAAGCTCTACCATATACTATGGTTATTTTAACAAAACTTCATCTGCCACTGCAAATGTCCATTTTTCAAGGATTCACAAACACTTCATGAATATTTACAGTTCAGAAAATAGCCAACTACTATTCTGGGAAATTACATAGTTTGTTGACTGCCCCAATACAACAACCCCAGTTGAACTGCCAGTTAAAATAGTTTCCAGAAGTACAATTCATATTTAAATTCTTTCTTCAGGCAAAAAAGAGAGTCCTACAAAAACTTTTCATCATTCAACCTAAACCAGATATTTTTTCTTGTGTTGAAACAACTAGTTTTTATGATGCTTGTCCAAGTAAGATAGTTTCTTCTATCCAAGCTGGCATGAATCTGTGCTCTGTCTACTCAGTAGTAAGAATTATATAATAGAGCCATATATGAGGTAATAAACCCTGAAAAAAATTGTCTTATGTATAGTAGAAGGCATATCAGTGGTATTTAGCAGTAGTTTAATTAATTAAAATGTTATCTGGTGTAATGAGATTGGTGTAGAGTGGATGGTGTCGTGGTTTAGCCCCAGCCGGCAACTAAGCACCACACAGCCGCTCACTCACTCCCCCTCCACAGTGGGGCGGGGGAGAGAATTAGGTAAAAAACCTCGTGGGTTGAGATAAACACGGTTTAATAGGACAGAAAGAAAGAAGGAAACAACAATGATAATACCAAAAAAGGAATGTACAAGAACAAGTGATGCCCAATACAGCAATTGCTCACCACCCAGTGATCGACAGCCCGTCCCCGAGCAGCGATTTCCACCCCCCGGCCAACTCCAGTTTATGTACTGGGCATGACATCGTATGGTAGGGAATATCTCTTTGGCCAGTCTGGGTCAGCTGTCCCGGCTGTGTCCCCTCCCAGCTCCCCGTGCATCCCCAGCCTCCTTGCTGGCAGGCCAGCACAAGAAGCTGGACTGTCCTTGACTGCTCAGCAGCAACCCAAAACATCAGCACATTATCAACAGTTTCTCATCCCAAATCCAAAACACAGCCTCACACTAGCTTCTGTGAAGAAAACCAGCTCTATCTTGGCTGAAACCAGGACAGTATCCACCCCTTATTCCATACCATTTACGTCATGCCCGGGTCCTGTACTTTTCAATACATTCCAATTATTCATTATTACTCTTCCTGTCTTTTAATATATACACACAGATATCACTTTCTTAGTCCATGGGCCATCACTTTAAAATGTCTGTGGAGTTCAGTCAGTCCATGACTCTGGGCTTCATCCATCATAGCAGTCTCTCAGGGCAGGGGAGATGGTATGTGGTGTTGGATTGTCATCTGGCACGGTCCATGTCCATGATCTGCAGGTCGAAGATGTCGGTCTCGAGGGAATTGTTGGGCGCAAGCTGCTGAAGCCAGTTCTGGTTCCATCACTGCTGCACGTTGCTTGGTTTCAGTGAAGCTCATTCTTCATCAGTCTGGGTGATTCTTACTGTAATACCATTGATATGGTAGATAGCAACCATAGCAGCAATGTCATACTGTATTTTGTAACATTTAACATAATACAATTCAAATCATTGACTGTTTTCACCCAAAATCAAATCTCCTTGAGGTACACATTGGACTTCCCCATCCTTCCGCATTACCCACCAAGTGCACCCAGGTCCCTGGGCAAAGGCAATCCCACGAACAGGTTTGCCTTTGCCTGAGGCAGGAGTAACCCAGACTGTCTTCCCCAGCATATTTCTCACATGCACCACAGGGACATTATCCCCTTCTACAGTACGTAAAAGTTTTGATTGGGCAGGGCCGGCTCTATTAGTAGATCCCCTAGCGTTGACTAACCAGGTGGCTTTTGCTAAATGTTTATCCCAATGTTTGAATGTCCCGTCACCCATTGCTCTCAGTGTAGTCTTTAACAGTCCGCTATATCGTTCAATTTTTCCGGAAGCTGGTGCATGACAGGGGATGTGATACACCCACTCAATGCCGTGCTCTTTGGCCCAGGTGTCTATGAGGTTGTTTCGGAAATGAGTCCCATTGTCTGACTCAATTCTTTCGGGGGTGCCATGTCGCCATAAGACTTGCTTTTCAAGGCCCGGGATAGTGTTCCGGGTGGTGGCATGGGGCACAGGGTATGTTTCCAGCCATCCGGTGGTTGCTTCCACCATGGTAAGCACATAGCGCTTGCCTTGGCGAGTTTGTGGAAGTGTGATATAGTCAATCTGCCAGGCCTCCCCATATTTATATTTCAACCATCGCCCTTCATATCAGAGGGGCTTTAACCGCTTGGCTTGTTTGATAGCAGCACACGTCTCACATTCATGGATAACCTGTGCAATAGCGTCCATGGTCAGGTCCACCATTCGATCCCGAGCCCATCTATATGTTGCATCTCTTCCCTGATGGCCTGAGGTGTCATGGGCCCACTGAGCTATAAATAATTCACCCTTATGTTGCCAGTCCAGATCCACCTGAGCCACTTCAATCTTAGCAGCCTGATCCACCTGATGGTTGTTTTGATGTTCTTCGGTGGCCCGACTCTTGGGTACGTGAGCATCTACATGGCGTACTTTCATGACCAGATTCTCTAGTCGGGCAGCAATATCTTGCCACAATTCAGCAGCCCAGATGGGCTTGCCTCTGCGTTGCCAGTTGCTCTGCTTCCATTGCTGTAGCCACCCCCATAGAGCATTTGCCACCATCCATGAGTCAGTATAAAGATAGAGTATTGGCCATTTTTCTTGTTTAGCAATAGCTAAAGCCAGCTGGATGGCTTTCACCTCTGCAAACTGACTTGATTCACCTTGTCCTTCAGCAGCTTCTGCGACTCGTCATATAGGGCTCCATACAGCAGCTTTCCACCTTCGATGTTTGCCTACAATACGACAGGACCCATCAGTAAACAGGGCATATTGCCTTTCGTTCTCTGGCAGTTCATTATATGGTGGAGACTCTTCAGCACGCGCCACCTCCTCTTCTGGTGATATTCCAAAATCTTTGCCTTCTGGCCAGTCCATGATCACTTCCAAGATTCCCGGGCAATTGGGGTTTCCTATTCGAGCCTGCTGTGTAATAAGCGCGACCCACTTACTCCATGTAGCATCAGTCGCACGATGTGTAGAGGGGACCCTCCCTTTGAACATCCAGCCCAGCACCGGCAGTCGGGGTGCCAGGAGGAGCTGTGCTTCAGTACCAACCACTTCTGAGGCAGCTCGAACTCCTTCATATGCTGCCAATATCTCCTTTTCAGTTGGAGTATAGCGGGACTCAGATCCCCTATATCCTCAACTCCAAAACCCTAGAGGTCGACCTCGGGTCTCTCCTGGTGCCTTCTGCCAGAGACTCCAGGTAGGGCCATTCTCCCCGGCTGCCGTGTAGAGCACATTTTTAACATCTTGTCCTGCCCGGACTGGCCCGAGGGCTACGGCATGAACTATCTCCTGTTTGATTTGTTCGAAGGCTTGTCGTTGCTCAGGGCCCCATTTAAAATCGTTCTTCTTCTGGGTCACTTGATAAAGGGGGCTTACAATCAGACTGTAATTTGGAATATATGCATTCTCCAGAAACCCACAACGCCCAGAAATGCTTGTGTTTCTTTTTTTCTAGTTGGTGGAGACATAGCTGTTATTTTGTTTATCACATCCGTTGGGATCTGTCGACGTCCATCTTGCCATTTTATTCCTAAAAACTGGATCTCTTGTGCAGGTCCTTTGACCTTACTTTGTTTTATAGCAAAACCAGCTTTCAGAAGGATTTGAATTATTTTCTTTCCTTTCTCGAAAACAACTTCTGCTGTGTTGCCCCATACGATGATGTCATCAATGTATTGCAGATGCTCTGGAGCTTCACCCTGTTCCAGTGCAGTTTGTATCATCTCATAGCAAATGGTAGGGCTGTGTTTCCACCCCTGGGGAAGTCCATTCCAGGTGTATTGGACACCCCTCCAAGTGAAAGCAAACTGTGGCCTGCACTCTGCCGCCAAAGGAATTGAGAAAAACGCGTTAGCAATAGCAATGGTGGCGTACCACTTGGCTGCCTTTGACTCCAGTTCATATTGAAGTTCTAGCATGTCCGGCACGGCAGCGCTCAGTGGCGGTGTGACTTCATTCAGGCCATGATAGTCTACTGTCAGTCTCCACTCTCCATTAGACTTTCGCACTGGCCATATGGGGCTGTTAAAGGGTGAGCGAGTCTTGCTGATCCCTCCTTGGCTCTCCAGCCGACGAATCAGCTCATGGATGGGAATCAGGGAGTCTCTGTTGGTGCGATATTGCCGCCGGTGCACTGTTGTGGTAGCGATCGGCACCTGTTGTTCTTTGACCCTGAGCAACCCCACCACAGAAGGGTCCTCTGAGAGACCAGGCAAGGTGGACAGCTGTTTAATGTCTTCCGTCTCCAAGGCAGCTATACCAAAAGCCCACCGGTACCCTTTTGGGTCCTTGAAATACCCTCTCCTGAGGTAGTTTATGCCCAGGATGCACGGAGCCTCTGGGCCAGTCACAATGGGGTGCTTCTGCCACTCATTCCCAGTTAGGCTCACTTCAGCCTCCAGCACAGTCAGCTGTTGGGATCCCCCTGTCACTCCAGAAATACAGATGGGTTCTGCCCCTATATGGCTTGATGGCATCAGGGTACATTGTGCACTGGTGTCCACTAAAGCCTTATATTCCTGTGAGTCTGATGTGCCAGGCCATCTAATCCACACAGTCCAATAAACTCGGTTGTCCCTCTCCTCCGCCTGGCTGGAGGCAGGGCCCCTCTAGTCCTGGTCATAGTACTCGTTACCCACTTCTTGTAAATAGGAATCAGAAGTCCCTTCAAGAGGATCAGAGTTGAGATCAGTTCTTCTGTTCTTTCTGGGAAGCTGCCCACTGGAAAGTGGAGCAACGATTTTTCTGGAGGAACCTGAACCCCCTTTTGTAATTGTTTTTCCTTGCAGCTCGCGTACTCGTGCCTCTAGGGTCGAGGTAGGTTTTCCATCCCACCTCCTCATGTCCTCTCCGTAGTCACGCAATTGAAACCACAGGGTGGCTCGCGGTGTGTATCCTCTATATCTTCTCTCTTGAACAGAAGAGCACTTACTTCTAATGGCTGAGACACTGGTCCATACGGGTGGAGGGTAGGGCATATCCTCTTTGAATTGCCAGAACTCCCAGGAGAGTTTCTCTACAGCAGAGATGCAGGCCCGTAGGGAGGAAGAGAGACTTTCTTCGTATTGCCGGAGTTGGCCAGCCAATTCATCCACCGTTGGTCTCTCTCCGTCTTTCCAGGCCATTACTGCTAATGAGTTGGCATGTGATGATTGTGCACTCCGTACAAACTTCTGCCACATAGGTTGCGTGCAATTGACTTCATCTGGATCTTTGGATGATTGTCCATTGTCCAAGTCACCATAAATTGCTTCCAGCACAGCTAGCTCCCTCAGGTACTGGATACCTTTCTCCATGGTGGTCCACTTGCCTGGGTGACATAGAACATCTTCCTTGAAGGGATACCTTTCCTTCACACCTGACAGGAGTCGTCTCCAGAGGCTGAGGACTCGTGCACCTTTTCCAATTGCTTTGTCAATGCCCCCTTCCCTAGAAAGGGATCCCAGCTGCTTGGCTTCCCTACCCTCTAATTCCAGGCTACTGGCCCCATTATCCCAGCATCGGAGCAGCCAGGTGACAATGTGCTCACCTGGACGACGGCTGAAATCCTTTCGCATATCTCGCAATTCACTCAGGGATAGAGATCGGGTAGTTACCATCTCTTTTATGAGTTCTTCCTCTTCAAGCGATGACTCTCTCTCTTCCCTCTTCCGTACTTGTGATGGCCCTGCTTCAGAGCACTCTGCCTCCTCACTCTCTTCCTCTGCCTCCTTAGCAGAATCTTCCTCCTCCCTTACTCAACGAGCTGACTTCCGCTTCCAAGATTTCTTCTTTTGTACAGGGGCAACTGATACCGGGATGGGCTGGTTCTCTGGTTCAGCTGCAACAGTCTGAGTAGCTACAGTGCCTGTTGCAGGGGTTGGAGTAGTCGCAGTGCCTGCCACATTGCCATCAGATCCAGAGAGCCTCTCTCCCCTTTGCATAGTGTTAAATAGAGCTTGGTAGGCATGGGCCAGGCCCCAGCACTTTGCAATGATTTGTGCCTCCTTGGAATTGCCAGGCCGACAGCATACTTCTTCCAAATATTCTGCTAGTTTATCAGGATTCTGCACTTGTTTGGGAGTGAAGGTCCAAAACACCGGAGGTGCCCACCGCCCCAGGCATTTGCCCAGGCTGTTCCACACGCCCTGCCATTCATAACTATCCAGCCTTGGGGCAGATCTCCGGGTGATATTCTTAAATTGCTTGCCAACCTTAGACAAAACCGAAACAATGTTCCCCAGAAGTAGCAATAGAGGTATTATAACTACCCAAGGGTGTTCAAAATACTGAAAAATTATTGTGATGAAGGAGGAAACGTTATGATAGAGGGTAGCAAAGGTACCATTCTGCATTTCCTCCACAGAAAGCCTTTCAGAGGCAGAAGTATAATTGCTAATCGTCTCCACAAGACTGTAGCCAAAATACAGTAACGGCTTTAGTACAGAGCTCAGATGATACCACATTAAGCTCAAGGTCAGTGTTCTAAAAACAAAACTCGCAGGTGAGTACAGCAGCCTGCAGAAACCAACGCCGATCCTTAACATGTACAACAAAGACGAGAGCATCATGCAAATCAAATAAACTGATATTGTGACCTGCAACCGTTATTATCTCAAGCCTCAAGCCCCACGTTGGGCGCCAAAAAGGACTGTCGTGGTTTAGCCCCAGCCGGCAACTAAGCACCACGCAGCCGCTCACTCACTCCCCCTCCCACAGTGGGGCGGGGGAGAGAATTAGGAAAAAAACCTCGTGGGTTGAGATAAACACGGTTTAATAGGACAGAAAGAGAGAAGGAAACAACAATGATAATACCAACAAAGGAATGTACAAGAACAAGTGATGCCCAATACAGCAATTGCTCACCACCCAGTGATCGACAGCCCGTCCCCGAGCAGCGATTTCCACCCCCCGGCCAACTCCAGTTTATGTACTGGGCATGACATCGTATGGTAGGGAATATCTCTTTGGCCAGTCTGGGTCAGCTGTCCCGGCTGTGTCCCCTCCCAGCTCCCCGTGCATCCCCAGCCTCCTTGCTGGCAGGCCAGCACAAGAAGCTGGACTGTCCTTGACTGCTCAGCAACAACCCCAAAACATCAGCACATTATCAACAGTTTCTCATCCCAAATCCAAAATATAGCCTCACACTAGCTTCTGTGAAGAAAACCAGCTCTATCCTGGCTGAAACCAGGACAGATGGCTACATTCATGTTTTGCTAATTTGGCACAAAATACTAGTGTCTGGACAATATTAGGCAGAGTACTAGGAAGGCTGGCTGAGGAGAGGATTCATCACTCAGATGTGAGTTTTGGGCATAGCCATATATGTATTTCATAGAGTTTGTGGCATAACATGAGCCCTGGCTCTATAAAGGCTTACTCCGTGTTTTTGAGTCATAGATGGGGTCTAGTTAAGGGTAGAATATTGTCATTTTGATGGGACATCAACTGGTTATGGCAGGGAGGTTGGTGCACCTTGATCCCCTACACATTAGCACCATCCTACATAGGATGTCATTCTGACCCCTCCTTCTCCCTTGTATATGCCTGAGCCAAATGCATTCAGAAGGACACCTTTATAACTTAGAAAAATTGAACATCTATATGAAGGCTAATATTTGAAACTGGAGAGAATGTGACTGCAGTTTACATTAAATCCAGTATGGAACAAAGTAATTAATGCATGTTTGCTTATGCCTCTGTTTCTTACACCTTCCAACAGAAATTGAAAACCTTCCTTCCATAAGAAGTGCTGCAAACATATATGAAATTACCTTTGCCATCTCTAGATAGTTAACCATTTTTACAGATACTGCATCAGCTCCTTAGCATGTGAAAGAGTAAAATATACTCAGATTTTAAACATTTTAATGTAACTTTGGTTAAATTAAGCAGCAGATCAGATATCCCACAAGGCCAGTCTAGAA
This sequence comes from Phaethon aethereus, assembly GCF_964289735.1. Classification (NCBI taxonomy): domain Eukaryota; kingdom Metazoa; phylum Chordata; class Aves; order Phaethontiformes; family Phaethontidae; genus Phaethon; species Phaethon aethereus. Next base: position 14,385,670 of record NC_138581.1, read on the forward strand.
TTTCAAATTATTTTCCAATTACATTTATCATTTCCTTCTGGAATGTGAAATGGAGTCAAGTGGAGTAGGTCAACAGTCAAACTATTATTTCTTGAGAAAGACAAATTACTTGTCATCCAAACCAAGCATTAAAGAGAGTAGTTGAATGCACTTTTAAAATTATTTCAGTACCCTTCTGTTTAAGTTTATTTTAGTTTTCATTGCTCCATTTGTGAAATCGAGGCTCCTAGGACCTTGGTTTCCTCTCCTATCTTCCTTTAAAGCTCTATATGGTTCCAGAGTAATGCATATGTCTGGTATAAACAAATGTAGATATAACTTTCTGCAAACAAGACTGTAGAGTGCACCTTCCTACAGAAATTCAGCTTTTGCTTGGAGAAGTGTCCAATCACTATAAACAGATTCTTCAGTGAAGCACGAAATACTTCAGAGACGCCACATAAATTATTGCTTTAAACCTGTAAATTCATTATTAAATTTATACACAAGGTCTTTGGTCATATTTCTGTATCTTGTACTAGCCAAAAATGAATCCAGTGTCAAGGAACTTAGATTCTCATTAAACTTTCTGTATTGCTGAAGATGTAATGTTATTATGTTGCTGCAGAAAGACATGTGGATCATTCTTTCTTTTAGTTTAATCCAAACTGATTTGGAACAAACAAAAAAAGCCTGCAATAAGCCATTCTTAAGCCAAGCCATTCACAGGGGTTTGGATTTATAGAGATTTGAGAGTAGACAGGAAATTCTGAGACAACTAGTACAAGTTTTCTTAAAAAGTAACCTCTAAGAACCTTTGATTTATTTGGGTTAGAGCATAAGGTACACAATTGCTCATTGTTTAGATTACAGGGAGGAGGTAACCTCTTAATGTGTTGTAAACTTTGAGTATAGGAAACAAAATAGGCAAGTGTTGAAACCTAGTTGAACAGAGGCTAGGTAGCAGAGGAGACAGCTTCACTGCTGGTTCCCCATTACTTTTAACTCTGTCATAAGTAATATAGGGTCTCTGAGGGACAGAATGTTTTCTTTTTCTGAGACTCTTCACAGACTTTTTCTCCACCAGAAGTATTTTTAATACAAAGTTAAATGCAATTCTCATTCATATAGCTTTGGCAAAAGCAATCAACAAATATTTAGCTAACAGATCCCTTATCACTTTTAATGTATATTTTATGTGTGTGTGTACACATGTACACATATTCATACAGATTTAAGGGAAATTATTAATTCCTGGGTCTAATCCAATCCTGATACATATCCACAGAAATATTTCAGATCAGGCATGGACTTAGCCCTCTCAATATACTAGATTTAATATGTTAGGAAGAGTCTATTCTAAGTATAGGACACATTCCTTTGCTTGCCATGGCTATTGCATAAACCTGAGTAGGGTCAGCATCTCCAAAATAGGAATAGCCTTGCTAACCCAGGCCTGTAGGCAAGTTTGTTTGGGGAGATGAACTCTGTTAACTGAGTGATAACTGTTGGATACTAATAAAAACAGTTGTCAACTTGATGTGAGTCAGCCTGGGCAAAAGTGCCAGAAGACTCTTAGGATATAAAATTTTGACTGCTTTCCTCTTTTTCCCACATTGTTTCACAAGCTGGAACTACAAGGAATCAAGACATCACATTCCAATGCAACACTAGTTATAGTTTAGTTAATTATTCAGAAGCCACACAAAACTTAAGGATGGTTTGTATTATTATGCACCCCCTTTGCACTAGATGGAAAAAAGATTTTCTTTCTCTTGCTTCCTTTTTCTTCCTTCCTTTCTTTCTCTCTCTCCCTCTCTTGTGTCCTTCCTTTCATCCTCTTCCCCTTCCTCTTCCTTTTCCTTCTCCTTCTTTCCTTCCTCTTCCCTTCCTCTTGCTCTCCCTTTCTCTCTTCTGCCCGAACGACTTTGGCGGGGCTGGGATGAGAGACAGTGCCGGTGCAAAAGGAAACGAGCAAAGCAGGAGAAAGCATGGGGAGTCCTGACCTGGCTGCTCACCAAGTGAAACGCAAGCTGAGCGTCGCTGCCAGCAGAGGGAGCGCACAGCATTGCTTCGCTGGGGCCCTCGCACAAAAACCTCTTTGTGTAAATTCGGTGATAGAGTAATACATGTAGCAAGAACAGGACTGCATGTAATAGTCCTTTCCCATCTATTACAACATCAAGACTGAGATTTAAAAGAAGCAATGGCTTAAACTGAATAACAGCTTTCCCCTTGTCCTGATAATAGGTTTCGTACTAGTAAATTAGAATAATCACTGTTAATTAACCATTTGGTCAGAATTTAACCTGACCAAATTTAACCATTTCGTCAGAAATCAAATGTGACGTAAACATACATGAAATAAATAACTTCTAAAGAACAAGGAGGTAACAAAATAACAGCTTAAGGAGAGACAAAAGTGGCCTTACAGCTCTTACAATTTCCATAAAGCAAGTAAATTTACATAAAATACATGCAAGATAAAACAAATAAAGCAACGTGCACTCAAAAGTCAGGAAAGTCAAAATACTAAGGTTTAACTTTCTCAGTTTTAACTCTTCACATTGTATATCCTGTAGTTTTTATGGTAGACCATAAATAATAAAATGATACATTAAGGTTTCCATTTAATAAGGGAACTAGGAATAGAAAATAACACTTGTACAATTTGGCTAAGTAAATATTGTGAAAATAGTCCTAAATTTTAGTGTTTCCTGAGTCTGGATTGAGGATGTTTTAGACCCACATCTAGATCAAATGATGTGAGTCTTTCTCAGATATGAAACTTTAGCATAAGATATATTTTTATAACTCAGCTCCAATTGCTTTGTTGGGTTTTTTTTTTAATTTGGGGAAATTTAGCATATTTGCATTGAAAAATAAAAACTACAAATTTTACCTCCAAAGTAATTAATTTTAAAAAGTTGCAATGCACTGGAAAAAGTGAGAAGATTAAGAAAAAGCATCCTGTACTCAGAGAAATTGTGCTTCTTGAGATACCCACGTTTAAACAACAGAGTGTACAGTAAATTGCAGCTGATAATGATCTGTCTTGCATGAAATTACACCAGACCTAGTACATCATTGTTAGTCGCCGTGGGGAGCTGCTCCGGAGCGGCCCGACCCGCAGCGCAGCGGCAGATCTTGGCGCACAGGGGGTTTCCTGAGGCAGGGAGACGCCAGGACAGCAGAGAGACCCGCCAGGAACCGGCAGCTCTCGCGGGAGACACTGACGAGACCTGGGCGTTGCCGGAGCAACGGCGACCCACCCCCCACGGCTATAAAAAGCAGCCTAAGGAACACTAGCGACCAGCAGTGCTGCTTACAGCGTGCCGTGCCGTGCCGTGCCGTGCCGTGCCGTGCCGTGCCGTGCCGTGCCGTGCCGTGCCGTGCCGTGCCGTGCCGTGCCGTGCCGTGCCGTGCCGTCTTGCGCGCAAGGGCGTAGTGGCCCCACCAAGCCCAAAAAGATGAGTTCAGTTGGTAGTTATTACCTTCTCTAGAAGGAGCTTAGCTATAGTAGCCACCCGGTGGAAAACCTTGTCCTCTGCGCTTGCCAAAATGGATGTGGCAACCCAGACAGAGCTCCCATGGAAACATGCAGCCATCCAGGTCTCAGGCTGCAGAGAGTGCCAGAGCCTCTCACTGGTAACCGATGGCAGTAGTGAGAGCAGCTGTGTGAGGTGTGACCAGGTGGAGGATCTGCTCAGCCTGGTGGCAGAGCTAGGAGAGGAAGTAGAAAGGTCAAGGAGCATCAGGGAGTCTGAGAAAGAGATGGACTTGTGAAACCATGCTCTGCCCTCCCTGAGACAGAAACAGGAACAGCCACTAAAAAACCCCAAGATCAAGGGTGTCCTGTATCCTCCCCCTGGCAGGCTGAAGGCAGTACCTTAATGGAAAGGAGCAAAGGGAGACAAGTCCATGCTCGAGGCAGCAGGTCAACCCACTCCTTGCCTCCCCGGGTGCCTCTGTACAACAGGTAGGAGGTTCTGGATGTGGAAGGACAGTCCATGGATGATGGTCCAGCTACACTGGAGGTGTTGCCAAGGTCAGAAAGGCCTACCCCCTGTATCACAACCACCCCACGAGGAAGAAAAGATGGGTTGTAGTTGTAGGTGACTCCTTTCTGAGGGGAACTGAAGGTCCAATATTCCGGACAAACCCTTTTCTTAGGGAAGTCTGCTGCCTCCCTGGGGCCCAGGTTAAGGACATCGCTAGGAAAGTTCCTAGCCTGGTGTGGCCCTTGGACTATTACCCACTACTGCTCTTCCATGTGGGTGAGATGAAGCTGCAACACACAGTCCGAGGGCAATCCAGAGACTTCAGGGCCTTGGGATGGTTGGTGAGGGAATCTAAACCACAGGTTATTACTTCCCCTTTCCAGTTGTGAGCAGCGATATAGGGAGGAACATATGGGCTCAATCTATTAACGCATGGCTCTGTGACTGGTATCACCACCACAATTTTTGGTGTTTTGATAATGGGATGGCCTACATGGCACCTGGCTTGCTAGCATCAGATGGGATTAACCTTTCTCGAAAGAGGAAGAGGGTCTTTGCTTGCAAGCTAGCAGGGCTCATTGACAGGGCTTTGAACTAGACTTGAAGGGGGGGTATAATATCAAGCTTACTCATGACAAGCTGTGGGATGACAGGCCAAGGTTAGGGGGGTGGGGTGCTAGCAAGGCCCCTCAGCCTGTTGCACCAGTGAAAGACCTCAAAGGAACTAAGGGGTGTTCATCTAAGAGGGTGACACGGCCGGCAGCCCATATGAAGTGCCTCTACACCAATGCACGCAGCATGGGCAACAAACAGGAGGAGTTGGAAGCCACTGTGCTGCTAGAACGCTATGACCTGGTTTCCATTCCTGAAACTTGGTAGGATGAATGCCATGACTGGATTGTGGCTATCGATGGCTACAGGCTGTGAGGAAGGAGGGGTGGATGTGTTGCCCTCTACGTCAAGAAATGAACAGAGCGTGAAGAGCTGTCTCTGAAGAATAGCCACGAACAGGTCGAAAGCTTATGGGTAAGAATCAGAGACCAAGGCAACAAAGGGAACCTTGTGGTTGGTGTCTACTACAGGTTGCCTGATCAAGGGGAACCTATTGACGAAGCCTTCTTACTCCAGCTACAAGAGGCATCGTGCTCACAGGCTCTCATCTTGCTGGGGGACTTCAACCACCCTGACATCTGCTGGAAAAGTAGCAGGGCGAGCTGTAGGCAATCTAGGAGATTCCTGCAATGCACTGAGGATAACTTCTTAAGCCAGGTAATAGACAGCCCTACCAGAGGAGATGTGATACCGGAGCTGTTGGTCACCAATGCAAGTGAGCTAATTGGTGACGTCAAGATTGGAGGCAGCCTGGGCTGCAGTGATCACGCACTGGTAGAATTCGCAGTCCTGAGGGATATGGGGCAGGTGAAGAGTAAAGTCAGGACCCTGAATTTTAGGAAAGCAAACTTCCAGCTCTTCAGGGAGTTAGTCAATAGAGGCCCCTGGGAAACTGCCCTCAGGGACAAGGGAGCAGAACAGAGCTGGCAGAACTTTAAGGATGCTTTCAACAGAGCACAAGAGCTCTCGATTGCCAGGTGTAAGAAATCAGGAAAGGGAGGCAAGAGACCAGCATGGCTGAGTGGAGACCTGCTGGTCAAACTAAATGGCAAGAAGGAAATGCACAGGCAGTGGAAGCAGGGACAGGTATCCTGGGAAGAGTATAGGGATGCTGATCGGCTGTGTAGGGATGGGGTCAGGAGGGCCAAGGCGTCTCTGGACCTGAACGTGGCAAGGGATGCAAAGAATAATGAGAAGGGCTTCTACAGGTAGCTTAGCCAGAAAGGGAAGGTCAAAGAAAGCGTATCCCCCTGATGAGCACGACTGGCAGACTGGTAACAATGGATGAGGAGAAGGCTGAGGTATTCAACAACTTGCCTCAGCCTTCACTGGCAATGTCTCTTCCCACACCTCTCGAGGGGATGGACTGCAAGATGGGGGGGACTGGAGGAGCAAAGTCCCTCCCACTGTCAGAGAAGATCAGGTTTGTGACCACCTGAGAAACCTGAACATACACAAGTCTATGGGACCTGACGAGATGCATCCCAGAGTCCTGAGGGAATTGGCTGATGTAGTTGCCAAGCCACTCTCCATGATATCTGAAAAGTCATGGCAGTCAGGCGAAGTCCCTGGAGACTGGAAAAAGGGAAACATTTGCACGCATTTTTAAAAAAGGTAGCAAGGAGGACCCTGGGAACTACTGACCTGTCAGCCTCACCTCTGTGCCTGGGAAGGTCATGGAGCAGATCCTCCTAGAAGCTATGCTAAGGCACATGGAGGGCAGGGAGGTGATTCGAGACAGCCAGCATGGCTTCACCGAGGGCAAGTCCTACCTGACCAACCTAGTGGCCTTCTCTGATGGAGTGACTACATCAGTGGACAAGGGAAGAGCTACAGATGTCGTCTATCTGGACTTCTGTAAGGCCTTTGACACAGTCCCCCACAACATCCTTCTCTCTGAATTGGAGAGATATGGATTTGATGGGTGGACTGTTGGGTGGATGAGGAACTGGTTGGATGGTGTCATGGTTTAACCCCAGCCAGCAACTAAGCACCACGCAGCTGCTCACTCACTCCCCCACAGTGGGATGGGGGAGGGAATGAGAAGAGTAAAAGTGAGGAAACTCGTGGTTTGAGATAAAGACAGTTTAATAGGTAAAGGAAAAGCTGTGCGTGCAAGCAATGCAAAACAAGGAATTCATTCACGACTCCCCATGGGCAGGCAGGCGTTCAGCCATCTCCAGGGAAGCAGGGCTCCATCACACGTAATGGTTTCTTGGGAGGACAGATGCCATCAGTCCAAACGTCCCTCCTCCCCTTCCTTCTTCGTCCCAACTTTATATACCAAGCATGATGTCCAACCTTAGTGATTCTGTGAATATCTCTTTGGTCAGCCTGGATCAGGTGTCTTGGCTGTGTCCCCTCCCAGCTTCCCAAGCACCCCCAGCTTCTTGCTGGCAGGCATAGCACGAGAAGCTGGACTGTCCTTGACTACTTAGCAACAACTCAAAACATCAGCACATCAACATTTTCATATCCAAAATCCAAAACATAGTCTCACACTAGCTTCTATGAAGAAAATTAACTCTATCCTGGATGAAACCAGGACAGATGGTCACATGCAGAGGGTAGTGGTCAATGGCTCATTCTCCAGATGGAGATCGGTAATGAGTGGTGTCCCTCAGAGGTCCGTATCGGGACCAGTGCTCTTTAATATCTTCATCCCCAACATAGACAGTGGGATCGAGGGATTGCACCCTCAGCAAGTTTGCAGACGACACTGTGAAATATGTTTATCTGATTCGTGTGATGAAGTGTAATCTTCTGTACTTTCATGGATTTCTCCTGCACCATAAAAAGGAGTATTTTACAGGAGAAAGTTAAACTACTTTGCTGGTATATCAGCTCAAACCAGTTTGACCACTGACTGCATAGTATTGTGTAAAGAAAGTGCATGCATAAGGTTTGGGGTCATCCTGGGGGCACGCCGAGGAAGATTCGAGAAGACTCTAGCAGGAGAAGAGGGCATGCGTTGAAGAAGACACGCCTATTCATGAATATGTATTAGCGGACAGGATATAAACCAGGAACAGGAACTGAACCGCGTGCGTCTTGGTGGAGCAGAGACTCCTGGCACACCCAGCGCTGTTTGCTTGCCTCTATTCGCTTAATAAATTGTAAATTTGAATTGGAATCCTGTTTGGGACTAAATCATTTATAACAACACCAAGCTGAGTGGTGTGGTTGACACGCCTGACAGACAGGATGTCATCCAGAGGAACCTGGACAATCTTGAGGAATGGGCCCATGTGAACCTCTTGAGGTTCAACAAAGCCAAGTGTAGGGTACTGCACCTGGGTTGGGGCAACTCCCAGTATCAATACAGGCTGGGGTATGAAAGGATAGAGAGCAGCCTTGTCAAGAAGGACTTGGGGGTACTGGTGGATTAAAAGCTGGACATGAGCCGGCAATGTGCGCTTGCAGCCCAGAAGGACAACTGTATCCTGGGCTGCATCCATAGAAGCGTGGCCAGCAGGTCGAGGGAGGTGATTCTACCCCTCTACTCTGCTCTGGTGAGACCCCACCTGCAGTACTGCATCCAGCTCTGGAGCCCTCAGCACAGGAAAGACATGGACCTGTTGGAGAGGGTCCAGAGGAGGGCCATAAAAATGGTCAGAGGGATAGAACACCTCTCCTATGAGGACAGGCTGAGAGAGTTGGGGTTGTTCAGCCTGGAGAAGAGAATCACAGAATCATTAAGGTTGGAAAGGACCTTCGAGATCATGAAGTCCAACCATTAACCCAACACCACCATGCCCACTAAACCATGTCCCGAAGTTCCATGTCCACACATTTTTTGAACACTTCCAATGATGGTGACTCCACCACCTCCATGGGCAGCCTGTTCCAATGCTTGACCACTCTCTCGGTGAAGAAATTTTTCCTAATATCCAGTCTGAACCTCCCCTGGTGCAACTTGAGGCCATTTCCTCTCGTCCTATCGCTAGTTACTTTGGAGAAGTGACCAACAACCATGTCGCCACAACCCCCTTTCACGTAGTTGTAGAGAGCGAATGCCCCATCCCTGGAAACATCCCAGGTCAGGTTGGACAGGGCTCTGAGCAACCTGATCTAGTCTGTCCCTGCTCATTATAGGGAGGTTGGGCTAGATGACCTTAAATGGTCCCTTTCAACCCAGAGATTCTATGATCATTTACAAGTGAGTTGTTCCTGATTTGAACAAGCACAAGTGAGAGTAAAAAAGACTTTTGATTACATTTAAGAGAAGTGATCACAGTTTCCAAGAGCCTACTTTTTTGACAGAAACATCTGCTCTGCCTTTGTGATATTCATAGCAGGAAACTCCCACAGTGAACTCCACTTCTTTCTTGATTTGTTTAAAATGACATCATATTTTCTAGGGCTCAGTTGGAGTTTCTGGATGTGCACCTCTTGCTTGGTTTAGAGCTGTAACTTTAAAAGTGTCTACAGTAAAATTTAAAGAAAGAGAAATGTAGGTGCACATGAGCATAAGTACAGGTAATTGAAGTGTATTTTTTAGATCCATGATAACCTAAGAAAACTCAAGATGTATCTGGTATACTCAAAGTACACTGTAAAGTATCATATGCAGGTAACAGTCTTCAACAGCTGCAGAATCCCTGAAAGAGGGTCGGACTCAGTTTTGACCAATGAAACAGTCAGAGTAGGCACGGTTATGGTGATGGCTTCAGTTGTGTTATCACACCCACCTTGGCACATCATACTTTCCTCAGAGAGGGGGACTGAAGAGGATTAGAAGGAAATGTATCTTTCAGCATCCCAGTTCTTTCCCACCTGGATTCCAGATGTCCTCCAGGGGCCTCCCAGTTGTTTAAAGTTGCACCAGCTTCACTTATACCACAATGTCCAGTACGTCATGTAGGGAACCAGCCATTCTGGCTGACAGAGTTATTAGCTATTTTTGCTCTAAGACGTTGCATGAACAAGAAGTATCTTCCACAAGACCTGCAGGTCTTTTTCCATTAGAACATGGGGTTTGATTCATGACAGCCTGAGGACTCATTATTATGTCTTTAATTTGAGGCATTTGCTCTAACATTCAGTCACTTAGATCTTTGCTCAAACATTTTGTCTGAAGGGTCAAGGGCATACATGGCCCACATTAAAAACAAAAGCTTTACTCCTACTGATCCAGAACTGAAGAGCACTAGGCAGTTCCAGTTGTCTGGTGGACTGGGAGTTTGGAGATGTTACTGTTTCTGCCTCTGAAACTCTTGAATTAAAGTTCTGACCACTTAAGTTTCTAAAAAGAATTTGAGGAAGCTATGAAATATTAACTGTAAAGTTTACTTGTAGCTTTAATTGGATCTAGAAATGACAGTTGCAAGTGTTCCAGCTATTTCTCTGACAATAGCTAATATAGCTAATTAGCTATTTCTCTGACATTTTATCAACTTTCATTCTATCAAAGCCCAAAGCACCTAGGGATATGTCTAGAACAAGGGTGGGACGTGCCCAGAGGTGCCTTTCTGAAAGGAGCACCAAGTGCTCGCAGCTTCTCCAGGCCAAAAGGCCCACAAACAAGTTCCCAAATACCAGGATGTTGTCTTATACCTCAACATGTGCTCTGAAGACATGGTCTGCTGAAAACAGGACTTGTGCACAGCAGAGTGCTCAGCACTGATGCACATTTGTCTGGCTGCCACAAGCAAAAATCCTTGCAAAACGGAGTCTGAGAGAGAGACCAATTACTCGAACTGCACCCTACCTTGCCTGGGACAGATGGGGTACACCTTTCTCAAAAGGGGAAAAGGATCTTTGCGCAGGAGTTAGCAGGGCTCATTGAAAGAGCTCTAAACTAGATTTGAAAAGGGAAAGGGATAAAAACCAGGCTTGCGAGAGATAAGATTGGGGGTGGGTGGCACACCAATGTTTGAGGGACAGTGTGCTAGTGAGGTCCTTCAGTCTGCTCCACAATGCGTTGAGTATACTGGAGCACATTTGAAATGCCTCTATACTAATGCATGCAGCATGAGGAATAAACAAGACAAACTAGAAGCTTCGGCCCAGTCCCAGAGCTACAACATCATTGGCATAAGCAAAACCTGGTGGGATGAGTCCTGTGACTGGGGTGCCATGATGGATGGTTACAGGCTCTTCAGGAGGGATAGGCAGGGCAGGTGAGGCAGGGGGGTGGCACTGTATGGAAGAGAGGGGTTGGACTATATGTCGCTTACAGTTGGCAACAACATGGTTGAGAACTTCTGGGTAAGGATTAAGGGGAAAGCAAATAAAGCAGATGTTGTTGTGGGAGTATACTATCAAACACTCAGCCAGGAAGATGACACTAATGAATTATTTTACAAGGAATTAAGGGATATCTCTAGATCAGCTGCCCTTGTCCTTATGGGTGATTTTAATTTCCCAGACATCAACTGGGAATATTGTACAGTGGACACAAACGGGTCTAGGAAATTTCTGAAGCATGTTGAAGATAACTTCTTGGTGCAGGTACTAAAGGAGCCAACTAGGAAAGGTGCCCTCCTAGATTTGTTGTTTGTAAAGAGAGGGACTCGTGGGTGAAGTGGTGATTGGTGGCTGTCTTGGTCACAGTGACCATGAAGTAGTTGAATTTCAAATAGTTAGCGATAGGAGAAAAAACGCCAGCAAAACTTCAAACCTGGATATGGGGAGATCAGACTTCAGGCTGCTGAAGGAGCTAGTTAGTAAGGTCCCCTGGGAATCTGCTTTTGAAGTTATTGGGGTCCATGAATGCTGGTCACTTTTTAAGAGCCATCTCTTAAGAGCGCAGGAGCAGGTAATTCCAAAGTGTTGGGAGTCAAGCAAGTGGGGCAGAAGGATGGCTTGACTGAGCAGGTATCTTCTAGAATTTAGGTAGAAAAGGAAAGTGTACAGACATTGGAAGCAAGGGCAGGCAACACAGGAGGACTACAGAGATGCTGTTCGCCACTGTAGGGAGAAAATTCGTGTGACCAAAGCTCGATTAGAACCCTCCTCTGGACACAACCTAATAGTTTGATGTCCTTCTTATATTGAGGTGCCCAAAACTGCACACAGTACTCAAGGTGGGGCTGCACCAGTGCAGTGTAGAGTGGGACAATCACCTCCCTCAATGCACCCCAGGACACAGTTGGCCCTTTTGGCTGCCAGGGCACACTGTTGACTCATATTCAACTTGCCATCAACCCAAACCCCCAGATCTCTTGCCGTGGGGCTGCTCTCCAGCCTCTCATCCCCCAATTTGTATGTGTGACCAGGATTACCCTGTCCCAGGTGTAGAATCTGGCACTTGCCCTTGTTAAATTCCATATGGTTAGTGATTGCCTAGCTCTCTAGTCTATCCAGATCTCTCTGTAAGGCCCCTCTACCCTCGAGGGAGCCCACAGCTCCTCCTAATATAGTATCATCAGCAAACTTACTTAATGTACATTCGACTCCTGTGTCCAGATCATTTATAAAAATGTTAATGAGCGCTGGCCCTAAAATTGAGCCCTGGGGAACCCCACTGGTGACTGGCCACCAGCCTGATGTAACCCCATTTACTTTAATGCTTTGAGCCTGACCCATCAGCCAATTTTTCACCCAGATGAAGTGGAAATTTTCCATTCCTGTGGAAGGAGCGGGGATCAGATATTCAAACAGCCTTATAACCTTTAGGCATTTAGTATTTTAGTTTATCTAGCAAAGGGTTGGTAACTCGACTAAAAGTACAATTTTTGAATGGGAGGATTTGTCCCCTCCCTTTTATGTCTGAACTTCTGAACTGAAAAGTGATAAATTGCCTTTAGGTTTCCTTTGGCTGAGATGCCAACATGGGACATTTCATCACATTTTAAGCAATGAACATGTGAAAACAAAGAATTATGGCGATTCCAAGTTTGCATCCAAAAAACCCATAGCTTTTACCACTGAGCAAAATGTATAATGTAAAATAATGTAATTGGTTATACTGGACATACTGTGAATATTCATAATATTAACTGCCTCTTCCAAAATTCCTTCTCAAATTGTTACTTTGACAAAAAAAATAATGTTGTGCCTCTAAAGCTCCTCCTGTACAAAGTTCTCTTAGAGTCATATCATAACCCATTTTTACAACAGAAATTCCTAGAGAAAGCAAGAGAGTTAGCTCATAATAAGCAATTGTCTCAAGTATAATTATTTGAGTTATCTGAAGATCAGAAACTTAATAAACAGGTAAAACTAATTTAACAAAGCTTATATTAAAGTATCTTGTTTGCAGAATTATGGCCTATTGCTAAACCTGGCATATCTTGTAACCCCTGGATGATTACCCAAGAGAACTTGGTCATTAACCTGAATTTTTCTGCACTCGCTTTTTCATTTGTTTATGCCAAAGTCCTGAATCTGAATCTAACTAAACACGTAGGAATGCCTGTCGAGGAACAGATTAATCCTTTTTAACTCCTGCTTAATACACTTGTTCTAACCTGTTATGACTCTGAAGGCAAATAAAACTGCCCAAACCAATATCAGATTCACCATGGGGTTCATCATTCCCAGCTGGTGACCCAGAGTGGCTGTCAGCAAAATAATCACTCATTTGTCCAACCCCTTAATAAAGTTGGAGTTTTCAGTCCATATTCTCACATTATGTTTGGCTTAAATGGCAAAGACATGTATTGCTATGTTGGCTGGCCTTGGTAGATGAGCAATGTAAAGTTAGATCAGGAGTCCCTAAAGAGCAGAAGGGTATCATTTAGCTTTTTCAGAGTAGATTTTAACAAATTAATTTCAAATGTGGTTGCAGGAACACATGGTCATTTCTGGAAAGGGTCTTTCCTGTAATTTATGAGCTACAGCTCCTCAGGGGCTGAACACAGCCCATGGTGGATGAGCTGTACTTGCAGCGTAAGCTGTTTCTCTGAGAAGGCTTTGGTGTGCTCCATCCCCCTCAAGAAGTGGGGAGAGGGACATCAATGCCATCTCTTCAACTTTCTTTCTGAGCTACAGATCATTGCCAGTCATCAACTTCAGTGGTCACACTGCTGAAGAGAAGTCACTCTATGCATTTCTTCCATGCGTAAGCATCAGGTGAGAAATTGCAGCCCTTTTCTAATCTGTCTTGCCAAATCTGTGATCCACGTGTTTTGGTGTGATCAGTGCAGTTGCTGAAGCCATCTGCCCAGTCTCAATGCCAAATTCAAGTGGCAGTATGGTGGTTTTCATAAGAAGGCTGCTCTTATTTGCTGACTGCTAGGAGTGGTAAGCTTTACTGATATTAGGTTATCCATGAGAAGGTTTTGAGGAATTTGAAGAATAGAAAATTAATATATAATGGTGTAGGCAATCTGGTCTGTTGTCTGATATATTTTAATTGTGTCTTTTCTGTATGTGTCTAAAAGAATTGCATATTAACAGTATTTTTTAAATTTAGTATATTTTAATGTCACTGTTCCATAACATTATTTTAGAATATATACATTTTTAAATACAGTTATATTTATGAATAACTTCTTGACTTATGTTATAAAATATAATTTCAATATGCATTTTACAACAGCATATCATAAATGTTTAAATTATCATTATGAACATTATATATACTATAAAATTATTCATTTGGTAATGATTTATTTAGAGGGTGAATGAATGTGTGCTATTTCACAGGTAGGTATTTAAAGGATGTCCTTCCAACACCACTAGGAATTCTTACTTATAATATGATCTTTCGTGGAAACGTTTATACTAGGTAGAACCTCATTTTTTATTCTTTATCATATTTATTCAGTGTCACTAAAAACACGTATGTTAAAATGTGTTATTTAATATATTAAAACAACATATGTTAAAACCACACATACGTTAAAATATGAATTAATTATGTTCCTGGTAATTAAGAGAAGTGATTTGCCACCTTTTCTAATCAAAAAACTGCCTAAGTTTTTTGAAAATATTGAAAATATTTTGTGAATTGTTTTTCACCACACTATTGTTTGGCAACTGAGGAGTGAAGAGTAACTTAGTATTTACGTAAATGTCATGGCAACATTTTAAACAATTGTAATTGTATTTATTACAATGAATATTTTCATTATTTATATTATTTTAATTATGAAATGGAAGCTATTAATTTATGTGGCCTTCAAATCTTTCCATATATATATATTTTCCAGATATTTCCAGTGGTCAGGATTTCACAGTCACTTTGTTAACTATATAATAATTTCTTGCACAGCTAGATAATGCTGATTCAGGATGTAGCACAATTGATTTTGAGCATGGTACCACAGTTTGGAGCCAGACTTCCATATATGTTGTTCCACCAACAAAATCATAATTAACTCTTTCCTGTGCTGAGACCCATGTTGAACATTCAGGTCTGTTCCTTTTCTCATGGATCTAGAAGTCTGATGTTGCTACTTGGAAATCATTACAGTAAATAAAGTCTAATTGTACTGTGATATTTGGGGTAGATGAGTTGAGCAACCCAAGTTTTCACCAGCTGCAGGCAATTGCCTCTGGAAGTTAATGGCTCAGAAACATTCTAGGAAGGAGAAATGCTTTCAGGCCTTATCAGAATGAAAACCTTCAACTGATGCAAGTTAAATAGTCCTTGTTTCCCAAGCTGTGGTTCAAAGTGATGGGTTTGAATTGCTTCCAAATATAACGTAGATTTAAGACTTCCAGTAGAGAAGGGACATTTCTGAAGGGCATTTTTATTAGGGCTGTTTTGGATTTTTCTTTCAGAAGTATTTCTTTTTCAAGCAGAAAATTATATTTTCATTTTTAAAAAAATCACAGTTCTCAAGATGAAAACTCAATTCTGAGTTTGCAAATTGTTTTTGGGAGGATGTGGAAGGTGTCAGGAAACAAAGGCTTCCAGCATTGTGAGTCTGGAGAGCCTAGGAGGCTGCCAGCCTCAGAGCAAGGTGCTCAAGGTCCTACGTTCAGTCCCTTTATGGCAGAGCTTCCTGAAGCAGCCTTGCCTGCTGCCACTGAGCTGAGATTTCCAGGCTTCCTGATTCTGCTGTAGGGCACTAAGACAGCAAACACAGACCAGTACTTATATTTAATTTTGGCCAAAAAAAAAAAAAAAAAAAAAGGAATTTCTGTTTCAGGGAGAAGAATTTTGGAGATTTTTTTGTGACTTGTCTGTTTCTCAATCCAGCTTTAATTTTAATTAGCACTAAAAGGAGTAATCCTGTCTTATTTCAATAAAAATGAAAAATGTTGAATTTTATTCCTACTGCAATCATTCAGTCATAGGCCTGACTAAACTCTTAGAATGTTATTTGGTTTTGTGCTATGCTTGCTGAGCAAAAAATATAAGCATATGCCCTGCTGGTATTTGGAGAAAGGGACAAAGATCTAGTTTTTGTTAAAATGAAACTATAAACAAAGTCTGTGTACAACAAATGTGTGTAGGATACATTCACAGAATCACAGAATCACAGAATCACTAGGTTGGAAAGGACCTTTAAGATCATCAAGTCCAACCATTAATCCAGAACCACCATGTCCCCTAAACCATGTCCTGAAGCGCCACATCCACACGTTTTTTGAACACTTCCAGGGATGGCGACTCCACCACCTCCCTGGGCAGCCTGTTCCAATGCCTGACCACCCTCTCAGTGAAGAAATTTTTCCTAATATCCAATCTAAACCTCCCCTGGCGCAACTTGAGGCCATTTCCTCTTGTCCTATCACTAGTTACTTGGGAGAAGAGACCAACACCCTCATCGCCACAACCCCCTTTCAGGTAGTTGTAGAGAGCGATAAGGTCTCCCCTCAGCCTCCTCTTCTCCAGACTAAACAACCCCAGTTCCCTCAGCCGCTCCTCATAAGACTTGTGCTCCAGAGCCCTCACCAGCTTCGTTGCCCTTCTCTGGACACGCTCCAGCACCTCAACATCCTTCTTGTAGTGAGGGGCCCAAAAGTGAACACAGTATTCAAGGTGCGGCCTCACCAGTGCCGAGTACAGGGGCACAATCACTTCCCTACTCCTGCTGGCCACACTATTCCTGATACAGGCCAGGACGCTGTTGGCCTTCTTGGCCACCTGGGCACACTGCCGGCTCATATTCAGCCGGCTGTCAACCAGCACCCCCAGGTCCCTTTCCGCCGGGCTGCTCTCCAGCCACTCCTCCCCAAGCCTGTAGCATTGCATGGGGTTGTTGTGGCCAAAGTGCAGGACCCTGCACTTGGCCTTATTAAACCTCATACAGTTGGCCTCTGCCCATCGATCCAGCCTGTCCAGATCCCTCTGCAGAGCCCTCCTACCCTCCAGCAGATCAACACTCCCACTCAGCTTGGTGTCATCTGCAAACTTACTGAGGGAGCACTCAATTCCCTCATCCAGATCATCTATAAAGATATTGAACAAGACTGGTCCCAGAACCGAGCCCTGGGGAACACCACTCGTGACCGGCCGCCAGCCGGATTTAACGCCATTCACCACAACTCTCTGGGCTCGGCCATCCAGCCAGTTCAATTAGTTTAGTTAGATACTGAGAAAAGAGTACTTGCTCTCAGGGAATTGTACACATGATTCATAAAAAAGACCCTGAAACTTTTATTGTATGAACATGAGGAACCTGGGAGAAAAATGGATTAAGAGCTGCTAGTCCAGGATATGAAACCAGAGATGGCAGAAATAACAAACAGTTACTGTAACTGAAGCATAGGTGTAGGATTTAGAGGAACAGACAAACGTAAGGATGAGGGTGCCAAACTGTACACTAGTGATGACAAACACTGTGAATAAGAACTAATATAAATAAAACAAAATCTAATCAAGTAAAAAAATCAGTCTCATGAAGAATGACAGTGCAAGTTTATTGGGATTAGTGTTGGAAATCTCTGTGAATCTTTTAGATTAGATTTAGATATTAACAAATATCTTGGTAATGTTATCTGAGACAAATACTATTGCAAATTTACATAATTATGGGAGACTATAAAATTAGATATCCAATCTGTTAATAACATAGGGCCAATTAGCCCTGGATGGGGTAGCTCTCACCTGACAATCAACTGAACCCATGAGAGGTGAGGGTCTTCTAAACTTTGTTTGGGCAAATAGTCAAGGCCATCATAAAACAGTTGGCCATGGAAAACAAATGATCATGGGTTGCTTTACTTTAAATGTGTCGTGGTTTAGCCCCAGCCGGCAGCTAAGCACCACGCAGCCGCTCGCTCACTCTCCCTCCCACAGCGGGACGGGGGAGAGAATTAGGAAAAACCTCGTGGGTTGAGATAAACACGGTTTAATAGGACAGAAAGAAAGAAGGGAACAATAATGATAATACCAACAAAGGAATGTATAAGAACAAGTGATGCCCAATACAGAAATTGCTCACCACCCCGTGATCGACAGCCCGTCCCCGAGCAGCGATTTCCGCCCCCCCGGCCAACTCCAGTTTATGTACTGGGCATGACGTCGTATGGTAGGGAATATCTCTTTGGCCAGTCTGGGTCAGCTGTCCCGGCTGTGTCCCCTCCCAGCTCCCCGTGCACCCCCAGCCTGCTCGCTGGCAGGCCAGCACAAGAAGCTGGACTGTCCTTGACGGCTCAGCAACAACCCAAAACATCAGCACATTATCAACAGTTCCTCATCCCAAATCCAAAACACAGTCTCACACTAGCTTCTGTGAGGAAAACCAGCTCTATCCTGGCTGAAACCAGGACAGTATCCACCCCTTATTCCATACCATTTACGTCATGCCCAGGTCCTATACTTTTCAATACATTCCAATTATTCATTATTACTCTTCCTGTCCTTTAATATATACACACAGATATCACTCTCTTAGTCCATGGGCCATCACTTAAAATGTCTATGGAGTTCAGTCAGTCCATGACTCTGGGCTTCATCCATCATAGCAGTCTCTCAGGGCAGGGGAGATGGTATGTGGTGTTGGATTGTCATCTGGCACGGTCCATGTCCATGATCTGCAGGTCGAAGATGTTGATCTCGAGGGATTTGTTGGGCGCAAGCTGCTGAAGCCAGTTCTGGTTTCATCACTGCTGCACGTTGCTTGGTTTCAGTGAAGCTCATTCTTCATCAGTCTGGGTGATTCTTACTATAATACCATTGATATGGTAAATAGCAGCCATAGTAGTAATGTCATTCTGAACAATTAACATAATACAATTCAAATCATTGACTGTTTTCACCCAAAATCAAGTCTCCTTGAGGTACACATCGGACTTC
This sequence comes from Phaethon aethereus, assembly GCF_964289735.1. Classification (NCBI taxonomy): domain Eukaryota; kingdom Metazoa; phylum Chordata; class Aves; order Phaethontiformes; family Phaethontidae; genus Phaethon; species Phaethon aethereus. The sequence goes on from NC_138581.1 coordinate 14,404,402, forward strand.
CCCATCCTTCCGCATTACCCACCAAGTGCACCCAGGTCCCTGGGCAAAGGCAATCCCACGAATGGGTTTGCCTTTTCCTAATGCAGGAGTAACCCAGACTGTCTTCCCCAGCATGTTTCTCACATGCACCACAGGGACTTTATCCCCTTCTACAGTACGTAGAAGTTTTGATTGGGCAGGGCCGGCTCTATTAGTAGATCCCCTAGTGTTGACTAACCAGGTGGCTTTGGCTAAATGTTTATCCCAATTTTTGAATGTCCCATCACCCATTGCTCTCAGTGTAGTCTTTAACAGTCCGTTGTATCGTTCAATTTTTCCGGAAGCTGGTGCATGATAGGGGATATGATACACCCACTCAATGCCGTGCTCTTTGGCCCAGGTGTCTATGAGGTTGTTTCGGAAATGAGTCCCATTGTCTGACTCAATTCTTTCGGGGGTGCCATGTCGCCATAAGACTTGCTTTTCAAGGCCCAGGATAGTGTTCCGGGCGGTGGCATGGGGCACAGGGTATGTTTCCAGCCATCCGGTGGTTGCTTCCACCATGGTAAGCACATAGCGCTTGCCTTGGCGAGTTTGTGGAAGTGTGATATAGTCAATCTGCCAGGCCTCCCCATATTTATATTTCAACCATCGTCCTTCATACCAGAGAGGCTTTAACCGCTTGGCTTGTTTGATCGCAGCACACGTTTCACATTCATGGATAACCTGTGCAATAGCATCCATGGTCAGGTCCACCCCTCGATCCCGAGCCCATCTATATGTTGCATCTCTTCCCTGATGGCCTGAGGTGTCATGGGCCCACCGAGCTATAAATAATTCACCCTTATGTTGCCAGTCCAGATCCACCTGAGCCACTTCAATCTTAGCAGCCTGATCCACCTGATGGTTGTTTTGATGTTCTTCGGTGGCCCGACTCTTGGGTACGTGAGCATCTACGTGACGTACTTTTATGACGAGATTCTCTAGTCGGGCAGCAATATCTTGCCACAATTCAGCAGCCCAGATGGGCTTGCCTCTGCGTTGCCAGTTGCTCTGCTTCCATTGCTGCAGCCACCCCCATAGAGCATTTGCTACCATCCATGAGTCAGTATAAAGATAGAGTACTGGCCATTTTTCTCGTTCAGCAATATCTAAAGCCAGCTGGATGGCTTTCACCTCCGCAAACTGACTTGATTCACCTTGTCCTTCAGCCACTTCTGCAACTCGTCGTATAGGGCTCCATACAGCAGCTTTCCACCTTCGATGTTTGCCTACAATACGACAGGACCCATCAGTAAACAGGGCATATTGCCTTTCGTTCTCTGGCAGTTCATTATATGGTGGAGCCTCTTCAGCACGCGCCACCTCCTCTTCCGGTGATATTCCAAAATCTTTGCCTTCTGGCCAGTCCATGATCACTTCCAAGATTCCCGGGCGATTAAGATTTCCTATTCGAGCCCGCTGTGTAATAAGCGCGACCCACTTACTCCACGTAGCATCAGTCGCATGATGTGTAGAGGGGACCCTCCCTTTGAACATCCAGCCCAGCACCGGCAGTCGGGGTGCCAGGAGGAGCTGTGCTTCAGTACCAACCACTTCTGAGGCAGCTCGAACTCCTTCATATGCCGCCAATATCTCCTTTTCAGTTGGAGTATAGCGGGACTCAGATCCCCTATATCCTCGACTCCAAAACCCTAGAGGTCGACCTCGAGTCTCTCCTGGTGCCTTCTGCCAGAGACTCCAGGTAGGGCCATTCTCCCCGGCTGCCGTGTAGAGCACATTTTTAACATCTTGTCCTGCCCGTACTGGCCCGAGGGCTACGGCATGAACTATCTCCTGTTTGATTTGTTCAAAGGCTTGTCGTTGCTCAGGGCCCCATTTAAAATCGTTCTTCTTCCGGGTCACTTGATAAAGAGGGCTTACAATCAGACTGTAATTTGGAATATGCATTCTCCAGAAACCCACAACACCCAGAAATGCTTGTGTTTCTTTTTTGCTAGTTGGTGGAGACATAGCTGTTATTTTGTTGATCACATCCGTTGGGATCTGTCGACGTCCATCTTGCCATTTTATTCCTAAAAACTGGATCTCTTGTGCAGGTCCCTTGACTTTACTTTGCTTTATAGCAAAACCAGCTTTCAGAAGGACTTGAATTATTTTCTTCCCTTTCTCGAAAACTTCTTCTGCTGTGTTGCCCCATACGATGATGTCATCAATGTATTGCAGATGCTCTGGAGCTTCACCCTGTTCCAGTGCAGTTTGTATCAGCCCATGGCAAATGGTAGGGCTGTGTTTCCACCCCTGGGGAAGTCGATTCCAGGTGTATTGGACACCTCTCCAAGTGAAAGCAAACTGTGGCCTGCACTCTGCTGCCAAAGGGATCGAGAAAAACGCATTAGCAATATCAATGGTGGCGTACCACTTGGCTGCCTTTGACTCCAGTTCATATTGAAGTTCTAGCATGTCCGGCACAGCAGCGCTCAGTGGCGGCGTGACTTCATTCAGGCCACGATAGTCTACTGTCAGTCTCCACTCTCCATTAGACTTTCGCACTGGCCATATGGGGCTGTTGAAGGGTGAGTGAGTCTTGCTGATCACTCCTTGGCTCTCCAGCCGACGAATCAGCTCATGGATGGGGATCAGGGAGTCTCTGTTGGTGCGATATTGCCGCCGGTGCACTGTTGTGGTAGCGATCGGCACCTGTTGTTCTTTGACCCTGAGCAACCCCACCACAGAAGGGTCCTCTGAGAGACCAGGCAAGGTGGACAGCTGTTTAATTTCTTCCGTCTCCAAGGCAGCTATACCAAAAGCCCACCGGTACCCTTTTGGATCCTTGAAATACCCTCTGCTGAGGTAGTCTATGCCCAGGATGCACGGAGCCTCCGGGCCAGTCACAATGGGGTGCTTCTGCCACTCATTCCCAGTTAGGCTCACTTCAGCCTCCAGTACAGTCAGCTGTTGGGATCCCCCTGTCACTCCAGAAATACAGATGGGTTCTGCCCCTATATGGCTTGATGGCATCAGGGTACATTGTGCACCGGTGTCCACTAAAGCCTTATATTCCTGTGGGTCTGACGTGCCAGGCCATCTAATCCACACAGTCCAATAAACTCGGTTGTCCCTCTCCTCCGCCTGGCTGGAGGCAGGGCCCCTCTAATCCTGCTCATAGTACTCGTTACCCACTTCTTGTAAATAGGAATCAGAAGTCCCTTCAAGAGGATCAGAGGTGAGATCAGCTCTTCTATTCTTTCTGGGAAGCTGCCCACTGGAAAGTGGAGCGACGATTTTCCTCGAGGAACCTGAACCCCCTTTTGTAATTGTTTTTCCTTGCAGCTCGCGTACTCGTGCCTCTAGGGTCGAGGTAGGTTTTCCATCCCACCTCCTCATGTCCTCTCCGTAGTCACGCAATTGAAACCACAGGGTGGCTCGTGGTGTGTATCCTCTATATCTTCTCTCTTGAACAGAAGAGCGCTTACTCCTAATGGCTGAGACACTGGTCCGTATGGGTGGAGGGTAGGGCATATCCTCTTTGAATTGCCGGAACTCTCGGGACAGTTTCTCTATAGCAGAGACGCAGGCCCGTAGGGAGGAAGAGAGACTTTCTTCGTATTGCCGGAGTTGGCCAGCCAATTCATCCACCGTTGGTCTCTCTCCGTCCTTCCAGGCCATTACTGCTAATGAGTTGGCATATGATGATGGTGCACTCCGTACAAACTTCCGCCACATAGGTTGCGTGCAATTGACTTCATCTGGATCTTTGGATGATTGTCCATTGTCCAAGTCACCATAAATCACTTCCAGCACCGCTAGCTCCCTCAGGTACTGGATACCTTTCTCCATGGTGGTCCACTTGCCTGGGTGACATAGAACATCTTCCTTGAAGGGATACCTTTCCTTCACACCCGACAGGAGTCGTCTCCAGAGGCTGAGGACTTGTGCACCTTTTCCAATTGCTTTGTCAATGCCCCCTTCCCTAGAAAGGGATCCCAGCTGCTTGGCTTCCCTACCCTCTAATTCCAGGCTACTGGCCCCATTATCCCAGCATCGGAGCAGCCAGGTGACAATGTGCTCACCTGGACGACGGCTGAAATCCTTTCGCATATCTCGCAATTCACTCAGGGATAGAGATCGGGTAGTTACCGTCTCTTTTATAAGTTCTTCCTCTTCCTCCTCTTCAAGCGATGACTCGCTCTCTTCCCTCTTCCGTGCTTGTGATGGCCCTGCTTCAGAGCACTCTGCCTCCTCACTCTCTTCCTCTGGCTCCTTCTTAGCAGGATCTTCCTCCTCCCTTACTAAACGAGCTGACTTCCGCTTCCAAGATTTCTTCTTTTGTACAGGGGCAACTGATACCGGGATGGGCTGGTCCTCTGGTTCAGCTGCAACAGTCTGAGTAGCTACAGTGCCCGCCGTGGGGGTTGGAGTAGTGGCAGTGCCCGCCGTGGGGGTTGGAGTAGTGACAGTGCCTGCTACAGACGTTGGAGTATTCACAGTGCCTGCCACATTGCCATCAGACCCAGAGAGCCCCTCTCCCCTTTGCACAGTGTTAAATAGGGTTCGGTAGGCATGGGCCAGGCCCCAGCACATGGCAATGATTTGTGTCTCCTTGGAGCTGCCAGGCTGACAGCATACTTCTTCCAGATATTCTGCTAGTTTATCAGGATTCTGCACTTGTTCGGGAGTGAAGCTCCAAAACACCGGAGGTGCCCACCGCCCCAGGCATTTGCCCATGCTGTTCCACACACCCTGCCATTCATAACTATCCAGCCTTGGGGCAGATCTCCGGGTGATATTCTTAAATTGCTTGCCAACCTTAGACAAAACTGAAACCATGTTCCCCAGAAGTAGCAATAGAGGTATTTTAACCAGCCAAGGGTGTTCAAAATACTGAAAAATTATTGTGATGAAGGAGGAAATGTTATGATAGAGGGTATCAAAGGTACCATTCTGCATTTCCTCCATAAAAAACCTTTCAGAGGCAGAAGTATAATTGCTAATCGTCTCCACAAGACTGTAGCCAAAATACAGTAACGGCTTTAGTACAGAGCTCAGATGATACCACATTAAGCTCAAGGTCACTGCTCTAAAAACAAAATTCACAGGCGAGACATTACTAATCATTGCAGAGTACAGCAGCCCGCAGAAACCAACACCGATCCTTAACATGTACAGCAAAGACGAGAGCATGATGCAAATCAAACTGATATTGTGACCTGCAACCGTTATTATCTCAAGCCTCGTGCCCCACGTTGGGCGCCAAAAAGGACTGTCGTGGTTTAGCCCCAGCCGGCAGCTAAGCACCACGCAGCCGCTCGCTCACTCTCCCTCCCACAGCGGGACGGGGGAGAGAATTAGGAAAAACCTCGTGGGTTGAGATAAACACGGTTTAATAGGACAGAAAGAAAGAAGGGAACAATAATGATAATACCAACAAAGGAATGTATAAGAACAAGTGATGCCCAATACAGAAATTGCTCACCACCCCGTGATCGACAGCCCGTCCCCGAGCAGCGATTTCCGCCCCCCCGGCCAACTCCAGTTTATGTACTGGGCATGACGTCGTATGGTAGGGAATATCTCTTTGGCCAGTCTGGGTCAGCTGTCCCGGCTGTGTCCCCTCCCAGCTCCCCGTGCACCCCCAGCCTGCTCGCTGGCAGGCCAGCACAAGAAGCTGGACTGTCCTTGACGGCTCAGCAACAACCCAAAACATCAGCACATTATCAACAGTTCCTCATCCCAAATCCAAAACACAGTCTCACACTAGCTTCTGTGAGGAAAACCAGCTCTATCCTGGCTGAAACCAGGACAAAATGGAAGGATAAGCAAAAGTAGATCTGCAATGAAGGCTCTCAATTTCAGATAGGTGAACTGAGAAATACTGGGAGATAGTTAATGAAGTCAAATGGACTAAAAAGATAAGGAACTATATAGGAGACCTGAAATGTTTTTGAAACAAAAATCCAAGCATTATTCATGATTTGCATCACAAATAGAACAATAAATTTACAGAAAGTGGTGTTCAGATGTAATCCAGTGAATAAAGACCTGAAAAAGGTTATCTGCTCATGGGAAAGAGTGAGGGAAAAAGACTGGCCAAAATAAACTTAAAATTCAGAAATGATAGCAGTAAGGCAAGAAATATCAAAAGTCTATAAGCAACTTCATAGAAGACTAATACAAATCATAGGAAATTCTCTAGCCACATAAATGAAAAGGAAATAAAAACAGAGGGGCAGAACTGCTATGATACAAGATAGAAAATAAAATAAAAGTCTACATTAACAGCTCCAAAACTAAACGTATACTTTCCCTCAGTTTCCAGTAAAAATTTTGATGCTGAATACCAGAAAAAAATGCACAACCAAAATGGAGGAATGAGAATGAAAAGGATCACATCCAAGGTAGATTGAAAAAATTGAGTTTAATCTCTCACTTAAAGGGAACACAGAATTCTAGAACTGAGATAAAACAAACGTTTCGATTCAAAAAGCTGCTGAGGTGATATATATCCTCAGTCCTACAGGCATTAAAGCTCTTCCCAAAATATGGGATACTTTGACTTATCAATTTGAAGTTGATTATATGGGTTCATTAGAAGGGGTTCCCTGATCACTGAATTATGAGGTATTTTGGCTTGGCGATAAAGGATAATCCCAATTCCTCATTTCCTCCTCCACAGTCAGTAAGAGGCTTTGGAATGAATTTAGTTCCCATTTTGGGACACTTAGTGGAATTTGTTGAGTGGCAAATATTTTAAAAAGTAAGTGGTGGTAAGTGTTAAAAAAACTAGTCTTCAATGCTTTCCACATCTTGCTGTCACTTGACAATGTCTATGTAGTCGTGACCATATTTTGACATCTATGTTATACTTAGAAAGTTGGAATTAATGTTGGTGTCCTGGTTTCAACCAGGATAGAGTTAATTTTCTTCATAGAAGCTAGCGTGAGGCTATGGTTTGGATTTGGGATGGGAAAATGTTGATAACATACTGATGTTTTCAGTTGTTGCTAAGCAGTCAAGGACTGTCTGGCTTTTCATGCTGGCCTGCCAGCAAGAAGGCTGGGGGTGCACGGGAAGCTAGGAGGGGACACAGCCAGGACAACTGACCCCAACTGGCCAAAGGGATATTCCATACCATATGATGTCATGCTCAGTACATAAAGCTGGAGTGAATAAGGAAGGTGTGGGGGGACATTCAGAGTTATGGTGTCTGTCTTCCCAAGTAACCATTACGCGTGATGGAGCCCTGCTTTCCTGGGGATGGCTGAACACCTACCTGCCCATGGGAAGTAGTAAATGAATTCCTTGTTTTGCTCTGCTTGTGTGCACAGCTTTTGCTTTCCCTACTAAACTGTCTTTAACTCAACCCATGAGTTTTCTCACTTTTACTCTTCCGATTCTCTCCCCATCCCATCGTGAGGGAGTGAGCAAGCGGCTGCGTGGTGCTTAGTTGCTGGCTGGGGTTAAACCATGGCGGCTAGAAATCACTGTGAAACCTTTAGATTAGATGACATGTTGTACTCACAAAATTCATATTTACATGGCAATGGTCATTTGATTACTTTTGAATGGTACAATAAAATTTAATTTGAAGGCTCCTAGTTCTAGATTAAAGATCCTGCAGCCATGAGTCACAAAGTGTTGTTGCAATATAAAATCACCCAATACTTCAGGTGCATTCCAAAAATATTATTAACTTGTTACCTATAGGTTTTATGCCAATTACTCTTTCTTTCTACAACTAGCATAAAAACACAGGGCCAGCATACATTCTGGATCTGTGCTTTAGCTGAGTTGACAGCAAGATTCTGTGTCCGTGCCTGATCTAGAACCTATTTATATTTCTAGGAATTGGACTGTAACGTCCTAGTATTGATGCCAAAAAGACACATACACAATGACCAGAACAAGATGTGCTATAAGCCAATATAAAAACAAAACAAAACTGTGGGCAAAAATCTTGATACATATCATTGTCAACTCTAAGATAGTACAGCCAAGCCTCACTTTTTCATTTTATCTAATTCAGAAACCTTTGGCGTCTATTCAGTATACAGAAGTCCCCCGGTAGGTGTTTTGATTCTCATTAGCACCTTGCAGCACACCACCGCAAAGGAACACTTGAAAGGATTAGAAGTGTAGGTTACTGAATATCCAAATTCATGACATTGGATCACAAAGTTGGCATAGTTATTAGTTTCTGTCATTTAATTTATAGTTGAATTGGAAAAGCAGTTCAGAGTTATCCATCCCTAGAACTGGCAATTAAAACAGAAAATTATATAGGTCTGTAATTTTTGGAAAATGAGAGAAATCAAAATTGACATAATTAAATCATTGTTGAAATTTTAATTTAAACTCAAAGTTTATTTTGTCAAATCTGGCTCCTCAAGCAGTTCAAGGAACACTCATTGTAGAAAACAAAATGCTTTGCTACCTCAACTTGAAAAAATTGTTATGTTTAGTTTTCTAATTTTAATATTTAAGTTTGTGTTATATCTAGAACCCAGTGATATGAATCAATGATGTCAAATCTCCTCTCTGTGGGAACCCAAAGAGAACATACTGTACCAGTTGTTATTATGGACCTGGTGAAGAAGCAGACCAAATGCTTAGTTGGTCAACATTCATTGGAGCAGTAGCTTTCAACATCTTATTTAATCAGGCAGGACTTATCAAGACATGCTTTGGCAAGAGATACTGTCCTGGTTTCAGCCAGGATAGAGCTGGTTTTCTTCACAGAAGCTAGTGTGAGACTGTTTCGGATTTGGGATGAGAAAATGTTGATAACGTGCTGATGTTTCGGGTTGTTGCTAAGTAGTCAAGGACAGCCCAGCTTCTCGTGCTGACCTGCTAGCAAGAAGGCTGGGGGTGCACAGGAAGCTGGGAGGGGACACGGCCAGGACAGCTGACCCAGGATGGCCAAAGAGATATTCCCTACCATATGACCTCATGCCCAGTACATAAACTGGAGTTAGCTGGGGGGTGGAAATCGCTGCTCGGGGACAGGCTATCGATCGCTCGGTGGTGAGCAATTGCTGTATTGGGCATCACTTGTTCTTGACATTCCTTTGTCGGTATTATTATTGTTGTTATCATTGTTATTTCCTTCTCTCTTTCTGTCCTCTTAAACTGTTTTTATCTCAACCCACGAGTTTTTTTCCAAATTTCTCCCCTGTCTCACTGGGGGAGGGGGAGTGAGTGAGCGGCTGCGTGGTGCTTAGTTGCCGGCTGGGGCTAAACCACGACAGATACTTATGAGTAGCACATGTTGTTCATTCTAGTGTTCTTCAGCCAAGTTAGTATTAACATGCATCCAATGATATACTGTGGAGAAGCATTGCTACCACTGGATAAGATGGCTTCACAAATATCTCAGTGGCAATCATACACATATACACCCTTTTAGCTTCGAAGCTCATTGTCAGTCTGTCTGTCAATTAGAGTAAAATGGTTTGAAGCATTCATCTTTTTCTGAAACAGTCTAGGAGGTTCCTGGAGTGTGTGGAAGATAACTTCCTGACACAGCTGGTAAGTTAGCCTACCAGGGGAGGTGCCTTGCTTGACCTGCTGTTTACAAACAGAGAAGGACTGGTGGGAGATGTGGTGGTCGGGGGCCATCTTGGGCTTAGCAACCATGACATGATAGAATTCTCAATTCTGAGTGAAGTAAGGAGAGCGGTCACAAAACCGCTACCAAGGACTTTCAGAGGACAAACTTCAGACTGTTCAGGTCACTGGTTGAGAGAGTCCCTGGGGAGACAGTCCTGAAGGGCAAAGGGGTCCAGGAAGGCTGGACAGTCTTCAAAAAGGAAATCTTAAAGGCGCAGGAGCAGGCAGTCCCCATGTGCCGTAAGACTAGCTGGCGGGGAAGGCGACCGGCCTGGCTGAACAGGGAGGTTTTGCTGTGACTCAGGGAAAAGAGGAGAGTTTATTACCTCTGGAAGAAGGGGAAGGCAACTCAAGAAGAGTACAAGGATCTCGTTAGGTCAAGCAGAGGCAAAAGCCCAGCTAGAGCTTAATCTGGCCACGGTCATAAAAGATAACAAAAAATGCTTCTACAAATATATCAACAACAAAAAGAGAGGCAAGGAGAATCTCCATCCCTTACTGGATATGGCGGGGTACATTGTCACCAAGGATGAGGAGAAGGCCGAGGTACTTAATGCCTTCTTTGCCTCAGTCTTTAATATCCAGATCAGGTATCCACAGGGTATTCAGCCCCCTGAGTTGGAAGACGGGGATGGAGAGCACAATAAACTCCTCATAATCCAGGAGGAAGCAGTTAAGGACCTGTTAAGGCACCTGGACACCCACAAGTCTATGGGGCCTGATGGGATCCACCCGAGAGTACTGAGAGAGCTGGCAGAAGAGCTTGCCAAGCCACTCTCCATCATTTATCAGCAGTCCTGGGTAACAGGGGAGGTCCCAGATGACTGGAGGATTGCCCATGTGATGCCCATCTACAAGAACGGCCGGAAGGAGGATCCTGGGAACTACAGGCCTGTCAGCCTGACCTCTGTACCGGGGAAGATCATGGAGCGGTTCATCTTGAAGGTGCTCACAGGGCAGGTGAAGGACAACCAAGGAATCAGGCCCAGCCAGCATGGCTTCATGAAAGGCAGGTCCTGCTTGACCAACCTGATCTCCTTCTATGACCAGGTGACCCGCCTAGTAGATGAGGGAAAGGCTGTGGATGTTGTCTACCTTGACAACAAAAGCCTTTGACACTGTCTCCCACATCATTCTCCTGGAGAAACTGGCGTCTCGAGGCTTAGACAGTTTTACTCTTCGCTGGATAAAGAACTGGCTGGACGGCCAAGCCCAGAGAGTCGTGGTGAATGGTGTTAAAGCCAGCTGGTGCCCAGTCACAAGTGGTGTTCCTCAGGGCTCGGTTCTGGGGCCAGTCTTGTTCAATATCTTTATTGATGACCTGGATGAGGGGATCGAGTGCTCCCTCAGTAAGTTTGCAGATGACACCAAGCTGGGTGGAAGTGTTGATCTGCTGGAGGGTAGGAGGGCTCTGCAGAGGGATCTGGACAGGCTGGATCGATGGGCAGAGGTCAACTGTATGAGGTTCAATAAGGCCAAGTGCCAGGTCCTGCACTTCGGCCACAACAACCCCATGCAACGCTACAGGCTTGGGGAGGACAGGCTGGAGAGCTGCCTGGCAGAAAAGGACCTGGGGGTGCTGGTTGACAGCCGGCTGAATATGAGCCGGCAGTGTGCCCAGGTGGCCAAGGAGGTCAACAGCATCCTGGCCTGTATCAGAAATAGTGTGGCCAGCAGGAGTAGGGAAGTGATTGTGCCCCTGTACTCGGCCCTGGTGAGGCCGCACCTCAAATACTGTGTTCACTTTTGGGCCCCTCACTACAAGAAGGATGTTGTGGTGCTCGAGTGTGTCCAGAGAAGGGCAACGAATCTGGTGAGGGGTCTGGAGCACAAGTCTTATGAGGAGCAGCTGAGGGAATTGGGGTTGTTTAGTCTGGAGAAGAGGAGGCTGAGGGGAGACCTTATCGCTCTCTACAAATACCTGAAAGGGGATTGTGGCGACATGGGTGTTGGTCTCTTCTCCCAAGTAACTAGCGATAGGACAAGAGGAAATGGCCTCAAGTTGCGCCAGGGGAGGTTTAGATTGGATATTAGGGAAAATTTCTTCACCGAGTGGTCAAGCATTGGAACAGGCTTCCCAGGGAGGTGGTGGAGTCACCATCACTGGAAGTATTCAAAAAACATATGGATGTGGCGCTTCAGGACATGGTTTAGGGGGCATGGTGGTGTTGGGTTAATGGTTGGACTTGATGATCTTGAAGGTCCTTTCCAACCTTAATGATTCAGTGATTCTTCCAGGTTCCAGTCTCCCTGAACTAGGTAAGAGCTTCTGCTTTATGTCAAAGAATAAGACCGGTTCTGAACTCTCTTCTCATATCTGAAATCAAGTAGACTGCGATAAAGCAAGTGTCAAGGAGAAAAATAGCTACTGCAACGAGTCTGCAAAAACATGTCTCTTCCACCAAATACCTCTTCAGCAGATGCCAACAAATCCCTATCTCTTGTCTCCCACACAAATGCTGTGGTGCCTGTTATGAGAAACTCTGTTAGGAAGACAATTCAGAAGTGAGATTAGATTTGTTGCTGCTTGAGGTGTAAAAGTTGAACTAGCTATTCATTAGAGACTGTTTGTTCTGTTCTGCTTATTATGCAGATTGCCATGATGGCAGCAAGTTCCTCTCTACATTAATTCTGATTATGAGTTCTCCTATGATTATGAAATCCAAGAAATGTTTTCACAACACAGTTGTCAGATTTAATTTAGCATAGCTCTTTCTTTTTAAAAAAATTTCTTTGGCTATTTTGAGTTAGATTGATGAGATTCTTATTCCTGATGGACAACTTGCAGACTAAAGTACTTTTAATAGTCCTTGATGCAATTAAGGGTGATGGCTTTTGCTAAATTCTGAGTTTCAGCCATAGTTTATGTAAGTCGTTCACATTACTCAACCTATAATGATGTACTTGGCTTCATTGTTTGTGGTCTGGTTCTCATTTGTCTGACATTACATTCTAAGATTGCAATGACTCAGATTTCCTTTAGTTTTACAACAAAAAAGCACTAGTGTGTATTGCATGAGACATCTCAAATTTATTCACTTGTTTGTGGTCTTCTTGTGCAGGCTTCTCAAGCAGGTGTATCCAGACACATACCTCTGCATTCAGAGGATAAATAGAAACTCCCTGCTGTAGCGTTACTATAATGACTCCTTCACTACATAAGGACTGACTTATATTTGAAGTTCTCAATGTAATTTGAAAATTTTCAGTCTGGGATGTTCCTGAGAAATGATTTGATCATAGTCCTTTATTTTTAATAAAGATTGAGATCTATGTGTTTCTTCCTAGTTTGTTGTTTTGTTTTGTTTTTTTAAAGGCATGAAAGAGAAAGCTATACTCAAAGTATACTATGTAGGAGAAAACAAAAATTGCACATAATCTACTTGGCAGCGCTTCCAGCAAACCTTGCTTAACCTTTATTCAGACAAAGCACTGATAAAGTTGATAAGTCTTTTACCTGGAGCAGGAAGGCAGGAGTTGGCTACTGTGGTGTTACAGTATGTTTTCACTTCACTAAAAAAAGAATTGCTATACATTTCAATTTGCTTTAAATCAATTAGTATTTTTGCTATAAGCAATAAAAAAGGCTATCCAAATGTTCATGCTGATAAACTGAAATGTATTCAAGAATTTTAATAGACTTTGGGATATGACTTCTATGTATACTCAGACAGCAGAAATAATGGTATAAACTTTAGCATATATTAACCAAAGCATGTACTCAGATTCCCTCAACAGTCTATACTTTCACTGTTTTTGCATGCCTGTGGCTTTGTTGTCACTGAGTCCAGCTAGGATTATTAAAAGTAAAATTAAAATTAAAATTAAACCAGTCAAGTGTATGCTATTATCTCACCTTCCCTTTGTCATCCACACATACAACCAGAATACAATACATGCAGGAAGAAAAAGCCTAAAAGAAGAAAGGAGGATCTGTGAGCAGGTACAGAGATTCTGGAAAAATAGAATGATCAGTTTCTCTGTTGGGCCTGGAAATGTGATAGAATTCAAAGGGGCCTTGAATTTAACTCCTAGGATCTAGATTCCTATGGATATTCCTTTGGGCCTATCACTCCAAATTGGTGGGCAGGGGAGATGAGTGTGGAACAGGATATTGAAAACATCTGGCAGACAGATGATTTTTGAGAGAAGAATGCATGTTCTACTTTGGATGGAGAATATTCTTCCCAGGACTGTAAAAACCCATTGTCTTGGTTTAGCCCACCTCCAGGCTAAACGCTAACAATTGCTCTATCACCTGAAAACCCCCTCTCAGCCAAGAAAGGGATATTGGAGAAAGAAAGGAAATTCGTGGGTTGAAATAGGTTGAAGTAGAAACAGATTTAATAAAACAATAAAACTAATATTATTAATATAATAATAAAAAAGCAATATAAAGTACACAGAGTTATACTCAGCCCAGATAGTGGTCGTGAGCTGCACGCTCCCAGCAGCGAATGCTGGTTGGCGAACACTGCGAGCAGCACAGCTCCAGTGCAGGGAGAGTAGGCCTTGGGAGCAGAGCGACGGGTGAGACCCTCCAGGGATGGCAGCCATGGAGAGAGAGAGCCATTCCCAGCAGACTCCCCAATTTATGCTGAGCGTGATATTTATGGTATGGAATACTTCTGTTGGCCAGCCTGGGTCAGCTGCCTTGGCCTCCATTCCTCCTAGCTGTAGCACCTGGCTACCTCTAGACTGCTGGAGGCCTTGATCACTATGGACACCTGCATACCATGGCTGGCCATGAACTAAAACAAAGTGTCTTATCAACTTTGTTCTCACAGTAACAGGTGCTGCAGTCTTCTTAGAAATGCAGCTTTCCTGAACAGAAAACTGATTTTATGATTCTATCCCAATAAAACCAGGACACCCATCTCTTCGATAATCATTAGGACCTAGCTAGTAGTCTGAACTCAGAGGCACTGTTTAATGATTACAGAGGACTCCAGATTTGACTGACACTGTGAGAAGCAATCCAGTGAAGCCTGAGAAGTCACATTTTGGTGACAAACAGATTTTCTTTGCACTTGCAAAGATTCAGTCACTTAATAGTTCTACATATAATTAATTTAACTAGATTATTTAATCATACCCTATTATGTTCAGCTATACTCTCTAAATACAAAATAAGTAAGAACAAAAAAACCCAAAAAAAACTCCAACAAAATGACCTTGAGATCCTGAACTACAGACTGCAGTAGGCTCAGCAGCAGTTTGATGTGGAGCGCCAAAATTTTGTGGTCAGGGGCTGCAACAGCTCATCCTTTGTGGATAAGTAAAGGGACAAACCTACACAAAACACTCACCAGGAACTTTCAAATAAAGTCTGTGTTGAAATAGCACTATCTGGACAAGAAAATTTGTTAAGCATTTATTTATCATTGACAACAGGAATTCAAGAAAATCTGTAAGATAATCTAATGAACATTTTGTCAACAAAAAAAGACAATCTATCTTGGACATTTTCATGTCTCTGATTATTGCAATGGTTTTAATAGAAGCTGTGTATTTCTTCAAATATCAAAACATGTTCTATCTTCCTGCAGTGGCCAAAAAATTATCTAGGAAATCATAAGTCCTCCTGACCATGGAGAAGCTTGTCTGTATGCCTGCAAGCTGTTGGCTTATCCTGTTCCTTTTAATTTTCTTTTTCCTTGGTACCCTCAGCACTGACCCCTAAAAATCAGGCACAAAAAAATTTTTTTTTTCTTTTCCAAGAAATGGATATAGTAGACTGGATGGCCATTGCCCTGATTCATTTTGGCAGTTCATATAAACTTATGTAAAATTCATTTGGTTCCTGGAGTTTGATTACATGCCATTATTGATGCATTTCCTGGGGTCCTATCTCAAATTCACTCAATCAACCCCCTAAGCATCTCCAAGGATTCCAAATCTCTTTCTCCAGGGCACACTGTTCCAAAACCAGTGTTTGTTTTCTCAGAAATTGCTTTAGTGGCATACCAAAAGAAACTTTACATCCCCACACAAGAATTTATAATATAGAGGATCCTGGGATTTCAATAAGCAATGCAAAGTGATGCTGATGAAAGCAATCAGCTTTCAAACTGTTCAAGTATAGAACACAATGGATCTATAGCCAGTGAAAAGGCTTCCCCTTCCCTTTCCAAGGTCACTTCAGTTGGCTTTTGATTAGGCATCATGATTTTTATTTCCCCATAAGGACAATGAGGAATTCCAACATGCAATTCACCTTGACATGCTTTTTGAAACTGTCCCAAAAAATGTAAAATATTATAATCCTGATACACAGATGTATTATTTTCAGAACAGCATTAACAGGAACATTAGAGTTTCAGGAAGAGAAATAAAAGTAAACACACACATTACATAATGCAGTTTAAAGAACCTGCAAAGAATTAGTTAGAACTGTAAATACACTCGGATGGACTGTAAGAATTTTTAATCAGAAGGAGATCACTAAGACTCAAATTTCATATGGGCAAAACTACTTTCCTAACTCAATGAGTAGCCTCACAGGAGTCAGTGAATCAAGAGAAAAATAATTTTGTTTATGCAGGGCTTACAGAGAAGAGAAACATTTCCTATCTGCATATTCCATGCTCTTTCTTCTTAGGACAGATATGAAAGCTATCCTTCTAACAGCAATTATTTAGAATCACATCTGAACCTTCCTCCTTCTTATGCTGACTGATTTGCAGTAGTGGGGGCCAAGAATGGTGAAAATTGAATGGAAAGGACTATCAGTCATCCCAAGCAGAAGCATAGGATTAGGAAACTAAGATAGCTTCATCCTAGCATCCTAGGTGATGCAGCACATCCAAAGCAGAGAAGTTTGTGCAAAGACCAGTCCCAAAGGTGACGGCACTACATAGTCATAAAATCCTTCTGGTTTTCTGCAGCTGTACACTCTACTATATGCAGCGTCAAGGCTGAAAAAGATACAACTTATCACTGGCTTACATGTACCATTACACCCAGGAGAGGTTCAGGCCTCCAGTGGGTTTAACTGTGTCTAAACTTCACTTAATGTGAGGTCTTCACCCATAGCTAGTGTGTCCCATTGGAGAGGAAGCCGTTGTAAGATTCACAGAATCACAGAATCACTAGGTTGGAAAGGACCTTTAAGATCATCAAGTCCAACCATTAATCCAGAACCACCATGTCCCCTAAACCATGTCCTGAAGCGCCACATCCACACGTTTTTTGAACACTTCCAGGGATGGCGACTCCACCACCTCCCTGGGCAGCCTGTTCCAATGCCTGACCACCCTCTCAGTGAAGAAATTTTTCCTAATATCCAATCTAAACCTCCCCTGGCGCAACTTGAGGCCATTTCCTCTTGTCCTATCACTAGTTACTTGGGAGAAGAGACCAACACCCTCATCGCCACAACCCCCTTTCAGGTAGTTGTAGAGAGCGATAAGGTCTCCCCTCAGCCTCCTCTTCTCCAGACTAAACAACCCCAGTTCCCTCAGCCGCTCCTCATAAGACTTGTGCTCCAGACCCCTCACCAGCTTCGTTGCCCTTCTCTGGACACGCTCCAGCACCTCAACATCCTTCTTGTAGTGAGGGGCCCAAAACTGAACACAGTATTCAAGGTGCGGCCTCACCAGTGCCGAGTACAGGGGCACGATCACTTCCCTACTCCTGCTGGCCACACTATTCCTGATACAGGCCAGGACGCTGTTGGCCTTCTTGGCCACCTGGGCACACTGCCGGCTCATATTCAGCCGGCTGTCAACCAGCACCCCCAGGTCCCTTTCCGTCGGGCTGCTCTCCAGCCACTCCTCCCCAAGCCTGTAGCATTGCATGGGGTTGTTGTGGCCAAAGTGCAGGACCCTGCACTTGGCCTTATTAAACCTCATACAGTTGGCCTCTGCCCATCGATCCAGCCTGTCCAGATCCCTCTGCAGAGCCCTCCTAAACTCCAGCAGATCAACACTCCCACTCAGCTTGGTGTCATCTGCAAACTTACTGAGGGAGCACTCAATTCCCTCATCCAGATCATCTATAAAGATATTGAACAAGACTGGTCCCAGAACCGAGCCCTGGGGAACACCACTCGTGACCAGCCGCCAGCCGGATTTAACGCCATTCACCACAACTCTCTGGGCTCGGCCATCCAGCCAGTTCCTCACCCAGCGAAGAGTAAACCCGTCTAAGCCACAAGCCGCCAGTTTCTCCAGGAGAATGCTGTGGGAGACGCTGTCAAAGGCTTTACTAAAGTCCAGGTAGACAACGTCCACTGCCTTTCCCTCATCCACTAGGCGGGTCATCTGGTCATAGAAGGAGATCAGGTTGGTCAAGCAGGACCTGCCTTTCAGGAACCCATGCTGGCTGGGCCTGATCCTTTGGCTGTTCTGCAGATGCCCTGTGAGTACTCTCAAAACCAACCGCTCCATAATCTTCCCTGGAACAGAGGTCAGGCTGACAGGCCTGTAGTTCCCAGGATCCTCCTTCCGGCCTTTCTTGTAGACGGGCATCACATTGTCAAGCCTCCAGTCTTCTGGGACCTCCCCTGTTAACCAGGACTGCTGATAAATGATGGAGAGTGGCTTGGCAAGCTCCTCCGCCAGCTCTCTCAGTACTCTCGGGTGGATCCCATCAGGCCCCATAGACTTGTGGGTGTCCAGGTGGCTTAGCATGTCCTTGACTGCTTCCTCCTGGATTACGAGGAGTACATTGTGCTCTCCATCCCCGTCTTCCAGCTCAGGGGGCTGAATATCCTGTGGATACCTGGAGTGGCTATTAAAGACTGAGGCGAAGAAGGCATTAAGTACCTCAGCCTTGTCCTCGTCCTTGGAGACAATGTTCCCCGCCATATCCAGTAGGGGATGGAGATTCTCCTTGCCTCTCTTTTTGTTGTTAATATATTTGTAAAAACATTTTTTATTATCCTTTACGACTGTGGCCAGACTGAGCTCTAGCTGGGCTTTTGCCTTTCTAATTTTGTCCCTGCTTGACCTAACGAGATCCTTGTACTCTTCGTGAGTTGCCTTCCCCTTCTTCCAGAGGTGATAAACTCTCCTCTTTTCCCTGAGTCCCAGCAAAATCTCCCTGTTCAGCCAGGCCGGTCGCCTTCCCCGCCAGCTCGTCTTACGGCACATGGGGACCGCCTGCTCCTGTGCCTTTAAGATTTCCTTCTTGAAGACTGTCCAGCCTTCCTGGACCCCTTTGTCCTTCAGGACTGTCTCCCAAGGGACTCTCTCAACCAGTGACCTGAACAGGCCAAAGTCTGCCCTCCGGAAGTCCATGGTAGCAGTTTTGCTGACCCCTCTCCTTACTTCACTCACAACTGAGAATTCTATCATGTCATGGTCGCTAAGCCCAAGACGGCCTCCGACCACCACATCTCTCACCAGTCCTTCTCTGTTTGTAAACAGCAGGTCCAGCAAGGCACCTCCCCTGGTGGGCTCACTCACCAGCTGCATCAGGAAGTTATCCTCCACACACTCCAGCAACCTCCTAGACTGTTTCCTCTCTGCCGTGTTATACTTCCAGCAGATGTCCGGTAGGTTGAAGTCCCCCACAAGAACAAGGGCCAGCGAATGCGAGACCTCCGCCAGTCGCTTATAGAATGTCTCATCCGTCTCTTCATCCTGGTTGGGTGGCCTGTAACAGACACCCAGCAGGATGTCTGCCTCATTGGCCTTCCCCCTCATCCTTACCCACAAGCACTCTACTTGGTCTTCACAATCTTCGATTTCTATGCAATCAAAACACTCCCTAACATACAGAGCCACCCCACCGCCTCTCCTTCCCATTCTATCCCTTCGGAAGAGCTTATAGCCATCCATTGCAGCACTCCAGTCATGAGAAGCATCCCACCATGTTTCTGTGATGGCAACTACGTCATAGCTCTCGCGCTGCACAATGGCTTCCAGCTCCTCCTGTTTGGTGCCCATGCTGCGTGCATTGGTGTAGATGCACCTGAGCCGGGCTATTGATTTCAACTCTGGCACGTTGAACCTACCCCTAGGTTCAACTCTAGTGAGCCCTGTTTTAGCCCCTCCCCCCTCCAATTCTAGTTTAAAGCCCTCTCAATGAGGCCTGCCAGCTCATGAGCAAGAATCCTTTTTCCCCTCGGCGTCAGTTGCACTCCATCATTTGCGAGGAGACCTGGTGCCGTGTAAACCGCCCCGTGGTCAAAAAACCCAAAATTCTGACGACGGCACCAGCCCCTGAGCCAAGTGTTGATCAGGTGTGCTTTCCTGTTCCTTTCAGCGTTCTTCCCCGTCACTGAAGGGATTGACGAAAACACTACCTGTGCTCCCGCTCCATTGACCAGTCGCCCCAGTGCTCTCAAGTCCTTTTTGACTGCCTTTGGGCTTCTTAGTGCAACCTCATCGTTGCCAACCTGCATGACCAACAGCGGGTAGTAATCAGTGGGCCGAACCAGACCAGGGAGTTTTCTGGTGACGTCTCTCACCCAGGCCCCAGGGAGGCAGCAGACTTCCCTGTGAGTTGGGTCTGGTCAACATATTGGGCCCTCTGTACCCCTTAGGAGGGAATCACCTACAACAATCACCCTCCTCTTTTTCTTAATTAAGGACGTCTTGATGCATGGGGCTCGTTGACTCACCCTAGGCACCCCCTCGGACGGACCTTCGTCAGGGTCCTCATGTTCCTGTCCCTCATGTTCCAGAGCCCCATACCTGTTGTGTAAGGGCAGCTGGGACGGTGAGGGAGGCCGGGAGGGAATTCACCGACCTCTCCGAGGAGGGACCTGCTTCCATTTCCCCTCATCTCTTAGGTCCTCTCCTTCTGCCCGGCAGCAAGAGGACAGGGGATCTCCTGCTGCTTGTGGAGCCTCCACCAGCTGCCCCTGCCTCAGGGCCACCAGGGAGTGGCTCCACCAATCTATCTCCCTCTCACACTCCCTAATGCTCCTCAGCCTCTCCACTTCCTCTTTCAGCTCTGCCACCAGGCTGAGCAGGTCGCTGACCTGGTCGCACCGCACGCAGGTGGTGTCCCTGTTGGTCTCTGGGACAACCGACAGGCTCAGGCACTCTTTGCAGCCGGATACTTGGACAGCCGCGTGCCTGAGCAGGAGCTCCGTCTGTGTCGCCACAGTCTTTCTGGCCCCGGTTTTCAGCCGAGTGGCGACCATGGCTGCGTCTCCTCTAGGAGGACGATGGCCACTTGTACTGTACCCCGCCCGCACGCCTTCCCTGCACGCCCTGCCCGTGCGAACTGCCGCGCGAACTGCCGCGCTACGCCCTCCTGACGTGCCACGCCCTGTTTGCCCGCCCACATCGCTCGCGCTCCCGGGGGCTGCTCTTGTAGGCGAGGGGTTTTGGCCGCCGCCGCCCTGGGCCCCGCCCACGCTGAGTCAGAGCTGCCGCACGTTAGGAGCCCGCTCCGCCGGCCGGGGGTCGGGGGGGGAAGCTGGGGCACTCTCTCGCTCCCTGTGCTGCCGCCTTCGCGGTTTGGCCGCCTCGGGAAGGCTGTTCAGATGTGAACCCTGACTTCAATCCTAAACTATGGAATTTGAAAAAAAGAAATTTAGCAATTAAGGATACCTTATGTTCCATTCCCATAACTTTAAGGAGGATTCTAAGTAATAGCAGCTTCTGGGCATTTTTTCAAACTGTAAATTTTGCAAGTTTTCTCTTCCTCTAAAACACCAGATAAAACCACGCAATGTTAAATAAACCCTATAACTCTATGCCTTTTCGAGCTAGTACCAGAAAGAACCATTTCTAAGGTTAAAAATTAGTATAAACTCTGAGTCCAACATGATCATTTAAAAGAAATTATCCTCTTTAATTCATCCTTTATCAAATAGTCAAAGTAATTATTCAAAAATAAGTCCTTATTAAAAATTATATTAAATGTAAAAGACACAAGTGCCAATAAATACCAAAAACATAGAACGCCTCCAAAACAGAAAAACACTCGGCATATGACGACAAAGTTGAGTGCTTATGGGTAAGGATAAGGGGGAAAGCAAACAAGGCAGGTGTCCTGCTGGGAGTCTGTTATAGATGACCCAACCGGGATGAAGAGGCAGATGAAGCATTCTACAAGTGACTGGTGGAAGTCTCACAATCACAGAATCACAGAATCACAGAATCACTAGGTTGGAAAGGACCTTCAAGATCATCAAGTCCAACCATTAATCCAGCGCCACCATGTTCCCTAAACCATGCCCTGAAGCGCCAAATCCACACGTTTTTTGAACACTTCCAGAGATGGTGACTCCATCACCTCCCTGGGCAGCCTGTTCCAATGCCTGACCACTCTCTCGATGAAGAAATTTTTCCTAATATCCAATCTAAACATCCCCTGGCGCAACTTGAGGACATTTCCTCTTGTCCTATCGCTAGTTACTTGGGAGAAGAGGCCAACACCCTCGTTGCCACAACCCCCTTTCAGGTAGTTGTAGAGAGTGATAAGGTCTCCCCTCAGCCTCCTCTTCTCCAGACTGAACAACTCCGGTTCCCTCAGCTGCTAGTCATAAGACTTGTCCTCCAGACCCCTCACCAGCTTCGTTGTCCTTCTCTGGACACGCTCCGGCACCTCAGCATCCTTCTTGTAGTGAGGGGCCCAAAACTGAACACAGGATTCAAGGTGCACGCTCACCAGTGCCGAGTACAGGGGCATGATCACTTCCTTACTCCTGCTGGCCACACTAGTTCTGATACAGGCCAGGATGCTGTTGGCCTTCTTGGCCACCTGGGCACACTGCCGGCTCATATTCAGCCAGCTGTCAACCAGCACCCCCAGGTCCCTTTCTGCCGGGCAGCTCTCCAGCCACTCCTCCCCAAGCCTGTAGCGTTGCATGGAGTTGTTGTGGCCGAAGTGCAGGACCCGGCACTTGGCCTTATTAAACCTCATACAGTTGACCTCTGCCCATCGATCCAGCCTGTCCAGATCCCTCTGCAGAGCCCTCCTACCCTCCAGCAGATCAACACTCCCACCCAGCTTGGTGTCATCTGCAAACTTACTGAGGGAGCACTCGATTCCCTCATCTAGATCATCTATAAAGATATTGAACAACACCGGCCCCAGAACCGAGCCCTGGGGAACACCGCTTGTGACCAGCCACCAGCCGGATTTAACGCCATTCACCACAACTCTCTGGGCTCGGCCATCCAGCCAGTTCTTTACCCAGCGAAGCGTAAACCTGTCTAAGCCTTGAGACGCCAGTTTCTCCAGGAGAATGCTGTGGAAGATGCTGTCAAAGGCTTTACTAAAATCCAGGTAGACAACATCCACAGCCTTTCCCTCATCCACTAGGCGGGTCACCTGGTGATAGAAGGAGATCAGGTTGGTCAAGCAGGACCTGCCTTTCATGAACCCATGCTGGCTGGGCCTGATCCCTTGGTTGTCCTGCACATGCCCTGTGAACACTCTCAAGACAAACCGCTCCATGATCTTCCCCGGTACGGAGGTCAGGCTGACAGGCCTGTAGTTCCCAGGATCCTCCTTCCGACCTTTCTTGTACACAGGCATCACATTGGCAAGCCTCCAGTCTTCTGGGACCTACCCTGTTAACCAGGACTGCTGATAAATGATGGAGAGTGGCTTGGCAAGCTCCTCAGCCAGCTCCCTCAGGACTCTTGGGTGG
The DNA here is from genome assembly GCF_964289735.1 of Phaethon aethereus. NCBI lineage: Eukaryota > Metazoa > Chordata > Aves > Phaethontiformes > Phaethontidae > Phaethon > Phaethon aethereus. The sequence continues at coordinate 14,427,551 of NC_138581.1, forward strand.
AACCCATCAGGCCCCATAGACTTGTGGGTGTCCAGGTGGCATAGCTGGTCCTTAACTGCTTCCTCCTGGATTATGAGGAGTTTATTGTGCTCTCCATCCCCGTCTTCCAGCTCATGGGGCTGAATACCCTGTGGATACCTGGACTGGCTATTAAAGACTGAGGCAAAGGCGGCATTAAGTACCTCAGCCTTGTCCTCGTCCTTGGAGACAATGTTCCCCGCCATATCCAGTAGGGGATGGAGATTCTCCTTGCCTCTCTTTATGTTTTTAATATATTTGTAAAAGCATTTTTTATTATCCTTTGCGACTGTGGCCGGACTGAGCTCTAGCTGGGCTTTTGCCTTTCTAATTTTGTCCCTGCTTGACCTAACGAGATCCTTGTACTCTTCGTGAGTTGCCTGCCCCTTCTTCCAGAGGTGATACACTCTCCTCTTTTCCCTGAGTCCCAGCAAAATCTCCCTGTTCAGCCAGGCCGGTCACATTCCCCGCCAGCTCTTCTTACGGCACATGGGGACTGCCTGCTCCTGCGCCTTTAAGATTTCCTTTTTGAAGGCTGTCCAGCCTTCCTGGACCCCTTTGCCCTTCAGGACTCTCTCCCAAGGGACTCTCTCAACCAGTGACCTGAACAGGCCAAAGTCTGCCCTCCGGAAGTCCATGGTAGCAGTTTTGCTGACCCCTCTCCTTACTTCGCTCACAACTGAGAAGTCTATCATGTCATGATCGCTAAGCCCAAGATGGCCTCCTGTTGGGATCACCCTGCATGGCTCGACCTTAAGGAGAAGGAGCTGTGGCGTTGATCTGCACGGCTCGACCTTAAGAAGAAGGAGCTGTGGCATTGAGAAGCTGGTAAACAGCTGGATATCTGCACGGCTCGGCCTTGAGGAGAAGGAGCTGTGGAAAACAACTAAGAAGCAGCAAAAGAGCGCAGGAACACCTGCAGGCAGCGAATCCTGACTGTGTGAGAGGCTCATGGACAGCGCGTGATATTTTGTATACAGCCAATTGCAATAATGCGTGTAACAAGCTGTAACCAATCATGAGTGTGTGCGCAGTGACTAAACAAAGATTATGATAGATATTGGAGTCAGATAAGACAATAAACGGCTTCGGAATATAACTCTCATAGAGTTGTGAATTCCATCCTTCTCCCGCAACTGGTGACCCCGACGTGATACGATCTCTGGGATCTCATCGTTGAACACCGGTCGAGCGCAGAGGACACCGCGGGAGAAGCCCGGTTGGAAGAATTGCAGTCAGCGGGACTGACACAAGGAAAAAGAAAAAGGAATACGTTGCAACGGAGAAGCACCCAGCGAGGTGAGGTGAGCAACCGGGGCGGCATGGGGCAGAACACATCGCATGAAGAAGGGGCGATAGTCAGACTCCTGCTGCACATGCTCTCTAAGAGAGGACTGAAATATGATGAATATACACTTAGAAGGCTTCTAATTTGGAGCCGAAAGAAAGGGTACCCCCCCCCGATCCATCTGTGGCGTTTAAGGCAGAGACGTGGGAGGAGATAGGAAAAATGTTATGGGAGCATATTGAGAAAACCGCCGCAGAGTTAGTGACGGCGTGGAAGTTGATATTAACCACATTAAAAGCCTTAAAGGCAGAGAGAAAAGCTGCAGCTGATGTGGAGGAGGCTGTTAAACTGCTTTCAACCAATCCCTTCTTAACCGAGTCAGAGGGTCCAGGACCTTCAGCGACTCCGAATGCACCGCCTGAGGTGCCAGATGCACCGGGTGAACTGTCCGCATTAGATAAGTCAGAGAAACAGATCTACGATGATATATGTGAGGGCAAGACAGGACAAAGTTGCCCAGAACAACGTACTCAATGTTCCCCTGTGTGCTCGTGTGAAAGATTGATGGGGCGGGCTTCACCACCCCCGAAACCACCCAGACTTAACTGATCAAAAGCCGTAGTTTTGAAGCCCTCAGCCAAGCCCCTGCCACCTTTACGGCCCCCATTGCCTGATAGCAGCAACGAAGAAGAAGAGCCTGTTGTAGAGACTATAGGGAGGCAAGAGCCTAGAATGAAAGGCGACCCTAGAGAGTGGTGGAAAGATGTTTTTTTAGGAGCGATGAAAGACGAGGAAACAGAGTTACCAATGGCATTTCCTGTTAGTGTACAGCCTCACGGGCCCAATCGCTGGGACCCATTTCATTGGGACTTGATTAAGAAAGTGCGGAAGGCAGTACAAAATTATGGCTTGCAATCACCTTTCACGCAAGCTCTATTAGATAACATATTCACGGGAATGATTCTTACACCATGGGATTGTCAGCAGATGATAGATATGTTACTGACACCAACCCAAAGGTTATTGTGGACAGACAGATGGTATAAACTCTGTATGCAAGAAGCCCTGAAAAACCTGGAACGTCAAGACGGCGATCCGCTTCAGAACATTACTATGGAACAAATGACAGGCCAGGGACTGTTTGTGGATGTTAGATTGCAAGCTCAGCTGCCCTTAGAAGCCTTGCAATTAGTTGGGCGACTAGCGTTGAATGCGTTGCGAACAGTCCCTGAGGAGGGAAAGAGGCAACCATCTTACACTCAAATTAGACAAGGGAGAGATGAACCATATATGTCTTTTGTTGATCGTCTGAGAGACGCTTTGAATAAGGTGTATACCAAAGAAGAGGCAAAACTAGCAGTGTTGTTGAATTTAGCAGTAGAAAATGCCAATGTAGATTGTAAAAGAATTTTAACTTTGCCAAAAGAAGCAACGTTAGTACAAATGGTAGAAGCCTGCAACAGAGTAGGCTCTGCCACACATCAGGCAGAAACACTCGCAAGTGCCTTTGCAGCAGCAATTAAGCCATTTATAAATGGAAAAGGGGAGAAAAAATGTTTTAATTGTGGAAAAACAGGCCATTTTAGAGCTCAGTGCAAGGCCACAAGGAAAGGACCTAGGCAGATTGAGACAGGTCATAAATCCTTCCAACAAGGACCCTTTCAGCAAGGAATAGGCCCAGCAGGAGCACCATGTGGTCGATGTCAAAAATTTGGTCATCAAGCCTCAGAATGTTGTTCAAAGTATCATTGGGATGGTATGAAATTGGGAAACGGGCGACCGAGCGCGAAGGCACCCCGCACGACGACACAAATGGGGAAGCACCACCAGGCTGCTTGGCAAGCCTCAGCGCCCAAACCAGAGGGAGCGCTGAAATGGACGTGGAAACAACAGTAGAAGTTACCTTATGGGACATGTCAGTTTATGATGTCCCGACTAATGCAAATGGACCATTAGGATATGGGTTGAGTGCTTTGTTATTAGGACGATCTTCAGCAACAAAGTAGGGACTTTTTGTTCTCCCTGGAGTCATTGACGAAAAAGGCCATATTGTGCCAACCACTAGTCCTTGGAACACACCTGTTTTTGTGATTCCAAAGAAAAGTGGAAAATGGAGACTATTACATGACTTGTGAGAAGTCAATAAGGTATAGTGGACATGGGAGCCTTGCAACCAGGGCTACCATCTCCCTGTATGATACTGAAGTATTGGAAACTTTTGATTATAGATCTCAAAGATTGCTTTTTTACAATCCCTCTGCATGAAGATGATGCCAAACATTTTGCATTCTCAGTCCCAAGTACAAACAAGGCGCAACCCATGCAAAGATATCATTGGACAGTATTGCCACAAGGCATGAAAAATTCGCCCACGATGTGTCAAATTTATGTAAATTGGGCTTTACAGCCAATCAGAAAAAGGTGGCCTCAATATCTCATCTATCATTATATGGATGACATATTGTTGGCTGGTGATCAATTAAATCCGGAAGAAAGGATCGGGGAGCTCGTTGAGCTTTTGAGGCAAAGTGGGCTGCAAGTGGCGCCAGAAAAGATACAAACTGAAGCGCCTTGGAGGTACTTGGGGTGGATGATCACTGAAATGTCGGTGACCCTCCAAAAGGTTGAATTAAGAATTCAGATTAAAACATTAAATGATGTACAAAAATTGGTAGGAGACGTTAATTGGATTCGACCTATTTGTGGGATCACAAACCAAGATATGGAGCCTTTGGTTCAGCTCTTGCGAGGGGATAGCAGGTTAAACTCTCCTTGGCAATTGACCAAGGAAGCCTGGGAAGCAGTAGCAAACATTTCTGAAAAGGTAACTCAAGCATTTAGTTCTAGGATAGACCCCTTGATAGAGATCACTTTGGCAGTAATCAATCATGAGCGACATCCCTATGCGCTTATAATACAGTAGATAACAAAGCTAGAATCAAAAGCAGACCCATTGAGAATTTTAGAGTGGGTCTTTTTACCTCAGTAGCACAGAAAAACCATCACCATGAAAGTAGAGTGTTTTGCAAATTTGATTATGAAAGGGCGCAACAGAATTATTGATATATCGGCAAAGGACCTGAAAACGATTTTAATACCATTACAACCAGAATATTTGACTTGGGCTTTGCAGCACTCTGTTCCCTTCCAAACTGCATTAGCAGAATTTGAGGGTGACATTTAGATTTGTTATCTATCACACAAAATGTTTACCTTTAAAAAAAAACCAAAAAACAAAAAAACCCCAAACATGAAGTAGAAGAAAAATCAAAGAGTAATCAATATCCAGTTCAAGGTGCTACAGTATTTACGGATGGTGGTGGGAAAACAGGCAAGGCAGCAATAGTATGGCGAGAGCACGGAGAATGGAAAGAACGGGTACTTGTCGTGCCAGGATCAGTTCAAAAGGTAGAACTACAGGCAGTAATCGAAGCCTTTAAATTATGGTCTGAAGAACCTGTGAATATAATTACTGATTCTTTCCAAAGATTGGAAGGTTCAATCCTCAGACAGGAACAGCTGAGGAACAGCTATATCAACAATTTAGAACGCTTTGGTTTTTGTTGCAGAAAAGACGACAACCTTATTACGTTATGCATATATGCAGCCATACCAACCTTCCAGAGGAATTGGTGGAAGGAAATGCAAGAGCTGATCGGCTGACTGCCGCAGTATGGGCTGGACCTGCCCCGGACCGTTTAGGTCAAGCACAAGCCTCTCATGCCTTTTTCCATCAATCTGCCAAAGTTTTAGCGAGACAATTTAATCTAAGTGCAGGTGACGCTAGAGCTATTATACAGACTTGTGCTGATTGTCCACAAATAGGCCCAGGAATCGCGATTACAGTAAATCCCCGAGGCTTGCATTCGCTACAACTACGGCAGATGGATGTGACACATGTCGCTGACTTTGGAAGATTTAAATATGTTCATGTTTCAATTGATTGCTATTCTGCAGTAGTTTGGGCCACTGCACAAACAGGAGAAACTAGTAGGCATGTACAAAAGCATTTGCGAGCTGCATTCGCAGCCCATGGTATACCCCTACAAATTAAAACCGATAATGGTCCTTGTTATGTAGCCCAGTCAACCCAAAGATTTTTTGCTCAATGGGGAGTGACGCATGTTACTGGAATACCGCATTCCCCAACTGGACAAGCTATTGTTGAATGAATGAATCATTCCCTGAAGTGTTTATTCCAAAAACAAAAAGGGGGAGAGGCTACCACACCACCGCAAGAATGTTTGAATAAAGCCTTATATATGTTAAATTATTTGCGTCTAGCAGAAGGAGAAACAGTGCCTCCCATAATAAAACATGTAAAAGGAATGACAGGAAGTCTGTTTGAGTTAACACAAAATGTGCAAGTAAAAGTTAAAAATTTGGAAAAGAATATGTGGGAAGGACCTTTTCAACTGCTAACCTGGGGACGAGGTTATGCTTGTGTCATTACAGATTCTGGAACTCATTGGGTGCCCGCAAAATGGGTAAAACCATGGGTGGAACAGTCACCACCGTCGTCATCGGACACATCTTGACACTATCAGGTGTCATCGCAATCTGGATGCCACTTCAGCCAAAAGAAAATGTATGGGTAAATCACACTGAAATTAGCAGTATCATGAGAGGAACATGGAAAGCTTTTAGGGCAAACCGCTCTATAACTACAAATCCTTTGGTAAGATCTAATATTGGTTTTCATAGCTTTATACAAGCACTTTTTCCATCACTAGAAGTAGCTTCTATCACTAGGAGTAGTACAGGTAGAATTGTTTACCTTGTAACATTCTGCTATTAATTTAAGCATAGTTGATATGTGACTGCTGGATTATGGTAAGATGCCGTGTGAACAAAGCCTACGAACCAATGGACGGGATGGCTGTGGCGCGTGCAGCACGTCTGGCCAGCGGGCACATGCGCCATAGGTTCCCTGTGTTGAAAGGTGACAACCGAGGCGTATTCCGACACTAGCTGGCCACGTGTGTCGAAACTCGTTCCTTGGCAAATGTATAAATACCGGGATTTCCAGAAGAGCAGGGGGATCGGTGTATGGCAAGGCCACCATTGCCTCCGTGGGGACGCCCACGTAAAGCTGGCACCTACCGACTGCTGGACTGAGTTCGCGGCACAGGAAGATACAATGTACAGATGTCCATCTTCCTCACAGTCCTTAGGTTGCAAATGACACATCAGGTTTTGTTTATAGATAAACAAAAAGGGGGAGATGTTGGGATCACCCTGCATGGCTCGACCTTAAGGAGAAGGAGCTGTGGCATTGAGAAGCTGGTAAACAGCTGGATATCTGCACAGCTCGGCCTTGAGGAGAAGGAGCTGTGGAAAACAACTAAGAAGCAGCAAAGGAGCGCAGGAACACCTGCAGACAGCGAATCCTGACTTTGTGAGAGGCGCATGGACAGCGCATGATATTTTGTATACAGCCAATTGCAATAATGTGTGTAACAAGCTGTAACCAATCATGAGTGTGTGCGCAGTGACTAAACAAAGATTATGATAGATATTGGAGTCAGACAAGACAATAAACGGCTTCGGAATATAACTCTCATAGAGTTGTGAAGTCCATCCTTCTCCCGCAGCCTCCGACCAACACATCTCCCACCAGTCCTTCTCTGTTTGCAAACAGCAGGTCCAGCAAGGCACCTCCCCTGGTGGGCTCACTCACCAGCTGTGTCAGGAAGTTATCCTCCACACACTCCAGGAACCTCCCAGATTGTTTCCTCTCTGCCGTGTTATACTTCCAGCAGATGTCCGGTAGATTGAAGTCCCCCACAAGAACAAGGGCCAGCGAATGCGAGACTTCTGCCAGTCACTTATAGAATGTCTCATCCGTCTCTTCATCCTGGTTGGGTGGTCTGTAACAGACTCCCAGCAAGGTATCTGCCTCATTGGCCTTCCCCCTCATCCTTACCCATAAGCACTCTACTTGGTCTTCACAATCTTTGATTTCTATGCAATCAAAACACTCCCTAACATACAGAGCCACCCCACCACCTCTCCTTCCTTGCCTATCCCTTCGGAAGAGCTTATAGCCATCCATTGCAGCACCCCAGTCATGAGAAGCATCCCACCATGTTTCTGTGATGGCAACTACATCATAGCTGTCGCGCTGCACAATGGCTTCCAGCTCCTCCTGTTTGGTGTCCATGCTGCGTGCATTGGTGTAGATGCACTTGAGCTGGGCTATCGATTTCAACTCCGGCACACCACCCCTAGGCTCAACTCTAGTGAGCTTGGTTTTATCCCCTCCCCCCTCCAAATCTATTTTAAAGCCCTCTCAATGAGGCCTGCCAGTTCATAAGCAAGAATCCTTTTCCCCCTTGGAGTCAGTTGCACTCCATCTGCTGCGAGGAGGCCCAGTGCCGTGTAAACTGTGGGAGATGTGGTGGTCGGAGGCCGTCTTGGGCTTAGTGACCATGACATGACAGAATTCTCGATTCTTAGTGAAGTAAGGAGGTGGGTCAGCAAAACTACTACCATGGATTTCCGGAGGGCAGACTTCAGCCTGTTCAGGTCACTGGTTGAGAGAGTCCCTTGGGAGACAGTCCTGAAGGGCAAAGGGATCCAGGAAGGCTGGACAGTATTCAAGAAGGAAGTCTTAAACATGCAGGAGCAGGCGGTACCCATGTGCTGTAAGACGAGCCGGCTTATGAGACATTGAAGCACTTAATGCCTTCTTTGCCTCCATCTTTAACAGCCAAAGCAAGTATCCTCAGGGTATTCAGCTCCCTGAGCTGAAAGACAGGGATGGAGAGGAGAATAAACCCACCATAATCCAGGAGGAAGCAGTTAATGACCTGCTATGCCACCTGGATACCCACAGGTCTATGGGGCCTGATGGGATCCACCCAAGAGTCCTGAAGGAGCTGGCAGAGGAGCTTGCCAAGCCACTTTCCATCATTTATCAGCAGTCCTGGTTAACAGGGGAGGTCCCAGATGACTGGACACTTGCCAATGTGACGCCCATCTACAAGAAGGGCCAGAAGGAGGGTCCGGGGAACTACAGGCCTGTCAGCCTGACCTCTGTACTGGGGAAGATCATGGAGCAGTTCATCTTGAGGGTCCTCACAGGGCAGGTAAAGGACAACCAAGGGATCAGGCCCAGCCAGCATGGGTTCATGAAAGGCAGGTCCTGCTTGACCAACCTGATCTCCTTCTATCACCAGGTGACCCGCCTAGTGGATGAGGGAAAGGCTGTGGATGTTGCCTACCTGGACTTTAGTAAAGCCTTTGACAGCGTCTCCCACAGCATTCTCCTGAAGGAACTGGCGGCTCGTGGATTAGACACATATACTCTTCGCTGGGTAAAGAACTGGCTGGACGGCCAAGCCCAGAGAGTTGTGGTGCATGGCGTTATATCTTGTTGGTGGCCAGTCACAAGCGGTGTTCCCCAGGGCTCAGTTCTGAGGCCGGTCTTGTTCAATATCTTTATTGATGACCTGGATGAGAGGATCGAGTGCTCCCTCAGTAAGTTTGCAGATGACACCAAGTTGGGTGGGAGTGTTGATCTGCTGGAGGGTAGGAGGGCTCTGCAGAGGGATCTGGACAGGCTGGATCAATGGGCAGAGGTCAGCTGTATGAGGTTTAATAAGGCCAAGTGCAGGGTCCTGCACTTGGGTCACAATAACCCCATGCAATGCTACAGGCTTGGGGAAGAGTGGCTGGAGAGCTGCCTGGCAGAAAAGGACCTGGGGGTGCTGGTTGACAGCCAGCTGAACGTGAGCCAGCAGTGTGCCCAGGTGGCCAAGAAGGCCAGAAGCGTCCTGGCCTGCATCAGAAATAGTGTGGCCAGCAGGAGTAGGGAAGTGATCGTGCCCCTGTACTCAGCACTGGTGAGGCCGCACCTTGAATACTGTGTTCACTTTTGGGCCCCTCACTACAAGAAGGATGCTGAGGTGCTGGAGCGTGTCCAGAGAAGGGCAACGAAGCTGGTGAGGGCTCTGGAGCACAAGTCTTATGAGGAGCGGCTGAGGGAACTGGGGTTGTTTAGTCTGGAGAAGAGGAGGCTGAGGGGAGGCCTTATCGCTCTCTACAGCTACCTGAAAGGGGGTTATGGTGACGAGGGTGTTGGCCTCTTCTCCCAAGTAACTAGCAATAGGATGAGAGGAAATGTCCTCAAGCTGCGCCAGGGGAGCTTTAGACTAGATATTAGGAAAAATTTCTTCACCGAGAGGGTGGTCAGGCATTGGACCAGGCTGCCCAGGGAGGTGGTGGAGTCACCATCACTGCAAGTATTCAAAAAGCATGTGGACGTGGCACTTCAGGACATGGTTTAGTTTGCATGGTGGTGTTGGGTTGGTGGTTGGACTTGATGGTCTTAAAGGTCTTTTCCAACCTTGACAATTCTGTGATTCTGTGATTCTGTGATATTGGAATTGCTTTACCAAATAATAAAGACTAGAAGAAGAGTTATCAAAATAACCTGCTGTCCTCTCTTCATGTTATATTCACTAATATAACCTGACCTGCTCCTCAGAGAGAAGCACTGGGGTACTCCGGGAGTGGGGGGAGTGTGTGCACGCAAGCGTTTATCCTCATGACCAGACATCAGTGTCCATCTCACTTTCCTACAGATTTTGAAGGGTCACTGGAAGAGCCAAGGCCACCCTTATAGCACTGCTCCTTGGCTAGAGGTCTCTGACCATCCCCTGCAGTATATTCAATACTTGAAATCCCCTCTTTAGCAAGAACACTTATTGCAAGATAGAGGAGATATGGGACTGTATTATCCCTTAGTCTAGTCCAGGATGCTGACAAAAAATGGCATATCCTGTTCTCTTTGGTTGAAGCTTCAGGCACACAGAGAAACCTCCGTGATCAACTAAGCAGAAAAACAGAAAGAAGAAAAAGGAACACTGATGTGAAAAAAAGGTCTCTCCCCATACTTCAGGCTCAGCACATGAGAGCAGGGCCAAGACAAGGCAGCTTGCTTGGAGGAGAAAGTTGAGATGCTCTGTATAGGCTTAAGGGTACAGTAGCCTTGGCAAGGCACTTAAGTTTGAATGGGAATGCACAATGAGAAGGCAGGACCTTTGTGGTAAGGGGGGTGTCCTGGCTTTAGGGGTTTGCAGGAGAAAGGTGGTGAGAAGGGGAGGGAGATTTTAGACTTCCAGTTCACACACAAAGCCCGCATAAAACAGGAACAACCAGATTTTTAAAAAGCCATCTGGTAAAAGAAAAAATAGAAGGCAAATCTGGGGATATAAATAAAATGTTATTTGTTCAAAACAAGTCATAGAACAGTCCTGTAGTGTGCTGGTCAAGTGGGTAAACTGCTGAAAGGTAATAGCCCTAGAAAACCTGTAATAATATTCCCACAAAATTTGCAAATAAATTTTTATTCTAAGTAAGTTTGGCATTACAGGCTGTCAGTGCAGGTACTTGTATAGAGAACTAAGAATCTTAAAAATTCAGTAAGAAATTGTGCCCAGAAGTTGAAAGTGATTTCTGAAAATGCAACTCTATGGGCCTGAATGTCTATGAGTCTACTGTCTACTTAGTGGAAAAGTTCCTGTGGAGTTATAATCCCTTTCAATTGTTATCAACGGTATTGTTCATTGTGCTTTGGATCCTTCCTAAAGGAAGTTTTTTGGGGGCAATATAAAACAGCCAGTCATGCTTTGTAGATGAATAACATATCTGAAAAATTTATATATAGGCCTTTATTAACCCAGTGCTCAAAACAGTATTGGTGTTCAATTTAAACAGCTGCAGAGTGCAAATTCACAGAATCACAGAATCACACAGAATCACTAGGTTGGAAAGGACCTTCAAGATCATCAAGTCCAACCATTAATCCAGCGCCACCGTGTCCCCTAAACCATGTCCTGAAGCGCCACATCCACACGTTTTTTGAACACTTACAGAGATGGCGACTCCACCACCTCCCTGGGCAGCCTGGTCCAATGCCTGACCACCCTCTCGGTGAAGAAATTTTTCCTAATATCCAATCTAAACCTCCCCTGGTGCAACTTGAGGCCATTTCCTCTTGTCCTATCGCTAGTTACTTGGGAGAAGAGACCAACACCCTCGTCACCACAACCCCCTTTCAGGTAGCTGTAGAGAGCGATAAGGCCTCCCCTCAGCCTCCTCTTCTCCAGACTAAACAACCCCAGTTCCCTCAGCCGCTCCTCATAAGACTTGTGCTCCAGAGCCCTCACCAGCTTCGTTGCCCTTCTCTGGACACGCTCCAGCACCTCAGCATCCTTCTTGTAGTGAGGGGCCCAAAACTGAACACAGTATTCAAGGTGCGGCCTCACCAGTGCTGAGTACAGGGGCACGATCACTTCCCTACTCCTGCTGGCCACACTATTTCTGATACAGGCCAGGACGCTGTTGGCCTTCTTGGCCACCTGGGCACACTGCCGGCTCATGTTCAGCCAGCTGTCAACCAGCACCCCCAGGTCCCTTTCCGCCGGGCTGCTCTCTAGCCACCCCTCCCCAAGCCTGTAGCATTGCATGGAGTTGTTGTGGCTGAAGTGCAGGACCCTGCACTTGGCCTTATTAAACCTCGTACAGTTGACCTCTGCCCATCGATCCAGCCTGTCCAGATCCCTCTGCAGAGCCCTCCTACCCTCCAGCAGATCAACACTCCCGCCCAACTTGGTGTCGTCTTCAATCTTACTGAGGGAGCACTCGATTCCCTCATCCAGATCATCAATAAAGATATTGAACAAATATTAGTGACGATAGAGCTAGAGCATTGTACTGCTCTAGCAGCGTGTGTATATATAACCTCAGAAGTTATCTCCTAGTACCTTTATGAGTCCTAATGACCAATACATCTAGATAATCAGGTCTGAAACCTCGAACTGCTTTACTATTACAGCCCCATACTATAGTGCTTGCTTATTGAAATGAAATTATTCACTAGGACATTGCAAGTAAGCATCCCGCTAGCACAAGCACGTTTTAATCACCTTCTACCCAATCTGAATAGAAAAAAGACTTACTATGAAAGATGGCAGTGTAAAGACTGCTAGATTTTGATACCTGGACTTCTGATTACAACCCATTTTCTACCTCCTTTCCCTTTCATTAAATGAGAATTATCTACAGAAGATTTATTTTTGTCCAAACTCTTGAAATCCAAATAGTGTGTCTCACGACTAGGTTTTGCATTAGTTTGCTGTGAAATTTCTGCCAGAGAACATTGCTTGTTCTTTGAGATTATCAGCAATTTTTAGCCAGATATATGAGCTGCAAGGAGATCTCTCAAGTCCTGAGCAATTTCTCCTCCACAAGCCATCTCCTATTAGGCATAAAACTTGCTGGGATAGTTCCAAATTCCCTCTTCATCCCTCTGGGATGTTTCTTAAATCTCTGCACCAGGTCCTCAACAAAAGAACGAGCTCTTGGTTTTGGAATCAACAAGAATAAACTGTTTAGTTTCTTAATTATTGGGCTAGGCTCTCTCCAAAAGGGACTAAGTTTGGAATTCTTTCTCTGGCTACTTTTTCTAATCAAGAGCCAAGCATTTTCTGCTCCCTGGATGGGCACATAATTCTTTTCATTTCTTTGGGGCTTCTACTGTCTTTACTTGCAGCTCAGAACTGCCTTATATTCAGGAATACTGTGCTGAAAGCAGAGATATAACACCACTGTGAAGACAGCTACTTAGAGAGGACTCTGATGATTATCAGTACCTTTTTGTTAAAGCACAGGAAAGCAGAAGTGCAAAAGTAAGCTCTGGGAAAGTAATGGATAACAGAGCACTAGCAAAGACAAAAAATGTTATTTTTATATACTAGCATTTATAGTCTTCACCAAGACTTTAAGCGTTTAATTAGCAGCCTCCAAACTCTGCACCAATCAAGTTCGATTTATTCAAAGTGCAAATCCCACAGCAACTTTTAGCACTGCATAAAAATAATTTCCCATATACAGAAGCCGCAAGTGACTAGGATCAATTTAGAAATTTAAATACAGTCAAGTTCATAAAAATCCTTTCTTCACCAATTCAAATCTTTTTTGCTGGTCCTCTGTCAAAAGTCACTCAGTTATTTGGTACTACAATGGCATTGCCCACTCATGAAAACTGTATACAAGTCTTCTGTACTTTCAAACCAATGAATTTCTTCCAGTCTTGAAGAAATTTCCTAGCCCTTTCTAATGGTCAGTTCTGTAACTGGAGCTGCAGGAGCATGGATACACATGACATTACTTTAAACTTGCATTCCTTTCCTGTGTGTTAACGTGTGAACTCTAAATTGGGAAGACCCATTTGGATAGCTTTAGGATCCTTACAGTTCCTATCAAATAGCTCTCCTCTATTCCATATAAACAATTGAAACAGTCTAAGTACTTGAGAACATCTTTCATTCCCAAAAACTTGGGTTACATCACTTAGCGCTCACCGGTGAATCCAAAAAGCATTCCACAGTGAGTTTTTCCTCACTTTAATTATAGTCAGAAACAAAATATATTACATATTTTGGTCCCAATGTTTTACATTGTCTGCTACAGAAGGAAGTTGTTATCTTTAACTACCTGTGCATTAGGGATCAGGGTCAACACATGTCCTCCAGTTTCTATAATACTTTTTAAATTATTACCGTAAAGGATGTCTAATCAACTCGTTATTTAGTTTCATTTATTTTTAGGTGATACACCATAAAAATCCTACATGGTAACTTTCTGTCAATAACATGGTCTGGTTTAAGCTTGTCCCAGTAATGCACCAGATGAAATCACCTAAGTTTTCTGTTATTTTGGAAAAAAAAATAGCATATGTTGAGAACTGTAGTTACAATTGCTGCTTCCTGCTTTTTTGGTTCCTCTCCTCCAAGGCATCCTCTAGATCTCTGACTCACGACTGCTTCACAGCTCTTGTTCTCTACAATTAACATTGCAGCATAAGCTGCAGCGAACCCGGTATCCTTGGTCTGGTTTCTGACTGACTGATGCTTGGTCAGCCTCAGTATTCTTAACCATATGTCACTCGGGAGCACAGCACATTAATTTCAAATGCCAGCGCATTGACTGCCACAATCCAATGCTACTTTTATGTACTTGCATTTCTACTTCATTTACTTTGGTTTGAGAAACCTCCTCATGTTGTGTTGGCCTTTTCTATATTTTGTCCCACTGACCTTAGAGGATCAACCATTTTGCCACGATTAAGGAGTATTTTGTACGTGCAATTGCTGCAGAATTCACCCCTGACATGATTTCAACATCCTTCCCCACTACCCCAAGGGTTTTTTTTTACTACGCACACACTCTGCAAGCTACTGAGCTGCCAGCCAGGGGAGAAAAAATTCAGCACTAAACACAAGTATTTCAAGTATACTTAGAGCTTCAAAAAGGCTACAACATGATGAAACAATCAATCACAGAATCACAGAATCATTAAGGTTGGAAAAGACCTTCAGGATCATCAAGTCCAACCGTTGACCCAACATCACCACGCCCACTAAACCATGTCCTGAAGCACCACGTCCACATGTTTTTTGAACACTTCCAGAGATGGTGACTCCACCACCTCCCTGGGCAGCCTGTTCCAATGCTTGACCACTCTCTCAGTAAAGAAAATTTTCCTAATAACTAGTCTAAACCTCCCCAGGTGCAACTTGAGGCCATTTCCTCTTGTCCTATCGCTAGTTACTTGGGAGAAGAGACCAACACCCACCTCGCCACAACCCCCTTCTAGGTAGTTGTAGAAAGCGATAAGGTCTCCCCTCAGCCGCCTCTTCTCCAGACTAAACAACCCCAGTTCCCTCAGATGCTCCTCATAAGACTTGTGCTCCAGACCCCTCACCAGCTTCGTTGCCCTTCTCTGGACACGCTCCAGCACCTCAGCATCCTTCTTGTAGTGAGGGGCCCAAAACTGAACACAGGATTCAAGGTGCGGCCTCACCAGTGACAAGCAAAAGTCTAATGGAGATTGGAGACTGACAGTAGACTATCGTGGCCTGAATGAAGTCACGCCGCCACTGAGCGCTGCCGTGCCAGACATGCTAGAACTTCAATATGAACTGGAGTCAAAGGCAGCCAAGTGGTACGCCACCATTGATATTGCTAACGCATTTTTCAAAAAAGGGGCGAAGGGGGGGGGGCTGTCATGGTTTAGCCCCAGCTGGCAGCTAAGCCCCACGCAGCCGCTCGCTCACTCCCCCACGGTGGGACGGGGGAGAGAATCGGAAGAGTAAAGGTGAGGAAACTCATGGGTTGAGATAAAGACAGTTTAATAAGTAAAGCAAAAGATGCGCACGCAAGCAAAGCAAGACAAAGAATCCATTCACCACTCCCCATGGGCAGGCAGGGGTTCAGCCATCTCCAGGGAAGTAGGGCTCCGTCATGCGTAATGGTTTCTTGGGAAGACAGACGCCATAACTCCGAACGTCCCTCCACCCCCTCCTTCTTCTTCGTCCCAGCTTTATATACCGAGCATGATGTCATATGGTATGGGATATCTCTTTGGCCAGCCTGGGTCAGCTGTCCTGGCTGTGTCCCCTCCCAGCTCCCCGTGCACCCCCAGCCTTCTTGCTAGCAGGCCAGCATGAGAAGGTGAACTGTCCTTGACTGCTCAGCAACAGCTCAAAACATCAGCACATTATCAACAGTTTCTCATCCCAAATCCAAAACATAGCCTCACACTAGCTTCTGTGAAGGAAATTAACTCGACCCTGGCTGAAACCAGGACAGTATGATTCTAAAATATGAAAACAATACAATTTAACTATGAGACCATTGCCAAGTAATCTAGGAATCCTTTACAGAGGAAATACACATTACATACTAGGAAATAGAGGTACAAGGCTATGGAAGTGGCTTGCTGAAGGCAACCCAGAAGGCCAGTAGAAGAGGTAAGAGCCAAATCTCTAGAATCCTAGTCTGCTACTCCATCTATGCAGCAAATTCTTTCTTCCCATGTAGTGTCCACTTACCTTGGATTGTAAAACAGCTGACAAAATAAGATTTTTCTCATCTGTTTTTTTGTTCATTTGCTATTTTGCTCATCTGATGTAGTTTAAAATTTTAAGAAATAAACAATTGAATTTGCTTCTCTATTTCTTAATTACATCTTGCCTTTCTTTTTAGATTACTACCAGCTTTGTAGCTCTGTAGCTTTGTACATGGTAGGCTTTCTTTAAAACATGGAATAAAATTTCTATCTGTTATCGATAAAGATTCTTTTCTTTTCACAAACATTAGAGCCAGGAATAACTATTATGGCTATCAGATCCAACTTGCTTTCTAATATATGCTACAGAAAGCTCCTCTTTCCCATATCTGTCTTCCACACAATTCCTGCAGCTAGTACAATAACTTGTGGTTAAAAGTAACTTTCCAGAAGCCTCCAACAGTGGATGCTAGTCAGCAGTATGAGGGGTGTCGTGGTTTAACCCCAGACAGCAACTAAGCACCATGCAGCCGCTTGCTCACTCCCCCACAGTGGGATGGGGAGAGAATCAGAAGAGTAAAAGTGAGGAAACTCATGGTCTGAGATAAAGATAGTTTAATAGGTAAAGCAAAAGCCATGCACACAAGCAAAGCAAAACAAGGAATTCATTCACCACTCCCCATGGGCAGGCAGATGTTCAACCATCTCCAGGGAAGCAGGGCTCCATCACGTGTAAAGATTACTTGGGAAGACAAACGCTATAACTCTCAATGTCCCCCCACCCCTTCCTTGTGAATCAGATCTTACAGTGCCAAGGTTTTCATATGCCATTTCCTTTAGAAAAACATACTTCCTTCATTTTCAGGGGGGGAAAAAAAAAAGAAAGAAAAGAAAGGGACATATCTAGATTTATGGGTTGTTCTAGAAGTTTGAGATGTTAGGTTTGTTTTTTATTTTCTTCCCAGGCAAACCTGAGAGGAAATTTCTGAATAGTGAAGACAAGACCAAACAGCCAATTTGTCTTTATTTAAAGTTTCTTGTTGATGTAAGATTAAATGTCAGCAAACATTAGAAATGAAGAGAATATTTCAAGGAAAAAAGGCATCCTGTCTTAATTCCTTGGTAATGCTTTTGGCTGCCATATCCCAACATGTCCCAGGTAGGTGCCGTCATAACCTTCATGATTCAAGTTCACACAGTGAAAGAAACCCTACTTACACAAACAATGCTGTTCACAATTCCTGAGCCAAAGGTCTGTGACATCAGCTGGAAAAAGGTCTTCGTTAATATCTGACGCGGAAGTCTCGGACACGACGCATACGACCAATATGATCAGGTCAATGCCGTTTATTGTCTTACCTGACTCCAATATATATCATAATTTTCGCTTAGTCACTGCGCACACACTCATGATTGGTTACAGCTTGTTACACACATTATTGCAATTGGCTATATACAAAATATCACGCGCTGTCCATGCGCCTCTCACACAGTCAGGATTCACTGCTTGCAGGTGTCCATGCGCTCCTTTGCTGCTTCTTAGTTGTTTACCACAGCTCCTTCTCCTCAAGGTCGAGCCGTGCAGATGTCCAGCTGTTTACCAGCTTCTCAATGCCACAGCTCCTTCTCCTTAAGGTCGAGCCGTGCAGATCAACGCCACAGCTCCTTCACCTTAAGGTCGAGCCATGCAGGGTGATCCCAACATCTCCCCCTTTTTGTTTATCTATAAACAAAACCTGATGGATCATTCACAACCTAAGGACTGTGAGGAAGATGGACCATCTAATACATTCTTGTATCGTCCTGTGCCGCGAACTCAGCCCAGCTGTCGGTAGGTGCCAGCTTTACGTGGGCGTCCCCATGGAGGCAACGGTGGCCTTGCCGTACACCGGCCCACTGCCCTTCGGGAAATCCCGGTATTACACATTTGCAGAGGAACGAGTTTCGACACACGTGGCCAGCGAGTGTCGGAACACGCCTCGGTTGTCACCTTTTAACACAGGGAGCCTATGGCGTATGCGCCCGCTGGCCAGACGTGCTGCATGCGCCACAGCCATCCCGTCCATTGGTTCGTAGGCTTTGTTCACACGGCATCTTACCATAATCCAGCAGTCACATATCAACTTATGCTTAAGTCAATAGCAGAATGTTACATGGCAAACAATTCTAGCTGTACTACTCCTAGCAATAGAAGCTACTTCTAGTGATGGAAAAAGCGCCTGCACAAAGCTATGAAAACAAATATTATATCTTACCAAAGGATTTGTAGTTATAGAGCGGTTTGCCCTAAAAGCTTTCCATGTTCCTCTCATGATACCGCAAATTTCAGTGTGATTTACCCATACATTTTCTTTTGGCTGAGGTGGCATCCAGATTGCGATGACACCTAACAGTGTCAAGATGTGTCTGACGATGACTATGGTGACTGTTCCACCCATGGTTTTACCCATTTTGCGGGTACCCAACGAGTTCCAGAGTCTGTAATGACACAAGCATAACCTCATCCCCAGGTTAGCAGTTGAAAAGGTCCTTCCCACACATTCTTTTCCAAATTTTTAACTTTTACTTGCACATGTTGTGTTAACTTAAACAGACTTCCTGTCATTCCTTTTTCATGCTTCACCTTCCGCAAATAATTTAACACATATAAGGCTTTATTCAAACGTTCTTAGGGTAATGTGGTAGCCTCTTCCCCTTTTTGTTTTGGGCGTGTTTATCTAACAAAGCTCATTCATTGGGTGTGTAAGACACTTGTTTGAATTATTAGCTAGCCAAACATTCCTTATTACCTTTTGAACCATTCCTTGTAGACAGTGTAATAAACACGGTACAATAAGCATTATTATTAAGATAACAAGTAATATAACAACTGCCCCTTTAACTAAGTCTTGTAACCATCCCCTTAGGCCCAAACTTGACAGCCATGATTCGAGGCCAAGTGAACTTGTCTTTAACTTGTCTGTTAACTCCTTCAGTTTTCGCAATTGTTGAGTTACCGTCTGTGAGGTATCTGTTAAATTCATACAACACATGCCTTCAAACTCCTCACACCCGTGCCCTTGGGCCAAAAGTAGGAAGTCGATGGCCGCCCTATTTTGCAACGTCGCATGCCTTATTGAGTCAGTTTCCATTAACAAAGCACTGAATGCTGCAGAAGTAGCATTGGTTTGTTTCGCTAGCCAACATCCCAATCTATTTAAGGTGGTTAAGCCTTGGGCAGCAGCGACCCCAGGGGCAAGGAAAGAGGATAGTATGGTTTTGTCCGCGTTCCAAAAATCCAATTGGTCATTGCACCCTTCCTGATATTTTTGAATCTGTCGTTTTATTCTATGCCGTTGAGTAAGGTTTAATATCATAGAAGTGTTGGGAGTTAACAATGTCAGACGCCCCAATGTGCAAGGACCACCTCGCAAATGGGAGGGAATGCCTTGCCATGCATGATCAGTCCTAGTGGATGTTGCCGTTCCCCTCCTGAATTAACTATCATAAGCAAGATACTCTCAGTAGGTGAACATCTGTGAGCATAGGCTGTTGCTATCTTCTCAGTAATTTTCTGCAATGCTTGCTGTTGATCCTCGTCCAGTTGACGGCGTTCTGGAGCCTCCACCGAAGACCCCAGGAGCGGCATCAACGGCCTCAGATCATCATCAGTAATTCTGCAAATATTTCGAACCCACTGTATATCCCCCATTAATTTTTGGACATCAGAAAGATTTTCTATTTTTGAATTAATCTTTATCTTTTGTGGGCGGACCGCTCCACTGGTAATAATCCAGCCCAAATATTGCCATGGTCCCTTCTTTTGAATTTTTTCCGGCACAATTTTTAAACCCCGTTTTTCTAAATCACGCCCTAAGTGCTGTAAAATGTGGACGGCATTCAATTGTGTCCCTGCTATTAATATATCATCCATATAATGATACATTATTAAATCTGGATACTTTCTCCGCACCGGCTCTAGAGCCCATGCCACAAATCTCTGACACATCGTAGGTGAATTTTTCATTCCTTGTGGTAACACTACCCAATGATACCTCTTTGCTGGCTCTCCTTTATTTACCGATGGTACCGTAAAGGCAAACTTCTCTGCATCCTCAGCTGCTAAGGGAATGGTAAAAAAGCAATTAAAATATACTCTTTGATTCCCTGCAAAAGAAATGATACATTTGTGACAATAATTACAACGACATAGAACAAACCCACAACACCGTTTTACAAATATGGCATATTGAAGTTCCTGCTCTTGAACGTCCAGGGAGTGCCACTGAAACGGTCAATGAGCCGTCATTCCGCATACAAAAGAGTGAAAGCATCAGCTGGCGGTACGTCGGAGTTGACTACATCCGTGGGACCTGTGACAGGATCTTCTGGTCTTACTTCCGGCCGTACCGACCTGGCCGGTACCCACTTCGCTCCATCCCCTCCCCCTCTGCCAAGGCCTCTTGGCTCATGCCTCGCCAATGTTGGGCAGGGTCGTATCTTGACTTGGGGGAAGGATCGCCCCAGGCAGCCCCCTCCTGTTGCAGCACGGGCGAGCACCACTCATGTTCCGGGTCAGGAGGCGGGGGCCAAAGAACACTCGCCACCTCCGTTGGTTGCGTTAGCGGGGGGGCGGGGGTCGCTCGTTCTTATCATCCCCAGCTCGGCCTCCCTTCTCTCCCGGGGCTGTGGCAGTGGCAGCTGCTGCCGCCGCTGTCCCCTCTAATTTTATCGCCTTTATAGAGTCTCTGACTAATCGCCAGGTTGTTAACACTTTCGCAGCCATATGTTCCCCTTTGGAGGCTGTCTCAAACACCAATTTCCCTGCTTTCTCCCAGGTAGATAACTCAAAAGCTGTTGCAGAGTCTGCTGCTAGCCCCTGGCTCTTCAAAAGAGTCTCGAATAGCAATCGCCACGTTGTTGCTAGCTCCGCTGCTTGCCCATCTCCTTTCGAGACTCGCCCCATTGATCTTTCACATGGGCACACAGGGGAACATTGAGTACATTGTTCTGGGCAACGTTGTCCCGTCTTGCCCTCACATACATCATCGTAGATCTGTTTCTCTGACTTATCTAATGCAGCTGGTTCACCCGGTGCATCTGGCACCTCAGGAGGTGCAGTCGGAGTCGCTGAAGGTCCTGGACCCTCTGACTCGGTTAAAAAGGGATTGGTTGAAGGTGGTTTAACAGCCTCCTCCATATCAGTTGCAGCTTTTCTCTCTGCCTTTTAAGGCTTTTAATGTGGTTAATATCAACTTCCACGCCGTCACTAACTCTGCGGCGGTTTTATCTCCATTCACAATACGTTCCCATAACATTTTTCCTATCTCCTCCCACGTCTCTGCCTTAAACGCCACAGACGGATCGGGGGGGTACCCATTTCGGCACCAAATTAGAAGCCTTCTAAGTGTATATTCATCATATTTCAGTCCTCTCTTAGAGAGCATATGCAGCAGGAGTCTGACCATCACCCCTTCTTCATGTGATGCGTTCTGCCTTTAGTTCTTTTAATGTCTCTAGGATCAACCTCCAGAGCGTCGGAAACTTTATACTGTCTTTGTTGCCTGTGCTGACTTCCTCCCACAGTGCTGTGCCAATTCCTTCCCAAATCGGGATCTCAAAAGCCTCATTTACTGAGGGGATTAGTCCTTTTCGCCGTGCCCATACCAATAATCTTTTTAGGCCGGCTTCCTCATACTGTACACCTCTCTTAGAGAGGATTAATTGGAGGAGCTTAACCACTGCTTCTTCCTCTTTTGTTAGCGTGGACCCCATCTCCTCCCCAGCCGCTCACCTGATCAGGGCGAGATTCCAACAGTTTCCTTGGTTGCACTAGCAACTTCCAGGCACCGGGGCAGTGCCTGCTACGGCTGGCTTCCGCACCCCCTTTGCTGTCTCTTCTGCTCTGGGAAGCATCGACTAGAGGGTCCCTGTTCGGGCGCCACCTGACGCGGAAGTCTTGGACACGACGCATACGACCAATATGATCAAGTCAATGCCGTTTATTGTCTTATCTGACTCCAATATATATCATAATTTTCGCTTAGTCACTGCGCACACACTCATGATTGGTTACAGCTTGTTACACACATTATTGCAATTGGCTATATACAAAATATCACGCGCTGTCCATGCGCCTCTCACACAGTCAGGATTCACTGCTTGCAGGTGTCCATGCGCTCCTTTGCTGCTTCTTAGCTGTTTACCACAGCTCCTTCTCCTCAAGGCCAAGCCGTGCAGATGTCCAGCTGTTTACCAGCTTCTCAATGCCACAGCTCCTTCTCCTTAAGGTCGAGCCGTGCAGGGTGATCCCAACAAATATCAGTCTTTTCTGGATCATGCTGAACAGTGTGTTAATTTGAGATTTTATCCAAGTCTGCAAGAGTAGAGACCACATTGCAGTATCCCAGCCTGTTGTTAGTCGCAGTAATGTAAATCTGTTGGCGAGTTTTGACATCTTTCTGTGCCAATCTCAAGATTTCACAGTTTCCACTGTATGGCTGGCCTGCCATCCTATTGGCCAAGGTCCTCTGTAGCTGCAGGAACAGTAGCCACAGAAAAGGCATTGACAGGGAATCTGAAAGATTTGGAAAGGAATTTATTGTGAAGAATGGCTATTTTTACCCTTCTTCTCTCTTGTGGTAGCTGATGACAGATCAGCTACCAAGCAGTTTAGTAGAGGGGAAGAATCTCTTGCCTGAAGATTGTCCAAGACCTTACAATATGCTGAAAGTTGCATATTTATATAATGAATGATAGGTCTTGTCCCACAGAGGGACCTACGTTTCCTGGGTGGATGACACAAGCAATCATTCTTTAAATACTATCTTCCACTTTCATTAAAAAATCCCAACCAACTAACTTAAACTGTAACAGTCAGATTTATCCTTGAACCAATATCATGGCCAAAGGGTCTATTGTGTACACCTTCTATGGTTTAGGACTCTCTTAAACAAACCTGAGATCACACTAGCAGGCAGCACCGTTAGGACAGCACCTACAAATCTTTGGAGAGATTCAGGATACCAGAGCTTGGGAACACCACAGCGTATTCTATTTCTCTCACTATTGGTTCTGTGCTGACAGCCTGAGAAATATTTTTTTTTATTGCTTGTTTGGAATACTGCCCAACTTTCTTTGCCATGCTGTCACAGTTTGGGTCAGAAGAGCCATGCAAGCTTGACTCCTTCATTTTAGGAAAGATGCAGAGGTAATTGTGCAACTTTGGCTGTGACATTGATGTCACTATTGTCCAGAAGAGTCCCTTTAAAGCACCTGTTGTGATTGATGGCTTATATGTTTTCTTGTGTACTTCTCTTTAGATAGCAAGCAGAATTGTTCTAGCCTCTGAAGTCTGTTACTGGTTTAAAATATACTAAATCAATCTCTTTGCTAAGTTTGTTTATAACAATATACCTTAAGTCACAAAGTATTCAATAAAAGCAGATTCATCTAGAAAGGATTGGCTGTATCAGTTTTAAGAATACACCTTTAACTGAATGGCTGCTGCTTACTGTACATGCACAGATTTTTTTTCAAGTTTCTTTTCCATTAAAATCCAACTTTAACATGAAGGGGCAATTTGCCTTGTTGTAGCAGACTAACACAAGTGGGATTTCCTACTTAAAGAGACTAGTTTTTCTTTCCAAACAAATAACTAGACAGTATCAACACAAAAGCCAGTTGAAAAGCATCACATGCATAGAGCTTACTGAGTGACTATAAGTCTTTTTTGATCTTTCAGCATGGACCTCTGAACCTAACAAAATAAACAACCCAGATTATGTCCTAATTGCTCCTCATGAGCAGAGCTGCAACACCTGGGTGTGTGGTTTCTCTTTATAAATCAAAAGGTCAAAATAACTCCTTTTCCCTTTAGGAAAACATCCTCTGTCTATGCTCTCAGTGGCCTTAGGCAGCTAATCAGTTTTGTGCTAGTGGGTTAGTTGTGGGAGGGTGAGGAGTCTAGTTTGAATGCATTTTTTTCCCATTTTGTTTGGAAATTTTATTCTCTGCTGCTGCTTTCCTTTGGAAGCATTCTTACTTTTTAAGCATTAAAAGTTTGATGCTTAACAAATGGGAGCACTGTCATATCAAGCCCTGAGCTTCTGCAGGGATGTGATGAGCCTTCTGAATAAACTGATGTGATCTGCATAAATAGCTATACCAGTGTACGTAAGGTACCTTGCCTTGCTAGGTCTGTAAGCAGAGACTTACTCAGTGGGGATGAACTCCCAATCACACCAGCCTGCTGTAACAGAAAAAAAATAAGAAGGGAAAATAAAAGTTTTTTAATTAGAACACAGCAAAAAGGTAAGAAACTAATTTGTATTTAAACAGAAAGTTGAAAAGAAAACATTCTCTGGGCTACCACCTTGTAGTGTTTCCTTTCTAGCAAGCTTGAAACAAGCAAGTGAAGGCAGAAAGGAGCTCTCTGAAACATCTGCCATATCTCCATTCCTGCATTTCCTTTAGACTCTCTTTCAAAGTGCATGTTCTTTCTTTCTGTTGGTAGGCCTAAAGTCTAGCATGATTGTACTGGAAAACACATGGTGTGCTGCCACCATTTGTGTATTTTTAATTTTTATTTTTTACAAGGTTGAAAACATTTTATCAGACTAAAGTGCTGACACTTTGTTTTTCCATTTCTCTATGTAAAACCTGCTGGTCTCTTTGAAAGTACTGCAGATATGTTATATTTTTAAAATAACTATTCTTACAGGGAAGTAGCATTTCACACTAGGGAAAAAAGTGTTTTGGAGAAATACACAATTAATTACTGTGTTAGCAACTCACAGTTCAAGTCTTGACATGGAAAATGAGAATATCATGGATATGTACTTAGTGTTTGTATCTAACTCAGCTGAATGCTGTGCCATTGAAGTTGAAGCTCACAAAACCTTATGTAATATTGGTTGTAATAAGTAGATAATAGTAAAGTGGGGCTTTTGATTGGTAAAAGGGACTTGTTCCCTGGAAGAGAATCACCTAAATAAATATCTATGTATAGTACTTTTCTACTGAGGCTGCTAACAGCACAATGATTTTGAGATAGTTACAGGTGACTTTACAGTGGCTGCCAAACAGTTATATTGACATAACAGTTTATTTTTTTTCATGTAAGCCAGATGCAGAATGTTATATTAACCTGTCTCTGGTTTGTTTTGTCCATGTTTCTGTGGAAATAAACTTCACTGGTGGTATGTCACAGACTGGTCACATTGGTTATCTGAAATGGGTGACTGGGCACCTGGACTCTAGGGTTAATTTTGCTCCGGAGGTATTTGTTTAAATCTTTGCACACTGTTTCTGTTTCTATCCCAAGAAAACTTTATTTGCTGGGGGGGGGAAAAAAAAAATTGTTTCAGGTATGGAATAATCTAGAGTATTGCAACCTGTATCTTAAATTTACAGTTCTAATCGGTGAAACTTTTCTCAGGGAACATCCACAAAAAAGTGCACAGGAACAGGGGAAAACAGTGGAAGATTAAATCTGTTTGAAAGTCACCAAGGCATTCATAATTTCTCACAATGTAATGATTCTTCAGGGGCTTTCAACTGAAAGTTTCATAACCTAATTTCCATGCCTATGATATAATTAATTTCTCTGTTTTATGCAATATAGAAATGATTCTTAGCTATGGGGCAAAGGTGTGTGCCTCTATCTATATCTCTACACTGTTGTGCCAAGGGGCTGCTATGGCTGAGCTTGTAATAATAACTCATCTCACTTCTCTTTCTCTGCAGCTCCTTATGCTACAGTGTCTTCCCATCCTTGTTTGCACTCAAGTTCTTCCTAAAGGCTTGCTCCTAACAATGACAGTAAATAATGACTGTGTTTCAAGGCTTCCCAGTACATCCTGTCATTTCAGAGCCTGTCTTCTATACTGTAGGCTCTGAGAGGCAGTATTTGTTTTCATGTTTTGTCTTATGCAATGCCAAACAATTCATTCTGTTCAACAAACAATAAAAGTGGGTAAAATTTCGCTCAGTTACACTTCTGCAAATCATAAGCCTTTTAATTCCATATAGAGAGGAGCAAATAAATATATTTCATATGCATTGTTACATGTCAATATATACCTGTGCAAAGAGAAGTCTATTAGATTTCAGAAAGGGGAATTCATTTATTAAGCCATGCAAAGCAGATGTTTCTCTTTACTGCCATAAGCAAATATTTTCTCTGGTCATCCACAAGGAAAAGAGGAGAGTTTATCAGCTTTGGAAGAAGGGGCAGGCAACTCAAGAAGAGTACAAGGATCTCGTTAGGTCAAGCAGGGACAAAATTAGAAAATCAAAAGCCCAGCTAGAACTCAATCTGGCCACGGTCATAAAAGACAACAAAAAATGCTTTTACAAATACATTAACAACAAAAAGAGAGGCAAGGAGAATCTCCATCCCTTACTGGATGTGGGGGGGAACATTGTCACCAAGGATGAGGAGAAGGCCGAGGTACTTAATGCTACCTTTACTTCAGTCTTTAATAGCCAGACCAGGTATCCTCAGGGTATTCAGCGCCCTGAGCTGGAAGAGGGGGATGGAAAGCACAACAAACTCCCCATAATCCAGCAGGAAACAGTTAAGGACCTGCTAAGCCACCTGGATACCCACAAGTCTATGGGGCCTGATGGGATCCACCCAAGAGTACTGAGGGAGCTGGCAGAGGAGCTTGCCAAGCCACTCTCCATCATTTATCAGCAGTCCTGGTTAACAGGGGAGGTCCCAGAAGACTAGAGGATTGCCCATGTGACGCCCATCTACAAGAAAGGCCGGAAGGAGGATCCAGGGAACTACAGACCTTTCAGCCTGACCTCAGTACTGGGGAAGATTATGGAGAGGTTCATCTTGAGTGTGCTCACAGGGCATGTGCAGGACAACCAAGAGATCAGGCCTAGCCAGTACGGGTTCATGAAAGGCAGGTCCTGCTTGACCATCCTGATCTCCTTCTATGGCCAGGTGACCCGCCTAGTGGATGAGGGAAAGGCTGTGGATGTTGTCTACCTGGACTTCAGTAAAGCCTTGGACACCGTCTCCCACAGCATTCTCCTGGAGAAACTGTCGGCTCGTGGCTTAGACAGGTGTATTCTTTGCTGGGTAAAGAACTGGCTGGATGGCCGAGCTCAGAGAGTCATGGGAAATGATGTTAAATCCAGTTGGTGGCCGGTCACAAGCGGTGTTCCCCGGGGCTCGGTTCTGGGGCCGGTCTTGTTCAATATCTTTATTGATGATCTGGATGAGGGGATCGAGTGCTCCCTCAGTAAGTTTGCAGATGACACCAAGTTGGGTGGGAGTGTTGATCTGCTGGAGGGTAGGAGGGCTCTGCAGAGGGATCTGGACAGGCTGGATCGATGGGCTGAGGTTGAAATGGCAGAAAAGGACCTGGGGGTGCTGGTTGAGAGCCGGCTGAATAGGAGCCAGCAGTGTGCCCAGGTGGCCAAGAAGGCCAACAGCATCCTGGCCTGTATCAGAAATAGTGTGGCCAGCAGGAGTAGGGAAGTGATTGTTCCCCTGTACTTGTCACTGGTGAGGCTGCACCTCGAATACTGTGTTCAGTTTTTGGGCCCCTCACTACAAGAAGGATGCTAAGGTGCTCGAGTGTGTCCAAAGAAGGGCAACGAAGCTGGTGAGGGGTCTGGAGCACAAGTCTTATGAGGAGCGGCTGAAGGAACTGGGGTTGTCCAGTCTGGAGAAGAGGAGGCTGAGGGGAGACCTTATCGCTCTCTACAACTACCTGAAAGGGGGTTGTGATGAGGTGGGTGTTGGTCTCTTCTCCCAGGTAACTAGCAATAGAACGAGAGGAAATGGCCTCAAATTGCACCAGGGGAGGTTTAGACTAGATATTAGGAAAATTTTCTTTACTGAGAGAGTGGTCAAGCATTGGAACAGGCTGCCCAGGGAGGTGGTGGAGTCACCATCACTAGAGGTGTTCAAAAATCATGTGGACGTGGCGCTTCAGGATATGGTTTAGGGGGGCATGTTGGTGTTGGGTTCATGGTTTGACTTGATGATCTTGAAGGTCTTTTCCAACCTTAATGATTCTGTGATTGTGTGATTCATTGATAGTCTTAATAAATGCTAACCTACCAATTCTGGAAGTGCACATCAATTTTGTTGTTGGGTTTTTTTTGTTTGTTTTGAAGATGCTAGATGGCACTGTTAGTCCAGGCTTTTTTTGAACAGCTGGGTTTCATAAAGCTAATTCTGCAAGTTACGAAAAGGCTATGTAAGGAATTACTTAACCTTGACAGCTAATGCATTCTGAGAAATATACACCATGATACATACAATAATGTTTCCACTGTAAGAGAATTCAGGTTTAGTTCTATAAACTCTAGTTAACTGCACTTAAAATTGTTGTACAAATATTGTTGTGTTTGTATTTTGTTCTCTGTGTTTCTTCTTCACGTGCCACCTCATTTCATAGCTGTTGAGTTATGATAGCATGGAACTTGTTACATATTTTAATTTTTTATTCAAAATGTTGGCCATGGTATTTGCAGTGCGTTTTTAAATTTAAGAATTAGAGATCCAACAATGGAAAAGGTATAATTTATTTTACTGGAATCCTTTATTTCATAAACATTATACCACCCATGTTGAAAGTAATAAAATAATTATTCTGCAGTTCTGCAGAATATTTCAGTATCTCTGTAATCATAGTGCTCAGTTTCCTTCATTTACTTTAACATCTATTTAATCTATTGTTTACCTTTCTTTTATAGAAGTTAGGGATTTGATGCCATTATCTGCCAACAGGTGAGGGTTTCATTTTAGAAAAATACATTTTACACCTAAAAAATGAGTGGAGGGAACAAAAAAGCAATCTTTGCAGTAAAAGACTCCAGTAACATGCAAAGTTTTTCCTGCTACATAAAGATTTGTGACTTGAAAAAGCTTATACAATGTTATTGACTATTCATTCTCTGTTTAGGTAGTATCAAATTCCCTTCTTTTGTTTATTGTGCAGTAAGCTTACAAAGAAACTGCAAATTCTCAGCCTTTTGGGCAGACAGTTGGATACTGTGTTTAAGCGTTCTGAGCCATTGTGACCACTGGCTGGGGCGTAAAAACTCACTTGGAGTAACTTGAGAGATCCCTTCAATCTCCCCTTTTGATTTGCCTTTCACAGGCCAATACTTTTTATTTCTTCTCATCTGTCTGCTATCATGTTAACAAGCAAAGGAGAATCTCAGTGATTCATTGACAGCATAATAAAATGGGTTTTAGATTTCAGTGTTTGAAGAATGGTTTGCTTTTAGGGTTTTAAGCTTTCATCTCATATTTGTATTGCCACAGTGATCAAAAAAGCCCCAAACCCCACAATATATGTAGTTGGCCCTATGAATTATTCATCTAAGTTGTCCAGTCAAGTGAGCATCTACATGGTGTACTTTTATGACTGGATTCTCTAATCGGGCAGCAATATCTTGCCACAATTCAGCAGCCCAGATGGGCTTGCCTCTGCGCTGCCAGTTGCTCTGCCTCCATTGCTGTAGCCACCCCCATAGAGCATTTGCCACCATCCATGAGTCAGTGTAGAGAGAGAATATTGGCCATTTTTCTCGTTCAGCAATAGCTAAAGCCAGCTGGATGGCTTTCACCTCTGCAAACTGACTTGATTCACCTTGTCCTTCAGCAGCTTCTGCGACTCGTCGTATAGGGCTCCATACAGCAGCTTTCCACCTTCGATGTTTGCCTACAATACGACAGGACCCATCAGTAAACAGGGCATATTGCCTTTCGTTCTCTGGCAGTTCATTATATGGTGGAGCCTCTTCAGCACGCACCACCTCCTCTTCTGGTGATATTCCAAAACCTTTGCCTTCTGGCCAGTCCATGATCACTTCCAGGATTCCTGGGAGATTGGGGCTTCCTATTCGAACCCGCTGTGTGATAAGTGCGACCCTTGTATGATTTGTTAAAAGGAAGCCCTTCACTGTTAACTTGGACTGGGGAAGCAGAAAGATCTTTTAAATTATTAAAAACTGAATTAATGAAAGCACCAGCCCTTGGACTTCCCGATGTGTCCAAACCACTTTGGCTCTTTTCACATGAAAAACAAGGCATTGCTTTGGGCATATTGGCACAGCGATTGGGACCATACAAGCGGGCAGTTGCATACTTCTCTAAACAGTTAGATGAAGTAAGTCAAGGTTGGCCCAGTTGTTTGAGAGCCGTAGCAGCGGTAGTGCTTAACATTGAAGAAGCTCGCAAATTGACCATGGGCCAGAAGATAACTGTGTTGGTGTCACACACAGTTTCAGCAGTGCTGGAACAGAAGGGAGCACATTGGTTATCACCCTCCCGGTCCCTGAAATATCAGGCCATCTTAGTTGAACAGGACGATGTCAATATAGTGACAACTAATATTGTGAATCCAGCATCTTATCTCAGTAGCAAAGTCACCGAACCAGTAGTCCATGACTGTCTGGAGACAATGGAAGCAGTTTATTCCAGTCGACCTGACTTAAAGGAAGAACTGCTGGAGGACGCCGAAGATAATCTGTTCACTGATTGAAGCAGTTTTCTGAGACAAGGACTTCATAAGGCCGGTTACGCGGTAACCACTACTTGTAAGGTAATTGAAGCTAATCCTTTACCTGCAGGAACATTGGCTCAAAAGGCGGAAATTATTGCCTTAATCCGAGCGCTGGAAATTTCAAAAGGAAAAAGGGTCAACATATGGACAGACTCCAAATATGCCTTTGGAGGGGTACATGTTCATGGAGCTATTTGGAAAGAAAGAGGGCTGCTGACTGCTCAAGGAAAGCAAGTGAAACATGCGAAAGAGATCTTACAATTGCTGAATGCCGTGCAACTACCGAAGAAGGTTGCAATTATGCATTGTAAGAGACACCAAAAGGGCAACACTGATCCAAAGGTTGGAAACAAATTGGCAGATTATGAGACTAAGCTGGCAGTGGAACAGACAGAATTTGTAAAATTTTTTTCTTTGATCCCAGATGGTAAATTCAGTATAATAGAGAATGAAAAATTAGAATACTCTAAAGAGGATAAAGTTATGATAGAGGATCTAGGAGGAAAAGAAAATCAGCAAACAGGAATATATTCAATGCCAGATGGTAGAATAATAGTGCCTTATAACATTTTATGGAAACTCCTACGGGAAGAACATAATAAAACTCATTGGGGAGCAGATGCATTGTATAAATATTTAAATCAAAGAATAGAGAGTTGAAATTTATATACTACAGTGAAACAAGTTACCCAAAGATGTGAAACATGTTTGAAAAACAAGCTGAATACCTCGCATAAGATACAAATTGAGAGTATTGGAAAGGGAAATGTGCCCGGACAACAATGGCAAATAGACTTTTCTGAACTCCCATGAAAAGGGGGGTTTCGGTATTTGTTAGTATTAACAGACACCTTTTCAGGCTGGCCAGAAGCTTTTCCTTGTAGGACCAATAAGGCTAGAGAGGTAACGCGAATACTTTTAAACGAAATCATCCCTAAGTTTGGAGTTCCGGCAGTAATATCCTCAGACAGAGGTATCCATTTTTGTGCACAAGTAGTCCAACAGGTTAGTAAAATTTTAGGAATAAACTGGACAATTAATAGGAAATATTACTGTTGTTTGGAACTTTTCTGCTTGTTGGGTTTGTACACATTTGCCTGAGGCACTGGGAGAAGGAATCTCCTTGGTAGGGGTCCCTCTACCTACAAAGGAAACTAATAATGACAACATAGTTGATAGTTGGTGGATCAAAACTTCATATTTAAATCAGAGTTCTTCAGATTTAATCTTGAAAGTCCAAATTCCCAGTCAAGATAGTGAGTCCTTCTGGTTATGTTATAAAAGGAAACTAGAGGGTGAGAAGAAAGACGGAATTTTTGTTGGAGAGTTGCCTGAAGAGAAGTGCAATCGGACGATTACTATTGAAGGAAAAATAGAAGCAGTCACTAATTTATCTAGTGGAACTTTCAAGCATACCTCCTGGCCAGTACCCAAAGGCAAAGGATGGTTTTGGTTGTGTGGGACATATGCCAGGAAAAGCCTCCCTTCTAATTGGATGGGTCTATGTACATTAGGGGCAGTTGTACCCAAGGTCACAATTTTAAATCACACCTATCACGGAGGAAGTTGGATTCAAAATACTTTAACACGCCTTCCCAGAAGTCTTCAAAGCCCCTTGCACAAAGGCCGAGTGCTTTTCATAGCTCTGTAAGGTGGTTCTTACCATGGTTAGGAGTCAGTGAATTAGAAAAATCAATAGTAAACATCTCTGCTGTATTGGAAAGTATTGAGAACCGAACTATTGACGCAATTCAATCTTTGCAAGCTGAAGTTGATAGTTTATCGCAGCTAACATTACAAAATAGAATGGCATTCGATTTATTATTGGCCTCACAGGGAGGTGTCTGTACCGTCATAAACACTAGCTGTTGCATGTATGTGGATCAAAGCCGTAGGATATCTACTGATTTGGAAGAAATTTGGAAACAGACTAAGATATTACACAGAGTGACTTTAGACACCTCTTGGGGATTTGAAGAAGTTTGGAACAAATTAACCTCTTGGTTACCAAATTTTAAATGGATTAAAGAATTGTTTGTGTTTGTATTAATTGGAAGCCTATTTATCTTGTGTACTTGTTGCATAATTCGGCGTTCAATGTGGTATTGTCAAAAGAATATGGATGATTATGCTACCTGGAGGAAAAATAAGATCAAGCATGAAGTCACAACAGGGAAGTATTTTAATCGACAGACAGATGATAATGGTATGTTATGAGGGATTGTGAAAGAATTTGCAAGGATGGTAGAAAAGGGGGGATTGAAACAAAGGTCTGAGACAAGGAAGGTTTTAACATGTAAAATCAATCAAATGTGAGTTTTGTAAATTTCCTTTTGTATGTGAGGATTGTGTAAGATAAACTACTGTGGAGAACTTCTTCTATCTTAACCAAGCAACTGGCAGGAACCGATAAGAACCAGTACAATGTTAAAATACAAGCTAAGCAAGTAGATAAGAAAATTGTTCCTCTGGAGGACAGACAAGTTAAGGGGACCAAGTACTGCAAAAACCCACCAGAGACCACCAGAGGACCACCGACTCATTTAACAGAGCATGTGTCAGGGACATTTGAGTATGTTAAACATTTCTGGGAAATGTCATGAATATGCTAACAATTACAATGAATATGGATGTATGTACTCTATATAATCCAGATGCTGGTAACACGAGGCACGCATGTTAGGAGGAGATACCCCCCATGCATCTGGCGCTGTAATAAAGATGTCTGCTTAATAACACTTTGATGTTATTAAGTTTGAATTTCTTAAGTTTGGATTTCTTTGAATCAGAACGTCTGTGACAATAAACCTCAAAGTAATACATACATATGATGTGCAGAAACAACATGTGAAATCATGCTAGAGGTAGGAGTTTGCATGCTAGAGAGGAAGGAAAATACCACAGTGTAAACTGACAACAGCTCTTCTGAAATCCTTGGAATTCACTAGTGTTTGTGACTAGAGAAACTTGGGTAACATCACTTACCAGAACAATTAAAACAACACTACAGAGATTTTGCAACAGTTGAGGCAGTACAGAGAGATTTTAAAAAGGAAACGTGATTTTTCAACTTGTTAGACAGCTCAGCAGCTGAGAAAGCAGCCCTGCCTGTGTGACAAACTCCCACATGGGCTAGAAGCCTGCACTGATTTATCTAAGTCATTTGATTTTAATGTAACACCCTTAGAGGCGTTACACTGTATCTGATCAAAAATAAACCCCAGGCAAATATGTTTAATGGCATCACATTGTTCAGAGGAACGGTCTCCTATTTTGTATTTGTACTGTGGTTAGCATAATGGGATTAGCACCACAGATTTCTAGGTGCTCAGTATGCAATGTGTTAGCTCTGCAGAGGGATTCAGCCTAGTGGCTTGACTGCTGCTGGTACTCAGGCAGCTAGTTTAAAGCTAGTTTGAACAGCTCTGTAATACTATGGAGAAGAAATACACTGTCTCTTCTCCAGAATAAACCTCACCCTTTCTGTTTGACTCATTCTGTGCTTACTCACTCTTCTGCATTAGATGCTATCTTTTTGTGGGCCATTGGTCCAGTTGACCAATGATCTTTCCACTTTTGTTCCTATGTTATCATGTCTTCAGATAGTATTTATAAACTGGCATCTGGTTGTAAAGACTAATTTGCCGTGAACAGTTTTACATGTCCCTTTACTTAAAAGACACCAGAAAAACAAATGACTTCTAGGTTTAGCAATGAAACTAAACTGATAGAGGTCTGAAAGAGGTCAAATCTTTATCTAACTTTGCAAGTATCTACATTTATCTTGTTCATAACATTAAAGTGAGTGTAGGAAAAAGTTTTTGTCACATGTATATCCATGTATATTTTTCCATATGTACTAAACATATATATAAACATACATATACATACCTCACTATGTCTGTGATGTAAAAATATAGATACAACCATATGAATGTTAGCTACTGAAATACTGTTTTTGAAGGCTTCTTATATATATTGAGCATTTCATGTGCAATTTATAAATGTATTCCTAAACTCTGAAGTACATCTAACTGGATGTGAAATCCCTGGTATATTTCCCGTCAGAAACCAAATTGTTGCATAGCTATCAAATTGTTCATACTCCCAAATTATATTGAACATTTAAAAAGCGCACAAGCTAGTAAAGAATATTTCTGATACGGAAAATTATGTAGAAAAATTACAGGATCATACATGCAGGCAAAATTATAGTGATCTCTTGTAAATACTTCATGTAGTCCAAGGGCACAGGGTGAATTTACTTCTCTTAAATTTTGATATATTTCATCACAGGCATGAGACAGCATTCATCTTCCCTTCTCCTATTTCTACCTACAAGACAGATGTCAATGTTGTCTAATGGATAGATCTGGTCTAAGCTATTTCCCATCTGGAGGCAGGCAAAACAAAAGAAATAACAGCTAGAACCAGAGAAGGATGTCTTTCAGAAAGTATTCAAAGCTTTTCATTAATTTTGAGTATCTTTTCAGCTCAGCTGTGTTTAGACAACTTTTAGCTAAAACATCTATGAAAAACATGATTTGTTTTCATGATGTCAGATAACACATATGTTTACGTCCATATATCCCTAAAGATAATATCATCTACTAATAATAATCTAATTGATTAATATTATGCTGTTGTGGTTTAGCCCCAGCCGGCAACTAAGCACCACGTAGCCGCTCACTCACTCCCCCTCCTGCAGTGGGACGGGGGAGAGAATTAGGAAAAAAAAACCTCGTGGGTTGAGATAAACACGGTTTAATAGGACAGAAAGAAAGAAGGAAACAACAAAGATAATACCAACAAAGGAATGTACAAGAACAAGTGATGCCCAATACAGCAATTGCTCACCACCCAGTGATCGACAGCCCGTCCCCGAGCAGCGATTTCCGCCCCCCGGCCAACTCCAGTTTATGTACTGGGCATGACGTCGGATGGTAGGGAATATCTCTTTGGCCAGTCTGGGTCAGCTGTCCCGGCTGTGTCCCCTCCCAGCTCCCCGTGCACCCTCAGCCTGCTTGCTGGCAGGCCAGCACAAGAAGCTGGACTGTCCTTGACTGCTCAGCAACAACCCAAAACATCAGCACATTATCAACAGTTTCTCATCCCAAATCCAAAACACAGCCTCACACTAGCTTCTGTGAAGAAAACCAGCTCTATCTTGGCTGAAACCAGGACAGTATCCCCCCTTATTCCATACCATTTACGTCATGCCCAGGTCCTATACTTTTTGATACATTCCAATTATTCATTATTACTCTTCCTGTCTTTTAATATATACACACAGATATCACTTTCTTAGTCCATGGGCCATCACTTTAAAATGTCTGTGGAGTTCAGTCAGTCCATGACTCTGGGCTTCATCCATCATAGCAGTCTCTCAGGGCAGGGGAGATGGTATGTGGTGTTGGATTGTCATCTGGCATGGTCCATGTCCATGATCTGCAGGTCGAAGATGTCGGTCTCGAGGGAATTGTTGGGCGCAAGCTGCTGAAGCCAGTTCTGGTTCCATCGCTGCTGCACGTTGCTTGATTTCAGTGAAGCTCATTCTTCATCAGTCTGGGTGATTCTTACTATAATACCATTGATATGGTAGATAGCAGCCGTAGTAGTAATGTCATACTGAACAATTAACATAATACAATTCGAATCATTGACTGTTTTCACCCAAAATCAAGTCTCCTTGAGGTACACATCGGACTTCCCCATCCTTCCGCATTACCCACCAAGTGCACCCAGGTCCCTGGGCAAAGGCAATCCCACGAACAGGTTTGCCTTTGCCTGAGGCAGGAGTAACCCAGACTGTCTTCCCCAGCATATTTCTCACATGCACCACAGGGACTTTATCCCCTTCTACAGTACGTAAAAGGTTTGATAGGGCAGGGCCGGCTCTATTAGTAGATCCCCTAGTGTTGACTAACCAGGTGGCTTTGGCTAAATGTTTATCCCAATGTTTGAATGTCCCATCACCCATTGCTCTCAGGGTAGTCTTTAACAGTCCGTTGTATCGTTCAATTTTTCCGGAAGCTGGTGCATGATAGGGGATATGATACACCCACTCAATGCCGTGCTCTTTGGCCCAGGTGTCTATGAGGTTGTTTCGGAAATGAGTCCCATTGTCTGACTCAATTCTTTCGGGGGTGCCATGTCACCATAAGACTTGCTTTTCAAGGCCCTGGATAATGTTCCGGGCGGTGGCATGGGGCACAGGGTATGTTTCCAGCCATCCGGTGGTTGTTTCCACCATGGTAAGCACATAGCGCTTGCCTTGGCAAGTTTGTGGAAGTGTGATATAGTCAATCTGCCAGGCCTCCCCATATTTATATTTCAACCATCGTCCTTCATACCAGAGGGGCTTTAACCGCTTGGCTTGTTTGATAGCAGCACACGTCTCACATTCATGGATAACCTGTGCCATAGCGTCCATGGTCAGGTCCACCCCTCGATCCCAAGCCCATCTATATGTTGCATCTCTTCCCTGATGGCCTGAGGTGTCATGGGCCCACCGAGCTATAAATAATTCACCCTTATGTTGCCAGTCCAGATCCACCTGAGCCACTTCAATCTTAGCAGTCTGATCCACCTGATGGTTGTTTTGATGTTCTTCAGTGGCCCGACTCTTGGGTACGTGAGCATCTGCATGGCGTACTTTTATGACTAGATTCTCTAGTCGGGCAGCAATATCTTGCCACAATTCAGCAGCCCAGATGGGCTTGCCTCTGCGCTGCCAGTTGCTCTGCCTCCATTGCTGTAGCCACCCCCATAGAGCATTTGCCACCATCCATGAGTCAGTATAAAGATAGAATATTGGCCATTTTTCTCATTCAGCAATAGCTAAAGCCAGCTGGATGGCTTTCACCTCTGCAAACTGACTTGATTCACCTTGTCCTTCAGCAGCTTCTGCAACTCGTCGTATAGGGCTCCATACAGCAGCTTTCCACCTTCGATGTTTGCCTACAATACGACAGGACCCATCAGTAAACAGGGCATATTGCCTTTCGTTCTCTGGCAGTTCATTATATGGTGGAGCCTCTTCAGCACGCGCCACCTCCTCTTCTGGTGATATTCCAAAATCTTTGCCTTCTGGCCAGTCCATGATCACTTCCAAGATTCTCGGGCGATTAAGGTTTCCTATTCGAGCCCGCTGTGTAATAAGCATGACCCACTTACTCCACGTAGCATCAGTTGCATGATGTGTAGAGGGGACCCTCCCTTTGAACATCCAGCCCAGCACCGGCAGTCGGGGTGCCAGGAGGAGCTGTGCTTCAGTACCAACCACTTCTGAGGCAGCTCGAACTCCTTCATATGCTGCCAATATCTCCTTTTCAGTTGGAGTATAGCGGGACTCAGATCCCCTATATCCTCGACTCCAAAACCCTAGAGGTCGACCTCGAGTCTCTCCTGGTGCCTTCTGCCAGAGACTCCAGGTAGGGCCATTCTCCCCGGCTGCCGTGTAGAGCACATTTTTAACATCTTGTCCGGCCTGGACTGGCCCGAGGGCTACGGCATGAACTATCTCCTGTTTGATTTGTTCGAAGGCTTGTCGTTGCTCAGGGCCCCATTTAAAATCGTTCTTCTTCTGGGTCACTTGATAAAGAGGGCTTACAATCAGACTGTAATTTGGAATATGCATTCTCCAGAAACCCACAGTGCCCAGAAATGCTTGTGTTTCTTTTTTTCTAGTTGGTGGAGACATAGCTGTTATTTTGTTTATCACATCCGTTGGGATCTGACGATGTCCATCTTGCCATTTTATTCCTAAAAACTGGATCTCTTGTGCAGGTCCTTTGACCTTACTTTGTTTTATAGCAAAACCAGCTTTCAGAAGGATTTGAATTATTTTCTTCCCTTTCTCGAAAACAACTTCTGCTGTGTTGCCCCATACGATGATGTCATCAATGTATTGCAGATGCTCTGGAGCTTCACCCTGTTCCACTGCAGTCTGGATCAGCCCATGGCAAATGGTAGGGCTGTGTTTCCACCCCTGGGGAAGTCGATTCCAGGTGTACTGGATGCCCCTCCAAGTGAAAGCAAACTGTGGCCTGCACTCTGCCGCCAAAGGGATTGAGAAAAACGCGTTAGCAATATCAATGGTGGCGTACCACTTGGCTGCCTTTGACTCCAGTTCATATTGAAGTTCTAGCATGTCCCGCACAGCAGCACTCAGTGGCAGCATGACTTCATTTAGGCCATGATTGTCTACTGTTAGTCTCCACTCTCCATTAGACTTTCGCACTGGCCATATGTGGCTGTTAAAGGGTGACCGAGTCTTGCTGATCACTCCTTGGCTCTCCAGCCGATGAATCAGCTCATGGATGGGAATCAGGGAGTCTCTGTTGGTGCGATATTGCCGATGGTGCACTGTTGTGTTAGCAGTCGGCACCCATTGTTCTTCAACCCTCAGCAGCCCCACAACAGAAGGGTCCTCTGGGAGACCAGGCAAGGTGGACAGCTGTTTAATTTCTTCCGTCTCCAAGGCAGCTATACCAAAAGCCCACCGGTACCCTTTTGGGTCCTTGAAATACCCTCTCCTGAGGTAGTCTATGCCCAGGATGCACGGAGCCTCCGGGCCAGTCACAATGGGGTGCTTCTGCCATTCATTCCCAGTTAGGCTCTGTCGTGGTTTAGCCTCAGCTGACAACTAAGCACCACGCAGACACTTGCTCGGTTCCCCATGGTCGGATGGGGAAGAGAATCGCAAGAGTAAAAGTAAGAAAACTCGTGGGTTGAGATAAAGACAGTTTAATAGGTGTTATAAATGATTTAGTCCCAAACAGGATTCCAATTCAAATTTACAATTTATTAAGCGAATAGAGGCAAGCAAACAGCGCTGGGTGCACCGGGAGTCTCTGCTCCACCAAGACGCACGCGGTTCAGTTCCTGTTCCTGGTTTATATCCTGTCCGCTAATACATATTCATGAATAGGCGTGTCTTCTTCGGCGCATGCCCTCTTCTCCATCTAGAATCTTCTCGACTTCCTCAGCGTGATCCTGTTCGCTAATACACATTCATGAATAGGCGTGTCTTCTAATACATATTAATGAACAGGCGTGTCTTCTTCAGCGCATGCCCTCTTCTCCTGCTAGAGTCTTCTCGAATCTTCCTCGGCGTGCCCCCAGGATGACCCCAAACTCTATGCATGCACTTTCTTTACACAATACTATGCGGTCAGTGGTCAAACTGGTTTGAGCTGATATACCAGCAAAGTAGTTTAACTTTCTCCTGTAAAATACCCCTTTTTATGGTGCAGGAGAAATCCATGAAAGTACAGAAGATTACGCTTCATCACACGAATCAGATGAACATATTTCACAATCCCCCATCTTTTTCTTTATAGTATTGATTCGTGTTTTCATTTCCAATTGAGTATAACCAAGTAGATTAATCTAGTAACAATCCCCCACATATCCTCAATACAACTATCCCCATTTTAGTAAGCCGATCACCACCCATAAAATCTCCCCAAAATCCCATTCCATTCCAAGTTTGTCTCTCAGGAGGCCATTCGTTCTCCCTAATTTATGGGTAACAGGAAAAAACTAGGTTTTATTGTTGATTACAGTTATGCGCTGTACAATTAGAAAAGGTCCTCACTTTTTCCATTTTTCTGGGGTAAACCCCAGCTGGACTTGTTCCAATATTGACTACAGTTATTTGCCATAGTCAGAGTCCAAGGAACTCACCCCCAAGTAGAACTAGAAGAGGTCCGGTCAGGGCCATAGTGATCGGCGGTCACAGGCCGAAGGGGTTGCAGCCCTTGGCAGACCCTTTTTAAGCCGCAACACCAGTTCCCCTCCGGTCTTGCCCTCTTCTTTCCTTTAAGGGGGTGCTTTCTTAGTACCCAAATTAATTGAGCCCTGCTTGTGAAGGCCAGAGCTTTGCTAGATCAGTGGTTTGTCCAGACCTGAGCAGTTGCCCGAGCCTGGCGATCCTCTTTATTTGCAAGGCTTTATGGCTACAGAAAACTGCCAGTTAGCCTGCAACACTAATCTTACAAATACACACCACCTTCTACACAAAGGACAAATTCTAGTTCCAGCTCCTTTTTCCTGTTCTTCTTTTGCCAACAACTCCTTCCGATTATACTCGTTTGGAGTACCCATTGTTGTTTCCTATTACCCTTTCCCATTGTTTTCCAAACTTGGGGATTACTTACATTTCTCTCCATAGCTTCCCATGGCCATCGTTCACCTTGATTTGTTCCACCACAAACGTAACAATTAGTTATATTCAATGACTTTACAAATAGATTTTTAGCAACTGTGGGAATTTCATGTTTCACTCCTGTTTCATTACAGGAGTAGCCGCAATAAAATTCCCACAGCAATTTAGTCAGATGTGACCTTCCACTCCTTCACTGGACCTTTCACTCGCGACACATGTGTCCATCCTTTTTCAGCAGTTCTCACAGCTGTTTCTGTAGTTAATAAAACAAGGAAAGGTCCTTCCCAGAGGGGAGATAAGTTTCCTTCTTTCCATGTTTTTATCAGAATTTTATCTCCTGGTTCTAACTGATGAATTGCAAATCCTAAAGGTGGTGTTTGGGCCACCATCCCAATCTCTCTTAATTCTTTTAATCTTTTTCCAATGGTAATTATATATTGTTGGATACTATGATCCTCAATTACATTGTTCCCCAGAGGCATTCCTTGAAAATAAGGCATGCCATATAACATTTCATATGGCGATAATCCAGTCTTACTGTATGGTTTCGTTCTTATGTTTAGAAGTGCCAATGGTAAACATTTCGTCCAGGGCATTTGCGTCTCAATCATTAATTTAGCCAATTGTCGTTTTATTGTTTGATTCATTCTTTCTACCTTCCCCGAGCTTTGTGGGTGCCACGGAGTGTGGTATTCCCACTGTATACCTAATGACTGACATAATAGTTTTATTATTTTAGAAGTAAAATGTGTGCCCTGGTCAGAATCAATGTACTGGATTATCCCATACCTAGGTATCAAATGTTCCAATAAAATTTTTACCACCATCTGTGCCGTAGCTCGTGCTACAGGGTACGCTTCTACTCACTGTGTTAAATGATCTACCATTACCAATAAATATTTTATCCTCCCTACCTTAGGCAATTCAGTGAAATCGACTTGTACTTTCTCAAAAGGTCTGTAAGCTGTTTTTCTCCCTCCCGTGGCTGCTTGTCGAAACACTGTCTTATTTACCTTTTGACAGGTTAAGCAACCTTGTGTAATTTGCTTTGCTATTTCAAAAATTCCAATACCACCAAATTGTTTAAGAAAATGATCACTTAACGCTTTTGTACCCCAATGTGTTTGCGCATGCAAACGTTCTAATATTCGCCTGGTGTAGGCTTTTGGCAACATTTCTCGCCCCTCAGGCAGTGTCCATTTTCCTTGTTCTAATTTAGCTCCTATTTTCTCCAATTTTGTTTGTTCTTCTGGCGTAAACTTCTCTCTTTCCTCTCGTTCTTCTTTGCTGGTGTCCTCCTTTGTTTGTATTACATTAATTTTGGCAACTTTAGTCCTCAAGGCTGCTTCCTGGGCCTCTTTATCTGCTAAGTTATTTCCTCCAGTTCGGTAATCTAATCCCTTTTGGTGTCCCCTCACATGTACCACTGCTATCTCCTTTGGTTCTCTTAACGCCTTCAAAATTTTTACTATTAATTCTTGATGTATTAAATTCCTCCCTTGAGTATTAATCAAACCTCTTTCTTCCCAAATTTTTCCAAAAGTGTGGACCACCCCATATGCGTATTTAGAATCTGTAAATATAGTCCCACTTCTTCCTTTTAATAATTCCAGGGCCCTACATAGGGCATACAGCTCACAAGCCTGAGCTGACCATGATGGACTCAGAGGTCCTGATTCCACAAGTTCCAAGTCCTTATTAATTACTGCATAACCCGATTTTCTCTTCCCTTCTACCACTCTGGAGGAGCCATCTATGAACAGCGCTTCTCCATTTTCCAACTCAGCATCTCTTAAATCTGGTCTCACCTTTGTCTGGGTCTCAATTACCTCTAAACAGTTATGTTGTAATACCTCTGATGGTTCTCCAAACAAAAATTGTGCTGGACTCTGAGCAGAAGTCACCCTCAGTTCTAAGTCAGGGGAGTCTATTAGTATTGCTTCATACTTTAGGATTCGGCTGTCCGTTAACCATTTTTCCGCTTTTTGTTGTAAAACATTTCTGACATTGTGTGGGGTATACACTTTTAAAGGAGATGCTGTAGCAACCAAAGCTTGGAGACAAGCAGGCCATCCTCTGCTTACTGGATCAAGTAACTTAGAACAATACCCCACGGGTTTTTTGATTCCTGCCCAGTCTTGAGTAAGAACTCCATATGCTGTCTGGCTTGATGTATTCACAAAGAGATAGAAAGGTTTTTCTAGATCTGGGAGGCTATTTGCCTAATTTCCGTTTTAGTTTGTGGGGGTCTTAAGGATAGAATCCCAGATACCCTATCAGGATCTAACTTCTTCCTTCCCTTACTCAGCCAATGTCCTAAGTATTTTACTTCTTGTTCTACAAACTGTAGCTTTGATCGGGACACCTTTAATCCCTTTTCCCCTAGAAAATTTAACAATTTAATGGTGGCTTTTTGGATCCCCTCTTCAGTTTCTCCTGCTACTAATAAATCGTCCACATATTGCAATAATTTTACCTCCTTAGGTATTGTGAAATCTTGTAGAATTTTCTCTAAAGTTTGTCCAAATAGATTTGGTGACTCTGTAAACCCTTGTGGTAACACAGTCCATCTTAATTGTTGTTTTCGTCCTG
This sequence comes from Phaethon aethereus, assembly GCF_964289735.1. NCBI lineage: Eukaryota > Metazoa > Chordata > Aves > Phaethontiformes > Phaethontidae > Phaethon > Phaethon aethereus. Next base: position 14,470,999 of record NC_138581.1, read on the forward strand.
TTTCGGGGTCCTCCCACTCAAAGGCAAAATAATCCCTGGATCCCTCATCCAGAGGACAGGCCCAAAAAGCATCTTTCAAATCTATTACACTATACCAAGTATGTTTGGGAGATATATGACTCAATAAAGTATAAGGATTTGCCACCACAGGGAATTTAGTGATTGTTCACTGATTTACAGCTCTTAAGTCCTGCACCATCCTGTATGACCCATCCGGTTTCTTTACAGGAAGAATGGGCATGTTATGAGGTGACATACATGGTTCTAGGGTTCCTTTTTCCAGAAGTCTGTCAACTACAGGTTTTAATCCTTTTCGACCCTCCATAGGTATAGGGTATTGCTTGATTCTAATTGGGCGGTGCGGATCTATTATTTGAACCCTTATGGGGTCCATTTCTATCTTTCCAGTTTCCCCTTCCTTATACCACACTGAGGGGTTAATAGCTTCTTCATCCTCTTGTGTTAAAGTGTATAATTTAATCTGCAATTTGTCCCCTTGACTCTGAATGCTCAAGTTTAACTTCAAAATCAAATCCCTTCCTAATAAATTGTATTCCGCTTCAGGGAGCAAAAGTAAATCATTAAGACAAATTTTCTTTTCTGTTTCTACTTCTACATCTTTCAATGTATTTACTTTAAAAGGCTCTCCTTTTGCTCCTACTACTGACACGTAACTCTTCCCTTTTTCTATTCCTTTTGGAAGTTTTTGAATGGTTGACTTTTCGGCCCCTGTATCCACTAAAAATAAAACTTCCTCTTTATGGGGACCAATTAATAATTTTATCAAGGGCTCTGTTGATGTTGAAGTCCCCAGAAGATAGAGCCCCTGACACCCCTAGTCTTCTTTGAACATCTTCTCATCTTGTTCCCGCTTACGGCAGTTCTTCTGAACATGTCCCCTCTTGTTACAGTAGTAACAGACGGGAATTGTAAATCTTTCTCGATAAGGCTGTCCCCGGGGTGTCTGCTCTATTCTTTTTTCCCTTTTCTCTCCAGGAGTCGTCTTATTTTTCTGACTTTCCCTTACTGCTGCTACAAAAATTTTTGCTTTTGCTTTTTGTTTTTCTTCGTCCCTCCTAACATAGACTTTCTGGGCTTCTCTAAGTAACTCCTCTAATCCTCTTTCTTGCCAATCTTCCAATTTTTCTAATTTCCTTCTTATATCCCCCCAGGATTTAGCTACAAATTGTGTTTTAAGGAGTGCGGTCCCAGCCACTGTATTCGGATCAATTCCAGAATACATTTGTAGGTTTTTCCTCAACCTCTCCAACCATTCTGTTGGAGATTCGTCTTTCCCTTGTTGTTCATTAAATGCTTTAGCAATGTTTTGCCCTCGGGGAACCGCTTCCCTTATTCCCTGTATGATTAACGTTCTCAAATCCCTCATATTTTGTCTTCCTTGGGGTTGTTGATGATCCCAGTGGGGATCCACATTTGGCCATTTCTGATCTCCCGGGGGTCCTGCCTGATTCTGTCTTTCCCAAATTCTCATTCCAGCTTGTCTAATCATTCCCCTTTCCTCGACAGTGAATAGGATCCCTAAAATGGACTGTATTTCTTCCCAGGTATAAGTATTGGGGCCTAGGAATTGGTCCAATTTTTCAGCTACTCCGAGGGGATCATCTAATAGGGTCCCCATTTCTTTCTTGAAATTTCTTACGTCTGTGGTATTTAATGGGACTGCCACAAACCCGATGCCTCCCTGATTGCCTCCGAGGGGTACTTCTCGTAAGGGATATAGAGAAGCTCCCTCAGACACAGCAGTCCTACTTCTCGTACATGCAGCCGGAGGTCGATCTAATTCCGGTGCTGTTGGTGGTGGAGATACTACGGCCACCGGAGGGGGAGCCGCCGCCGGAGATGGATTATTAGAATATGGAGGCGGTAGGTTATCCAGTGGCTCCCATTTATCATCTTTTCCCTTTTCACTTTTCCCCTCTTCTTCTTCCTCAAACTTTTCATCTGTTTTTAATGTAAGTATTGAGGCTGGAAAAGAACGTAAAGTTCTGTCCCATAATCCTGCATAATCACTTTCCTCCTGACTAAAAGGTTCCTTTGAATTAACATATATATTTAAGGCCTGGCAGACCCAGTCTTCAAAAGATCCAAAAACAGGCCAAAAGACATGTGGTCTCAAAGGTTCTTTTGGCCATTCTACCATACAATATTGAACTAATTTTAATTTACTTTTTCCTTTTCTGGGGCCCCTATCATTCCAATTTTCAATCATTATTCCTAATGGACTCTCCGGAGGTATTTCTAGTAATTCGCTCCCTTTCTTCTGGTCCTGGGTTCTCGATTTCGTCTGACCCATCTAGGAATTTTTACTGTGGCAATTCCTACAGCCCTTGGCTACCAGTAAGAGTGTCTTGCAGGGGGTTTAGGACCTATCACCCACCCACGAATCCTCTAAGCTTCGGAACTAGGTTCCGTCTCAGTCACACTCTTACACACACAGGCAACCGAATCCTACCCAACCGAACGGTATACACCTTAAATACTTACGACTCCGTCGTCTTCGTTCGGATCTTCGCGCGCAGAATTACGGGCAAAATAAACTGCTGCAGCCGGCAAGGGAGCTCATAAAAAAATCAAATTCTTTGCTTGCCCCTATTCAGGTTCAGGATGGCGTTAGTCCCGACCCGACCCGATCCGATCAGGAGCCACCAAAAGGTGAGGCGCCCCTCCTAGATCAAGTCAGAATTCAGGAACCAAGACCATCCCCGACGAGCCCCCAATTGTTATAAATGATTTAGTCCCAAACAGGATTCCAATTCAAATTTACAATTTATTAAGCGAATAGAGGCAAGCAAACAGCGCTGGGTGCGCTGGGAGTCTCTGCTCCACCAAGACGCATGCGGTTCAGTTCCTGTTCCTGGTTTATATCCTGTCCGCTAATACATATTCATGAATAGGCGTGTCTTCTTCGGCGCATGCCCTCTTCTCCTTCTAGAATCTTCTCGACTCTTCCTCAGCGTGATCCTGTTCGCTAATACATATTCATGAATAGGCGTGTCTTCTAATACATATTAATGAACAGGCGTGTCTTCTTCAGCGCATGCCCTCTTCTCCTGCTAGAGTCTTCTCGAATCTTCCTCGGCGTGCCCCCAGGATGACCCCAAACCTTATGCATGCACTTTCTTTACACAATACTATGCGGTCAGTAGTCAAACTGGTTTGAGCTGATATACCAGCAAAGTAGTTTAACTTTCTCCTGTAAAATACCCCTTTTTATGGTGCAGGAGAAATCCATGAAAGTACAGAAGATTACGCTTCATCACACGAATCAGATAAACATATTTCACATAGGGAAAGCAAAAGCTGCACGTGCAAGCAGAGCAAAACAAGGAATTCATTCACCACTCCCCATGGGCAGGCAGGTATTCAGCCATCTCCAGGGAAGCAGGGCTCCATCACGCGTAATGGTTTCTTGGGAAGACAGACGCCATAACTCCGAACGTCCCTCCCCCCCCCTTCCTTCTTATCCCAGCTTTATATACTGAGCATGATGTCATATGGTAGGGAATATCTCCTTGGCCAGCCTGTTTCAGCTGTCCTGGCTGTGTCCTCTCCCAGCTTCCCGTGCACACCCAGCCTTCTTGCTAGCAGGCCAGCACGGGAAGCTGGGCTGTCCTTGACTACTTAGCAACAACTCAAAACATGAGCACATTATCAACACTTTCTCAAGAGCATCAGAGGTAATATCAGCCCTTCTATTGTTTCTGGGGAACTGCCCACTGGCAAGTGGAGCGACAATTTTCCTGTAGGAACCCGAACCCCCTTTTGTAATTGTTTTTCCTTGCGGCTCGCGTACTCGTGCCTCTAGGGTCGAGGTAGGTTTTCCATCCCACCTCCTCATGTCCTTTCCATGGTCACGCAAGTGAAACCACAGGGTGGCTCACGGTGTGTATCCTCTATATACTCTCTTGTCAGCAGAAGAACGCTTACTCCTAATAGCTGAGATACTGGTCCATACGGGTAGAGAGTAGGGCATATCCTCTTTAAATTGCCGGAACTCCCAGGACAGTTTCTCTACAGCAGAGACGCAGGCCCTTAGGGAGGAAGAGAGACTTTCTTCGTATTGCCGGAGTTGGCCAGCCAATTCATCCACCGTTGGTCTCTCTCCGTCTTTCCAGGCCATTACTGCTAATGAGTTGGCATATGATGATGGTGCACTCCGTACAAACTTCCGCCACATAGGTCACGTGCAATTGACTTCATCTGGATCTTTGCATGATTGCCCATTGTCCAAGTTGCCATAAATCACCTCCAGCATGGCTAACTCCCTCAGGTACTGGATACCTTTCTCCATGGTAGTCCACTTGCCTGGGTGACATAGAACATCTTCCTTGAAGGGATACCTTTCCTTCGCACCCGACAGGAGTCGCCTCCAGAGGCTGGGGACTCGTGCACCTTTTCCAATAGCTTTGTCAGTGCCCCCTTCCCTAGAAAGGGATCCCAGCTGCTTGGCTTCCCTACCCTCTAATTCCAGGCTACTGGCCCCATTATCCCAGCATCAGAGCAGCCAGCTCCACTATACCAGCTATCAGGAAGAAAAAACATCTCCATCCCAGCCAAAACCAGGACACACATGTATTTAAATTTGTATTAAATAGGTGATTTACAATGGCATTCAAATTCATCTTTACAAATATTTTAAGGATATTAAGTTTGTATCAAAGTGAAAATCTCAGCCTCTTTGTGTGTGTCACTAGTAGGAGGAACTCTGTAGACTGTTGGGGTTGATGGCAATCTCTCAGTCTGCTCTGTAATGAGTTCTGAGCTCCTGACAGATATTATTCCAGCTTACTTTGAGTGGGGAACTGTCCTGGTTTCAGCCAGGATGGAGTTAATTTTCTTCATAGAAGCTAGTGTGAGCCTATTTTTTGCATTTGGGATGAAAAAATGTTGATAACGTGCTGATGTTTTGAGCTGTTGCTAAGTAGTCAAGGACAGTCCAACTTCTTGTGCTGGCCTGCTAGCAAGACAGCTGGGGGTGCACGGGAAGCTGGGAGGGGACACAGCCAGGACAGCTGACCGGGACTGACCAAAGCGATATTCCATGCCATATGATGTCATGCTCGGTATATAAAGGTGGAACGAAGAATAAGGAAGTGAGGGAGTGATGTTTGGAGTTATGGCGTCTGTCTTCCCAAGTAACCATTACGCGTGATGGAGCCCTGCTTTCCTGGAGATGGCTGAACGCCTGCCTTCCGATGGGAAGCAGTGAATGAATTCCTTGTTTTGCTTTGCTTGCATGCACGACTTTTGCTTTCTCTATTAAACTGTCTTTATCTCAAACCATGAATTCCCTCACTTTTCTGATTCTCTCCCCCGTCCCACCGTGGAGGAGTGAGTGAGCAGCTGCGTGGTGCTTAGTTGCTGGCTGGGGCTAAACCATGACATTGGACTTGATGATCTTTGAGGTCTTTTCCAACCTTAATGATTCTGTGATTCTGTAAAACCACCTGTGACTATAAAGATTCTAGTGATAATAGTTTTGCATCTGTCAATAACCAAAGAAACATTTTGCTGGAAGCTACTGATCTAAAGCAGTAACAAATGTGTCTTTCAGTCACTTATGGCATTTTTAATTTTATCTTTTCCTTCTGTTGATATTCACTTTAACTAGCAATGTCATGTGAATTTAAAAGATAAGCTATTAACTGAATTATTGCTTTCTGTTTCACCTGTCCAAGTTATATTTAATATACCAAAATATTCCATTACGTGAGCTGAAAGGTATATATTTCCTGACAGTAATAAATACAGTTCAAAAGGGCTCCTGTGTTTTTCCGCAGTGTGTCTCGCTGTTAAACTTTAGGATAAACATCTGTCATCTGTGTGGATTTTCCTTGAAGGTTTGATGTCAGGTGCACAGATTAGGACCTAATCCTGCTAACCTCTGCTCAAATGAACACCACCCATGATCAGTGGCTACCCACAAGCCATGATTTTCAGAATTGGGCCCTCTCTGTTTTCTGAATAGAAAATGTAAATTGTTTAGTCTGAATAGTTTGTGGCATGCAGTTGCTTCATAACTCATACGTAAATGATACCTGACACTAAGCAAACTTGTCCTTAATGTAATTGCTCACATTAGAAATGGAAGAATTTTTTGAAAAGACAAAGTTAAGAAAGCTAAAGAGGCACATTGCTTTTTCTCCCTCAGATACTTTTGCTATATTTTTCAGCTGTGATAACTTCCTGACACAGTTGGTGAGTGAGCCAACTAGGGAAGGCGCCCCACTGGACCTGTTGTTTGCGAACAGAGAAGGACTTGTGTGTGATGTGATGGTTGGAGGCTGTCTTTGGGAACAGCGATCATGAAATGATAAAGTTTTCAATTCTCGTAGAAGTAAGGAGAGGGATTAGTAGAACTGCTACCTTGGGCTTCTGGAGGGCAGACTTTGGCCTGTTTAGGGGCCTGGCTGACAGAGTCCCTTGGGAGGCAGTCCTGAAGGGCAAAGGAGTCCAGGAAAGCTGGGCGTTCTTCAAGAAAGAACTCTTAAAGGCACAGGAGCAGGTTGTCCCCATGTGCCGAAAGATGAGCCAATGGGGAAGATGACCGGCCTGGCTGAACAAAGAGCTTTGGCTGAAACTCAGGAACAAAAGGACGGTTTATGACCTTTGGAAGAAGGGGCAAGCAACTCAGGAGGACTACAAAAATGTCGTGAGGTTGTGCAGGGAGAAAATTAGAACGGCCAAAGATCAGTTAGAACTTAATCTGGCTACTGCCATAAAAGACAATGAAAAATGTTTCTATGAATATATTCACAACAAAAGGAGGGCTCAGGAGAATCTCCATCCTTTATTGGATGCGGGGGAAAACAATGCCACCAAGGATGAGGAAAAGGCTGAGGTACTTAATGCATTTTTTGCCTCAGTCTTTAAGAGTAAGACCAGTTTTTCTCGAGGTACCCAGCCCCCTGAGCTGGAAGACAGGGACAGGGAGCAGAATGAAGCCCCCATAATCCAAGGGGAAATGGTTAGTGACCTGCTACATCACTTAAACATATGCAAGTCTATGGGGCTGGATGGGATCCAGCCAAGGGTACTGAGGGAACTGGCAGAAGTGTTCACCAAGCAACTTCCAATCATTTATCAGCAGTACTGGCTAACCAGGGAGGTCCCAGTTGACTGGAGGTTAGCAAATGTGACACGCATCTACAAGAAGGGTCAGAAGGTGGATCCTGGGAACTACAGGCCTGTCAGTCTGACCTCGGTACCAAGGAAGGTTATGGTGCAGATCATCTTGAGTGCCATCACACGACATGTACAGGACAACGAGGTGATCAGGTTGATGACCCACTTTACTGGATGAGGGAAAGGCTGTGGATGTTGTTTACCTGGACTTTAGTAAAGCTTTTGACACTGTTTCCCACAGCATTCTCCTAGAGAAACTGGCGGCTCATGGCTTGGACGGGTATACTCTTTGCTAGGTAAAAAAACTGTCTGGATGGCCAAGCCCAGAGAGTTGTGGTGAACAGAGTTAAATCCAGTTGGTGGCCGGTTACAAGCAGTGTTCCCCAGGGCTCGGTTCTGGGGCCGGTCTTGTTCAATATCTTTATTGATGATCTGGATGAGGGGATCAAGTGCTCCTGAGAGTAAGTGTGCAGATGACACCAAGTTGGGTGGGAGTGTTGATCTGCTCGAGGGTAGGAAGGCTCTGCAGAGGGGTCCGGACTGGCTCAATTGATGGACGGAGGTCAATTATATGAGGTTTAATAAGGCCAAGTGCTGGGTCCTGCACTTCGGTTACAACTCCATGCAATGCTACAGGCTTGGGGAAGAGTGTCTGGAAAGCTGCCCGGTGGAAAAGGACCTGGGAGTGTTGGTTGACACCTGGCTGAATATGAGTCGGCAGTGTGCCCAGGTGGCCAAGAAGGCCAACAGCGTCCTGGCCTGTATCAGAAATAGTGTGGCCAGCAGGAGTAGGGAAGTGATTGTACCCCTGTACTCGGCACTGGTGAGGCCGCACCTTGAATACTGTGTTCACTTTTGGGCCCCTCACTACAAGAAGGACGTTGAGGTGCTCAAGCGTGTCCAAAGAAGGGCAGTGAAGCTGGTGAGGGGTCTGGAGCACAAGTCTTATGAGGAGCGGCTGAGGGAACTGGGGTTGTTTAGTCTGGAGAAGAGGAGGCTGAGGGGAGACCTTATCGCTCTCTATAACTACCTTGAAAGGAGGTTGTAGTGAGGTGAGTGTTGGTCTCTTTTCCTAAGTAATAAGTGATTGGATGAGAGGAAATGGCCTCAAGTTGCACCAGAGGAGGTTTAGATTGGATATTTGGAAAAATTTCTTCACTCAAAGCCTTATCATACATTGGAACAGGCTGCCCAGGGAGGTGGTTGAGTCACCATCACTGGAGGTGTTCAGAAAACGTGTGGACGTGGCACTTAGGGATATGGTTTAGTGGGCTTGGTGGTGTTGGGTTGATGGTTGGACTTGATGATCTTAAAGGTCTTTTCCAACCTTAATGATTCTGTGATTCTGTGATCTTTGAAGGTAAAATATTACACAGGCCAAGTGTTAATAGTCGCACTAAGACAAATTCAGCTTGTAGTTCTATCAGCATAGATACAAAATTATCGAGTCGCTTTTCAGTAGGCCCTGGGGAGGAACAATGCACATCCACTGAGACTTCAAAATAATTCAAATTGCTGTTGTTGTTCTTTAAACATTAAAGTGAATGATGAAAATGAGGAAATGAGTGCTGGCAAGTGGTTAGAAAAAGGCAAACATTGTGCAGCCATGTCCATGCAGCTATCCTGCTTCGCCTCCTTCACTCATGACCTGCAACACCCTGATTGTTCCAGAGCTTTGCGGAAAAGCAGTTACAAGCTGTGCCAAACTGTGTGATGCTTTTGTGCTCTGACTACATGTCCTCCAGGAGCTAGGATGAAACCGCTGCATTCATTTGCACTTGAGTAAAAACTACATTGTTTTTGCAGTCATTTGGCATCATGTTCAAAAAATATAAGGTCAAATTAAGCTCTAGTGTTGCAACTCAAATTATTTCAATGGCATTTTGCCCACTTACAACAGAGCTGGATTTGGCCCATCATCTGTATCTACTTAGTGAATACTGTGCTAAATGTTCAATGCCTTGCACAGGGTTTTAGTTATGTGCTTACTATTGAATTAAATGGGAATTGTATTCTTAGGATCTTATCCAAATTATGAAACCATAGGACTGTGAAGGGAACTGTGTTTTTGTTGAAGTTTGTGCAGCACAAAGCACACTAGAACTTCAGTTGCAGTTGTGGTGCTCAGTACACCTATAATACAGTTATTAAACACAATAGAATACCTTGTTAGTGCTTCAATGAAGAGAACATAACAATAGAAAATAGTGAAGAGATTAAACTTTCTGACATGGGATTACTTTGTTTCTGTTTCTGAATAAGTGATGAATTCATACATTAAACAGAGTGAGTATATAGTTTTCTTAAGTGTGATCCTTCTAATTACTTCAGAAAATATTTGAGATTTTTCCTCTTGCAGGGCAATGGCCAGAAAAAAGTCTTGCTTTCTTCGTGCTTGAGAATTCAATGTTGTCCTGTTTATATTTCTACATCTTTTAATTTTTTTCTTAACATGAAATGTATTTTAAAATTTTGCCTAGATTTATTAGTTAATGGATATCTGCAAAGTTTTGATGATCAAGGGAGAAACACAGTAAGTCAGAAGCCTTCAGAAACAATTCACTACATGTCACCATGTGTCCAGCCAGAAGTGATCAAGTGGTTTTGGTCATATATGTTTTTCATAGAAAATTAAATTTTCAAATACAGGATGTTTTTGCAAAAGCATTTCATTTTCTAGGAAAAAATCTTGACTTCCTGTAAATCTGTTAGGACTTCGGAAATGCTTTCATTTCTGATGGTCAAAATGTCTTCCTTTGACAGCGAACACTTTCACTGGCTCTAGTCTACCTAAACCTAGTGTTTGACACATACACTTCCAAGATCTTTTATAAAGAGTACCCCAGTGGAGTCCTGGGACAAGATTTTTCTTTCCATTTATAAGAATCTGATTTCTCTGAGTATGAAAGCTTTTTAGAAGAGAAACTAGCAAAAAATGTTAATTTTAAGAAAGGAATCTAAATTTATTCTTGTCCTCCTACTCCTGGCTGATATTGTTTCAGACCTGATTAAACTAAATAAAAGCAATGATGTGAAATTACCTAGATAAGGCACTTACGTAGTTTTAGATTTATCTAGTGGTTGCTTTCATAGACTCATAGAATAGTTTGGGTTGGAAGGGTCCTTTAAAGGTCATCTAGTCCAATCCCCCTGCAATGAGCAGGGACATCTTCAACTAGATCAGGTTGCTCAGAGCCCCGTCCAAAACCTGACCTGGAATGTTTCCAGGGATGGGGCATCTACCACCTCTCTGGGCAACCTGTTCCAGTGTTTTACCACCCTCATTGTGAAAAATTTCTTCCTTATATCTAGTCCAAATCTACCCTCTTTTAATTTAAAACCATTACCCCTTGTCCTATCACAACAGGCCCTTCTAAAAAGTCTGTCCCCATCTTTCTTATAGGCCCCCTTTAAGTACTGGAAGGCTGCAATAAGGCCTTCCCAGAGCCTTCTCTTCTCCAGGTTGAACAACCCTAACTCTCTCAGCCTGTCCTCATAGGAGAGGTGTTCCATCCCTCTGATCATTGCTGTGGCCCTCCTCTGGACCCTCTCCAACAGGTCCATGTCTTTCCTGTGCTGAGGGCTCCAGAGCTGGATGCAGTACTGCAGGTGGGGTCTCACTACAGTGGAGTAGAGGGGCAGAATCCCCTCCCTCAACCTGCTGGCCACGCTTCTTTTGATGCAGCCCAGGATATGGTTGTCCTTCTGGGCTGCGAGCACACATTGCTGGCTCATGTCCAGCTTTTCATCCACCAGTACCCCCAAGTCCTTCTCGGCAGGGCTGCTCTCAATCCCTTCATCCCCCAGCCTGTACTGATGCTGGGGATTGCCCCGACCCAGGTGCAGGACCCTGCACTTGGCCTTGTTGAACCTCATGATGTTCACACAGGCCCACTTCTCAAGCTTATCCAGGTCCCTCTGGATGGCATCCTGTCCCTCAGGCGTGTCAACCGCACCACTCAGCTTGGTGTCATCTGTAAACTTGCTGAGGGCGCACTCAGTCCCGCTGTCTATGTCACTGATGAAGATAATAAAGAATACTGGTCCCAATACAGACCCCTGAGGGACACCACTCATCACCGATCTCCATCTGGAGAATGAGCCATTGACCACTATCCTCTTGATGCGACAATCCAACCAATTCCTTATCCACCGAACAGTACACCCATCAAATACATATCTCTCCAATTTAGAGCGAAGGATGTTTTGGGGGACCATGTGAAAGCCTCATGTATTTGCAATTTGTCTGTCCTGTCTAGTTCTAAATTTATCAAAAGTGTCCATAAACCTTATCATTTGGGACATTGCTGGTAAGCGAGCCTACCAGGGGAGGTGCCTTGCTTGACCTGCTGTTTACAAACAGAGAAGGACTGGCGGGAGATGTGATGGTCGGAGGCCAACTTGGGCTTAGTAACCATGACATGATAGAATTCTCAGTTGTGAGGGAAGTAAGGAGAGGGGTCAGCAAAACTGCTACCATGGACTTCTGGAGGGCAGACATCGGCCTGTTCAGGTCACTGGTTGAGAGAGTCCCTTGGGAGACAGTCCTGAAGGACAAAGGTGTCCAGGAAGGCTGGACAGTCTTCAAGAAGGAAATCTTAAAGGCGCAGGAGCAGACTGTCCCCATGTGCCGTAAGAAGAGCTGGCGGGGAAGGCAACCGGCCTGGCTGAACAGGGAGATTTTGCTGGGACTCAGGGAAAAGAGGAAAGATTATCACCTCTGGAAGAAGGGGAAGGCAACTCAAGAAGAGTACAAGGATCTTGTTAGGTCAAGCAGGGACAAAATTGGAAAGGCAAAAGCCCAGCTAGAGCTCAATCTGGCCACAGTCGTAAAGGATAACAAAAAATGCTTTTACAAATACATTAACAACAAAAAGAGGCAAAGAGACTCTCCATCCCTTACTGGATATGGCAGGGAACATTGTCACCAAGGATGAGGACAAGGTTGAGGTACTTAATGCCTTCTTTGCCTCAGTCTTTAATAGCCAGTCCAGGTATCCTCAGGGTATTCAGCCCCCTGAGCTGGAAGATGGGGATGGAGAGCACAATATACTCCTCATAATCCAGGAGGAAGCAGTTAACGAACAGCTATGCCACCTGGACACCCACAGATCTATGGGGCCTGATGGGATCCATCCAAGAGTACTGAGGGAGCTGGCAGAGGAGCTTGCCAAGCCACTCTCCATCATTTATCAGCAGTCCTGGTTAACAGGGGAGGTCCCAGATGACTGGAGGCTTGCCAATGTGACACCCATCTACAAGAAAGGCCGGAAGGAGGATCCGGGGAACTACAGGCCTGTCAGCCTGACCTCTGTACTGGGGAAGATCATGGAGTGGTTCATCTTAGAGGGCACTCACAGGGCACGTGCGGGACAACCAAGGGATCAGGCCCAGCCAGCATGGGTTCATGAAAGGCAGATCCTGCTTGACCAACCTGATCTCCTTCTATGGCCAGGTGACCCGCCTAGTAGATGAGGGAAAGGCTGGGGATGTTGTCTACCTGGACTTTAGTAAAGCCTTTGACAGCCTTCTTTCTTCTGGAGAAACTGGTGGCTCGTGGCTTAGACAGGTTTACTCTTTGCTGGGTAAAGAACTGGCTGGATGGCCGAGCTCAGAGAGTCGTGGTGAATGGCGTTAAATACAGTTGGTGGACAGTCACAAGCGGTGTTCCTCAGGGCTCAGTTCTGAGGCCGGTCTTGTTCAATATCTTTATTGATGACCTGGATGAGGGATGATGTTTTGGATTTGGGATGAGAAACTGTTGATAATGTGCTGATGTTTTGAGCTGTTGCTGAGCAGTCAAGGACAGTTCACCTTCTCATGCTGGCCTGCTAGCAAGAAGGCTGGGGGTGCACGGGGAGCTGGGAGGGGACACAGCCAGGACAGCTGACCCAGGCTGGCCAAAGAGATATCCCATACCATATGACATCATGCTCGGTATATAAAGCTGGGATGAAGAAGAAGGAGGGGGTGGAGGGACGTTCGGAGTTATGGCGTCTGTCTTCCCAAGAAACCATTACGCATGACGGAGCCCTACTTCCCTGGAGATGGCTGAACCCCTGCCTGCCCATGGGGAGTGGTGAATGGATTCTTTGTCTTGCTTTGCTTGCGTGCGCATCTTTTGCTTTACTTATTAAACTGTCTTTATCTCAACCCATGAGTTTCCTCACCTTTACTCTTCCGATTCTCTCCCCCGTCCCACCGTGGGGGAGTGAGCGAGCGGCTGCGTGGGGCTTAGCTGCCAGCTGGGGCTAAACCATGACAGCCCCCCCCCCTTCGCCCCTTTTTTGAAAAATGCGTTAGCAATATCAATGGTGGCGTACCACTTGGCTGCCTTTGACTCCAGTTCATATTGAAGTTCTAGCATGTCTGGCACGGCAGCGCTCAGTGGCGGCGTGACTTCATTCAGGCCACGATAGTCTACTGTCAGTCTCCAATCTCCATTAGACTTTTGCTTGTCACTGGTGAGGCCGCACCTTGAATCCTGTGTTCAGTTTTGGGCCCCTCACTACAAGAAGGATGCTGAGGTGCTGGAGCGTGTCCAGAGAAGGGCAACGAAGCTGGTGAGGGGTCTGGAGCACAAGTCTTATGAGGAGCATCTGAGGGAACTGGGGTTGTTTAGTCTGGAGAAGAGGCGGCTGAGGGGAGACCTTATCGCTTTCTACAACTACCTAGAAGGGGGTTGTGGCGAGGTGGGTGTTGGTCTCTTCTCCCAAGTAACTAGCGATAGGACAAGAGGAAATGGCCTCAAGTTGCACCTGGGGAGGTTTAGACTAGTTATTAGGAAAATTTTCTTTACTGAGAGAGTGGTCAAGCATTGGAACAGGCTGCCCAGGGAGGTGGTGGAGTCACCATCTCTGGAAGTGTTCAAAAAACATGTGGACGTGGTGCTTCAGGACATGGTTTAGTGGGCGTGGTGATGTTGGGTCAACGGTTGGACTTGATGATCCTGAAGGTCTTTTCCAACCTTAATGATTCTGTGATTCTGTGATTGATTGTTTCATCATGTTGTAGCCTTTTTGAAGCTCTAAGTATACTTGAAATACTTGTGTTTAGTGCTGAATTTTTTCTCCCCTGGCTGGCAGCTCAGTAGCTTGCAGAGTGTGTGCGTAGTAAAAAAAAACCCTTGGGGTAGTGGGGAAGGATGTTGAAATCATGTCAGGGGTGAATTCTGCAGCAATTGCACGTACAAAATACTCCTTAATCGTGGCAAAATGGTTGATCCTCTAAGGTCAGTGGGACAAAATATAGAAAAGGCCAACACAACATGAGGAGGTTTCTCAAACCAAAGTAAATGAAGTAGAAATGCAAGTACATAAAAGTAGCATTGGATTGTGGCAGTCAATGCGCTGGCATTTGAAATTAATGTGCTGTGCTCCCGAGTGACATATGGTTAAGAATACTGAGGCTGACCAAGCATCAGTCAGTCAGAAACCAGACCAAGGATACCGGGTTCGCTGCAGCTTATGCTGCAATGTTAATTGTAGAGAACAAGAGCTGTGAAGCAGTCGTGAGTCAGAGATCTAGAGGATGCCTTGGAGGAGAGGAACCAAAAAAGCAGGAAGCAGCAATTGTAACTACAGTTCTCAACATATGCTATTTTTTTTTCCAAAATAACAGAAAACTTAGGTGATTTCATCTGGTGCATTACTGGGACAAGCTTAAACCAGACCATGTTATTGACAGAAAGTTACCATGTAGGATTTTTATGGTGTATCACCTAAAAATAAATGAAACTAAATAACGAGTTGATTAGACATCCTTTACGGTAATAATTTAAAAAGTATTATAGAAACTGGAGGACATGTGTTGACCCTGATCCCTAATGCACAGGTAGTTAAAGATAACAACTTCCTTCTGTAGCAGACAATGTAAAACATTGGGACCAAAATATGTAATATATTTTGTTTCTGACTATAATTAAAGTGAGGAAAAACTCACTGTGGAATGCTTTTTGGATTCACCGGTGAGCGCTAAGTGATGTAACCCAAGTTTTTGGGAATGAAAGATGTTCTCAAGTACTTAGACTGTTTCAATTGTTTATATGGAATAGAGGAGAGCTATTTGATAGGAACTGTAAGGATCCTAAAGCTATCCAAATGGGTCTTCCCAATTTAGAGTTCACACGTTAACACACAGGAAAGGAATGCAAGTTTAAAGTAATGTCATGTGTATCCATGCTCCTGCAGCTCCAGTTACAGAACTGACCATTAGAAAGGGCTAGGAAATTTCTTCAAGACTGGAAGAAATTCATTGGTTTGAAAGTACAGAAGACTTGTATACAGTTTTCATGAGTGGGCAATGCCATTGTAGTACCAAATAACTGAGTGACTTTTGACAGAGGACCAGCAAAAAAGATTTGAATTGGTGAAGAAAGGATTTTTATGAACTTCTTGTCATACTTTTGAAATTTGTGTTTTAAGGGTTTGATTCATTCTTGCTATCTTCCCACATAGACCACAGTCTGTGTGGTCTCGAAGGGGTATGTAGATCCCATTTCAATTGGAGGAATCTCGACACTCCTTGGATTATTTCTAAAATAAAAGGTCCATTATTGATGAATAAGCCCTCAGGGACTCCGAATTGAGGAATTATTTCTTCTAATAAAATTTTAATGACTTCCCTATCTTGATTGTTGTGGTTAGGGAAAACTTCTGGCCACCTAGAGAATGTGTCTACTAAAACAATTAGATATTTATATTGCTCACACTTTGGTAACTCAGAGAAATCTATTTGCCAATGCTCTCTGGGGGCTATTCCCCTTTTTGCTTCACCCATCGGTAGCTTTCTTTAAATCTTAGGGTTGTTTGCGCAGCAGGTCTGACATCTTCTTACTATTAGGTCTGCACATGTCCAGTTCAACAAAGTGCTTGAGCCATGTTAGGTGAAATAATATCTCTTTTCCTTCTTATTCAATTCTAATGTTGCTTTTCCACTTTGCATGGACTAGTGTCCAGAAAAAAACACCAACTGTAACACAATATTTTAGGATTAAAGCATTCCTCTTAAAATAAAGATGTGGGTTCCAGTCACTGCTCCATGGTCCGTTTATGCATTTTATGACTGCCTAATGCAAAATAAATAAGCAGCAGTTCAAACAGGCACTGAAATTCAAGTCCCTCTTCTTACAGGTATGATTGTTAACACTCACTGGATTGAATCCCTCATGGAAATAAGCAGATTGAGTTTCAGGATTCCTGCAGGACATATGCTCACACCATGGTGTATGGAATGCACTGGTGTGCTGACTTGCTTGGTCCTGTCCAGTTTTAGGTGCTTAGGTGCTTTTGTATACACTAGAAGTTGATCTGTATTTGCCAATGCACCTTTGTTGAAGCCTGAGGCCCCTATGAACTTTAAACAATCTCTGAGCAAATGTTTTCAAAAGCTCAGTTGATTCAATGCATAAGTCTACCTTAAATCCCATTTTGGATACTGCAAATAACCCTGGGTTAATAATATTTGCCAAAGGGTAGTGCTGTGGGATAAATTATATCCCACATGCCCAAACTACTTTTTGCCTTCAAAAAGGATAAGATCACAGTAAGGGCTCAATTTTAGGGCCAGTGCTCTTTAACGTTTTTATAAATGATCTGGATGTAGCAGTCAAATGTACACTAAGTAAGTTTGCTGATGATACTAAATTAGGAGGAGCTGTAGACTCCCTTGAGGGCAGAGGCTTTACAAAGAGATCTGGATAGACTAGAGAGCTAGGCAATCACTAACCATACGGAATTTAACAAGGGCAAGTGCTAGATTCTACACCTGGGACAGGGTAATCCTGGTTATACATAAAAATTGGGGGATGAGAGGCTGGAAAGCAGCCCCATGGAAAGAGATCACAGAATCACAGAATCACTAGGTTGTAAAGGACCTTCAAGATCATCAAGTCCAACCATTAATCCAGCGCCACCATGTTCCCTAAACCATGCCCTGAAGCGCCACATCCACACGTTTTTTGAACACTTCCAGAGATGGCGACTCCACCACCTCCATGGGCAGCCTGTTCCAATGCCTGACCACCCTCTTGGTGAAGAAATTTTTCCTAATATCCAATCTAAACCTCCCCTGGCGCAACTTGAGGCCATTTCCTCTCGTCCTATCGCTGGTTACTTGGGAGAAGAAACCAACACCCTCGTCGCCACAACCCCCTTTCAGGTAGTTGTAGAGAGCGATAAGGCCTCCCCTCAGCCTCCTCTTCTCCAGACTGAACAACCCCAGTTCCCTCAGCCGCTCCTCATAAGACTTGTGCTCCAGACCCCTCACCAGCTTCGTTGTCCTTCTCTGGACACGCTCCAGCACCTCAGCATCCTTCTTTTAGTGAGGGGCCCAAAACTGAACACAGTATTCAAGGTGCGGCCTCACCAGTGCCGAGTACAGGGGCACAATCACTTCCCTACTCCTGCTGGCCACACTATTTCTGATACAGGCCAGGACGCTGTTGGCCTTCTTGGCCACCTGGGCACACTGCCGGCTCATATTCAGCCGGCTGTCAACCAGCACTCCCAGGTCCTTTTCTGCCAGGCAGCTCTCCAGCCTCTCCTCCCCAAGCCTGTAGCGTTGCATGGGGTTGTTGTGGCCAAAGTGCAGGACCCAGCACTTGGCCTTATTAAACCTCATACAGTTGACCTTGGGCAATTGATCCAGCCTCTCCAGATCCCTCTGCAGAGCCTTCCTTCCCTCGAGCAGATCAACACACCCACCCAACTTGGTGTCATCTGCAAACTTACTGAGGGAGCACTCAATCCCCTCATCCAGGTCGTCAATAAAGATATTGAACAAGACCGGCCCCAGAACCGAGCCCTGGGGAACACCGTTTGTGACCGGCCACCAACTGTATTTAACTCCTTTCACCATGACTCTCTGAGCTCAGCCATCCAGCCAGTTCTTTACCCAGCAAAGAGTAAACCTGTCTAAGCCACGAGCCACCAGTTTCTGCAGGAGAATGCTGTGGGAGAGTCTGTCAAAGGCTTTACTAAAGTCCAGGTAGGCAACATCCACAGCCTTTCCCTCATCCACTAGATGGGTCACCTGGCCATAGAAGGAGATCAGGTTGGTCAAGCAGGACCTGCCTTTCAGGAACCCATGCTGGCTGGGCCTGATCCCTTGGTTGTCCTGCAGATGCCCTGTGAGCGCCCTCTAAAATGAACCTCTCCATAATCTTCCCCAGTACTGAGGTCAGGCTGACAGGTCTGTAGTTCCCCGGATCCTCCTTCCGGCCTTTCTTGTAGATGGGTGTCACATTGGCAAGCCTCCAGTCTTCTGGGACCTCCCCTGTTAACCAGGACTGCTGATAAATGACGGAGAGTGGCTTGGCAAGCTCCTCTGCCAGCTCCCTCAGTACTCTTGGGTGGATCCCATCAGGCCCCATAGACTTGTGGGTATCCAGGTGGCTTAGCAGGTCCTTAACTGTTTCCTGCTGGATTATGAGGAGTTTGTTGTGCTCTCCATCCCCCTCTTCCAGCTCAGGGGGCTGAATACCCTGAGGATACCTGGTCTGGCTATTAAAGACTGAAGTAAAGGTAGCATTAAGTACCTCGGCCTTCTCCTCATCCTTGGTGACAATGTTCCCCCCCACATCCAGTAAGGGATGGAGATTCTCCTTGCCTCTCTTTTTGTTGTTAATGTATTTGTAACAGCATTTTTTGTTATCCTTTATGACCGTGGCCAGATTGAGTTCTAGCTGGGCTTTTGCCTTTCTAATTTTGTCTCTGGTTGACCTAACAAGATCCTTGTACTCTTCTTGAGTTGCCTGTCCCTTCTTCCAAAGCTGATAAGGGGAAGATCTTTTCTATCAAGATTGATAATATCACCAGCAAAAGATCCCTTCCTCTAACTCAGCACCAAAGGAGTAAGAGTAACTTAGTCTACCTATTCCGTTATCACCATCCCCAGGTAAATACCTTGGTGAGCCAAGCACATGCACACATAGCTCCTACTTACCACTGCCATAGCAGACCAATGTCCAAGGTACCAGAATAAGGGCAGCTGAAGATATCCTCTTTTTCTCAGCTGCAAGGATGCATTCTTCAGACTAATTGGTTACAAATGTTCACTTAAAAACAGTAATGCAATAGTGAGTCTTGAAGACTTTAAATGTTGTTCACTTGTCTTTCTAAATTAAAATCACCCAGCAATTAATATGAAAAAAAAACCATCCAGTACTTAAAGCAAATGTAATTTTTAATCTAAGGGCAATTTGTATCCCAGAATTTAATGGAGTTAGCATTCTTTTTTTTTCTATCTTATTTTATTTTTTTTACCAGAGAGCAAACCCTCTATATGAATGCACAGCATAGCTAAAAAAATCAAGAAATAAAAGTAGAAGCCTTTTGCTGCTATGCTATTAATTTTTTCACTTAGTTGTGATCAAATAGTAAATAGTCATACTGTCTGACAGGTATTCAGTGCACTGTGTAAAACAAACTGCTATGTCAAGCTCCTAGTGGATGTGCAAATGTGACACAAATATACTACATGGGAAAAACTGTAGGCAGAATGAAAAAAATCAGCACACATTGAATGAGCATTAATTACTGGCTTCCTTAGTCTGCACTGGGAATTTCCAGGGAATTTCTAGAATTGCCACGCCCTGATGTACTTTCTGCAATTTGGTCAGCGCAGGAAAACCACATAGAATCTGTTGAAGTCAGATGCCCAGAATCAACTGAAACTTTAGTCCTGTTTATTCTCTAATTTTTGCAGAATTAGTGTTTTAGAGAGAAAAGATCCTCATAAAAAGAAAGGGAAAATAAATTATTGTGAAAGGACAATATGCTGTAGTTTCGCAGGAGATGTCACTTAGTAATGCAAGCATTTTGTTAAGCTTTTAATCAAGTTTTATTTGGTTTCTTCAAAATAATGAAAACTATAGAAAAAGAATCCAGAAACTTCCCATGAAAAAGATCATGCAACCTATCAGGTCCTTGTAATGCTCATCAAAAGCACCAAACATTGTGTCAGTAATAATGATCGATATATAACAGCTACTTTGGTACCATTCTTTCCAGTTATGAAAATGTTAGTATCTTTCAGACTTGAAGAAGTGCCATGCAAAAATAGCTTTTCTTCTCACATTTTGCATAGCTTTTAATCCCTTAAAAATCTTGATAATCTCACTCCTGATGATACCCAGATTTCTAGAAGAGGACTTCCACATTTGAGGAACTTTGTATAAGCCAGCTGAAAGTCTAAGTAGGAAAAGCGGAATAATCCTGCCCTAAGGGTACTTAAACACACACGTAGCTTTAAATATATGTACTGTCATATTGAAATGTATTGGAATATTCGGATGCTTAAACACATGCATAAGAAATTGTCTGGTTGGCTGGCAAAGGGCTCAATGCTTTGTAGGGCCAAGCCCAGTTTTTCTTAAAGACTTCTAATAGATTAGAGGGTCTTATTTATGGATAGTGGTTTCTATGTCATTTTACTTAGCAGAACACATTATGTTTTGGTGAGTCGACTTGCATTTATTTCCCTGACATTAACCTCAATAATTATCTCTTCATAGATATGACTTGTACATTTACTCCTGTTGTAGAGGACAATACTTTTTACACATTAGCTGATATTCATTGATCTGCTTTTGTCAGAAATCCAAGCTGGACATAGTCATTCTTGGTGCCAGGCCACTCCCTACCCACAAATCTGTTCAGTGTTCAGAAAGGAGATCTACACGTGTCGGCCATCGATCAAAAAACTGAGGAAAGGACATCCCAGCCATCACTTCTCTGCAGATGCTCCATGTCAGGAATAGGATAGGCTGTTTTCAGGGTCCACAGAACTGTGCATTTCTGAACAGACCTTCAAGGACAAGTTTCCATTTTGGAGGAGGTATCGCTTTTCCCTAGCTCCCATTTGAGGATACTAAGCAATTGCAAGAGAATGGAAGGATACTTCTTCTGAAAGCCACCAGGGGAGCAACTTGTCCAATGGAGCTGTGCATAAGCTCCTAGTTTTAGATTTCTGGAGGAGCACCTTTTACTGCAAACTGTAGAGAAAAAAGAGCTTTATTCCCCTCACACACAGCTCAGAGCCTAATGTTTTTCCTTTCAGCAGTAAGAGAAAAGAGAGCTGACTTCTGGTGGCTTATCTGACGATGTGATTTTTTGACAAATTTGAACGCATGTCCATAGGGAACTAGGACCAAAAAGACTGTTTGGTAATTAAATTGCATGGTCTGAGTTAATATATTATTTGTAAATGCTTTTTTAATTTTTCTGAGTAATTGCCATTCAGTTACCATCAATCTAACTAGCTGACTCTCATGCCTAGAGTTTTTTGCAGGGAGCATTTTCTTGCCACCTTAAAAAAAAAAACTAAATAAATAAATAAATAAGAAGATTGTTAATTAATTGAAGAGTTTTGCTGCCTTTTGGTGTATGCCTGACACAAGCACCAACAAGCCAAGCTGACGTGGGGCAGGCTGAAGCAAGGGTTGCTACTGTTTTGTCAAATCACTTGTACAACAGACTCACAGAACTTCAGAAAACATTAAAATCACTAGTTTTTAATGCCTCAGAAATTAAGCAAATATTTTTATCCCTGTATCATCTGTGGAAATTGTAGGTTGGCCTATCTATTCAGCCCTTCCATATGCTCTCCTCTGCTTAGACTACAGCACAAGTAGTGCTTTTCCACAGACAGTCAACATTTGCCACAACTAAGTAACTTGCTCTTTGCTGTTTATATTTCTATCGTTCAGATAGATACACAAAAAAGGCTCCAAGATTATATTCTTTTCCCAGTAATCAATCACATGAATAGGATAACTTGGTCATTCAGGACTGGAAGAAATAACAGAGGCAGGGCAGCATCACAAGCAGAGTAGGAGAGAAAGAAATGGAGGTGCCTCTCCTTTTTTTGCCTCCTCCCTCCATTCTTTGGGTGCAAGATGGTCTTGTATGCTTTTGAAAACTGCCCAGAATGAGCTTGTATCATATATACAGGCTTCTACTGCTTGTTATGAACAGTAATGTTTCTTGGTTTGGCAGATTCCAGCCTGGTTTAAGGGCTACATATTCCTGAGCTGCACTGAAAAAACTGCAGCAGTTTTTTTTAATATTTAGAAATATCCAAGGAAGGCATTTTACCAATTATTGGCATGCAGAAAACAATGTGTGTCATTTTCAAAATTCTTTGCTTTTAACTGCATGTAGGGTACATGAAACATCATGTCAAATTTAGGGAATCTGGAATTTAGGAGCTAATTATCATCATCAGTAACTGGCAACATGGTTAAAATATGCAATAATTTGGATCTGTGTGGCCAGTTGTTACCCACATGCTGTAAAGAAAAATAATCTCTAAACCTAGCAGAATGGATGACTGCTCTTCAGAGCACTGCTTAAATCTTTAACATGCTGTAAACATTTTAAATAATGATAGAAAGAAGAGACCATATTGTTATCCTTTGTCTCTGTTTTGATCTTAATAAAAAGCTAAACAATCTGCTAATAATTATCGAACTAATTAAGCTGCATTTCCAAAACCATAATCAGCAGATGGAGAGTACCTTCTAACAGAAGAAAATCATCTTTTTAAAGATCACAATTCAGCAATAAGCTGACTTTGAGGGACTCATTCTTTGATACAGAGCCTAGCACAGCAGTAGAGCCTGGCTGTTCTTTCTGAAATCCAGGACTAAATAATAAGAAGGGTGTATCTAGCTGGGCAATTATATCTGAGTCACAGTGTTCTTACTAGTAACATTAAGGGTACTAGTATGCCTTAAGCTATGAAGTGCTTAGGAAGAAATCACACATATTTCAGCTGACTCCATTCACATTTATTTTTTGTCTTCACAGTATTTTCAGTGAGACATATTTGTCACATATATGCGAAAAGGTATGGTTAAAGTCTTAAGAAAGGCGGTATCCAACCCTGCACAGTACTTCTGTGGAAACACAGGTGGAATGTACCCTATAAGAGACACTGTGCTACATATCTCCTGGATGACGCCGTATGTAGGAAGGCTGACAGTTGCCCAGCCTGGCTTGCAGCAGCCCCAGCACTGCCTGCTCAGCCAGAGGAGGCATGGAGAGCTGTCCCTCGCTTCCCAGCCCTGCCCCACACTTAGCTAGCAAAGGGCTGGCTTCCATCACCCTTCCTCACGCTGAGACGTGCTTACTCACAGAAGTAACTGCTACAAATTAACTGACAAAGAAGAGGCAATGTGTGAGCTATTAACTATCTCAGAGGGAGCCCAGCTGGCTACCCTGGTTGCCTGTGGTGAGGCAAGCATGTTCATCTGTTGGGCTGATGTTCCTAGCTGTCAGCTCTGTTTCAAATAGCTCCACAAGCAATGCCTAGAAGTGAGTTCTTCGCTCCCTTCCAGTAGCACTCAAGGAGGATGGAGCCTAGCAGAGCTGCAGGGTTTTGGTTTGGCTTTGTTGCCTTTGTAAAAAGGATCTTGGTTGGATCCAGAAAGGGTACTAGATAATTAGCACCTTTCAGAGTACACACCCCTGTTCATAAAAAAGCTTGTATAACTTTTTTGGGGTTTGTCTCAGTTACATCCCATACAAAGACCTTTTCCAGTAAATTAATAGATACAATTCAAAGATACAAAGATGATCTTACATATTTAAGTACCAAATTATCTCTATTTCTGGAAAGCTTCCCCCAGGGAACCTGAGCTTCAATGTCACAAATAAGCCAACACCTTGTTTCAGCTGAAGGTTTGGATCCTGGGAATGATTAGTGAAAATGTTTATAGTGTATCTTCAGAAGAGAAGAAGTTGTATAAACAGTTAGAATAACCAGTATGGGGAAAAAAACCACCAATTCATTACCATCAGCATTATCCATTACAAGGAAAACCCACAGGTGTATTAGTTTATGTGGAGGGAGCATATATCAGAATGCACAAAGTAATTCCTCAGAGCTCTAGTAGGTTTCCCCATGGAAAATGTAGGCTTAGATGAGATTGAATGGGGGGAAAAAAAAGAATTCTGCATAGACCTGAATAACACTTGACTCTTCCTGGCAGTTCCTGACAGTTTTGTTCTCAATTGTTCATATTTATAGGAGTAATTAAGTGGTCTGCATTCATGGTAGTTCTGTACGAAATGAGAAAGAAAAATAAATCCTCTAATATTAAAGTAACTCCTTGAAAATATTGTCTTTTTAATTATTTTTGTGCTGCAGAGTATGCAAAACTGGCTGCCAGCAGACCATTACTAAACACGGTTGGTGTCCAACCCACGCACATAGCTATTTATGGCACTGCAGCTCAATATCTGGAGGTCTGTAGTCTCCTCTAGCTGACCTCTGTAGAATGCATTTTTTTACTTATTTCTTCTTTTTTTTAATAGTTGTACTTATCAAGCAAAAAATCACACAAATATTTTTAAATTTGTCATACATACATTATTCACAAATCTCTCTGTAATTTCTTTGTCAGACATAGCATAACCATAAACATATTCTATGAGAATAGCTGTAATTAGCATTTTATGAAGAATAAACAATTTTCTTAATTGTCTGCTTGATGCACAGCATTCAGACAGCTTTTCCAGTACATCCATGAGAGAGAAACACATCCTACTGATCTAAGTAACAGGGCAAATCCCAATAAACAAATCCTGCCTGGTCCCACAATTTATATGTCTGTTCACAAGATGACCTGTGTGGTCCTAAGAGCTGCCATATTTTGATTCTGTTTCTTAAAAGAAAAACATAAAACGGTATATTCCAGCTAATCATTACTTATTGCCAGTGGCAGTGCTAGCCCAGCTAACCCTTCATTCTTCCACCAGATCTCAGAGAATGAGGACCACCTTACTCAGGACTAGCCTCAGCCTGGGCAGGGCACTTGGCCATTCTCACTAGCAATTCTGAAGGCTGGGTGGAACCAGGTCTGGGTGAACTAAATTTTGGTTATTTTGGACTCATTTTGCACGTCTGTTGTTATATCTGACCTAGAAATGCAAGTAGTTTTAAAATAAAAAAGAAATGCTGAAACAAGCGTTTTATTAACCTCTGCTAAACTCTGCTCGAGTTCTTTTCCAGTTTTGGATGCTAAGTTGGAAAGGAGTGTGCACAGAGGAGCCAAGGAGTATGTTACACTACCAAATCCCACTACAGGCAGCTAAAATAGTATTCTGGCTTTATATGTCTTATTCCAGCTACATATAGCACATGGATGAGTTACACCTCCTTCAGTCTTGATCTTTGACAACTTAAGAACTTATTTTATATCTCATTCTATACATAAAATTAGAATAATATTAGTATTTGGACACTTTTTAAATGTCATGGAGGTACATGAAAAGGTGAAAAATAAAGACAAATACAACAATGGTGATTTTACAGATTTCTCAGAAGAAAACAACTGTAATGATGATTTTTGTTTCAAGCTTTAAGATGCACTTAATTCAGATAAAATGCAATGGCCTTCAGTCCCTGTTGGTGGTGGGCATGAACTCCACAGTGTAAAGATTTCAGCAAGTAGCACTGCATCTTGAATCAAATGTCTTGTCTCATTGCTGGTTGGTGATTGTGGACATTATGTGCCACTGCTTTTTCTTTATAACAGAGATTAGTGTTTTACAACACTGCCAAGTTCTGCAGTTCGGAACTGACATACAGATGGAGGTACCTGAGCCATCACTGACATTTGGCATTCCTTGCCTCATTTCTGGCAGAGCTGCCTCTCTGGCAGTGACATTCCTGGCCCAAATCTTTCTTGATGAAATCACTGGCAAATTTCCCAACACCTTGAATAAGAACAGAATTGGGTCCCTGTATTGGGTTTGCATGGCAAGGTTTTGGTAGTGGGGGGGTTGCAGGGGTGGCTTCCATGAAAAGTTGCTAGAAGCTCCCCCTGTGTCCGATAGTGCCACGCTGGAGCATGGGAAAAGTGTTAGTTCTCCCCCTGAGGAGGAAGGAGCAGCAGAAACAACGTGTGATGAACTGACCGCAACCAACCCCCATTCCCCGTCCCCTTGCGCTGCTCAGGGGGGAGGAGATGATAAAAAATCAGGAATGAAGTTGAGCCTGGGAAGAAGGGAAGGGTGGGGGGAAGGTGTTTTAAGATTTGGGTTTAGTTCTCATTATCCTACTCTGATTTTGATTGGCAATAAATTAAACTAATTTCCCCAAGTCGAGTCTGTTTTGCCCGTGACGGTAACTGGTGAATGATCCCTCCCTGTCCTTATCTCGATCCACGAGCTTCTCATTATATTTTCTCTCCCCTGTCCAGCTGAGGAGGGGAGTGATAGAGCGGCTTTGGTGGGCACCTGGCATCTAGCCAGGGTCAACCCACTACAGTCCCATGACCAGAACATGCATGTACATCTCTCATCATATTGTAAGCAGCAAATGGTCATGACTGCTATCTAGTAATCCAAACTGAGGGGCTGGTGACATCTGAGAGTGAGTTGATTATATTAACACTCAAAGGCATAGACAGAACTTATTTACAGCACCAGAAAAGATAACGCCTTGCCTAAGGGAAATCATATAAGGCAAAATATATTCTAACTACCTTAAAATATTCCTTCTCTGATTCAAGTCACACAGGGGGGAAAAAAAAGGCAACTCGAAAACATCCCTACTTGCTGATCAAAAGACAAAAACATGACATAAGCGATTGCTAAAAGTATAAAAAATATTGTCTTTAGACTATTTTTCATTAAAATTCACCTGTGCAATTCATTGCCCTGAACATTCTTTGGAAAGAAAACAGCCCAAAAAGAAAAACCTTAAAATATATTTTCTACTTTTTGTACATTTTTAAGAAAGGGTTTTCTTTATTTCATTTTGAATGAGTCAATGTAATTCAGCATTTATAAAACTGTAGTACAGGAAACTTTTCACAAAATCTTAGAGCAGTAAGAGGCAAAACAGAAATACTGTTTTAGAAGCAGCAGATACCATTTCTAATCTAGTACCTATACTGAAGGTCAAAACTTCACAATGGAACAATTAATAAAGGAACCCATTAAGGTCTAATTGTTGATGATAAAAAGGAAGGTTGAATTTCAAACCTTTGAAGTAACTGAGAATGCTTCAGACCTCATTACAGAGATATAATCTACATTCATACATTTATGTTACTGATTCAAATCTATTGGGACAGATCGAATTCCATTAAATAGTGCATCTTTCCTGTGGAACTTTTCTCAGGCTAACCTAAGAGGTGACCTGACAATACAAAGTAGTGGGGTATTTAGGGATTCAACTGTGCTATAAAAGGCTATACAGAAAGTAGAAAAAAGAATGAGATATAATCTAAAAAGCTATGTCAGCTTTTCATTTGGACTCTGTTTTGTAAATGCCCTCCCTGTCATCACACAGAATTGAAAATTACTCTACGCGTTGCAGTAGTTTTAAGTACTGCACTGAATATTGCACCTGCCAGAAGCAGATTTAATTTAATATGGAATTCTGTATATGTGGGTTTTGTTCTTAACCACAAGATCTTACAACCAACATACAGCCAATCACAAGCTAGAAAGAAGTCTAAGCAGAACTCTTCTTGAGAAGAGTAAATTCAAGATACCTATTTTTTTAAAGTATTAGGGGTTAAATATATCTGTTTGACCCCCACACTGCTATTTTCTCCTGCCACCAGAGAACCTAAAATGCCAATTCATTGTATTTTCCAGCATTTAACAGGAAAAAGAGAAAAAATGAAAAATTTCTTCAAATGTATACTTTTAAGACATTATGATAATTATTTATGATTTAAGCTGTTTGAATCAAAAGAACTTCAATTTTTAAAATAACATTTTGTACCTTTCCTGACCTAGACAGCAAGTGAACACTGGCATCAGCTTTGTAGACGTACATGTAAGCTGTGAAGCATTCATCAAAGAGTAAGCTCTTGCTTTTCATTTTGGTTTTATTCCTTTTTTTGTTAATTGCCAAAAAAAAGGAAAGACTAAATCAGATTCACCAAAAATTTTCTGAAATGCTTTGCACTCAATGCAAATACATGCAGAATAAATACTCTGAAGTACCATAAATAACATCATAAAACATATTGATTCTAACATTAAATGGTTTCATATTTAAGGCTGTTTAAATGTCACTCCCCAGAAGCTGAACACATAAATTTAGAGGCTGACTCTCTCCATAATAAACACCATAATTGGAGAAAATAATTTCTAATTTCTGTTGTGAAGTTAATATATTTAACAACCTAATCTAATGAACCAGTCTAATTTTAGAACTATTTGTTCTTTTCTGCATTTCTGTTGTTTAAATTAAGATTGACTCCAAATGCCAAATGTAATTACATAGGTGGTTTTCCATTGCATTCCACTGATCTGATTATTAAACTGCCTCTACTTCAAAAAAGTTATGGTTTTATGTACTAACTCACTATATTTCTGTACTGCTTCACTTCTCCACTACTCCATTCTCTTAGTGAATGTTCCACCTACTTGCATTCCAAAACAGTTATTTTACAATACTAAATACTGAACCAAAATTTAATGTCTTGCATGCTGCTCATATCCTGTCAGCCCCTGATCACTTATTCTGGTGTTAAAAGATAGTACATCATATGGAAGATGCCTGTTAATTACTGGGAAAGTTGACAGTTCAGTGACAGGCTAGAAATATGAATCTGTCATAACATTCAGTATGTGAAATGACAAATCCATTAGGAGAGACGGAATCAAAGAAAAAACCAACATATGCTCCTCCAGGAAAATAATAGCTTGAAAAATCACTTATAAAATAGCCTTAAAAGTATAAAATTTGTTTCTGACAAAGGAAACTGCATTAGTTAAAATTAAAAAAAAAAAACCCACAGCAAAACATTCAGACAGATTTTATGGAGAAACCTTTGCAACCCAAATAAAGCCCCTTTTGCTTTGAAGTTAGACACGTGATTCAGTAAATGACTCATGACAGCAATTAGAAAATGATCACTTAAGGGCCCTGATTTCTTTTGAGCCAAGGAGGGTGAGGATGGGGAAGGAGACACAATAAATCTTGGGAGGATTAAAAGAAAGAGCAGGCTAAAGCGTGAACTTTTTTATTTCAGCAACAGAAGTAAGAAATCAGTGATTCATTAAAGGAGGGAGAAAGACCTCCATAGAAGCTGACAAAGAAAGAAAATGAGCTAATTACATCTCTTCCCTTTTTACTCTCTCTGACCAGCATATAATCTTCTTTTCCAGGGTCTGCCTATAGTACATACTTCTTTCCAACCTCTCCACCCATCTTCTCCTCCAGCGGGGGGGGGCAGATCTAGCAACAAGCTCCAGGTGGCTTTCTCAAGCACTTCACTGCCAAAAAAAAAATAGAAAGCCAGTTTCTTTTGGCGGGGGTGGGTGGGTTATGCGTGAATGGGGGGAGGGAAGCCTCCTTAGAGGGGATTGGTTCAGCCTGGAAGAAAGGGAAATTAGTAAAGCATGAGTCTCCAGGCCACGCTGGTGGCTAGCATTCTGAGGAGAACGTTTTAGGAGCAATTAGCAGCAAGCTGGCTGCTGCGAAGAGAGAGAGTAACTCCCAAAACTCCTTCCGCAAAAGCAGCAGGCACTGCTCGCTCCAACTGTAAAAGGATTTCAGATGTCCCACCCTTGCTTGACCCCCTGCAAATAAGGGTTGACCCACCAGAGCCATGTCCCACCTCTGACTTGTAATTGCTGACATTTAGACTACATTTTACAACCAAAGTGGGAGAGACAAGTTTTTTTTTTCCCCTCAATTTTTTTTTTTATACCATTCTCGAGAATTCAAAGCAAAACAAAGAAACTGTCTTCTCTAGGATTGTCAGTGAGAAAGGACGAATTGTGCAACTGGTTTGGGATTTGCAAAAAGGCGACAGGGTGGGGATCAGAAGAAGGTGCAAAACCACAAAGTGTGAGTGCGTGTGGGTAAAGGGGGGAGGGGGGTGTGTGTGTGTGAAAAATCCCTTCCAGCACCCTTTTCTGCTGGTTATTATTTATTTTTGTTGTTGTTGACTTTGCTGTCATCTATTTTTCAGACCTTTCTGCATCTAAGATGGTGAAGAAAGGAGTGAGGAAGAGAACAAAATAACTACTGGGGAAGTCTCAAACCAGGTTGGGGAGTGTGTGTGTATGTGGGGGGGGTGGGGAAGGGGAAAAAAAGGATTAACTACAGCACCCCCCCCCCCAAAAAAAAAACCAAACCCAAAACACAAACCCACAACAGCTCTTTTTTCTGAGAGAGGACTCAAAGGACTAAAAGGCAGCAGCTTCTGAGGCGATTTGTCTCCCGAGTTATGGATGTTGGTGCACTTACTTCAGGCCAGATCAGAGCTCAGAGGGATCTAACCAGAAGCAGCAACCACCATCTCTCCACTTGCCTTTTACCAGGTTTTACCCTTCCAGTATGTTTCATTTGATAAGACGTTTTCCAGCGCCCAGAGTTTCAGTACAATGTGCAAATGGATACTGACAAATGGTGCCTCAGCCTTTTCCCACCTGCCTTGTTGCTGCTTGCTGCTGCTCTTCTTGGTGTCTTCTGTGCCTGTCACCTGCCATGACCTCAGACAGGACATGCTGTCCCCGGAGGCCACCAACTCTTCTTCTTCATCATCATCCTCTTTCCCCTCGTCCTTCTCCTCTCCTTCCAGTGCGGGGAGACACGTGCGGAGCTACAATCACCTCCAAGGAGACGTGCGCAAGAGGAAGCTCTACTCTTACAACAAGTACTTTCTCAAGATCGAGAAGAACGGCAAGGTCAGCGGCACCAAGAAGGAGAACTGCCCCTTCAGTAAGTACGGCTCTGCCGCTGCGTTGCTGGGCAGCGGCTGCTACTGCCCCCCACACCCCAGCGTCCCGGGCGCGGCAGCGCCCTACACCCCTATACCTTCGCTGGGGAGGGAAGGGGAAGGTGGCGCCTCGGCGGAGAGGGGGCGCGGGGCAGAAGTGAGGTGGGGTGGGCTCAGCTCGGCTTCTCCGGGATGCCTGGCAGCCCGTATCTGCAAATCTTTCTGGTTACATTTGTTTTGCAAATGGCTTCGCCGAGCACAGTTTGTTTCTTTGCCTGGCAGAAGAGCAAATTGGAAAGATTTGCAAGGATGGGGAGGGGGCATTGTCTCCCGAATCTGAAAATCATTATCCCCTGTCATTAAAGTGCCTTGACGAGAACGCTATATTGAAACAATGCATCGATTTCCCCCACGCGCACACACTATTCTCCCCGAGCCACACAAGAGCTGCCTGCTCCTCCCTCCTCGAGCCCGGAAAAGGGGGTTTTCCTTCGGGTTGGGCTTTTGCTTGTGTTTGCCCGGCGGGCGCTGGGAGCCAGTGCGCGGCCGCGCAGCCGCCTGCGGTAAGGCGATGCTCGTGCCTGCAGTGTTCCTGGCGTGAGCGCTGCGCCGCTCCCGGATTGCGGCGCCGCTGCTATACTACTTACTACTCGCTCCATTGTAAACATCTGGGGCTGGATTTGCCCAGACCTCACACGCATTTCATTGTCTCTTTTTTTTTTTTTAATAAATTATTTCAAATTAAAAGTCATATGGCTGTAGTTTCAGGCTTTTCTGTAGTACTAATTAGGCTTTTAGTAATAGCATGCTTCTGGTAATGTATTTTTGGCTGTCAGTGTTAGAAATGTACCCTTTTTTGCTTTTCCTGCCTGTGCAATCTCAAATTGAAGTAACTGTAGTAAATCACAATATATTGCATTGTAATTTAAGTGACTGCATCCCACTATAGGATCATGCTGAAAAAGTAAGCTCTGTTATGCAAGCGTTGGAGGAAACTCTCTAACTTGCTTCACTGGTGGAGAACTGCATTTTGGTTCTTGGACTGTTTTACATAAATCTAGATAAACCTGGGGATAAATCTTCTGTTAAATTAAAACAACTTAAAGTAATTTAAGTAGATCCCTTGTTAGCCAGTGTGTAAAGTATGGAGTACTTCAGCAGGTTGCCATGCTGTATGAAAGACATTGCTGTTAATTCCACTGTATTTTTATTAAATACCCATAATATAGGCTTGCAAACAGGGAGGAGAGGGCTGCTGTATCATATTGTCACTACTTCATTTGCTCTACCTTGCAGCTTCATACCTTATCATGCACTTAATGTTTGTAAAAGCTTTAGATGTCAAAGCAGCCGAATCTTACCCCCTCCTTTTCTATATTTCATAGAAAGCCAAATTCTTGAAAAACAGAGCTATGATGAAGGCTTGACTTCGATGAATTTGCATGGAACTAGGTCCTAGCACTGTATTTCTTGGATTACTTTTATTTGTGGAGGAGGACAGTAGTGTCATTCCCCTAAAATGGGATTCTGAAAGCTTTGTGTGCATCTCTGAGAACACCAAGCCATTCTGTGTAGAATATCGCTGCCAAAAAGGTTATAAGGGGCCCAATCAGACAGCAGTGTATTCAGAGAAGTAACTACTCATCTGAGCAGTCCCACCTAGCCAGCAGAACTGTTCAGTGAGTAAAGTTGTACACATGCATGAGCTTCTGCGAGATCTTGCCAAGAAGAGGTAGAATACGCTGAAATGCACATATAAATCTTTCTTCTCTTTCAGTCTATGTGCAAGAACAACCCCCTGTAACTATAGGGTGTGGTTTGTTTTATTTTATTTTTTTCCTAGTTTTCCAGGCAGTGCATCAGAAAGAGAATCTGCATTCTTGGTGATGTCATGCTTATTGTCACATCTGCAGAGTATCTACTGAAAGAAGAATGTAATTTTTTTCATAGAAATGCAAACCAGTGCCATTATTATACATAGCTGTATCCCATCCCTCAGGTTTATGTCCAGTGCAGAAAAGACTCCTGTTGTCTTAAAACTTGCAACTTGCTAACCACACTTACATCACAAAGTCAGATGTAGTGTACAACATCTTTAAATACAAAACAATTAGGATCTTGCTAGCAGAAGACAGGTCAAACAGTTGTATGTTCTCCTTTAATAGTCATAATTTGCAGTGGGAAATTGTGTGTTCTGTAAAAGCACATAGGCTGAGACCATTTAAGTAAATATTTACTCTGCCTTAATTTCAAGGGTGTCTGCATAGCAAAATGTTGCAAGTGATTAACAAAATCTATGCTTTTCATAACCTCACATGTAGCTGTGCAATCAGAATGCTGCTGTAGTCTCCGGCTGGACTGATTCCATGCAAATACGTTGTATCATTAAGGTAGTCTAAAATATATAATTACATGCAAACAAATTTTTGCCATACATAAAGGGTTAGCCAACCAGCCCACTAAATTGTAGCCTATTTAACATTAAAGGCTATTTAATCTCTAATATATGTTCCTCTTTCAAAACCACACTTTCCTAAACAAATAATAGTGACTATTGACACACAAGACTTTCTTTGAAATATTCTAATTTGGGGGCTAACTTTCTTTTTCTCATATGCTAATATTTAAAATCCATTTATGCTGCAGTTAAGTCTTATCTGTAGGGCTGTAAGATCATGATATGTTGTGTAATTAGACAATAGTTTTCATGGCTGGCTGCCAATTAAGCACTGTAAGAAGAACAGTTGGAGAAAGTCAGAATAAACATTCAGAAAAAAGAATTTAGTCCCTGGCCTTTAAAATGGTTCAAGTAGCATTCATAGATATGCTCTATAAATACTGTGTTGAGTGCACTAAAGTTTATTTTGGCAGATGTTTTCCAACTTGATTGCTTGGAAGTATTCCATCAGCCTTTCTCTACCTCTATAGGGTAATGGGAACAGAGGTGGCTTCTGACTGCTCTGTCAGAAGGCTGGGGGAACTTGCAGCATTTGGCATAGATGGGGGATGTCTGTCCCTAGATAGAAGTAGGACACTTCTTAGGTTTTGTTTTATTGTTCCTTACATCTGGAGTTTTGTCCTCAAAATGCAACTACTCAGTACTAGCTCATCCCTCAGCACCACAGCTATGAAGTCCCTTGTCCCTGTTCTTGATAGGGCTATTTGCATGCATGCAGCTGTACTGCTTTCTGGTGACTTAAGTACTTGTGGGGGGAAAACAAAACCAAAAAAACCTCCAAAGAGTAATTAGAGAAGCTTTTGCTATAACTTGAGATATGGGCTGACCAAGAGGAGCTTAAGCCATATATAAAATTGGAGAAAAAACTGCATGTGTGCAGATTCTGACTTTACTTGCACCTAGAAAGCTTTCTTGAAGATAGTGAAACTCTTTAGGTTTAATGAACAGCATGCATTGGGCTACATGATATATGATAAACTGATTCAGGAAAACTTGAACATATTTTCGAGTGTTATGCTATTTTTAATTGGCTTTTAAGGCAATTGTTAAATGTTATGAAGCACATACTTCAAATTTACAGGACAGATCTTAGTAGCTGAAGAATGGTAACCCAATATGCAATGTTAACCTGCAGTCTGTAGGAGGAGTTCTGCCTCAGCAAAGGCCAATAATTAGGTACGTATTTAGGGAGCGGAGTCTGTGTCATTGAGCCTGGATATTAGTGGGAAGAATTGCTGGAGCGATTCCTGCGGGCATTGGACCAAGCAGTGCTATGCAAAACCTACGGTAGATGGCGGCACAGCCACTGTCTGGTGTCACCTCTGGTCGAAGTAGGTGGACAAGGGGATGGATCCTCAGCTGTATAAGCTAATTAAGCCCTTTTAGCTTTGCTTGAGCTAACACCAGCTGAGAGGCTATTAATTGGCCTTCTGAGCATCCACGGTGGATTAATCCAAACAGTGCAAAGGCATTGCAATTGCAGAATAAGAGTGTTTACTGGGAGAGCTAGCTACTTCTCACAAGCTAACCTATTCCAGGCTTTTCCCATGAGTATGCGATTATGTTTTATACATAGCTTTAGGCTCTGCTGAAGTCCCTGATCGTATTTGGTTTTGTTTTAGTTAGTGTGGGATCAGATTAGCAACATAGTGACTAATAGCAAGAAAGTTTTGAGTCTCATTCTGCAGCTTAAAATATTGTAAACAACCACTCTAATTGCTAGAAGTGCTGAACTTTACTGAGGGTTTTAAGTGTGTGCATATATACATGACATATAAATACAGATTTATACTATATATTGGGTTATATACATTAAAATAGTATTAAAATTGTTTGGATTAAGTATACTCAGTTTGATAGTTTTTTTATTATACCTCAGGTGTAGTAAAATCATAAAGCTTGATAGGTACATTAACCTCAGATGTACAGCTCAAACCACATTAGAATACTTGGTAAAATGTGTTCTTTTACTACTGAACATTTTTTTAAGCTAGCTGTTTTGGGGTTATCGACTCTTCACAAGCTGGTGTTTGTAAATGTGAGAACTTTTCTCCATTTTTCTAAAGACTGATTAGTGGGTGTATGTGTTTTGTTGTTTTACTCTCCATAGAGATCTGGTTTATTTTTTTACTGATTAAAAAGACTTAAAATAGGAAATAGTACTTAGTGAAGTAATTTGAATCTTAGGTTCCTTAATATGAAATGTATATGTTCTTATGGAGATGATTTCTCACTTTAAGTATTTTCTTCCATTCCCCTGCAGAACTTGGTTACATACTTTATAACCAGCAGTATACAATCTTAGGCACTTAGGATTTATGAATGTGGAAAGAACTGTACTATTTAATGTCTACATGACACACTCCTGTTACCCTTACTGCACTCCTGCCTTGTGGACCTTCCATGTTGATGCTGTAGCCCTGTCATAAATCTGTTCAAAATATACAGTTGTAAGAAGTCTTTTTGTCTTCATAAATCTAACTTATAGTCACTTGTGAAAAAGGAAGAGTTAGGGGCAATTGGAAGTTTGTTCTTAAAACCTCAGAAAAATGAGACCAAGGGGCATACAGGCTTATAGATGCCATGCTGCTGTTTTAATGGGAGGGTTCTCAGGTAGTGGCTTGGTCAAAGCTTCCCTTGAAGATGGCGTTATCTGAGTGAGCACTATAGAATATGCTTACACTTTTGAAACATCTTGGATGCATTCAGTTGTAGGATAAGATCCTCTGTTTTGAAATAAGGCATTTTAAGATGACTTTCAGATGTCTTTGAGCTGCGTGTGTGAATAGGTGCCCTTTCACTTCAAATGGGAGTCAGATCAGATCCTGTGATAGGGGAGTCTTCTTCCACAGAGCCTTTCATTTTGGAAAAGGAACAACCCTTCTATGAGCAAATCTTCTTAACCTGTGTGTCTTAAGTTAAAAATAGCAGGTACCTGTATGAACATAGGACAATATCTCTTCTCGTGGAGGATTCCTGACTTCCTCTGAGCAAGTAATATAATCGTAGAAGGAAGGTTCTAAATAGGGAAAAAACATCTTTGTAAACAATATTGTATTTTTATTCTTAAGCTTAATATTTGGGATGATAGGAATAGTGGCAGCAAAGCAGAGAAATGATTCAGTCAACTTGGGATTTGTTATAATGTTCCCTTCATGGCCTGTTTTTGTTTGTTTTTTTCAGTTTTCTGAAGAGCTTCCTGAATCAAGCTCTTACAGTCCCTTCTTCCCCAAAATAGCAGAGTTGAAATTTCAGCTTCCACATTTTGAACACTTGCTACCATTGCTTGCAGTCACCATAAGACACTGAACTACCTTATCCTAATATTCTGGGGTTTGTCATTTAATGAACTCTTTGACACTTTGAACAGCACAAATAGTTTGAATGTTTATCAGCATTACCAACCAATGTCAGCTCGATGAGACTGCATGGAGAAGTAAGCTTTGCTTGCTTTGGGCTATGAAAACCAAATTATCAGATCAGAAATGGAGGATGCATTTAGTTAATGTGAGGACATGTATGTTTCTTGGTCGGTAGGTGTACTAGTACCGCTAGTCTAACTGTATGTACTTATCAAACAAATTTTCCTTCTTTTGCTTCAACAACTTATTTTGATGCAATATTTTAATATCTTGCAGCCTTTCCTTGTTCAGATACTTTTAACACAAAAAAGTAGTCAATGATACTTGCAACCATTAGTTCTGTTAACTGGAAAGGTCTTTTCCTAGCAGTATTAATTGCTTTTTTTGCTAGTGCCAATTTGTTGTAAAATGTCTCTGTTAGTTGCAACATAGTAAAAAGGAGACAGGAGACACTGTTACATGAAGTTTTGAAAATTCAGCCTGGGAAAGCTCTCTGTGTTTATGAAGAAAATGAAAATATTCAAGGGGAGGAGTGAGGAGAAAGTGGCTTATATTTTAATCACTGAATTGATATTAAAACTGAATTCATTAGCTGAGTGGATTAATAAAACTAATTTTGCTACTTCATGAGTACAGTGCAACAAATGGAAGTTGCAAGGGAAAGAAATGGTTAGTGAGCTAGGTCACATGCTAAATAATGGCTTTAAAGACACTCTGCTTTTAAATTAGGTCACTCGTGTTCTTTCTTTGAACATTCAGTTCTAATTGCAACAGTAAATCAAAGAATACATTCAAAGTAGGTTCCCATGTAAAGTGAACAACTGGACAGTGCCTTTTTACTGCTACTAACACGTGCATCCAATTACTGGGTTGATATACTCATAGTGTCAGCTGTAAAGCATTCCCCTATTTTATAGTTAGTCTAAAGAATTATTAGCCTGTCCCCTTTCACATTTACCTCTAAATAATCTGTCAGTAGTGTATATCTTCTACAGTTAAAGAGGAATTTTCACACGCGTCAAAGTTGACTCAAAAAAAAAAAAAAAAGGAAATGTTGAAACTACACCAAAAAGTTTCATTCCTTTTTCTCTCTCCCCCCTTTCGCAATTTCTAATGTTGTACAAGAGAGGAAAAGGCTACGGATTCTAGAAACATGAATGCTCATGAATTTTATATAAAAACAAAGATCAGATCTTTCATAAACCTTGACTTAGTAAAGCAATATGATGTCTACTCCCTTCATGGTGGAAAACATATGTGAAGGACAATAAATAT
Source organism: Phaethon aethereus (assembly GCF_964289735.1). NCBI lineage: Eukaryota > Metazoa > Chordata > Aves > Phaethontiformes > Phaethontidae > Phaethon > Phaethon aethereus. The sequence continues at coordinate 14,508,938 of NC_138581.1, forward strand.
AGTTGGATTTTGTGGTTCCTGATGACGACTCCTAAATGGGGAGCAGAGGTGAAAATGGGGGGCCTGAGGAGTCTAGTTGCTCTTCCTTCTATCTGCCCCTGATATTAGAGGTTCAAAACATTGCCTAGAAATAAAGGAAATGTAAGTTTTCTTTCAGGTCCCTGATGCACATCTGTGCAGCTGTAGTCAGTGTGTGTGTGAGTTGGGGAGGGAACGCTGAAGCATTTTGGAAGCATTCAGGATGTTGTTCAATTGGAATTAAGGCATGGTGCTAAATTGGAGGCTGGGTATAAATCAATTATATTGTGCCTGTGTTGGAGGAAGGGGATGGGAAGTGTGACAAGTGCCAGAGCAACACTAGAAAGGATGATAAGAAAGAAAGAGAGGCAGCATGTGTCATGAATGGGAGAGGGGGAGTGTGGCCTACCTATTTTGGCAGCAGTGAACTGTTGGTGATATTGAATTGTCCTGTCTCATCTCACTGCATCATCAGTTTGCTCACAGCCTGAACTTATGAAGCCATTAAGGTGCCTGTTGAATTTGTCTAAAAGTGTGTAATTGGTGTTGGGATATAAACTCTTCCCACTTCCACCCCCAACTTCATTGTATCTTCTCTGAACCCTATTCTAGAGATATTATTTGGTAGGTGCTCTGGGATTCTCCTCTTCAGATTCTCCTCTTCAAGAGGATTAATAACCTGCTTTATTCCTAATGTCAAAGTCAATACGGACTACTTGCAAGCAGAAAGGTGGGCAAACTTGCCCTTGGAAGTAATAAGCTATTTAAAGCAGCCACAAGCAAACCTGTGTTAAAGAAGAAAAAAGTTGGGAGTTTTGTTTGTTTGGTTTTTCTTCAATTTTTCACTATGCTAGTGCTATCTACTATATTTGTTATGAGAAACATACACCTGAAGGACATCAAGATATCCTAGACTATCAGGTCCTATGTATGTTTGTTATCCGTTACACCCCAAAATTTATAAATGTATTTGATTCTAATCTCTCTTTGACTCCTTGCTGCTTATAAAATGAGGATAGTAATACTTCCCACAGGAGCATGGGTGTTATGAAATCATATTATTTGTGAAATACACTGGTAACAATGTGATAAATCCCAGGAAAAAAAGCCCACCAGGAGAGTAATAATTCTCTTTTTACAGAAAGGTTTGGATATAAGGAATGGCAAGGGTAGTTTTGTCCTCTTTATAGAATGGGAAAGAGCAAGCTACTTCTTGACTCTAGCAGTTATTTTTTCTAGTCAAAAGACAAACACCTTAAGATTCTTCCCCAAAAAAAGTATTCTATAGCTTCTCTTGCAAGCACTCTGTCAAGATTACTCAACAAATTTGTTGCATAGCATAATACAAAAATGAATGGCAAAATAGCTCCTAACCAAACAGCATGGGTGTAGGCGCAAATTGGATCTGTCCTCCTGTCGAGCTGAGCTCTAGATCTGGTTGTGCTGCTTGACCATTGTAGTTGAGAGATGTCAAAATTGACTTCGCTTTAAAGATTCTGTGTTTGAGACCGAATGAAGAAAGATGGAGAACATAGATGGTGGGAAGCCCTCCTCGGATGGTCACCCACAGCAACCAGCATTCTTAATCTCATGCTACATCCCGTTGTGATCTTGTCACTAATGTTCAAGGTATGCAAGGAATGAAGCTGGGGGTATTGTTTAGTCTCTGAGCAGTTAACAAGGTGCAACCTTGAGGGAAGGAACAAGATAATCACAAAAGAAATAGAACTACTGAACCTTGAGTGAACTATCCTAATTAACATCTAATTAACATCTATTTGGCATAATAGAAACCTGCCCCTGGGCTGGGAAAGCCCCCTCCCCACAAAAGCCCCTTCCTCACTGAGCATGCTCAGTAAAAAAAGGATACTGTGACTTTAAGTGGAGACGAGGCTTGTGAGAACCAATGGGAACAAGGGTGACTGAGCCAACTTTTAAAAATACTGATAACTGTTGCTCGAAGTGTATAAATATTTTCTGTGTGTTAACTGAGGCGTGCTAGCTTTGTGGACCTACCACCTAGCACCCAACTCTGCGCAGATTTGGAATAAAAGCAAATATCTCGACTCCGTGTGTTTTTCGGCTCTCTGCACACAGAGTGGAAGAACCCATATTTGGGACAACAAGACAGGGCTCTGAGCAACCTAATCCAGTTGAAGACGTCCCTGCTCATTGCAGGGGGTTGGACTAGATGACCTTTAAAGGTCCCTTCCAACCCTAACTATTCTATGATTCTATGATCTGAACATTAGGATGTTTCAGCTCAAGGATCCATATCATTTCCATGATTAAACAGTTAAAATATAATTGCAATTTCACTCTTTTCTCTTTACCGTCAGGCCTATCAGTCAAAGAAATTTGAGCATGATCCCTGCCTAATATTTATAGTATTTGGTCCTATTATACATTTTTGGGACTGCCTTAATTTTCCTGAAATGCTGTCTGTGTTGGAGTTCAGCTACTGGAATTATTTGTTTTTTTTATTTCTTTTCCTATCTTTTTTTTATTATTGATACTTCCCTTTAGTGTCACAGACATTATTCTCTCAGTTTAATTTATTACAGTTACTTTTACATGTCACAACTTCTCTTTGAAATGACAACCATCAAAGTTAAAGTCTTTTCAACTTTAGTGAGAACGCACATGAGGCTGACACTTGGCTCATGTGGTATTAATCTCGTCTCTTGGTCATTTCTGCGTCTCCTGCTCCAGTCTGCTCTGAAAAAGACATATCTGCAGCTGGAGAGTACATAAGATTAATTTCTGCCTCTGTGGCTTCTTGCCTCAGACCACACACTGAATAATTCCTCAAAGCATTATCCAGATTTGCTCAAAATTCACTATGCTTGGTTCATTCTTTCAGTTCTGCCACACATGCATTTGTGGACTCTGCTTGCAGCTGATTCTGCTTATGAAACAGGAAACATTTTGCAAAGACGAGGATTTGGAGACAAGCACTATTGTAAAATATCTATAATAATTTTTCTGTGGAACTCTTCCTTTTTTGGTTTTGCTGATTTTATAAATGTTCACAGTAGACCATGAAGGTCAGCAAGATGTAACCTTTTTGTTTTCAACCATATTCAGGGCATAACAAAGCCTGATCTAGCTTTTCAGTACAGACTGATTTATAGTAACTCCTGTGTCCAAAATGAAATAAATAAAACCAAATCACAGTGCTTATATTCAGGAAGATCTTTAGTGCTGTCTGAACTATTAAATTCAATAATACTAAAAAAAAAAATTGCTGCTGTGTGGATGGATAAAGTGTTAGTCAGTGCTCCTATACAGGGACCTCCAGACCTTAATCACAGCTTAAAATCCTTAAAAAGGGAGCCATGGATATGAGGGGTACGAGTATCTGTGCTCATACACCAATGCAGGCTCAGGAAATATCTGTAATGATGAGCAGGCAAACCAGTATGTAAAAACATCTACTTTCTGTTACCTTGTGCTTAATACAAGAAGTTATAGCTGAGCTTACCAGACACTTCTCATTAAGTCCATAATGGGGATGGGAATATATTTTTGGTGTTGGGGTAAACTGCAGTCTGGCATTTTCTAACATTCATATTGCTGGCTTTTCAACTAAATATTTTGTAATGGTAGTTTCAGAATCTTTCTTTCTCCCAGTGCATGAGATCTAATAATTTTCAGAAATATTTCATTGGAAAACCACTAGCCAGATCACGCTTTCTGCTTTTCACAGTAGTCAGTCATAAATATAAATGAAGAGGTTATATATAGATCTGTTTTGTGTGCCAAGCTATAGAAATTCTAAATGCAAAACTCCTGTTACATGCTTACAGACGTACTGATAATGCAAGAGTAGATTGCATGATGATACAACTAATGTACCACATAAGATGAAGTTTCCAAAGAATCTGTAAGGGCCCTAACAACTAAAGAGCACACTTATATTTTCAGGTGTAATCCTTGCGTAGCTATTGCTGTGAGCACTTCTGAGAGCGCTCTCTCTCTCAAGTGTATGATGTAAAACCTTTCACTATGTGAAACATCTTGAGAATAAGTAGAAATCTGTATCATTATTGCAGTATTTGGACACATTAATGCCTTCAGGAGGACCATAGTATATGCTTTACCCAGCAAAGGATGACAAATGTTAGAGACTTCTAGATAGCTAATAATAATCTCAGAGTTTAGTCAGTTAAAGAACTTATCTCATTCTTCTGTTCCAATAAATACCTTGCTAATTAATTCTAGTTAACATGACCTTGTAGCAGAGTTGTTTGTTGTTACTTTTTGTATTTTGCATTCCTCATCCAAATGGTAGATTTGTATTCTGATTTTGAAGGAGAGCTGATATTCATAAGTCATATGTCACAAGCCACTAAAAGGGTCAAAATCTTACAGCAGGCCTTTGGTGGCTTGTCAATTTCTCCCCCCCCCCCTTTTTTAAAGGAAACAGACTCATTCACTTAAATATAATGAGAGCCATGCCTGCCATAGCCTACTTTTTAAACAGTGTCAGCTCAAGTAAGATCTGTCTTATTTCTTCACCTCCTTTTCTTGGCTCCAACAATTAAACACAAAGCTGAAAAATACAGATTTTTATGGCAGAGCTATTTCGTATGTCAAATGAGAAATAGAGGCTGCTGTTTTCATAACAGAAAAAAGTGTTAGGGCAGGGAAGTTTTCCTTTGTGGCCCCCTTCTAAATTCTCATCAGCAACATGTAAAAGATAAACCTCTATGTTAAATAGGGAGACCAGATGTATGTCTAACCTCTTGCCCTCATTTTCCTAATCGGCTTTCATTGGGAACAAAAATTTAAAATACATCTAAACAAAAATAATCAATATGGTAAGGTGAACTTTTCATCTGGATAAGAGCTCTTTTTATAAAGTCAGTCCTATGTTAGGCCAACAGACTGTTTTACTGTAGTGATATATCTATACTTGGAGCAGTAAAATTCTCACTTGTTAAAGAAAATCTAGAAATACCATGCTACAGATCTTAGGTTTGCTGTTCAGTGTTACTTTTTCATATCTGCAGACATTAGCTAACCAAACCTTGAAATATGGCTGGGTTATTTTCCCCTTTTTCAGAGACAGGGGCTGAGGCAGAGAGTTTAGGGACCTGGATTTTCTCTCTTTTGTCTTTATTCCAACTTATTCCACCATAAATCCCTGGACTGATGATTCTACTCTGGTTTTTATTTTGTGTTCACAACACAAAGGATGACATTCATATTGGTAATAGAAATGGGAATTGAAGGGTAAAGTGTAATTCTGTTTATTTTGTATAGCAGAGTATGTCTCCAATGTAGATGTATATGTATGATAGATTAAATTATGAATTTAATACTAGTTAATGATACAGAAAGTAGAAGAGAAGTTTACAGAAGTGATTGAAAACAGACAATATGCAGTTCTGTCTAAATACAGAGGTATCGGAATGTGGCTCCTCTTGGTAAGATGCCCTTCAGCCAGTAGAGTAATTTGAAAAATAATTGTTCTAAATGAGCAAAACTAGGAGGTGCTGGTAACCCATAAGCTATCCTTTGGAAGAGTTTGGGAACTGAGTTTGTTTTATCATGAAAGATAAATGTTTTAAATGCTGTTAATGTATTCACCACTGATACCAGCTGGAGAGAGCCTGTCTTTTAGGGAGTGCACAGTCTGAAAGCCAGCAGATTTTGCATATGGACTCTAAATTCATAATTTTAATTGCTTCCTTCTCACATTGTTAAGCTTTTATGGAGGAGTTAGTGTTTAGGAGCGTTTTAACTGAAGAAAAGATATTCACTCAGGAACAAAAGAAAATTGCCTACAGGCAGGAGAAACAGGTCTGACATTGAAAAAAATGAAGAGACTATTGCAATCAGGGATTCAAGGACTTGAGTAGGTGTTTGTAAAGACACTGAGAAATCTAAGGCTGTGGATGCCTCTACCAGAAGTGATGCCTCTACCAGTACCTCTACTGGAGGTTACTAAATCTCACCAACTCATGTGAGCATTCCATGCAAAATCACCCAGATTAGCTTTACTAGCTTAAATACAAGATTTCGGCCATCCTGGTTGATATTATCTAAAGCAAGTGTACACTGGAGTGTTTGGAAAGCAGCTAAGCTCCATCTGGGGACAGTGACGAGCAGCTGGAGACAGGAGGCTTTTCTGACAGTGCAGGAAAGAACGTCTTCATTCCTACTGAAATCAGGGATATTTGAATATCTGTATTTCTCAGCAGTTGACAACATTTAAAAGTCTCTAGGGACACTGTGATCAGACTTCATCAAGGTATAGCCAGGAAGAATTTTACAGCAGAATTTTTCAGTCCTTTGAAATATATACTGCCATTGAGAGAGGGTAGGACATGAAATCACGTAAAGACTGGCTAGTATAGATTTCCCCCTCCCTTTAGTCATGATTCATAACAGATCCAGGATGTTTTAGAAGGAAAAATGTAAAGGGAGTGTTAAAAGGAGTGACATTTGATATAAAATCACCAAGATAATTTAGACTTTGAACAGAGAAGATGGAGTTTTGACCCTGTACCTAAGTGCAGCAGTCCAGGATCTCAGTTATGTATTCCTTGTATTTCTCTCAAATTGACAGTGTAAAGTAGCCAATTTATTAACACTGTGATTTCAATTTCTGTCACCTTATAAAAGTAATAATACCACCTTAGAACCTAGTCCAGGAGAAAATACCAGTTGATTTTATGGGTTGTGCCAATCCTGGAAAAAGTTCTAGATGTCAGCTTTACAGAAGGCTGAAATAGCCAAAGGAAAAAGTCAGTTGTGGGATAAAGAGGAAAAGAAAATTAAAAAATATTTTTTGTACTGCAAGCTGCACTGGGGAGGCAGGAACACTCTGTATTCACACAATAAGCTCCTCATCTTTTGTGCCCTGCAACTACTTTATAAACTGTCTTCTCTCTATCTGCATAAATTTCAAAGCTAAAACACTAGTATTGGAACCATTCCTACTGTATAGCTTCAGCAGACAGTTTCTGTGGAACAGCAGTCTATGCATGGTATCAGCGGCATCTTTACTACATTTCCAAAATGCTCCCTCTTCCACAAGATGGGCACTTCTGGACAATCTCTCTCACCTACAGACATCCAGTCTGTGGCAGTTCGAGAGCTGTAGGTAGGCGGGGAGTTGTTTGTAGCTCTTGGCCTAGAACAGGGAAGTCCTACAAAGCCATGTCATATGTAACCAGTGTACTTATGGTACCAAAAAAAAAAGGTCTCTACTCATCTTTCTCTGGCTTCTTCTTTTAACATCAACTTTTGGTGGACCACTTCAAAGTGGTTGAGCACGCTGTGTGTCCCAGGATCAGGAAGCAGCCAGCATTGCTGTGTGGCTTATGACTGGGGAGCTCTGCTGCATGCACAGCCTCGCCATGGGTATTTGTTACACTTGGTTGGTGCATGTCTGTTAATTAAAAATGTGTCAAGGCACAGGAAAGCAGGACCAAAGAAAACCTTCTGGGAATCCTAATCTAGCCACTGTTATCACCAGTGCTTGTCATATAACGACTTCAACCTACCGGACATCTGCTGGAAGTATAACACTGCAGAGAGGAAACAGTCTAGGAGGTTCCTGGAGTGTGTGGAGGATAACTTCCTGACGCAGCTCGTGAGTGAGCCCACCAGGGGAGGTGCCTTACTGAACCTGCTGTTTACAAACAGAGAAGGACTGGTGAGAGATGTGGTGGTCGGAGGCCATCTTGGGCTTAGCAACCACGACATGATAGACTTCTCAGTTGTGAGGGAAGTAAGGAGAGGGGTCAGCAAAACTGCTACCATGGACTTCTGGAGGGCAGACTTTGGCCTGTTCAGGTCACTGGTTGAGTCCCTTGGGAGACAGTCCTGAAGGACAAAGGTGTCCAGGAAGGCTGGACAGTCTTCAAGAAGGAAATCGTAAAGGCGCAGGAGCAGACTGTCCCTATGTGCCGTAAGAAGAGCTGGCGGGGAAGGCGACCGGCCTGGCTGAACAGGGAGATTTTGCTGGGACTCAGGGAAAAGAGGAGAGTATATCATCTCTGGAAGAAGGGGCAGGCAACTCATGAAGAGTACAAGGATCTCGTTAGGTCAAGCAGGGACAAAATTAGAAAGGCAAAAGCCCAGCTAGAGCTCAGTCTGGCCACAGTCGTAAAGGATAATAAAAAATGTTTTTACAAACATATTAACAACAAAAAGAGAGGCAAGGAGAATCTCCATTCCCTACTGGATATGGCAGGGAACATTGTCTCCAAGGACGAGGACAAGGCTGAGGTACTTAATGCCGCCTTTGCCTCAGTCTTTAATAGCCAGTCCAGGTATCCACAGGGTATTCAGCCCCCTGAGCTGGAAGACGGGGATGGAGAGCACGATGTACTCCTCATAATCCAGGAGGAAGCAGTCAAGGACATGCTAAACCACCTGGACACCCACAAGTCTATGGGGCCTGATGGGATCCACCCGAGAGTACTGAGAGAGCTGGCAGAGGAGCTTGCCAAGCCACTCTCCATCATTTATCAGCAGTCCTGGTTAACAGGGGAGGTCCCAGAAGACTGGAGGCTTGCCAATGTGACGCCCGTCTACAAGAAAGGCCGGAAGGAGGATCCTGGGAACTACAGGCCTGTCAGCCTGACCTCTGTACTGGGGAAGATTATGGAGCGGTTGGTCTTGAGAGTGCTCACAGGGCATCTGCAGGACAACCAAGGGATCAGGCCCAGCCAGCATGGGTTCATAAAAGGCAGGTCCTGCTTGACCAACCTGATCTCCTTCTATGACCAGGTGACCCATCTAGTGGATGAGGGAAAGACTGTGGACGTTGTCTACCTGGACTTTAGTAAAGCCTTTGACACTGTCACCCATAGCATTCTCCTGGAGAAACTGGCGGCTCGTGGCTTAGACAGGTTTACTCTTCGCTGGGTGAGGAACTGGCTGGATGGCCGAGCCCAGAGAGTTGTGGTGAATGGCGTTAAATCCGGCTTGTGGCCGGTCACAAGCGGTGTACCCCAGGGCTCGGTTCTGGGGCCGGTCTTGTTCAATATCTTTATCGATGATCTGGATGAGGGGATCGAGTGCTCCCTCAGTAAGTTTGCAGATGACACCAAGTTGGGTGGGAGTGTTGATCTGCTGGAGGGTAGGAGGGCTCTGCAGAGGGATCTGGACAGGCTGGATCGATGGGCAGAGGCCAACTGTATGAGGTTTAATAAGGCCAAGTGCCGGGTCCTGCACTTCGGCCACAACAACCCCATGCAACGCTATAGGCTTGGGGAGGAGTGGCTGGAGAGCAGCCCAGCGGAAAGGAACCTGGGGGTGCTGGTTGACAGCTGGCTGAACATGAGCCGGCAGTGTGCTCAGGTGGCCAAGAAGGCCAACAGAGTCCTGGCCTGTATCAGGAATAGTGTGGCCAGCAGGAGTAGGGAAGTGATCGTGCCCCTGTACTCGGCACTGGTGAGGCCGCACCTTGAATCCTGTGTTCAGTTTTGGGCCCCTCGCTACAAGAAGGATGTTGAGGTGCTGGAGCGTGTCCAGAGAAGGGCAACGAAGATGGTGAGGGGTCTGGAGCACAAGTCTTATGAGGAGCGGCTGAGGGAACTGGGGTTGTTTAGTCTGAAGAAGAGGAGGCTGAGAGGAGACCTTATCGCTCTCTACAACTACCTGAAAGGGGGTTGTGGCGACATGGGTGTTGGCCTCTTCTCCCAAGTAACTAGTGATAGGACAAGAGGAAATGGCCTCAAGTTGCGCCAGGGGACGTTTAGATTGGATATTAGGAAAAATTTCTTCACCAAGAGGGTGGTCAGGCATTGGAACAGGCTGCCCATGGAGGTGGTGGAGTCGCCATCCCTGGAAGTGTTCAAAAAACGTGTGGATGTGGCGCTTCAGGACATGGTTTAGGGGACATGGTGGTGCTGGATTAATGGTTGGACTTGATGATCTTGAAGGTCCTTTCCAACCTAGTGATTCTGTGATAAATTTGTTCAGAAGTTTATCAAGTTCAATTAAAACCAGGTAGGTTCTGCTCACCATACTACTTAGCAGAAGGCTGTTCCACAATCTCACTCCTCTAAGGGCTACAAATAATTATTATTTTCAGTCAAAATACATTCATAGTCAGCGCTACTCTTCCCGCTCTGTTGCCAGTAGTGTCCTTCACTGCCCCACAGCTTTTCTTCTTTAGAGTTCACCACCACAACATATATGTGGGGAACAGTTATATTCTCTTCCTTTTTTTTTCTTGTGCTAGATTTATTATGTCAAGTTCATTGCTAAACAGAGAACAGTGTGGGGAGATGTAGCCCACCATCTATCTTCCTGCTGGTTCTAGACATGAAGCAACGTAGCTACATCCACATAGGCTAATAAACTATGCATCTTGGTGGAGCATATTAATTCCTGTGTGACACCCTGGAAACATACCTGCCTTGCTTTCCAAACCCAAGTTTAATATCTTTTTGGGGGCAGTTTAATTTGAAGTATTTTTTGTGGGTTTTCTGGTTGGTTCTGTGTAGACATGCCCTTTTCTTGTAAGATAATGCTTTCATTCTCCTGCCTTTCTAGAACTGCTTCTGGGTGCCTGGTCTTAAACTAGAATTGTAGCCATGTCCCAGGCCTAATAAGAAGAATTCTAAGATTGACAAAACTAACAAATCCCCCAAACAAACCTTACATGTGCCATTTGGCAAAGGCTGCACTCTGCCCAGTAAGTAAAAGAAATGTTGACTACAGAAATGGGCCTGGTTTACAGTTTGTTTGACAGGGCAGAATGTTGGAAAGGATGAAGTACTCTGTTAAGAGTGATGGTCAGAATATAGCTGATGTAGACTAAGGTGAATTAAAACAATTTATCACATAATGTTTTACTCTCATTGAGTTGCATATGAGGCTTCTCTTTAAATTTGAAAGGAGAGTACTGGTTTATGGATGTTTTTGGGAAGGAACTACTTTTTCCCACTTTCTGAAAGATGCTGAAATGTCAAAGCATTTTACAGAGTGAATATGAAATACCAAAACAGACTTTCCTACAAAATCAAAGTCCAAAATAATGTCAGTTTAGATTAAGCAGGGCATTTTGTGGATTTTAGTCAGAAATATATAATGAAAACTGTCAACATTGAAATATTTCTTTACTATATTAAGCTTAAGAAGATGTTTCTATTTTTCTTTTACAAGTATAAAAAATTTTTATTATAATTTTTAGGAAGTTAAATTGAAAATTTGGTTGAAATCCATAGGAAAATGAAATTTAGTGATATTTTCAAATGAAATAATGTTTGGTCTTAAAAGTTATATATATAGCTTACTAATTTCAAAATAAGAAAGAAATTGGAGAGTGAACAAATAAATGCTCATAAGAGAGTTGTAGTATTCTTTGCCAAAATAATCAGGCCCTTCACTGACATGATGCTAAACAGAGAACGACTATGTTTTGTTTTGCATAGGCTCGTGCCCAAGTCCTTGGTCCAGGCAAGCAGTTTGACTGTCTGTAAAATGTCTCTTAATACTTGAGGCTCAAGGCACTGATGTCTGTGCGACTGAAGGTATAGACAGTTCCAGCCAGTCCTTAGGTAGCTTCAGTCCCTGAATTATTGAATTAGAAATACCAGAGAATTAGGGGGTGTACCTGTAATGGCTTAACACTGTGCACAGAACTGTTGCTTTCCATGCAGAAACCTGCCCACGGGTCATTATCTCTGTCTCACATATAGAGGGGAACAAGCAGCGCTCTACATTTACTTCCTTGGCTTCATTCCCCAATATTATCGATGGTTTTAGGGTAAACATTAGGAAATATGCTTGTTATCTCCTCCCCAAACAAAGAATTGCTTCCCCTGACTTTTTTCAGGAGTAGCAAGATAACTGCCATTTGTTCTGGATACGGTGCAAGCTGAGGAACCAGGAATTTTATTCACAGAATCACTAGGTTGGAAAGGACCTTCAAGATCATCAAGTCCAACCATTAATCCAGCGCCACCATGTTCCCTAAACCATGTCCTGAAGCGCCACATCCACACGTTTTTTGAACACTTCCAAAGATGGCGACTCCACCACCTCCATGGGCAGCCTGTTCCAATGCCTGACCACCCTCTCAGTGAAGAAATTTTTCCTAATATCCAATCTAAACGTCCCCTGGCGCAACTTGAGGCCATTTCCTCTTGTCCTATCGCTGGTTACTTGGGAGAAGAGACCAACACCCTCGTCGCCACAACCCCCTTTCAGGTAGTTGTAGAGAGCGATAAGGCCTCCCCTCAGCCTCCTCTTCTCCAGACTGAACAACTCCGGTTCCCTCAGCCGCTCCTCATAAGACTTGTGCTCCAGACCCCTCACCATCTTCGTTGCCCTTCTTTGGACACGCTTGAGCACCTCAGCATCCTTCTTGTAGTGAGGGGCCCAAAAGTGAACACAGGATTCAAGGTGCGGCCTCACCAGTGCCGAGTACAGGGGCACGATCACTTCCCTACTCCTGCTGGCCACACTAGTTCTGATACAGGCCAGGACACTGTTGGCCTTCTTGGCCACCTGGGCACACTGCTGGCTCATATTCAGCCGGCTGTCAACCAGCACCCCCAGGTCCCTTTCCGCAGGGCAGCTCTCCAGCCTCTCCTCCCCAAGCCTATAGCGTTGCATGGGGTTGTTGTGGCCGAAGTGCAGGACCCAGCACTTGGCCTTATTAAACCTCGTACAGTTGACCTCTGCCCATCGATCCAGCCTGTCCGGATCCCTCTGCAGAGCCCTCCTACCCTCCAGCAGATCAACACTCCCACCCAACTTGGTGTCATCTGCAAACTTACTGAGGGAGCACTCGATCCCCTCATCCAGATCATCGATAAAGATATTGAACAAGACCGGCCCCAGAACCGAGCCCTGGGGAACACCGCTTGTGACTGGCCGCCAGCCGCATTTAACGCCGTTCACCACAACTCTCTGAGCTCAGCCATCCAGCCAGTTCCTCACCCAGCAAAGAGTAAACCTGTCCAAGCCACGAGCCGCCAGTTTCTCCATTAGAATGCTGTGGGAGAGTCTGTCAAAGGCTTTACTGAAGTCCAGGTAGACAACATCCACAGCCTTTCCCTCATCCACTAGGCGGGTCACCTGGTCATAGAAGGAGATCAGGTTGGTCAAGCAGGACCTGCCTTTCAGGAACCCATGCTGGCTGGGCCTGATCCCTTGGTTGTCCTGCAGATGCCCTGTGAGCACTCTCAAGACAAACCGCTCCATAATCTTCCCCAGTACAGAGGTCAGGCTGACAGGCCTGTAGTTCCCAGGATCCTCCTTCCGGCCTTTCTTGTTGAGGGGTGTCACATTGGCAAGCCTCCAGTCATGAAATTGTATCTTTTTTTTATGCTAAACACACATTTGTATTTAGAAAAGCACTTTAGGAAACAGTGTGTTTTATGTGGCTGTGTATTTGCATTTAATATAATCCACAACCGGTCTCTTGCTTCTGTGTTCAGGGGGGGTAAAAAGAATGTGTTGACTATTTTTCTTTCCATATTGTGACAGATCTTTTCACTATAGTATTTCCTGACGCCTTTAGGTATAATTTCACTTGTTCCTGCCATTCTAAGATAGATATATCAACCAAAGCTATTCTTACTGCTCCCCTGATGCATCAAGATGTCATAGAAGTGTGGACCATTACAGCTGATATATGGAAATAATGGTCACCACATGACCTTTTTTTTTCTTTTTCTTTTACTGTCTGTATGTCTGGCATTAAACAGTGACTTCTCTAAAATGTTGCAATTGGGCATGAACAAGCTTTTTGTTCTTTTCTGATATAGACCTGTAGATTATAGGTGAAACTGCATTAAGAGGCTACAAGAGGTTAATTATGCCTGAAAGTTTCCAGTACTATCTACATCAGTTAACACTCTCAGCACACTACATAATCTGGGAGAAGCTATCATTAGCAAAGCAGGAGAGCTGTGCTTGCCCAGCCCCTGCACTATCTGCTTGCATTTTGAAGCCTTCACGCATGGCTGTGTATTTTGTATGAGTCATTTATGCATTCAGGTAAGTGTTGGTCAGCCGCACATCTCGTGTGTGGTATTTCTTTCATGTATACAAGGAAAAAGATTCCTACTTATCCTCAAAAAATTTAACACCTAAATAGACCTTTTAGAAAGCTTTCTTTTTATTTAAAGTACCTAAGCTTTCTTTTTTTAATAATAGCTTGAAGTAATTTTTGTAGAACACCTGTATATATTGTAGTTGTCAAGAACTGTTGAGGTTCTGTGATCACATTTTGCAAATTTAAAAACCATTTTTTCTCTGTTGTCCTGTGAAAATTTTATATTGGCCCAGAAGCTAACTTTCATTGTGAAAATAGTAAAACTGATTAAACAGAAGTGTTGTCAAGAGTGCAGTGTAAACATACTGATAAATCATTGCTCTCTTTTTAATAGAATCCTTGTACTTGTTAGGTTAAAAACAGAAAGCATAAGGTTTTCAAACAAAAAGCAGTCCTCAGGACAATCATGTCTCATTTAAGATTATTTTATTTCAACTCAAACTCCAGTGAAATTGATTATCTCCTATGCAAAACAGAGAAGTGAATGTGTAAGTACCTGCTTCCTTCCATCTCTTGTTACGATGTTTTCTTATGTTCCAATGCCATTTTCTTTACTCTTTTAAGAGGCAGCTTTATGCTTTGGAGTGTGCAGGAACAAGTTGAGGAAGGGTTGGAAGGTCAGCCAGTGAGCTTAAAGAGTGGCAATTCACTTCTGTCTCATCTCATTCCTTCTTCAGAGCAGCAGCACAATAATCTTTTAAATATGTTTGATATGGCTCATATGCCTGAAGTAACTTGGACGCTGCTTGCATAGGAGCTGTCTTGAATTTGCCTATATGAGATAACAGCAAAAGAAAAAATAAATCATAGGACACGCAAGGAATTCTCCAGGCTGCTAGATTTAATTACCAGAATTTCTAAGGAATTCTTTTGTACCAAAAATAATTGGATCATCTTTTTTTTTTTAAATGGATTTGATAAAAAAAAAATAATGTAAAACAGCCATTACACTGAGATATGATGCAGGACATTTCTAGCTGTAAAAATGTATAACAAATGCCAGCATGATACTGTGAATTGTGAAAAGGAAAAGACATAAGTTCTGCTGTTTGTTGTTGCCAGTAAATGTCTACTTTTGTTTAGACATTATGACTACAAAAGCCAAGATAAGGTTGTCATTTGCCAAATATTGCACTGTACTGTCCAACTCGGGTTTTGAATTTAAGTACACATATGCCAAAAATTATGTTGATATCATCTAGTATGTAGTGTAATAAAAGTGTTAGGTAGTCCAGTTAATGAAATTATTAAATTTTGGCAGAGTGGTGTTAAATTGAGTTTATATTTAATATTGTTTTGGGGGAGAGTGGATGGAAGAAGAGTTGAATTCTACTTCATATTAATTGAAACAGACTAAGCGGTTGTTGATATAATAATGCCTGTAAACAGCAATTAACTGCTATGCGATGGTTGTTTTTTCTAAGATGACAAATTGGAAAGAGTTTGCTTCAGAATGGAACACTAAAGTGGAGCTTTTATTCCCTGTAAGCAAGAGTCTGTGTAGCCGACTTCCCTTTTGGACAGGTGAGATGTTGCTGGTCCCAGGAGAACCATGCACTAGGAAAAGGGTCTTTTACCTCATAGTATAAGCCAAAAAATGAGAGTTAAATGTTCTGTGGTAGAAGTTGGCCCAAGGCAATTAGTGCACCTTATTTTATTTCAAATAAGATCTTGGTTCTCAAAACAACTGTGGCCTTTTCCATTTTTTGTAAATTAGAATCATACAGTGGTTTGGGTTGGAAGGGACCTTTAAAGGTCATCTAGTCCAACCCCCCTGCAATGAGCAGGGACATCTTCAACTAGATCAGGTTGCTCAGAGCCCCATCCAACCTGACCTGGAATGTTTCCAGGGATGAGGCATCTACCACCTCTCTGGGCAACCTGTTCCAGTGTTTCACCACCCACATTGTGAAAAATTTCTTCCTTAGATCTAGTCTAAATCTACCCTCTTTTAGTTTAAAAGCATTAACCCCTGTCCTATCGCAATAGGCCCTGATAAAGAGTCTGTCCCCATCTTTCTTATAAGCCCCCTTTAAGTACTGTAAGGCTGCAATAAGGTCTCCCTGCAGCCTTCTCTTCTCCAGGCTGAACAACCCCAACTCTCTCAGCCTGTCCTCATAGGAGAGGTGTTCCATCCCTCTGATCATTTTTATGGCCCTCCTCTGGACCCGCTCCAACAGGTCCATGTCTTTCCTGTGCTGAGGGCTCCAGAGCTGGACACAGTCCTCCAGGTGGGGTCTCACCAGAGCGGAGTAGAGGGGCAGAATCACTTCCCTTGACCTGCTGTCCACACTTCTTTTGATGCAGCCCAGGCTACAGTTGGCCTTCTGGGCTGTGAGCGCACCTTGCCGGCTCATGTCCAGCTTTTCATCCACCAGTACCCCCAAGTCCTTCTTGGCAGGGCTGCTCTCAGTCCCTTCATCCCTCAGCCTGTATTGATCCCAGGGGTTGCCCCGATCCAGGTGCAGGACCCTGCACTTGGCCTTGTTGAACCTCAGGCGTGTCAGCAGCACCACTCAGCTTGGTGTCGTCTGCAAACTTGCTGAGGGTGCACTCGATCCCACTATGTCATTGATGAAGATATTAAACAGTAGTGGTCCCAATATGGACCCCTGAGGGACACCACTCATCACCGATCTCTATGTGGACATTGAGCCATTGACCACTACCCTCTGGATGCGAACATCCAACCAATTCCTCATCCACCCAACAGTCCACCCATCAAATGCATATCTCTCCAATTTAGAGAGAAGGATACTGTAGGAACCATGTCAAATGCCTTCCAGAAGTCCAGATAGATGACATCTGTAGGTCTTCCCTTGTCCAGTGATGTGGTCACTCCATCAGAGAAGGCCACTAGGTTGGTCAGGCAGGACTTGCCCTTGGTGAAGCCATGCCGGTTGTCTCAAATCACCTCCCTGCCCTCCATGTGCCTTAGCATAGCTTCTAGGAGGATCTCTTCCATGATCTTCCCAGGCACAGAGGTGAGGCTGTTGGGTCGGTAGTTCCCAGGGTCCTCCTTTCTACCTTTTTTAAAAATGGGTGCAATGTTTCCCTTTTTCCAGTCTCCAGGGACTTCACATGACTGAAGATGTGGTTATTTAAAAATTAAAAAAAAGATGTCATTGTTGGCATGCATCTCATGAGTATTTTCTTAGCAGAAATATTTATATAACATGACCAGGTCTGACTAGCCAGCTGTAGGAGAGTATTAGGTGTCTTGTAGTGCTACAGGTGTAGTGAAAACATGAGAATTAAAAAGAGTAGGCATGTATGTGTGAGTGTGTGTGCGCGTGTATTTACAAATAATAGATTAAAGAACAGATCTTATCTTACTCAAGGTGGTTTACTGCAAAATAACTTTTTGTTGTGTTTTTTGTTATTAATTAATAATTTGGCTTGTTATCTAGCTGCCTAATTTTGTTGTCATGGATACAGTTGTTTTGCCTGTATACACACATGCACGAGCATATATTGTAGGGGATTTGGAGTAAGTGTTTAGAGTGATTTATGGAAATTAGCCACATGAAATGAAAGCAAAGGCATTCCTTTTAGAAACCTGGCTTCAGCTAATGTCTGCCTAACCACTGTTGAGTCTAACGAATAGCAATGGAGCCTAGTATTAAGAAGTGCAGGGAATCATCAAAGGTAATAAAATTGAAATTAGACCAAAGCAGCATCTGGGAGTGAAGTTTTAAGTAGCAGACAGGAACGTGTACTAATTATTCCATTGTTAATATGTTGCATATGTTGGTTGAGTAGAGATGGTGTGACTAAGGGCAGGCAGTAGCGCAGCCAGTAGCCCTGGATTTTATCCGTCACAGATTCTGTATTAAATTTCCAGCTGCTTTATAAGTTTCCTAATATGACATGTCCCCATGCAAAACTTGTCTGTCTGGCTGAGCACACCATTTCTTTCAGATGTCACCAAATTTATGTAACAGCCTAGGACCATTTGGCTTCCTGCTAAACTGAATTGAAAGCTTAGAAGAGACAGCTGGACAGTATTTCACTGCTACTAAAATATTTGCATTGTATACACTAGACACTCAAGTTCATCAATGTGCTTTGATGGTTTCTTTCCTATATATACAGGAGGAACATTTAGTTGAGATGATGTTGCAGCGTTGCCTTCAAACACAGCATTCCAAGGTGTCTTTTATCCTTAGAGAAGACTGTTCTTCAGTTTGTTCTTCCTTTTTATAGATCAGGAAGCTTTGGAAAAAGTATTGTTTCGTTTTCTGTACAAGGTGTGCCAAAGCAATACAGAGCAAGCACACTTCACCAGCCAAAAAAACCTCTTCATCTTGAATTTTACATGTATATTATCTGAAATATCAAAGTTGTGAAATTAAGCATAATACTAATCAACCTGTTGAACAGAATAATATTTAGTGTTTGTACTTCAAGTTTTCAAAGCTATAGCGACATAAGCTAATTAATGTTCTGGAAGCACAGGAAGCAATAAAAGTCCTGTAGTGCTTTGAATGTGATGTAGCAGGATAACATAATCAACTTACATGTCTGCATGAGGAATAGTCTTGAATATTAGCTGGAGTAATAGCATAGTAAGTGAAGCCACCTTTATTCTCTAAGTTGTCTTCCAAATTTGAGGCTTTTGCCATCAATATCTATTTAAATGCAGAAAATTCACCTGTTATCATTGCTGTTTGCATCATTCTCAGTTTATGCCCTATTCTGCTCCCAAATTCCCTTGAGCTATCTGCTATCAATGAAAAATCATAGGATTACACCAGATGTCAAGGGAATTTGCCTCTCACACCTAGTAGTCTTGTGAAGCTCTTATGGATAATTTTTATTTCTCATGTCAGTCTGAATGTTGCCTTCATGTTAGGGAAATATTTTAATTGCTTTTAAGTTGTAAGAAAAGGAATTTGTCTATCAAGGATATTTGTAGATATCAAATACTTCATGGACAGTCTGCTAATGTAGTTGTCAATCCATGATGAAAACTTTTGGTTAGACCGAGTGAAAAGTAGAGAGGCACTGAAGGACCTCACATCACCATTCCTTTGACCTGGGAATGGAATTGCATTTATAATTTGATCAAGAGCATATGTCAGGAACAGTCACATTTTGTTGTGGCTCCTGTCACAGGGCCATAGAGAAAGAAGGTAGCAGGGTGCAGGCCATCAGCTTAATTAGGGTGGTCTAGATGCACCCTATGTTATTCAGGACTATCATGGTTTAACCCCAGCCAGCAACTAAGCAACACACAGCTGCTCGCTCCTCCCCCACGATGGGATGGGGGAGAGAATCGGAAAAGTGAGAAAACTCATGGTTTGAGATAAAGACAGTTTAATAGGGAAAGCAAAAGCCGCGCACGCAAGCAAAGCAAAACAAGGAATTCATTCACTACTCCCAATGGGCAAGCAGGTGTTCAGCCATCTCCAGGGAAGCAGGGCTGCATCACGCGTAATGGTTACTTGGGAAGACAGACGCCATAACTCCAAATATCCCTCCACCCTTTCCTTCTTCATTCCCGCTTTATATACCAAGCATGACGTCATATGGTATGGAATATCCCTTTGGTCAGCCTGGGTCAGCTGTCCTGGCTGTGTTCCCTCCCAGCTTCCCATGCACTCCCCGTCTTCTTGCTGGCAGGCCAGCATGAAAAACTGGACTGTCCTTGACTACTTAGCAACAACTCAAAACATCAGCACGTTATCAACATTTTTCATCCCAAAATCAAAACATAGCCACACACTAGCTTCTATGAAGAAAATTAACTCTATCCCAGCTGAAACCAGGACACCAGTCTTAAGCTACCAATGACCAGATACTATCACACTAAAGAATTTACATTTGAAAAGAGAAAGGGGAAGTGTGCTGTAGCTCTTCTGAGCTTTGTCCATTCTCCTGTACATTATTTTTGCCAGGCTACTGATTCAAAGAAATCCAAACTTAAGAAATTCAAACTTAATAACATCAAAGTGTTATTAAGCAGACATCTTTATTACAGCGCCAGATGCATGGGGGATATCTCCTCCTAACATGCATGCCTCGTGTTACCAGCATCTGGATTATATAGCGTACATACATCCATATTCATTGTAATTGTTAGCATATTCATGACATTTCCCAGAAATGTTTAACATACTCAAATGTCCCTGACACATGCGCTGTTAAATGAGTTGGTGGTCCTCTAGTGGTCTCTGGTGGGTTTTTGCAGTACTTGGTCCCCTTAACTTGTCTGTCCTCCAGAGGAACTCTTATCTACTTGCTTAGCTTGTATTTTAACATTGTACTGGTTCTTATCGGTTCCTGCCAGTTGCTTGGTTAAGATAGAAGAAGTTCTCCACAGTAGTTTATCTTACACAGTCCTCACATACAAAAGGAAATTTACAAAACTCACATTTGATTGATTTTACATGTTAAAACCTTCTTCCTTGTCTCAGACCTTTGTTTCACTACCGAGACTCCGATTAGTGTTTTTCTACTCTCATTTTGCTCTCAGATGCTATTAGTAAGAAAGTGAGATTTCTTTTCCCCAACTCTGTGGATTTTGAAACATATCTTGTCACTGTCTGTTTTGCTTTGTAACATATTTCACTTTGGACACCAATACTCACCCATCTGATACCAGTGGTAGCAGTGGCTTGGTCAGCCTCCTTGATGCAGAGTGGGAACACTTTTGAAATCTTGAAATGTTTCCTGGGCTAGAGAGATGGTTTCCCACCCATCTCTCGCAGGCAGTCGCATATTTATCCATGGAATCCCCATATGGCTTTGTGGGTGGTAATGTGTAGAGGGCAGCTTTCCCACCACAGCAGTTTTCCCCAACAGAGATTTATTTCTCTTTTGCTTTGCAGAATTTTCAATTTTAATCACTGCTAAACTTAGGCCTGGTGTTTGTATTAACTGTATGAGGAAATAGCCTATATTGAACCTAACAGCTCCTTGGATACTCATTTGTTACATTTTGTCTTTAAAATTGGATAATTATTTTGAAAGTTTCCTCATCCTGACTAGAGGCAGAATAGAATGTACAAAATCCTGGCACCAAGACTTTCATTACAAACTCCAGCCTGGAGGCAAATTGGTGACTCTCTGAGGGTTGAAAACCTCAGCCATGCAGAAAGCAGAGAAGAACCAACAAAAGCAGAGCCCTCTGGCTGACTCTTGTAGATAAGAGCGCTGCAGTGTTCTGTGTACATAGCAAGGTGCAGACAGCAGTCAACTTTTGGCATCTTTGTCAGCTCTGAAGTAAGCACTCAGAAATTCATGGCACAAAACTATGAGAGCAACAGGTCACCCTGAAATTAATAAATACCAGTTTGAAAATGTCTTCCATTATATGAAGAATGGCCAGAACCAGACTGTGTCACATATCTTGCCCTGTTAACTTGTGAGCTGAATCCAGGAATTTGAGATGTGTACCTGCCTTTTGTTATTAATATGCTCCAAGGGGCTGAGAAGTCTTTTTGGTCCCAGTCCAGTAGATACAGATCTTAGCTCAGTTAGAAAATGCCTCTCTGGCAAATACCGCTTATTCTCTTACTTTGAGGAAATATTGTTCTTACATTGTGGGGGAAAAGGGAAAAAATAAGGCATGGTTCATATATCCTGCCCTCACTTGATACCTAGGGTGTGAGAGGCTGTGACAGTGAGAAAAGAGACTTCACTGCAAGGTTCAAATTAGACTTCACTGTAAGGTTCTGAAACAAGGATCTAAAACAATTATAAGGTTTCAGCATGTGTCACTAATCAACTGTAAGTTTTGCAAATTTTTTAATATATGGAAGGTTATTGATTACATGATTAGTTTGTCTTTAGTATAGAATTCTTTAGCCTAATAACTATGTGATTATGTTTAATGGCCTACTCTCATAGTGCTTAGGCTGTATTTCCTCAATGCTAACATTGTACCTATGTGTAAACGGTTAATCACGAGGAAAGCAGGCCTCATGAAAATTAAAACAAAGGAGAGTTAAGAGCAAGGACTGAGAGATTAAAGAGAACAGAGAAGATATCTTAACCTTGAGCGTAGAGACAGACTGGCAGGAATGCTCTAACAAGGATGAGAAGAAGGAACCGCTTGGCTGGACAACAGAAGGGGCAAACATCCAAGGAGAAGAAATTATCCTCAGGAGACCCGTGACCATAAAAGGGAAAAAGGAGTAGGGGGCTAACTCCCCAAACGACCACCGACGACCACCCGAGACCCCCGCGCATGCGTACTGTAGTTTTGCAACGCCAGCATTATGTAAATGTAGTAGATAAGCAAGGAGGAGGTGATTTCTTGGAAAATGTGTGAATATTCATGTCTTGAAGGTATATAAAGGATGAACTTTTGTTTCAGCGCACTCATGTTAGGAGGCAATATCCCCCATGCGTCCAGCGCTGCAATAAAGATGTCTGCTTAATAACACTTTGATGTTATCGAGTTTAAATTTCTTAAGTTTGGATTTCTTTGAATCAGTTCAAATTAATATTTGAACTTCACTCACAGTTCCAATACGAGACTTCACTGTAAGGTTCAAATTAGATATTTGAACTTCATTTACAGGTCCAATAACAATATATTTGAACTTCATTCACAAGTCCAATACGCCACTGTTGCAGGTTTTTATGGATACAATGGAGGAATGCACTATTGCAATTCTAAACCACAGGCACGCTAGACATTAATACCTTAAAAGAGTGCACCAATCACGATCCCAAAGCATGCCAAACACCACATGCATGTTTCTTAATCACCCTCTCTCAGGCAAGGCCTCCTAATACCTGGGAAGTTACCTTGTACAGCGTCCATTGCTCCCCCACTCCTACCCTGTGCAACTTCTCGCTGCAGCCGAGCCATAGACAGCTTCTCCCTGCTCAGCGGTGGGGCGTGCTGTGGCGGGCGGGGGCAGCCCGTCCCGGCCGGTTCTTCCCGCTGGTTTTTCCTGCCGCTTTTTCCCCGCCCAAAGCCTTACGGCCTTCATTTATGGGCGGGGGTAGGACTCGCCTGAGTGGATTATACGTTTATCTCTGATGGTGTGATGGCCCATCAGAACACCAAGTAACTGAAAAGTGGTGGAATGGTGCTCAGGGCATTTGTTTGTTAAGGGATTATTCAAAGCTCCATTCAGGTTTTGGTTCTTATCATGATGCAGTGTTCAGGCAACCCCGGGCTGAGCCGTTTCTACAGCTCCCCCCAAGTCATCTCTGCATAGATAAGGGTCTGTCAAGGTGAGACGAAGCTGAGTCGATTCACAACTCCCTGCATCTCGCCCCCGTGCTCCGAAACCGGTCTAGCCGGGCAATCCCATACAGAGGCATTTAATGCACACTGTGGCCTTCCATTGCAGCCTGGTCCAAAAGCAAGCGTTGTGGCTGGAGATAGCAGGCACTCACCTCTCCTCTTGTAAGGTGCATGGAGTACCACTATACCACTCCCATCATACTCATGGGGCCTAAGTAGACTGTAGGCATCATCAAGTTTTTCTTCATTTCATGGAGCTCATTGGAGGCTTCATCCCCACAGACCAAAATTCTTTTTAAAACAGTAGTTTTTAACAATATTATATGATGATCTCATAGGAAATGTAAAAGCTGTTAGAGGTGTGGGTATCCATGCAAAAACCTCACAATGGCACGCCAATACATATCATCTGGCTCAAGTCTGGATTTTTGTTTTAATTTTAGGATTGCCTTCAAATTATTTTTCTCCTTTATCTGCTTAAAATTACATGATCATATACCTTTTAGTTGGACCTAAATTTGCATCTCACCATATTTTTTTATTTCATAAATGCTACTGCCTAGCATAATGAAAGTACAAACAAAACAGGAGGAAAGATTGGTTGAGTCTAAACTCTTTATGGAAGTGCTAAACACTGCCATTCAGATACTGCCATTAGACTCTGATGGATACTGTTTAAGAAAAAAAAGCAAATAAATAGTGTCACCGAAATCGGGAATAAACCTCGTAACACCAATGTAGTGTTAAGAGGCAGGCATTCTTTATTCACGGCGCCGGGAACACGGGGGATAGCTCCTCCTAAATTGTGTTCATCGATGGGTTCAAAAATCAAACATTTATAGGCAAGATTAATACATATTCATCAAGTGTCCATACAATGATTGGTTAAGTATTCCTCGCCTACCATGTAAATGACCATGCATGCTCACTATAATTTCTCGGGATTTTACTTCCTTAATCTTTTGAGTCGGAGGGTTTCTTGAGTGGGTGGTCTCTGAGTCGGTGGTCGCGATCTCCCCCTGCCGGAATTACCTTTCCCTCTAAGTTCATTTAAACTTGGCAACACTAAATACATCTTCACGGGCTGTCGGTCCAATATGCAATCATTCACCCCACAGTCCTTTGTTTTAAGACAAGACTATAGAATGAATAATTACCCACCCACCGGACCGTAGAACTGACCAAGGTGTTCCTTCTTTCTGACTACTTGTTATTAGAACAAAACATAATACCATGATCACAAAGTTACACTTAACTCCTTGATAATTAAATCAAGATGGGAAGGGTTAGGTGGGTTCTCGAGCAGCATTGCTGGTGCATAATGTTCTTATAGTTACAACTTGCTACAAATTCACAAACCTATTTTCTAACCCTATTTTATTTTAATTCCCTACCACCTTGGTTACATTTCCCCCCTTTGGAAGTTTTGAAATAATTTCTTTTCAATACTTCCATTACAAATTAATTTCCTTATTAACATTCAATCACTTTATTGTATGATGGTAGGAGCATTATTAGTTAGTCCATTTAAATTTTGGTGTTTTGTAGTCAATGCAAGTGTAATTCTGTTATCAGTGGTAGCTTTTTTTGTGAATTCCTTTTTCAAACAATGATAAATGAATAATATTCCCAAAAATATTAATAATAATAATAACACAGTACCAATTAAGGACTTCACCCAAGAACTCAAGTTCCATCCCTATCCACTGAAAATTTTATCAAACCAATTTTCTTGCATGTCTTGTTGTATTTCCTGAGTATCCTTTTCTATTTTTCTCAATAAGTCCAAATCATATTCAACATCCTGGGTAACATTTGGGATATGTATGCAACAATGATCTATCCTATCCCTCAGGTATCCACAAACTCCATGTTCTTTTAGTAAGAGCATATCTAGAGCCATCCTATTTTGTAGGGTTATCTTCAAAGTGGCTTGTAACTGTAAATTTAGTTGTTTAAATCCTTTCCTCGTTATTTTGGCTAATATTTTCACTTGACCTGTCAACTTATATAACCAATCTCTATTCCTGTAAGTTGCCAAGGGAGTCAATAAGGATTCTAAGGTTCATCCAAGTTTCACTCCTGTCGAGGGTTCATTCCAATCATCATCATCAATTTGTGATCTTTTTGTCCATATTAACTTTAAATTTTCAGAATCTCCCCTAAAGGGAGCTTTCTTTCAGATTGGACATAATGTTGGCATTCCTAAAGTAATTTGTTTTACTTTCCCATCCACTGGTAAATGGGTGGTCCAAGTTCCATTACTCATTGCCCAAACTAAATGTCCTGGGTTCTGAACTGTAGATCTTCTACAACTAAATATTGATCCCTTTCTAATTTTATATACACTAGTCAAATTTAAATCGTTCTTGAGTCCTTTGCACCAATACCCATATTTCAATGCAGCTGCTAAGGGAGGGATTTCTTGAACTGCTCTATAAACTGTACTGCAATTACATATCTTTTTACAATTCCACCAGGGTGCTATATCCTCCTTTTCCTTGGATGTGGTTCTCTTGTCATTAACTGATGGGAAAACTGTAAAGACTGTTCCATCCCAGGCAAAACACCATGAAGTATTAGCCATATATTGAAATTGAGATAGAATAGCCATAGACCACACTGAATCCCATGCAGCCTCTGCCTCTCGCTTAGTCTGATTTTCACAA
This sequence comes from Phaethon aethereus, assembly GCF_964289735.1. Classification (NCBI taxonomy): domain Eukaryota; kingdom Metazoa; phylum Chordata; class Aves; order Phaethontiformes; family Phaethontidae; genus Phaethon; species Phaethon aethereus. Next base: position 14,534,868 of record NC_138581.1, read on the forward strand.
TTATGGACTACACGTCCAGCTTCCTCGGGATCATGTACAGGGAGGCCTCTACTTATTTCTTTGCATAATTGTTTATCTCTTGTGCTTACTGCACTCAAATTTGTTGTTAAGATTCCCCATGGAATTGATTCACCTACTGCTCTTGGAATTGGAAGACATGCGGTTATTTGGGTTACATTTTGTAAATTTGCAAATTCTTTTATCAATCCTACCATTAAATTTCCTTCTGGAGTTCTCCTTGGAATGTATATTAGCTGCTCTGCTTCACTCTCCCTTCCAATTGATCTATTATCATCTCAAATAATGCTCCCAACATCATCAGTTTCCAAATCAAAACCCATTTTTCCATATTTTCCAATGATAATTTCTTAAACATGTTTTAAAATCAACTTTGCAGTCTCTGAATCCCTATTGATGACCTTCCATGACGGGGCTTTCTTCACTCGGGTGTCGTGTATACACGGTTCCACTCCTCCAACCTTGATTGCAGTATAAGTTATTAACAGTACCTAGAATGGTCCCCTCCACTTTTCCTGCAGTGGTTCAGAGTTCCAAGTTTAAAGATCACCTGGCTGATACTGATGTACAGGCGTATCCAAGGCAAGTGACCTAGTCAGCACAATGTATCTCCAAAGTGCTCCAAGGACTTTTCCTAAAGAAATTAGATACACTTTCAAATCAGTTTCCCCAGCTACCTTCATATCCCCTGGGATTAAAGGAGTCTGGTACAGTTTACCATACAGGACTTCATATGGACTTATACTGTCTCTTGATCTTGGTTGGATCCTGATTCTCAAGAGAGCTAGTGGTAAAGCCTGTGGCCGCTTCAAAGATGTTTCCTGACAAATTTTACTTATTTGTCTTTTCAACATTTGATTCAATCTCTCAATTTTTCCACTCAATTGTGGCATCCAAGGGGTATATAAGTCCCATTTTATACCCAAAATTTTACTGATCTGTTGAACTACATCTGCCACAAAGTGTGGTCCTCTATCAGAAGACATTCCCAATGGCACTTCAAATCTTGGTATTATTTCCTTCAACACTTTAACTACTTCTTTAGCTTTGTTGGTGCAGCAAGGGAAAGCCTCCAGCCATCCAGAAAATGTATCAATTAGTACTAATAAATACCTGTATCCATTCTGACTGGGTAACTCAGAGAAATCAATTTGCCAGTAATCTCCTGAAGAATTTCCATGTTTTATCATTCCTAGAGGTGGCCTCTTTTGGTTCATGGGGTTATTTTTAAGGCAGATCGGACATCTAGCTATTATTGATTTAACTATTCCTGTCATTCCTACACATACTACAGATGTTTTTAAACTTGAAACCATTGCATCTACTCCCCAATGTGTTTGTTCATGATTTTCCTCTGCGAGTTATGTCATAATTTGCAGGGTTACTATCACCTGGTTTTTTTGTTTTACTGGTACTAGTGCAAGGATACCTCGTTCTGTGACCTCTTTTGCAGCTTTGTCTGCCAATCGATTACCTATATTTACAGCCGTCTGACCAAATTGATGAGCTTTACAATGCATTACCGCCACTTCTTTCGGTCTCTGCACATCTTCCAGGAGTTGGAGAATTTCCTCCTTATATTTGATTGATGTTCCTTGGGCTGACAGCAATCCCCTTTCTTGCCAGAGGGCTCCATGAGCATGGATCACGCCAAATGCATATTTAGAATCAGTCCAAATATTTACCCTTTTTCTTTCTGCTATTTGCAGAGCCTGCCTCAATGCCACCAATTCTGCTTTCTGTGCTGAGGTACTTACAGGTAGTGTCCTTGATTCCAATACCTCAAAGGTGGTGACGACAGCATATCCAGCCATTCGTTTTCCTTCTTGTACAAAACTGCTTCCATCTGTGTATAACTCCAGATCAGGCTTTTCCAGAGGTTCATCTCTCAGGTCTGGTCTACTGGAATAAACTTGTTCAATAGTTAACAAACAATCATGTTCCAAATTTCCTGTTGGATTCTCTGTTGACAAAAATATTGCTGGATTAACAATCGGTGTGGTTTTCAATTCCACATCACCTTGTTCCAATAGGACAACCTGATACTTCAGCATTCTGCTGGGGGATAGCCAGTGACCCCCCTTTTGCTCTAGAACAGTTATTACCATATGTGGTACGTGCACCACCATCTTTTGACCCATGGTCAATTTTCGAGCTTCTTGGATCAGCAATACTGTTGCTGCCACAGCGCGTAAACATCCTGGCCATCCTTTACTCACGTTGTCAAGTTGTTTAGAGAAGTACCTCACTGGTCGTCTCCAGGGTCCCAGCTGTTGCGTCAGCACTCCAAGAGCCAGATGTTGCCTTTCATGTGCAAACAACTCAAAAGGTTTGGTCACATCAGGTAATCCCAGAGCAGGTGCCATCATTAATGCCTTTTTCAGTTCTTTGAATGATTTCTGACATTGAGGTGTCCAAGTCAGATACTGATCCTTGGATTCCTTTAAAGCCTCATACGGTGGCTTTACATACAATCCATAATCCAAAATTCAAAGTCAGCACCACCCAATCATTCCCAGAAAAGTTCTCAATTCTTTCGGGCTACTTGGTTCAGGAATTTGACAGATAGCTTCTTTTCTTTCATTTCCCAATTGTCTCTGTCCTTGGGATATTTCAAATCCCAAATAAATTACTGTTTCTTTTCCTATTTGGGCCTTATTTCTGGAGACTCTATATCCTCCTTGGCCTAGAAATTTAGTAAACTGATAGCAGAACACTTCCCTTTTGGTCCTGTCTCTTCCATATCTCTAATTCCTTGGCCAATTGATTCCCAAATATCGTAGGGCTATTTTTGAATCCTTGTGGAAGTACAGTCCATGTCAATTGGGTCTTTTGCCCTGTGGCCAGACTTTCCCACTCAAAAGCAAATATGTTTTGGCTGTCTATATCTAGAGGTATGCAGAAGAAGGCATCCTTTAAATCTAGTACAGTAAACCATTTATGTTCCTCTTTTAAGGAAGTCAGTAAAATATATGGATTAGCCACTACTGGGTGTATATCTTGGACTATCTGATTTATAACTCTTAAATCCTGAACCAATTGGTATTCCTTGCCTCCAGATTTCCTTACTGGTAATATGGGAGTGTTATATTCTGATTCACACTCTACCAATAGTCCATATTCTAAAAATTTTGTAATCAACCCCTTTAATCCTTTTCGAGCCTCCCACTTAATAGGATATTGTTTTTGTCTTACCGGTTTGGCTCCAGGTTTTAAAATCACCTTTACCAGCTCTGCCAATTTAGATCGTCCTGGAATTCCACTCGCCCAGACCAAAGGAATAACTGCATTTTCCACTTCTTCTGGAATCTGTTCTTTCCTGTAGGAATCCTGTAACATAAACACTCTTGCCTCTATGGCTTTTGATTCTGGTATTAACAATTTAATCTCTCCGTCTTTGAAAGTTATTTGTTCATCTAATTTACTCAATAGATCTCGTCCCAACAAAGACAGTGGACATTCAGGCATATACAGAAACTGGTGAGTTACCCATTGTTTTCCCAATTTAAACTTTAATGGCTCTAAAAATGGCCAATTTTCCTTCCGCCCTGTCGCACCAACAACATCTACTGATTTGTGACTAAATTTCCCTTTACATGTATACAATACTGAGTAAGTAGCTCCAGAAACTCTATTTCTTCATTCCCTAGCTTCAATGTAACCAGACGTTCAGCTAGGGTTGATTCCCCCAGTCTCCTTCATAGTTCTTCATCCAGAGTCATTAATTTAATTGCCTGGAGAGCCGGATCTAATTCTCCTGCCTTAGGACATTCTCTTTTCCAGTGCCCACACTTCTTGCAAACAGCACATTGATCTTCTGCCAATCGGGGCTTATTTTCCTTCTCTCTCTGATATTCATTCCTCGTCCTCTCCCTCTGCCTATCCTGTTATTCCCTGCCAAAACTGCTAGTAGCTTTCCACCCCTTCGGGTTTGCCTCACCTATTTTTCTTTTACTCTATTGTTATATACAGCCTAAGCAATTTCAAGCATTTTACCTTAGCCACCCTTTTGGGATCCTCCTGATAGGTACCTGCAGTCTCTTTCCATGATCTTAAATCAGTAATTGAAAAAGGAACTTTCACCACCACTGTTTCGACTTCTCATCACATTTTCCCTTTTTCACAATCTTTACCATGGGATCATACAGATGTATTCCACACTGTCTCTGCCATTCTGGATGATTTTGTAGTGTAAAGAATAAATCAACATAAGCCATTTCTTCCCATTTACCCTCCTTTTTACAAAACAACATTAATTGCAAGATGGTGTTATATTGCAATGTCCCATTTTCTGGCCATTTCTCCCCACTGTCCAACCTTGGACATACATTGGCCACCAATGATTGCAATATTCAATTAATTGCTTCCGAGTGAGAGGATCACCTCCCAGATCTTTCCAATGCCTCAAAATACATCCCAAAGGTGTTTTTTTGTGGGATAGATCTTTTACTCGGAAATGTTCCCATCTTCCCAAGACTAGTGGGTGTGATTGTGCACTATCACAGGCACTAGTCGGAGGGACCCCTACTCTCCTCGAGGGTCCCTCTGGATCTTCTAGCCCCCTGCTAGAAATCCCCCAACCTCCTTACCTGGGCCCCTAGCCCAACCTTGCGAGGCTTTCGCCACGTCTTATAGGCAGGCATTCCTTGTGAGGGTCTCATACCCTCACCCTTTCCAGAGGTACCTTTCAGCCCTACTCTGCGTAGCTTTCGCCGCGCCTTACGAGCGAGCTAGTGGGACTCGAACCCACGTTACTTCAATCCTTTAAAGAATGCCTTATTACCTTTCCAGGGGACTTGCTCAGAATTCTTCGGTCCGGGGATCAGAGGTTCTCCCCGAGAATTCCTCGGTGCCAGCTGGAGGGCCCGTGATCCCGCGGATCCGTTGAGATTCACAAGCAGTGTCCCATCTGGGTCGCCAAAACTGTCACCGAAATCGGGAATAAACCTCGTAACACCAATGTAGTGTTAAAAGGCAGGCATTCTTTATTCACGGCGCTGGGAACACGGGGGATAGCTCCTCCTAAATCGTGTTCATCGATCGGTTCAAAAATCAAACATTTATAGGCAAGATTAATACATATTCATCAAGTGTCCATACAATGATTGGTTAAGTATTCCTCGCCTACCATGTAAATGACCACGCATGCTCACTATAATTTCTCGGGATTTTACTTCCTTAATCTTTTGAGTCGGAGGGTTTCTTGAGTGGGTGGTCTCTGAGTCGGTGGTCGCGATCTCCCCCTGCCGGAATTACCTTTCCCTCTAAGTTCATTTAAACTTGGCAACACTAAATACATCTTCACGGGCTGTCGGTCCAATATGCAATCATTCACCTCACAGTCCTTTGTTTTAAGACAGGACTATAGAATGAATAATTACCCACCCACCGGACTGTAGAACTGACCAAGGTGTTCCTTCTTTCTGACTACTTGTTATTAGAACAAAACATAATACCATGATCACAATGTTACACTTAACTCCTTGATAATTAAATCAAGATGGGAAGGGTTAGGTGGGTTCTCGAGCAGCATGGCTGGTGCATAATGTTCTTATAGTTACAACTTGCTACAAATTCACAAACCTATTTTCTAACCCTATTTTATTTTAATTCCCTACCACCTTGGTTACAATAGGACCAGTTAAAGTACACCAAAGCAAATCAATCAGTTGTAATTCCTAATTAATTTTATTTTGGTTCAATAAGTTATCCCTACATTCACAACCATTAGAAAAACAAAGTTGTGAATTAAAACTAGGTGCAAGTGTGTGTGTAAGCAAGCACCTAGTGAATGCAACTTCCTTTTCCCTAATAAAACAGCCAGTAAAAGAATTTGATTTGCTGCTGCTGCAATCAAAAGAAAGATTGCCCTAAATTGTGTATGTTGTTTGCAAGCTAGAGACATTAGATAGGTTCTCCTCTATGGTAACATTATCCTGATTTAGTCTTATCATAAAAAGAAGTACTGAATATTTTTGAAAGTACATATAAAAGATGTGAGGCTGTTCTTTGTTTCTAGTTGTTTGGTGGGGTTATTTTTATTGTCTTTGTATGAAGAGGTTGGATTCTGTGACCACAAGGGACACTTTGCGAGGTGTTGTACGAGCACTTAAGAAAGCATAGTCTCAGCAAATGTGACATTGGGAAATCTTGAAAATATAAAGCAGTAGCAGTATATGGGAAGTATTTGATGAGATTGGTAAGTGGAGAGGTGGGAGGAAATTCGATAGTATAAAGAGCAAGACACTGTTATGGGCTAGTAACAAGAATATATATTATAGGCAACTTGATTAATCTGGTAGCAGGATTTCAGCATACAGCTTCATCACAGAATGAACAAAAATTTCTAATGTGATGCAGCCATGGAAAATATAAAGGCAAGACTCTAGTACTCTGCATTAAAGATTTCCTGTAGAGGTAGAGTAATTGTGGGTCCATTCTACAAAGCACTGTTAAGAGCTCATCTGAAATAAAATGCATGAATCTAGTCAAGAAAAAAATGGAAATGGGAGCTGAGGCAGTGTCGTGGTTTAGCCCCAGCCTGTCTATCTCTAACTCTATCCCAGCCGAAACCAGGACAGGCAGACAAGAATCTGTGGATAGCTCTGCAATGGAGAGGCGCAGTTTTACCAGGGAGTCTAAAAAAAAATTACTTGTTTAACCAAGCAAAAGACAGGCTGAAAGAGGATGTAAGACTTATCTGTTAATATATCTAAGCAGGAAGATAAAGAGGAGTAACCCTACAGATATGGAAAGAGACAAGATGACTACTTACAATAAAAGAGACTAATGATACAGAGGAAAATAGGTAAAAACTGATCCTTTAAAAATTTTTCTGGAATTTACTTTTTTTAACTGTACAATACAGGAGATTTTTGAGCTGCACTTTCAGCAAAAATCTAAGCAGGAATTAAGGTTTATCAGTTTATGAACTGAATATATGATGTGGTTGCTTCACATAACAAGTAACTTAACTTGGTTTTACTACCCCACTCTGTATTATGATTTAAAGCATCCAACAGGAATATTTAATTTAAAAACAATCATTTTGCATTTGTTTGTTTTAGTCATTTTGTTGGTTCTCACTGCTTGGTACTGTTTAACACTCTTCTTGCTAACCACAAAGTATCTGCAGATTTGTAGATGTGTAGTTCAATGGCTTAATGAACAATTATTCAGATTCTTAGTTTTTCCTTTTTGGTTTTGCTAGAAAATGGTGGAGGATAAGTTAGTTATTTACAAGATAATTATTTACATATGGCTTTTGTCAAGTCACATTTTGAAAGAAATTAGCATGTAACTAAAAACATTTAAAAACAACAATTTAACATTGTTTTGTTAGTTAAATTATATTAAATGCTATTATGTTGGAAACATAAAGAGTAATTTGTCAAAACATGCTTTGCATTTAGTATGACCTAATTTATTAAGCAAAAGAAGTTTATGCAGTTAGTGTACTAAACTGGCTGTTTCTGTAACCAAGGTGGTAGGGAATTAAAATAAAATAGGGTTAGAAAATAGGTTTGTGAATTTGTAGCAAGTTGTAACTATAAGAACATTATGCACCAGCAATGCTGCTCGAGAACCCACCTAACCCTTCCCATCTTGATTTAATTATCAAGGAGTTAAGTGTAACTTTGTGATCATGGTATTATGTTTTGTTCTAATAACAAGTAGTCAGAAAGAAGGAACACCTTGGTCAGTTCTACAGTCCGGTGGGTGGGTAATTATTCATTCTATAGTCTTGTCTTAAAACAAAGGACTGTGGGGTGAATGATTGCATGTTGGACCGACAGCCCGTGAAGATCTATTGAGTGTTGCCAAGTTTAAATGAACTTAGAGGGAAAGGTAATTCCGGCAGGGGGAGATCGCGACCACCGACTCAGAGACCACCCACTCAAGAAACCCTCCGACTCAAAAGATTAAGGAAGTAAAATCCCGAGAAATTATAGTGAGCATGCGTGGTCATTTACATGGTAGGCGAGGAATACTTAACCAATCATTGTATGGACACTTGATGAATATGTATTAATCTTGCCTATAAATGTTTGATTTTTGAACCGATCGAGGAACACGATTTAGGAGGAGCTATCCCCCGTGTTCCCGGCGCCGTGAATAAAGAATGCCTGCCTCTTAACACTACATTGGTGTTACGAGGTTTATTCCCGATTTCGGTGACATTTCTGGTTATTGTTTTGTTTGGCTTTTAAAAAGTAGTAGAACTCATCTTCTGACACCTTATTTTTAATCATTTATTTATTTCCTGATACAAATTTTACTTTCTTTCAAAATCCCAATCACTTCTTAACTTTGAATGGATGACTTACTGACATGAATAAGTTGAACAAATTAAGTTATTTTCTCTGCTAAAACTTTGATGCAAGGTGTTTCATCCATGTCCTTTACTACTCAAATTTTGACACCTAACTTCATTAGCAAATGTACTACTTCATTTAATATCATGATTTGAGTCTCAGCCTTAATATGTTGTCATACAGCTGAACATTCTCATTAAATAATAGTTATTAAAAGAAAAATAAACTCAATAAGCAAATATGGTAAAAGTAAATATCATGTTAATATTGATTTTTTTTTAAATTAAAACAAATCTAATGCTACAGATTTGCATTTTTCCAATTATACAAAAGAGAGACATGGTGGACAGCTTAATAATGGGGAGTGCTGTAACATTGCCTATTATTACTTAAGCAACTTAAGTGATTCAAAACTGTCATGGTTTAACCCTGGCAGGCAGCTAAGCACCACACAGCCACTTGCTCAGAATTGGAGAGGATAAAAGTGACAAAACTCATGGGCTGAGATAAAGACAGTTTAATAATAATAAAAAAAACCCCAAAAAAACCCACCAAACCAAAAAAAGCCATAAAGAGGAAAAGAAAACCAAGTGATAAAAAAAAAAACCCACAAACCAATTGTTCACCACCAACTGATTGATGCCTAGCCAGTCCCTGAGCAACAGCAGCCCCAGCCAGCCAACATCCTTTCCCCCCCGTCCCCCCCCAGTTTTATATTGCTGAGCATGATGTCATATGGTATGGGATATCCCTTTGGCCAGTTGGGGTCAGCTGTCCCAGCTGTGTCCCCTTTCAACTTCTTGTGCACCCCCAGCCTACCAGCCTACTCGCTGGTGGGGTGGTGTGAGAAGCAGAAAAGACCTTGACTGTGTAAGCACTGCTCAGCAATAACTAAAACATCCCTGTGTTATCAACACTGTTCTCATCACAAATCCAAACCACAGCACCATACAAGCTACTATGAAGAAATTTAACTCTATCCCAGCCAAAACCAGTACAAAAACCAATATTGTATTCAGATTTTTATACAACCCACTGCAATCAAAGAAATATCGGTTTATGTATCTAAGAGATCCACAACTTGCAGGCATTTGAATCTCTTGATAAAGCCGTATTTGAGAGGCAGCTGCTCCCATCATTAGCTCCCAGCATTTTGAGTTTGCACAGAGACAAGATGCTGGCAGCAAGGTGAGCTGGAGCTAGGAGCCCCTGTCTTACATCAATGAAAACCAGCATCTGCTTGTTTTTACTAATGGCATGCTTAGCTCCTAATCTAGAGGAGCAAGGTGACTATAAACCACCGTTGAAAAGTTACTCTGCACCTGATACACTCAAGGGTAAACACTCAATCAGTAGATACTGAGGAGACTATTATAAAGGGATAGAGGGATGCAGGGTTGAAAGAGATTCAACATTGATTTTGATGGAAGCAGATTTAGCACAAGAACTAACTTTTCAGATTTAGGCCAGTCTTAAATGTCACTGTGTGTTTATCTTATTTGCCCACTCTACTGGCAAAAATAAAATATTACTGCAATAAACAAAGCAAAATAATGTTGCCTTGGAAGTTGTGTGATGAACTGTAAATGTTCCTGTGTACTATAATATCTACTAATTCTGCAATATTCACTAAACTCTGATTTTTATTATTCATGTTTTCAGGGATCTGATCTTTTTTTCAAGTAGTAGATTGTTTCCAGTGTTGGCAAGACTTCCAGGCTGTAAAGTGAAAATATTTTATGTGGAGAAGTCAGAGAGCAAACTCGAGATTTAACTATAGCTGACACATCTCTACAAAACTGCTGTCACCACTGTATTTGCCAGCCCTGCCTCATGGCTCACAGGAAGAAAAACTATAAACTCCAGCCATTTTGTACACCCATTTTCAGATGCTGCATTTCATAATTACATTTCACAATTCCTTTTCAGCAAAGCCAGCCAAATGTTTCATTGCGATCTCTTCTTTATTAATGAAGTGTCCCTGTACAGACCAATTTTTTGATGATGCATTGGTAATGTATCTGCGGTCAGTCTGTGAGCACACTGCATGAATATATTTCAGCCCTGTGCTGAAGCGCACACTGCAATGTAGTCCATCAGTTTCAGTTTTCATTATTTATTCTCCTTTATGTCACTTGATGGTGTTTCTGCTTGCTTATAGGATTAGTGAAAAATCATGCATTGGGATATGTGGCAGAAAATGTCTGTGGCATGGAGAGTGATGCAAACACCTGCATTAATGAGCATATGTCCTGGTTTCAGCCAGGATAGAGCTGGTTTTCTTCACAGAAGCTAGTGTGAGACTGTGTTTTGGATTTGGGATGAGAAACTGTTGATAATGTGCTGATGTTTTGGGTTGTTGCTGAGCAGTCAAGGACAGTCCAGCTTCTTGTGCTGGCCTGCCAGCGAGCAGGCTGGGGATGCACGGGAAGCTGGAAGGGGACACAGCCGGGACAGCTGACCCAGACTGGCCAAAGAGATATTCCCTACCATCCGACGTCATGCCCAGTACATAAACCGGAGTTGGCCGGGGGGCGGAAATCGCTGCTCGGGGACGGGCTGTCGATCACTGGGTAGTGAGCAATTGCTGTATTGGGCATCACTTGTTCTTGTACATTCCTTTTTTGGTATTATCATTGTTGTTTCCTTCTTTCTTTCTGTCCTATTAAACCGTGTTTATCTCAACCCATGGGGTGTTTTTTTTCCTAATTCTCTCCCCCATCCCACTGTGGGAGGGGGAGTGAGTGAGCGGCTGCGTGGGGCTTAGTTACCGGCTGAGGCTAAACCACGACAGTCCTTTTTGGCGCCCAACGTGGGGCCCGAGGCTTGAGATAATAACGGTTGCAGGTCACAATATCAGTTTATTTGATTTGCATGATGCTCTCGTCTTTGCTGTACATGTTAAGGATCGGTGTTGGTTTCTGCGGGCTGCTGTACTCTGCAATGATTAGTAATGTCTCGCCTGTGAGTTTTGTTTTTAGAACACTGACCTTGAGCTTAATGTGGTGTCATCTGAGCTCTGTACTAAAGCCCTTACTGTATTTTGGCTACTGTCTTGTGGAGACGATTAGCAATTATACTTCTGCATCTGAAAGGCTTTCTGTGGAGGAAATGCAGAATGGTACCTTTGCTACCCTCTATCATAACGTTTCCTCCTTCATCACAATAATTTTTCAGTATTTTGAACACCCTTGGGTAGTTAAAATACCTCTTGCTACTTGTGGGGAACATTGTTTCAGTTTTGTCTAAGGTTGACAAAGCAATTGGAAAAGGTGCACGAGTCCTCAGCCTCTGGAGATGACTCCTGTCGGGTGTGAAGGAAAGGTATCCCTTCAAGGAAGATGTTCTATGTCACCCAGGCAAGTGGACCACCATGGAGAAAGGTATCCAGTACCTGAGGGAGCCAGCTATGCTGGAAGTGATTTATGGTGACTTGGACAATGGACAATCATCCAAAGATCCAGATGAAGTCAATTGCACGCAACCTATGTGGCGGAAGTTTGTACGGAGTGCACCATCATCATATGCCAACTCATTAGCAGTAATGGCCTGGAAAGACGGAGAGAGACCAATGGTGGATGAATTGGCTGGCCAGCTCTGGCAATACGAAGAAAGTCTCTCTTCCTCCCTACGGGCCTGCGTCTCTGCTGTAGAGAAACTGTCCCAGGAGTTCCGGCAATTCAAAGAGGATATGCCCTACCCTCCACCCATACGGACCAGTGTCTCAGCCATTAGGAGTAAGCGCTCTTCTGTTCAAGAGAGAAGATATAGAGGATATACACCACGAGCCACCTTGTGGTTTCACTTGCGTGACTACGGAGAGGACATGAGGAGGTGGGATGGAAAACCTACCTCGACCCTAGAGGCACGAGTACGCGAGCTGCAGGGAAAGACAATTACAAAAGGGGGTTCAGGTTCCTCGAGAAAAATCGTTGCTCCACTTTCCAGTGGGCAGCTTCCCAGAAAGAACAGAAGAGCTGATCTCACCTCTGATCCTCTTGAAGGGACTTCTGATTCATATTTACAAGAAGTGGGTAACGAGTACTATGACCAGGACTAGAGGGGCCCTGCCTCCAGCCAGGCGGAGGAGAGGGACAACCGAGTTTATTGGACTGTGTGGATTAGATGGCCTGGCACATCAGACCCACAGGAATATAAAGCTTTAGTGGACACTGGTGCACAATGTACCCTGATGCCATCAAGCCATATAGGGGCAGAACCCATCTGTATTTCTGGAGTGACAGGGGGATCCCAACAGCTGACTGTGCTGGAGGCCGAAGTGAGCCTAACTGGGAATGAGTGGCAGAAGCACCCCATTGTGACTGGCCCAGAGGCTCCGTGCATCCTGGGCATAGACTACCTCAGGAGAGGGTATTTCAAGGACCCAAAAGGGTACCGGTGGGCTTTTGGTATAGCTGCCTTGGAGACGGAAGAAATTAAACAGCTGTCCACCTTGCCTGGTCTCTCAGAGGACCCTTCTGTGGTGGGGTTGCTCAGGGTCAAAGAACAACAGGTGCCGATCGCTACCACAACAGTGCACCGGCGGCAATATCGCACCAACAGAGACTCCCTGATCCCCATCCATGAGCTGATTCGTCGGCTGGAGAGCCAAGGAGTGATCAGCAAGACTCGCTCACCCTTTAACAGCCCCATATGGCCAGTGCGAAAGTCTAACGGAGAGTGGAGACTGACAGTAGACTATCGTGGCCTGAATGAAGTCACGCCGCCAGTGAGCGCCGCTGTGCCGGACATGCTAGAACTTCAATATGAACTGGAGTCAAAGGCAGCCAAGGGGTACGCCACCATTGATATTGCTAACGCGTTTTTCTCAATCCCTTTGGCGGCAGAGTGCAGGCCACAGTTTGCTTTCACTTGGAGGGGTGTCCAATACACCTGGAATTGACTTCCCCAGGGGTGGAAACAGAGCCCTACCATTTGCCATGGGCTGATACAAACTGCACTGGAACAGGGTGAAGCTCCAGAGCATCTGCAATACATTGATGACATCATCGTATGGGGCAACACAGCAGAAGAAGTTTTCGAGAAAGGGAAGAAAATAATTCAAGTCCTTCTGAAAGCTGGTTTTGCTATAAAGCAAAGTAAGGTCAAAGGATCTGCACAAGAGATCCAGTTTTTAGGAATAAAATGGCAAGATGGACTTCACAGAATCACAGAATCACTGTGGAAAGGACCTTTAAGATCATCAAGTCCAACCATTAATCCAGCGCCACCATGTCCCCTAAACCATGTCCTGAAGCGCCACATCCACACGTTTTTTCAACACTTCCAGAGATGGCGACTCTACCACCTCCCTGGGCAGCCTGTTCCAATGCCTGACCACCCTCTCGGTGAAGAAATTTTTCCTAATATCCAATCTAAACCTCCCCTGGCGCAACTTGAGGCCATTTCCTCTTGTCCTATCGCTGGTTACTTGGGAGAAGAGACCAACACCCTCGTCGCCACAACCCCCTTTCAGGTAGTTGTAGAGAGCGATAAGGTCTCCTCTCAGCCTCCTCTTCTCCAGACTAAACAACCCCAGTTCCCTCAGCCACTCCTCATAAGACTTGTGCTCCAGACCCCTCACCAGCTTCGTTGCCCTTCTCTGGACACGCTCCAGCACCTCAACATCCTTCTTGTAGCGAGGGGCCCAAAAGTGAACACAGTATTCAAGGTGCGGCCTCACCAGTGCCGAGTACAGGGGCACGATCACTTCCCTACTCCTGCTGGCCACACTCTTTCTGATACAGGCCAGGATGCTGTTGGCCTTCTTGGCCACCTGGGCACACTGCCGGCTCATGTTCAGCCAGCTGTCAACCAGCACCCCCAGGTCCCTTTCCGCCGGGCTGCTCTCCAGCCACTCCTCCCCAAGCCTGTAGCATTGCATGGGGTTGTTGTGACCCAAGTGCAGGACCCTGCACTTGGCCTTATTAAACCTCATACAGTTGGCCTCTGCCCATCGATCCAGCCTGTCCAGATCCCTCTGCAGAGCCCTCCTACCCTCCAGCAGATCAACACTCCCACCCAACTTGGTGTCATCTGCAAACTTACTAAGGGAGCACTCGATCCCCTCATCCAGATCATCGATAAAGATATTGAATAAGACTGGCCCCAGAACCGAGCCCTGGGGAACACCGCTTGTGACCGGCCGCCAGCCAGATTTAACGCCATTCACCACAACTCTCTGGGCTCGGCCATCCAGCCAGTTCCTCACCCAGCGAAGAGTAAACCCGTCTAAGCCACGAGCCACCAGTTTCTGCAGGAGAATGCTGTGGGAGACGCTGTCAAAGGCTTTACTAAAGTCCAGGTAGACAACGTCCACAGTCTTTCCCTCATCCACTAGGCGGGTCACCTGGTCATAGAAGGAGATCAGGTTGGTCAAGCAGGACCTGCCTTTCATGAACCCATGCTGGCTGGGCCTGAGCCTTTGGTTGTCCTGCAGATGCCCTGTGAGCACTCTCAAGACCAACCGCTCCATAATCTTCCCCGGTACAGAGGTCAGGCTGACAGGCCTGTAGTTCCCAGGGTCCTCCTTCCGGCCTTTCTTGTAGACGGGCGTCACATCGGCAAGCCTCCAGTCTTCTGGGACCTCCCCTGTTAACCAGGACTGCTGATAAATGATGGAGAGTGGCTTGGCAAGCTCCTCTGCCAGCTCTCTCAGTACTCTCGGGTGGATCTCATCAGGCCCCATAGACTTGTGGGTGTCCAGGTGGCTTAGCATGTCCTTGACTGCTTCCTCCTGGATTACGAGGAGTACATTGTGCTCTCCATCCCCATCTTCCATTTCAGGGGGCTGAATACCCTGTGGATACCTGGACTGGCTATTAAAGACTGAGGCAAAGGCGGCATTAAGTACCTCAGCCTTGTCCTCGTCCTTGGAGACAATGTTACCCGCCATATCCAGTAGGCGATGGAGATTCTCCTTGCCTCTCTTTTTGTTGTTAATATATTTGTAAAAACATTTTTTATTATCCTTTACGACTGTGGCCAGACTGAGCTCTAGCTGGGCTTTTGCCTTTCTAATTTTGTCCCTGCTTGACCTAACGAGATCCTTGTACTCTTCGTGAGTTGCCTGCCCCTTCTTCCAGAGGTGATAAACTCTCCTCTTTTCCCTGAGTCCCAGCAAAATCTCCCTGTTCAGCCAGGCCCGTCGCCTTCCCCGCCAGCTCTTCTTACGGCACATGGGGACCGTTTGCTCCTGCGCCTTTAAGATTTCCTTCTTGAAGACTGTCCAGCCTTCCTGGACCCCTTTGCCCTTCAGCACTGTCTCCCAAGGGACTCTCTCAACCAGTGACCTGAACAGGCCGATGTCTGCCCTCCAGAAGTCCATGGTAGCAGTTTTGCTGACCCCTCTCCTTACTTCCCTCACAACTGAGAATTCTATCATGTCGTGGTCGCTAAGCCCAAGATGGCCTCCGACCACATCTCTCACCAGTCCTTCTCTGTTTGTAAACAGCAGGTCCAGCAAGGCACCTCCCCTGGTGGGCTCACTCACCAGCTATGTCAGGAAGTTATCCTCCAGACACTCCAGGAACCTCCCAGATTGTTTCCTCTCTGCAGTGTTATACTTCCAGCAGATGTCCGGTAGGTTGAAGTCCCCCACAAGAGCAAGAGAGATCGCAATGGATGTGTCAACAAAATAACAGCTATGTCTCCACCAACTCGCAAAAAAGAAACACAAGCATTTCTGGGAACTGTGGGTTTCTGGAGAATGCATATTCCAAATTACAGTCTGATTGTAAGCCCTCTTTATCAAGTGACCCAGAAGAAGAACGTTTTTAAATGGGGCCCTGAGCAACGACAAGCCTTCGAACAAATCAAACAGGAGATAGTTCATGCCGTAGCCCTCGGGCCAGTCCAGGCCGGACAAGATGTTAAAAATGTGCTCTACACGGCAGCCGGGGAGAATGGCCCTACCTGGAGTCTCTGGCAGAAGGCACCAGGAGAGACTCGAGGTCGACCTCTAGGGTTTTGGAGTCGAGGATATAGGGGATCTGAGTCCCGCTATACTCCAACTGAAAAGGAGATATTGGCAGCATATGAAGGAGTTCGAGCTGCCTCAGAAGTGGTTGGTACTGAAGCACAGCTCCTCCTGGCACCCCGACTGCCGGTGCTGGGCTGGATGTTCAAAGGGAGGGTCCCCTCTACACATCATGCGACTGATGCTACGTGGAGTAAGTGGGTCATGCTTATTACACAGTGGGCTCGAATAGGAAACCTTAATCGCCCGGGAATCTTGGAAGTGATCATGGACTGGCCAGAAGGCAAAGATTTTGGAATATCACCGGAAGAGGAGGTGGCGCGTGCTGAAGAGGCTCCACCATATAATGAACTGCCAGAGAACGAAAGGCAATATGCCCTGTTTACTGATGGGTCCTGTCGTATTGTAGGCAAACATCGAAGGTGGAAAGCTGCTGTATGGAGCCCTATACGACGAGTTGCAGAAGCTGCTGAAGGACAAGGTGAATCAAGTCAGTTTGCAGAGGTGAAAGCCATCCAGCTGGCTTTAGCTATTGCTGAATGAGAAAAATGGCCAATATTCTATCTTTATACTGACTCATGGATGGTGGCAAATGCTCTATGGGGGTGGCTACAGCAATGGAGGCAGAGCAACTGGCAGCGCAGAGGCAAGCCCATCTGGGCTGCTGAATTGTGGCAAGATATTGCTGCCCGACTAGAGAATCTAGTCATAAAAGTACGCCATGCAGATGCTCACGTACCCAAGAGTCGGGCCACTGAAGAACATCAAAACAACCATCAGGTGGATCAGACTGCTAAGATTGAAGTGGCTCAGGTGGATCTGGACTGGCAACATAAGGGTGAATTATTTATAGCTCGGTGGGCCCATGACACCTCAGGCCATCAGGGAAGAGATGCAACATATAGATGGGCTTGGGATCGAGGGGTGGACCTGACCATGGACGCTATTGCACAGGTTATCCATGAATGTGAGACGTGTGCTGCTATCAAACAAGCCAAGCGGTTAAAGCCCCTCTGGTATGAAGGACGATGGTTGAAATATAAATATGGGGAGGCCTGGCAGATTGGCTATATCACACTTCCACAAACTTGCCAAGGAAAGCGCTATGTGCTTACCATGGTGGAAACAACCACCGGATGGCTGGAAACATACCCTGTGCCCCATGCCACCGCCCGGAACATTATCCAGGGCCTTGAAAAGCAAGTCTTATGGCGACATGGCACCCCCGAAAGAATTGAGTCAGACAATGGGACTCATTTCCGAAACAACCTCATAGACACCTGGGCCAAAGAGCACGGCATTGAGTGGGTGTATCATATCCCCTATCATGCACCAGCTTCCGGAAAAATTGAACGATACAACGGACTGTTAAAGACTACCCTGAGAGCAATGGGTGATGGGACATTCAAACATTGGGATAAACATTTAGCCAAAGCCACCTGGTTAGTCAACACTAGGGGATCTACTAATAGAGCCGGCCCTGCCCTATCAAACCTTTTACGTACTGTAGAAGGGGATAAAGTCCCTGTGGTGCATGTGAGAAATATGCTGGGGAAGACAGTCTGGGTTACTCCTGCCTCAGGCAAAGGCAAACCTGTTCGTGGGATTGCCTTTGCCCAGGGACCTGGGTGCACTTGGTGGGTAATGCGGAAGGATGGGGAAGTCCGATGTGTACCTCAAGGAGACTTGATTTTGGGTGAAAACAGTCAATGATTCGAATTGTATTATGTTAATTGTTCAGTATGACATTACTACTACGGCTGCTATCTACCATATCAATGGTATTATAGTAAGAATCACCCAGACTGATGAAGAATGAGCTTCACTGAAATCAAGCAACGTGCAGCAGCGATGGAACCAGAACTGGCTTCAGCAGCTTGCGCCCAACAATTCCCTCGAGACCGACATCTTTGACCTGCAGATCATGGACATGGACCATGCCAGATGACAATCCAACACCACATACCATCTCCCCTGCCCTGAGAGACTGCTATGATGGATGAAGCCCAGAGTCATGGACTGACTGAACTCCACAGACATTTTAAAGTGATGGCCCATGGACTAAGAAAGTGATATCTCTGTGTATATATTAAAAGACAGGAAGAGTAATAATGAATAATTGGAATGTATCAAAAAGTATAGGACCTGGGCATGACGTAAATGGTATGGAATAAGGGGGGATACTGTCCTGGTTTCAGCCAAGATAGAGCTGGTTTTCTTCACAGAAGCTAGTGTGACGCTGTGTTTTGGATTTGGGATGAGAAACTGTTGATAATGTGCTGATGTTTTGGGTTGTTGCTGAGCAGTCAAGGACAGTCCAGCTTCTTGTGCTGGCCTGCCAGCAAGCAGGCTGAGGGTGCACGGGGAGCTGGGAGGGGACACAGCCGGGACAGCTGACCCAGACTGGCCAAAGAGATATTCCCTACCATCCGACGTCATGCCCAGTACATAAACTGGAGTTGGCCGGGGGGCGGAAATCGCTGCTCGGGGACGGGCTGTCGATCACTGGGTGGTGAGCAATTGCTGTATTGGGCATCACTTGTTCTTGTACATTCCTTTGTTGGTATTATCTTTGTTGTTTCCTTCTTTCTTTCTGTCCTATTAAACCGTGTTTATCTCAACCCACGAGGTTTTTTTTTCCTAATTCTCTCCCCCGTCCCACTGCAGGAGGGGGAGTGAGTGAGCGGCTACGTGGTGCTTAGTTGCCGGCTGGGGCTAAACCACAACAGCATAATATTAATCAATTAGATTATTATTAGTAGATGATATTATCTTTAGGGATATATGGACGTAAACATATGTGTTATCTGACATCATGAAAACAAATCATGTTTTTCATAGATGTTTTAGCTAAAAGTTGTCTAAACACAGCTGAGCTGAAAAGATACTCAAAATTAATGAAAAGCTTTGAATACTTTCTGAAAGACATCCTTCTCTGGTTCTAGCTGTTATTTCTTTTGTTTTGCCTGCCTCCAGATGGGAAATAGCTTAGACCAGATCTATCCATTAGACAACATTGACATCTGTCTTGTAGGTAGAAATAGGAGAAGGGAAGATGAATGCTGTCTCATGCCTGTGATGAAATATATCAAAATTTAAGAGAAGTAAATTCACCCTGTGCCCTTGGACTACATGAAGTATTTACAAGAGATCACTATAATTTTGCCTGCATGTATGATCCTGTAATTTTTCTACATAATTTTCCGTATCAGAAATATTCATTACTAGCTTGTGCGCTTTTTAAATGTTCAATATAATTTGGGAGTATGAACAATTTGATAGCTATGCAACAATTTGGTTTCTGACGGGAAATATACCAGGGATTTCACATCCAGTTAGATGTACTTCAGAGTTTAGGAATACATTTATAAATTGCACATGAAATGCTCAATATATATAAGAAGCCTTCAAAAACAGTATTTCAGTAGCTAACATTCATATGGTTGTATCTATATTTTTACATCACAGACATAGTGAGGTATGTATATGTATGTTTATATATATGTTTAGTACATATGGAAAAATATACATGGATATACATGTGACAAAAACTTTTTCCTACACTCACTTTAATGTTATGAACAAGATAAATGTAGATACTTGCAAAGTTAGATAAAGATTTGACCTCTTTCAGACCTCTATCAGTTTAGTTTCATTGCTAAACCTAGAAGTCATTTGTTTTTCTGGTGTCTTTTAAGTAAAGGGACATGTAAAACTGTTCACGGCAAATTAGTCTTTACAACCAGATGCCAGTTTATAAATACTATCTGAAGACATGATAACATAGGAACAAAAGTGGAAAGATCATTGGTCAACTGGACCAATGGCCCACAAAAAGATAGCATCTAATGCAGAAGAGTGAGTAAGTACAGAATGAGTCAAACAGAAAGGGTGAGGTTTATTCTGGAGAAGAGACAGTGTATTTCTTCTCCATAGTATTACAGAGCTGTTCAAACTAGCTTTAAACTAGCTGCCTGAGTACCAGCAGCAGTCAAGCCACTAGGCTGAATCCCTCTGCAGAGCTAACACATTGCATACTGAGCACCTAGAAATCTGTGGTGCTAATCCCATTATGCTAACCACAGTACAAATACAAAATAGGAGACCGTTCCTCTGAACAATGTGATGCCATTAAACATATTTGCCTGGGGTTTATTTTTGATCAGATACAGTGTAACGCCTCTAAGGGTGTTACATTAAAATCAAATGACTTAGATAAATCAGTGCAGGCTTCTAGCCCATGTGGGAGTTTGTCACACAGGCAGGGCTGCTTTCTCAGCTGCTGAGCTGTCTAACAAGTTGAAAAATCACGTTTCCTTTTTAAAATCTCTCTGTACTGCCTCAACTGTTGCAAAATCTCTGTAGTGTTGTTTTAATTGTTCTGGTAAGTGATGTTACCCAAGTTTCTCTAGTCACAAACACTAGTGAATTCCAAGGATTTCAGAAGAGCTGTTGTCAGTTTACACTGTGGTATTTTCCTTCCTCTCTAGCATGCAAACTCCTACCTCTAGCATGATTTCACATGTTGTTTCTGCACATCATATGTATGTATTACTTTGAGGTTTATTGTCACAGACGTTCTGATTCAAAGAAATCCAAACTTAAGAAATTCAAACTTAATAACATCAAAGTGTTATTAAGCAGACATCTTTATTACAGCGCCAGATGCATGGGGGGTATCTCCTCCTAACATGCGTGCCTCGTGTTACCAGCATCTGGATTATATAGAGTACATACATCCATATTCATTGTAATTGTTAGCATATTCATGACATTTCCCAGAAATGTTTAACATACTCAAATGTCCCTGACACATGCTCTGTTAAATGAGTCGGTGGTCCTCTGGTGGTCTCTGGTGGGTTTTTGCAGTACTTGGTCCCCTTAACTTGTCTGTCCTCCAGAGGAACAATTTTCTTATCTACTTGCTTAGCTTGTATTTTAACATTGTACTGGTTCTTATCGGTTCCTGCCAGTTGCTTGGTTAAGATAGAAGAAGTTCTCCACAGTAGTTTATCTTACACAATCCTCACATACAAAAGGAAATTTACAAAACTCACATTTGATTGATTTTACATGTTAAAACCTTCCTTGTCTCAGACCTTTGTTTCAATCCCCCCTTTTCTACCATCCTTGCAAATTCTTTCACAATCCCTCATAACATACCATTATCATCTGTCTGTCGATTAAAATACTTCCCTGTTGTGACTTCATGCTTGATCTTATTTTTCCTCCAGGTAGCATAATCATCCATATTCTTTTGACAATACCACATTGAACGCCGAATTATGCAACAAGTACACAAGATAAATAGGCTTCCAATTAATACAAACACAAACAATTCTTTAATCCATTTAAAATTTGGTAACCAAGAGGTTAATTTGTTCCAAACTTCTTCAAATCCCCAAGAGGTGTCTAAAGTCACTCTGTGTAATATCTTAGTCTGTTTCCAAATTTCTTCCAAATCAGTAGATATCCTACGGCTTTGATCCACATACATGCAACAGCTAGTGTTTATGACGGTACAGACACCTCCCTGTGAGGCCAATAATAAATCGAATGCCATTCTATTTTGTAATGTTAGCTGCGATAAACTATCAACTTCAGCTTGCAAAGATTGAATTGCGTCAATAGTTCGGTTCTCAATACTTTCCAATACAGCAGAGATGTTTACTATTGATTTTTCTAATTCACTGACTCCTAACCATGGTAAGAACCACCTTACAGAGCTATGAAAAGCACTCGGCCTTTGTGCAAGGGGCTTTGAAGACTTCTGGGAAGGCGTGTTAAAGTATTTTGAATCCAACTTCCTCCGTGATAGGTGTGATTTAAAATTGTGACCTTGGGTACAACTGCCCCTAATGTACATAGACCCATCCAATTAGAAGGGAGGCTTTTCCTGGCATATGTCCCACACAACCAAAACCATCCTTTGCCTTTGGGTACTGGCCAGGAGGTATGCTTGAAAGTTCCACTAGATAAATTAGTGACTGCTTCTATTTTTCCTTCAATAGTAATCGTCCGATTGCACTTCTCTTCAGGCAACTCTCCAACAAAAATTCCGTCTTTCTTCTCACCCTCTAGTTTCCTTTTATAACATAACCAGAAGGACTCACTATCTTGACTGGGAATTTGGACTTTCAAGATTAAATCTGAAGAACTCTGATTTAAATATGAAGTTTTGATCCACCAACTATCAACTATGTTGTCATTATTAGTTTCCTTTGTAGGTAGAGGGACCCCTACCAAGGAGATTCCTTCTCCCAGTGCCTCAGGCAAATGTGTACAAACCCAACAAGCAGAAAAGTTCCAAACAACAGTAATATTTCCTATTAATTGTCCAGTTTATTCCTAAAATTTTACTAACCTGTTGGACTACTTGTGCACAAAAATGGATACCTCTGTCTGAGGATATTACTGCCGGAACTCCAAACTTAGGGATGATTTCGTTTAAAAGTATTCGCGTTACCTCTCTAGCCTTATTGGTCCTACAAGGAAAAGCTTCTGGCCAGCCTGAAAAGGTGTCTGTTAATACTAACAAATACCGAAACCCCCCTTTTCATGGGAGTTCAGAAAAGTCTATTTGCCATTGTTGTCCGGGCACATTTCCCTTTCCAATACTCTCAATTTGTATCTTATGCGAGGTATTCAGCTTGTTTTTCAAACATGTTTCACATCTTTGGGTAACTTGTTTCACTGTAGTATATAAATTTCAACTCTCTATTCTTTGATTTAAATATTTATACAATGCATCTGCTCCCCAATGAGTTTTATTATGTTCTTCCCGTAGGAGTTTCCATAAAATGTTATAAGGCACTATTATTCTACCATCTGGCATTGAATATATTCCTGTTTGCTGATTTTCTTTTCCTCCTAGATCCTCTATCATAACTTTATCCTCTTTAGAGTATTCTAATTTTTCATTCTCTATTATACTGAATTTACCATCTGGGATCAAAGAAAAAAATTTTACAAATTCTGTCTGTTCCACTGCCAGCTTAGTCTCATAATCTGCCAATTTGTTTCCAACCTTTGGATCAGTGTTGCCCTTTTGGTGTCTCTTACAATGCATAATTGCAACCTTCTTCGGTAGTTGCACGGCATTCAGCAATTGTAAGATCTCTTTCGCATGTTTCACTTGCTTTCCTTGAGCAGTCAGCAGCCCTCTTTCTTTCCAAATAGCTCCATGAACATGTACCCCTCCAAAGGCATATTTGGAGTCTGTCCATATGTTGACCCTTTTTCCTTTTGAAATTTCCAGCGCTCGGATTAAGGCAATAATTTCCGCCTTTTGAGCCAATGTTCCTGCAGGTAAAGGATTAGCTTCAATTACCTTACAAGTAGTGGTTACCGCGTAACCGGCCTTATGAAGTCCTTGTCTCAGAAAACTGCTTCAATCAGTGAACAGATTATCTTCGGCGTCCTCCAGCAGTTCTTCCTTTAAGTCAGGTCGACTGGAATAAACTTCTTCCATTGTCTCCAGACAGTCATGGACTACTGGTTCGGTGACTTCGCCACTGAGAAAAGATGCTGGATTCACAATATTAGTTGTCACTATATTGACATCGTCCTGTTCAGCTAAGATGGCCTGATATTTCAGGGACCGGGAGGGTGATAACCAATGTGCTCCCTTCTGTTCCAGCACTGCTGAAACTGTGTGTGACACCAACACAGTTATCTTCTGGCCCATGGTCAATTTGCGAGCTTCTTCAATGTTAAGCACTACCGCTGCTACGGCTCTCAAACAACTGGGCCAACCTTGACTTACTTCATCTAACTGTTTAGAGAAGTATGCAACTGCCCGCTTGTATGGTCCCAATCGCTGTGCCAATATGCCCAAAGCAATGCCTTGTTTTTCATGTGAAAAGAGCCAAAGTGGTTTGGACACATCGGGAAGTCCAAGTGCTGGTGCTTTCATTAATTCAGTTTTTAATAATTTAAAAGATCTTTCTGCTTCCCCAGTCCAAGTTAACAGTGAAGGGCTTCCTTTTAACAAATCATACAAGGGTTTCACCAATATCCCATAATTATAAATCCATAATCTGCACCAACCTGTCATCCCGAGGAAGGTCTGCAATTCTTTTACCATAGTTGTCTTTGGTGTTTGGCAGATGGCTTCCTTTTGCTCTGTTCCTAGCTCTTGTTGTCCTTTCAAAATCCTGTATCCAAGGTAGGTTACCTGTGTCTGGATCAACTGGGCTTTCTGCTGAGATACTCTGTAACCACTCAGTCCCAGGAAATTCAGCAAACTAATAGTCCATTGAATTCATTCTTCCACAGTTGTTGTAGCAACTAATAAATCATCTACATATTGTAATAACATCCCATTTGGAGATGGTGGATTCCATCCTTTAAGTTCCCGAGCTAATTGTTTCCCAAAAATTGTTGGGCTATTTTTGAACCCTTCTGGTAACACTGTCCAAGTTAGCTGGGTTCTTCTCCCGATATCGGGATTCTCCCATTCAAATGCAATAATTTTCTGGCTCTCTCTGGCAAGCGGTAAACAGAAAAAAGCATCCTTTAGATCCAAAATGGTAAACCAGTTTTGAGTTTCTTTTAACCTAGTCAGTAGCGTATATAGATTTGCCACCACAGGATAGAAGTCCTCAACTACATTATGTATGGCTCTTAAATCTTGCACTAAACGGTAACTTTTCCCATCTGGCTTTTTTCACTGGTAAGGTAGGAGTGTTATATTCTGATTCACATTCTATCAATAACCTGAACTGTAAAAAGTAATTTATTATCCCTTTTATTCCTTCTCTATCTTCCCCTTTTAGGGGATATTGCTTTTCCCTAACAGGTCGTGCTCCCTCTTTTGAGTTTAAGAACAACCAATTCTGCATTTCTAATCTTCCCAGGTATTCCTGAGGCCCATACTCCTGGGTATACCTGACCTTTTATTTCTTGTATAATTTCTTCTTCCCCAATTTGGGGTTCAGTAAGAGCCAAACAAATTTTCAATGTGGTTCTCATCTGGTATTTTAAATTCAATTTCTCCATCTCTAAATCCTTATTACAGCATTCAATGGTTCTAAGAAGTCCCTTCCCAAAAGTGGTTTAGGAGCCTCAGGCAGGTAGAGGAATTTATGAATCCCTACACTTTTCCCAATTTTGAATTTTAGTGGTTTCAAAAAGAACACCTTCTCAGCCTGTCCAGTTGCTCCCACAACTTTAACAGTTTGCCTACTCACAGGTAATAAGGTCTGATTTAATACTGAAAATGTGGCACCTGTATCTATTAAAAATTCTACAAGTTTCTCTTTTTACCCTATCTGAACTTTTACCAAGGGTTCTGTTAGGGAAGATTCCCCTGGTCCCCGTCATTAGGTCATGAAAGATCATACTGATCTTTCAGGTCAGTAATCATCACTGACTTGCCCAGTCTTGGGCACTCCTTTTTCCAGTGCCCCATTTGCTTACAATAGGCACACTGGTCTTTCGGGAGGGGTTGATTTCCCCTAGATGGGGCACTTATGCTACTTCTCAGGGCTCCTCTCCTCCCATTAGTGTTGTTTCCTGGTGGGTTCCCAGAGGGTACCTGGCCCCCTGTGGTGCGCAAAGCAGCCGCTGTAGCATTGGCAAGTGTTTTGCCCATTATTCTCCCTCTTTCTGACTATATCTATTCTGATACACTTGCCAAGCAGTCTCCAGCAATTTCTCTAAATCTGTCACATCTGTTCCTTGCACTTTCTGTAACTTTCTCCTGATATCATCCGCCGACTGTCCCAAAAACAGGAATACCAATTTACTGATTTTGGGACAGCATTTCTTATTCTGTGAATAATCCACTCCCTGTACTGCACTAATAAATCCCGGGCCCCCGTTTGGTTAGGGTCCCAACCGGGATTGGTAATCGGAACATGGTTATCCAGTGTTCCGGCAGAGTTCCAGCCAAAAACAGAACCTGTACCTGGTCTCTGGCCGCTCTCACAAAAAGATACCGCTTTATCTTTTATCTGCTTTTCTGACTCACTAAACACCACATCCAACATTGCATCCACATCCTCTCAGTCAGGGTCAAACAATCCTCTAATCTCTCATTCTGTGAACCAAACTTTAAAAATCTTTGTCCAATGCTACAAGCCAAGCAACATCTTTTTTTGCTTCCCATTTTGCTTATTTTTGTCTTTTTCTATCACCAGGACCATAGGGTCCTGGGGTGCTAAATTGATTCCACAATCTTTCTGCCATTCAGGGTGATTTCGTAGAGTGAAAAACACATCTGCATAAACTACTTCATCCCATTTTCCCTCTCTCCAAAGGAACAACATTAACTGTAACAATGTATTATATTTTAATGTCCCGTTAAAGGGCCATTTTTCTCTAACATCTAACTTATAGAGGGACCACCACTGATTACAATACTTAATTAAAGTTTTTCTATTGACACTTCCCGGCACTCCCCCCAGATCTTTCCAGTGCTGTAAAACACATCCCAATGGACTTTTCTTTAGAATTCCGCCACTCTGTGACCCCCCCTATATCTGATGCAAATTTTACCGTTAATAACCAAAATCTGATAAATGACAAACCAATAATCAATACCTGAAATGCATTAGCCAAAAGTCAGATAACAGTTAACCAGACCTCCAAACGGGGACGCAGTCCCTCCAAATGGGGAATTTATTCCCCTACCAAATGGGGCAGAAGTTCCCCAAGTGTATACCTGTAAGGTTGCTAGCCACCCGGTATACGCCGACCTGCATGATTCGCTTCACGTCTTATGGATGGTCCCCAATGCAATCGATTGTCTTACCGAGTTCAAGATTTAAAGATGTCTTCTTACCAGGTCTTTGTCTGTTCTCGCAGTGATCCAACTGAGAATGGGAGTCTCTCCGGAAAAGATCTCCGGGGGTACCCAAGAGAGTCCCAGGCTCATCGGGTCCTGCAGCCAAACAGAGGAGGTCCCATCTGGGTTGCCAAATGATTCAAAGAAATCCAAACTTAAGAAATTCAAACTTAATAACATCAAAGTGTTATTAAGCAGACATCTTTATTACAGCGCCAGATGCATGGGGGGTATCTCCTCCTAACATGCGTGCCTCGTGTTACCAGCATCTGGATTATATAGAGTACATACATCCATATTCATTGTAATTGTTAGCATATTCATGACATTTCCCAGAAATGTTTAACATACTCAAATGTCCCTGACACATGCTCTGTTAAATGAGTCGGTGGTCCTCTGGTGGTCTCTGGTGGGTTTTTGCAGTACTTGGTCCCCTTAACTTGTCTGTCCTCCAGAGGAACAATTTTCTTATCTACTTGCTTAGCTTGTATTTTAACATTGTACTGGTTCTTATCGGTTCCTGCCAGTTGCTTGGTTAAGATAGAAGAAGTTCTCCACAGTAGTTTATCTTACACAGTCCTCACATACAAAAGGAAATTTACAAAACTCACATTTGATTGATTTTACATGTTAAAACCTTCTTCCTTGTCTCAGACCTTTGTTTCACTTCAAAAAACTGTATTTGAAACCAGTGCTTGTTTGAAGGAAATGAATGCCAAAGTTACTTTAGATTAAGTGTGAGTTAGTATTCACTATTTTAGCCTTGGGTACCTAGAAGTTATTGTAGATGTGTTGTTTTGTTTACAATACTGATTCATCCTATGGTTTCCGGCAAAGAAACACAGGGATAATGGAGGAGAATCTTAAGGGGTCAAAATGGCAGAATTAGGCACACTTTCTGTTTATCTCAAAGGAGCAAACATACTAAAATTTGATTTTAAAATTAAAGCATATACTGTCTAGGTAAATTTAATAAGTTATTGATTAACTTAACTTAAAATATGTACATTTGGGGAAGGAGACTCTGAAAATGTCTTGCTTCTTGGATTTTGCAAGTTATGTTCTCCCTTCCACCTCCTTTTGTGGGATGATATTTGGCAGTGGCTTCAAATTTTTGCATCTATTTCTACCTTTCCTAGAGTGTTACCTACATTTAATAGTTCCTTCATGCATGAGTTATGTATATGCTTTTGTGAGGAGCAATGATATTCAAATCTGTTTATAGGTAAAATAATTATTTTTATATTGAAACAAATTTTTTCATGCTTAGGGTTTTCTGCTTTCTTCTGGCTAAACTTGTTTGTTACATTTGATTTATAGAATTTTTCACAATAAATCTTATAGCCAGTATACAGCCTGTATATTCCTGATGTCCCCAAGCATCTATACTTAATTTCCACCACTCATTTATTTTCCTGTGGTAGATAAATGGTCAACAACTATCAAAAAATGTTTAGTGATCTTAGCTCAGATATTATAGCATTTCTTAAAAATAAAGTTATGCTAAAACTGTATGTGACAGTTCAAAACTGCTAGGAAGCTTTTATTACAATTCAGCCTTTATATAATATGTTTTCTTGGAACTTGCACTGCAATGGGGAAGATGAGGAAAAGGCTCTACTGATATTTGAAAAACATCAAAGACTTAAGAAACTAAACATGCGAGACAGATGCTTTTGTTAACCTGTGCTGTATCTTATTTCACCATCTTTAGCAGCATATACAGCTTAATGATTTGAGAGACTTACTATTTTGCTGCTTAGTGATGTGAAAATTTGATACAGTAGGAAACACTTGTTTCTGGAGGGAAATCCCATTTTTTTACAACAATTCTAACCTGAAAATACAACTTTGAAGAAAAAGAACAAATAAATAGATTAAAAAATGCTAATATACAGCAATTTTTAGAGTTCTGAATTGTGTGGAAAGATTCATAGCATCTAGTCTGACTGCTTATATATATCTCAGCCTATTGCATTTCCCACAAAGAGAATAATAAATTGGCTAATGAATATGAAATGAGTGCTGCCCTCTACTGCATAGACTCTAGGGTATGCATAGGTCTAGCCTGTTTACACTTAAGGACAATTCTTCCTAAGTTCAAGTTATAGAGAGACCTGTTATAGCAGGAAAATCTGGGTCATGTCCCACTTCTGCTTTGTAACCACAAATTTGTTACATTACTTTACACATACTGCTTTTCATTTGTAGACGTCATTGAAAATATTCATCTCTAAATATTCCCAGTTTTCCTCCTCTTTCAGAATATGATATACCACTGGGATTTCCTTATCTTGTTTTAACTGAAAATGGGCATGGACTAAGACTGTCAGTTTTGGTTTATTCCATTACAGTTAAAGTAGCAGCCTTTAATTATTACCAGCAATATTAGTGCCACAACAGTGTTTACATCTCAAATATGCTTCTAATTTTTCCAGTCAAAGGCAAATTGTTGGTGATATCTTAATGGTTTTTTTGGTAGCTAATACTAAAATGCAAGGTTACGATCTTGATCTGAATATTTCCTAGATGTGTGGTAAGGTGAAAGGTAGAACAGCTAACAGAACTTGACTTCCTGTGCATGTTAGTCCAAGTTAAATGAATTCTAAGTCAGGCATAATTAGAGAATGAGACCTCCAGAAGCCTTCACCTTCACAACTGTTTGAGATGAAAGCTTAGCGCTTGGGTAGATGTAACATAATCCACATGTTGGAAGAGAAATAAGAATGAGCTGTCACTTGTATTTTTGCATATGTTTTAGTGCCTCATTAGCCACCTTTTTGCAAAAGTCAGTGATCTTCTCCAAGCTTAATGCTTCTAATTAATTTTCAGTGGAATCAAGACCAGATTCTGAATCTGATGCCAGTTCTACCAAAGTGACTTCCACTGAGGTTTCAGTTTGCATATGGCAGATCCAATTTTGGAAGAGATTGTTGATAGAGATGGATTCTAAGGATCCTCAGTCATGGAAGTCACTTAACTCTTTTCCAGGACAGCCACGTGAGAGATAACACAGACACCGAAAAGAAGGAATAGAGCAACTTAATGAAACTTTGAAGTTGGCCCTGTTCTGAGCAGGGGGTTTGGAACAGTGTATTGGGTTTGCATGGCAAGGTTTTGGTAGTGGGGGGGCTACAGGGGTGGCTTCTATGAGAAGCTGCTAGAAGCTTCCCCTATGTCCAATGATAGAGCCAATGCCAGCCAGCTCCAAGATGGACCCGCCGCTGGCCAAGGCCAAGCCAATCAGTGACAGTGGTAGCACCTCTGGGATAACAGATTTAAGAAGGGGAGGGAGAAACGACAACAGCAACTGCAGCCAAAGAGAGGCGTGAGAATATGTGAAAGAAACAGCTCTGCAGACACCAAGGTCAATGAAGAAGGAGGGGGAGGAGGTGCTCCAGGCACCAGAGCAGAGATTACCCTGCAGCCTGTGGGGAAGACCACGGTGGAGCAGATCTCCACCTGCAGCCTGTGGAGAACCCCATGCCAGAGCAGGTGGATGCCTGAAGGAGGCTGTGACTCTGTGGGAAGCCCATGCTGGAGCAAGCTCCTGGCAGGACCTGTGGAGAGAGGAGCCCACGCTGGAGCAGGTTTGCTGGCAGGACTTGTGTCCCTGTGGGGGACCCACGCTGGAGCAGTCTGTACCTGAAGGACGGCACCCTGTGGAAGGGATCCAGGCTGGAGCAGTTCATGAAGAACTGCAGCTTGTGGGAAGGACTCACATTGAAGAAGTTTGTAGAGGACTGTCTCCCGTGGGAGGGACCCCACACTGGAGCAGGGTAAGAGTGTGAGGAGTCCTCCCCCTGAGGAAGAAGGAGCGGCAGAGACAACGTGTGATGAACTGACTGCAACCCCCATTCCACACCCCCCTGTGCCTCTCGGGGAGGTAGAGAAATCGGGAGTGAAGTTGAGCCTGGGAAGAAGGGAGAGGTGGGTGGAAGGTGTTTTAAGATTTGGTTTTAGTTCTCATTTTCCTACTCTGATTTGATTCATAATAAATTAAACTAATTTCCCTAAATTGAGTCTGTTTTACCCGTGACTGCTGAAAGATCTCTCCCTGTCCTTATCTTGACCCACAGTCTTTTCTTTATATTTTCTGTCCCCTGTCCAGCTGAGGAGGGGAGTGATAGAGTGGCTTTGGTGGGCACCTGGCATCCAGCCAAGTTCAACCCACCACAAATAGATGACTTCCTTTTCCAACTTAAATTATTGTATGAATCAAAAAGGCATCTGGAAATCTTTTCTATGTCCCACAACAGTGGAATTGTTAAGCTGAGAATTTTGGCAGTGAATCATTGAGAATGAGTCTCTAAATATGGTTTTCTAGCCTGTTTTCATCCCGCTTAAAATACAGTTTTATATGAACCTAGTGTATTTATGATAATGTAATGTGATAGTGTTGAAAGCCTAACTACATAGCTCTTTTCATGATATGACTTGTTACATTGTCATAAAATGAAATTAGATTTGACAATTTGCTCTTTATAAATCTTTGTTGGCTGTTTATCTGCTTTCTCCATTTCCCTATATGAGGGGATGTATATATATGAAATTAAAGGGCAACCCCACCTCTTCAGACTAAAGGTCAGTCTGGTTTCCTGTCTCTGATAGTAGCAGTAGCAGAAGCCTGAAGAGGAGAACAAGAATATAGTGATAATTGCCTCTTATACTTTCCTAGTGTCCATCAGTATGCAATTCAGAGACTAATGATGGTACCTATTGTCCTGGTTTCAGCCAGGGTAGAGTTGGTTTTCTTCATAGAAGCTAGTGCGAGGCTATGTTTTGGATTTAGGATGAGAAAATGTTGATAAGGTGCTGATGTTTTTAGTTGTTGCTAAGCAGTCAAGGACTGTTCAGCTTCCCGTGCTCTGGCCTGCCAGCGAGAAGGCGGGGGGGTACACGGGAAGTTGGGAGGGGACACAGCCAGAACACCTGACCCAAACTGGCCAAAGGGATATTCCATACCATACCAGATCATGCTCAGTATATAAACTGGGGGAGTTGGCTGAGGAGGGGCCGCAGCTCAGGAACTAACTGGGCATCGGTCAGCGTGTGGTGAGCAATTGTGCTGTGCATCACTTGTATATTCTTTTATCATTATTATCATTATTATTATTGGTTTTATTTTCCCTATCCTATTAAACTGTCTCTATCTCAACCCACGAGTTTTACCCTTTTCCTTTCCTGATTCTCTCCTCCATCCCACTGGGAGGGGGAGGGGTGAGTGAATGGCTGTGTGGTTGTTTTGGCTACCTGCTGGGTTAAACCACAACACCTATTTACTTGTGGAAGGAACATATTTTTTGAACTAATTGTTCTGATTGCTTTTCAGTTCATGTAAACTGACATCCCACCAATGACTGCTGTAATCTAACAAGTGTGAAAAAATACCTTCTTTTGTTTTAAACATCTGGCCAATAATTTCATTTGAGAGATAGTGCATAGTTGTTCCTTCTTCACTTTCTCAAGGTTGCCTAAAATTTTATAGATTCCCCCCTCCTCAATCCATTTCTGTTCTACCCTGAAAAGCCCTAGGTTTTAGTCATTCCTCAAACAATAGTTAATCCTTATTTCTGATCATGCATGTTGCCCTTTCCTGTAGCTGTTCCAGTTCTACTCCATCTTTAATGAGATGAGAGACTAGGGCAGTGTGCATGTTCAAAATGCAAGCACAGATGGATTTAAACTTTGTTGCTATATTTTCCATTTCCTAAACATTCCCTACTCCTGTCCTGTACATTACTAATTTTTGTTTTGCTATTTATTATAAGACTGAGAAGTGATAGCTGGGCCATGAGCCATTCTTGTAACATATTCCATGTTTATAAACCTAACATTACTCTTCCCTGTATGCATCACTTTACAACATTCATCTACGTTGAATTTTATCTGGTATTTTATTGCTCTGTCAGCTTGGATCCTGAGATTCTTCTGCAGTTACTCACAGTTCCCTTTCAGATTTACTATCCTAAATAGTTCAGTATAATCAGCAGGGTTTGTCATGGCAGTATTCACCCATTACTGCAGATCATTAATGAATATGTTGAGCACAGACAACGCCAGGACTTTGATGATTACTTTCCTGGGAAAACTGATTTATTTTATTCCCTATTTTTAACCCATTATTTATTTATTGTTATCTATACATCAGTTACACAGCATGTGTATAGAAAAGTTGATGCTTCCTGGAATATAATTGTGAAGTTGGTTCATACACAAGCAATAAGACACTGTACATAGAAAGTTTTATATTTATTGACTGTGCACAGGCTGTACAAGCAGCACAAGCACCATAGCTCTGACATTTCTCAGAAGTGTCTGTCTCCATATGCAAAATCCCAGACAAAAATATGGCAGCTCTGTTCTTCAACTGCTTATCTCCATAGCTGTCTAAGGCTAGGTCTACACTGTCAAATAACTTAGCTCTCCAGGTGGCTTTTGGATCCAGCACTCATGATCCTTTGCACTGCACATATGTTAGTTCACTCTTAGCTTTTTTTTGGCATGAACTATTTCCTCCTGAGACGAACCTCCACAAAATTCTCAGTATAGTTCACTGCAGGACTCCTAAGAGGGAATATGGACAAGACCAAGCCAGGCTTGGTTCCTTTGGTTTTATACACTCTCATGCCAGGCCCTGCAAGAGGATGTCTACATGACCTTGGCATCAGACTATACAAACAGCACACTGGTGGGCTGCCACACCGTGTTCACAATGTCAGACACTCAGAACAGAAAAACCACAGATATATCTGAGGGCTATGGGTAAAGTCTCTAGAGGTAATAATTTGAGGAAAACTGAACCAAGCACTCTCATGGACGCACCAGAAAACTCTAGAAGGTGTGAATATGATTGTTAGCCAGTTTTCACCAACTGGCCTAGGGGCCAGGTGCTCTTTGCAATGTTAGACAGTAATGTAAACAAAGGTATCTCTGAGCCTGACATAAAAGTACATAGAGAAGATGGGAGGTTCTTTGCCTGTCCTCTACATGTCCCCTGACAAGGATTCTGCTGGGATCACAGCAGAAATCAGAGTCACTGTCAGTTGAGTGATTGATTGAAGTTGATTGGGATTTTGTGCTGTTTGACTCCAGTAAGCAGAAACCCCGATTTAAATACAGAAGGTTGAGTAGAAAAGGTGGAAAGAATGTATCAAACCTTCTGAATCGTACTGTCCGTTAATTGTCCCAAGCATAGTTTTGTGAGTATTTGTTCAAAAGACTTACATATTTCAAGGAAAGGGAAAAACAAAAAGACTTCAGCAACTCAGGTTAGGGAATCAGAGTTTGTATAAAAGGACAAGACATGAGGTGCAAGCATGTGCAATTAGATCACATAATCCTGTGTGCAAAACATGCTTGTTAGCTGCTATCTGAGGATGTCAGCAGGCAAGATGGGAAACAATACAGAAGGAGACTTGAAGATAATGAAAGCAGAAGGATGTGAAGTGATTGTGCTCTGCAGATCAGCCTTTTATGTTTCTGTGCAAGATGATTGATAATTTTGTCATTCTGCTTTTTGATGAGGTGTTGAATGAATGTTTAAGATGACAGCACTTACCACTGCTCATCAGAGATTAAAAAAACCTGTTTGTACTAGAAGACTGAAGATGATACCCGGTCCAGCCAGGTTAGGAAACAGTCAAGTATTAAAGATGAAAACACTGTGAAAGACATATATCAGGTGCTTGCACTATAGCAGGCAATAGTTTACATCTGTGTGCTAGAGTACAGACCTTATTACTTGCTTTAATGTTTTGGCATACCTTTGATGTTGAAGGAAACGTACAGAATATGTAAGACAAAGTACAAATCTAGCATTAAAAATTGAGAAGCTGATCACATAGCATTATAACAAGAATAATACATGCAGTTATTGAATGGTGCCTTTTTGATTGGTTGTAATTTAGGATGAATTAAGTACACAGAATGATTTATGTCAGGAAAAACAAAAAATGAATGGGCAAAGCAATGAACTGGTTATCAGAGGTCATCTAGTTCTAAACTATTAGCTGCTAAACATCTAGCTGCTAAACTATTGGCTTTAATATCTTATACAGTAACAGCTTGCAATTAATTTCTTAGTCCATTCACTTTGTCTCTTTATTTACTCCAAGATTGTCTAATAACAAGTGCCAATATTAACTGTCTCTTTCAATAAATATTTTGTCTGAAAAAGTTTAGACAGTAGTTTGTATGCAAAACACTCACCAGGGTTATGAGCTACTCATAATCCATGACTGGTCATCTTCAATCATACATAACATTGACCCAAACTATGCAAATAAGAGCATTAGAGTCAGAGACCTGCCTTTTATTTGACCACATCCAGGTCAATCAAGAAAAGAATTTTGGGGAAAAAAAAGCTACAAGGGACAAACAACAGTGAGAAATTTTAAGTTATACTGAAATACTGTTTGCAGTCATTTTCTTAATACTGATAACCCATACCATGCAGCTGCCCTAATCTACACTTCTCATATGTTTATTCTGCCCCCACAGTCATTATGAAGCTTCCTTTAAAAAAGTGATTATTGTGGCCAAGCAATATTAGAAATATTTGTGGCATTGTAGAAAAAATCCTTCTGAAAGTGTTGATGAGTAACTGCCACCTAAGTAAAAGTATGTGAAAAAGAGCTATCATTATAGCTGTTCAGGGGTAGATTAAAACATGTGGAACCCATATTTTAAAATGCCACGGATTCCTTTTTCCTGTGTGAGACAAAGACAGACATAAACCATTAGAACCAACAACTAATTGATGTGGTGGATTAGTGTATTTGACAAGTTTCTTATTTGCAGGGAAAACACTAAAACATCCTGTTTTTTTACAGAGAAAAATAGAAGTAACGGGATACTGATAGGAACTGTACTTAGCCATGGCCCCTGTCCTGGTTTCAGCCAGGATAGAGCTGGTTTTCTTCACAGAAGCTAGTGTGAGACTGTGTTTTGGATTTGGGATGAGAAACTGTTGATAATGTGCTGATGTTTTGGGTTGTTGCTGAGCAGTCAAGGACAGTCCAGCTTCTTGTGCTGGCCTGCCAGCGAGCAGGCTGGGGGTGCACGGGGAGCTGGGAGGGGACACAGCCGGGACAGCTGACCCAGACTGGCCAAAGAGATATTCCCTACCATCCAACGTCATGCCCAGTACATAAACCGGAGTTGGCCGGGGGGCGGAAATCGCTGCTCGGGGACGGGCTGTCGATCACTGGGTAGTGAGCAATCGCTGTATTGGGCATCACTTGTTCTTGTACATTCCTTTTTTGGTATTATCATTGTTATTTCCTTCTTTCTTTCTGTCCTATTAAACCGTGTTTATCTCAACCCACGGGTTTTTTTTTTTCCTAATTCTCTCCCCCGTCCCACTGCAGGAAAGAGAGTGAGTGAACGGCTGCGTGGAGCTTAGTCACCAGCTGAGGCTAAACCACGACAGCCCCTTAAAAAGGAGCCTGCAGATGTTTGTGATTTTTCTGTTTTACCCCAAAACTAGGTCATTGTGCCCATACAGATTTAGGAGAGGATTCTACCTGCCACAGGCAGTGCAATGCACATTCCCAAGTTTTGTGGTACAGTTATGCAGTGAGTTTCCCTCTGTCTCCTACCTTCTACAAGAAGATAAGTATTTGAGACTAGCAAATGAGAGACCATATTTTTCCAGTCCTGTTGTCTTGCATAATAGGGAGACAAGTTGAGATCCATCATAAGAACAAATGAGGCCCAAAATTAAGCGTAACTGGTCAATGAAACTGTTGTCTCATTTTGATGTGCAGCTGAGCAGCCTTAGCTAGAACAGCTACAGTATGTGTCAGACAGTCTCCGTAGGAGGCAACAAACCTGTCATTTGGATAAAGATTGTTGAGAGACAAGTAGCAGAGGCCATCTGCAGCACACTGAGTTTCATAAGTGTGCTGGGTTGACCTTGGCTGGATGCCAGGTACCCACCAAGTCACTCTATCACTCTCTCTCTTCAGATGGACAGGGGGAGAAAAACATGACAAAAGACTCATGGGTCGAGATAAGGATAGGGAGATCACTCAGCAATTACCGTCACGGGCAAAACAGACTCGACCTGGGGAAATTAATTGAATTTATTGCCAATCAAATCAGAGTAGGGTAATGAGAACTAAAACCAAATCTGAAAACACCTTCCCCCCACCCCTCCCTTCTTCCCAGACTCAACTTCACTCCTGATTTCTCTACCTCCTCCCCCCGAGCGGCGCAGGGGGGCGCGGAATGGGGGTTGTGGTCATTTCATCACATGTCTCTGCCGCTCCTTCTTTCTCACACTCTTCCCCTGCTCCAGCGTGGGGTCCCTCCCACAGGAGACAGTCCTCCATGAACTACTCCAACATGGGTCCTTCCCACAGGCTGCAGTTCTTCACGAACTGCTCCAGCGTGGGTCCTTTCCACGTGTCCTTTCCATGGGGTGCAGTCCTTCAGGAACAGACTGCTCCAGCATGGGTCCCCCACAGGGCCACAGGTCCTGCCAGAAGATCTGCTCCAGCATGGGCTTCCCACAGGGTCACAGCCTCCTTCGGGCATCCACCTGCTCTGGCATGGGGTCCTCCACGGACTGCAGGTGGAGATCTGCTCTACCGTTAGCCTCCATGGGCTGCAGAGGGCCAACCTGCTTCACCATGGTCTTCACCATGGGCTGCAGGGTAATCTCTGCTCTGGTGCCTGGAGCACCTCCTCCCTCTCCTTCTTCACTGACCATGGTGTCTGCAGAGTTTTTTCTCTCATATATTCTCACTCTTCTCTCCAGCTGCAGTTGCACAGCAGTTTTTTTCCCCCTATTAAATATGTTATCACAGAGGTGCTACCACTGTCACTGACTGGCTCGGCCTTGGCCAGCGGCGGGTTCGTCTTGGAGCCAGCTGGCATTGGCTCTATCAGACATAGGGGAAGCTTCTAGCAACTTCTCATAGAAGCCACCCCTGTAGCCCCCCCCCCCAAACCTTGCCACGCAAACCCAATACAATGTCTCACAACTTTCGTACAACATCTCATAGGGATACCTTTTTTCATCTGTTTGTACATACTCTGACTGCTTTAGCACCCAGGCTCACTTCTGTCTGCTCATACCTGTCAGTGCCTAAGTAGTGTTTGGCTCCATTTAATTACAGTTTGTGCCCCATTTGTGAATATATGTACTGTATCTGCTAGGAGCTTCTGACTGAGCAGCAGCTGACTGCCTGAGCAGTGAAGACCTGCCTTTCCAGAGAATGCAGGTGATGGACAGCTACTTCTCCTGGCAGTCACCATGCGTTTGACTGTTTCTTCTGTAGTGCCACTGCCTATATATTATTCCTTGTGTGTTAGGATGGGCAATAAATGGAACAGCCTTAACTCCATCCAGTTTCTTCCAGTTTGCTGTTATTCACATTGAAACTTATACAAATGGTAAAATGCAGGAGGTGAACATAATGATTATGAATGTGAAAGATAACTTGGGATTCCACCCAGGCTGAAATAGGTAGCTCCATACACCCCTGAGAAAATTTACTGAGCTATACTAGTCTTATAAGCTTTCGACTGTCCTGTGTATTTCTGTGAAGATCTAGAAATTTAAGATTTGGCAGAAATCCTGAGTGCCTGGTCTTGTCTACTAAATGGAAACATATATGGACTGCCAAATTTCGATTAGGATTTGGATTGGGATCCAAGTTTCCTTATAAACACATGAAGAAGTCTTTCTGCTCAATTCAGTACCCATCAGGCCTTAGAAGACCATAGGTCCATTCTTGGGCACCTCAGTTCAAAAAACTTAGCCAGTTGGAAAGACACCAGAAAGAGAGCAATAGGTCTAGAAAACATATACCACTAGGAATAACTGCAAAAACTTGGATTTTTTAGTCCTTATGGTTTTAGGTTGTTTTGTTTTCTGTTGAGAGTTATTTCCAAGCCAGATCATTCCAATTATTTTGTTTATAGTGCTGCTCCACAGTTATATTTGAAGGGTTAGTGAACTTCAGCACAGAGGCAGGAAAAAGTATCTAGGGGAATGGAGGGCTGAAATCCCTTAAGCCATCTTTGTCAAGAGAGCTAACATCGCCATCACTGGAAGCGTTCAAACTGTCACTGAAATCGGGAATAAACCTCGTAACACCAATGTAGTGTTAAAAGGCAGGCATTCTTTATTCACGGCGCCGGGAACACGGGGGATAGCTCCTCCTAAATCGTGTTCATCGATCGGTTCAAAAATCAAACATTTATAGGCAAGATTAATACATATTCATCAAGTGTCCATACAATGATTGGTTAAGTATTCCTCGCCTACCATGTAAATGACCACGCATGCTCACTATAATTTCTTGGGATTTTACTTCCTTATTCTCTTGAGTCGGAGGGTTTCTTGAGTGGGTAGTCTCTGAGTCGGTGGTCGCGATCTCCCCCTGCCGGAATTACCTTTTCTACAAAGTTCACTTAAACTTGGCAACACTAAATAGATCTTCACGGGCTGTCGGTCCAATATGCAATCATTCACCCCACAGTCCTTTGTTTTAAGACAAGACTATAGAATGAATAATTACCCACCCACCAGACCGTAGAACTGACCAAGGTGTTCCTTCTTTCTGACTACTTGTTATTAGAACAAAACATAATATCATGATCACAATGTTACACTTAACTCCTTGATAATTAAATCAAGATGGGAAGGGTTAGGTGGGTTCTCGAGCAGCATTGCTGGTGCATAATGTTCTTATAGTTACAACTTGCTACAAATTCACAAACCTATTTTCTAACCCTATTTTATTTTAATTCCCTACCACCTTGGTTACAAAAAAACGTGTGGACATGGCACTTCAGGATATGTTTTAGTGGGCATGGTGGTGTTGGGTTGATGGTTGGACTTGATGATCTTAAAGGTCTTTTCCAACGTTAACGATTCTGTGATCAGATAACTACAGCCCTGCATCTAACCATATATATTAGATGAGGGTGGGGGTTTTTTGTTTTCCTTTTTTTTCTCTTGGCATGTGAATTGCTACCATTCCTTGGTCAGTATGAGTCATCAGTTATAACTCTTCCATCCCAGAAACAGTTCAGATAATTGTCGTGGTTTAGCCCCAGCCGGCAGCTAAGCACCACGCAGCCGCTCGCTCACTCTCCCTCCCACAGCGGGACGGGGGAGAGAATTAGGAAAAACCTCGTGGGTTGAGATAAACACGGTTTAATAGGACAGAAAGAAAGAAGGGAACAATAATGATAATACCAACAAAGGAATGTATAAGAACAAGTGATGCCCAATAGAGAAATTGCTCACCACCCCGTGATCGACAGCCCGTCCCCGAGCAGCGATTTCCGCCCCCCGGCCAGCTCCAGTTTATGTACTGGGCATGACGTCGTATGGTAGGGAATATCTCTTTGGCCAGTCTGGGTCAGCTGTCCCGGCTGTGTCCCCTCCCAGCTCCCCGTGCACCCCCAGCCTGCTCGCTGGCAGGCCAGCACAAGAAGCTGGACTGTCCTTGACGGCTCAGCAACAACCCAAAACATCAGCACATTATCAACAGTTCCTCATCCCAAATCCAAAACACAGTCTCACACTAGCTTCTGTGAAGAAAACCAGCTCTATCCTGGCTGAAACCAGGACAGTATCCACCCCTTATTCCATACCATTTACGTCATGCCCAGGTCCTATACTTTTCAATACATTCCAATTATTCATCATTACTCTTCCTGTCCTTTAATATATACACACAGATATCACTCTATTAGTCCATGGGCCATCACTTAAAATGTCTATGGAGTTCAGTCAGTCCATGACTCTGGGCTTCATCCATCATAGCAGTCTCTCAGGGCAGGGGAGATGGTATGTGGTGTTGGATTGTCATCTGGCACGGTCCATGTCCATGATCTGCAGGTCGAAGGTGTCGATCTCGAGGGATTTGTTGGGCGCAAGCTGCTGAAGCCAGTTCTGGTTTCATCACTGCTGCACGTTGCTTGGTTTCAGTGAAGCTCATTCTTCATCAGTCTGGGTGATTCTTACTATAATACCATTGATATGGTAGATAGCAGCCATAGTAGTAATGTCATACTGAACAATTAACATAATACAATTCAAATCATTGACTGTTTTCACCCAAAATCAAGTCTCCTTGAGGTACACATCGGACTTCCCCATCCTTCCGCATTACCCACCAAGTGCACCCAGGTCCCTGGGCAAAGGCAATCCCACGAATGGGTTTGCCTTTTCCTAATGCAGGAGTAACCCAGACTGTCTTCCCCAGCATGTTTCTCACATGCACCACAGGGACTTTATCCCCTTCTACAGTACGTAGAAGTTTTGATTGGGCAGGGCCGGCTCTATTAGTAGATCCCCTAGTGTTGACTAACCAGGTGGCTTTGGCTAAATGTTTATCCCAATTTTTGAATGTCCCATCACCCATTGCTCTCAGTGTAGTCTTTAACAGTCCGTTGTATCGTTCAATTTTTCCGGAAGCTGGTGCATGATAGGGGATATGATACACCCACTCAATGCCGTGCTCTTTGGCCCAGGTGTCTATGAGGTTGTTTCGGAAATGAGTCCCATTGTCTGACTCAATTCTTTCGGGGGTGCCATGTCGCCATAAGACTTGCTTTTCAAGGCCCAGGATAGTGTTCCGGGCGGTGGCATGGGGCACAGGGTATGTTTCCAGCCATCCGGTGGTTGCTTCCACCATGGTAAGCACATAGCGCTTGCCTTGGCGAGTTTGTGGAAGTGTGATATAGTCAATCTGCCAGGCCTCCCCATATTTATATTTCAACCATCGTCCTTCATACCAGAGAGGCTTTAACCGCTTGGCTTGTTTGATCGCAGCACACGTTTCACATTCATGGATAACCTGTGCAATAGCATCCATGGTCAGGTCCACCCCTCGATCCCGAGCCCATCTATATGTTGCATCTCTTCCCTGATGGCCTGAGGTGTCATGGGCCCACCGAGCTATAAATAATTCACCCTTATGTTGCCAGTCCAGATCCACCTGAGCCACTTCAATCTTAGCAGCCTGATCCACCTGATGGTTGTTTTGATGTTCTTCAGTGGCCAGACTCTTGGGTACGTGAGCATCTACGTGACGTACTTTTATGACGAGATTCTCTAGTCGGGCAGCAATATCTTGCCACAATTCAGCAGCCCAGATGGGCTTGCCTCTGCGTTGCCAGTTGCTCTGCTTCCATTGCTGCAGCCACCCCCATAGAGCATTTGCTACCATCCATGAGTCAGTATAAAGATAGAGTACTGGCCATTTTTCTCGTTCAGCAATATCTAAAGCCAGCTGGATGGCTTTCACCTCCGCAAACTGACTTGATTCACCTTGTCCTTCAGCCACTTCTGCAACTCGTCGTATAGGGCTCCATACAGCAGCTTTCCACCTTCGATGTTTGCCTACAATACGACAGGACCCATCAGTAAACAGGGCATATTGCCTTTCGTTCTCTGGCAGTTCATTATATGGTGGAGCCTCTTCAGCGCGCGCCACCTCCTCTTCCGGTGATATTCCAAAATCTTTGCCTTCTGGCCAGTCCATGATCACTTCCAAGATTCCCGGGCGATTAAGATTTCCTATTCGAGCCCGCTGTGTAATAAGCGCGACCCACTTACTCCACGTAGCATCAGTCGCATGATGTGTAGAGGGGACCCTCCCTTTGAACATCCAGCCCAGCACCGGCAGTCGGGGTGCCAGGAGGAGCTGTGCTTCAGTACCAACCACTTCTGAGGCAGCTCGAACTCCTTCATATGCCGCCAATATCTCCTTTTCAGTTGGAGTATAGCGGGACTCAGATCCCCTATATCCTCGACTCCAAAACCCTAGAGGTCGACCTCGAGTCTCTCCTGGTGCCTTCTGCCAGAGACTCCAGGTAGGGCCATTCTCCCCGGCTGCCGTGTAGAGCACATTTTTAACATCTTGTCCTGCCCGTACTGGCCCGAGGGCTACGGCATGAACTATCTCCTGTTTGATTTGTTCGAAGGCTTGTCGTTGCTCAGGGCCCCATTTAAAATCGTTCTTCTTCCGGGTCACTTGATAAAGAGGGCTTACAATCAGACTGTAATTTGGAATATGCATTCTCCAGAAACCCACAACACCCAGAAATGCTTGTGTTTCTTTTTTTCTAGTTGGTGGAGACATAGCTGTTATTTTGTTTATCACATCCGTTGGGATCTGTCGACGTCCATCTTGCCATTTTATTCCTAAAAACTGGATCTCTTGTGCAGGTCCCTTGACTTTACTTTGCTTTATAGCAAAACCAGCTTTCAGAAGGACTTGAATTATTTTCTTCCCTTTCTCGAAAACTTCTTCTGCTGTGTTGCCCCATACGATGATGTCATCAATGTATTGCAGATGCTCTGGAGCTTCACCCTGTTCCAGTGCAGTTTGTATCAGCCCATGGCAAATGGTAGGGCTGTGTTTCCACCCCTGGGGAAGTCGATTCCAGGTGTATTGGACACCTCTCCAAGTGAAAGCAAACTGTGGCCTGCACTCTGCTGCCAAAGGGATCGAGAAAAACGCGTTAGCAATATCAATGGTGGCGTACCACTTGGCTGCCTTTGACTCCAGTTCATATTGAAGTTCTAGCATGTCCGGCACAGCAGCGCTCAGTGGCGGCGTGACTTCATTCAGGCCACGATAGTCTACTGTCAGTCTCCACTCTCCATTAGACTTTCGCACTGGCCATATGGGGCTGTTGAAGGGTGAGTGAGTCTTGCTGATCACTCCTTGGC
The DNA here is from genome assembly GCF_964289735.1 of Phaethon aethereus. NCBI lineage: Eukaryota > Metazoa > Chordata > Aves > Phaethontiformes > Phaethontidae > Phaethon > Phaethon aethereus. The sequence continues at coordinate 14,578,673 of NC_138581.1, forward strand.
TCTCCAGCCGACGAATCAGCTCATGGATGGGGATCAGGGAGTCTCTGTTGGTGCGATATTGCCGCCGGTGCACTGTTGTGGTAGCGATCGGCACCTGTTGTTCTTTGACCCTGAGCAACCCCACCACAGAAGGGTCCTCTGAGAGACCAGGCAAGGTGGACAGCTGTTTAATTTCTTCCGTCTCCAAGGCAGCTATACCAAAAGCCCACCGGTACCCTTTTGGATCCTTGAAATACCCTCTGCTGAGGTAGTCTATGCCCAGGATGCACGGAGCCTCCGGGCCAGTCACAATGGGGTGCTTCTGCCACTCATTCCCAGTTAGGCTCACTTCAGCCTCCAGTACAGTCAGCTGTTGGGATCCCCCTGTCACTCCAGAAATACAGATGGGTTCTGCCCCTATATGGCTTGATGGCATCAGGGTACATTGTGCACCGGTGTCCACTAAAGCCTTATATTCCTGTGGGTCTGACGTGCCAGGCCATCTAATCCACACAGTCCAATAAACTCGGTTGTCCCTCTCCTCCGCCTGGCTGGAGGCAGGGCCCCTCTAGTCCTGGTCATAGTACTCGTTACCCACTTCTTGTAAATAGGAATCAGAAGTCCCTTCAAGAGGATCAGAGGTGAGATCAGCTCTTCTATTCTTTCTGGGAAGCTGCCCACTGGAAAGTGGAGCGACGATTTTCCTCGAGGAACCTGAACCCCCTTTTGTAATTGTTTTTCCTTGCAGCTCGCGTATTCGTGCCTCTAGGGTCGAGGTAGGTTTTCCATCCCACCTCCTCATGTCCTCTCCGTAGTCACGCAATTGAAACCACAGGGTGGCTCGTGGTGTGTATCCTCTATATCTTCTCTCTTGAACAGAAGAGCGCTTACTCCTAATGGCTGAGACACTGGTCCGTATGGGTGGAGGGTAGGGCATATCCTCTTTGAATTGCCGGAACTCTCGGGACAGTTTCTCTATAGCAGAGACGCAGGCCCGTAGGGAGGAAGAGAGACTTTCTTCGTATTGCCGGAGTTGGCCAGCCAATTCATCCACCGTTGGTCTCTCTCCGTCCTTCCAGGCCATTACTGCTAATGAGTTGGCATATGATGATGGTGCACTCCGTACAAACTTCCGCCACATAGGTTGCGTGCAATTGACTTCATCTGGATCTTTGGATGATTGTCCATTGTCCAAGTCACCATAAATCACTTCCAGCACCGCTAGCTCCCTCAGGTACTGGATACCTTTCTCCATGGTGGTCCACTTGCCTGGGTGACATAGAACATCTTCCTTGAAGGGATACCTTTCCTTCACACCCGACAGGAGTCGTCTCCAGAGGCTGAGGACTTGTGCACCTTTTCCAATTGCTTTGTCAATGCCCCCTTCCCTAGAAAGGGATCCCAGCTGCTTGGCTTCCCTACCCTCTAATTCCAGGCTACTGGCCCCATTATCCCAGCATCGGAGCAGCCAGGTGACAATGTGCTCACCTGGACGACGGCTGAAATCCTTTCGCATATCTCGCAATTCACTCAGGGATAGAGATCGGGTAGTTACCGTCTCTTTTATAAGTTCTTCCTCTTCCTCCTCTTCAAGCGATGACTCGCTCTCTTCCCTCTTCCGTGCTTGTGATGGCCCTGCTTCAGAGCACTCTGCCTCCTCACTCTCTTCCTCTGGCTCCTTCTTAGCAGGATCTTCCTCCTCCCTTACTAAACGAGCTGACTTCCGCTTCCAAGATTTCTTCTTTTGTACAGGGGCAACTGATACCGGGATGGGCTGGTCCTCTGGTTCAGCTGCAACAGTCTGAGTAGCTACAGTGCCCGCCGTGGGGGTTGGAGTAGTGACAGTGCCTGCTACAGACGTTGGAGTAGTCACAGTGCCTGCCACATTGCCATCAGACCCAGAGAGCCCCTCTCCCCTTTGCACAGTGTTAAATAGGGTTCGGTAGGCATGGGCCAGGCCCCAGCACATGGCAATGATTTGTGTCTCCTTGGAGCTGCCAGGCTGACAGCATACTTCTTCCAGATATTCTGCTAGTTTATCAGGATTCTGCACTTGTTCGGGAGTGAAGCTCCAAAACACCGGAGGTGCCCACCGCCCCAGGCATTTGCCCATGCTGTTCCACACACCCTGCCATTCATAACTATCCAGCCTTGGGGCAGATCTCCGGGTGATATTCTTAAATTGCTTGCCAACCTTAGACAAAACTGAAACCATGTTCCCCAGAAGTAGCAATAGAGGTATTTTAACCAGCCAAGGGTGTTCAAAATACTGAAAAATTATTGTGATGAAGGAGGAAATGTTATGATAGAGGGTATCAAAGGTACCACTCTGCATTTCCTCCATAAAAAACCTTTCAGAGGCAGAAGTATAATTGCTAATCGTCTCCACAAGACTGTAGCCAAAATACAGTAACGGCTTTAGTACAGAGCTCAGATGATACCACATTAAGCTCAAGGTCAGTGCTCTAAAAACAAAATTCACAGGCGAGACATTACTAATCATTGCAGAGTACAGCAGCCCGCAGAAACCAACACCGATCCTTAACATGTACAGCAAAGACGAGAGCATGATGCAAATCAAACTGATATTGTGACCTGCAACCGTTATTATCTCAAGCCTCGGGCCCCACGTTGGGCGCCAAAAAAGGACTGTCGTGGTTTAGCCCCAGCCGGCAGCTAAGCACCACGCAGCCGCTCGCTCACTCTCCCTCCCACAGCGGGACGGGGGAGAGAATTAGGAAAAACCTCGTGGGTTGAGATAAACACGGTTTAATAGGACAGAAAGAAAGAAGGGAACAATAATGATAATACCAACAAAGGAATGTATAAGAACAAGTGATGCCCAATACAGAAATTGCTCACCACCCCGTGATCGACAGCCCGTCCCCGAGCAGCGATTTCCGCCCCCCGGCCAGCTCCAGTTTATGTACTGGGCATGACGTCGTATGGTAGGGAATATCTCTTTGGCCAGTCTGGGTCAGCTGTCCCGGCTGTGTCCCCTCCCAGCTCCCCGTGCACCCCCAGCCTGCTCGCTGGCAGGCCAGCACAAGAAGCTGGACTGTCCTTGACGGCTCAGCAACAGCCCAAAACATCAGCACATTATCAACAGTTCCTCATCCCAAATCCAAAACACAGTCTCACACTAGCTTCTGTGAGGAAAACCAGCTCTATCCTGGCTGAAACCAGGACAATAATGAATTCTGATACTGTCTGTGTCTAATCTACAAGTTATCAAATCTAGCAATGTTGGGGTCAAGCATGCTGAGATCTTCAGACCTTTGTATTTTCCATCAACATTCACGTAGCTGGCTGTACCTCTTCCTGTCTTGGCTCAAAGCATGGAGCTCAAGAAATCTGAGCTCTGATTAACAGAACTAGGTACAGTTGGCTCTACCTGTAGCCATCCCATCTCCACAGCATGAATTAAATCCATGTGTTTATCTTCCCTCCCACAAGGTAGTTCGAGCACTTTGGCTAAATCTGATTACATGCTTGCATGTAAGTGATGAAAGTGATAGACAAGGTGAGGGCAGATCTGAATTCATCTTAGCTGACAGTATAGATGTGTCCTCAAAGTCACTTCTTGCATTTCCTTTACTTAAGTTTAACCCATCTAACTTTGGACATTTAACGGAGGGAGTGGTGGTGTTCAGAACTGTTCTTTGGAGTTGCCTATCTCTCTTCACTGACTAGAGGGGAAAATTGCAGACTAACTGTGCTCCTGAATTAATTGTTTCTGTTGCATGTCAAGATGTATAGTAGTGTAAATTGATTCCTGCTATTCTTGTGCTAAACTTATACTCCTCCTTTGCTCTCGCTATTGCATCACTAATGAGGTTCTCTCTTCCTATGTACCCTGTTGCCGCCACCTTTCCATTTACTTGGTCTACAGAGGAGCGTTGGTTGAGTGGTCCTTGCTCTGCTCTGGAATTAAAGTCATAAAAGCAGTAGATAAGGAAAGGAGAAGCAGCTTATTTTCCTTTAATCCTCTTGTAGGTCTGAGAAAGGGCTCTAATAACTAGTCTTTTATATGGTCTTTATGCACCATGGAGATTTTGCATCTTATGCTGATATTGTGCTAATGCAGGAAGGCTCAGAGGTCCTGTTTCCACAGCCTTCCACAAGTTTGGATACTTATCTGAGGCTTATCCAAATGCATCAGATGTGGGAATTGGACTGGAAAGTTCATGGGACATTCACATTTTGGCTATAGTTGATCTAAATATGACACATTAGCAGCTTGCTTTGTGGTCTTTCAGTATTTTCACTTCTGATTTAGAGCAGGAAGGGTGGAGGTCTCAGGAAATATTAAATAATAATACAAAGCAGCAAACTGATTTTAACTTCAAATAATACTTTTAGTTTTAAGTCAAAGCTCGGGTTCAGGTTGGTTCTTATTTGAGATTTCTGCCCATAACTGTGCCATCATGGGTTGTGAGATTTGTATCTTAAGCTGCCTTCCAAAGACAACCGCAAAGTCCGTAAGATTACATTTTAGTGGAACTACTTTGCTTCAATGAAAAAGCTTCCAAAGGCTTAGCCCATCTTCAGTTTCCTAGGTTTGTTTCATCTTCTGCTCCACCATCTTCTTCTTTCTGTTGTCAGTAATTCTTATGCAAAACAAATAAAAGATAGGAATAACAGTGTAACTTCTGATTTGGGGATTTTTTTCAACTTGCTTTGCACAGGTGTAAATGGTGAAACAGAATGGAAATAGTGGCACTTCACTCTTGTCTTTTCAAAATCACATCCAACCAATCTTCTCACTGCCTCAAACCATCCTTTCTCAAGCCACCTACTAAGAGCAGCTTTTTGTACTAGCAAATCTTTAATGTTATGTCTTATCCCCAACTTTCTTTGACCCAAGCCAATGCCAGTCAAAGGAACCCCTTCAGAGAAGCTCCCTGGAGGGTGACCAAACCAAAGTTCCGAAAACTCAGTTTAGAGGAACATTGCCAAGTTCCCCCCTCTCCAGTTACAGGCCCAGCAGCTTCTTGTCACAATTTGGAAAACTGGAAAGTTTCAGAAGCTCTCAGTCATCATCACATTCCATCCAGCTGAACTCACTCCATCTGCGGTACTTCTGCAGACAGAAGAAAAGGCAAGGGAGAGAGGGACTGTCTGTGGTTTGCCACATATATGAGATCATCTCTGAAAGGGGAAGACTCAGAATGGGGGAAGAAGATGCAAGGCGATCCTGTTCCTCTACATTAAGAGGAGTGCAACTAGGGTTGCAAATGTTTAAAGTGCATTTTAAGAACTTATTACACAAATGATGCAGCTACAGAAAAATGGTCAGCATCTCACACTGCAAAGAAGTTGAATTTGGTCCCAGAATCCAGTGGTTCTCATTGCAGGGTATGTTTGGATCCATTGCAGTACCACCTTGATAATATATGTGATACTCTGTCAAGTTGTCTGTTTCCTAACAAATTGCTTGACATAATTTCACACAAGTTCTAGGATATTTTGTAATATTTTTGCTTCATATTACCAGCATTTTTATAAGAACATAGGACATTTGGGATTAGTGTACAGAATTATGTAAGAGCAATTGTTCAGTTTTATTTTTTACAGTCCCTCTGTGTGGAGCAAGACAGCCAGTCAGCTTTCTGTTGCCTTGTCATTTATATAATGATCACTTTTATAAACTATAAAAATACAGTTTATTTAAGTTAAATATATTTGGTTTCTATTTGGAGTATGTTTCTAGCCTTTGGGACCTGTAAAGAGAGCACATGCATAGCTACAAGGCACATCTCAAGTTGATGTTTAAAATGTTTCTAATTATAATGAGTTGGAAATGGTTTGGGTATTTTAAAGTGGATGTGGTCAAAGTGAATTAGTTGTAATTGTTGAAGTTTACAGAGTTATGGCTGTAAAATAATAGTGTGCTATCTGTTTTAAAACCATAGTGGAGGCTGCAGATTTTTTTTTTATATTATTATGTTTTCCTTTCCATGTTCCTAAAGAGCATGGAACCAGAAACAATTAACTACTAATGAGAAATTCCCCACCAAGAATATTAAGTTTTTGCAGTGCTTATTATGAAGCCTAATTACAAGTCAAAATATACCATGGAAATTATTTACTTTACACATTTTCTTGGAGTGAAAAGTTTTAAGCCATGGTAATGCCTGAGCCCAAGAAATGGTATAAAATCAGATACAAGAAGCATACAAAGTAGTATTTTAAATGCCTTTTCTGTTTCAGTTTTCACAGAAAAGAATCATGAGCTCCAAAGAGAAGCTAACGTAGGTTGGAATAGAAAAAGAACAAGATGAAAATGAGTTGGGTGATTTATCTGTTTCTTACTTAATAAAATTTACTCATTCTATTGAGTAGGTTGGCTAAGCCTATAGAGATTCATTCTGAAAACTTGAGGAGAAAAACGACTCCCCAGATGACTGAGGAAGTAGTAAATATAATGTCTCTCTTTAAAAAGGGAAAAAACCCAAAGACCTAGAGACAAGTCAGCATATCCTGAGAAAAAATATGGACAAAGTAATTTTAAAATATGTTATAAGCACCTAAGAAATTATTAACCAAAGACAATTAATCAAAGAATTGATCAAAGAGAAGTAATACCAAACCAAACTAATTTTCATCTGTGATGAGATAAAAATCGTCATGTATAGGAGAGAAGCATACCATAAATTTGGGAAAGATTTTTGAAACTAATGTCTCTAATGATATTCTCTTAACCAAGATCAGCAAGCAAAATCTAAGTGAAAGTCTTGCAGTATGGAAAGCCATACTCGGGAATTATCAGTTTTTCACTGTCAGTCTGAACAGAGTCATCAAGTTCCACAAGACTCTCTTCAAGATATCTCCTAATAAAAAATTCATTAATAACTTGAATGAAAGAATTGAAAATATGGTTATACAAGTTGAAGGCAATATGAAACTTGGAATAGTTGCAAGGATTTTGGAGGACTGAATGCAAACTCAAAACAACATTGACAAATTAGAGAAATGATAAAAGAAATGAGGCCACTTAACTGTGGTATGTGCAAAGTATGAAATTTAATTAGGAGTAATTAAATTCACAACTACAGAATGAGGAATGATTGCTTACATTTCTTCCATGTATCCAAGGGTGGTGGATCACAAATTGAACATGAATCAGTATTATCATATTACAGTGAAAGGGAAGTATGCATAAATGTATGAGTATGCATAAATCCTTTGAAGGAAATATGAAATGTTCCTTCATGTATCAACACTGTTAAGACTTCAATAAGAGTATTATGGCCATGCTGTGGGGACAAGAAACAGGGGCGTTCAATGGTCTAGAAAATCTGAAAGCTTTAAGGAAAGCATTGAAAAACTGGGCTTGTTTAGAGAGCAAAAGTCGCTAGGTAAGATAGGTAGATGTGATAATAGTTCCTGAATATGTAAAAGGTTTCTGCAAAGAAAAAAAAATCTTTTTCATGTTAGTTTACAGTTTAAACAAGAATTAATGGGCCCAAATTGCAACACGGCCATTTAAATTAGATACTGGAAAAACTTTCTAATGTAGATAGTGGAAAAGGTTACCCAGGAGGTCATAGAATCTCTTTTTTTGATGGTGTCTGAGAACAATCATCTGTCAAAAATGATTTCCGTAACTAAGGCCAGTGGAGTACCCTCAGTGATCTGGCATCCTTTCAGCTTTATTGTCTATGACTACACATAGGCTCTTACCCCCAAGCCTGTAGCACTTGAAGAATATGAAACTTTACAGAGTTAATCTTGAGAGCCCATGGAAATTACATTTTTTATTGCAGTAGTATAGAAGTCCAATCATGGCCCATGACTCTACTATATAAACCTTGAGGAAAATACAAAATTTTGTGTGCCCTCGAAGTCAGCTTCATTAGATGGTGAAAACACCACAATTTTAAGCTTCATGCTGTATGTCTCAATTTCTTTTTCTTTTACATTCCTGCTGAATTTAATAGTGACTCAAGAATAATAAAATACATATTTTCACGCTTACGTCAAAGTAATTTGATTTAAATCCAATCTATTCAAAAGCTCTGGAAAGTCCTTATGACTTCTGCTTGTAGATCCATGTCAGATGAGTTGGTGCTCTCATGCTGACCTCTGAAATTTGTGTCTACATCACTGACACCTATGAAGCAATTCCTATCAAACTCATGAGAGAATCTCATCCTGAGAAAATCTGTAAATAATGATGGATAATTTGCAATCTAGACAAAAGCTAGTTCTGTGCTTGTAACTAGCATGTAACTCCAGTGAAGTCTCTGGGGTGTACAGATAGTAGCAGGGTAGATAAGTACTAAATTATATCCCTGTTGTCCAAGGGGTAATAGATCAAGAATATTATATTTATTTGAAAGAAAAACAGCTATTAGAATTCCCCCTTCTCCCCCCAAAATACTGCAGAGGTTAGAATATGCACAATTATCACTGAAAATTTTATAACATTTTTTGACTTCCAAATACACAAAACACACTCAGTGAGAATAAATACAGGATCATTGGTGATCAAACTGATAATAGTTCCAAAGAATTCAGCTACATTTGGCTCCAGTTAAATAGCATAACTAGGTATAATCTAGCTAGTTACTGTGATATATAATGTAAATGTACTAACATTTCTCCTCGTGACCTCCTTTTAGCTGCCCTATTGGGGATATAATGGAGTGTGAGATTGTGACCAAACTTTATCAGGAAAAAATACTATATTTTCATTAATTATATGAATACTTCTGTTGCTTTAACTTGGGTATTGTACTGAAGATCAGTGTATCTATCTCCATCATTCAAGTGAAAAACAGTTAAAATGGGTTAATTCAGTACAAGTTTTTTATTTAAGCACTGTTCTCCTTCAGCTGCACTCAAAAATTTCACAAGAGTCAGTTGAAATGGTCTAATATGGTGTTATTGTTACAAGGATAATATGACAAAATATAACTCAGTTTAATCCGTTTCAACATAAAAAAATGAATAACGGCACAAGTTATGCCAGTATCTTCTTTTTATTATTTTTTTTTTAATACTGCTGCTGTTTGTTAGAAATGGACCCAGACTAGTTTTACTGGTTTCACAGTTTGGCTACAGAAATTGATTTCTGTAGAAAGAATTAACTAAATTCTTCTCATCACTTCTTGGCATGGAAAATTTTCATGCTACAATTAAGAATCTTTCTTACCATAAAAACCTTACAGCAGAAGGCTTTATAATTTTTTTAATAATACATGATCATTTGTGCCTATCAACATTTATATTTGTATTTTAATATCAATATTTGTATTGTGAGACACAAAGAAATTAAAACAAAATAATCCTCCTCTTTCAACTCTTTATAGGTTTGGACAACAAAAGTTTTTTTAATTATTATTATTTCTGGTTTAATGTGGCCCATTTTCTGAAGGGCTTTACTAGATCCTAGACCTATTGTTTATCTTGCATTTCTCACTGAAGTCTTTCTCATATGCAAAAACTGTAGACCTTGTAGCTGTGGCCAGCCTAATACTTCTTGCTAAGTAAATACAAAGCCTCTGGTAATTGCACTAGAATTTCACAGAATCACAGAATCACAGAATCACTAGGTTGGAAAGGACCTTTAAGATCATCAAGTCCAACCATTAATCCAGAACCACCATGTCCCCTAAACCATGTCCTGAAGTGCCACATCCAAACGTTTTTTGAACACTTCCAGGGATGGCGACTCCACCACCTCCCTGGGCAGCCTGTTCCAATGCCTGACCACCCTCTCGGTGAAGAAATTTTTCCTAATATCCAATCTAAACGTCCCCTGGCGCAACTTGAGGCCATTTCCTCTTGTCCTATCACTAGTTACTTGGGAGAAGAGACCAACACCCTCATCGCCACAACCCCCTTTCAGGTAGTTGTAGAGAGCGATAAGGTCTCCCCTCAGCCTCCTCTTCTCCAGACTAAACAACCCCAGTTCCCTCAGCCGCTCCTCATAAGACATGTGCTCCAGACCCCTCACCAGCTTCGTTGCCCTTCTCTGGACACGCTCCAGCACCTCAACATCCTTCTTGTAGTGAGGGGCCCAAAACTGAACACAGTATTCAAGGTGCGGCCTCACCAGTACCGAGTACAGGGGCACAATCACTTCCCTACTCCTGCTGGCCACACTATTCCTGATACAGGCCAGGACGCTGTTGGCCTTCTTGGCCACCTGGGCACACTGCCGGCTCATATTCAGCCGGCTGTCAACCAGCACCCCCAGGTCCCTTTCCGCCGGGCTGCTCTCCAGCCACTCCTCCCCAAGCCTGTAGCATTGCATGGGGTTGTTGTGGCCAAAGGGCAGGACCCTGCACTTGGCCTTATTAAACCTCATACAGTTGGCCTCTGCCCATCGATCCAGCCTGTCCAGATCCCTCTGCAGAGCCCTCCTACCCTCCAGCAGATCAACACTCCCACTCAGCTTGGTGTCATCTGCAAACTTACTGAGGGAGCACTCAATTCCCTCATCCAGATCATCTATAAAGATATTGAACAAGACTGGTCCCAGAACCGAGCCCTGGGGAACACCACTCGTGACCGGCCGCCAGCCGGATTTAACGCCATTCACCACAACTCTCTGGGCTCGGCCATCCAGCCAGTTCCTCACCCAGCGAAGAGTAAACCCGTCTAAGCCTCGAGCCGCCAGTTTCTCCAGGAGAATGCTGTGGGAGACGCTGTCAAAGGCTTTACTAAAGTCTAGGTAGACAACGTCCACAGCCTTTCCCTCATCCACTAGGCAGGTCACCTGGTCATAGAAGGAGATCAGGTTGGTCAAGCAGGACCTGCCTTTCATGAACCCATGCTGGCTGGGCCTGATCCTTTGGCTGTTCTGCAGATGCCCTGTGAGCACTCTCAAAACCAACCGCTCCATAATCTTCCCTGGAACAGAGGTCAGGCTGACAGGCCTGTAGTTCCCAGGATCCTCCTTCCGGCCTTTCTTGTAGATGGGTGTCACATTGGCAAGCCTCCAGTCTTCTGGGACCTCCCCTGTTAACCAGGACTGCTGATAAACGATGGAGAGTGGCTTGGCAAGCTCCTCCGCCAGCTCTCTCAGTACTCTCGGGTGGATCCCATCAGGCCCCATAGACTTGTGGGTGTCCAGGTGGCTTAGCATGTCCTTGACTGCTTCCTCCTGGATTATGAGGAGTACATTGTGCTCTCCATCCCCGTCTTCCAGCTCAGGGGGCTGAATATCCTGTGGATACCTGGAGTGGCTATTAAAGACTGAGGCGAAGAAGGCATTAAGTACCTCAGCCTTGTCCTCGTCCTTGGAGACAATGTTCCCCGCCATATCCAGTAGGGGATGGAGATTCTCCTTGCCTCTCTTTTTGTTGTTAATATATTTGTAAAAACATTTTTTATTATCCTTTACGACTGTGGCCAGACTGAGCTCTAGCTGGGCTTTTGCCTTTCTAATTTTGTCCCTGCTTGACCTAACGAGATCTTTGTACTCTTCATGAGTTGCCTTCCCCTTCTTCCAGAGGTGATAAACTCTCCTCTTTTCCCTGAGTCCCAGCAAAATCTCCCTGTTCAGCCAGGCCGGTCGCCTTCCCCGCCAGCTCTTCTTACAGCACATGGGGACCGCCTGCTCCTGCGCCTTTAAGATTTCCTTCTTGAAGACTGTCCAGCCTTCCTGGACCCCTTTGTCCTTCAGGACTGTCTCCCAAGGGACCCTCTCAACCAGTGACCTGAACAGGCCAAAGTCTGCCCTCCGGAAGTCCATGATAGCAGTTTTGCTGAGTCGTCTCCTTACTTCACTCACAACTGAGAATTCTATCATGTCATGGTCGCTAAGCCCAAGATGGCCTCCGACCACCACATCTCTCACCAGTCCTTCTCTGTTTGTAAACAGCAGGTCCAGCAAGGCACCTCCCCTGGTGGGCTCACTCACCAGCTGCATCAGGAAGTTATCCTCCACACACTCCAGGAACCTCCTAGACTGTTTCCTCTCTGCCGTGTTATACTTCCAGCAGATGTCCGGTAGGTTGAAGTCCCCCACAAGAACAAGGGCCAGCGAATGCGAGACCTCCGCCAGTCGCTTATAGAATGTCTCATCCGTCTCTTCATCCTGGTTGGGTGGCCTGTAACAGACTCCCAGCAGGATGTCTGCCTCATTGGCCTTCCCCCTCATCCTTACCCACAAGCACTCTACTTGGTCTTCACAATCTTCGATTTCTATGCAATCAAAACACTCCCTAACATACAGAGCCACCCCACCGCCTCTCCTTCCCATTCTATCCCTTCGGAAGAGCTTATAGCCATCCATTGCAGCACTCCAGTCATGAGAAGCATTTATATATCTTCATATCAAAGTGTATGGAATTTATATATATTAAAAAACTATATTTATATATTTAAAAATGCATCCAGGAAAGTCCGCTTTCTTGACAATAAAAGGAGGTATTTCATGTTAAATTGCTTAGTTTGATGTTCTTTCTTTTTTACATGCACATAAACTATGTCATCAGTTTGCTTCCCAATAAAAATCAGCTATTACTTTGTCATGCTTGATTCACAGCCACTGCCCAGCTACCATCAAAGCCTCTACTTCTAATTACAGAACAAGTAACACCCTCAACTCCTCTGTTAATCCTGAGTTGGGATCCAGGTGGAATGGGGGAGAGAATTGGAAAAAAACAACTCATGGGTTGAGATAAAACCAGTTTAATAGGACAGCAAAGAAAGAGGAAATAATAATAATAGCAACAATAACAACAATAACAATAATAATAATATTACTGATAAAGGATGATACAAAAACAAGTGATGCACAATGCAACAATTGCTCACCACCTGGTGATCGAGCAGCGATTCCCACCCCCCAGCCAACTCCAGTTTATATACTGAGCATGATGTTATATGGTAAGGAATATCCTTTTGGCCAGTCTGGGTCAGCTGTCCTGGCTGTGCCCCCTCCCAACTTCTTGTGCACCTCACTGCTAGCGGAGCATGGGAAGCTGAAAAGTCCTTGACTGAGTATAAGCACTACGACTACTGAGCAACAACCAAAAACATCAGTGTGTTATCAACTTCATTCTCATACCAACTCCAAAGCACAGCACTATACCAGCTATTAGGAAGAAAGTTAACTCTATCCTAGCTGAAACCAGGACAATAGACCAGTATAATGGCCATACAGAATGGCTTCTGCATCATATATAAAGCAGCCATTTAAAAAAAAAAAATTCAGTGAAAAAAATTCCTCCTCACCTCGCTGCACACAAAAGTCCACATGGTTCCACAGTCTGAACAGACTGCATTCAGTTTTCAGGGACAGAAAATCAGCATTTCCAGAAAAAGCATACCAAGTTACACTGTTGTCTTCAGTTGGTGTGTGGTTACCATAAGGAATTCTTAAGTAATGAAAAAACATATAGATTTTCCAGTACTTCTCTGCTCTGACAAAAAGCATAGAACAGATTTAGGAGGAAATTATTGCAGATTCCTTTCTTTTAAGCAGTTGGCAACTCATCAATTTTTTTCCAGGTGATCTATTCATCACATTATTTCTTGGTTTGGTCTAGGATGTTTTTCTTTAAAATTACTCAACACTTTGCCCTTCCTGTAATTTCCCCAAACTACTACTACTTTAACGAAGAAAGGTTGGAGCCAGGCATTTATAAGATATTTGGTTGGAGCTATATTTCTGCTATATTAAGACACAATGCCCAAACAACGTAGCCATTCAGCCATAGCTGAAAAGGGATCTCTAAAGTTACTATGTAAGTTGTAGTAACTTCTACTACTCCCAAATCACTATGCTCTTGGGCAGAAAATATAGAGATGAAAAGCTCTGTCTCCCATTATTTGCCCCTTGAACCATCCAATATCCCAGAAAGAGTTTGTTTTAAGGAAAATAACTTAATCATATTTATTACAAACACAGCAAAATGTTTCCAATATCTGAAAGACAAAGATAATGTGGCCGTTAGGGTTAGTCTTACTATATCCCAAAATGTCAACACGTTTGCCAAAAATGAATTTTATCAGCTTAGTGCAGCCAAGGGATTTAGTTTATCTAACTGTCCTACAAGGCATAAATAGTTTACCACTGTTTTTGAAGATGGGAGTAAATCTAACATTCTATTGACATATGCTATAGATTTAATTTAATGCTGTGGTTTAGATGTATCTTCTGATAAATTTTAGTAAAATCTATGCTAAGAAGAATGGAGCTGTTTCAGTATTTATGGGGTTTAAAATGCAGAGTTAGCAAAGGAAACGTTAATTGAAACAATGTTTGTGTAAATTCTTGCAATGATTTGGAGAATGTTGCTAAAATTCGTTGGTCAGTTGGTTATGAATATTAGAAGTTTAGTATTTTTCAGGTTTATTGGTCTTTTCTATAATGAGAAAATCCTCTAATGAAGTGATTAAATAGCTCAATTTCTATTTTTTAGGCATATTGGAGATAACATCTGTAGAAATCGGAGTTGTGGCAGTTAAGTCCATTAAGAGCAACTATTATTTAGCCATGAACAAGAAAGGAAAAGTCTACGGCTCTGTAAGTATTTTTTTATCTTCCAAATGGATTGCAATAGTCAGCACAGTTCCCTCTCTTACCTACTGGAAACCCCACTTGACTATGTATTACTACTAATTAGAGATTAAATGAGCTGTTCATCAAAATTTCATCCTGTGGTAAACCAGCAGCCCCCCTCTCCACAAGCTCCCTGGTGTTTGTTAGGCTCGTATCATACCAAAGCAGCTGCTGGGGGATTTATCATGTTTACTGCTTCAGTCAGGTTTCTTATTATATAGTGGCTGATGGAGAGGGTCCTACAAAATGTAATCTTCAAGGCTATTTTTCCCTTTTTTTTCTGCAGTACAGCCACATTTATTAGTAATTCCAGGGGTAAAGTGTACCTAAAATCTTGTAAACTTCAGCTGATGGAGGAGACACACCAAATTATCAAACTACGACTGCCAAGAAGAAGATTTCTAGAGTAGCCAGCTTTAAATTAACTGTATTAATTAATACACAAGATTATGGGCAGTACAGAGAGACAGAGACATATATCAGCAGACAGATAAACTTTGACCGAGCAGAATTTGGATATAATTTGAAAATTGTCCATATATACTCTATTTGTATTTGTGTAAGTTTGGGGTTACTGATACTTTCAGTAAACAAACACACCCCCAAAACAAAATAAAACAAACCCCAGTAATTATACAAATATTGTTCTGGTATTACATCTGGTTTGGTTTCTAATTTTGCAGCTTTTTACCAGTTCCAGTGAGTTTGAGCCCACATAAATGTAAACTCATTCAAGTCATCTGCAGAGGTTATGAGCCAGTCTTCAGATTGCTCAGTATTCAGAACATCCATAGGCTTTAAAGACAGCACTTCACAGATAGATACTGGGGCTGGGTTTATCCTTGGGCAATGTAGCTAAGCCTACCACTGCTGAAAATGATGAAGTAATGCCAGTCTGACACTACTACCAGAATCAACTGAGACTCGAGGGGGTTGAAGTCATTTCGCCCTTTGTTTTTAAGGAAGCATTTCTACGGTGTGGGTTTAGTTCATACAAACTATATAAACTGTCCTCCCTCATCTGCACTGTGGCTAGTCACTGCTGGTTCATAAGGTTATTTCTGACCTTCTAAACTCCTGGGCAGTGTCAAAGAATCACATTAAGGAAAGACCAGAACAGAGAAATGTTTCTTAAGCTCCTGCAAATGTGAATTTTAATTTCTAAAATTACACTGGTCAGAAATACAGGATGATCAGTGCTCAGAAGAATAAGAGTTAGAATCATAGAATAGTTTGGGTTGGAAGGGACCTTTAAAGGTCATCTAGTCCAACACTCCTCCAATGAGCAGGGACATCTTCAACTGAGCAATTGAGCAACTGAGCACCACGTAGCCACTCACTCACTCCCCCATGGTGGAATGGGGGAGAGCATCAGAAGAGTAAAAGTGAGAAAACTCGTGGGTCAAGATAGAGACAGTTTAATAAGTAAAGCAAAAGCTGCGCACGCAAGCAAAGCAAAACAAGGAATTCATTCACTACTTCCCATTGGGCAGGAAGGTGTTCATCCATCTCCAGGGAAGCAGGGCTCCATCATGCATAATGGTTACTTGGGAAGACAGACGCCATAACTCTGAATGTCCCCCCACCCCTTCCTTCTTCTTTGTCCCAGCTTTATATACTGAGCATGACGTCATATGGTATGGAATATCCCTCTGGCCAGCCTGGGTCAGGTGTCCTGGCTGTGCCCCCTCCCAGCTTCCTGTGCACTCACTGCCTGCTCGCTGGCAGGCTAGCATGAGAAGCTGGACAGTCCTTGACTGCTTAGCAACATCAGTACGCTGTCAACATTTATTCAACCCAAATCCAAAACACTAGCTTCTATGAAGAAAATTCTCTCTATCCCAGCTGAAACCAGGACACCAGGGGTTGCCCTGACCTAGGTGCAGGACCCTGCCCTTGGCCTTTTTGAATCTGATAAGGTTCACATGGGCCCACTTCTCAAGGTTGTCCAGGTCTCTCTGGGTGGCATCCCATCCCTCAGGTGTGCCAACAGCACCACTCAGATTGGTGTCATCTGCAAACTTGCTGAGGGTGCACTCAATCCCACTGTCTATGTCATTGATGAAGATATTAAACAGTACTGGTCCCAATATGGAGGGGACACCACTCATCACCAATCTCCATCTGGACATTGAGTCATTGACCACTATCCTCTGGATGCGACCATCCAACCAATTCCTCATCCACCCAACAGTCCACCCATCAAATCCATATCTCTCCCAGTTAGAGAGAAGGATGTTGTGGGGGACTGTGTCAAAGGCCTTACAGAAGTCCAGATAGACGACATCTGTAGCTCTTCCCTTGTCCAATGATGTGGTCACTCCATCATAGAAGGCCACTAGGTTGGTTAGGCAGGACTTGCCCTTGGTGAAGCCATGCTGGCTGTCTCGAATCACCTCCCTGCCCTCCATGTGCCTTAGCATAGCTTCTAGGAGGATCTGCTCCATGACCTTCCCAGGCACAGAGGTGAGGCTGACAGGTCGGTAGTTCCCAGGGTCCTCCTTGCTACCTTTTTTAAAAATGGGTGCAATGCTTCCCTTTTTCCAGTCTCCAGGGACTCCACCTGACTGCCTTGACTTTTCAGATATCATGGAAAGTGGCTTGACAACTATATCATCCAATTACCTCAGGACTCTGGGATGCATCTCGTCAGGTCCCATAGACTTGTGCATGTTCAGGTTCCTCAGGTGGTCTCGAACCTGATCTTCTCTGACAATGGGAGGGACTTTGCTCCTCCAGTCCTCCCCATCTTGCAGGCCATCCCCTCGAGAGGTGTGGGAAGAGAGATTGCCAGTGAGGACCGAGGCAAAGAAGTCGTTGAGTACCACAGCCTTCTCCTCATCCATTGTTACCAGTCTGCCAGTCTTGCTCATCAAGGGGGGTACGCTTTCTTTGACCTTCCCTTTCTGGCTGAGCTACCTGTAGAAACCCTTCTTATTATTCTTTGCATCCCTTGCCAAGTTCAGCTGCAGCCGTGCCCTGGCCCTTCTGACCTCATCTCTACGTAACCGGGCAGTGTCACTGTACTTTTCTCATGGAGTATATACTCTTTGGAGTATTTACTCTTCTAAATGGTTTTTTATATGTAGGAATTACTTGTTTGTCTTGGCTTCATTATAGAGAAGATCTGCATAAAAGTGCATTTAACATTATAGAAAAAAATAGTCTTCCTTTACATCCTTCGACATGCTTGTATTTTTTATGCTTTCTAACAAACTGACAACAGTTTCTCCTTTTAGAAAACCTTCATCCCTGGTATCCTACATGAAATTGCTTTCAAGTTTACTTAGTCAATAAGATATAGGCTCATATATGATTCTTTTTTAGGCTAAGCCCCTCTTCAGGTCAGCAAAGTAAACAGGCCTCACATCCATTGTAACAGCAGGATAACAGTGATTTGCACCCATCCAAAAAAGCCCTTTTTCGTGGCCAGTGTAGTGTAAAGGATCTTACTTTAAATAAGAAGTAGGCCTATGCCATGCATATTTGTTTAACACATAGTATCAGTAAACTGGTTCAAGATATTTAAGGGTTATATTTGTTAGAACTGAAATATAATGAATGATTCCAAGATTGCTACCTTATACTTTGAGTTTATGACTGAGAATTTGATTTAATATTGTTGCCATATTCCAACACAGGAAAGTTTCATTTTGGCTGTGAGTGAATTATATCATTTTACTGCTAGAATTATGCACTGAATAATTGATTATGTCTTTTGTTGGTTTCACTTTTTGCAGTCTAACTGATGTTGCTTTAAATGCCATGGACACAGTGAAACTTTTCTTTAAAATGCACTGTAGAATCCTAAAAGGGCATCACATAACACTCAAATCTTCGAAAACATTTTTAGAAATTATTTACCCTCAGTATGCTGCAACTCTGAAAGATTATGTTTATTCTGAATTTGTGCATTTACTTTCTTTTAACAGAAAGAGTTTAACAATGATTGCAAATTGAAGGAAAGAATAGAAGAAAATGGATATAACACATATGCATCCTTAAATTGGAAGCACAATGGAAGGCAAATGTTCGTGGCCCTGAATGGAAGGGGAGCCACAAAGAGAGGACAGAAAACAAGAAGGAAAAACACTTCAGCTCACTTTCTTCCAATGGTAGTAATGCCATAGATGAAGGATTGATATAGTTGACCAAAAGTCAAGAATATTTGGTAATCCTCTTGAGGAGTAAATGCAAGGAAATAGTATAGACATCTGCTTGTTTGTAAAGAGAGCAGGGGAAGCCTTTGAAGGTTTTGTACTCATTCCTGGCACATGAAATACTTTAGTTTAGTTTGGTATCATATCTTATAATCAAGATACAAGCTGGATCAAATGGGATGGAAGTCATTGCCAGTGTGAACAATTTTTTTTTAATCTCTGCAACAGAATTTAAGGGACATGAGACAATCTGTTGAATTATCTTCGTGGGGAAAGTTATTTATAGAATACTAACTCATATCAAAGACCTTAACTGCTCATTCAAGCTTAATGATCCAATGAACAGTTAGACACACTAGCATTTACTGGAAGCACTTGTATCACATGCACAAATAATGACATTTCTGGAAAAGCCTTGTGGAAGAAGGGATAAGATTAAGGTATATAAGTAAAGTAATCTAAAACTGTTCTAACAAAACAAATAGTATGGTTTGCTTGTATGTTCTAACTTCATTCTTTTTTATTTCTAAGTTATTTATTTAATAGGATGTTAATTATCTTGTTTTGAAATGTTTTCCTCATTTGCTGCTTTGGTTTTTTCCTCTTTTTCTCAGTACTTCATGCAGAGGTTGATAGGTTAAAATGTTAAAACCTCATAAGTACTCTGAGAATAGGTATTAGACAAGGCTTTAAAGGCAGAATTTAATGTGTATAATCCATTTTTTCCTAAACTGTCTTGCACTTAAGCAAAAAGACCAAACAAGCAGTGCTTGGATTTACGGTATTGGGTGTCTTTATGTTGGAAAGGTTATTTTGGTATCAGCACTCAAGAACAAACTTCATGAAATACTTTGTTCAAGGGGTTTTTCTGCTATTTTGAAATTGAGAGAAAGGGCCACATCTGTACTTGGGAGTCAATGCATCTATGTGTATATTCATCTGACTTTTTGATTTTACTTTGGAACTAAGATCTAATGCATTGCAATCGGTATATTCTGCAGCAAGCATTGGGCTGGAACCTAGATGTGGACAGCCACTGAGATTGCAAACATTAAAATTAAACAGTGTAATTCACAAGTGTAAAATTTGGTCTCTAAAAGGTAAGTAAGAAGGCAACACAGTTCTGCACTCCTTATTCAGTTAATACGCCCATTCAGCACATTTGCCCTTGTTACCAGCTTGTAGAATCAAGGGCATATAGTGGGAGCAATGCCTAAGTAAGGACTGAAGGATAGGAGATCCAAAATCATACTTGTGCATTTATCAGAGATTATTACTCACATGTATCATATATGAGAGCTAACCAAAAAGCTGTGCTGGTATCCAGCTTTAGTATGCCTTGCATATTCATCATAGTAACTGAAGGCTCAAAATAATAATATCCAACACATTTTTATGAAGTGTTACTAGTCCCATGGCTTAACTTGAGCAACTGCAGTATAACAAAGTTAGGCATAATATGAAGTCTGTTCAATTAAAGGTACATAAGGTTTGTTTTATGCTTTGCTTTACTCTAAAATTATAGAGCTCTGGATAGCTCACCAATGTAACCATACTGAAATTCATTTTGTTAGAGCAGATAAATAGAAAACAGTACATCAAACAATTTGTACCACTGTCTTCCCATTGTATTCAACTAAATAAATAAATAAGCCTTTGCAGTGTCTATAGTAAGAAACAAAAGTGGTATAATATTTTGATCTAAATACTTTAAGTATGAGATTATATTGATGCTGCAGTTTTGTCTTGAGTATTTCTTGTTGTGAAAAAGGTTTTATTTTTATTGTTTGGAAACTGTATTTTGGTACAAAGGAAAGCCTTGCTTAATGTGTCTTTTTGAGAATGTTTAACCTCTATAAAGGCAGGTGGCATTGGAATCTTCTATAACTTATTTAAGTCAATGTTTAACCAGCACTTCAATCTTAATCTGTTATTTAAATATGAGCCTTTTTTTTAAAAAATAGCACAAAAAATAATAGCTTTCCCATAAAATACAAAATGGTCACATTGTATTTCCTGTCCTTAAATAAAGTCAACTATTTTAAAAACAGGAAGTCATTTGAGAGACAACATTTTAGCTGATAGCTAACATTATATTTCACGGTACTTTATCTTCAGCTTGCTTTTTTACAAATGAGATTTTTCTAGAAAGGGAAATAAGAATTTCACATTTTAAATGTAATTGGAGGTCACAGCAAAACTTAACTACCATGATAAAAACAAGTTTCTGTTAAAATTTGTAATCAATAATTAAAACTGCCAAGACATAATGGACCACCCGCAGTGAACATTCAATGTGAGATTGGACAAATGCAGTATTGGATGACCACTTAAAGAACATTTAGGGTACCAATGAAGTTCTCTCTTGACAGAATTACCTAGATGAGTTGGTCAGGGGAAAAATCATGCATAAACATTATCATAGTACTCAAAACACCATGCTGCTCAGAGGCCAAAACCAGGAAATATCACTTTTCCAAAGCAAGTCAGAAGCCATTTGTGACATGAATGGCAGTGAAACAAGAAGTCCTTGAAGGAATCAATGATTCCTGCATGATTGGCATACTGTAATACCCACTGTGGTGGGAGCAAACTGCAGACACTCTATTTAGAGTATCACAGATCCTCAACCAGCTCTGTTTTCTGTCACCCTCAGCATAACAGACTCCTGAACAAAAGGAAAACAGGGGGAGGGATCTAAAAAAGAAAAGGGAAACAAAAATCACTGAAAACAATGTACAGTATGTTTTACTTAAATAAAAATTATAAAGTGTGGGGAACAGAGAATAAGAGTATTGTCCCTTGTTTGTTTTATTAACCTGCAACGGTACTGCACAAATAAAAATAAAAAGGGAAACGTTCTGTTGTACTACAGGATGTGGTTTGGTGCTGTATAGCCCCAAAACAAAACAAAAACAAATAAACAACAACAACAAAAAAAAATCACTTGAACATTTGTAAGTTTCTTTAATTTTTGCATGTGTGAGTCAGCTATCATCTCCACAGTAATAACCACCAAATGCTTTAGATTCTTCCTGTAAGTATTCAGATCCACCTAGTTTACGCAGTGGAAAAAGCAATGAATTTAAAGCAAGCACATTTGATGAAAGAATGAAGGTGTTTAAGAAAAAGAACATGTATTCACATTTTTAAAGTAAACTTTAGATGTGGAAAACTAGTTAAATTTTATATAAGACTTCAAGACATTTCAGGTTATAAAGTTCACTAAAGGTTAGTAAGCCTTAGTAATACAATAATACCAGTGTATGAGCACAAATTTGTAATTCATGCCCCTGCTGAAACTGATTGTCTCTGTTCACACAATCAGTCGTAACTGCTTCAAGGAGTGATCTTAACTAATGTGGGAAGACAGCTCCTCTTTTGAAGTATCAAGTACCATTATTTACTCTCACAAGATTGTGGGGCAGAATTTATCCTCCTAATTTCCTATTAAATTGGAAAAAGTATAACACATAACATAAACACATTTTCTGCTGCAGATAGTCAGTGTATGATTACTGATGGTGTTTAGAGAAAAAGCTCATTGAAACGATTTCAGTGCAACTGCAAATAACAAACACATGCAAAAAAAGTTATGTTTCCCATTGCATTATGGGAAAGAAATGGAATATGAAAAATTAATTGGTTTTGGACCGATCAGATTCTGTTTTATAGTTATGCTTACCCACTCAAAATATTTGAGCCTCATGTTTAACTATATGGGAGCTTGCTTAGACTAAGTTTTGGGACTGCCATTTTCTAATGAAGCACAGTGAATCTCAGATACCTGACTGATGTCTTTTCACTCACTAATGCCAGAAAAAAAATATGTAGTATGTCCTTTCCCACCCCACCAATGTAAAGAAAATATGCTACTGTGAAAGGCAAAATAGAGAAACCATGATTAAGCCTCAAGTAACTGATTAGGGAGCACTGATCTCTAAGTTACTGCAGTATAAGTGAGGAGAATTTGCACTCCTGAAATTCCTCACGGGGACCTTTAATGAAATTGTATACAGATGCATCACTAATGCAAAATACTAACTCATGAAATTGAATAAATGGATACACTGGTGGCGACATCAGAAATACATGTCCTATGAGACCATTCTCCAAATGCAAGGCTATGAGAATTGCAATACCTGAAAAAAAGCACAGGAAGTACCCCACTGTCTAGTTCTATGCGAAATACTTAGAGCACTGATAGTATATAGATATATATACCACAGTGGATAAAACAGAGTCTATATCTACATCAAAGCTCAGACTCTATTTATCTTGAGATAATGAAGTAAATGAAGAATCAAGATATTACAGGTTCTTTATTACTGACGAAATGTAAATTGTGTGTATCTGGTGTAACCATTCATCTAAGCTCCAGGTGCACTATTTCACCATCCAAATTATTTTGTAGCTTGGTTTAAATGATGCTGTATGATTTTTATTTTTTTTATGATGAAACTGTTATACTAATTGCTCAATGAACTTTTAACCGTTTCATCTGCTAACTGTCTTCACAGAAGTCTGGGAAAAGGCCAAACATTGGTCTATACCCGAATTGGCACTTTTGATCTATAAATAGCTATAAATAGCTGAAAAACAGATTACATTTAATGTTGTACATGCAGGAACTTGTCTTATTCAGTGAGGCGTGTCTGAGTGGGATGAAATGTGGCAGTCACAAAACTTTCTCCCCAATTAATTTATCCATTATTTTCATGATGCCCAGCTAATTTGCTACTTCCCATCGGCAGGCAAGTGTTCAGCCATCTCCAGGAAAGCAGGGCTCCATCACGCATAACGGTTACTTGGGAAGACAAACGCCATAACTCCAAACGTCCCCCTCTTCCTCCTTCTTCACCCCAGCTTTATATGTTGAGCATGATGTCATACAGTATGCAATATCCTTTGGTCAGCTGTCCCAGCTGTGTCCCCTCTCAACTTCTTGTGCATCCCCAGCCTACTTGCTGGTGGGGTGGGGTGAGAAGCAGAAAAGGCATTGACTCAATGTAAGCACTGCTCAGCAATAACAAAAACATCCCTGTGTTATCAATCAACACTGTTTTCAGCACAAATCCAAAACATAGCCCCATACTAGCTACTATGAAGAAAATTAACTCTATCCCAGACAAAACCAGCACAGGACTTCAGCTTTCTCTTTTATCTCTCTCTCTCGTTTTTTTTTTCCAAAGAAGTTGAGACAGCACACAGAAAAAAACCTGCTTTATCAGGAGCCTATACATACCATTTAACATAATTTCCAAATTATACTGGAATAATCCATTCAGGACAATCAAAATGAAAATGTTTTAAGCATGGTCTTCTAGAATCCATATCAGTATGCTTTGGATACAATTAACTACTTGAAAAAACTATTTTATTTTTACTCAGTTATAGAAAGACTTGTCCAGGAACCGTTGAATCTTGGAAAAAACTCAATAAGCACTTTCTAGATGTTAGGGCAAATAGGCTGGGACCTTTTAGACAATATTTCTAACAAATCACAACAAAAAATGAGGGTATTCGGTGTAAATAAAAATCACAGCATAATTATTCACGAGGCATTGTAAATTCTGCACTAAAAATGTGGAAATGTAGTTTCTTTTTTCCCCAGCTCAAAAACCATACTGTTCATTTAATCTTTTTGAAAAAATATAGTTTTCAGTTTACTCTTACACTAGTATGCGTAGTATATTTCTTGTCCAGTTATGGTAATTTCCTATGTTTTCTTCCTTCTTTTATATGTAGTGATGCCCCCAAACAACAAGATTCATAAATGTTTCACGGAAGGAGCCTGTACGACTGATGTCTGTAGTATGCTGTTATTAATGCCACAAACTCTCATTTCTGGTTCCATGTAGAACATGACACAGAGATCCAGTGAGGCTGTAGTGTTTTGATAACCCTTGGCTCCCCTGAAACTACCCATATACTTAATAATAAACATGCAAATTAGGTTCAAAAGTTAAATATGCATTGAGAGGATGGCTTGGCTTTTATAACAACCACCATACACAAGATAAATTTTCATTTGCAATGTATTTTGCTCCTTCTTTCCTTTTCCATGGTTCATTCAAGGAAAGGAGAACAGAAGGAAAGGATACGATATCATTATTGTTATTTACAGTCTTCAGTGCTTTTCTTAACCAGTAGCTAATATATGACCTATGCTGGTCTTTGACCAGATCTTATTTCAGTGATGCAATAGAACAGGGATATCACCAATCTTGTAAAAGAAGGGTCAGCCTCTCTCTTCCTTTATGGTCAGCCAATTTGACTTACTGAGTGCTACTGATATAGCATACAGTTTATGGTCACTTAAATATGGAGTAAGCTAAAAGATTCAAGCTTTAGAAGAGATATGGCTCTGCTTATCCTATTAAATGAGTACTTTATTCTTTACCTGACAGAGACAGATAAGATTTAATTCATTCATTTATTTAACCGATTGCTTATTAAATGCTCTGAGGTGAATGATACCATGTGAGAGAAAAGTCTTGCTGATAGCTGTAATTATTTCATTTCTATGGTAATTGGGAAGTGCAGTGTCAGGATAGTTAAAGTACTTCAATACAAAAATCCTGCAGCAAGGTTCAGCCTATATTCATACTGAAAGCCACCATCAAGTTGTAAATGAATGCCTGGGCCTCCAGACTGAGGAAGTCAACTATCCAGAATCAATGGTAGGCCCTTTGATCCCCTGACTGCTCTAGTGTCTTATCCATTCTCCACATTAAAGTCACAACACACTTGAGTCTGGTTACATGTACAGATGTAGAATGGGAGGCAAATTCTATTCAGAGTCAGAAAGTGACAGCAACTGAGTTTAAGTCACCTGTGGCACTAATGTGTTTCTTACCTTTCACCCTTGTAACATTTTCCCTGGACTTCTTGTCTGAGTCCTGACACAAATACAGTTTTTCCTCATTGCACTTGAAATGCAATACAGCATGAGGTTCTAACACCAAGTTCTATGTATACCAAGTACTAAGGATTAAAATTCACTTGTGAGGGGGAATCAAGTGAAAAATGTCAGGTGGAACCCTGCAAGCACAACCATTGCTGAAAATCGCCTGTGACACACGGGACCAGATCTAAGAGCAGACTACTCCTCAGCACGTGACAGATATTCTGCTTGGGGTTAAGCTTTACATATATCAGATTTTCCTCATACTTTGCCATATATTTTGCCAAAAAGGACTTCAGTGAGCTTCAGACAGTTGTCTCAGCTTGTCCACTGAGGACTATTAAAACAAGAAAACAGGTTTTGGCCCAGGAAGTACTTTAGCTTCTCAGTGCTGGACTTTGGAGTGTACTTTAAGAAAATACTATAAAATTACTCCGTTCTTCTGCTCATCCCTCTTGCCACACTTTTATGCTCGCTGTTGGAAACAGAACATTTTAGAGGACCGTTTTTACTCTAGCACAATATGGCTCTTCTCATACTTTATATAGTGTGTCAGTAATTCCATTTTGGCTTGCAGACTTCCAAAAAAAATGCCCACCTAGCCACCGTTCTTATGCAGATCAACACATAAGCAGTACTGCAGTAGCTGGGCATGCCCAGCTCCAGACTGACTGCATATATGTAAGTCACTTATGAAACACAGACATGGTACATACAACATACCCCAGAAAGCCTGACCCTCAGCTTCCACTCTATATGCAATATCTGTGTCCAAGAAAATCAAGATACTATGGTGCTATGTTAGAAATACTTAAACATTCCTACCCAAAATGTTTATATTAAACTACTAAATCAAACTGCAATGAAAGAGGTATCCAGTAACAAGTTCTGCAAAAAAATCCTGGATTGATAATCCTAGAGGCTGGGCTCTTCTCAAAAGCCACAGTGCTTGTGACCATCATATGACAGTATTTCCATACCACCCTGTACATCTGGCCTCATCTGACTTTGAGGTAGAACACCTACTACTGAGGAAGCTGTTCTATTTCCAGAACCATCAGATGAGTTCCTTGAATATGTTGAGACCAGTCAAAACTGTTAGTGTTGATTTTGATACCTGTCCAGTTGGGCTATTCTATTATGTTGAGGAATGCTCAATGCTTGAGAGGAGCCATGGTAACTATCCTGAAATATATATGTATGTAAAAGGATTCTGCAAATAGGAAAAGTTCCCTATTTTCACCACAGATAGTTTAAGAACAAGATTATCAAACTGAAGTAAGGGAAACCTAAGTCTGAATATCTGGAAGAACCTTCTTAACACTAAGGGCTCTGAAGTAAATTGATTGTACAACTTCCTTTCAGAGTTTTATGCATGTAATAGCCATCAGGAATGGTTTAGGTTATTGATTCTGCCACAGACAGGAGGATGAACTAGCTCTCTTCCTAGGTCCCTTATAGCAATATTTTCTATGATTCTATGAACCGTCAGTTGAATCTATATAAAACACTAGGCAGTCAGCTGCAGTCATAACTTTCAATTATTACCAACAGGCTCAAGCTCAAGCCAGTAACATGTAAAGACCCTATAAAAAAAATCTCAGAAGCATCCAGTCCCATCCATTCTCCCCCCCCAATGTGTTGCAGTGCTGAACAGGAAGGCAACATAAGTAGCTAAAATCTTTCTAACTAAAATAAATCAGAGTGACTAAAAGCAGCTCAAGTGTAAGTTTTTTCAGCAGAGTGCAAACTTGGCCAGGAAATGTCAGCAAGATGATATTTGGTCCCTTTTTGCTAACCATTATAGAGAGATGCAATCTGGGTCTGACTCAAGCTTCCATTGCACCACTGTTTGCAGGAAATGAGACTGACCCAGACAGTTAAGATATGCAAAGGTCAGTATCCACCTCCTTTTGACATTTAGTAACTTGTTAAAGCAACAGATAATTTTCATAGATATGTGCTATATTTTTCAGTGGTCCTTGAAAGAATAATGCCACCCCTTCATTAACCCACTCCTCCTCAAAATGTGCTATGTTCCAATATCAGTTGAATTGTTAATACTATCCAAGAACCTTTACTTATTTCAGCTATCACTAACAGCACTATAAATTAGCCAGCAAATAAATTTGTTCTATTTAATACAAGTCCTTGATCTGTTGGCAGCTTAAAAATTTGTAATACTCATTTCATGTTTATTTTCTTTTGTTAATTTTTAAAATAAGTGTGGCAGTTGATCAAATGACAGACTGACCCTACATTATGTAGAGCCCTCTATTTATACTGGGGACAGCTCAGCCACTCACGGTTTCTTCTTCTCACACTCTGTCTCGCCATTTTATACAAGCCCTGAAAAGAAGGACTGTTCTAGGGAAGAGGGAAAATATACAATGTTCGTGACTATTCTGTTACTGCTTAGACTCTGCAAGTGTGGCAAGGATTCACCATAATTAAAATACATGGAGAAGAGGATAAAATTATTCTTCCAGTTAACTGTAGCTCTAACAAGATATGGATATATCATAAAATATACAGTATGTTACACATCCCAAGCTCCATTTTCTTAAATTAATTCCACAGTAATGTTTATAACACGTAACAATGTTTATACCTTGTAGTCTTAAATACCACACACATGCACGCACAGACTTATACCACTGGCAGTTTCCTGACAAACTCACTATGTTGTTTTCCTTTTTCTTCACCCCATAGGAGCACTGATGTTATCCCTTGCTCTTACTGTCTATAACTTAGGTAGGAAGTTAGCTTAATCAGCATCCCTCAAAGATAATGTCCATCTCTAAAGTTCACAGCTCTTACAAATCTATACAACAAAACCTTGTACTTAAAAGTCATTAAGGCAGGTGTTCCTATTTCTCTGTATATTTGGCAGATATTGGTTTACTATTCATAGCAAAAGTATAATTGCTAGCTACAGCTACTGCTGTTATCAAAACTCCATTGTTTTAGGTACCAAATAATAAAAGGTAAGAAAGAAGACATGTTGCTACACCAGTATGATTACACCTCTCATGTCTGAAATGGTAGAATATGACAAAGAACAATAAATAGATGAGAGTCTTATCATGAAAGTATCATTATGCATACCTCTAATCCATTTCAGGGAGGATGCGGTTGTGGTCCTTACTGACAAGGAGTGTTTATAAGAAAATACAGTAAAAAATATACAGATTTTCACATGGAGGATTTTTTCCCCCTCAGTTCAATGGAATGAAGATGAAAAAAAACCAAAAACCTGCAGACATACTTGTTGTGGTTTAACCCCAGCTGGCAACTAAGCACCACGCAGCTGCTCGCTCACTCCCCCACAGTGGGACGGGGGAGAGAATTGGAAGAGTAAAGGTGAGGAAACTCATGGTTTGAGATAAAGACAGTTTAATAGGGAAAGCAAAAGCTGCGCACGCAAAAAAAGCAGAACAAGGAATTCATTCACTACTCCCAATGGGCAGGCAGGTGTTGAGCCATCTCCAGGGAAACAGGGCTCCATCACACGTAATGGTTTCTTGGGAAGACAGCCACCATAACTCTGAACGTCCCTCCACCCCTTCCTTCTTCTTCATCCCAGCTTTATGTACCAAGCATGATGTCTTATGGTAGGGAATATCTCTTTGGCCAGCCTGGGTCAGGTGTCCTGGCTGTGTCCCCTCCCAGCTTCCCGTGCATCCCCAGCCTTCTTGCTAGCAGGCCAGCATGAGAAGCTGGACTGTCTTTGATTACTTCGCAACAACTCAAAACATCAGCACATTATCAACATTTTCTCATTCCAAATCCAAAACATAGCCTCACACTAGCTTCTATGAAGAACATTAACTGTAGCCCAGCTGAAACCAGGACAATACTGAAGACAGACAGAACAATCACCACTAGCATCATGAGACCACTAAATCATATAAGGCTTATCAGGAAAAGCTTCAACAGAGCCCTCTTCTTTAAGGGTGATCAAAGATAGAAAGAGAATGAAAGGATACCAAGCCCTGTGGTAGAAGAATGATTTTAGCAGCTATGTCCTTAATACTAATAATGAGGGGACTCAGCACAGCTGGCATCCAACCCAAACAGCAATAGGACATAAAGTATGTGATATCGGAACAAGGCATATCTCTCTTACTTAATAAGATCAGGAATTACAAATAAATTGATAGTTACCCATCTGAAATACAGTCTCTAAACAGGACTTCATTATTTTAATTTAGAAAACAAAGTTACTGAGAAAAACACAGTAATTGCGCAAATACAGTTGTGCTTTGGAAGAAAATGCTACATATTCAATACTTAAAGGGGGCTTATAAGAAAGATGGGGACAGACTTTTTAGCAGGGCCTGTTGTGATAGGACGAGGGGTAATGGTTTTAAACTACAAGAGGATAGATTTGGACTAGATATAAGGAAGAAATTTTTCACAACGAGGGTGGTGAAACACTGGCACAGGTTGCCCAGAGAGGTGGTAGATGCCCCATCCCTGGAAACATTCCAGGTCAGGTTGGACGGGGCTCTGAGCAACCTGATCTAGTTGAAGATGTCCCTGCTCATTGCAGGGGGGTTGGACTAGATGACCTTTAAAGGTCCCTTCCAACCCAAAGATTCTATGATTCTATGATTCTATATATTTTAGAGGAGCATAAAATGAACCTTGCCAATGCACTGTAATGACCAACATAAATGCTCAGAGTTGTTCACAAGTGTCATGATCAAATGTGTTGACTAAAAGCTGCAGGAATGAGAGGGTGGACAGATCTAGAGCCGCACATGAAACAAACATTTATTGAAAATATTTTACCTCTAGTTACTTCTTTAAACAAATAGCTATCTCAGAGCTATATTACATGAGAATAAAAGGGATCATATCAGTATTGTAGAGCAAAATTAGAGCCTTAATCTTTGCTTAGAAGGTATGCCCTAAGTCCAGCAAGGTGATATAAGGAGTTTTCTGCATAGGGGATCACTGCAAGAAACTCCTAGGCAAGTATAGGCATCATATCACAAAAGTGACAGAAGAAATTAAATGTGGCTAAACCAGGAAGCACAGAAGTGGAAATAAGGATTATTGGGAAGAATGAGTTAAATTACCTTTGCAGAACCTCACAGAAAAGGTTCAATTTAAGTTTTGGGCAGTGCCTGAGCCTGAGGGAGAAGTTCAAATTTTCTTCAAATCCAGTCCTAGAAGCAAGTTGTTATTTGGTTCTAATTATTAAATTAAATGTGATTTTTGTTTGTTTCAGTCCATGTTGTAAACACTTTACTGGTAACATCACTGTGTCATGTAAATATGGAGAATTTTTTTAACTTGAGCCAGATCACATGTAAAAGAGACCCATGTAACAAAGATGACCCTAATTAAACAGAGGACAACGGGCAGTACTATTGCAATACATAGAAATCTTGTGCTGTTTCCTGTCTTTTTTTTATTGAGCATGAAAACCACAACTGATTTCTTGCCACCTAGGAAGAATTGAACAAGATACACTCTCTCTCTTATTCTTCCCTGCATATAGCCTGTACTGTATGTAGCCACAGCATTGACTGCGAGACTGTGCAGCAGTCTGTGTCTCCCTAGGCACGTGATATGGAGTCCTTGCCAACCCAGGTGCTTCTACAGGGAACATGAAGACAGTGGAGCATGCATGATAAACCAGACCTCTATCATTAAACATGCTTTAGAAAATCCATTACGGAAGAAGTTTTTCACTTTGGCAGCTGTTCTCAGCTAACACAACATCAGACAACTCTTTGGAAGAATGGCAACATAAAGCAAGAATGAAAGTAGTTTACACAGTGGGAAAAGGGCAAATAGAACTGATGTAGTCGGTGTTTTATGTGATGTTCGGGCAAGGACTCCACTCTGCCCTAAATATTGCTTCCTACAAAGACCAATAAAAGCAAGAGGAGAGAAAAGATCAGAAAAAGCAAATGAGGTCAAGACACAATAGGAAAAAGGCTGAAGTATCATAGAATCACAGAATCACAGAATCATTAAGGTGGGAAAAGACCTTTAAGATCATCAAGACCAACCAACACCACCATGCCCACTAAACCATATCCAAGTGCCACGTCTACACGTATTTTGAACACTTCCAGTGATGGTGACTCCACCACCTCCCTGGCCAGCCTGGTCCAATGCTTGACCACCCTCTCAGTAAAGAAATTTTCCTAATATCTAGTCTAAACCACCCCTGGTGCAACTTGAGGCCATTTCCTCTCGTCCTATCGCTAGTTACTTGGGAGAAGAGACCAACACCCTCATCGCCACAACCCCCTTTCAGGTAGTTGTAGAGAGCGATAAGGTCTCCTCTCAGCCTCCTCTTCTCCAGAATAAACAACCCCAGTTCCCTCAGCCGCTCCTCATAAGACTTGTGCTCCAGACCCCTCACCAGCTTCGTTGCCCTTCTCTGGACACGCTCCAGCACCTTGATGTCCTTCTTGTAGTGAGGGGCCCAAAACGGAACACAGTATTCTAGGTGGGGTCTCACCAGTGCCGAGTACAGGGGCACAATCACTTCCCTACTCCTGCTGGCCACACTATTTCTGATACAGGCCAGGACGCTGTTGGCCGCCTTGGACACCTGGGCACACTGCCGGCTCATGTTCAGCCAGCTGTCAACCAGCACCCCCAGGTCCTTTTCCACCGGGCAGCTCTCCAGCCACTCCTCCCCAAGCCTGTAGCGTTGCATGGGGTTGTTGTGACCCAAGTGCAGGACCCGGCACTTGGCCTTATTAAACCTCATACAGTTGGCCTCTGCCCATCGATCCAGCCTGTCCAGATCCCTCTGCAGAGCCCTCCTACCCTCCAGCAGATCAACACTCCCACCCAACTTGGTGTCGTCTGCAAAATGACTGAGGGAGCACTTGATCCCCTCATCCAGATCATCAATAAAGATATTGAACAAGGCTGGCCCCAGAACCAAGCCCTGGGGAACACAGCTTGTGACCGGCTGCCAACTGGATTTAACTCCATTCACCACAACTCTCTGGGCTCGGCCATCCAGCCAGTTCTTTACCCAGCAAAGAGTAAACCTGTCTAAGCCACGAGCCGCCAGTTTCTCCAGGAGAATGCTGTGGGAGACGCTGTCAAAGGCTTTACTAAAGTCCAGGTCGACAACATCCACAGCCTTTCCCTCATCCACTAGGCGGGTCACCTGGTCATAGAAGGAGATCAGGTTGGTCAAGCAGGACCTGCCTTTCATGAACCCATGCTGGCTGGGCCTGATCCCAGTAGAAAATGCAGGAAGCTGGCTGCACAGTGGGCTGGCAGACCTCGGTTGGTACTTTAACGTTCTGTCTGCAGTGACCAAGAGAACTCCATCAGTACAAGAAATTATCTAATCATTCACTGCAAACACTTGACACTTTAATGAGCCATGGCTTCCACATTCCCATGACTGTTGTGCCTTCAATCATGAGTAATTATTTGACCAATAGCTTTACACACGTATTCAGATATATAATTTTTCAGTAATTACTCTTGTAAACAAGACAATTATCTTGTTCATCTTTCTCTCACATACCAAAAGAGCATGAAACTAGAAGGGAATATCACTTCATCTTCAGAAATTTATTAGTCATAGCTTATATTTAGCTCAATCAGTTTGTAACTGACTACGGCCTAATTTGTGTTTCACTAAAGCGTGTCCTATTAAAAATGATCTTGTCTTGACAGGAATACCTGAAGGGAGATTCCAGTTTTTTCCCAGTTACATACTTAATTTAAAATTTGTGTTTGTCTGGCTTTAATGTCAATCTTTGTTTCAATTCTACTGTTTTTCCACTGGAGCTAAAAGGCAGTGTTTTACTCTCTGTGAAGGACCAGAATCAAGTCACTCTCAACATATCTGAATAGACAGAATTCTTTCAGTTGCTGAGCATAAGGCACATTACTCTTCATCTGATAATATTTAAGGCACTTTTTTGTGTGGCAGCATCTATAGTGTCTACAGTATCCTACTATGCAGAAGCAAAACAAAACTTTCTAGTTTTATCACCCCTACTTATAAGTCTGAGGATGAGACTAGTCCATCTTTTGCCACAGAATGCTTTTTTATGAACTTAGTTTGTACGGATATGTAGGAAGTATATGTTTATTTCCAGGCCATTGATTAAAATCCTGAATAGCATCAGGCCTAATATGCTCACTTCTGTAACTCCTGTTTAAACCCTCTATTCGGTTTCCCGATTGCTACTTTTTGCCAATTGGTATATCATTTAATATATGTTTCACCGCGATTTCATAATGTTGATTTTTGTAACTGCAATATGATATGATGCTAAATCGAAACTTTATAAAACGTAGTATATCTATACAATTACTTTTATCTATCAAACTTCTTATCTTATTAAAGAAAATCTAATTTACTTATTTATTTTCATTAGAAATTTCCTTTGAGCCATAGCTGTTACTATACTTTCATTCTCTGGTTCAGAAATCCTGTAGCAGGAAATATATAATGCTGGCTGGCTTATATACCCCTAAGTTTTCCCACATGCCTTTCTGATGATAATTACAATTTTGTATGCTCTGATTTAATTCAATAATTTTGAATTTACTCTGTGTAGATAGTTCACAAAGGATTAAGAAGAAACTTATCATTAATATGCCTAATTTGCTAAACAGAAATTCACATCTCCATTTCCACTGAATCTGCAAATTGGCTGAAAATTATTCATCTAATCATTAAGACAATGGCTTGCTGTAGGAACATAACAAAGAAGAAAATCCATGCTGTTTTTGTTGTTTATGAATCATTAATAATAAGTCACAAAATTTGGCAGCTTATCCAGTAAAACAACCAAGCAATGAACTACTGAATCTCTCTGAAAATTTACAGTTAATTTTCTATTTGCCTAGTATTTATTACTTTTATCAGTGATCTGGAGATATAAAACTAATCATGAAATTTTCTATTGAAGTCCTTTTATCTAAGGTATAATCCATTGTCTAGACCATCCCTGACAGAACTTCATCTACCAGTTTTAACATATCTATTTATGGAAATTCTGCTGCTTCCTCAAGTTACCTGCTTGAGTGTTGAACTGGCCTTTTGATGTGAAAGTTTTTCCTAATACCTAATATAAATTGTCCTTTCTACAAATTAATCTAACTAATTTGTTTTCTGTCTTCTGCAGGGATGAAAACACTTTGTCACCATCATCTTTGTTATAACCTTTTATGCATTTGAAGCCTGTTATCATATCCTGTCTTCATTCTTTTCTTTTCCAGACTAAACAAGCTACATTCTTTCATACTTGCTGTGGTGGTGCATTTCCCACCCCCACCCCACCCCTGCCTTGCACCTGGGCCGCTCTACAACCTGAGAAATTCAGTTGCCTGGCAAGCCTTGGCCTTTCAACAAAGAGGGCCTGATCCCTTGGTTGTCCTGCACGTGCCCTGTGAGCACTCTCAAGATGAACCTCTCCATA
This sequence comes from Phaethon aethereus, assembly GCF_964289735.1. Lineage (NCBI taxonomy): Eukaryota > Metazoa > Chordata > Aves > Phaethontiformes > Phaethontidae > Phaethon > Phaethon aethereus. The sequence continues at coordinate 14,613,674 of NC_138581.1, forward strand.
ATCTTCCCCACTACTGAGGTCAGGCTGACAGGCCTGTAGTTCCCAGGATCCTCCTTCCGGCCTTTCCTGTACATTTCTTGCGTCACATGGGCAATCCTCCAGTCATTGGGGATCTCCCCTGTTAACCAGGACTGCTGATAAATGATGGAGAGTGGCTTGGCAAGCTCCTCTACCAGCTCCCTCAGGACTCTCGGATGGATCCCATCAGGCCCCATAGACCTGTGGGTATCCAGGTGGCTTAGCAGGTCCTTAACTGTTTCCTCTTGGATTATGGGGAGTTTGTTGTGCTCTCCATCCCTGTCTTCCAGCTCAGGGGGCTGAATACCCTGCGGATACCTGGACTGGCTATTAAAGACTGAGGCAAAGGCGGCATTAAGTACCTCAGCCTTGTCCTCATCCTTGGTGACAATGTTCCCTGCCATATCCAGTAAGGGATGGAGATTCTCCTTGCCTCTCTTTTTGTTGTTAACATATTTGTAGAAGCATTTTTTGTTATCCTTAACAACCGTGGCCAGTTTGAGCTCTAGCTGGGCTTTTGCCTTTCTAATTTTGTCTCTGCTTGACCTAACAAGATCCTTGTACTCTTCGTGAGTTGCCTGCCCCTTCTTCCAAAGGTGATAAACTCTCCTTTTTTTCCTGAGTCCCAGCAAATCTCCCTGTTCAGCCAGGCCAGTCGCCTTCCCCACCAGCTCGTCTTACGGCACATGGGGACCGCCTGCTCCTGTGCCTTCAAGATTTCCTTCTTGAAGACTGTCCAGCCTTCCTGGACCACTTTGTCCTTCAGGACTGTCTCCCAAGGGACTCTCTCAACCAGTGACCTGAACAGGCTGAAGTCTGCCCTCCGGATGTCCACGGTAGCAGTTTTGCTGACCCCTCTCCTTACTTCACTCAGAATCAAGGTCCTCATGTTCCTGACCCTCAAGTTCCAGAGCCCCATATCTGTTATGTAAGGGCAGCTGAGATGGTGAGGGAGGCCGGGAGGGGATTCACCTGCTGCTGGGAGCAGGTACCTGTTTCCATTCTCCCTCATCTCTTAGGTCCCCTCCTTCTGCCCAGCCGCAAGAGGGCAGGAGATCCCCTGTTGCTTGTGGAGCCTCCATTGTTACTGGATGTGCATCCCCATCAAAATACCATGATATTAAACATTTTCAGCTGAACATAACATCTAGAGAATGTTCCACATGTTTGGCCCACAGAGAAGAGCTTATAACACTATTGCAATTACATCCTCTACAGATGGCACATGCTGTATGGATTACAGTGTTGCTTGTTCTGTTGCTGTGGACTTGGTTTGAATTGTCTGTGAAACGTTGGAACCATAAGTCAATTCTCTCCCTCTCAAAGAAAAGAAAAAAGTTTCAAAGGGAATTTTGTGCAAAATGGCAAGGGTCAGGGAGGCTAGGGTAACCTTCCACTTTGTATCAAGGAGAGGGAGCCTTCTGAATAAAACAAAGACGAGGAAGCTGCCTGAATAAAACAACTTTTTTCTCCTGACCTCATATATCCGAAAGAAAATCTCCATTGGAACAACCTAAAATAGAAGACAGACTATATTCAACCATGTCTTGTATAGATCTCCAGGGCTGGCAATTGTCCTCAAGAACAGCTTTACCAGCATCAGAGGAAGACTGAGCCAAATTCCATATCTAACAGATGCTTTTCAAAGCCAAACTGTTTGTGGCTAGAAGGATCGCAAAATATTATTACAAAATGGTTTTCAAGCTGAGTGTTGAACCAGATGACAAAGTAACATCATGCCTTGATCAAGCCTTATATAACTGTTTTGGTGTGTGGCAACATTAAATGTCAGTCATTCTCGCTAACATTTATCTTTATACATGAACTGATCATTAGAATTACTGTATTTAGAGAAACCCTTTTGATAAAAATGTCAAATGATCTTTGCAAAATTCTATCTTTTAAACTTGATCTTGTGTTGCAATTATTCCTAGACCTTTTCGTGGTTTCCTGCACAAATTATATCCTTAAGCATATGTCCTGGTTTCAGCCAGGATAGAGCTGGTTTTCTTCACAGAAGCTAGTGTGAGACTGTGCTTTGGATTTGGGATGAGAAACTGTTGATAATGTGCTGATGTTTTGGGTTGTTGCTGAGCAGTCAAGGACAGTCCAGCTTCTCGTGCTGGCCTGCTAGCAAGGAGGTTGGGGGTGCACGGGGAGCTGGGAGGGGACACAGCCGGGACAGCTGACCCAGACTGGCCAAAGAGATATTCCCTACCATCTGACGTCATGCCCAGTACATAAACTGGAGTTGGCCGGGAGGCGGAAATCGCTGCTCGGGGATGGGCTGTCGATCACTGGGTGGTGAGCAATTGCTGTATTGGGCATCACTTGTTCTTGTACATTCCTTTGTCGGTATTATCATTGTTGTTTCCTTCTTTCTTTCTGTCATATTAAACCGTGTTTATCTCAACCCACGAGGTTTTTTTTTCCCTAATTCTCTCCCCCGTCCCACTGCAGGAGGGGGAGTGAGTGAGCGGCTGCATGGTGCTTAGTTGCCGGCTGGGGCTAAACCACGACAGCATATCAGTCCAGCATTTATTACAGACACAGGACAATAAAAAGTCAGCAGCAGGAGACAGTATGTTTTATATGTGCAGTTAACTTTACACAGTGCTGGAAAATATTGGCAAGTGGCACTTAATTGTGGTACCCCTGGATTCTTAAAAGGTATCACAAAAAAAACAAAGGCAGAAAGCACTCATTTACTGTAGTTACTTTTAGGAACTACTTTTCAGAGGTACAGGCTTTGCATCTTAGAATACAATTTCAAGATGTTCTAATTTTGCTAATACAGTTATTCTTCCTTGTTTGTGTTCTTTGTTTACTTTAAAATAATTCCCAATTAATAATTGTATGGAAAGTGGTTTCATTTGTGACATCTGAGAAATAACTCCAGACAGATGTAATTCCAATTTTTTACCATGTTGGCTCTGGGTCTGTAAGTTTCAAACAACATCAAAGTTAGACGATTTTCTGCTGCACTGCACAATACCTAGATCTGAAAATAGAATCAGTGATGGAAAAAACCCTATAAAAGGAAAGGCAAGGTACAGAGATAGTAACAGTAGGACATCTAAGTCTGTGGCCCATTGAGATTACATCCTAACATGGAACTGCTGGAAATGCTGGGCTGAAAGATCTTCAGAAAAAGAAATGAAGACATGATCTGATGGTCAAACCTTCCTATTTTCTACTTAGCGGTGCACTCAAAGTCCACTGCTTTATCCCCACTAAGCTAATATTGACCAAACTTGTATGCAGAAACCATATTCCATTTATTTTACATCCTGAAAAAATGTTCTGACAAGAAATGAAACTAGCTTACGACAGTCATATTGCCAGCTAAATGCAACAAGAGCAAAAACTTAGCAGTAGCTACTTAATTAGTAGCTCATGCAAGAATAATTTTATATATCAACATAAAGAAAAAGATTTGGGACGGTAAGCACCTTCTGAAAATTGTAACTACTACCTACACTGTAGCATGCCAGTGTACAGTGTACTCCCTGACTTTCTGAAAAAGACTAGTTCAGGGTCTGATTCAAAGGTCCTTGGAGATACTAAAAGAAATTCTGGAAAATCTTTGATCACAAATTTTCAGCTAAAGATGAAAATGTTAAAAAGAGATAGCTGTAAAATACCTCATTCTCATTTATTAAAAATGTTCCCACTTACAAAAATCATCTGAAGGAATCGACTTACTTTTTTGTAGATTGTTTCATAAGACTGACAATTTTCTTAGTTTTATGATTTAATTTTATTAGGAAAGTAAATCTGTAATATGATAATTCCATATGGATCCTGCAAAAGTTGATAATGTTGTACCTTCAATAGTATGAATGTATCTTAACAAATAGTGCCTTTACTTTTACTGAGTGCTACACACAGCATTACAGCTCAAACACTGTGTTTAATAAACAACAATTTTTGTTGCTACTCTGGGAGAAATGTGCTATTGAGTTATTATTAGACTCAATACTGCTAACTTTTGAGTCACACATGGAGGAAAAGGCCAACATTTTTTCTTACCAGGCACATAGTTTGACTTTATTGACAACATTTTAGTTCTGCCAGCTTGATTTTAAAATACTGACATTTGTCTCATGTCAAAAACTTCAGAAAAACAACCATTCCTGCCATTCTCTGTTTAATTTTCTTATTACTACCAGGACTGTACGTAGCCACAAAATTGCTGTTGGCAGTTCAGAAGCACATCTTCTCCTACCATTTGGAGATGTGCAGTGTGCATGACACAAGACCACATTCATGGGGTCTACAGTCCTGTTAGCCCCTCCTGCTGAATCCATCCTGACTACCAGAATAAAAAGTGTTGGGATTTGTTTCGTGTTTGGATGTGTTTTAGTCAATTTACATTTGGTTTTGGTTCTAAAAGAAACAGCAGAAAAACCTTTGACCAGACCCTTCTCTGACATGAGATACTGTGTCACTCACTTTTGGAGCACCTATGCTGATTTATACCTGCTTAGGATCTGGTTCAGCATGTCTGTGTTAACTCCAAGGCAGAATCTGAACCTGTATTGAGCTCTCCTGCACAATGAAAGCTACAAAATGAGAGTAATGAAAAAGACATTGCCATGTGAGAAACTGGTATGTGTTTTGTCTTCTTGCCTCACTCAAAGAAAAATGGCTGTTGTCTGAACAAAGAATGTGGTTTTGAAGGTGAAAACACAGTTCACAGAAAATGAAGACAGCACAGATTTAAAGTTACATAAAACAAACACCTTTTAAAAGATTTAGATTCTTCATCCAGAAAAGTAATGAGAAGTTATTTGTGATAAGCTTGCACTAAAATATTAGAGGAAAAGAAAGGAATTCTGCCCTGTCTCAGCCTGATAGGAACCTCCCGGTGTGTACCTGCACTCACAGAATATGGCTCAAGGAAAACTCACCTGCTTACATACTCAGTCTCCTTCTTATTAAAAGAACAAAAAAGTAATTAAAAAAAATGCCACTGGGCATTCCCTGCCCTCACAAAGTAAACAGTACGTGCTGAGCCAGGTATTTTACAAAGAATTTGTGGTTAGGCTGGCAACCCAGAAGATTAATCTTTGTTTTACAGACATTAGTTTAGTAGATTATGGCATATCATTAACAATTATTCTTTATTTAGTTTATACTTACTAAAAGTGAATCAGAGTTTCAGAACATATATACTTTTCTTCAGCCATTTAGAAGAACCATTGCAATATAACAAGTTAGCGTAATTTCACACTACTAGAAAAACAGGATGCAACTATTGATCCTTACCATATGAACTGATATTAGCCAGTCTGGCATTTGCTTATGACATCTAGAAGAATGGTATCCTCCTTTGTAGGAATGATACTGTAATGCTGTGCTTTTATCTTACTTTAGTTGCAATGGACAGTCTGTCAAACCACAAAGATGTGAATAGTTATACTTTACTTTGCTCCTTTAACATGGTTCTATATCATTAAGTAGATATATTTTCAGTTTCCACTTCCTTTTCAGAGATGATATATCTTTGTTTTTCCTACATGTTAATTAAATACAAAGTGTGCTAGATAGGAAACTTTCTTGAAATACATTTTTTAACCTGCTAGTTTAGATTATATAAATACATTTATAGATATTTGCCAAGGTTCACCTGATTTTTTAGTCATCTAAACGGCAACTGGGACCCCTCTTTAGTCAGTGTACAAAGATAAATACTTTCATTTTAGTATGGTATGAGTCACTCTCCAGAGGTGACAACCTCCTTCCATTGACCATCAGAAGGAATCGCTAAGACTAAGAGAATAGGTGAGAAAATTCTATTTTCTCATATTTCTCATATCATATTTTCTCATTTTTATAACATCTATTCTGAAAAAAAAATCTTGCTCCTACTACTTCTTACGTACAGTCTCAAGAACCAGACAGCCAAGAGGAGTTCTTTTCTGCTTGTGAAGAGGCACACGGCAGGTCAATAGACTGCATTTGCAGGAAGTTAAATCTGCCTGAAGCATTTGCAGAGCCTTAAAGGTAATTTTAAAACTCTAACATGGAAATTGCACTGAAATATAACAGTGAGGCCATAATAAGAGTAAGCATTATAGACAGTTAAATTTATACAAGCAAAAGCTGAAGTATATCTCTTCAATATCCCAAATTTGCTGTTGATTTTTATTTATAATAGCTGTTGCATCTTAAATTACTACTGAGAGGACAGGTCAGCTTCAAGGGGCAAAAAGAATTCATCAAAAAGGGACTGAATAAGCCAAGAAAGCTGAGAAGAAAAATGGTTAAAAATGAGAAAGTGTATTGAAAATCATAGTTAATTTTTCTCTTATTCTTCTATTGGTCTTTATTGTTCATAGTGAAAGCATACAGTATATGAAACTCTAAATAGTTGAATGAAATATGTTAGCAGCAAGCTGCATTTAAGACCAATTAATCATGTCAAGATGTACAGCAGTGTGCTATTAACCCACTTCTGAAGATACTGAAGTCTCTCAGCCTTTGGTCTCCAGGCTCACATCACATCCAAGAAGTATACCAGCAATCTGCTAATGGCTTATTATTATACGTCTCGGTGCAGCTTCCACATGTTCCAGTTTTAAAACTGTCTGACATTTTTGGTTGGTTAAGTTGTGGCTAAACATGTGCAGGAGCAGTTTTTCCACAATGATGTATTCAGTTATTTTAAAATGTTTATTTCCCTGAATAGCCAAAAGTACCAGTCCGCAACCACTACAGGGTGGATTGGGAGGGCCTGCAAAATTTCATTTCAAAAAACAATGCAATGTTTGAGTTAGAGAAGTGTGGAAGAACATCTGAAAGCAGTAACTACCTTTTTTTTTAATCTTTATTTGTGGTTTTTAATTTTCACTACTTTAATTTGAAAAAGAACCAATCTGCAAAATACCCTTGCCATAAGTTCACCAGTCACTGGAAACAAGATATTTGAGAGAACTTAGTACATTAAGCTCAAGAAATTCAGCACTCATCAGTGCACTCATCATCTGAGAATACCATTTTCTTCTCTTAAAAAGCTTTTTTTTTTTCAACTGTAAATGAAGCAAAGGAAGTTCTACTACTGAAAAATAGAGATGTGATTAACCTGCCATGTACAGCAGCTGACTGACTTAGGCAATATGGAAGGGGTGAATGCAACGCTTTGAGCTCCACCTTTTCCCCATACCTCTGCCAAAACCAGATTGGTTTCTACAGCCATTTTTTACTATGCCTGATTCCACACATTAGAAAATCCTCACTGATTTTTACAGACTTTTTCACATCATATACATAAAGTTGGGTATAAGCACATCATCAGGATTAGATATGAACTGATGATGACTGTTCATTTTTGTTTGATGGCCATAAGGCAAATTAAAGCAAAAGTCATCAAATAATAGGAAAAATAGAGAGAATAGATAAATATGAAAGATATGAAAGAAAAGGAATACAAAGTCATTGCTGTGGGTGATATGTGACTTTGGACTTCCATCTGAAAAAGCAGACAGAGGGTATTTTTCATTGCCCTGTTTACACATCTAAAAACTTTGTTCCTTTCCAGTTCTTGTTCCATAGCTGTGCAAAATATTACAGAAACAGAAAAAGTATAAATATATGTATAGATGCACTTGCTCCTCTGGAAAATAAAGTAGATAAGGCAGCAGTAAATCCAAACTGCTATCTAAAAATATGAACTTTTTCAAACCTTAAGAGGTTTAGGTGACAGGCTTGCTAATCTGTTTTTTTCATTGTTTTGTGTTTCTAAAATTATTTTCCTTCTTAGGTCTCATTGTAAAAATCACATGAAGACAGGCATTCTCCAAAGGTTTTGCATGTCTGATTCTGGAGAGACAGTCAAAAATAACTTCTTTATTGGCATATCTGATTTTAATATTTTTCCAGTTTGGTTTTAGTTTAAATCAGAAAATATAAAGTTTTCATAATGCACAAGCCCTCTTGTTATTTTAGGTATTCTTTCTCTGCTGATCACTATGGTATCCCAGGTGCTTTTAACACTAAATATATCCCTCAGGTATTCTTTTCACACTAAATATATCCTTTGAGTATTCTAAACAGGGGATTTTCTGTCTCTTGCCCTTTACCAGGAAAAAAGTAGGGACAAGTGGATAAACTTCATAAGAGGTAAGGTAAAATGCAATTGAACATAGTGCTTTTGTTCTCTGTCAAGAGAATCCTGCAATAACTACCTGCAATATTCTAGCTTTTGGTCACATTCTGTCATAAGTGTGACCAATACTCTGAGATGTCCCGACTCCCATCCCAGTGCTATAATCATGCTTGTAACAACCTACTCTCACAGAATGTGTACATATATGTATATAACATACACATCCACCTCAGACATAACCATTGATATGCCACTTGTAGCTCACTTTTACTTACTTATCAGATACTAAAAAAGTAATGGTTCAGAAAAAAAGTTATGGGATTTACAGGTTAACGGCCATAGTCCTCAACTAGGATAAATCAGCATATCTCTAAGTCAGAGCATCACTGATTTACACTGGCCAAAGACTACTCTAAATGCTTGTAAAAGGCTCTCTATATGCAAACCACTCAGTTTTATATTAGTGCTATATTCCATCAATGAACTTTACAGTAATTTTCATTCGCCTAAACACAATTACAGTCATTCATTGATAAAACCACAATGCCTTATATGGATTCTTAATAAATACAGCAGAGTCCTATAGACAAATGCTTTGCTCTATTTGCAAACCAGTCCTTATATTGTCTAAGGGATTCATGCCTCATGTAACTTAAGCAGGAAGTCAGATTCTAGCTTTAATTTCTTTTTTCCTGTGTTCTCTGCATTGATAGATAGTTTTCTTATTTAGCTTGGAAGTTGAAAAGGGAGTTTTCCTGTGAGGCCCAAGAAGGAACCAGTATTAATCCACTTAAGAAAAGCCAACGTAAGAGAAAGAAAAGATGAAAGGAGTTGTAACAGACAGTGATAATTTATGGGACAGGCCCAAGCTTTTGTCTTTTCCCCTTTCGGAAGTGAGGCAATTAATAGTCACCTCAGAGTATTAGTTATAATTTTCTCCCTGTGGCTGTGTGTAAAGACAGTGGAAGAGGAAGCTGAATCTTTTTGGACTGCCCCAGAACAGATCAAGTGTACATCCATTATCTGGACTTCCAATAGTAGAAAATCGATGAAGTTGTTATGGAATATGACTTGGTCAAATTTTGACATTTTGTTAAGGAACCTATACTATATTCAAGTTTGTAAGGAAAGGTCCTTTTTGATGAGACAGTTAAAACACTTCAGCCTAGGTATCCACTGCTGGGCATGTAGCAAGCTAACAGAAACACACATAACTCTATACATAAAAGCTTAAAAAAATGACAATTTTAAACTACACAATGAAGTAGCAAAAAGAAATAATTGTCTGAACACATTTCCAGGGTTTGTCCATCTACTTTAGTTCAGAAACAACATATGACACTAAAGAGGAAAAGCATTAAAAAGGGAGGGATTAAACTTAAGTGTACATGATCTAGATTCTAATGCTAAAAAATATGGACTGTCATTAGCTCACCAATCAACTAACACCAATGATCTTTGCAGACAGTGGCAGCTCTGATACACAAACAATTTTTAGGGAAGAGACATACAAAGTTTATGAGCAATGTGTAAGTTTAAATGAAACCTGCCAAAAGAAAAATCTGTAACTTCATCAGCGGATAACAGGACCAGCAAATGCTGCTGTGATGATTTGTGCTGGAAAACACAAATATAATATTTGTTTTTAAAAGTAGCAATGTCTTGGCATTAAATTCACTGGCACTTTTAAATCCATGCTACTAATGATGGAATGAAGTACAGAGTTATAAGGATTTGATCACTGCTACTTCTTCAGTGTAGTTAGTATTAACATATGCAAATACAGTTTCAAAGTTGTAATAAAAATTAAGCTTCTACTACGGAATTGACATATTACATCCAAATCACAAGTTTATTGTTAGTTTTGCAGTACTGGTTGTTACTTCCTCAGGCATGGAGTCAGCTAGGGGAGTCAAAGGAAGAGGTTAAAACCTTGTTTTTTCTTTAAGAAACAAGGTTGTTTTAGCACATTTGTACCTTCACAGAAAAACCTTGGACATGTAAAGTCAGAAGACTCAAGCAGCAGAAGACATAAAGTACCAGAAGGCATTTTATTACATCTTATGTTTTTTAAAACAGTCATATATTTTAGTGAGGGAGAATTACAGAGTTCTGGGTGTTTGAAATAATATTGTATATCTGATTGCTGCATGAACTGTGTTTTGGGTAATGAAACAGAAATCCAAGTGGAAAAGCAACTATATTTTTGCCCCTCCAAAGTGACTCAAACTCTTGCCAACAAACCTGAAGGTGTAATTTTGAAATGCATCTTCAGAGTCAGGGAAGTGCTAGAACAGAGTCCATATAACTGTTCTGTATTCCAAATGCCATTTTCAAAGGAAAAGCAATAACCAGAATAAGCAAGAAAATTGAGATCTTTCTTTGAGCCAAAGTCAATTTCCTTATAATTTTAAAAGTGAAATGCTAGATTTCAAAGCTGTGTTTGAAGACAGAAAAAAATTAAGCTGCTTCAGAAGGAATTTAAAAACACTTGGCCTGAATTTTCATGATCACACATAATCTGTGCATTCAGTAAATGACAAAACTGACAAAGTATCATAATATCATAGAATAGTTTGTGTGGGAAGGGACCTTTAAAGGCCATCTAGTCCAATCCCCCTTCAATGAGCAGGGACATCTGCAACTAGATCAGGTTGTGCAGAGCCCTGTCCAACCAGATCTTGAATTTTCCAGGGATGAGGCATCGACCACCTCTCTGGGCAACCTGTGCCAGTGTTTCACCACCCTCATTGTGAAAAATTTCTTCCATATAACTAGTCGGAATCTACCCTCTTTTAGTTTAAAAATATTAACCCTTGTCCTGTCGCAACAGGCCCTGCTAAAAAGTCTGTCCCCATCTTTCTTATAAGGCCCCTTTAAGTACTGGAAGGCTGCAATAAGGCCTTCCCAGAGCCTTCTCTTCTCCAGGCTGAACAACCCCAACTCTCTCAGCCTGTCCTCATAGGAGAGATGTTCCATCCCTCTGATCATTTCTGTAGCCCTCCTCTGGACCCCCTCCAACAGGGCCATGTCTTTCCTGTGCTGAGGGCTCCAGAGCTGGATGCAGTACTCCAGGTGGGGTCTCCCCAGAGCAGAGTAAAGGGGCAGAATCACCTCCCTCGACCTGCTGGCCATGCTTCTTTTGATGCAGCCCAGGATACAGTTGGCCTTCTGGGCTGTGAGCTCACATTGCCGGCTCATGTCCAGCTTTTCATCCACCAGTACCCCCAAGTCCTTCTCGGCAGGGCTGCTCTCAATCCCTTCATCGCCCAGCCTGTATTAATACTGGGGGTTGCCCTGACCCAGGCACAGGACCCTGCACTCGGCCTTGTTGAACCTCATGAGATTCACACGGGCCCATTCCTTGAGCTTGTCCAGGTCTCTCTGGATGGCATCCCATCCCTCAGGTGTGTCAGCTGCGCTACTCAGCTTGGTGTCATCTGCAAACTTGCTGAGGATGCACTCGATCCCACTATGTCATTAATGAAGATATTAAACAGTACTGGTCCCAATATGGACCCCTGAGGCACACCACTCATCACCGATCTCCATCTGGACATTGCGCCATTGACCACTACCCTCTGGATGCGAACATCCAACCAATTCCTCATCCACCCAACAGTCCACCCATCAAATGCATCTCTGTCCAATTTAGAGAGAAGGATGTTGTGGGGGACTGTGTCAAAGGCCTTACAGAAGTCCAGGTAGACAACATGGGTACCTCTTCCCTTGTCCACTGATGTAGTCACTCCATCAGAGAAGGCCACTAGGTTGGTCAGGCAGGACTTGCCCTTGGTGAAGCCATGCTGGCTGTCTCGAATCACCTCCCTGCCCTCCATGTGCCTTAGCATAGCTTCTAGGAGGATCTGCTCCATGATCTTCCCAGGCACAGAGGGGAGGCTGACAGGTCGGTACTTCCCAGAGTCCTCCTTGCTGCCTTTTTTCAAAATGGGTGCAATGTTTCCCTTTTTCCAGTCTCCAGGGTCTCCACCTGACTGCCATGACTTTTCAGATATCATGGGGAGTGGCTTGGCAACTACATCAGCCAATTCCCTCAGGACTCTGGGATGCATCTCATCAGGCCCCATAGACTTGTGCGTGTTCAGGTTCCTCAGGTGGTCACAAACCTGATCTTCTCTGACAGTGGGAGGGACTTTGCTCCTCCAGTCCCCATCTTGCAGGCCACCCCCTTGAGAGGTGGGGGAAGAGAAACTGCCAATGAAGGCTGAGGCCAAGAAGTCATTGAGTACCACAGCCTTCTCCTTATCCTTTGTTACCAGTCTGCCAGTCTTGCTCACCAAGGGGGGTACGCTTTATTTGACCTTCCTTTTCTGGCTGACATACCTATAGAGCTCTTGCGCTCTATGGAAGGCATCCTTAAAGAACTGCCAGCTCTGTTCTGCTCCCCTGTCCCTGAGGGCAGTTTCCCAGGGGGTCCTGTTGACTAACTCCCTGAAGAGCTGGAATTTTGCTTCTTAAAATTCAGGGTCCTGGTTTTGTTTGCCTGCCCTATATCCCTCACGACTACTGTCATGGTTTAACCCCAGCCAGCAACTAAGCACCACGCAGCCGCTCGCTCACTCCCCCACGGTGGGACGGGGGTGAGAATCGGAAGAGTAAAAGTGAGAAAACTCATGGTTTGAGATAAAGACAGTTTAATAGGGAAAGCAAAAGCCTAACACGCAAGCAAAGCCAAACAAGGAATTCATTCACTACTCCCCATGGGCAGGCAGGTGTTCAGCCATCTCCAGGGAAACAGGGCTCCATCACGCATAATGGTTTCTTGGGAAGACAGACGCCATACCTCCGAACATCACTCCACCCCTTCTTTCTTCTTCGTCCCAGCTTTATATACCGAGCATGATGTCCTATGATATGGAATATCTCTTTGGCCAGCCTGGGTCAGGTGTCCTGGCTGTGTCCCCTCCCAGCTTCCCGTGCACCCCCAGCCTTCTTGCTAGCAGGCCAGCATGAGAAGCTGGACTGTCCTTGACTACTTCGCAACAACCCAAAACATCAGCACATTATCAACATTTTCTCATCCCAAATCCAAAACATAGCCTCACACTAGCTTCTCTGAAGAAAATTAACTCTGTCCTGGCTGAAACCAGGACACCTGTGAACTCCACCAGTGCATGATCACTTCAGCCCAGGCTGCCTCCAATCTTGACGTCACCAATTAGCTCACATGCGTTGGTGACCAACAACTCCAGTACTGCATCCCCTCTGGTAGGGCTATCTATTACCTGGGTTAAGAAGTTATCCTCAGTGCATTCCAGGAGTCTCCTGGATTGCCTACAGATCGACGTGCTACTCTTCCAGCAGATGTTGGGGTGGTTGAAGTCCCCCAGCAACACAATAAGAAAGATGATTTCCTTGCATTCTGGCACTTGTCTGACCTGAATACAGTTTTTTCTACGTAACCAAAGGAAATTCTCTCACAATACTCTTTGCCTCAATTTTCACCAAAAATATGAGGTAATACCTCCAAATTTCATAGAAGCTTTCTGAGGATAAAATTACTTAATGTGAAATGTTGTGACACTACAAAACTGAAGGCTATGTACCTTGTTTGCCATTACAGTGAAAGGATGCAAATATCATTTTTTTGCGAGTGGCTATATCAATAGCTTGTTGGCATGTCATGATGATAGGCCATTTTGTTTTAGTCTTCTAAACCAAGAGAGAAGTGACTAAAATGGGAGTCTCTCAAGTGATTCCTATGCCTTCGGCCATAAAATACTCCAAACCCTAACCAGTAGTATCTTGTTGGAGCACAACACAAGTCTCTTAGAGCCAGAATCGTCTCTGAGCCTGCAAATTAGGTCCATTTACAGTACTCCAGTAAGAAAAATCTGGTCTTGTTGGAAAGCTCTGAGAAGGATCATAATACTTCCTTTTACTGCTTTGCACCAACTAGTCCAGAATATCTTGACTCAGTGACTTAGTACGAATAATGCCTTGCCTTTCTACCCTGCTAGACAAGTGCAAAAAAGTACAACCTATTCTAAATCAAAATGAAATAGATAAAATCAGCATGGTTTTAGAGCTATTTGTATAGACCACTTCCTCTCCCCTGCTCTTACTCTGTATCTTCTTACAATCCAAAGATAAAATGAGCGGGGATGACACAAACAACACATTCTCCGATACCTTCTGCATAAAGTATCCAGCCAGGAATCTCAGCTATTTTCAGTGAAGGAAATGCTTGAATTATTTCATGTAGTTTTTGCTTGACATGGTAGCACTGAGCAATTATGTTTGTTCATAGAAAGAAAGATGTGCATATAATCTTTCGAAGCCACCGAGGCGAAGGGCTCCGGAGCGGAGGATCGCGCCGGGGGACCCTTCCTGAAGCGGCCATACCGCAAAGGCAGCAGCGCAGGGAGAAAGAGGGTGCCCCAGCCCCTCCCCGAGGCCGGCAGAGCGGGGTCTTGACGAGCAGCAGCTTTGACTCAGCATGGGTGGGGCCTAGAGCGGCAGCAGCCAAAGCCCATCACCTACAAGAGCAGCCCCAGGGAGCGCGAGCGACCCGGAGCACGTCGAACAGGGCGGGCAAACAGGGCGTGGCGCGTCAGTTTGCGTGGCAGTTCGCCCAGGCAGGGCGTGCAGGGAAGGCGTGCGGGCAGGGCGCTGTCCCCTCCCAGCACTAGAGGCTCTCTCGACGAGTGGTCATTGGCCTCCCAGAAGAGGCCCAGCCATGGTCTCCACTCGGCTGAAAACCGTGGCCAGAAGGAATGTGACGACCCAGACTGAGCTTCTGCTCAAGCACGTGGCTGTCCAGGTGTCTAGCTGCAAAGAGTGCCTGAGCCTGTCACTTGTGCCGGAGGCCAGCGGAGACACCACCTGTGTGCAGTGTGACCAGGTGAATGATCTGCTCAGCCTGGTGGCAGAGCTGAAAGAGGCAGTGGAGAGGCTGAGGAGCATCAGGGAGTGTGAGAGTGAGACAGATTGGTGGAGCCACACCCTGTCATCCCTGAGGCAGAGGCAGCAGGTGGAGGCTCCACAAGCAGCAGGGGATCCCCTGCCCTCTTGCTGCCAGGCAGAAGGAGAGGACCTAAGAGATGAGGGAGAGGGGAAACAGGTCCTTGCTTGGGGTGCCAGGCGAATCCCCTCCCGGCCTCCCTCACCATCCCAGCTGCTATTACACAACAGATATGGGGCTCTGGAATTTGAGGGCCAGGAACATGAGGACCTTGATGAAAGTCCATTCAGGGGGGTGCCTAGGGTGAGTCACACAGCCCCATGCATCAAGACTTCCTCTGTTAGGAAAAAAAGGAGGGTAATTGTCATAGGTGACTCCCTTCTGAGGGGTACAAAGGGCCCAATATGCTGACCAGACCCAACCCACAGGGAAGTCTGCTGCCTCCCTGGGGCCCGGGTGAGAGATGTCACCAGGAAACTCCCTGGTCTGGTTCTGCCCACTGATTACTACTCGCTGTTGGTCATAGAGGTTGGCAACGATGAGATTGCACTAAGAAACCCAAAAGCAATTAAAAGGGACTTCAGAGCGCTGCGGTGACTGATCGATGGAGAGGGAGCACAGGTAGTGTTTCCGTCAATCCTTTCAGTGACAGGGAAGAACGCTGAAAGGAATAGGAAAGCACACCTGGTCAACACATGGCTCAGGGGCTGGAGCTGTTGACAGAATTTTGGGTTTTTTGACCATGGGGTGGTTTACACGGCACTGGGCCTCCTGGCAGCAGATGGAGGGCAACTGACTCCAAGGGGCAAAAGGATTCTAGCTTATGAGTTGTCAGGCCTCACTGAGAGGGCTTTAATCTAGATTCGAAGGGGGAAGGGGCTAAAACCAGGCTCACTAGAGATGAGCCTAGGGGTGGCATGCCGATGTTGGGGGTGAAATAGATAGCCCAGCTCAAGTGCATCTACACCAATGCACGCAGCATGGGCACCAAACAAGAGGAGCTGGAAGCCATTGTGCAGCGGGACAGCTATGATGTAGTTGCCATCACAGAAACATGGTGGGATGCTTCTCATGACTGGGGTGCTGCAATGGATGGCTATAAGCTCTTCTGAAGGGATAGGCAAAGAAGGAGAGGTGGTGCGGTGGCTCTGTATGTTATGGAGTGTTTTGATTATACAGAACTCAACGATTGTGATGACCAAATCAAGTGCTTATGGGTAAGGATGAGAGGGAAGGCCAATGAGGCAGATATCTTGCTGGGAGTCTGTTAGAGACCACCCAACCAGGATGAAGAGGCAGATGAAGCATTCTACAAGCGACTGGCAGAAATCTCCCAATCGCTAGCCCTTGTTCTTATGAGGGACTTCAATGTAACGGACATCAGCTGGAAGTATAACACTGCAGAGAGGAAACAGTCTAGGAGGTTCCTGGAGTGTGTGGAGGATAACTTCCTGACACGGCCGGTAAGTGAGCCTACCAGGGGAGGTGCCTTGCTGGACCTGCTGTTTACAAACAGAGAAAGACTGGTGGGAGATGAGGTGATCGGAGGCCATCTTGGGCTTAGAGACCATGACATGATAGAAATCGTCATTCTGAGTGAAGTAAGGAGAGGGGTCAGCAAAACTGCTACCATGGACTTCCGGAGGGCAGACTTTGGCCTGTTCAGGTCACTGGTTGAGAAAGACCCTTGGGAGACAGTCCTGAAGGGCAAAAGGGTCCAGGAAGGCTGGACATTCTTCAAGAAGGAAATCTTAAAGGCGCAGGAGCAGGCAGTCCCCATGTGCCATAAGACAAGCTGGCGGGGAAGGCAACCGGCCTGGCTGAACAGGGAGATTTTGCTGGGACTCAGGGAAAAGAGGAGAGTTTATCACCTTTGGAAGAAGGGACAGGCAACTCAAGAAGAGTACAAGGATCTTGTTAGGTCAAGCAGGGGCAAAATTAGAAAGGCAAAAGCCCAGCTAGAACCCAATCTGGCCACGGTTGTTAAGGATAACAAAAAATGCTTCTACAAATATGTTAACAACAAAAAGAGAGGCAAGGAGAATCTCCATCCCCTACTGGATATGGCAGGGAACATTGTCACCAAGGATGAGGACAAGGCTGAGGTACTTAATGCCGCCTTTGCCTCAGTCTTTAATAGCCAGACCAGGTATCCACAGGATATTCAGCCCCCTGAGCTGGAAGACAGGTATGGAGAGCACAACAAACTCCCCATAATCCAAGAGGAAACAGTTAAGGACCTGCTAAGCCACCTGGATACCCACAGGTCTATGGGGCCTGATGGGATCCACCCAAGAGTCCTGAGAGAGCTGGTAGAGGAGCTTGCCAAGCCACTTTTCATCATTTATCAGCAGTCCTGGTTAACAGGGGAGGTCCCAGATGACTGGAGGCTTGCCCATGTGACGCAAGAAATCTACAAGAAAGGCCGGAAGGAGGATCCTGGGAACTACAGGCCTGTCAGCCTGACCTCAGTGCCAGGGAAGATTATGAAGAGGTTCATCTTGAGGGCGCTCACAGGGCATGTGCAGGACAACCAAGGGATCAGGCCCAGCCAGCAGGGGTTCATGAAAGGCAGGTCCTGCTTGACCAACCTGATCTCCTTCTATGACCAGGTGACCCACCTAGTGGATGAGGGAAAGGCTGTGGATGTTGTCGACCTGGACTTTAGTAAAGCCTTTGACACCATCTCCCACAGCGTTCTCCTGGAGAAACTGGCAGCTCATGGCTTAGACAGGTTTACTCTTCACTGGGTAAAGAACTGGCTGGATGGCTGAGCTCAGAGAGTTGTGGTGAATGGCGTTAAATCCAGTTGGCGGCCGGTCACAAGCTGTGTTCCCTAGGGCTCGGTTCTGGGGCCAGTCTTGTTCAATATCGTTACTGATGATCTGGATGAGGGAATCGAGTGCTCCCTCAGTCATTTTGCAGACGACACCAAGTTGGGTGGGAGTGTTGATCTACTGGAGGGTAGGAGGGCTCTGCAGAGGGATCTGGACAGGCTGGATCAATGGGCGGAGGTCAACTGTATGAGGTTTAATAAGGCCAAGTGTTGGGTCCTGCACTTGGGTCACAACAACCCCATGCAATGCTACAGGCTTGGGGAGGAGTGGCTGGAGAGCTGCCTGGTGGAAAAGGACCTGGGGGTGCTGGTTGACAGCTGGCTGAACATGAGCTGTCAGTGTGCCCAGGTGGCCAAGGTGGCCGACAGCATCCTGGCCCTGTATCGGATAGAGTGTGGCCAGCAGGAGTAGGGAAGTGATCATGCCCCTGTACTCAACAGTGGTGAGGCTGCACCTCGAATACTGTGTTCACTTTTGGGCCCCTCACTACAAGAAGGACACTGAGTTGCTGGAGCGTGTCCAGAGAAGGGCAAGGAAGCTGGTGAGGGGTCTGGAGCACAAGTCCTATGAGGTGCATCTGAGGGAACTGGGATTGTTTAGTCTGGAGAAGAGGAGGCTGAGGGGAGGCCTTATTGCTCTCTACAACTACCTGAAAGGGGGTTGTGGCGTCATGGGTGTTGGTCTCTTCTCCCAAGTAACTAGCGATAGAATGAGAGGAAATGGCCTCAACTTGCGCCAGGGGTGGTTTAGATTAGATATTAGGAAAAAATTCTTTATGGAGAAAAACGTGTAGATGTGGCACTTTGGGATATGGTTTTGTGTGCATGGTGGTGTTGGGTTGGCGCTTGGACTTGATGATCTTAAAGGTCTTTTCCAACCTTAATGATTCTGTGATTCTGTAATTACTTACTTTGTCTTAATAGATGTCGTGGTTTAACCCCAGCCACCAACTAAGCACTACGCAGCCGATTGCTCACTCCCCCACGGTGGGATGGGTGAGAGAATCAGAAGAGTAAAAGTGAAAAAACTCATGGCTTGAGATAAAGACAGTTTAACAGGTAAAGCAAAAGCCACGCACGCAAGCAAAGCAAAACAAGGAATTCATTCACTCCTTCCCATTGGCAGGCAGGTGTTCATCTATCTCCCGGAAAGCAGGTCTCCATCATGTGTAAGGGTTACTTGGGAAGACGAACACTGTAACTCCAAACATCCCTCCACCCCTTCCTTCTTCTTCATCCCAGCTTTATATACCGGGCATGACATCATATGGTATGGAATATCCCTTTGGCCAGCCTGGGTCAGCTGTCCTGGCTGTGTCCCCTCCCAGCTTCCCATGCACCCCCAGCCTTCTCACTGGCAGGGCAGCACGAGAAGGTGGACAGGCCTTGACTGCTTAGCAACAACTGAAAACATCAGTATGTTATCAACATTTTCTCATTCCAAATCCAAAACATAGCCTCATACTAGCTTCTGTGAAGAAAATTAACTCTATCCCAGCTGAAACCCAGACACTACAACAGCTATTCCTGGACAATATTTCCGGGCATTCTCTTGAGATTGTGAGTCAACACAAGTGCTTACTTTTGCTTACTTTAACCATAGAGGATAAAAATTCAATCATTATGCATTTTTTCAGATTACTCAATGCAGAATAGGCAGCATATGAAAGCAAGCATAATGGGCATGATACAAAGGTGGAACCTGGAAAAGTTCTAGCTAAATTCCAGATCATTGCCAATGTTATTTCTCTTGTTGTACTGCATTTCTTGGCAGTGTTACACTTTCTCTTCCCTCTAAAGTGTTACCTAAAACGTGCCCCCATCCTGCCATATCTGACTGGTATGTCAGTCTTTTGTACAAAGATCTTTGCTCATTAAACATAGAAGGCTTCATCTATCAATTATTTTTTTCCTTCAAGTATTCTCATTGGACCTATCTATTTTTTGACACCCCAAAGAAATTTAATTCTGTTAAGAATTGCCTGGAGAAAAGCAGAATACACTTGAGTTAAAACAAAAGCAGAATCACCTACCTACTACCTAATCATCATCTTTTTGGTGAATGTTTGTACTCTACTTTTATTTTTTATGACATCCCATTCCCAAGAGGTGAATATATAGAATTCACCAGCTGTGGAGGTCAAACATATCTGCTGAGTTGGAACAAATGAATCTAAGACTCATACCTATTTTTTAGAATAGTTAGCCTTATATTGCTCTTTGACTTTAGCTGCAGATAGAAATGCCAAGACTGACTGGTGCTACATTGGGTACCCAGAAACTGAGGAATCCAAGCATATCATCCATGAGTAGAAAGTCTGACATGCTCAGGTTCTACAGCACTTGCGTATACAGAAAGGAACTCTGTGGTAGAAGCAGGGGTGGTTTTCCAGGGCAACATCCCAGTGCTTAAGCCATACAACAATCTTTTTTCCCTACAGTCCCCCCAGACCATTCGTTTACTGATAATAATACACTTACTAACTCCAACAGGTTCTATAAGGAAGCTGAGAGATGCGCACCCATGGTGGTGTTGGGTTAACGGTTGGACTTGATCTCGAAGGTCTTTTCCAACCTTAATGATTCTGTGATTCTGTGAAAATAGATGACAATTTCATTTGTGTATATTATGAGGAGGTAAGTACACTTTGCAAAAGCATCTCTTTGCACTATAAGGAATACAACTTTTTTCTCAGAGTTCATCTGACAGCAACCATTTTCTTAGTTCTAGATGATACTTCTCTTGAACCAATCAAATATACATTATACAGATATTCCTCCACCTATATGAAGACAGATTAACTGCTTGACACTGAATTTTTTCTTATGTGCTTTTTGAGAGTAACTAAATGTCACAGCAGAAAAATATGTCTATTGGCACGACAAAGTTTTTTACCTTGACAGTAGAGGGTTACACTCACACACAGGAGACCCATTTTGTTCAAATTCACATTTGTGCTAATGATTTTACAACTGCTGCCGCTGCTGTGCTTAAGCAGTTACCTTTCTTGTGATCTACTGTACTCTTAGGCTTATTTGCAGTAACTAATACAGACTGAGTCATAGGATGTACTTGGCCAGCAGATGGAAACAAGCAGAAGGGGGAGGGAGATATGGTTTCCAATGCTTTGTTTATGAGAACATTCTTCCTGTCATCAATATCCACATTCCATTAACATATGGTTTCAATTCTGCCTTTGCAATGTGGTTCAAGCACTATAGTCAAAGCATATATGCTCCAGTCAAGCACATTTCACTTTATATTTAATCAAGTAAGAAGGGATACTTAGCAGTTTCTGTGAAAGCTCAAGTTTCTTACTAACCTGCTGCTCTTAATCATTCTCAATGGTACTGCAAAGCTTTTCCATTACGTAAGAGCAAATTCAATCTCTGATAAAATATTATGGATAGTATACATGAAAAATAAGATATACTCCAAAATGGTTGTGATTTTAGTTATTTATCTAGTTGTTTAAAATTTACATGATTTAAACTAGAATTCTGTCCAAAAAATTGTTTGAAAGAGTGTCTTGGTTTAGCCCACCTCCATTCTTCACGCTTAACAGGAGTCACCTCCAGAGAGTGAGGGAATGTGCGTCTTGGAAAAGACTCCTGTCAATACCCACTTCTCTAGCCATCGATCCCAACTGCTTAGCTTCTCTACCCTCCAAGTCCAAACCATCGGCTCTGTTATCCCAACATTGGAGTAACCAAGTAACAAGTTGCTCACCTTCATGATGGCCATAATCTTTATGTATATCTCGCAGCTCACTTAGGGATAGAGATCAAGTGGTTACCTCTGGTTCTCCCTCCTGTGATGGCCCTGATGAACCATCATGACCTGCTCTATTTGTGTATTTCTTCTTCTGTACAGGGGCAACTGATACTGGTGTGGATTGATTGTCAGGGCTGGCTGCAATGCTTGTCGCTGAGGTCTGGGTAGTAGCAGGGGGTGCCATCTGGACTTGAGCAGTCACAGTACTTGCTGCAGAAGTTTGAGTAGCTGCTGGGGTGGCTGTGGTGTCTACCATGGGGGCTGGAGCAGCTGCATAGAACCAATATCTAAACCAATCTCTTCCTCTAAACCAGACCAAAAACGTAACAACATGCAAAAGGCCCAACATGATGTGCATGGTGATGGAAACAACCCAAGGGTATTCAAAATTCTTGAAAACTATTGCCTGAGCATACAAAATGAAATGAAAGGTAAAATTAGAAACAAAGTCCACTACTTGGCTCCCAAAATATGCAGATGAAGGCTCCGCTGCTCTTTCGGTTAAAATCTGTGCACTTACTTACAAAAGAATTTATGATACTATAGGCTAGCACCAAAGAACATAGCAAAGTGACACCTTTAACCCCACACCCAGAAGCCATAAACTGCACACAACCAATAACAAGCACCAATAAGGCTGTCCACAGCTCCAAAAGCAACTCCAAAAACAAATACCAGAGAATTCCGCCCAGCAACAGTTCTGCCCACACTCACATGATGAATGCTCGTAACAAATCTAGTCAAATCTGTTAAAACTTCATCCCTTCAAGATTCTTAGGATAAAAGCCTGCTGTTCTCCCAGGTGAGATATTTTACACTGAGTGCCAAATAACCTGTTCCCAGGTGAATAGTGCACATTGGGTGCCAATGAAAATTGTCTTGGTTTAGCCCACCTCCAGACTAAACATTAGCACTTGCTCTATCCCCTGAAAACCCCCTCTCAGATGAAATTGGGGGAAAAAAGGAAACTCGTGGGTTCAAATGAGTTGAAATAGAAACAGATTTAATAAAACAATGAAACTAGTGTCCTGGTTTCAGCCAGGGTAGAGTTAATTTTCTTCATAGAAGCTAGTGTGAGGCTATGTTTTGGATTTGGGATGAGAAAATGTTGATAATGTGCTGATGTTTTGGATTGTTGCTAAGTAGTCAATGACAGTCCAGCTTCTCATGCTGGCCTGCTAGCAAGAAGGCTGGGGATGCACGGGAAGCTGGGAGGGGACACAGCCAGGACAGCTGACCCAGGCTGGCCAAAGAGATATTCCATACCATAAGACATCATGCTCGGTATATAAAGCTGGGATGAAGAAGAAGGAAGGGGTGGAGGGACGTTCGGAGTGATGGCGTTTGTCTTCCCAAGAAACCATTACACGTGATTGAGCCCTGCTTCCTTGGAGATGGCTGAACACCTGCCTGCCCATTGGGAAGTGGTGAATGGATTCCTTGTTTTGCTTTGCTTGCATGCGCAGCTTTTGCTCTACTTATTAAACTGTCTTTATCTCAAACCATGAATTTCCTCACTTTTACTCTTCTGATTCTCTCCCCTGTCCCACTGTGGGGGAGTGAGCGAGCAGCTGTGTGGTGCTTAGTTGCCGGCTGGGGCTAAACCACGACAGTCCTTTTTGGTGCCCAACGTGGGGCACGAAGGGTTTGAGATAATGACAGGTTTGATTGGAATGTGCCAGATAGATGGAATTTATAGCTGTTATTGCTGTTTAGCTATTAATTGCCAGGCCCCTGTGCTTGCCATGGGTTTGCTTTCCTTACATATATTAGAGTCCAGTGCTCGTTAGTGGCTGCTTTTTGCTTTTGCTGCTGCCGTGCTGCTGTACTGCTTATCATCTGACTCTGCTGTGCCTGGGAAGATTTTGATAACAGCAATGGCCTTGCTCCTGGGTTGGCAGATGGCCGGGGCATCGCTGCTTTTTCTGTGCTGCTGTACTGGACAGGCTGGAACTCCACTGTGAACTCGAGTCGAAGGGACTGTGACCTGTGGATGAGTCCATGTGGGAGCAGGACACCCTGAAGCGTCTGTGGCCGTGCGTAAGCCCATGCCAGAGCAAGTATATCTCAAAGCATCTGTGGCCATGGTTATGTCTGTGCCACAGCAGGTATACCTCTGATGGGATTGTGGCACAAGGATAAGCCCACGCTGGAGAAGGTACATCTCGAAGTGTCTGTGGCTGTGGATGAATCTATGTTGCAGCAGGTACACCTTGAATTATTAGTGGTTGTGCATGAGGTCATGCTGGAGCACCTCAAAGTTTGTGGCCATGGAGAAGCCCTCGACAGTGCAGGTACGTTCCTGGAGGGACTGGAACTATGAGTAAGGCCACACTGGAGCAGATTTATCTCTGGAGGTAGTGTGGCCCGTGGAGGTGGCCACTTTGGAGCAGGTGCACCTCGAAGTGACTGCAACTGTGGATAAGTCTATGCTGCAGCAGATATACCCCTGGAGACTGTGGCTCATGGAAGGGATTGCAGTCTGTGGATAAGTCCAAGCTGGAGCAGGGGCAAGGGGAGGAGTTCATTGCAATGTTAAACCCTATGGCCCGGTCCAAAGGGCCCAGGGGTGGAGACTGTAATGGAAGTACCTTTAAACTGTTGTAACCCATGATTTGAGTTGCATGTTATAGGAACTACTATAGCTGTTATAGGAACTACTGTAGCAGGAACCACCTGAACCAATGCAGGAGAAGCCTTACAAGAAGCAGTGCAAGTGCAGCAGTGACCTGACCTGAGCTGGCTTTGGTGCTCAGTAACTCCATGCAACACCCCACCTCGCCTGTCCTGAGTGACCACCATAAGGGATGGAGCCCAAAGTCATGGACTCAGTGGACATTTTATGAACATTTTGGAGGGAGGTCTGTGGACTAAGGGGATGATAATCTGTGTATTATATTAAAGGATGGGAAGGGGGGTGGTGGTTAATGAGGTTGTATTGGATAGTGTGGTACCTGAGCATAATGTAAATGGTATGGAATAAGGGGTGGATAATGTCCTGGTTTCAGCCAGGGTGGAGTTAATTTTCTTCACAGAAGCTAGCGTGAGGCTATGTTTTGGATTTGGGATGAGAAAATGTTGATAATGTGCTGATGTTTTGGGTTGTTGCTAAGTAGTCAAGGACAGTCCAGCTTCTAGCAAGAAGGCTGGGGGTGCACGGGAAGCTGGGAGGGGACACAGCCAGGACAGCTGACCCAAGAGATATTCCATACCATATAACGTCATGCTCAGTATATAAAACTGGGACGAAGAAGAAGGAAGGGGTGGAGGGACATTCAGAATTATGGCGTCTGTCTTCCCAAGAAACCATTACGTGTGATTGAGCCCTGCTTCCCTGGAGATGGCTGAACACCTGCCTGCCCATTGGGGAGTGGTGAATGGATTCCTTGTTTTGCTTTGCTTGCATGTGCGGCTTTTGCTCTACTTATTAAACTGTCTTTAACTCAACCCATGAGTTTCCTCACTTTTACTCTTCCAATTCTCTCCCCCGTCCCACCGTGGGGGAGTGAGCGAGTGGCTGCGTGGTGCTTAATTGCTGGGGCTAAACCACGACAGTCCTTTAGTATTAATACTAAAGCAATATAAAGTACACAGAGTTATACTCAGCCCAGATAGTGGTCGCAAGCTGCATGCTCCCAGCAGAGAACACCGGTTGGCGGACACTGCGAGCAGCACAGCTCCAGCAAGGGGACAGTAGGCCTCAGGAGCAGAGCGACAGGCGAGACCCTCCAGGGATGGCAGCCATTGAGAGAGAGATTCCCAACAGACTCCCCAATTTATAATGACTGTGACGTTTATGGTATGGAATACTTCTGTTGGCCAGCCTGGGTCAGCTGTCTTGGCCTCCATTCCTCCTAGCTGTAGCACCTGGCTCTCTCAAGACTGCTAGAGGCCTTGATCACTATGGAAACCTGCATACCATGGCTGGCCATGAACTAAAACAAAGTGTCTTATCAACTTTGTTCTCACAGTAATGGGTGCTGCAGTCTTCTCAGAAATGCAGCTTTCCTGAACAGAAAACTGATTATATGATTCTATTCCAGCAAAACCAGGACAAAGAGCAAGAAATGAGAAAGCAAGCCTGAAACTGAACTACTAATCATTAATAAATCAAACACCTTATTTTATTTATTTTAAATCAAACACCTCCTTTATTTCCATAGCATTTACACTGTAACCAGGTTCATGGCCTGAGAAGAGCCACAGGAAAATGTTTGGAGCGTGAACTGAAATTGCAAAGGAACTGAGGAATCTATTAGGAAGATATTTGAAGAGTATGAGCTATATGGTTTCTTGAATTGCTGAGGGTCAGCTAGGGTATGCTCTAGGTTAGCTAGAGCCCCATTGGCTGTGATACAAGTGTAGATATATAATTTACATGCAGACACCTATATGTAACCACCTAAAATGTAGGTGTCTCAATCTGCAAGATGAATTCCACATTAAAGGTCTGAAGACCCAACTTTCATTCACCTTGAGATGCATCAAGTAGGTGTCTTCTATTTAAATCAGCAAAGTGATGCCTGTATAATCTTAGTTATATTTACAAGTTACATTTACATAGCCCGTCATGAATGCTGGCAAAGTTTACTGCTTATATTAATTCCCAAAATTAAGGCGGCACTCTCTGATCAAGCAGTCTTAGATATTTCTTCAGAGCACTGCATTGTCACATGCAGATATAACTCTGACTGCAAATAAGAGCTGAATCAGAACCAGGGACTGGATCTGCTAGATTTTTTCTGTGGCTTGAGTGTATGACATTGGCACAACCTGTGGCCAAGGAAATAAAATCACCTTGATCTGCAGCTCTAACCTCTTTTCTAAAAATTACACATTCTTGACCAATGTGCAAAATTTCCAGTAGACAATTAACCATAATAGGTATTATAATTGAGTGATTCCTGAACATAGCACTAAATCTGTAACTATGTGTGAATCCATAAGGCTGCCAAAAAACAGCCTTTGACAACAGATGCCATAGATTCCTCTGTGGAAAAAGGCTTGGTATGGTCCAAATAACAGGCAATTTCTTTTATGATGATGGGAATTACCAAAGACACAGGACAACTTTTATGTTGGGAAGGGATAGTAGCATGCCACCTGTACCAGAGGTCCATCTCTAATTCCTGTTATCTTTTCTGAGGCTTCCTGTGATGACTTCTGGACAATCTCTTTCTTGTTAGAGGGATATAAAACAAGATCAGACTATTGATATTGCAGAACAAGTAGTCATAAGACAGAAACTGCACCTGGATTCTGCATTGCCATTTCTCTTGTTTACAGTAGATGCTGTGTCTAACTTAAATTTACTCGTGAGAATGTCTTAAATCTTTGTTAAAATGCCTTCTCTAGTCAATATTTAAGCCTGATCTGTTTCTCCTTCTATACAAATGAACAGAACCAAGGTAAAATCATTGGCTCCAGTGGAGCACAGGTTATTTTTTCCTCCCTCCTTCCATTTGCAGGCAGCAACATAGGGAGGAACAGACGGGCCCAATCTATTAATGCATGGCTCCATGACTGGTGCCACCACCATAATTTTGGGTTTTTTGATAATGGGATGGCCTACACTGCACCTGGCTTGCTGGCATCAGATGAGATTAATCTTTCTCAAAGGGGGAAGAGGATCTTTGTTTGCAAGCTAGTGGGGCTTATTGACTGGGCTTTAAACTAGATATGAAGAGGGAGGGGGATAATATCAGGCTTACCCACAACAAGCTGTGGGATGACACACCAAGGATATAGGGACGGGCTGCTAGTGAGGCCCCTCAGCCTGTTGCACCAGCGAAAGACCTCAAAGGAACTAAAGGATGTTCTAAGAGGGTGACATGGCTGACAGCCCAACTGAAGTGCCTCTACACCAATGCACGCAGCATGGTCAATAAACAGAAGGAGCTGGAAGCCACTGTGCTGCTAGAAAGCTATGACCTAGTTGCAATTACTGAAACTTGGTGGGACGAAACCTACAGCTGGAGTGCGGCTATTGATGGCTACAGGTTGTTCAGAAGGGACAGGCGAGGAAGGAAGAGCAGAGACGTTGCCCTCTACGTCAAGAAATGGATAGAGTGCAAAGAGCTGTCTCTCATGAATAGTCACAAAAAGGTTGAAAGCTTATGGGTAAGAACTGGGGACCGAGGCAACAAAGGGAACCTTGTGGTTGGTGTCTACTACAGGCTGCCCGATCAAAGGGAGTCTATTGATGAAGCCTTCTTACTCCAGCTACAGGAGGCATTGTGCTCACAGGTTCTCATCTTGCTAGGGGACTTCAACCACCCTGACATCTGCTGGAAAAGTAGCACAGCTAGCTGTAGGCAATCCAGGAGACTCCTGGAGTGCATGGAGTATAACTTCCTATGCCAGGTAATAGATAGCCCTACCAGAGGGGACGCGATACTGGAGTTGTTGGTCACCAACGCATGTGAGCTAATTGGTGACATCAAGACTGGAGGCAGCCTGGGCTGCAGTGATCATGCTCTGGTGGAGTTCGCAGACCTGAGGGATATGGGGCAGGCAAACAGTAAAGTCAGGACCCTGAATTTTAGGAAAGCAAACATCCAGCTCTTCAGGGAATTAGTCAGTAGGACCCCCTGGGAAACTGCCCTCGGGGACAAGGGAGCAGAACAGAGCTGGCAGTTCTTTAAGGATGCTTGCCATAGACCACAAGAGCTCTCAATCCCCAGGTGTAAGAAAACAGGAAAGGAAGGCAAGAGACTGGCATGGCTGAGTCGAACCCTGCTGGTCAAACTAAAAGGCAAGAAGGAAATGCACAGGCAGTGGAAGCAGGGACAGGTATCCTGGGAAGAGTACAGGGATGCTGCCTGGTTATGTAGGGATGAGGTCAGGAGGGCCAAGGTGTGTCTGGAGCTGAACTTGGCCAGGGTTGCAAAGAATAATAAGAAGGGCTTCTATAGGTATGTCAGCCAGAAAAGGAGGGTCAAAGAAAGCATACCCCCCTTGATGAGCAAGACTGGCAGACTGGTAACAAAGGATAAGGAGAAGGCTGTGGTACTCAACAACTTCTTGGCCTCAGCCTTCATTGGCAGTTTCTCTTCCCCCACCTCTCAAGGGGGTGGCCTGCAAGATGGGGACTGGAGGAGCAAAGTCCCTCCCACTGTCAGAGAAGATCAGGTTTGTGACCACCTGAGGAACCTGAACACGCACAAGTCTATGGGGCCTGATGAGATGCATCCCAGAGTCCTGAGGGAATTGGCTGATGTAGTTGCCAAGCCACTCCCCATGATATCTGAAAAGTCATGGCAGTCAGGTGGAGTCCCTGGAGACTGGAAAAAGGGAAACATTGCACCCATTTTGAAAAAAGGCAGCAAGGAGGACTCTGGGAAGTACCGACCTGTCAGCCTCCCCTCTGTGCCTGGGAAGATCATGGAGCAGATCCTCCTAGAAGCTATGCTAAGGCACATGGAGGGCAGGGAGGTGATTCGAGACAGCCAGCATGGCTTCACCAAGGGCAAGTCCTGCCTGACCAACCTAGTGGCCTTCTCTGATGGAGTGACTACATCAGTGGACAAGGGAAGAGGTACCCATGTTGTCTACCTGGACTTCTGTAAGGCCTTTGACACAGTCCCCCACAACATCCTTCTCTCTAAATTGGACAGAGATGCATTTGATGGGTGGACTGTTGGGTGGATGAGGAATTGGTTGGATGTTCGCATCCAGAGGGTAGTGGTCAATGGCGCAATGTCCAGATGGAGATCGGTGATGAGTGGTGTGCCTCAGGGGTCCATATTGGGACCAGTACTGTTTAATATCTTCATTAATGACATAGTGGGATCGAGTGCATCCTCAGCAAGTTTGCAGACGACACCAAGCTGAGTAGCGCAGCTGACACACCTGAGGGATGGGATGCCATCCAGAGAGACCTGGACAAGCTCAAGGAATGGGCCCGTGTGAATCTCATGAGGTTCAACAAGGCCGAGTGCAGAGTCCTGTGCCTGGGTCAGGGCAACCCCCAGTATTAATACAGGCTGGGCGATGAAGGGATTGAGAGCAGCCCTGCCGAGAAGGACTTGGGGGTACTGGTGGATGAAAAGCTGGACATGAGCCGGCAATGTGAGCTCACAGCCCAGAAGGCCAACTGTATCCTGGGCTGCATCAAAAGCAGTGTGGCCAGCAGGTCGAGGGAGGGGATTCTGCCCCTCTACTCTGCTCTGGGGAGACCCCACCTGGAGTACTGCATCCAGCTCTGGAGCCCTCAGCACAGGAAAGACATGGCCCTGTTGGAGGGGGTCCAGAGGAGGGCCACAGCAATGATCAGAGGGATGGAACATCTCTCCTATGAGGACAGGCTGAGAGAGTTGGGGTTGTTCAGCCTGGAGAAGAGAAGGCTCTGGGAAGGCCTTATTGCAGCCTTCCAGTACTTAAAGGGGCCTTATAAGAATCACAGAATCACAGAATCACAGAATCACTAGGTTGGAAAGGACCTTTAAGATCATCAAGTCCAACCATTAATCCAGAACCACCATGTCCCCTAAACCATGTCCTGAAGCGCCACATCCACACGTTTTTTGAACACTTCCAGGGATGGCGACTCCACCACCTCCCTGGGCAGCCTGTTCCAATGCCTGACCATCCTCTCAGTGAAGAAATTTTTCCTAATATCCAATCTAAACCTCCCCTGGCGCAACTTGAGGCCATTTCCTCTTGTCCTATCACTAGTTACTTGGGAGAAGAGACCAACACCCTCATCGCCACAACCCCCTTTCAGGTAGTTGTAGAGAGCGATAAGGTCTCCCCTCAGCCTCCTCTTCTCCAGACTAAACAACCCCAGTTCCCTCAGCCGCTCCTCATATGACACGTGCTCCAGACCCCTCACCAGCTTCGTTGCCCTTCTCTGGACACGCTCCAGCACCTCAACATCCTTCTTGTAGTGAGGGGCCCAAAACTGAACACAGTATTCAAGGTGCGGCCTCACCAGTGCCGAGTACAGGGGCACAATCACTTCCCTGCTCCTGCTGGCCACACTATTCCTGATACAGGCCAGGACGCTGTTGGCCTTCTTGGCCACCTGGGCACACTGCCGGCTCATATTCAGCCGGCTGTCAACCAGCACCC
Source organism: Phaethon aethereus (assembly GCF_964289735.1). NCBI lineage: Eukaryota > Metazoa > Chordata > Aves > Phaethontiformes > Phaethontidae > Phaethon > Phaethon aethereus. The sequence continues at coordinate 14,644,410 of NC_138581.1, forward strand.
CCAGGTCCCTTTCCGCCGGGCTGCTCTCCAGCCACTCCTCCCCAAGCCTGTAGCATTGCATGGGGTTGTTGTGGCCAAAGTGCAGGACCCTGCACTTGGCCTTATTAAACCTCATACAGTTGGCCTCTGCCCATCGATCCAGCCTGTCCAGATCCCTCTGCAGAGCCCTCCTACCCTCCAGCAGATCAACACTCCCACTCAGCTTGGTGTCATCTGCAAACTTACTGAGGGAGCACTCGATTCCCTCATCCAGATCATCTATAAAGATATTGAACAAGACTGGTCCCAGAACCGAGCCCTGGGGAACACCACTCGTGACCGGCCGCCAGCCGGATTTAACGCCATTCACCACAACTCTCTGGCCTCGGCCATCCAGCCAGTTCCTCACCCAGCGAAGAGTAAACCCGTCTAAGCCTCGAGCCGCCAGTTTCTCCAGGAGAATGCTGTGGGAGACGCTGTCAAAGGCTTTACTAAAGTCCAGGTAGACAACGTCCACAGCCTTTCCCTCATCCACTAGGCGGGTCATCTGGTCATAGAAGGAGATCAGGTTGGTCAAGGAGGACCTGCCTTTCATGAACCCATGCTGGCTGGGCCTGATCCTTTGGCTGTTCTGCAGATGCCCTGTGAGCACTCTCAAAACCAACCGCTCCATAATCTTCCCTGGAACAGAGGTCAGGCTGACAGGCCTGTAGTTCCCAGGATCCTCCTTCCGGCCTTTCTTGTAGACGGGCGTCACATTGGCAAGCCTCCAGTCTTCTGGGACCTCCCCTGTTAACCAGGACTGCTGATAAACGATGGAGAGTGGCTTGGCAAGCTCCTCCGCCAGCTCTCTCAGTACTCTCGGGTGGATCCCATCAGGCCCCATAGACTTGTGGATGTCCAGGTGGCTTAGCATGTCCTTGACTGCTTCCTCCTGGATTATGAGGAGTACATTGTGCTCTCCATCCCCGTCTTCCAGCTCAGGGGGCTGAATATCCTGTGGATACCTGGAGTGGCTATTAAAGACTGAGGCGAAGAAGGCATTAAGTACCTCAGCCTTGTCCTCGTCCTTGGAGACAATGTTCCCCGCCATATCCAGTAGGGGATGGAGATTCTCCTTGCCTCTCTTCTTGTTGTTAATATATTTGTAAAAACATTTTTTATTATCCTTTACGACTGTGGCCAGACTGAGCTCTAGCTGGGCTTTTGCCTTTCTAATTTTGTCCCTGCTTGACCTAACGAGATCTTTGTACTCTTCATGAGTTGCCTGTCCCTTCTTCCAGAGGTGATAAACTCTCCTCTTTTCCCTGAGTCCCAGCAAAATCTCCCTGTTCAGCCAGGCCGGTCGCCTTCCCCGCCAGCTCTTCTTACGGCACATGGGGACCGCCTGCTCCTGCGCCTTTAAGATTTCCTTCTTGAAGACTGTCCAGCCTTCCTGGACCCCTTTGTCCTTCAGCACTGTCTCCCAAGGGACTCTCTCAACCAGTGACCTGAACAGGCCAAAGTCTGCCCTCCGGAAGTCCATGATAGCAGTTTTGCTGAGTCGTCTCCTTACTTCACTCACAATTGAGAATTCTATCATGTCGTGGTCGCTAAGCCCAAGACGGCCTCCGACCACCACATCTCTCACCAGTCCTTCTCTGTTTGTAAACAGCAGGTCCAGCAAGGCACCTCCCCTGGTGGGCTCACTCACCAGCTGTGTCAGGAAGTTATCCTCCACACACTCCAGGAACCTCCTAGACTGTTTCCTCTCTGCCGTGTTATACTTCCAGCAGATGTCCGGTAGGTTGAAGTCCCCCACAAGAACAAGGGCCAGCGAATGCGAGACCTCCGCCAGTCGCTTATAGAATGTCTCATCCGTCTCTTCATCCTGGTTGGGTGGCCTGTAACAGACTCCCAGCAGGATGTCTGCCTCATTGGCCTTCCCCCTCATCCTTACCCACAAGCACTCTACTTGGTCTTCACAATCTTCAATTTCTATGCAATCAAAACACTCCCTAACATACAGAGCCACCCCACCGCCTCTCCTTCCCATTCTATCCCTTCGGAAGAGCTTATAGCCATCCATTGCAGCACTCCAGTCATGAGAAGCATCCCACCATGTTTCTGTGATGGCAACTACGTCATAGCTGTCCCGCTGCACAATGGCTTCCAGCTCCTCCTGTTTGGTGCCCATGCTGCGTGCATTGGTGTAGATGCACCTGAGCCGGGCTATAGATTTCAACTCTGGCACGTTGAACCTACCCCTAGGTTCAACTCTAGTGAGCCCGGTTTTAGCCCCTCCCCCCTCCAATTCTAGTTTAAAGCCCTCTCAATGAGGCCTGCCAGCTCATGAGCAAGAATCCTTTTTCCCCTCGGCGTCAGTTGCACTCCATCATTTGCGAGGAGACCTGGTGCCGTGTAAACCGCCCCGTGGTCAAAAAACCCAAAATTCTGACGACGGCACCAGCCCCTGAGCCATGTGTTGATCAGGTGTGCTTTCCTGTTCCTTTCAGCGTTCTTCCCCGTCACTGAGGGGATTGACGAAAACACTACCTGTGCTCCCGCTCCATTGACCAGTCGCCCCAGTGCTCTCAAGTCCTTTTTGACTGCCTTCGGGCTTCTTAGCGCAACCTCATCGTTGCCAACCTGCATGACCAACAGCGGGTAGTAATCAGTGGGCCGAACCAGACCAGGGAGTTTTCTGGTGATGTCTTTCACCCAGGCCCCAGGGAGGCAGCAGACTTCCCTGTGAGTTGGGTCTGGTCGACATATTGGGCCCTCTGTACCCCTTAGGAGGGAGTCACCTACAACAATCACCCTCCTCTTTTTCTTAACTAAGGACGTCTTGATGCGTGGGGATGGTTGACATACCCTAGGCACCCCCTCGGATGGACCTTCGTCAGGGTCCTCATGTTCCTGTCCCTCATGTTCCAGAGCCCCATACCTGTTGTGTAAGGGCAGCTGGGACGGTGAGGGAGGCCGGGAGGGAATTCGCCGACCTCTCCGAGGAGGGACCTGCTTCCATTTCCCCTCATCTCTTAGGTCCTCTCCTTCTGCCCGGCAGCAAGAGGACAGGGGATCTCCTGCTGCTTGTGGAGCCTCCACCAGCTGCCCCTGCCTCAGGGCCACCAGGGAGTGGCTCCACCAATCTATCTCCCTCTCACACTCCCTAATGCTCCTCAGCCTCTCCACTTCCTCTTTCAGCTCTGCCACCAGGCTGAGCAGGTCGCTGACCTGGTCGCACCGCACGCAGGTAGCGTCCCCATCGGTCTCTGGGACAACCGACAGGCTCAGGCACTCTCTGCAGCCGGATACTTGGACAGCCACGTGCCTGAGCGGGAGCTCCGTCTGTGTCGCCACAGTCTTTCTGGCCCCGGTTTTCAGCCGAGTGGCGACCATGGCTGCGCCTCCTCTGGGAGGACGATGGCCACTTGTACTGTACCACGCCCGCACGCCTCCCCTGCACGCCCTGCCCGCGCAAACTGACGCGCTACGCCCTCCTGACGTGCCACGCCCTGTTCGCCGCGCTCCGGGTCGCTCGCGCTCCCGGGCGCTGCTCTTGTAGGCGAGGGGTTTTGGCCGCCGCCGCCCTGGGCCCCGCCCACGCTGAGTCAGAGCTGCCGCTCGTCAGGAGCCCGCTCCGCCAGCCGGGGGTCGGGGGGGGAAGCTGGGGCACTCTCTCGCTCCCTGTGCTGCCGCCTTCGCGGTTTGGCCGCCTCGGGAAGGCTCCCCCGGCGCGATCCTTCGCTCCGTAGCCCTTCGCCTCGGGGACAGACTTTTTAGAAGGGCCTGTTGCGATAGGACAAGGGGTAATGGTTTTAAATTAAAAGAGGGTAGATTCCGACTCGATATAAGGAAGAAATTTTTCACAATGAGGGTGGTGAAACACTGGCACAGGTTGCCCAGAGAGGTGGTAGATGCCCCATCCCTGGAAACGTTCCAGGTCAGGTTGGACAGGGCTCTGCACAACCTGATCTAGTTGAAGATGTCCCTGCTGATGGCAGGGGGTTATTCTAGATGACCTTAAAAGGTCCCTTCCAACTCAAAGGTTCTGTGTTTCTATGAATTACTTCTGATTCACAAAGCTGAACTGTTCTACAGCACAGCTTCCTGATGAAGACCAGCCTAATGACTGCTGGAAAAGGGTCTGAAATACTGCAACTTCAATATTGTTAAGAGCAAAATCTCAAAGTAATTTGAATAAACAGACTTAAAAAGAGGTGAATAAATTATGTTCCCGTTTACTAAGTTTAATTGTTTAAGAGTATCTAGCATTTTGGAACATAGACAAAACTCTTTTAAATAAACATGTCATCTGCAATTTTCTTGTGGGCAAAATAGCTATCATTTCCTGGAGTGGAGCCTAACTTCACTCTAATAAAAGTGACTGCAATACTAAGAGAGACAACTGGAGGCTGGAAATTAAAAAAACAAACATTTGACCACATGTCAGTCTTGCAGTGCAGGAAGTGATGGGGAGACACAAAATTACCTGAAATCCTGCCAAAGTTTGCAGAGGATCTGTTGGTTCCTAAAGAACAGTGTGGGCCTCAAAACCATTGCATGGTTCTTGTAATCACCAAACAATGGACTTCATTAATATGAACAAGGTATTCAGGGGCAGAGGGTGCTATTTCCACAGTTCAGCTTCTTGGGATTATAGCAACTGACTCCTAATCAAAATGTTCCAGCAACATGTGTAAGATATGAGAATTTGTAATAGATACAGTTTATGAGGATGTATAATTCTCTATTAATTCTCAGGCTTCTCTCTACATGGAGCTGGAAACACGTATCTATTCCCCTGCAGGAATTCAGATGTTGTGACTCAAATTCCAAAGACAATACAAAGGAGCTGCATTCCCAAGCTGGTTTTATTACTTTGAATATTGATTATGTTCCCAGTGGTGGCAGCAGTTACAGTGGCTCAAAACAGGTCTTAGTTCATATTAATAGGTAAAAGAAAAAATTAGTTTCAACAAACGTATATCCATAATAGTTTTACTGGAACAAATCTTGCTTCTGACTCTGTGAAATCTCCCTGACAGCACTGGAAGTGATGTAAGTCCATTTCATAGGAGCGGGGGGTTATGGGCACCAGGATACAGATGTCAGGACACAGAAATTAGGACTGCATAGACCAGAGTTTGTGGAGGGCTGGACAGTGAGTCACAGGGTTATGTATAATACTAATCATTAAAACCAGGGCAGGAAAACAGCTGTTGGAACTACTGCAGCTTCAGGGTTTCTTTTCACACAGCCTATTAGTTGGAAAGAACTGATTTGAAATAATAGAATACAACTGACCTCTGAGGGATTTTGTAGGTTTGTAAAGAATTGCTGTTTCATACCCATAGCTAAAGGCCTTATTGCTTGTAGTCCAGCAGGCTAGCTGAGAAAATCATAAAGTAAGCAAGGCAAATTAAAGTGGACATGACCTTTACTCCAATTTTTGCACTGAAAGAGAACTGTGGAATGAAAGGCTGAACCTGAACAAATGCTAATTCCCATAAAAGTTTTTTTCTATTGTTCCAGAATTCTAAGTCACAAAAGAAATAAAAGATATGAACATTGGGAGGCACTGGTAGAAAGAAGGCGGCAAAAATACTACTAGGAGAAAAATGCAACTGTTCACAAGAAGGTCCTGGACAACAGCATGATAGATGTTACATGGATACGGTTCTGCCAAAGTCACAGATACCTAAAGAAGACCATATTAACAGATCTACAACTGATAATGAAAACACTTTGTGATTATGAATCACCAAAAAGGGACACCAATTAATGATCCTTCAAATAAGTCTTTCAGTCCTGCCACTGAAAAAAAAAGAGTGAAAGAACATCGTAAGTGTGTTCAAGGGGAGATTCAAACCAAAAGCTAGGAAAGCTATGACATATCCCATTGCTAATATTAAGCAATGAACATCTCATTACTAATATTGAGCAATGAACTGAACAGGAACACTGGCAGCTTCCACTCAAAAGTTAATTCGTTTGCAGAGAACATGGACATTACCCACAGACAGCCAGGTCACTGGTCAACGATCACTGACTTTCATAGACAACTTTGTTAGCGGTGACATATTCTTCTCTGCCATGTTCTAGCATAGTGGTGATTCTTACTCATCTCACCTGTTTCTGCCCTTCCTCAGGCAACATACTAATGGACATTGTCTTGAAGTATCTTTCAGACAGAGCCAGAGGGGTTAACATTTCATACTTTAACTACAGTTATGTCTCCTCCCTCCAACCACTTTCTCCCTGCAGCAGGACATTTCATATATTTGGTCTGGGTTTTTTTTTCATTTTTCACCATTGGATGTGAGACATTTAATTTTGACAATTCACTCAATTTTAATGAATACAGCATTTTTTTTTCCTTCCCACCTCCCTCCAAAGAAGGATAACATACTGTCCTGGTTTCAGCCAGGATAGAGTTGGCTTTCTTCACAGAAGCTAGTGTGAGGCTATGTTTTGGATTTGGGATAAGAAAATGTTGATAACGTGCTGGTGTTTTGGGTTGTTGCTAAGTAGTCAAGGACAGTCCAGCTTCTAGCAAGAAGGCTGGGGGTGCACGGGAAGCTGGGAGGGGACACAGCCAGGACAGCTGACCCAGGCTGGCCAAAGGGATATTCCCTACCATACAATGTCATGCCCAGTACATAAACTGGAGTTAGCCGGGGGACGGGAATCGCTGCTCGGGGACAAGCTATCGATTGCCAGGTGGTGAGCAATTGCTGTATTGGGCATCACTTGTTCTTGTACATTCCTTTGTTGGTATTATTATTGTTGTTATCATTGTTGTTTCCTTCTCTCTTGCTGTTCTATTAAACTGTTTTCATCTCAACCCACGAGTTTTTTCCCCAATTCTCTCCCCCGTCCCACTGGGGGAGGGGGGAGTGAGCGAGCAGCTGCGTGGTGCTTAGTTGCTGGCTGGGGCTAAACCACGACACATAAACATCATCTTTTTTCTAGCTCTGCAGTGTATTCAGTCTCTCAAACACTATACCAATCCTACAACTCAGTGCTCAATGTAATATCCTTTTCTCCACCTCATTAATTCTGGCTTCACTTGTCCCCTTCCCATGCTCAGCTCTGCTCCTCCTACAAGTTCTTCTAAGTACCTAGTGAGATGCTGCACAGGGGTCTGGCCCCATTTACTTAAGGTGGTCAACTCTAGTTCTTCACATCCTCACCACCATTCCCATCAGCATGCAGGAAAAGCCATCTGGGTCTTTTTGATCTTTCCACTCTTCTATCCCCACCTACAAAAACATTTCAGTGGAGCAGCTTTCTGCAGCATCCGAGTTTGGCTACCAAAATCTTAGTGGTGGCCAGGCAGAGCTGAGGAACAACCTTCCCCAGCCTTGCAAGCCCCTTCTCCCCAAAGCAGAAGAGGCAATACTGAGGGGGAGAGGGCTTTTTGCAGTGCTCTGGAGGCTGGTCACACACTAAGCCATCCTCCATCACTTGTGAAAAAAACATCAACATTAGCAACCAGGACAAATGGCTTGGTCAGGAAAGTACTGAACTAAGAATCAAAAATTCTGAACAGAATTCACAAATCAATATGGGAATTCTGAGGAGATTAATTAATTGTATACTGTGGTTTCTATCCTGAATAGGTGTTTATTTTTTAAAGAGACAATCATAAAGTTCTGATTTGTAGCTTTTGTTATGCCAGTGTAAGACAGACACAATGTGGAGTTCTCATCAGGCACTCTCTTTCAATTTTGCTTAATTTTTCCCAAAAAGATTACTTAAGTGGCCTATATTTATGAGAAGAGCAACAGCTGAACTACTCAGACAAAATAGCATAATCATAATTTTTGCCTGCTCAGATGCAGCCACATTACAGAGGGTAATGTGCAGTGATGGTTACTCATTACATATATCACAAATAAAAACAGTCTCTGTAAAGCATACATTGATTCTAATTGATGGGGAAAGGAACTAAAGGGGGTCACTTCATCTGAAACCAGCAGCTGCAATTGAAAGACAGGTGAAATCAATAAAGGTTTAGAAAAGGAAAATTCAGCTCTGTAAAAAATTTTATAGTCATACAAAGGACAATACTTAATGAAAATTACTGATCTTTTCCAGGGTCTCTAAGACACATAATATGTAGAGAAGTATATCTCCAGGCTTTTACCAAGGGTCAGATTCATCTCACCTAAATTTAGATGTTTAATTGTTAAACTTCTAAAGTCATAGATAGTCAACATTTAGGCTCTTTCTCCAGTCAATGAAGAGTAATAAAGTATCCATAATGCTGTGCATAACACAAATGTGAGCTTGAGTTGCACTTACTCACTTGTGTGCAATTCATATCCTACTGAGAGAGGGTATCTAAAAATCACCTTCCCTGGAAAAAGCCATGGTACTCCACTGACTCTGAAGGAAGCCATGAAATGTCTATCTGTTAGATGCCCAAATTGGACAAATTAATCCATCATTCAATTTCCAAAATCCCACTAATACTTAGATACTTATTTATATGTTTTATGCTTTTTTTTAATTTAAACTAGGGCTCTTAAAACCTGGGTTTCATGCTACTTGCTTACTTCATGCATACATCCCTACTGTGCAGTCTTCTGCAATCTTAAATATAATCACTAATACGCTGAGGGAAAACTGGGCTCCTGAGAAAAGGTGATTAACTTAATTTATTTAATTTTTGTTTTATTTTTTTTTTCCTTTAACAGATGGTGACCTTCTCTAACTGTCAGGAATCCTCAAGCATGTGTTGACCTGTAACTAGTCATTTATTCCAGGGAAAGTGTGTAATAGTTTGACTCTCCACTTTATACTGGCTGACCTACAAGTTTTTTCCTATTATTTCTACTCACAGCAAATTGGACTTTTCACCATACTGATTCAAAAAAGTTAAAGAAATTTAAACTCAATAACATCAAAGTGTTATTAAGCAGACATCTTTATTGCAGCGCTGGACGCATGGGGGTTATCTCCTCCTAACATGCGTGCGCTGAAACAGAAGTTCATCCTTTATATACCTTCAAGACATGAATATTCACACATTTTCCAAGAAATCACCGCCTCCTTGCTTATCTACTGCATTCATGTAATGCTGGCGTTACAAAACTATACTACGCATGCACGAGGGTCTCGGGTGGTCATTGGTGGTTGTTTGGGGAGTTAGCCCCCTACTCCTTTTTCCCTTTTATGGTCACAGGTCTCCTGAGGATAATTTCTTCTCCTTGGATGTTTGCCCCTTCTGTTGTTCAGCCAAGCAGTTCCTTCTTATCGTCCTTGTTTGAGCATTCCTGCCAGTCTGTCTCTATGCTCAAAGTTAAGATATCTTCTCTGTTCTCTTTAATCTCTCAGTCCTTGCTCTTAACTCTCCTTTGTTTTAATTTTCATGAGGCCTGCTTTCCTCGTGATTAACCGTTTACACATAGGTACAATGTTAGCATTGAGGCAAATACAGCCTAAGTACTATGAGAGTAGGCCGTTAAACATAATCACACAATTATTAGGCTAAAGAAATCTATAGAAAAGTTAAACTAGTCATCTAATCAATAACCTTCCAAAAAGTATATATTGAGAAATTGGCCTTATAATTGTGTTAGATCCTTGTTTCATTCCCCCCTTTTCTATTACTCTTGCGAATTCTTTCGCAATCCCTCATAACATACCATTATCATTTGTCCATCGATTGAAATATCTCCCTGTTGCGAGTTCATGTCTGATCTTATTCTTTCTCCAGGTAATGTAATCGTCCACATTCTTCTGACAACACCACATTGAAGATCGAATTATACAACACGTACATAAAACAGACAAGCTACCAACTAATAGGAGTACAAATATCTCTTTGATCCATTTGAAATTTGGTAACCAAGAGGTTAATTTGTTCCAAACTTCTTCAAATCCCCACTTCGGTTTGTTTCCAAATCTCTTCTAAGTCTGTTGATATTTGACTGCTTTGATCAACATACATACAACAGCTAGTGTTTATGATGGTACAAACACCTCCCTGTGAAGCCAATAACAAATCTAACGCCATTCAGTTTTGACATATCACCTGTGATAGGCTGGAAATCTCTTTCTGTAGGACTTGAATTGCGTCTATTGTCCTGTTCTCTATTATTTCTATTACTGCTGAAATGTTCACTAGAGTCTTTTCCAGTTCACTCACACCAAGCCATGGGAGGAACCATCTTACAAAACCATGAAATTTCGTGGGTCTGTCTGCAATTGCATTGCGAGCCCTGGTCGTTCTCCTTAGAAAAGTTCTGATCCATCCTTTTTGTTGATGTAATTTATCTACTATGGTCATATTAGGAACCAAGGCCCCTAAAGTATATGCTCCCTGCCAATCTGGGGGTAGAATTTTCCTAGCTGTATCATTACATAGCCAAAACCATCCTGTTCCGTCAGGAACCAGCAGTCTGGAAAAATTAGGTACATGGGGTGTTGTTGGTCTCCAGTATGATGCCGTTCTATTGCAACCAGGAAAACAGCCTATGAACCTAGTGGTTCGTTTATACGTATAATCACCACATCCATCGTCTCCTGACTTTAAATCATGCGAGGAGATGGAATTGTTTCCTGGACCATATATACAAATAGAAGAATTGGAATCAAATTTTATAATAGAGACCGATAATTCAACCTGTTCCCATTTTTTTTGAAAGATTTGGCCACCAAGTACTCTTATCATGTCTTATCCCGTAGTGGGGGTTATTAAATAGAGAGATGTTAACAGGAACTAGAACTCCTAGTGTCTGTCTAGAATCTCTAGGCATTTCGGTACATATCCAACAATCACTCTTGTTTAGAATTTGGGTAACACTCTGGGTCAATGTCAGATGTGTATTCTGATCCCAGTAAATCATTTCACAGATTGGACTCATGGTTACCAAATTTACAATAAACACAACGTATTTATACATTTTGTCGTTTTATCTTTAGCTTCAAAGAGTCCTGTTGTTCTATCACCCATGGAGGGGAAGCCTTCTTAATCCTTGAATAGTGAATCCACGCTGATTGCTCCGTAATCTTGATAGCAGTGAAGGTTGTTAGCAGCACCTGGAAGGGTCCGTTCCACTTCTCTTCCAAGGGTTCACCTGTAAAAGCCTTAATATAAACCCAGTCTCCCAGCTTAAACGGATGAATAGGAGAATCCAGACCTCTAGGTCTGGTTTCTAAAACTCTCTTGTTTACCTCATTAAGTTGTTTTCCTAATATTATTACATATTTCTGTAGATTATTCTCGCCTAACTGGGTGAGATCTTCCCCTTGGTATTGGGATTGGTATGGCCTCCCAAACAAAATTTCAAATGGACTTAAATTCTCTTTAGTTCTCGGTTTTACCCTGATTCGTAATAGGGCTAGTGGGAGCGCTTGGTACCAATGTAGATTTGCTTCTTGACTGACTTTAGTTAGCTGTTGTTTAAATGATTCATTTTCTCCACGTGCCCACTTGCCTGAGGTCGGTATGGAGTATGCAGTTGCCAGTCAATCCCTAAAAATTTACTAACTCGTTGCACTATCTGCAAACAAAAATGAGTACCTCTATCAGAAGATATTACTGCTGGTACTCCAAATCTAGGAATGATCTCGTTTAAAAGTACTCATGTCACTTCCCTAGCCTTATAAGTCCTACAAGGGAAAGCTGCTGGCCAGCCTGAAAAGGTGTCTGCTAATGCTAACAAATACTGAAACCCCGCATTTCTTGGGAGTTCAGAAAAGTCTATTTACCATTGTTGTCCAGGCATGTTTCCCTTTCCCATACTCCCAATTTGTATCTTATGCGTGGTATTTGGATTGTTTTTCAAACATGTTTCACGTCTTTGGGTGACTTGCTTCACTGTAGTATATAAATTTCGACTCTCTATTCTTTGATTTAAATATTTATACAATGCATCTGCTCCCCAATGTGTTTTATTATGTTCTTCCCGTAGGAGTTTCCATAATATGTTATAAGGTACTATTATTCTACCATCTGGCATTGAATACATTCCTGTTTGTTGATCTTTCCTTCCTCCTAAATCATTTATCATAACTTTATCTTCCTTAGAATATTCTAATTTTTCATTCTCTGTTGTACTGAATTTACTATCTGGGATCAAAGAAAAAAATTTTACAATTTCTGTCTGTTCCGCTGCCAGCTTAGCCTCATAATCCGCCAATTTGTTCCCAATCTCTGGATCAGTGTTGCCCTTTTGGTGTCCTTTACGATGCATAATTGCAACCTTCTTCGGTAGTTGCACGGCATTCAGCAATTGTAAGATCTCTTTAGCATGTTTCACTTGCTTTCCTTGAGCAGTCAGCAGCCCTCTTTCTTTCCAAATAGCTCCATGAACATGTACCCCTCCAAAGGCATATTTGGAGTCTGTCCATATGTTGACCCTTTTTCCTTTTGAAATTTCCAGCGCTCGGATTAAGGCAATAATTTCTGCCTTTTGAGCCAATGTTCCTGCAGGTAAAGGATTAGCTTCAATTACCTTACAAGTAGTGGTTACCACGTAACTGGCCTTACGAAGTCCTTGCTTCACAAAACTACTTCCATTGGTGAACAGATTATCTTTGGCGTCCTCCAGCAGTTCTTCCTTTAAGTCAGGTCGACTGGTATAAACAGATTCCATTGTCTCCAGACAGTCATGGACTACTGGTTCGGTAACTTCACCACTGAGAAAAGATGCTGGATTCACAATATTAGTTGTTACTATATTGACATCGTCCTGTTCAGCTAAGATGGCCTGATATTTCAGGGACCGGGAGGGTGATAACCAATGTGCTCCCTTCTGTTCCAGCACTGCTGAAACTGTGTGTGACACCAACACAGTTATCTTCTGGCCCATGGTCAATTTGCGAGCTTCTTCAATGTTAAGCACTACCGCTGCTACGGCTCTCAAACAACTGGGCCAACCTTGACTTACTTCATCTAACTGTTTAGAGAAGTATGCAACTGCCCGCTTGTATGGTCCCAATCGCTGTGCTAATATGCCCAAAGCAATGCCTTGTTTTTCATGTGAAAAGAGCCAAAGTGGTTTGGACACATCGGGAAGTCCAAGGGCTGGTGCTTTCATTAATTCAGTTTTTAATAATTTAAAAGATCTTTCTGCTTCCCCAGTCCAAGTTAACAGTGAAGGGCTTCCTTTTAACAAATCATAACAAGGGTTTCACCAATATCCTGTAATTATAAATCCATAATCTGCACAAACCTGTCATTCCAAGGAAGGTCCACAATTCTTTTGCCGTAGTTGGCTTTGGTGTTTGGCAGATGGCTTCCTTTTGTTCTGTTCCTAGCTCTCGTTGTCCTTTCGAAATCCTGTATCCAAGGTAGGTTACCTGTGTCTGGATCAACTGGGCTTTCTGCTGAGATACTCTGTAACCACTCAGTCCCAAGAAATTCAGCAAACTAACAGTCCATTGAATACATTCTTTAGTTGTTGTAGCAAACAATAAATCATGTACATATTGTAATAATGTCCCATTTGGAGATGGTGGAATCCATCCTTCAAGTTCCCGAGCTAATTGGTTCCCAAAAATTGTCAGGCTATTTTTGAACCCTTGTGGTAACACTGTCCAAGTTAGCTGGGTTCTTCTCCCGGTATCGGGATTTTCCCACTCAAAGGCAAAAATTTTCTGGCTCTCTTTGGCAAGTGGCAAACAGAAAAAGGCATCCTTTAAATCCAAAATGGTAAACCAGTTTTGGTTTTCCTTTAGCTTTGTTAGTAGCGTATATGGATTTGCCACAACAGGATGTAAATCCTTAACTATATTATTTATGGCTCTTAAATCTTGCACTAAATGGTAATTCTTCCCATCTGGCTTTTTCACTGGCAAGATAGGAGTATTATACTCAGATTCACACTCTACCAATAACACAAATTGCAAAAAATCATTAATTATCCCTTTTATTCCTTCTCTGTCTTCCCTCTTTAGGGGATACTGTTTGATTCGAACTGGTCTGGCCTCGGGCTTTAGTTTAACTCCTACCAGAGTGGCATTTTTAGCCCTTCTGGGAACGCCAGACGCCCATACCCCTGGAAAAACCTGGTCCAAAATTTCTTGGGCTGATTTATTTCTTCTATCTGTATCAAAGCTAGGCTCAAAATTTCTATCACTCGATCTTCTTTAATTTTAAAATTGATTTTTCCTTTTTCAAAAATAATCTTGGCTTCTAATTGTTCTAGCAAATCCTTTCCTAAAAGCGGCTTAGGAGACCCAGGCATATACAAAAATCTGTGTGTTCCAATATGCTTTCCTAATTTATACTTAAGTGGTTGTAGGAAAAAAGTCTTTTCCTTCTGACCTGTGGCACTTACTACATTTACAAATTCCTCATCTACGGGTATTAGTTGCTGATTCAGACCAGAATACGAGGCTCCCATATCTACTAAAAATTCTACCTCCTTTTTCTGTTCCCCTAGCTTCAGTCTAACCAGTGGATCTGCCAGGGTAGATTCCCCAGGTCCCCGTCACTCCATTTCTGCTATCATAGTGGACAGCCTATTTCCCGGCAATTTGGGACACTCTCCTCTCCAATGTCCCTGTTCCTTGCAATAAGCACACTGATCCTTTCTTAAAGATGCCCGGAGATTTCCCACTCGACCTCTACTAGATCCTCCTCGACCCCTTCCTCTGGTGAATCTTTGATTACCCTGAGTCTGATGGTTCAAAGCTGCCACGGTAGCCATTGCAATTGTTTTGCCTAATTTCTGCCTTTCAGTATTTTCTCTATTCCTGTATACTCTCCAAGCTTCCTCTATTAGTTTCTCCAAATCTCTTACATCTGGCTCTTTTAATTTTTGAAGTTTTCTCCTTATATCCTCTGATGACTGTCCTAAAAACAATGAAACTAATTGTTGTCATCCCACATCTGAGGTAGGATCTAAGGTGGTACTTTTACGCATGTCTTCCCTTAGCCTTTCCAAAAAGTCTGAGGGGGTTTCATCCTGACTTTGCTTTACCTCATACAATTTTGACCAATTTACTGATTTTGGAATTCCATTTTCGAGTCCGAATTTTATCCACTTTTGATATGACTTTAATTGTCTATATTCCATATGATCATTAGGATCCCAGTTCGGATCGGTGAGAGGACCATGATTATCTACTCTACCAGTATATGTTCCTGCAGGGATAAGGGCTTCTATATGTGTTCGAGCAGTTTTCACCACTAGCTGTTTTCTCTGTTTCCGTCATTGCATCTAACATTAAATCTATATCTTTCCAGTCAGGGTCCTGATTTTTAACTATCAATTCAAATCTCTTTGCCACCCCTATTGGGTCGTCCCTATAATTTCTCACTGCCTCCTTCCACATGTCCAAATCACTCATTGAAAAAGGGACTTTAATTCAAGTCGGTCCTTCCAGACCCATAGCTTGTCTGAGGGGGGCTTGTATCCGAGGTCGGACTCTGCTTCGGGTTACAGGACCCGAAGCAGCACTCCCAGAGGCAGAAGCAGATTCTTCATCAGAAGTATCTGCATTCCTTAAGGGGAAGGGAGAGACTGGCACTGAAGCCGGCGGTGGTGTAGTATAATCTTCTAGTCTTTCCTCTGACTCTCCCTTTTCTTTTAACTTAAGGCATCTTTGTCCTATACTACACGCTGAACAACAGCATGTTTTAGATCCTTGTTTCAATACGACAGTGACCTCAGAAGGCAACAGTATAATCTGCTACATAAACAATATGTTTTCAACGTAATGGTGGATCAAAGCTTGATGAGCTTTTCCAAAAAGAGGCATGTTAGCTTCGTATTTGTTACGCAATCATCCTGAGCTTGTTGCCTCGATGAATTTCTTTCCCTTGCATATTAGTTTTCATCTGTATTTTATATATTCATCTTAAAACACCATATATTTACTCCAGCAGAGGTTAAATGTCTCAAAGATGGATTCAAGTGCATGATCTTTCCTATTTCTATGTAATTACATTGCCTTCCATGTTGCAGTACTGGTCTCACAATAACTCCTCCGTTCCCCACAATCAAAACTCCTGAGCTAGTTCAAGCTCCAGGAATTCACCCTACAGAGAGCTCAAACTAAACAGACTCTGGTCCAATGGAAATCAGGCATTTTCCCAAAAGGTGATAATGGATAGGCACCAGATTGCCAACCAAGGACAAAACAAATGCTCCCGGTATGTGCAAAACAAAAAGAAGAAAAAAATAAAAAAAGAAGAGAAAAAGATTGGCATCAAAGGAAAATAGTAAAACCAGCAGTAGCTCTTGTGTCTGCTTTAAAGTTATGCTTTAGCT
Organism: Phaethon aethereus; assembly: GCF_964289735.1. NCBI lineage: Eukaryota > Metazoa > Chordata > Aves > Phaethontiformes > Phaethontidae > Phaethon > Phaethon aethereus. The sequence goes on from NC_138581.1 coordinate 14,660,606, forward strand.
CAGCCACAAAACGTTGGGCAGCATGCAGGCATAACAAGGTGAATTTGAAAGGCTTGTGAAGTGCAAGAGGTCAGGCAGACGGGCCATTCCTTCCCAGCCTGAAACCCCAGAGCCTGTGAGCCCCAACCCACCCCTTAGAGTCAGCTCTAATAAGCACTTTCCTGTAGACCCTCATCTGGATTGGCTGTTTCATCTGCTTGAGAAAGATATTTCAGCCCCATAATACAGAGTTAATGATCTAAGTTTCATGTAATGTCTATATCATCATGACTCAATAAAATAAACTTTCATTACCTTTGCAGACTCCAAGGATCTTCCACTCTCTTGTTGGCAAGGTACCTTGAATGTCAAAATGAGCAGCTCCATGAACGATGGAGGCAATGAGGCTGTTTCCAGGCTGCACAAGTTCCCATAAAGGCAGAAAGTCTCTTTTCCCTCCAGGGACAAACAGAATTAACCTTCCTTCATCAGCCACTCTGGGGATGGGAGTCCTACACCAGATTACAATAGGGCGGGTGCTCCTCACAGCAGCAGGACACAGCTCCTGCTTGCCCTCCATGCCATGCTAGGGAGCTGGCTTCCCTTCCAGCACAGACCACAGACCCTGGGGGAATCAGAGCATATGGGAGGTCAGGGAAGCAGTGAGGGCAAAGGGAGATCCCAAAATCCTATTGACGGCCCTTTCTCAGAGCTCTCTGAAACCAGCCTTCCTGGGGATCTGTGGGGCTGCTGCTACAAACCTGAATTCAGCATTCTTGGGGCAGCAAAACACAGCACTGTCTGTACAGGGAGCCTCAGCCCCAGCCACTGTTTCTGTGAGGTTCTCCCTAGGCTGGAGATGTCCTCCTCACTTGGTCTGTGGCTCCAAATGCTACAAGGATGGAGAGAGGCTTAGCCAAAGACAGAGGGGCCAGACAGTCACGGTTTCCACAGGAATGCAGCAAAATGCAAGGTGAGGGTGCTGCCTCGCAGGTGGAACAAGCCAGAAATGGAGGCAAAGGACAACAGAATGCAGGAGCTCTGGAGCCAGGCTGTGGGGACAGGGTCAGGTTTCAGCAGCAGTGTGTAGCTCAGCGCACAGCTGAAAAGGGAAAATGTGTGACTTGAGCTACCTCAGAGCTCTGCTTGACTGGGATTTCAGCAGGGGAGAGAGGAGGAATTATCTGGGACAAGGCAATACCACTATTACAACAAACCAGATTGCTGGGAATATTGCTCTTAGATTCACCCTAAATACCCCACCTACATCATTCAGAAAAGGCATAAAAAACATGGGTTAAGCTCACTCACAGTGCAACTACAGGTGAATTTACTGCATTCTGTGGCATTTCTGCAAAGGCAAATTATTTCCATTCCCACTTTTAAAGTTCAAAAAATAAATAGAGCATCTGCGGAGTTGGGGGAATTGATTACCCCACAAAATAACTGACTTGACCATACTTAAATATTCTGAATTAGATATACAACTGCAGATCCCTGGGCTGATTTGAAAATCGAATTCTGCAAAGAGCAAGACAAGGCCACAGACAACACAAGCCATTGCATATTTCAGAGAGGACCTTCCTACTTAAAGAGTTTTAGTAAAGTTAGTGGATTTCTAAAAGGAAAGGCAAATTAGTACAGTATTCCTTCTGCCATTATAGGTTTTTAAATTTTCAGCTTAGAAAGAGCATTCCATGTACATTGGCTACCACTTTAAACAAAGGAGACTCTAAGTTTTCAAGACAAAGCTACCCTAAAAATTCATATGTATAACAGGCCTGTTCACTTAAATTAGTCAGTTTAAAATCTAAATATCATTAGACCTCAGAATTGAAAGGTGCCAAAATATGGAATTTTCACAGATGTAAACAGTACCTGAAATGGGGAGAGTAAGAATGCATGAAATTTCCAGTAGAGTGTGTTTTGCATTAATGTACACAAATCAAATGTTTTGTGAGTGGTTTAAGTGGATGAAAGGTCAGGAATGAAGAAATATAATCCAGTAAAGTAAAGCATGCATACCCTGAGGCAGAAGTGTTTTTAGGTTTCTTGTCATTGCATTGTCAGCATTTTGTTGTATATATGTGTGTTCATGAAATGAGGTAGGGGACACTCAAAACAAGGAGCTGAGAAAAATTCTAGAAGGTCTTTACAGATATTTCTGGTACTAAAGAGCAGGTCTCTGTTTAGGGTCATGAACCATACACCAAAGTGTCTTGAAAAAGTTCTACTTTCCCTCACATAGGTTTTCACTTTTCTCTCTCTTCTAACCACCAAACTATTCTCCTGCCTTTTCCTGTATGCAAATATAATGCAGATTGCAGACAATGTATACTTCTAGTATTGCTTGTTTATTTTTTACTGCCATACTCAAAAAATCATTTTCTTTTGGATTCACTTTTTTCTTTATTCTCTTTTTCCCTAACTCTGAGGCAAAGAATTTAGGAACCGAGAGCTATAGTGTTTCAGGGTTGGGAGTTATCCATAGATCCAGTCTTGTCCTTCCCAAACAGGTAGTCCAGTGAGAATCCAAACACTGAAGATTTTTTTAACCCATTGCAAGATCAGACTTCATTAAACAGAGAAAAAAATGCCTCTGTGAACAACGTGCCACCCACTGACTGAGCTTTGCAGAGTTCAGGCATTTGCTACAAAGCACTATCTTCAGAATACCTGCTTTTAATTAAATCTTTTCTTCCTATCTTTGTCTTTTGGATTACATATCTGTGTATTCATTCTTTTCACAAATCATCTCTATGTTTCATTTCAGGTTCATACATTGTCTATTACCAGTAGTAAAATAAGCAGCTTGAGTTATGTCTTTTTGAGGGAGTTTAAATTACTATGTGTTATAGCATCCTTAGAAGTAGAAGGCTGGCCCTTTCCAAACCCTTGCTTGCGACGATCACCTCTGCACTAAAAGCATGTACTTCAGATGCTGTGCCTTAGTCCAAAATAATCTCCCATTTAATTAGAGAAGGAAAAAGCAGTATGTTCTATTAGTTTTTCTTGTAATTTTTTTCAGTTGTTCTGAGAGTGTACATCAGGAAATAGCAGCTGTATAAAGAACAAGCCCTCAAATATATTTTATTTTATTCTTTATATAATTGACCTGGTTTCAGCCAGGATAGAGTTGGTTTTCTTCACAGAAGCTAGTGTGAGGCTATGTTTTGGATTTGGGATGAGACAATGTTGATAACATGCTGATGTTTTCAGTTGTTGCTAAGTAGTCAAGGACAGTCCAACTTCTCATGCTGGCCTGCCAGCGAGAAGGCTGGGGGTGCACAGGAAGCTGGGAGGGGACACAGCCAGGACAGCTGACCCAGGCTGACCAAAGAGATATTCCATACCGTATGACATCATGCTTGGTACATAAAGCTGGGGCGAAGAAGAAGGAAGGGGTGGAGGGATGTTCGGAGTTATGGCGTCTGTCTTCCCAAGAAACCATTACATGTGATGGAGCCCTGCTTCCCTGGAGATGGCTGAACACCTGCCTGCTCATGGGGAGTGGTGAATGAATTCCTTGTTTGGCTTTGCTTGCATGTTAGGCTTTTGCTTTCCCTATTAAACTGTCTTTATCTCAAACCATGAGTTTTCTCACCTTTACTCTTCCAATTCTCTCCCCCGTCCCACCGTGGGGGAGTGAGCGAGTGGCTGCGTGGTGCTTAGTTGCCAGCTGGGACTAAAGCACAACAATACTTTATACTTCAATTTCATTAAATTAAATGTGAAGTGTACTTCATTAGTAGCCCATTGTGATGAGGAATGAATCATAAGAATCTTCTGTCTATGTAGTGATATCTTTAAAAGGAATTGACATGTTTCTCTTATACTTTACCTTTCCCAGGTCACGCAGTTTATCCATGAGAGTTTCATCCCTGTCACAGTACTGTGTTCTCCTCTCTTATGGACTGATAAGTGACTGCAAGCCTGGAAACAATTTTTCCACATTATTGTGGGGCAGGATAGGACCCCATGTGAATCTTCATGCAGGATTGCTTTGAACTGTGCTACCCAGCGTTGGGCTTGCCAGAAGGTAACCCCTGATGTTACGGTGCATGCTTTGCTGGTGAGTATACAGCACTTTCCATGCTGTCATGGTGCTTTTCACACTTCAGTGTGATTCTGCTGAAAGACTGTTATCTTTGATCTCTCACAGCTCTGCCTTGCAATCGTATGTATTTGTAGATGCGGTGGAAGTAAGGCATTGACATTTTTCTCCTTTATTTGAAGAGGACTTCTCACATGTTGTTTACTCTTCTCCATCTCTATGAGTTTTACTGGAGCGTTTCTTCACTGAGAGGAACATGCTGTTCATGTGCACTCTTTCTCCTGCTCATGTTTGTGTTTCCTGGAAAAGACCAGTTTTCCCTAACTGCATCATGCCATGCGCTATAAATCACATTTGTGTCCCATTTAAAATATAAACCACAACAGACACAGAAGAACAAAAGGAACCACATGCCCAGCTTTTTTGACAAAACTCCCACACATTGATAATTAGAAGCACATAAAACCATACACAGGCTAGGAGAGCTCAAGCGGCTGTCATGCCTCATGCTGACTGTCTCAGCATCCTCCACTTTCAATTCTGCCACAAAATTGCCTGGAACAGTAAAAAGGGCAGGAGAAGATTAACATAAACAATCTGTGAAACAATGGGGATTAAAAGAATAGTAAAGATTGCCTGACAAGTGTGCTTTCATGAGACTCTGGGAAATCTTTGCTTTAATTAATTATCTGCACTTGTCCAAGTGATATATGAAGCACTTAAACACTAAAAGGAGAACAGTGCATTTTAAAAGCTATCTCTAACATAAATAATTGTTGAAATCCTTTTAAGTAACTTACTGCATAGGCAATGTGGATAGGGGATTCTGGCTGCATGTTTGTTTTATATTTTGCAATCAGACTTACTGGCTCTACAGACTTGAACTATAATCCTGCAAACTCACATGTGTAAGTATTCCTGCTAGACTCAACAGAACTATTTAAAGGACTGGATTGTCCAGTTTGTTATATATACTACCAAATGTAACAGTGCTCATTACATTCACTAATATTGTTACTGCTGTTGCAAGGGTCCATATATATGTGCTTAAACTATGTAAGGCATGGTAAATCCCCATGCCTCATACACCCCATTGCTCTATGTCCTGGTTTCAGCTGGGAGAGAGTTAATTTTCTTCACAGAAGCTAGTATGAGGCTATGTTTTGGATTTGGGATGAAAAAATGTTGATAATATACTGATGTTTTGAGTTGTTGCTAAGCAGTCAAGGCCTGTCCAGCTTTCTGTGCTCTGGCCTGCCAGTGAGAAAGTGGGGGGTGCACAGGAAGCTGGGAGGGGACACAGCCAGGACACCTGACTCAAACTGGTCAAAGGGATATTCCAGACCATATGACGTCATGCTCAGCATATAAAGCTGGGGCGAAGAAGAAGGAAGGGGTGGAGGGACATTCGGAGTGATGGCATTTGTCTTCCCAAGTAACCATTATACGTGATGGAGCCCTGCTTCCCTGGAGATGGCTGAACCCCTGCCTGCCCATGGGGAGTGGTGAATGAATTCCTTGTTTTGCTTTGCTTGCGTGCGCGGTTTTTGCTTTACCTATTAAACTGCCTTTAACTCAACCCATGAGTTTTCTCACTTTTACCCTTCTGATTCTCTCTCCCCACCCCACCATGAGGGAGTGAGCGAGCAGCTGTGTGGTGCTTAGTTGCTGGCTGGGGTTAAACCATGACACCCTATTAGCAGTTCTAATTTTCAGTGCGGGAGGGGAGTGAGTGAGCGGCTGCGTGGTGCTTAGTTGCCAGCTGGGGCTAAACCATGACAGTTTAAACACCTAAGAAGGAACTGAACACATTGGCAAAGGGTGGAAATTAAAACAATGGCTTGAAGGGCTAAAGGACTTTACCCAAGGATGTTGGATAGATCAAAGGCAAAGCTCAGTAGGAAATCTAGGGCTCTTCATTCCCCACACAGTCACATACTAGATGGCAATACCTACTTCACAGTAGGATTTTCTCCAGCTTGCAGGATCAGGCCCTTATTTTAGGCATATTACAGCAAGTATAACACATGGAAATGAAGAACCTCACTGATCCTAGCAATGTAATGATGAACATTTATTTTAGTCTAAAAAAAGACCAGCTTTGAGCAGTCTCATTTCTCAGCTTAGATCATTTTGGCACCAATTTTTTCACATTAAAATCTCTTCTAGCAAATTTGCTAGAATCTTGTCTGAAAATAATGATGCTATATTGACTTTTTTTTATAACTTTCCATTTAAATTTAATAGGGAGCTAAGCCAGAATATTTGGAACTATTCTTTTTTATAATTATTTTTGGGACAGAAGGGAGAGGAAGATTTTGTACTTTTTACTTAAAAATGATGGGAAAGGGGGGAATTAAAAAGCCAAGGAAATGGAGGATATATACACTTAAAAAACAGAACTACTCATGTTGTTTGGCTTATGTCCACAAAGAAGAATCTAGTGAGACATCTTGAAGTCTTTAAAATCATAATTTTCAACTCTGAGGGATTCTTATATTATCCACAAAAAAAAAAAAAAAAGAAAAAAGGAGCATAGGTCCTTTTTCTCCATACATTTACAGATAACAGTTAAAATGTATTATACATACTGTAAATGTTATTTTTAGGTCAAATTGCCCGGTACTGTATTCTAGGTACTTTATGTATGGGTCACAGTAATAGACATACTCTGTCGCTCTGCTGCATGGATAGAATGTGTCTTACCCAAGGCCTTTTACTCACAGAAACAACACTTGAACTTTATAAGACATTTTAAAGGGTTGGGTTTTTGGGTTTTTTTAAATTTGTAACACTCCCCTTAGGAAGGTTTTTATTGTCCCTGTTTTATTTACTTGCTTTTGTAAGCTGAGAAGCCATGTTGACTAGGAATTAATTAGCAACACTTCCCAACTCAAAAGTAATTGACCTTTGGAAACAGTTAAAAATACTGGTCCAGCAGAGAACTCATACATCAAGACTGTTTCAGTTTAAGCATTTCTCACCCTTCACAAGCACAAAGACCACATGAGGCGATGGAAAGCCTCTACACATTTCATAACCCTGCCAAATAATTCAGCTGAAAACTTGGTAATTACATGTAACTATTTTTGACCATTTAAGCAGAGGCCTCATGAAAACAGTCAAAATTTCATTGTTCCCCAGCCTAGATTACCAATGACACATCCTCTTCACCAGAATTTTCCTTCTTCTCTGTAGTCTTTGGCAAGGTAAAGCATCTTTCTCAAATTCTCTCTTAATCCAAGCCTCTAAAGCACAACAGAGAAATCAGCATGATTACCTGGTGTGGCTACTGCTCCCTGAGCCCAAATGCACCTTGTAGCTGCCTCCTCCTGCCCCCCTCTGCTATCTGTGAGTTTGGTTCATCAGTGTTAGAACCAGACTGATTAGAGCTCTTCAGCTGATGGATGGATTAGGAAAAGCATTAACAACTGCTCCAAGTGCCATGTCTTTTGAAAGCAGCCCAATCGTTTCATCTAGGCAGGATTAAGAGCCAGTCACAAATAAGCCAAGCAAATGGTAGCCAAAGCATAAATCATCATTACATGCTGGCAGCTGGATGCAACTACATGACAACTATTCACAAACAGGATGCTTGGTGCCCTTTTATGTGGATCTTGTGTTCTTTGCACATGTTTGTTCCACATGAATTGTTCCCTTGGAAATACAGGGAGAGAACTAAAGTGCTGAGAGAATAATAAAATACCTCATTGTCTCCTGCTGCCTTTTACTCTTGGACAAAAGACCCTTTTATTCATGGAAAAAATAAGATTTGCAGAACTGATACAAAGATAGATAAGCAAAATGTGCAATGTGTCCTTTAGTTGTGATACACAAAGCATATATGTTCTTGAGTCTTTGCCACTGACATAAACTCTGACTTAAGAAAATATATGCACTGCAGTCCATTCACCAAGATTTCCAGCCAGCCACAGCATTAGCACCTCTTCACCATTACCTGGAGCTCTCTAGCTACATGGTATTTCTGCCCCACACTATGGACTCTTTAGTCAGAGAAACATAAAAAAACATCAGCAAGAACATAGGGTTCCTTTCCTCTTGGAGTGATCCCAACAGTATTATCACACGCACTATCTCCCCTTCAGGAAGATGACTGCATGTTTAAATTACTCCAATTTTAAGTCCCAGCTTGGAATTCAATATGATTTAGTGACTTGGGTGGCTGGGTGTTTTTTCTATATTTGTTTTACTGTCTTTTCACTACTTCTAATTGCTTTTCATAAAAAAAGTCAAGTATATATATATTTCAGTCATATAGATACATAAAATTGTACAATTATGCCAAGAAGAAAAAGCAAAAGGAAACCCCACTAACTTGCAGCATATATATTTTCCCCTCATAATCAAAACCAAGCTTTGTGGCATGTTTCCATAACAAATATTATTCTTTATGGCATTATCTCAGTTAGTCAAAGACAAAGACCCAATACCCATAATAAATACCTGTAATAAAGGGTGTTAGATCAATCTCAAAAATCAACAGAATAGCCGAGTAACACACTTTCTTCTCTACCTGCACATTCACGCCTAGCATGGGAAATACTTTTGAAAAGCATAATCATTATAAATCATCTCAAAGCAATCCCAACATCTGCCGTTCAGTTGTTCTGCCATTCAGACTTAAAAGTTAATACCTTATTTGTAATAGCTGTAAATACCAGAGAAAGGTGTAAGAATTTCAACATAGGCAGGTGTTGGATATTCATGTCATGTTAGCTTTCATCTTGAATCCTAGTCTTCGACAATGGTTTATGCATCAAAACATGACACTGAGTTCTTTCAAAATGTGTTAGCTTTAGAAGCTGTAACTCTAAAGCTCTCAAACCTCATGTAAATGTCCAGGACTTTTCCAGACCTTGCTGAATACTTCATCTCATTGAATTTCTCTGGAAAAGAGCTACATGTGCATTTCAGTAGACTTCCTGGTTATTGCTGAAGTCTGGGAGTGCTTACAAGAATATATTACTGTGCTGTTGTTTTGCATATAATCCTCATTTAGCTAGACCAAGAAATATTTACAGAAATCCCAGGTTTTTAATTTCACAAAACTTACAGCTGGAACAGACGTAGTCATCTCAGAAGAAATTTATATCCACAAGGAAAATCAGAACCCCAGTGTCGTGGTTTAGCCCCAGCCAGCAACTAAGCACCACGCAGCCGCTCGCTCACTCCCCCTCCCACAGTAGGGTGGGGGAGAGAATTAGGAAAAAAAACCTTGTGGGTTGAGATAAACACGGTTTAATAGGACAGAAAGAAAGAAAGAAGGAAACAACAATGATAATACCAACAAAGGAATGTACAAGAACAAGTGATGCCCAATACAGCAATTGCTCACCACCCGGCGATCGACAGCCCGTCCCCGAGCAGCGATTTCCGCCCCCCGGCCAACTCCAGTTTATGTACTGGGCATGACGTCGGATGGTAGGGAATATCTCTTTGGCCAGTCTGGGTCAGCTGTCCCGGCTGTGTCCCCTCCCAGCTCCCCGTGCACCCCCAACCTCCTTGCTAGCAGGCCAGCACGAGAAGCTGGACTGTCCTTGACTGCTCAGCAGCAACCCAAAACATCAGCACATTATCAACAGTTTCTCATCCCAAATCCAAAACACAGCCTCACACTGGCTTCTGTGAAGAAAACCAGCTCTATCCTGGCTGAAACCAGGACAGTATCCACCCCTTATTCCATACCATTTACGTCATGCCCGGGTCCTGTACTTTCAATACATTCCAATTATTCAGTATTACTCTTCCTGTCTTTTAATATATACACACAGATATCACTTTCTTAGTCCATGGGCCATCACTTTAAAATGTCTGTGTAGTTCATTCAGTCCATGACTCTGGGCTTCATCCATCATAGCAGTCTCTCAGGGCAGGGGAGATGGTATGTGGTGTTGGATCGTTATCTGGCACGGTCCATGTCCATGATCTGCAGGTCGAAGATGTCGGTCTCGAGGGAATTGTTGGGCGCAAGCTGCTGAAGCCAGTTCTGGTTCCATCACTGCTGCATGTTGCTTAGTTTCGGTGAAGCTCATTCTTCATCAGTCTGGGTGATTCTTACTATAATACCATCGATATAGTAGATAGCAACCATAGTAGTAATGACATACTGTATTGTGCAACAATTAACATAATACAATTCAAATCATTGACTGTTTTCACCCAAAATCAAGTCTCCTTGAGGTACACATTGGACTTCCCCATCCTTCCGCATTACCCACCAAGTGCACCCAGGTCCCTGGGCAAAGGCAATCCCACGAATGGGTTTGCCTTTGCCTGAGGCAGGAGTAACCCAGACTGTCTTCCCCAGCATATTTCTCACATGCACCACAGGGACTTTATCCCCTTCTACAGTATGTAAAAGTTTTGATTGGGCAGGGCCGGCTCTATTAGTAGATCCCCTAGTGTTGACTAACCAGGTGGCTTTGGCTAAATGTTTATCCCAATGTTTGAATGTCCCGTCACCCATTGCTCTCAGTGTAGTCTTTAACAGTCCGTTGTATCGTTCAATTTTCCCGGAAGCTGGTGCATGATGGGGGATGTGATACACCCACTCAATGCCGTGCTCTTTGGTCCAGGCGTCTATGAGGTTGTTTCGGAAATGAGTCCCATTGTCTGACTCAATTCTTTCGGGGGTGCCATGTCGCCATAAGACTTGCTTTTCAAGGTCCAGGATAGTGTTCCGGGCGGTGGCATGGGGCACAGGGTATGTTTCCAGCCATCCGGTGGTTGCTTCCACCATGGTAAGCACATAGCGCTTGCCTTGGCGAGTTTGTGGAAGTGTGATATAGTCAATCTGCCAGGCCTCCCCATATTTATATTTCAACCATCGTCCTTCATACCAGAGGGGCTTTAACCGCTTGGCTTGTTTGATCGCAGCACACGTCTCACATTCATGGATAACCTGTGCAATAGCGTCCATGGTCAGGTCCACCCCTCTATCCCGAGCCCATCTATATGTTGCATCTCTTCCCTGATGGCCTGAGGTGTCATGGGCCCACTGAGCTATAAATAATTCACCCTTATGTTGCCAGTCCAGATCCACCTGAGCCACTTCAATCTTAGCAGTCTGATCCACCTGATGGTTGTTTTGATGTTCTTCAGTGGCCCGACTCTTGGGTACATGAGCATCTACATGGCGTACTTTTATGACTAGATTCTCTAGTCGGGCAGCAATATCTTGCCACAATTCAGCAGCCCAGATGGGCTTGCCTCTGCGTTGCCAGTTGCTCTGCTTCCATTGCTGTAGCCACCCCCATAGAGCATTTGCCACCATCCATGAGTCAGTATAAAGATAGAATATTGGCCATTTTTCTCGTTCAGCAATATCTAAAGCCAGCTGGATGGCTTTCACCTCCGCAAACTGACTTGATTCACCTTGTCCTTCAGCAGCTTCTGCAACTCGTCGTATAGGGCTCCATACAGCAGCTTTCCACCTTCGATGTTTGCCTACAATACGACAGGACCCATCAGTAAACAGGGCATATTGCCTTTCATTCTCTGGCAGTTCATTATATGGTGGAGCCTCTTCAGCACGCGCCACCTCCTCTTCTGGTGATATTCCAAAATCTTTGCCTTCTGGCCAGTCCATGATCACTTCCAAGATTCCCAGGCGATTAAGGTTTCCTATTCGAGCCCGCTGTGTAATAAGCGCGACCCACTTACTCCACGTAGCATCAGTCGCATGATGTGTAGAGGGGACCCTCCCTTTGAACATCCAGCCCAGCACCGGCAGTCGGGGTGCCAGGAGGAGCTGTGCTTCAGTACCAACCACTTCTGAGGCAGCTCGAACTCCTTCATATGCTGCCAATATCTCCTTTTCAGTTGGAGTATAGCGGGACTCAGATCCCCTATATCCTCGACTCCAAAACCCTAGAGGTCGACCTCGAGTCTCTCCTGGTGCCTTCTGCCAGAGACTCCAGGTAGGGCCATTCTCCCCGGCTGCCGTGTAGAGCACATTTTTAACATCTTGTCCTGCTCGGACTGGCCCGAGGGCTACAGCATGAACTATCTCCTGCTTAATTTGCTCGAAGGCTTGTCGTTGCTCAGGGCCCCATTTAAAATCGTTCTTCTTCCGGGTCACTTGATAAAGAGGGCTTACAATCAGACTGTAATTTGGAATATGCATTCTCCAGAAACCCACAGTGCCCAGAAATGCTTGTGTTTCTTTTTTGCTAGTTGGTGGAGACATAGCTGTTATTTTGTTGATCACATCCGTTGGGATCTGTCGACGTCCATCTTGCCATTTTATTCCTAAAAACTGGATCTCCTGTGCAGGTCCTTTGACCTTACTTAGTTTTATAGCAAAACCAGCTTTCAGAAGGATTTGAATTATTTTCTTCCCTTTCTCAAAAACTTCTTCTGCTGTGTTGCCCCATACGATGATGTCATCAATGTATTGCAGATGCTCTGGAGCTTCACCCTGTTCCAGTGCAGTTTGTATCAGCCCATGGCAAATGGTAGGGCTGTGTTTCCACCCCTGGGGAAGTCGATTCCAGGTGTATTGGACACCCCTCCAAGTGAAAGCAAACTGTGGCCTGCACTCTGCCGCCAAAGGGATTGAGAAAAACGCGTTAGCAATATCAATGGTGGCGTACCCCTTGGCTGCCTTTGACTCCAGTTCATATTGAAGTTCTAGCATGTCTGGCACGGCAGCGCTCAGTGGTGGCGTGACTTCATTCAGGCCACGATAGTCTACTGTCAGTCTCCACTCTCCATTAGACTTTCGCACTGGCCATATGGGGCTGTTAAAGGGTGAGCGAGTCTTGCTGATCACTCCTTGGCTCTCCAGCCGACGAATCAGCTCATGGATGGGGATCAGGGAGTCTCTGTTGGTGCGATATTGCCGCCGGTGCACTGTTGTGGTAGCGATCGGCACCTGTTGTTCTTTGACCCTGAGCAACCCCACCACAGAAGGGTCCTCTGAGAGACCAGGCAAGGTGGACAGCTGTTTAATTTCTTCCATCTCCAAGGCAGCTATACCAAAAGCCCACCGGTACCCTTTTGGGTCCTTGAAATACCCTCTGCTGAGGTAGTCTATGCCCAGGATGCACGGAGCCTCTGGGCCAGTCACAATGGGGTGCTTCTGCCACTCATTCCCAGTTAGGCTCACTTCAGCCTCCAGTACAGTCAGCTGTTGGGATCCCCCTGTCACTCCAGAAATACAGATGGGTTCTGCCCCTATATGGCTTGATGGCATTAAGGTACATTGTGCACCAGTATCCACTAAAGCCTTATATTCCTGTGGGTCTGATGTGCCAGGCCATCTAATCCACACAGTCCAATAAACTCGGTTGTCCCTCTCCTCCGCCTGGCTGGAGGCAGGGCCTCTCGAGTCCTGCTCATAGTACTCGTTACCCACTTCTTGTAAATAGGAATCAGAAGTCCCCTCAAGAGGATCAGAGGTGAGATCAGCTCTTCTATTCTTTCTGGGGAACTGCCCACTGGAAAGTGGAGCGACGATTTTTCTGGAGGAACCTGAACCCCCTTTTGTAATTGTTTTTCCTTGCAGCTCGCGTACTCGTGCCTCTAGGGTCGAGGTAGGTTTTCCATCCCACCTCCTCATGTCCTCTCCGTAGTCACGCAATTGAAACCACAGGGTGGCTCGTGGTGTGTATCCTCTGTATCTTCTCTCTTGAACAGAAGAGCGCTTACTCCTAATGGCTGAGACACTGGTCCGTATGGGCGGAGGGTAGGGCATATCCTCTTTGAATTGCCGGAACTCCTGGGACAGTTTCTCTACAGCAGAGACGCAGGCCCGTAGGGAGGAAGAGAGACTTTCTTCGTATTGCCGGAGTTGGCCAGCCAATTCATCCACCGTTGGTCTCTCTCCGTCTTTCCAGGCCATTACTGCTAATGAGTTGGCATATGATGATGGTGCACTCCGTACAAACTTCCGCCACATAGGTCACGTGCAATTGACTTCATCTGGATCTTTGGATGATTGTCCATTGTCCAAGTCACCATAAATCACTTCCAGCACAGCTAGCTCCCTCAGGTACTGGATACCTTTCTCCATGGTGGTCCACTTGCCTGGGTGACATAGAACATCTTCCTTGAAGGGATACCTTTCCTTCACACCCGACAGGAGTCGTCTCCAGAGGCTGAGGTCTCGTGCACCTTTTCCAATTGCTTTGTCAATGCCCCCTTCCCTAGAAAGGGATCCCAGCTGCTTGGCTTCCCTACCCTCTAATTCCAGGCTACTGGCCCCATTATCCCAGCATCGGAGCAGCCAGGTGGCAATGTGCTCACCTGGACGACGGCTGAAATCCTTTCGCATATCTCGCAATTCACTCAGGGATAGAGATCGGGTAGTTACCGTCTCTTTTATGAGTTCTTCCTCTTCCTCCTCTTCAAGCGATGACTCGCTCTCTTCCCTCTTCCGTGCTTGTGATGGCCCTGCTTCAGAGCACTCTGCCTCCTCACTCTCTTCCTCTGCCTCCTTCTTAGCAGAATCTTCCTCATCCCTTACTAAACGAGCTGACTTCCACTTCCAAGATTTCTTCTTTTGTACAGGGGCAACTGATACCGGGATGGGCTGGTTCTCTGGTTCAGCTGCAACAGTCTGAGTAGCTACAGTGCCTGTTGCAGGGGTTGGAGTAATCACAGTGGCCACCGCAGGGGTTTGAGTAGCTACAGTGCCTGTTGCAGGGGTTGGAGTAGTCACAGTGCCTGCCACATTGCCATCAGACCCAGAGAGCCTCTCTCCCCTTTGCACAGTGTTAAATAGAGCTCGGTAGGCATGGGCCAGGCCCCAGCACATTGCAATGATTTGTGTCTCCTTGGAGCTGCCAGGCCGACAGCATACTTCTTCCAAATATTCTGCTAGTTTATCAGGATTCTGCACTTGTTCGGGAGTGAAGTTCCAAAACACCGGAGGTGCCCACCGCCCCAGGCATTTGCCCAGGCTGTTCCACACGCCCTGCCATTCATAACTATCCAGCCTTGGGGCAGATCTCCGGGTGATATTCTTAAATTGCTTGCCAACCTTAGACAAAACCGAAACAATGTTCCCCAGAAGTAGCAATAGAGGTATTTTAACTACCCAAGGGTGTTCAAAATACGGAAAAATTACTGTGATGAAGGAGGAAATGTTATGATAGAGGGTAGCAAAGGTACCATTCTGCATTTCCTCCATAGAAAGCCTTTCAGAGGCAGAAGTATAATTGCTAATCGTCTCCACAAGACAGTAGCCAAAATACAGTAACGGCTTTAGTACAGAGCTCAGATGATACCACATTAAGCTCAAGGTCAGTGCTCTAAAAACAAAACTCGCAGGCGAGTACAGCAGCCCGCAGAGACCAACACCGATCCTTAACATGTACAGCAAAGACGAGAGCATCATGCAAATCAAATAAACTGATATTGTGACCTGCAACCGTTATTATCTCAAGCCTCGTGCCCCACGTTGGGCGCCAAAAAGGACTGTCGTGGTTTAGCCCCAGCCGGCAACTAAGCACCATGCAGCCGCTCGCTCACTCCCCCTCCCACAGTAGGGTGGGGGAGAGAATTAGGAAAAAAAACCTTGTGGGTTGAGATAAACACGGTTTAATAGGACAGAAAGAAAGAAAGAAGGAAACAACAATGATAATACCAACAAAGGAATGTACAAGAACAAGTGATGCCCAATACAGCAATTGCTCACCACCCGGCGATCGACAGCCCGTCCCCGAGCAGCGATTTCCGCCCCCCGGCCAACTCCAGTTTATGTACTGGGCATGACGTCGTATGGTAGGGAATATCTCTTTGGCCAGTCTGGGTCAGCTGTCCCGGCTGTGTCCCCTCCCAGCTCCCCGTGCACCCCCAACCTCCTTGCTAGCAGGCCAGCACGAGAAGCTGGACTGTCCTTGACTGCTCAGCAGCAACCCAAAACATCAGCACATTATCAACAGTTTCTCATCCCAAATCCAAAACACAGTGTCACACTGGCTTCTGTGAAGAAAACCAGCTCTATCCTGGCTGAAACCAGGACACCCAGTAAAGTCTGTTTATAAACAGTGCTTTGAAAAGGGCTTGAAATACTATGAAAACCTCTTCCAAAAGTTAATGCAACTTTTCTGAGTAAGACAGAACCTATGTGACTTTGTGAGACAGTGGTTGCTTTTGTGCACAGGAATGAGCATCACTCTTACCTTCTTTGGATTAATTTTTGTTAACAATTCCTTCCAAATAGCCTTAATTATTAAATGTGGCACTGGCATATTAATCCACTGATTTCTTCCTGCCCAATATTTTGTTTTATCCATGCATTACATCTAACAGACCAAATTTAAATATCTGAATGCTAGATTCACTAATATACATTGTCAGAGTTGTCAGTAGCTTCATATCCTGATAACATATTAAGTAATATGAGAGTTGCTAATTATTCTAGAGCTGGAACCTATTAAAAATACCAGAAAGCTAAACCAGAGAAGGGTGCTTTCTATTAAATTCCCAGCAGGAGTGAAAAGTCTATGAATCCAATTAAGTGACCTCATAATTTCTGCATGAAACCAAGGCCTTGCTGGGTCTACACACACATTTTGTCCTGAGAGCACTTTTCAGATTAATGGGATTATTTTAACCAAAAGCTGTATTGATATCCAGCTAATAGGGATCCTTTTATTTCAGTAAGCTTATTTTCCTTCCTACAGGGTATAAATTAATTGTAACACTTTTATATCTGCATAATTGAACACGCAGTGGTAACTTTTATGTCACTGCAGAAGTGTCAGTAAGACAAAGTAACTTAAAATAAGCAGCTGGGAAAGTCTGGCAGAGGGTATATAAGCTTCATAAAATTCTTCAGAGAAAGATGGTGTCTACTGGCTTAGACCTTAGCCCACAAGAGACCTTATGATTGTGTCTAAAAGCCACTGAAGTCAAAAGGCTTTAAAACACACACTATTAGAATACACTTAAGCACCATTTCTAAATAAAAAAGTTTTCCTGAATCAGGGCTGCAGACACGCTCAGAGCTTCTCTCTGCAACCCAGCATCCCATGTGGGTTGCTGTAAGTGTTGCCCTGAGGAAGTGGAATGGAATATTCCATACAATGATTCAACAGTCAACATTTTTCCAATTTGTGCTGGTCCTTTATATTTCCAAGAATGGGTGGTCCCAATTGGAATTGCCCCAGTGTTAAATAAGGTAAAGGTGTGTTGAACAGCAAGCCTCAGGAAAACATTACTATTATACTTACTTGTATGGCTTGTAAAAGTAGTTTTCATACCAGCAGCAACAAGAGTAGTAAGTAACTGGAATTGTCTTATTTCAGAGACTGATGGTAAATGCAAATAAATGCTCAGAAAACAACAGCCCTGTGAGTTAACAGAAAACATAATAACTGGTAGCTTACCCTCTAGGTAACAAATCCATTTTAACAACCCACATATGTGTCTCCGAGGAATCTTTCTACTACGTAATTCTCCCTATACCAGTTATTATCTACAGGGATACAGCCTTAGGTCTGCTATTCAGAACTGCTCCACCAGCTTTGAGAAAAAAATGTACATTACAGAGAAGAACTAATTTAGCAGCTCTACTGAATATGAGCGAAATTGTTTCCTTCAATTTTAAGTAAGTAAGTGCACCATTTTATATCAAGAACAGCTTTAATCACAGCCCTTCCTGCACCATAGAATAAGCAACAAGGCTTGGTTACTGATGCACTTTTCCTGTGGCTGATGATCTGTCCAAGAAACTATTGCAAAATAGGTTTTAAAGTAATTTTGAACCCTCCTTCAATCCAAGATCCTTGTTTTGGTGCACATGAATAAGAAAATCAAACATAAAATATACTTTGGGAAATAATTGTTAAGAATGGAAACTATGGAAAAGTAACCTATTACAAGCAGTCCACCCCCCTGTGGATTTTTAATGTGACACCATTATTTGGAAGTAACGTGAAGGTTTTTCATTTATTGCTGTCTACTCTCCTTCCTACTGGCACAGGCTTTTGTGATGCTTTCACTCTAAAGTAAAATTAATTTATTTTCTGTAAGATTCCTGTCATAAGACTGTAATAAACAAATATTTCCATCTGTTTTGGGAGAGAAATTATTAAAGATTTGCCAACAATGGAAGAGAGTATGAATGCAACCCAACCCAAACTTAACACAGCCCAATCCCCAGACTTAATATCAATAATCAGAAGGGCAATGGACAGACAAAAGATGACAGAACATAAACTAAAAACCTGGATATAAATGTTCTAGAACTGAGGAACAGATGAGCTAAAATATCATTCCAAACTTAGTGACTTGATCTCATCCCAATGTGGACTGAAACTAGGTCCATGACTGCACTCCCTTGCTAAGTGGGAACAGAGCTGTGCCACAGCCCTGTGTCTGGTTTGAGAATAAGAGGATTCATTGTTGCAGTCTCGATAACTTAAATATTAAATGCAGATTGAGCTAGTAAATTCAGGGTCTGAGTTTTGAGCAATATGGGAGGTATATGAATCCAACACTGAGTCAGGCCTCAGTCTCTCTTTCTATTAAGCCAAAGCTGTATGTCTGCCTAGTATGCATTTCCAAATTCTGTATATAATGGTTCTGTCTCCTCCACATATTGCTTGTTCTGAAAAACCTCCCCCCCCAGCTTCTTTTCTTTCCTTCTTCTTCTTTGAATTGTTTTTTTTATTTTCTCCTTTTGTTTTATTTTTTTTCCTTTGATTTGATCTTTTCTTAACTTCCCTTTATTGCTCTTTTTTTTTTCTCTTTACTGTTTTCCTCCTCTTTTATATTGATTGACTGACCATAACTGTGGGAAATGACTGGAAATATTCAGCAATCTAGCAAATGGCATAAAATGAATGAGTCCTTATTATCAGAAACATGACGAATCCCTACATTTCCTTTTATATTTGTGGCAAAAGAGGTTGTCAGCATCTTTAGGAATCAGCCAGAGATTTCTTCTCTCTATATCTTGCACTGCACTGACCTCACAAAGTGTGCTAATAATGGTAGCAAGAACAGAAAAAGCAAACAAACAAACAATTCTGGGTGAAACTTAAAGCAAAAGAAAGCAGGCTTCACACCTTGGACATTGAAGCTCAACTTACAGATACAGGCATTTATGGAGTGAAGGGACATATGTCAAAGGCATTAGAAATAAAGAATGTGATGCTTTGATTATCTCTTCCACAACTGAAGATCTGAAGGTGGAAACAGCAAAACCTTTTAATTAGATTTTTAGGAGTATATCCCAGGAAAAAGCATTGACAATGATCTTATTCTTATTATCCATAAGTTGTTTTCTAGAAATTTCTCTGCTGTGTTACAGAAAAAAAGAATTTTCTGAATCTTTCATCTGAAGTCTTTAGTCTTTCATGCAATGTTCAGGTGTGGCTCTACTTTGAAAAGGAAACCCATATGACATTTTACTTTCTTACATTGATTTTTGCATAAAGTACCAAGTTTCTAGTACGGCAAATCTGGAATTTTAAACATCCTGAGCCATCTATGAGCTTTTTCTTCCCAAATTGTCTCTTGGAGTCAGAGACTAACAATATGTCTCATTATTTTTCCTTATCATTATCTCTGAAAATGCTCTATGTTTTTTTTTTTTTCTATAGCATCCACTCATACATTTTCCTGCTTATTTAGACTTCCAATATACTTTACATATTAGCTTTAGGGTTGTTAGTTTATTTTTTAAGTCTAGTAAACTGAGATGTATTCTTAATGGATTTAGATGGATACGTGTCATATGCATACACATTGCACAGGCAGGCTATATATAGCACAACTTACAAGGTGAGAAGTGAGATGAGCAAGCTCCTCCAGACCTACTCTGATGACTCAAGACCTCCCAGACATTACCTTTTACTCACACCTCAGGACAGCTGTATCAGGCACCAGGATTACCCTATCGGCCTCAGAGTCTCCCAGACTCTCCAGTGCTGCACAGTGCAGTCATACCACAGCAGGCTCCTTGGTCTCATCTCCATTCTAGTTTGCCTCTCACAACAGGACTTCCAGAAGGATCCCCAAAGACATCTTTACAGCAGACTACCACAGTGCCTGCACTATGGAAAATAAGTCTCTGAAGGGCCCCTTTAAAGCAGCTAGATCACCAGTGAGATACTGAGCCTCTGCTTTCTGCAGAATATCTAAAGCATTAAATCATATAAGCTATTTTTCCACTGTCAGCTTATAATTAGCCTGTTTCCACTGCTCATCTGAAAAAATCCAAGGTCTCATCTTCCCACTGACTTGCTACTGTGTACAAATAACTTTTTTTTTTCTTCCTTTTTCTCTCCAGTACTGTGTGTTTTTCATACAATGATTGCTAAAGTCACTTAAAGTGATATGATGCATAATGTCATCTACCAGCTGAAACTCTAGTGGGAGAAGGTTTAGCTGCTAATCTAGACAGAATGTAAGGGCTCTGAGAATGCTCATACTGGACGTTACACTGGAAAACTGTAAAAAGTACATTCCATACGGCTTCCAAAAATTCCCACAGATGTTACCAACAGTGAAATTGGGTTGCTTTTAGAAATCAACCTCAAAATTCTTCCATTGTCTGTCTCCCTGGACATTGTGTTCTAAGATTAGCACTAGAAAACAAAAAAAAAACCCCAACTTAAATAGCTTGACACAAATAGAATTAATATATAAATTGCTACCATTCAAGAAGATATTTTTTCAAATCATATTTTTTCCTAGATTTATGAAAAACACAGTGTGCTAGTGTATGTGCTTTTGTATCAGAGCAATGGATTTGTAATCAGGAAGGGAGAAATTGTGCACTTGCAAATTTAACCTTCAGAAAGACCAGGACACCATAGCTGTAAGAAGGACTCGAGGACAGAGTGTTTTCAGAGAGAGGCATGATTCCCAACCTAATCCTTTCTTGCTACAAGATAGCCAGTAGCTTATCCTAAGGCCAGGTTGTAGTGGCACAGCTGTTTCAGCTGAAGAGTGAGGCTATGTCTAGACTACAGGTAGATGAGTGCAAGCTACCTAGAAGAAACAGTATAGAGGCAAGATGCCAGTCCCTGGGACATCTTGAAATTAGAAGTGCTACTGAGCATACTCTAGCAACTATCTCTTTCTGAAGATTTGATTCTTCCCAGTTATCATTGTCTAAACTTCCACTGGTAACATTGATTTTTGCCTTTCATGTGTGTATGCATATATTATCTAGAATCTAGAAAAAATTTAAAATCTAAATCTAAAATCTAAAAAATCTAAATCTCTAGAAAGATACTTAGATATTATTATTATTTACCCTACTTCATGATAGCAATGTGCATAATTCTAGTTATTTTTCATGGTAATTGTGTGTACATAGTACTGAACCACAAAGGAAATGTAATTCTTCTTCAGTGGTGAAAAAATACTGCTGGTATACTACACCCTATGTTTTGCTAAATTCTGGAAAACATACGGCTATTGTAACTCCAACAGGTGCAAAGAAAACTTTGTTTCACTGAACAGTCACATTTAATTTTAGTGCAAATTCATAGAAACTGCATTTTTAAAAAATTCCTGCAGTGCTGTTCACAATATAGAGCAGTAGAAAATTTGACCAAATAGCTAAAATATGACAACCTGACATGTGCTCCAGTATATAGAATCATAGAATCATAGAATTATAGAATCATTAAGGTTGGAAAGGACCTCTAAGATCATCAAGTCCAACCATCAACCCAACACCACCATGCCCCCTAAACCATGTCCCAAAGTGTCCCAAGTCCTATGTCCCAAGTCTAGATGTCTTTTGAACACTTCCAGTGACAGTGACTCCACCACCTCCCTGGGCAGCCTGTTCCAATGTCTGACCACTCCCTCAGTGATGAAATTTTTCCTAATATCCAATCTAAACCTCCCCTGGTGCAACGTGAGGCCATTTCCTCTCGTCCTATCGCTAGTTACTTGGGAGAAGAGACCAACACCCACGTCGCCACAACCCCCTTTCAGGTAGTTGTAGAGAGCGATAAGGGCTCCCCTCAGCCTCCTCTTCTCCAGACTAAACAATCCCAGTTCCCTCAGCCGCTCTTCATAAGACTTGTTCTCTAGACCCCTCACCAGCTTTGTTGCCCTTCTCTGGACACGCAACTCAGTGTCCTTCTTGTAGTGAGGAGCCCAAAACTGAACACAGTATTCGAGGTGCGGCCTCACCAGTGCCAAGTATGTATCTATGCTTAGGAAGCCATAAAAAGATCAAAATCAAACCACATTAATCCTGAAAAGAACATATTCCAGGCACAAACACTAACAGAGCCACCAAGTCGTCTAATTCAAATAAACTAGCACCTTTTGTAATGCATAAATCACTGGTATGAACACGTGTTAAAACTAAATACAGATGAACATACTACAATAATTTTTTCCAAGTGCAACTCTTGGAATCATTTAAGTTACTGTGGTTTCCAAGAAGAAAAATGGTCTGGAAAATGAAAAATAAATTAGTTGTGTGACTAATTGGAGTCAGAGATTGGAGGTCAGACTTGGTTCTGCAGTTGACCCTGGTGACCAGTAAAAGTCCAGCTTGGCTCACAGTACAACTTTCTGTATTTGAGTTGTTTACAGTAGAGAAACACTGAAAGTGTACATTAGAAAACTTCCTCTAACAAATCTAAAACACATGTCAGTACATAGACAAGTAATAAACTTATAAGGGGCCATGTTGACAGTTTCAAAGCTTTTTGATAGGACCCTGCAACTTAAGATTGGAAACATTATAATAAACATCTCTGCTTTTAAATTTTGCTGCTTGTCCTAAGATGCCTGAAAAATGTATCAATCAACTTCTTAAAGAGTTTTGTCTCCCCCAGTCTTTCTCATCACACAAATAAAAATATTATTCACCTCTGAGCATATTTTGCTCAGGTATGAATCTCATGCAATTCTCTTAAGGTCAAGAGAGTTACACTAGTGAAATATTTAAATAAGTTGCTTCAGAATCAGGCCTCTCCTTTTTCACACAGAGAGCAATATGATGTTAATTTGGTGCATTGGCTTGGACTTGTAATGGCTGATATTTTCATTGTGTTGTTCAAAGTATTTTGCTCCCTTCAAAAGAAGTGTTAAAACTGTTTATAAAATGCATCTGTTTCCTTGCACCATGTAATCACTGAAGATAAACTGTTCATAAAGCACCACACATACAACAGGTTATAAAATGTCTTAAAGCTCTGATGAGCATGAGAGTCTCTAATCAGAGAAAGGTCAAGCTCTTCATAATCTTTCATAATAAGCACGTAGCATTATTATTATTACTACTTGAATCCACATAAGACAGGAAACCATTTCCCAGTGGAAAAATTCTACTTAATTCATTAAGATCAAATTTTCCACTGCTCCCCAAAATCCCAAGTAAACAGGTGATGTGATAGATGGAAGAGCTGACTTGGAGGGAGCAACCTGACTTATGAGCTTGAGTAGGAGCAGCTGCAACTCTGACTATATGGCAGGGAGAGAGAAAGCTGCATGGTCACCAAGCTCGCATCACCTTGTAGGTATTAGGGTAGATCTGTGCTTGTCTTGACCAGCTGTACTACAATTTTAGATTTCTTGCTACTTTTCTAGTCTCATCAGGCCTATTCCATTTTCTTCCTCTACATCTTGCCCAACCTCTCTCCATGTCCTCACTGCTCCCACACCAGGTGCAAAAGCAAGCAGGGCACTGCCTTTTTTCTTAGCCTGCAGAAGGGAAGGAAACCACAGTAGCTCACAAGTAGCAGGGCATTTCAGAAAACGTTGGAAGTGCTATTTACAAATTGTCAGTATTCCCAACACTGATTATGATAGTTTGAACACATTTGCTGGTCTTGCCTCCAGAAAATTCTCAAAGTATTGTGGATTCCATTTAAAAGTTAATCATATCACAAAAATAGCCTTCCAGAAACTGTCTCCTCAAGAGCTGGAAGCTGTGATTTTTCCATGACTAATACATTCCATGTCTGTTTAATCTATTTTAATTATTACATTGATGCATCCATTTTTCCTCTTCCATTGTTAAGCATGCCACTACCAGTACTTAAAAGAGTACTTCTGTCCTTGTTTGCCTCTAGTTTGGGAATGTCAAGGGCAAGAACTCTTTATTTTCACTGCTTGGCCACAGACTAAAATATCCTCTGATCTTCGTTGTGAATCCTGGTGGTGGCCTTACCTATCAAATAACCCAGAAGTCATTAAAAAAATGTATATTTTCAGCATAAAATGCATTTATTTCTTGGACACTACTATGGGCAGACCGTTCCTCTTTAAATTTGTGGTAGTAGTATTAACTGATAAAGGGCCTATAAAAATTTGTCATACTGCATAAATTAGGAAACTAATTTATTTAAGCAAACATTCAGGGAAATATATGCACATAGAGATTTTTGTTTGTTTGTTCTGTAGGCAGTGATGTGGAAGATGCAGGGGGGCTTGCAGAAAAGATACAAACCCAGTACCTATAGATCAGAGGTAATCCAGTCCTTATGAGTCAGAAAAGTTTCTTATTCAAGTCATTCTCATTCAAGTTTCCAACCAAAATCAGGCTGTTTATTTACAGAAGCCTGTGAAGGACTGTGAAGTCCAGTATATTTGTAGCACATTATGTATGAAATTCAAAGGAATATTTTCCCAGCAGCACCATTGGAAGAAATAACATGAATTTACATACAAACAGATCTTAAGGTTATTTGTAAATTGACAGGGAAGTGGTATGGATTAGCCATGTCCAAAGAAGTTTCCATTTCCACAGGAGTCAGACAAAACACCCTACCAAATGCTAGATTTTATGACAGAGAGAAGACAGGCAAGAACTGAGAAGGTACTGAAGTTGCATCTGCTAATATTCTAAACCATCTTTACAGTTGTTATCTATGCCAGCAGATGGAGAGGACATAGAATGTAAATGACCCCCATCCCCAGTGCAGTGAATGAGACTCATGTGCCACAGCAGCTGTGTGAATGTCCAGCCTGGCTGATCACAGCACAGGGCTGATCTCTTCAACATACTACCAAAACCCTGAAGCCCCTGCCCATCCCCAGGCCTTTGAACAGTCCTGCTCTCACCTCCAGGTCTCCCTCCACCATGCAGTGTAGAGGAGATGGCCATCCCAGTCAAGAACTGAAAGAGCAACTCCTCCACCAACCAAGTCTACTGTTCACTCATCCCAGGAAGAGCACAGCAGCTAGCTAGCTGTTCTCTTGTACTTAGGACACAGAAACCAAAATGCTTACAGGATATTCAATAAACAGTTCAGCCTTTAGTAGGTCCCAGAAGAAAAGGACCTAATAAGAAAGAAAAATGGGGTGGTTATTTTTTCATTTTCCTTGGTCCTTCTTGAGTCTCTATTATGAGACTGCAATTCTCCCCAGAGAAGTCACCACCTCAGTGTTCAAAAATGCTGATTTAGAATAGTTCACAGAATCACAGAATGGTAGGGGTTGGAAGGGACCTCTGAAGACCATGTGGTCCAACTCCCCTGCCAAGGCAGGATCACCTAGGGCAGGTTGCACAGGAACACGTCCAGTTGGGTTTTGAAGGTCTCCAGGGAAGGAGACTCCACAACCTCTCTGGGCAGCCCGTTCCAGTGCTCCGTCACCCTCACAGTAAAGAAGTTTTTCCTCATGCTGAGGTGGAACTTCCTGTGCTGCAGTTTGTGCCCATTGCCCCTCATCCTATCACTGGGCACTACTGAAAAGAGACTGGCTGCATCCTCCTGACAGCCACCCTTCAGATATTTATAGACACTGATAAGGTCCCCTCTCAGCCTTCTCTTCTCCAGACTAAACAGCCCCAGGTCTCTCAGCCTTTCCTCATACGAGATGTTCCAGTCCCTTAATCATCCTCGTAGCCCTCCGTTGGACTCTCTCCAAAAGCTCCCGGTCTCTCTTGAACTGGGGAGCCCAGAACTGGACACAATACTACAGATGAAGCCTCACCAGCGCAGAGTAGAGGGGGAGGATAACCTCTCTCGACCTGCTGGTCACACTCTTCTTAATGCACCCCAGGATACCATTGGCCCTCTTGGCCACCAGGGCACATTGCTGTCCCATGGATAACTTATTGTCTACCAGGACTCCAAGCTCCATGGAGCTGCTTTCCAGCAGGTCAACCCCTAACCTGTACTGGTGCATGGGGTTGTTCCTCCCCAGGTGCAGAACTCTACACTTGTCCTTCTTAAATTTCATGAGGTTCCCCTCCGCCCAACTCTCCAGTCTGTCCAGATCCCGTTGAATGGCAGCACAGCCTCCTGGTGTATCAGCCACTCCTCCCAGTTTAGTATCATCAGCACACTTGCTGAGGGTACATTCCAACCCTTCGTCTAGGTCACTGATGAAGATGTTGAACAGAACCAGACCCAGTACTGATCCCTGGGGAACACCACTAGCTACAGGCCTCCAACTGGACTCTGCGCCGCTGACCACAACCCTTTGAGCTCTGTTGCTTAGCCAGTTCTCGATCCATCTCACAGTCCACTCATCCAATCCATACTTCCTGAGCTTCACTATGAGGATGTTATGGGAGACAGTGTCAAAAGCCTTACTGAAGTCAAGGTAAACCACATCCACTGCTCTCCCTTCATCTACCCAGCTAGTCGCTCCATCATAGAAGGCTATCAGATTGGTCAAGCACGATCTCCCCTTGGTGAATCCATGCTGACTACTCCTGAGAACTTTCTTTTCATCCATGTGCCTAGAGATGGCCTCCAGAAGGAGCTGTTCCATCACCTTCCCAGGGATGGAGGTGAGGCTGACCGGTCTATAATTTCCTGGGTCTTCCTTCTTGCCCTTTTTGAAGACTGGGGTGACATTGGCTTTCCTCCAGTCCTCAGGCACCTCTCCCGTTCTCCATGATTTTTCAAAAATGATGGAGAGAGGTGTTGCAACAACATCAGCCAGCTCCCTCAGCACTTGCGGGTGCATCCCATCAGGGCCCATGGATTTGTGAGTGTTCAGTCCAGCCAAATGATCTCTAATCCAAACCTCATCGACCAGTGGAGAGTCTCTCAGCTAACTCAGATAAACTCTATTACTGTGGATTAATAGCTCTCTCAGGCAATTTAAAAAACATACTGTTTTGGATTAAATTAAAATAGAATCTTATTTTAATAATAAAAGGGAATATAAAAAATAAAGTTTGGTGTACAAATGAAAAAGGCATAAGGTATCTTAATGTACCCACCATAGGTGATGATATTAAAAAACTAAGTTTAACTTATAGCTTAGGAAAATAATATTCCTGCCATCAGATATTCTCCACTTACATTTTATTAATGTTATAAAATACTTTTGACTAGCAGATGATGAGACGTGAAAGGAATAACCCCTACAAAATATGCCACATAAAAAGAGTTCAACTTACACAGTTATTTTTTCCTAGTTATTAAAACTAAAATTTCCATTTATAAGCATCCCTGAAGCACAGGTTTCCAATATCAATTAATTGTTAATAAAAACAAGTAATTAAACTACATTGCCAATAAACTATGCAATGTTAATACAAGCATGGAAATTTACAAAAATAATATAATAGAAGGGAAATGAGTAAGAATATGTGTATGAAATTTGTGTCTTTTCTACTTTGTACTGTGAACTCATCAGAGGTCATAAACTAAGTCCTGGACTCAGGCCAAATTAAAATTTAAATAAGAGAGCCTGGGAGTTACAGGAAGATGCATTTTCCTCTAATGTCAACCTATTGCCAGAAATAGAAATACAGGACTGCTGGAAGCACCATATTTCAACTGTCATATAATGCATACATAATGCTTGTGTCATGAAAAATGTCACACCACCATTTTAACTTAGAACATACATTAGTCCTGCTGTGTTGGTCAGACTCCCTGCAGAGATAATCACATTTTGTCTAGCTAAAAGATCTCCCCATACTTCCACGGGCTAGAATCTTCTTATTTAAATTTAATTTGGATTTGCTTGATTAAAATTATGTGTATACTGATTTAAAAAGCATATGTGCCCACAAGAAATTAAAAGCAAGTGACCCTTAAAACATTCCTTTATTTGTGATTTTTTAACCCAAACTAGAAACAAATATTCTTAACAGTGATACATAATAAAAAAATGTGTTTGGTGTGTTTGGTGATCAGTAAATCCATGTTCTCATTCATATTCACTATGCTGGATATTACCATGACAATAGCAGAGTCAAGAGTCAATATCATTAAAAGCCAGAAGCTACGTTCTAGTTATGGCTTCCTGTGTTATCCAGGCCACTCATAAATTTTCCAGACCTTCCTTTCCTGCTCTGTAACATGGTGGTCATGTGGGAAGCTGAGATTTTTAATATGTGTTTGTGAATCACTTGGTACTGCAGAAGACTAGAATCCAACATATAAATGTTAAAGACTTACAGAAGAATTTAAGCTTGCCGTTAACTTTAAGACTTCCAGCTTGAATTATCCTATGATCCTATGATTCTGTGCCAAAACTCCACTGAAATTTGAGGTAAGGTTTGTCAGTTCCAAATGAAAGCCATTGGCATTTCACTGTACTCATTGCCTGTTAAAGTTTTCAGTCACAAGTGACATGAAGGGAAGAGCTGGGTGAATAGGCAGCTGCTGCTGAAAGCTCTGCTACGCTTATCACTAGAGCTTGTCAAAAATCTAATTTCTATGAAATGAAAGATATTTCAAAAGCTGTCAGTGAGATTCAGTTGTCAAGTTGGCTGTAGGATTTGCATCACAGCATCGGCCAGTTAAAGCAGGAATGGTGAGAGTTGAACACAACGCTGAAATTCCTGCACTGAACACGGAGCTAAGAAATGCAAAATGCAAAGAAATGCATTTCTAGGCTTCACCTTCCTCAAGATGCCACACGTTTAACCTAGCAACCTGGCTACATGTTCTCAGAAATTAACTATTTCCCAGTGTTAGGCAGTTTAAATCAGTTCAGGCTTTACTGTAAAAAGGAGCTAGTTCTCTAATTAGATACAAGGGCACCTGAGATGCAGAAGAATCCACTCCAAACCCTACTGCTGCTTTGCTTGGGAAGATATTTCAGTGCTGGCTGTCTGTATCACCACAGTAAACAGAGTCACCACCACACTACTGGCCCAACTAATTCTTATGTAACTTCAGAGAAGTAAAATATCTTCACCAGGAGAGTCTAAATGTTGTTTGTCAGTTCAGAGATACAGACCACGTCTTCAAATATGGAAGGTCCAGGACCAAAATCTGTCTTCCAAGCCAGAGAGAGGATTTGAATACATATCAGCAATATCATAAATGAGTGTGATCGATGACTTAGTGTAGCTATAACTCATGGGCTACCGCTGCAGTGACAGCAGTAACAGTATCTTAAATTTGTATAATAACATATATTCCAACATACAGTACATGATATTCATTATCTGAAATCTTCTTTTTGCTGAACTGAAAACACTTCTGGAATTTACAGCAACTGTCAAACTGAAAAGCAGCTTTAAAAAAACTCTTGAAAAGGAATTATTTTGATTCTTGTTTTATTTACTCTCCCATAATGTTTTTTATATTAGAACTGATCAACTAGACCTCATCAAAGCCTATGAAATTACTAAATTATACAATACACTTTAAAAAACTTTCTTCAGCATTACATTTTTTCCTATATATAATATGAAGAATATGACTGAAACCCTGAATGCATAATTCTCTAAGAGCATATTAAAGCCTGTTGTCTCCAGCACAAACTTTCTAAATGTATTTGCAGGAGGCAGGTATCTCAAATCATCGCCTCTTACTATATCCCGATCTAGTATGTAAAAAATGGTGAGGTTTTAACTCAGCAATAGAAAAGATACACCATTCGCTCCTGTATCACTCACAGGACCCAGACAACTGGACACCACAGTTTTAGGCTGATATTTACTGGTGCCTTGGGACTTCTTGAGCACCGACCAGCTTGGCACATACCATCCTGTGTGGAACAGGTATGTAGTTGCATGACCTCCATGTTCAGAGAGGCACTGAATCTTCACATTTCCATCACGATTGATGACCATTGTTGAAATTTTTAGTATTCTTTTACTTTGTTTATACTGTGAAACTACCTTCAGTATGGTGTCCTGGTTTTGGCTGGGATGGAGTTGTTTTTCTCTTCCCGATAGCTGGTATAGTGCTGTGCTTTGGAGTTGGTATGAGAATGATGTTGATAACACACTGAAGTTTTAGTTGTGGCTAAGTAGTTGTAGTGCTTATACTCAGACAAGGACTTTTCAGATTCTCATGCTCTGCCACTGAGGAGGTGCACAAGAAGCTGAGAGGAGGCACAGCTGGGACAGCTGACCCAGACTGGCCAAAGGGATATTCCCTACCATATAATGTCATGCCCAGTACATAAACTGGAGTTAGCCGGGGGATGGGAATCGCTGCTCGGGGACAAGCTATCGATCGCCAGGTGGTGAGCAATTGCTGTATTGGGCATCACTTGTTCTTGTACATTCCTTTGTTGGTATTATTATTGTTGTTATCATTGTTGTTTCCTTCTCTCTTGCTGTCCTATTAAACTGTTTTTATCTCAACCCACGAGTTTTTCCTGATTCTCTCCCCCGTCCCACTGGGGGAGGCGGGGAGTGAGCGAGCGGCTGTGTGGTGCTTAATTGCTGGCTGGGGCTAAAGCACAACATATGGAAACTACTAGTCCAATCAAATTTGGAATTTAGAAATTGAAAAAAAATAAGTCATAAATTGAATAGACTATTTGACAATGAGATTAATACCTGAAATCCTGAAACAATTTGATTTCATTCCCTGTACTATGCATATATAACTTATGAAAACAGTTCTTGGAAGCTCTCATTTAGACTTGACATTAGGAAGTGTTTCTTTGCAGAGGGTGGTCAAACACTGGAACAGGCTTCCTAGAGAGGTGTTCGATACCCCATGCCTGTCAGTGTTTAAGAGGTATTTGGACAATGCCCTTAATAATTTGCTTTAAACTTTGGTCAGCCCTGAAGTAGTCAGGCAGTTGGACTAGATGATCATTTTAGGTCCCTTCCAACTGAACTATTCCATTCCATTCTCATGGCTGTTTATGTGTTTAGTCTAAATCTCCTGATATTGATGATTAGTTTTTTCAAATAACTGCTAGTAACAGAAGAGTTAAAAAACTGAATTTCTATTAAAAGATTGTTAATACCCTGTCAGCTGTAAATATCATTAGGAGACAGATTAGGCAGTGTTATACAAAACTTTAGTAAAACACGGGGATAATGAAAAAACCATTATTCAAGTTCAGTGGAATAAATTGCCAAACACATGACCTCCAGAGTGCCAGTGTCCATATAGCCAGCAGCAGGTTTATAGTGTCTCATGCAGAGACAAAGGCAATATTAGGTTCTTCTATCATAGGCACCCTAGAAACAGATTAACAGCTACCCTGATGCTATAAAAGATTCTGTGTTAGTCACACAAAAAGTATGTTTCACTTACTTCTTGAGAGTACAGGGTCCTTAAAATATCTTGGTAATTTTGTTCAAGTTACAGGATCAATGTGCTAACCCTGACTCATAGCATGACATAATTCTGATGTAGAAAATAATAGCAATCAGAGGTCTCCAACAGAAGAAAACTGGTGTATATCCTCTAAAGATCTAGCCCTTGGGATCAAGCTCCCTTGCATAGAGTTTGGTTTATATAATATAACCACCAAGCTGTTAAAAACAAAACAAAACAAAACAAAATGAAACAAAACAAAACAGAAAAACCCACCCCTTTTCATTAACTACTAGGAGAAAAAGTAACCTCGAGTTAAAGGATGCAGTCATTCACAGGTGGGATTGTCTGGGGAGGTGTAAGTTTTCACAGGGGAATATACATACAGCCAAAAGAAGCACAACAAATCAGGCAGGAGAGGGGGAGTTTTAAACTAAGCAGTAAAATAACTGTGTCTGTCTGTACTTATTGGGCTGCTGTGCTTTTTGCTTAGTAGGTCAACATACTGTCATCTTAATTTGTGCCTGGGCTTATCATGCAAAGACTGTTGCTTCACAGCTGGTTTCAATCAGAGCAGTCAAACCAGCAAAATAGGACATACTGGTTAGAATTACTTTCTCAACCTCATTTTGAACTGTTGCTTTTTCAAACGGCAGATTTCATTATAAGGTATTTATTATAGAATGCACATTTCATGTGACATATCAGTTTTATGTAAGAAAAGTGCACCCTCAGTCACAGAGTAAACAAAGATACAAAATACTATTAGTCAAAGAAATAGCCTTCATTAAGTCACACGCCATGAGACAAAAATAGTCAGTTTACTTCTACTACAGTCTTTTATTATTATTATTGCTGTTGCTGTTGTTGTTATTATATCCCTTTTAATATTCTATAACAAGTACAATAACCACTCCTGACCTCTCAGAAGCTGAGCTCTGTGACAAGCTGCCTTTCACTTCCGTGGTCAAATGGGACAAATAATTCAAAGTAAAACTGAAGCAGCCCAAACTAGAAAAAAAGTGTTTTTCCTTTAAGCAAACTCCCTCTCCAAGAAAGAAACGAAAGGACGAGAGGAAACATTTCTGAATGAAATGTTTTACTGTCTCTCTTTGGAGAGACATTTTATTTTGAAATTCACTTGTAAAAATTTAAAGCTAAAAGCACAATAAAAGTTAGAAACATAGAATCATAGAATCATAGAATCATTAAGGTTGGAAAAGACCTCTAAGACCATCAAGTCCAACTGTCAACTCAACACCACCATGCCCACTAAAACATGTCCCGAAGTGCCATGTCTACACATTTTTTCAAAAACACCTCCAGTAACGGTGACTCCACCACCTCCCTGGGCAGCCTGTTCCAATGCTTGACCACTCTCTCAGTAACGAAATTTTTCCTAATATCCAATCTAAACCTCCCCTGGCGCAACTTGAGGTCATTTCCTCTTGTCCTATCACTAGTTACTTGGGAGAAGACACCAACACCCACCTCACTACAACCTCCTTTCAGGTAGTTGTAGAGAGCGATAAGGTCTCCCCTCAGCCTCCTCTTCTCCAGACTGAACAACCCCAGTTCCCTCAGCCACTCCTCATAAGACTTGTTCTCCAGACCCCTCACCATCTTTGTTGCTCTTCTCTGGACACACTCAAACACCTCAACATCCTTCTTGTTGAGGGGCCCAAAACTGAACACAGTATTCAAGGTGCGGCCTCACCAGTGCCAAGTACAGGGGTACAATCACTTCCCTACTCTTGCTGGCCACACTATTTCTGATACAGGCCAGGACGCTGTTGGCCTTCTTGGCCACCTGGGCACACTGCCGGCTCATATTCAGCCGGCTGTCAACCAGCACCCCCAGGTCCTTTTCTGCCAGGCAGCTCTCCAGCCACTCTTCCCCAAGCCTGTAGCGTTGCATGGGGTTGTTGTGACCCAAGTGCAGGACCCTGCACTTGGCCTTATTAAACCTCATACAGTTGACCTCCGCCCATCGATCCAGCCTGTCCAGATCCCTCTGCAGAGCCCTCCTACCCTCCAGCAGATCAACACTCCCACCCAACTTGGTGTCGTCTGCAAACTTACTGAGGGAGCACTCGATCCCCTCATCCAGATCGTCGATAAAGATATTGAACAAGACCTGCCCCAGAACCGAGCCCTGGGGAACTCCACTCGACACGGAACTCCAGCTGGACATTGAGCCATTGACCACTACCCTCTGGATGCGAACATCCAACCAATTCCTCATCCACCCAACAGTCCACCCATCAAATCCATATGTCTCCAATTTAGAGAGAAGGATGTTGTGGGGGACCATGTCAAAGGCCTTACAGAAGTCCAGGTAGACAACATGGGTACCTCTTCCCTTGTCCACTGATGTAGTCACTCCATCATAGAAAGCCACTAGGTTGGTCAGGCAGGACTTGCCCTTGGTGAAGCCATGCTGGCTGTCTCGAATCACCTCCCTGTCCTCCATGTGCCTTAGCATAGCTTCTAGGAGGATCTGCTCCATGATCTTCCCAGGCACAGAGGGGAGGCTGACAGGTCAGTACTTCCCAGAGTCCTCCTTTATAGCCTTTTTTCAAAATGGGTGCAATGTTTCCCTTTTTCCAGTCTCCAGGGACTCCACCTAACTGCCATGACTTTTCAGATATCATGGAGAGTGGCTTGACAACTACATCAGCCAATTCCCTCAGGACTCTCGGATGCATCTCATCAAGTCCCATAGACTTGTGCATGTTCAGGTTCCTCAGGTGGTCACAAACCTGATCTTCTCTGACAGTGGGAGGGACTTTGCTCCTCCAGTCCCCATCTTGCAGGTCATCCCCTTGAGAGGTGTAGGAAGAGAGGTTGCCAGTGAGGACCGAGGCAAAGAAGTCGTTGAGTACCACAGCCTTCTCCTCATCCGTTGTTACCAGTCTGCCAGTCTTGCTCATCAAGGGGGGTACGCTTTCTTTGACCTTCCTGTGTCAGCCTGAAGAAGAAACAGGAACACAAAAATGGCTGAAGACATATTTATGAGACACATTTGGACCTTTCTGTGTGATTTTACACCTCTCAAAATATGATCTTGATACAATTCTATCTGAAATCATACCAGATGCAATTCCTACTGTAGTATCCATACTGAGGACATGTCGCTAAATGAGTGAAGTATTCTTTTCAGCTATTCATCATGGAATATATTGAATGCATTATGTTTATTTGTAATGGAGGTAATTATGCCATTCAAATATGAGGGGGGAAAAAGTTTAACTAACCGTTTTCTCATAAATTCATGAAACTGAACTTTAAGCACTAAAACCCACATTGTATTTCTATACACATGCAGTCCTGTATTTTACCCCAGGCTATATATGTTGTAGGCACCATTCCTCATTGGCTGAGGAAGGACCTGGATTTACACAGCTGTACTGTCAATACAGGTAACAGGCTATTTAAGAAGTACCAAATGTCTCTGGTTTTCTTGTAGTTCATGTCAACAGGCAATCAGACAACATTAGCACAACAGGAACTGAAGCTGCGTTACTGGTGCTGTCTTGCTCGCTAGCTACTGTGGATACTGTGGTTACATAATTGGCATCATCTCAGCTTTTAGCTATTGTGGTTGCATTTAATGATGTTGCCTTGTTTGCTAGCTCCTGTGCAGCTTTGATGCCTTCTCGATTTACTACAAAGAGTTACTGCTTCTGCTGCGCTTTGCTGAGCTACTGTCAGGATACTGCTGTGTTCCAAATCTTGGGATTTCTTCTTGGCCAGATGCTTGGTACTACAAAGTTTTCCTTAATGTGGAGTTTCAGGATTCAACCTGAAATCAGTGCACTGTTGATGGATGTAACTGGAATACATAAGTTTTATGAGGGATAGATGGTGTTTAGGAGCTTCAAAGGTACATACAACAGTTAGACACCCTTCTTTTTGGAATTTCCTCAGGGAATGACCACTCTCTAACTCCTTGCGGCTTCTCTAAAGTCAAAGGAGTTCTACTATAACCATTTCTGGTTACAGTAGAAACAGAGCTTTCTGCTGTAACCTGTTTAATCTAAAATTTTCTGATTAGTTAGCTCTCTAGACTGGAGCTTTCATGTGGATTTAAGAAGCTGTTTCTTCTTTTTTGAACGCTCTGAAGCAACGCTGCCAAATAGTCAATGGCCACATCAGGGTGAAGCAAGGAACAGAGATGGCTTGAGAAAGCCACCTCTAGGACCTGAATTATGACAGGGTGTAATTCACTAGTTACTAAGAGTTATTTTCAAAACATTTTTCCTTTGTGAGCACTTGGAGAAAAGAGAACAAAGATGGCCAGATTGGGGGCAAGCACACAAGAATTCTTTTCAAAAGCAGAATTTTCTGACAGTGATGGCCACACAATTATGTAGTTTCCCCACTTACTAGATATTTAGTCTTCAATTTCATATTAGAAATTTATACCTTATAAGAGACAGTAAGTTTGCGGGGCAGGGGGGGTGGAGAAAACATATAAAGTGTTTCTCCAAACTTCTCTGGATTCTCCAGTGGGACTGGCAAATGCAGAAGGTGAAAGATGGAAATGAAAGATTAACAAAGAAAGAACATCTTAAAGAAGAGACAAATTAACATATGAAGTATAAGGTCTACTACAAAACACTGCTATGGTCCAACATTACTCCTAAATTTTTGCTTTAGAAAGCATCTGTTTAGTTTAAAAAATAAAACCTGTTTTACTAAATAGATAAATCATGATTAAAAAGAATAAAGGCAAAAAAGAGGACTGTTAATTCATATCCTAATTGTTCCTTTTACATCAGGACCATACCATACCCTAAGTACTCTCTTCTTCCTAGTTCAGCCTTCCATCATAGAATCACAGAATCACTAAGGTTGGAAAGGACCTTCAAGATCATCAAGTCCAACCATTAATCCAGTGCCACCATGTCCCCTAAACCATGTCCTGAAGTGCCACATCCACACGTTTTTTGAACACTTCCAGAGATGGCGACTCCACCATCTCCCTGGGCAGCCTGTTCCAATGCTTGCCCACCATCTTGGTGAAGAAATTTTTCCTAATATCCAATCTAAACCACCCCTGGCGCAACTTGAGGCCATTTCCTCTCGTCCTATCGCTAGTTACTTCGGAGAAGAGACCAACACCCACGTCGCCACAACTCCCTTTCAGGTAGTTGTAGAGAGCGATAAGGTCTCCCCTCAGCCTCCTCTTCTCCAGACTAAAAAACCCCAGTTGCCTCAGCCACTCCCCATAAGACTTGTTCTCCAGACCCCTCACCAGCTTCATTGCCCTTCTTTGGACACGCTCAAGCCGACAACTGGATT
Source organism: Phaethon aethereus (assembly GCF_964289735.1). Lineage (NCBI taxonomy): Eukaryota > Metazoa > Chordata > Aves > Phaethontiformes > Phaethontidae > Phaethon > Phaethon aethereus. The sequence goes on from NC_138581.1 coordinate 14,697,329, forward strand.
TAACGCCATTCACCACAACTCTCTGAGCTCAGCCATCCAACCAGTTCTTTACCCAGTGAAGAATACACCCGTCTAAGCCACGAGCTGCCAGTTTCTCCAGGAGAACACTGTGGGATGCACTGTCAAAGGCTTTACTAAAGTCCAGGTAGACAACATCCACAGCCTTTCCCTCATCCACTAGGCGGGTCACCTGGTCATAGAAGGAGATCAGGTTGGTCAAGCAGGACCTGCCTTTCATGAACCCATGCTGGCTGGGCCTGATCCTTTGGTTGTCCTGCAGATGCCCTGTGAGCACTCTCAAGACGAACCGCTCCATAATCTTCCCTGGAACAGAGGTCAGGCTGACAGGCCTGCAGTTCCCAGGATCCTCCTTCCGGCCTTTCTTGTAGATGGGTGTCACATTGGCAAGCCTCCAGTCTTCTGGGACCTCCCCTGTTAACCAGGACTGCTGATAAATGATGGAGAGTGGCTTGGCAAGCTCTTCTGCCAGCTCTCTCAGTACTCTCGGGTGGATCCCATCAGGTCCCATAGACTTGTGGGTGTCCAGGTGGTTTAGCATGTCCTTGACTGCTTCCTCCTGGATTATGGGTGGGTTATTGTGCTCTTCATCCCCATCTTCCAGCTCAGGGGGCTGAATACCCTACGGATACCTGGACTGGCTATTAAAGACTGAGGCAAAGAAGGCATTAAGTACCTCGACCTTGTCCTCGTCCTTGGAGACAATGTTCCCTGCCATATCCAGTAAGGGATGGAGATTCTCCTTGCCTCTCTTTTTGTTGTTAATATATTTGTAGAAGCATTTTTTATTATCCTTTACGACTGTGGCCAGACTGAGCTCTAGCTGGGCTTTTGCCTTTCTAATTTTGCCCCTGCTTGACCTAACGAGATCCTTGTACTCTTCTTGAGTTGCCTGTCCCTTCTTCCAGAGGTGATACACTCTCCTCTTTTCCCTGAGTCCCAGCAAAATCTCCCTGTTCAGCCAGGCCGGTCGCCTTCCCTGCCAGCTCTTCTTATGGCACATGGGGACCGCCTGCTCCTGCGCCTTTAAGATTTCCTTCTTGAAGACTGTCCAGCCTTCCTGGACCCCTTTGTCCTTCAGGACTGTCTCCCAGGGGACTCTCTCAACCAGTGACCTGAACAGGCCAAAGTCTGCCCTCCGGAAGTCCATGGTAGCAGTTTTGCTGACCCCTCTCCTTACTTCACTCACAACTGAGAATTCTATCATGTCATGGTCGCTAAGCCCAAGACAGCCTCCGACCACCACATCTCTCACCAGTCCTTCTTTGTTTGGAAACAGCAGGTCAGCAGGTCCAGCAAGGCACCTCCCCTGGTGGGCTCACTCACCAGCTGTGTCAGGAAGTTATCCTCCACACACTCCAGAAACCTCCTAGACTGTTTCCTCTCTGCAGTGTTATACTTCCAACAGATGTCCAGTAGATTGAAGTCCCCCACAAGAACAAGGGCTAGCGAATGCGAGACTTCTGCCAGTCGCTTGTAGAATGTCTCATCTGTCTCTTCATCCTGGTTGGGTGGTCTGTAACAGACTCCCAGCAGGATATCTGCCTCATTGGCCTTCCCCCTCATCCTTACGCATAAGCACTCTACTTGGTCTTCACAATCGTTGAGTTCTATACAATCAAAACACTCCCTAACATACAGAGCCACCCCACCACCTCTCCTTCCTTGCCTATCCCTTCGGAAGAGCTTATAGCCATCCATTGCAGCACCCCAGTCATGAGAAGCATCCCGCCATGTTTCTGTGATGGCAACTACATCATAGCTGTCCTGCTGCACAATAGCTTCCAGCTCCTCCTGTTTGGTGCCCATGCTGTGTGCATTGGTGTAGATGCACTTGAGCTGGGCTATCGATTTCAACTCTGGCACGCCACCCCTAGGCTCAACTCTAGTGAGCCTGGTTTTATCCCCTCCCCCCTTCAAATCTATTTTAAAGCCCTCTCAATGAGGCCTGCCAGTTCATAAGCAAGAATCCTTTTGCCCCTTGGAGTCAGTTGCCCTCCATCTGCTGCGAGGAGGCCCGGTGCCGTGTAAACCGCCCTGTGGTCAAAAAACCCAAAATTCTGACGATGGCACCAGCCCCTGAGACATGTGTTCATCAGATGTGCTTTCCTATTCCTTTCTGCGTTCTTCCCTGTCACTGAAGGGATTGATGAAAACACTACCTGTGTTTCATGAAACTTCATGTTATCATGAGACTTTCCTTCAGAGACATACCACTTACCCCTTTAATTTCTCTTTTTCTGTTCTGTCACATATCTTCCTACTTATCTGACTTTAAATTCTGACAACTGCTTCATGCTACATGTCTTTGCTTTTCTTCCACCTGAATTCATATTTGACAAATGTCAAATTTTTTTTCCCTCACAGTTATTTCTTGGCCCACTTTTCTCAGTTGCTGCAGTGCCAGCTAGCACTGCTTCTGTGTCCTTTTGCTCATTATGCACTTACTTTTTTCCATGTTCCCCTTGTGCTTCTCATTTTTAAAAATTTAATCTGGGGTTTATGAAATCACTAACACCATGTCTTAGCACTTTCTTCATATTTTATGCTGAGAACAAGAATCATAGTGTTTGTTTTTACAAAATGTAACCATGATTAGCATGTTTAATATTGACCAGTTGCCTCTTTATAATAATCTTTTCCAAATGCCCATGTCACTTATTGTCCAGTTCTAAAATAAGTAACATAATGCTTTAAGGAAAAAAGAAAAAAAAAAAGAAGAAAAAGAAAAGCTGAAATGGACTCTAAAATAATGAGTCCGTTTTTATTTAGAATTTTAGATAAAGTAACAGGACAAGTATATATGTAATTTCTTCCAGTTATTTGAGACATTTACTGCAATAAGGAAGTACTGTTTGTCCTCTGCATCTTTTAGTATAAAAGCTTCTTATGAAGCTTTCTACCCTTGTGGAGCAACGATAGGCAAAAAGCAGTACATTTTAGCTATACATGCCATCAACCCAAACTATTGGCAGTGTCTCTGCTACATAAACTCCGTGTTAGTCCCCCTCCTACAGGAAGAACAAAATTTTTTTTTTTGTATGGTTACCTGTATGGAAAATGGCAAGTGCCTGATTTGTCCTATTCAATGTGCAGAAAGATTGTCAGTGTACATTGTCCAACATGTAACTGCCCGACAGCCCAAAGGAATGAAACCTTATCTTGTGCAAATACAATTAGAAGAAACTATTTATGTAGAAGTCAGTCTGATTACAACGTAGAAATAAAAATCAATCAAAACAGCAAACGGGAGTGAAAGATGTAGCCAGGTTATAGGTACATGAATTTCATCCTCAAAAGCAAAATTTCATTTTGCCTTCTCCAGTTCAGCCATGAAACCGACCAGTTTTTATTTTTTAAAAAAGAGCCTTAGCTCTCCCCATGAATTAACATACACTCTCCTGTCAAGGACATAATTCAACCAGAGGTCTATCATCCATCCTGGATATTTGCCCACCCAAATAGAACACCCTGGGAATAAAGAAAGAGTCTAATTCAAAAGGCGCTCACCAGCTACTGTCTCTAAGTTGTTTTGTGTTGCTCCCTGCCCTTCCCCATCATCCTGTGATCTTTTCTGTTTCCATTAACCTTGGACCTTCATCTCTAGTAAGTCAAATTCAAAAAATGAAGAGAAGCAGAAGAAAAACAGGTACAAATAGCTAAAGGTGGAGTAATGCTAACTCACTGCTGGACACGAGCCTGGGCATCTCCGATACAAGAGTTTTCTAGACTATCACAAAATCATGTGCAGATCTCGATGCCCAGGGATATAAGGGCCTAAGAAAGAACAAGTAGGTACCTAAATATGAATTCTTCTTTTAAAAATACTGTTTTGGCTCTTTAATCACTTAACGGCATTGTACCCACATGCTCTTGCACACAAGTAACAGCGAAGGCCACTCTGAGCTCTAGTCAGGGAACTGGACAGTGAAAAGCTGATTCAGCTATCCTGACAGTAAACTGCTATAACTGTAGTTACATGCAGCCAAGGCATCCCCCTCCAGAAGTAGGAATAAATCCAGTGAAGTTCATGGGGTTACGGAGATGTTAAAGGCAGCTCTGTAGGTGGCTATTAAATTTTACTGCCTGATGCAGTCTTGACAAAGCCCAAACTTTGGCCCAAGCTTCAACTAAGAGCAGTAAAAAAATGCAGAAGGAAAGACCATTCTTAGCATGCTCTGTTTCTTATGCCCTTTTTAAACACTATTGGAGATGCAGCTTAGCTAGTTTGATTTTTGCTCTGATCCACTGCAATAGTTCTTATGTTTTAAAGTGTAAGCAAGAGGAAAAATCTGGTCCATTGAGTCCACAGCTTTTAGCCTTCTGACTTTAAACAGGAATACAGAGCAGTGATATTGTATTCATTAACTCCAGAAATAAGCTGGCCTTCTGGGTCCAATCTTAAGTTGCTATGAAAAGAATTATTTTACCAAGCTCTCAGTTTTGAGGAATGAAGATTATATCATTCCAGCCTGGCCTCCTTAATTAATTTAATACACGAATGTTACTTGTCCACAGTCTGCCTCCTATTGTCCAGTAATGTTACACAAACTAAAAAGTAATCGGCAAAAATAAAAGCTTATGTTTATTATCTAATTACCAAGAAAAACTGAGTGGTGAAGTTTGGACTTTTCCTATGTTAAGCTATATTGGCACCCAAAAGTTAATCTAGATATTTATTTAGGCTAGTGAATTGTTCGTTACTTCTCTTCACTGGCGCCAGAAGGTAGAGGATGGGACAGCACTGTGCCTCCTATCTACAGACCCTGCCAGCTAGAGAAGATTCCTCCAGGCCCAGTGACCTCCTGCTGCTGCTCCAGGGAAAACCTCCTGCTAGCATGACACCAGGGCACAGGCATGACTTGGTCAGCAGGGAAACAGTCACTCTTCTGCACTGGCAGACAGCTACCCCAGCAGGCAAACAGCTAGGCATGCCCAGCATGCTTGCGCCCAAACCACTTAAATGTACGCCGACATCTCCATCTGCGCCAAGGTGTACATCTAATGCCTGCTGAGCCAGTGGATCCTTCCCACCCTCATCAGGACTTAGACAAGGCCCCTTAGTAGGCCCCCAGTAGCAGCCTCTGAGACTCAAGCCATTGCTTTTTCCTAAGGGGAGGTGGGTTTAAACTCCAGTGTAAAGATGAGCATTGTGAATTGGACCCAATCCTGCACCTAGGAAACACCTCTCACCAGCTGTAGGTACGTTTGCATAGGTCTCTGAGCCGTGATCTGCTTAAGAGCTGTTCAGAGGGACACTTCCAGTGCAGTCAACCCACCCACCAGGCAGAAACTGTGGCAGTAGCTCGAACAAGCATCCTTTCCCCCAAACAAGGTTATTGGGAAAACACGGGCATTTCTGGGCAGTTTATTCTCTTGATTTGCAGATTGCTCAATAAGCAGTTGTTGCTTAATTTTTGCCAAACCAGAGAAAATTATGCCAAATACAGAGCTTTGATGAATGCGCAGGTGATGTCATTTCAAAAAGTCTGGGGACATTTAAGGAGGGAAAACATTTTATGATTTCACCTCTGAATGAGAACAGTCTGCTGTTTATTCAGACTCCATGCTTGAAAACATTACTAATCTGGCCTACAGAAAATGAGATAATTTTATTTATTTCAACAAAAGAACTGTTTATACCTAAACAAAGTTGTAACATTTTTTCCTTTCGTATTGACTGTGAAATATGAAAATATCCTGGTAGTAACCCCCCAAAACAATCCTTCTTGAGCCATTGCAACATTCTGCTCTTTGCTGGCCTTGTAGATTATTCTTCAGTACATGACCTCCATATTTACAGTAATGTTCCCATGTATACGCAGAGAGCAGAATGTCAAAATGGAGATAGGATCAGCAGATCTTAGAGTTTTGTCCTCAGGAAAATGAAAACGATGTGACCAAGACAAGAAGTTGTCTGTCTTTCTTTTGCCTCAGTGATCATCAGTTCCAACTTTCCTTCTTTTTGGTCAGTATACAGCAGAGCATGTGAAAACTAAGCCTGTCCTTCTCTGTGTTCCTAAATAGCTATAACTTGTATGAACAGTGACTTGATGGACATGGGCTCTGCCACTATTTTCTCTACAGAGTGAGCAGAACATAGCGTGGGTATTAGGAAGGATCGCCCAGTCACACCATGCCTAACCTCTAGGCATACCACCTTCCAGGTGAACAGGAGGAGGGTAGGTTCCTCTGCCGTGTTCTTCTGAGATGTTTTCTTCATCAGCCGCCATCTAGTTTTGCATCACTAAAGCTATGAGGTAGTTGGTGGCATTTAATGAAAATAGCATAGCCAGAAATGAACCCCTGACCATGGTATCTGAGACAAATGGAAGATTCCAGGGGGCAGGTCAGTAGGAGTTAACACAATCAAAAAAGATTAATGAAACCGGATCTGGTGGTCAAGAAGATGAAGAAGTATTTGTACTTAAGCAGTAAACCATGAAGACTTAGCTGTTCCTGCACTCTTGAGAAATGTAACTGTCATGAAGTCAGCAGAATCCACAGTAACTAGGGTAAAGGTAAAGATGGCAGGGGGAGATTGCAACCACCGACTCAGTTGAGGGACTATGCAAATTGCCTTCCCCCACTCTTTCTAGGAGTATGCATGCCAATTTGAATATGTGTAACCAATAACAAGCGATATGGTAATTACTAGCCAATGAATGTAAACTTAAGTGGGTTCTCCATTGTTTTCGCTAATTGTGTAACAGGATAAATATGTGGTGATTTCTCTGTGTGATGTGCTAGCTTTGTGGAATAACACCTAGCGCTCATATCTGCGCAAATATGCTACAAATAAAATACCTCTACTCTGTGTGTATATTGGCATGTTGCACACAGGGTATACGATCCCACTTTTGGGACAACAATCGTTTCTTCAAACCTGAGCAGTGTTACTTGCCCACACATCCAAGCACAATGGCCAGAGTTATCTAACTTTCCTCTTGCTGACCTCATATAGCTCTATATTTAATGATCTCTATATTATCATATTTAGTATCTAAACGGGCTCTCTCTGTTTCACCATGGGGTGCTGGAGCTTGTCCTTCTTCCACTGTTCCTAGTGTGCCTCCACTCCTGTCCCCACAGCAGCTCCACCTTTGTGGACCATTTGCCAGATTTCCCACACACATACTTTCAAGGCAACCCTAAATGTAGCCTGCCTGCTGATTCCAAGCCTCTTCTTAGGAGCATATGATATCTTGGGGAGCTTGTGATATTCTTTGCACTTATTTTATCTTCTTAGCTACTTCTGTTTATACAAAAATTAGTTCAAGTATATCCCCAGTGGGTTTCTCTGTATAAGGAATACATATGTTTACTACTTTCTGCCCATATAGTTGCATTTGGCTCTATGCCAGTTATCTGAGAACCATAACACTAGGAAGACATCCCAGGTCAGCAAATCTTGGGCTCTGAGACTACTGTCAACATATTTATATCTTTATATTCTTTATTGTGTTTATGTAAGAGGATAAGGAAGAAAAACCTAAGAACACCTGTATTCCAGACAGAGCTGAGACAGTATTGGTAACCTTGAAGTGCTGGAATTTAACAGTTTTGAGTGGGCTCAAGAACATACCAGATACTTGAGAAAGCAGAGACTGAGAGAGCACTTTAAGAATACTCTCCCACCAGCTTTCCTGGGATGATTTCTTTAACCAGCAAAAGGAAATCCTAGATAACAGGACTGAAAGAGAGGTCATTTAGTCTGTTCCTATAGGAGCATCAGCTATACCTAATCTGTACTTAAACAAAGAAGGATGTGGATGATCCTGTAAGCTCATGGCAAACATTAAATCTGATATATTTCTATCTGAGGCTTTGACCCAAGAGCTCACCTGCTGATGGACCCAAAGCGTATATATCTGAGTTTCAAGAGCCCACAGCTTGTTTGGTCTAATTGATTGAATACAGTGATCTCCTGGATCTGTTAGTTTACATAGCAGTTCACCCAGACATTCCCTGACAAAAAGTCTAAAGATGGTTAAGTTTTCCTCTTCATTTTGAGGGGAAGGAGGAGAATGAAGAGGTTGGTGATGGGGAGATGGAAGGAGATTTAGTTTTGCACTACAAGGGAGCTGATAACAAGTTGGATAGCTCTGTGTTTGTGATTGTGCATCTAGCAGTTTAAAAGAAATTTAATTTTCATAGCACCCAGCACCAGAGCAGCTGGGATCCTTTTCACAAAATTAACCAACTTAAAAGGTGACAACAGGCAGCTGTTGCTGTCTGAAGAAAGAGTCGCTACCATCTTGTAATTTTGTCAGACAAAATGACTAAGTAAAACAAATCAAGAAAATAACCAGCCTTAAACTAAACAAACAGCCTAACATTGCACCCCAGACACTGCCTCCATCAGACTGTCAAGAAGAAAAACATATACAAGCAGAACAGAGCCATTTGGCTGAGAAAGTTGTGCTGCCAGGCTTGAAGGTTCAGCCCCACAAAACCTGTTCTGCCCTCACGGTGGGGCAGAGCAGCAGAGAGGGACCTTCAGAAAACTAGGTTGAAGAGTCTAGTCAAGGAGTCTAAAAATAGACCAAGTGCTGCTGTAAATTTTAGCTAAAATTTAAGACTAGTGTTACAGCAACTCAGCTCACTTGTGGAAGAGAAAGACTTTTCATCAGATATGCCTCCCAAGAGACAGGAGCTGCTAGCAGAGTAGAGACAGTAGACTTTGTCTACTACTGCACAGTAGACAAAGGCTGAGATGGCCACTGTGAAGCTGGCATTAAAAAGACATAGTTTAGTATGCAGGGAGGCACAGAAAATAAAAGGCTGCAGTGCAATCCAGGAGGAGGTGTTTCTCCTGTAGGATACAAAAAAAAAAAAAGATTTAAAGACTTTAGCCCTTTTTCCATTATTAATTACTGTCAATTATTCCATTTTAAAACGTATGCGTATTGTTGATGCCATGTCCTTTGCTTATTAAGTAATGGCCATGCTCAGTGTCTTGAACTTACACTCTGCAGAATTCAGTGCACTCGGTTGTGTGATTTATCTGATTTTACCATCATCCTTCCTTTAATTGCACAATCCTCAAACAAGTGAAGAAATGGGTTTGCTTATACTTCCTCTATGACTGCATGAGTAAATCTACCACACAATGATGGATTCCTTCTCCAAGGATACTTCTGCAAATAGTTTCCCTCATAAAATGCTTGCAAGAAAGAGAGAAAAGGGAATGAGTCAGCATGAAGTTTGCACTTTTGAGTCAAATAAATATTTATAAGCAACATTCACCCAGCTCTGTCCAGCCACGTCCCCATTTCAGCAAAAGGTCTCCATGCTCTCCCAGGGCCGAGAAGTCATTTCTGCAGTTCTCCAAGTGCTTCTGCTGTTTATTTCACATACAGTTTCTGTCTCGTTTAGATCAAATAAAGCCTGCTCTGTTTTATCCTCTTAGCCAGTCCCACTCTCTAGAGCTTATGTACTAGATGGCGTGTTATCGTGATGGAAGTTTCTCCTGTTCTCCTTCAGAAGAATCTCTGTAGGCATTTCTGGCTAGATTTTCAACATAATAAGTAACTTCTGCATGAAAACCAGTCTTGTTAAAACTCACAATGCAAATCAAACATAAACATATGAATAAATAAAACTATTTTCTAGATAACAATTCAAAGATCACTACATAAGACTTCTCATGAAACAGAAGGACAAACTGTCCTTTAAAAGGTCAGTGTATCAGAATTTAAATAAAGAAGTTTGGGGTGACATCTGAGCTCTGCTGTTCTAGTGTAGCTACAAAAAGCTGCTGTAGAATGTGGTTAAATGTAAAGATGACCTGACAAAAATGCAAAAGTCTGGTATGTACAGTGTTAGCTATGTTGCTATGCTATGTTGCTGCTATGTTGCAACACTCATCAGCCTCTGAAGCTAATCAGTCTATAGCCAAGAAAAAGTACTTTCCTGATTTGTTACTTTTGTCGTGTTTGTCTTTCCTACCTAATTTAAAATTCTTGCTTTTAGAAACAAATTTGTAAATATTTACAAAACTAATAATACTAAACAGCAAAGAGATTAGAGAAATGCTTTGGTACTAAAACAACATGTTTCACGTAGCCTGATTGTATAATTCAATTTTATATTTGAGGGGAGATATGTAAATACAAATGGTGAAATGTGACCTAATTTTACAAGATCATATTTCAAACAATACAAATGAAATACAGATTAAGTTCTAATTGCTAGGTTTGCTGTGCTGCAACTATATTTAATAAATATATTAGCACCTGGAGATATTTTGTGATTTCTGAATAACAATGTTAAAACGTTCATAAATCAAATTCTTTGAGTGTGGACAAAAAGTATACATTTGGCTTTTGGGGGCTTTTGCTACTGAGATTTATTTTGTTTGATCATTCATAACTCCTACTTCTTTTCACATAAATACATGTAAAACTTGTGTTAACTATTAAAAAAAACTGCTCCTTTTTGTTTCTTAATGGTTTATCAATACTGCAGTAATAACAAAAACCATAAGAAACAAGGCTGCACCACATTTGTAGGTAATTAGGCTGTGGTTTATTTCTTTATAAACCACATTTGCAATTTATTGAAAAGCAATATGGTTTATAATCAAAAATTACTCACATTGTATGCCATCATTGTAACACCAGAACAAAGGCATGCAGACCATTTTGCTCATTAAAAAAGCATTGAAATTGAAAGTATATCATTTCTAGAGCTGAAAGATAAATAGAAAACAGGAAGAGTTTTTCCTGTGCAAAGCACTTAGTACAGCTAAAGAGATTAAATATTTTATATAATAAAGATGCAATGTTCCTTGTGCTAAATCACATCACGTTATCACAGATAAATCATTTTCAAGAGGATAATAAAAGGACAGAGAAGCCTAATGAAATTGTAATTTGTAGAACATCCAGCTTAGTGTAACAGGAAGTCTAAATGGTTCCCTATGCATGAAAATAGCAAAAACAGAAAAGGGGGACAGGCACAGGTCACCTGCCTGTGCAGAGAATGTCCAGCAGCCACCTGACAAAGAAAAGAACAAAGATGAGCTGTACAGGAAACTAGGGATGGAAACCTTTCAAATCTGGTACAACAACCACACGGGACTTCTGATCCTAACCTTTTCCAGAAATCCAGTCTACTTAGTTCTTTGTTGGTACTTCTCAGAGAAAAGCGATCCCTGTCTCATCTCATTCATCCTAAAAATGATTTGTTTCCTAGAGTTATGTAGCTGAGAGGGAAATTCTGGTAATAAGGTTCCAGGCTTAGTCATGTCCCCATGATATGAAAGTCTGCATCTTTTTCCCCAGCTGCAACATGGGAGTAGTTTCATATTTATTGTATTTCATCAGACTCTTGTGAGGGAATTAGTTTAGGTCACTTTTCAGAACACTCAGCATTTATTGTCTGCTCCAACTAGCAGTTATCAATTATTATTTTATTCTGTAAATAATTTGTATTTTGTAAATCATTTGTAGAGTTCTCTTTCAGCTGCACTTAAGGTTTTCCAAAGAAAGGAGCCTGTTAATAGCTTCAGAAATGTCTCACTAAGCCTCCAGTTATTTGTGTCTGTCAGCTTCTCCAAGTTGGAAATGGAGGAGTTGCGTTAAACATCCCTATTAACTTTCCAACATGTTACTCAAAGCAATTCCTCTGTCTTTGATTAGTTAGAAGTATATCTGCAAAGATAAGTTTACAATACACCACATAATCTCAAATGCAGATCTTATTCTGTCATCTGGACCATACGTGTTAGTGTCAACAACAGTAATAAACAATACAAGACACAGCTCACACAAACATTTCAGAAATCATAAGCTTAATCATTGTTCAGAAGTTGGACCAAGCTATGACTAACCTCTTCAACACTGTAAGCCCTTGGCTTACTGACTGAAATATATACAGAAGAGAGCGTATTCAAAACCTGAACCTGGAGATGAAAGAAAATTCATGTGGCATAACAATGATGTGAACAGCAATAAGCAACTTTAAAAGTTGGTCAACTATGATACTGAAGTGTTGAATTGCAAACTTTGCTGAATGTCAAGCTCCTCTAGCACTGTGAACACAGGATAAGATAATTTCTTAATTCATTTTATTAGCTACTTTTCCAGTTCACTGAAGTCTGATGAACTGGCTATGCTGCTATCCATCTAATCTTTGGCTTTCCAAAAGGATTCTGGCAAACAGCATCAGAGGGTAAAATTGACAGAGATTGAACTGGGGAAAAAAAATGGAAGGAACGATCAATGGAAAACATTTGCAGAAAGTAGAGCCTAGAAAATGCCTGTAAAGCTGGTCTGTACACACAAATGTGAGGTTTTCACACACAAGTGCCAGTGTGACTCATGACAGCATGAGTCAGAGCCAGAGCACTTCCAGCTCCCAAGACTAGGTGGATTCTCAATGCATTCCTACTTGTGCCACTTCCCCCCATTCTATGATTTCCAAGCAAGAAAACCTGGATGCATTGAAAAAGGAAGAACCACAGCATGTTCTCTGGTCTGATGGCAGTCTAGACACGTCCTTCAATTATTCTTAGGTTTTTGGTAAAAGACAGGAATTAAGAGGATATTCCAGTGTTTCAGGTAACAGACTGAACTAATGAAAATTGTTTTCCCCTTTTTTTCTATACATAGACATTAGGTCAGAGATGACTAAATTTGAATATTTCAGGTCCAGCCTGTGTGAGAATGAAAAGGTTCTTACATGGTATTTTAGACAAAGCCCATGCCAAGCAGGTATTTCTGTAGCCTCATTCCTCAGTCAGAAGAGTGACAAAGCAAAGATCTATACCCTATTAGCACCATTTATAACACTGAATGTAATTGGAACAATCGTCTACCAAAAATAGCTGCCAGTATTTGGAAAGACAGGGAGGAAACAACTCTTATGAAAGAGAGAAAGAGAGACTATCTTTTTAGACTAATTGATTTGCGAGTGAAATAATGATCATTGACTCAGGGAATTATTGCTGGTACAGAAAATACTGCCTGGTTTTCCTTTAAGAAAGTAGCAAGTATGAATTGTCTAAAATAACTCCCAGAAGAATGACTTTTTGTAATCTATGGCCTGAGTCCTAAAATCCAGTCCTACAAGACCTTGTTAGTGTAAGGAGGGAAAGGTATCTCCCAATTATTTTGTTATCAGATCTCTGAACCAGTGAGGGTCAAAATGCCCTCCAAAATCCCTTAGATGGGCTGATATTTTGCACCAGTATCCAGACATTGGTAAATGAGCACAGTTTCCCTAGGTGATTCATTAGTGCAAGTCTCTCAGTGCTAGAAGAGCCAAAAACAAGAACTAAATTAGCTGTCATATGTTGACTTATATTTCAGTAATCATGGTTTGATAGCCTAACAGAAAGTCATTGTGCATGGGTTTTATATTTAATAAACAAGTCTCTGAAAGTCTCATCTTTCACTGTATAGAGCTGCAAACCACAAATCCATTCCTTCCACAGTCTGTTCTGCCTGATACTCTTGTATTGACACTGTCTAAACCTTCAGTTAGACTTAGGGTTACCAAAGATTTGTTATTTTAAGGAGCTAAGTAGTAGTCTATGTAAACTGGCAGAAGCTACAAAGTGCTCTTACTGGCTGGAGTCAAATACAGTGTGCAGGGCCTCATTCAACCCAAGATAATGACACAGCATAACTGAAGCTGAACTCTAGGTAATTCTAGTTGTAAAGCTACTGCTTAAAACAGGAAAGACATTTGGAATACTGCAAGTTTATTAAACTAATAAATACTGTGTCCTGGTTTTGTCTGGGATAGTTAAGTGGGTCTGACATGCCAGGCCATCAAATCCACACAGTCCAATAAACTTGGTTATCCCTCTCCTTCACCCGGCTGGAGGCAGGGACACTCTAGTCCTGGTCATAGTATCCATTACTCACTTCTTGTAAATATGGGTCAGAAGTCCTCTTATAAAGTTTGGAAGTCAGACTAGCCCTTCTACTCTGTCTGGGAAACCACGCGGTGGAAACTGGAGCAGCAATTTTCCTGGAAGAACCCGCTTTTGTGATCGTTTCTCCTTGCAACTCACATACCCATGTCTCTAGAGTTGAGGTAGATTTTCCATTCCACTTCCTCATGTCCCCTCTGTGGTCACACATATAAAACCACAGAGTGGCCCGAGGTGTGTACCCCCTATATTGTTTCTCTTGAGCAGAAGAACGCTTGCTCCTAACAGCTGACATACTGGTCCATACAGGTGGGGAGCAGAATATATCCTCTTTGAATCACAGAATCACAGAATCATTAAGGTTGGAAAGGACCTTCAAGATCATCAAGTCCAACCATTAATCCAGCGCCACCATGTCCCCTAAACCATGTCCTGAAGCGCCACATCCACACGTTTTTTGAACACTTCCAGAGATGGTGACTCCACCACCTCCCTGGGCAGCCTGTTCCAATGCTTGACCACTCTCTCCGTAAAGAAATTTTTCCTAATATCTAGTCTAAACCTCCCCTGGAGCAACTTGAGGCCATTTCCTCTCGTCCTATTGCTAGTTACTTGGGAGAAGAGACCAACACCCACCTCATCACAACCCCCTTTCAGGTAGTTGTAGAGAGCAATAAGGTCTCCCCTCAGCCTCCTCTTCTCCAGACAGAACAACCCCAGTTCCCTCAGCCGCTCCCCATAAGACTTGTTCTCCAGGCCCCTCACCAGCTTCGTTGCCCTTCTCTGGACACGCTCAAGTACCTCAGCATCCTTCTTGTAGTGAGGGGCCCAAAACTGAATCACAGTTTTCAAAAGCATTTTTTGTTATCCCTTACGACCATGGACAGACTGAGTTCTAGCTGGGATTTTGCCTTTCTAATTTTGTCCCTGCCTGACCTAACGAGATCCTTGTACTCTTCGTGAGTTGCCTTCCCCTTTTTCCAGAGGTGATACACTCTCCTCTTTTCCCTGAGTCCCAGCAAAATCTCCCTGTTCAGCCAGGCCGGTCGCCTTCCTCGCCAGCTCGTCTTACGGCACATGGGGACCGCCTGCTCCTGTGCCTTTAAGATTTCCTTCTTGAAGACTGTCCAGCCTTCCTGGACCCCTTTGCCCCTCAGGACTGTCTCCCAAGGGAATCTCTCAACCAGTGACCTGAACAGGCTGAAGTCTGCCCTCCGGAAGTCCATGGTAGTGGTTTTGCTGACCCCTCTCCTTACTTCACCAAGAATTGAGGATTCTGTCATGTCATGGTCACTAAGCCCAAGACAGCCTCCGACCACCACATCTCCCACCAGTCCTTCTCTGTTTGGAAACAGCAGGTCAAGAAAGGCACCTCACTTACCAGCTGTGTCAGGAAGTTATCCTCCACACACTCCAGGGACCTCCTAGACTGTTTCCTCTCTGCCGTGTTATACTTCCAGCAGATGTCAGGTAGATTGAAGTCCCCCACAAGAACAAGGGCTAGCGAATGCGAGACTTCTGCCAGTCACTTGTAGAATGCTTCATCTGTCTCTTCATCCTGGTTGGGTGGTCTATAACAGTCTCCCAGCAGGATATCTGCCTCATTGGCCTTCCCCCTCATCCTTAGCCATAAGCACTTGATTTGGTCATCACAATCGTTGAGCTCTATGCAATCAAAACACTCCCTAACATACAGAGCCACCCCACCACCTCTCCTTCCTTGCCTATCCCTTCGGAAGAGCTTATAGCCATGCATTGCAGCACTCCACTCCTGTGAGTCATCCCACCATATTTCTGTGGTGGTGACTAAGTCATAGCTGTCCTGCTGCACAATGGTTTCCATCTCCTCCTGTTTGCTGCCCATGCTGTGTGCACTGGTGTAGATGCACTTGAGCTGGGCTATCAATTGCACCCCCAACATCGGCATGCCACACCCCTAGGCTCATCTCTAGTGAGCCTGGTTTTATCGCCTTCCCCCTTTGAATCTCTTATGAGACATTCCCTTGGGTATCTACACCCAGGATTAAGTGTCCTTTTCTTTCCTTACAAAAAATCACAAGCTTCCAGAATCTGGATGACTGGGAGCATCAAATTGTTATGATAAAGGTAAGGAATTAAAATAATTTCTCCAGAACTACTGTCTATTTTGAGATTAAAGCAAAAAATCACCAACCTGTGAAGTCAACTGTAACAAGTAATCATCACTAATCATCAAAAAATCATTGTTCACATCTTTTCTGAAGCAAGATGGCTCATCACAACTATTTTATCATGAGACTGTAGTAAAAATGATAGCAAGTATATTTCTATGATAGACAACCGTACTGGTTTTGGCTGGTGTAGAGTTAATTTTCTTCATAGCAGCTAGCATGAGGCTATGTTTTGTGCTGAAGACAGTGTTGATAATTCAGGGATTTTTTAGTTATTGTTGAGAAGCACTTACAGAGTCAAGGCCTTTTCTGCTTCTCACACCACCCCACCAGTGAGTAGGCTGGGGGTGCACAAGAAGTTGGGAGGGGACACAGGTGGGACAGCTGACCCCAACTGACCAAAGGGATATTCCATACTATATGACATCATGCTCGGTATATAAAGCTGAGGCAAAGAAGAAGGAAGAGGGGGATGTTTGGAGTTATGTCATTTGTCTTCCCAAGTAACCATTACGCGTGATGGAGCCCTGCTTTCCTGGAGATGGCTGAACACCTCTCTGCCGATGGGAAGTGGTGAATGAATTCCTTGCTTTGCTTTGCTTGCGTGCACGGCTTTTGCTTTACCTATTAAACTGTCTTTATCTCAACCCACGAGTTTTCTCACTTTTACCCTTCTGATTCTCTCTCCCAATCCCACCGGGGGGGAATGAGCAAGTGGCTGTGTGGTGCTTAGTTGCTGGCTGGGGTTAAACCACAACAACAACAGAGATTACAGAGACTGATTACTCTAAACAATACATGTTAGTGGAACAGTTTGCTAATCCTTCCAAGGTAGGCTGATTTATGAGCTTTTGATCCAATTTAAAATTTGTGGGAATTTTTTTTCTGGCCTTTTTTATGGAAAAGATGTGGTAGAATAAGCTCAGTATTTTAGGTGTATACCCAAGAAGAAGAATGTAAATAAAATGTTTTACAGTAGTGTAACTTCATGGATTTGAATAGAATTACTCTTTATATATACAGTAGACTTCAGTGGAATTACTATTTATTTATATGTACCACTTTTTTGGAACAAAGACACAAACTTCAGGATGTGATTCAAATATATTTGTCTCAAAAACACCACACAGTTTCTCTGATTACAAACATCTATCATAATCTCTATTACTATAATGCTTAGGAGCTCCAGCCATGGAGCAAAGCCCAGTTTTGCTGGGAACTGTATGGTCCTTTAATAAGAAAGCAAACCCTGTCCCTGCAGTGTGAGGCAAGAGGAGGAAAGGAAAGGAGAAAGCTAAAGACATACAGATGGCAAGATGCACGATCACCTCAGTATATCAGCAGCCCAACCATCATCAAGAGGATTATGTTCCACTTCTTGTTTGTCTGGTTTCCCTTTTCTTGGTATCATAACAAAGCAGAATTTTAAGGTAGATGTATACACTGTCTAACTAGAGAAAAGATGCAAGTCAAGGCAACAGTCAGTTGGCATTATTGAGTTATCCACATTTGTATAGTATCACTTCAAAACCATCATGTCAAAAAAGTACCAATGATAATACCATTTCCAGGAAAGAAATATATATGGTTGATGATGGAATGTAGTTTGAACACAGTGATTTAGGATCATGAACAAAGACAGACTGAACTAAATGTCCATGCCATTAGCACATGAAGATTTAAATAAGCAGAAGGTTGTGTTTTTATAGAATACATCTGAAATGATAAGACTAATGTGAGAAAATAAAAAGATAATATAGAAATAATGCTGTCTCAAATTTTTTAAAGGGAATTTCAGAAAAGTGTAAGCCATTAAAAATATATATAAATAAATGGTTCATTTTAAATCATTTTTGTTTGATAACTATGAGTTATTGTGAGTTATTATTTATAATTATAAGTTTATACTTATTATATATTATAATATAATAATGTTATGTTATTATTATAGCTATGAGTTATTATACTCATACTATGAGTTCCATGCAGATGATGTGACTCATGCTGATAGCATGGAAAGTTTCAATATTCATTTCAGTGAGTTTGATCAGGCTTTGACCAGGAAACAATGTGCCTTATTTTTTAATCACCAGGGTTCAGCACTGAATGGAAGCAAAACTGCAATACAGAATTATCGATTCGTTGACCTATTTACATCTTAGGTCGTTCTGAAGTCTCCACATCTAATTACAGACTTTTCTTTTCTGTTCTCACTTACAAATACCCATCACCATATTGTCTATATGCTGCAGGCTCTATGTAACCAGATGATCTAACTTCCTTGGCCAAATATTTTCTTGAAGAAAGTTTACAATTTTGACAAGACCTTGAAAATATTTATGCATGAAAGCTACTACTCATTCTCACCAAATCATTTATTATTGTCATTGTCAGGTTTCCAAATAAGTAACTGAATCCTTACTAACCTTTAGAGGCAAAAAAAAAAATTATTTCAAATCATGGCAACTGACTGAGCAAGGCCACGCAGGTCTGGTATGAAAGTCTATCATGCATGTTTCTTGTTGCCTATTCTGTCATCAAAGACCTATCCCTTATAACCCAGTAGCTGATGTGGGGAAAGGGATTTCAAACCACATGAGATGTATCTGCAACAGCTCATAAAGCTAGGTCATTTCCAAACATTCTGATTATGTCAAAAACATTAATTTTCAATGAGTGCTATGTCATCTACTGTAGTTTGACTCCTTTGTTACGTATTTTTCTTACCCAGTTCTGGACAGAGAAGAAAAGTAGATGGCTGTAAACATAAATTGTCACCACAACAACTTGTTTCATGAACAACATTTACAACTTGCTTGTGACTGGTTCTGGATAAAATACTAAAAATATCTTCTTGGGCATAGCCTCAATTTGGCTGAGAACATTCACAAAAGTGATGTTGTGAATTAATTTTATTAATTTTCAGAAAAGGTAATAGCTGCTAAATACCAAAGTATTAAAAAACGCACTAAATTTCTGTCAAAATTACTCAAAGTAACACAAGTTACTTTTTCTCAATCCCTAGAGTTCAACAGCTAGGACAGCATTTTCAGTTGGCTCATCTGTTTAAATGCACAGACAATTTAAATCATGATCTGATATTTTAAAAAATCGGAGTAGAACCAAGGGAATGCCCATAAGCAGAACTCCTCTTAGTCTCCAATCACTTTCATCTTCTGTCATATGGTAAAGTGGAGTTGAAAACTCAGCATAGTTTTTTACTGGCAGGCTAACAAGTAAGGGCTTTAGCAAAGCAAGGGTGGAAGAAGGAAGTCTGCCAATAGAGCACCTCTCACAAAGATCTTTTTACTAATAAAGCCTTTCCTTCATACTGACCCAATATCATCCTGAACCTTTCCTTTAATTTTACATGAGGTAGAGGGTGAAATGCAATTGCCACAGTAGAGGTGGTTAGCTATTTTTCAACAAAATATTTTGACTTTCAAAAAACTGAGCCTTCAAAACCAGGCTATCACACTCATCTGGAAAAAAAAAGTAGGAAAAAAATCAGAAATGTTGAAAAATCTTCTTCTTCGACATTTTCTTAAAAAAGTATGGCTTCTTTGTTCAAAATACAGAACAGTTTCTCTGTTCCAATAACTGTAAGCAGAAAAGTCATAGAATCATATGCATGTTGGAAAGAACATTAGGAGGCCCCCAGTGTAACTGCCTGCTCAAAAGCAGCATCACTGAGGAGGTCAGACCATGTGGCTTGGGGCTTTCTCCAGACTGGTCTCAAAAAGCTCCAAGGATGCAGACCACACAGCCTCTCTGGGCAACCTGCTCCACTCTGAACTGTCCCCATGCGGAAAAGTTTTCCCTTTATATCCAGTCTGAACTTCTCAACTTATGGCTGTTGTCTCCTGCCCTGCTGCTACGCACTGCTGCAGAGATCCTGGCCTCATCTTCTCAATAACCTGCTCATAGGTAGGGGAAGGCTACTCAGCCTTCTCCAGGCTGAAGCAGCCCTGTCTCTAAGGCTCCCCTCACAGGGCAGGTGCTCCAGTCTCTGAGCATCCTGGTGGCCCTCCACTGGGTTCACTCCAGTTTGGCAATGTCTACCTTGGATTGGGGAGACCGAACCAGAAGACACAGTGTCTGGGTGTTGTCCAAGAAATGCCGCATTGAGGGGAATAATCACTTCCCTCCATCTCCTGGCTGTGCCCTTGCTCATACAGCACTGGATGGTGCTGATCTTCGCTGCTGCCAGCCCCATGGGCAGCTTGCTCCTGTGCAGTTTGCTGTCTCCCAAAGCCCTGGGGACTTATCCACAGAGCTGCTTCCCAGGCAGCCAGTACCCAGCCTGGGATGTTGGAAGGGGTAGGGGCTCTGCCTTCCCAGGTACAACTAGCAATGCACAACTTTGCATTTTTCTCCTGATATACCTGTTTTCTCCTGCGTATAAGAAAAAAAACTTGGATGATACTGTCCTTAAAGACCCACAAGTTTTCTTTATCTCCTTTGCCCTTCAGAGCTGCCTCTCATAGGATCCCACCTACCAGTGTTCTGAATGACCTGAAGTCTGCTACTCACTTTCCTCACTCCCTTCAGGATCTTGACCTCCACTAGTTCATGGCTGCTACAGCCAAGGCTGACACTGATTATCATGTTCCCAATCACATCTTCTCTGTTACTGAATAGGAGATCCAGCTGTGCCTCACCCTTGGTTGGCCAATCCATTATCAAGAAGTTACCACTTACACCCTCCAGAAGTCTTCTCAACTGGTTGCATCCCACCATGTTGCCCTTCCAGTAGATGTCAGGGAAGTTAAAGTTCCCCCCAGTAAACAAGGTTTGCGATATAGAGACTTCCTCCAGTTGTTTAAAGAATATTTTGTTGACTTCCTCACCCTGGTTGGGTGGAAAAACAAAATGCAACAAAATCCTCTAAAATTACAGAAATGTTTTGATTGATAACAGTAACAGTAACAGTTCTGACTGCCTTTTTAGATTTCACCCTTTCATCTTAATTCAGATCAACAAGTTTATTTTAAAGTCTTGAATTACTTCCTAGGACAAGAAAACCCAATGTGGTGGGTTGACCCTGGCTGGATGTCAGGTGCCCACCAAAGCCACTCTATCAAGCCCCTTCTCAGCTGGACAGGGGAGAGAAAATGTAACAAAAAGCTTGTGGGAGATAAGGACAGGGAGTGATCATTCAGCAATTACTGTCATGGGCCAAACAGACTTGACTTGGGGAAATTATTTAATTTAACTTATTGCCAATCAAATCAAAGTAGGGTAATGAGAACTAAAACCAAATCTTAAAACACCTTCCACCCACCTCTCCCTTCTTCCCAGGCTCAACCTCACTCCCAATTTTTCTACCTCCTCCCCCCCCCGAGCAGCACAGGGGGATGGGGAACAGGGGTTGTGGTCAGTTCATCACACGTTGTCTCTGCCACTCCTTCCTCCTCAGGGTGAGGACTCCTCACACTCTTCCCCTGCTCCAGAATAGTGTCCCCCCCATGGGAGACAATCTTCCACGAACTTCTCCAATGTGACTCCTTCTCACAGGCTGCAGTTCTTCACAAACTGCTCCAGCCTGGGTCCCTACTATGGGGTGCAGTCCTTCAGGAACAGACTGCTCCAGCATGGGTCCCTTCCACGGGGTCACAAGTCCTGCCAGCAAACCTGCTCCAACGTGAGCTCCTCTCTCCACAGGTCCACAGGTCCTGCCAGGAGCTTGCTCCAGCATGGGCTTCCCACAGGGTCACAGCCTCCTTTGGGCATCCACCTGCTCCAGCGTGGGGTCCTCCACAGGCTGCAGGCGGATATCTGCTCCACCATGGACCTCCATGGGCTGCAGGGGTACAGCCTGCCTCACCATAGTCTTCACCATGGGCTGCAGGGGAATCTCTGCTCCAGTGCCTGGAGCACCTCCTCCCCCTCCTTCTTCACTGACCTTGGTATCTGCAGAGTTGTTTCTCCCACATATTCTCACTCCTCTTTCCAGCTGCAATTGTTGTGTGCCGTTTTTTTTCCCCTTCTTAAATATGTTATCACAGAGGCACTACCACCATCACTGATTGGCTCGGCCTTGACTAGTGGCGGGACTGTCTTGAAGCCAGCTGGCATTGGTTCTATCGGACACAGGGGAAGCTTCTAGCAGCTTCTCACAGAAGACACCCCTGCAGTCCCCTCACTACAGAAACCTTGCCACGCAAACCCGGTACAACCAATTAAGTAAACAAAAGCCCAACAGCCAATATCTCCTTTGTTTTCTCAACACATCTTGAAGAGCAGACTCCAGAGCAGTTCCCTGAAGAGAACTTAAATAAGGCGTTGAAAGAGCCAGAGAAGAAAATCTGTGAAAGTGGAGTTATGCCCTGAGAGCAGCCTCATCTTTTTCTCATATGGAAACTTTTCCTCGAGGTTAATTACCTTTTCTGCATCACGCTGCTCTTTACTACATAAATAACAGTTTTACACTCTTTGTAATCTCAACTGGGTTTTCCTTTCCTAACAGCAAGTGAAACATTAGGAAACGTCTCCTACATATTTTCCTTGCCTAGATTTCTGTTTGCCAGTCAGTATGTAGGGGAGAATAAATAGCCTAAAAGAAGACTGAGAAAGGACTAGCAAGAGAAATCTGGCCAAAAGAGAGGAAACAACCAAACAGGCCAGGTCTGTTCTATTTATTGGACTCTGTTCTGCAGCTGGCAAAACATTAGAAAATAAACTTTGTTTCCTGATATTTTAATTTCCCATTGGAGTTTACTATGGTAAACTTTGGTTTTGGGCAAGATATGTTTTGAAGATTTATTTGCTTTGTATAGCCAGAATAAAAATTTTTTAGGAAACAACCCTCACACATGCCAATTGGGAAAGTTCCCTTTCTTCATGTTCAGATGACCTGGGAAGTCCTGTCAGCACAACTGGGAAGAAACTGCGTCCCTGCATAGAAAGACACATTTACTGGATACATTGCCACCAGCCCTTGTACTGAACTTTGGAGAACAAATCAACCATCACATACTGATAGGAACATTGATATGAATTGAAACAAAGTCTGTATGAATAATACAAGACAGATGTTTGCTCACTGCTACCAAACTAATCCTAGCCATCACAACAGCATGTGGCAAACACCTGCTAAGGCCTGGCTGTGTCTTGGATGTACTCCTAGTCACTGAAGGAAATTTCTTGTAGCATCCTGTGGTAAGCTAGAAAGCATAAAAAGGTTCAAATGACAAGATATTTGTCTCAAATTACAGAGACCTTTTCTCTTCCAGTCACAAACTCCCTGTTTTTTTTAAATACCCACTGAAGACTCAAGCAGTGTTCAACACTTTTCGAAAGCAAACTTCCTTCATACACAGAAGCACTGAAGGAGCCTATTTTTTCAAGACAGCCATCACTCAAGAGTGCCAAGGAATGAGGCCTTACCCATTTGTAGGGAGAGAGACTCATGCAATCACACTACAGCCCAGCAGCAGGATAGTAAAGAAGGAGAGAGCTTTGAATCCAGAAGAAGTGATAACAACCTCCCTTCCTCCCTCTCACACCCTCCACTTCAACAGTAGCACTTCAGTCCTTTCTTCCCATTGTCCTTTCAGACATTTCTCTAAACACAGACAAAAGTCATTGTTCTGAACGTATGCATCACAGGCTTATTTTGCCCACTGAGGACATCTGAGCAGCCATTACTTCATAAAAATATGGGTGGTGTGAGAGGATTTTTTGATTAACTGCAAATAAATGAAGAGTTAGCAATGCACAGTGCCCAAAATGGAAACAAATCTGTCCCCAAATAGCACATTTTGTACAACAGATTAACTGCAATTACAGTTGTCTTGGAAATACAGAAAAAATAATAGAGCAAGATAGAGTGGGTGAGAGAAAACATCAGATTGTTCTACATTGAGACATGATGGGAGTTACCTCTGCTAAGAGGCCTGTGATGTCTCTGCAGGACTTTCCAAGGGCTGACTAGTAATGTTTCCTAAATGTTCATCCATTTCACTAGCAAGTCCTTAAGCTTTTATATACAAACCTTTCTAATGGCACAACACTTCATGTACTCCAGTTAATCTTGTAATCAGATAATTTCCTGCATTTTCCATTCTAGTCCTCCAAAAGAAGAAACAAACTACCATCTGAGAGGAAAGTACATGCATAAACAGAAAGCAGAAGTGCTTGTTTTGCAAATAGTAATGCAAACACTGGAGAGTTTCATTTTCCTACCAAACATGATTTTTACACTAGTTAAACTGTATGTGCTTCAGTGAAATTATTTCCAATTTAAATGCACAGGAGAGGAGAGTCAGGCTATCACTGCTCATCCTTTTGATCTCCAAATATCTCTTTATATATTCAATTTATTAAAGTGTAAGCTCAAGCACAAAGTAAACTAATAATATATCCAAACAAGGAACACACTTGCACATATGTAACAAGCCATGTAAGACCAAAGACTTATACAACTATACAGCTATTTGACAACACAAACAATAGAAAATGTTCTTCACATTAAAATATTTTTCTAATTCTATCCTGAGATTGTCACTTTTCTGTATATGTTGGCCTAATACAGTGACTTTCATCATCCAGTAGAGACATCCATGTTTTGTAGGATGGACATCAACCTCAGGCTGTTTTTACTTTGATAAATCTGGTCAGGCCTACTGGAGCAGACAGTCTGAATGATACACTTAATCTTTTTAAGTACTTGGTCAGGAACATCAGAGTATCTCCAGGTAAGCATCCAAGTTCAGATACGTTGTTGACCAAACCAAACAGCTTGCCTATTCTTTAGCATATATTCACCAAAGACTTATAATGAAGAGAAATTGCATTATTCCCCCCTTTTACAGATGGGAACCTATGCAGAGAGACTAGGAAAAGCATGGGCCAGGCCCTTTCTATGGCCTTGGATGAGATCTTGAGTTCAAACAGTAAAACATTTTTCCCTACTCATGAGATACGGTGGCCTCTTCTACTCTGTCTATTGGGAACAGCCCCTGATTATCGGGGAACCAAAGACATGATTGACCGAACTACATTCAGTATGATAAAGAAAAGATTGTCTTGAGAGGAATAAAATTTTGTTAATATGTTACAGATACTGTGCCACAAAAGGCTTATTTTCCAAACTAGGAAAATTTTGAAAAACAGTGATAAGAAGAAGATACTTTAACAGGGAAACATAAGTAAATAGCACAATGTTTGAGAGGCTAACTTACTATAAAGAAAGAAGGATCATTTTTCACAAGGAAAAGGGCATGTTTGTCTAAAAACATCTCAGTATAACAGGTGAAAATAGTAAAAAGAATATGTAAGAAAAGAATAAAAAGTTAGGCATCACTATATAGTATATATCATGTATCAGGTTAGTCGCCGAGGGGAGCTGCTCCGGAGCGGCCCGACCCGCAGCGCAGCGGCAGATCTTGGCGCACAGGGGGTTTCCTGAGGCAGGGAGACGCCAGGGCAGCAGAGAGACCCGCCAGGAGCCGGCAGCTCTCGCGGGAGACACTGACGAGGCCTGGGCGTTGCCGGAGCAACGGCGGCCCACCCCCACGGCTATAAAAAGCAGCCTAGGGAACACTAGCGACCAGCAGCACTGCCAGCAAAGTAGGCAAGTAGAGTATGGAGCGTCAGTTTGTGTGCACGGGCGTAGTGGCCCCACCAGCTCAAAAAGGTGAGTTCAGTTGGTGGTTATTACCTTCTCAGAAGGAGCTTAGCTATAGTAGCCACCCGGTGGAAAGCCTTGTCCTCTGCGCTTGCCAGAATGGATGTGGCAACCCAGACAGAGCTCCCATGGAAACATGCAGCCATCCAGGTCTCAGGCTGCAGAGAGTGCCAGAGCCTCTCACTGGTAACCGATGGCAGTAGTGAGAGCAGCTGTGTGAGGTGTGACCAGGTGGAGGATTTGCTCAGCCTGGTGGCAGAGCTAGGAGAGGAAGTAGAAAGGTCAAGGAGCATCAGGGAGTCTGAGAAAGAGATGGACTTGTGAAACCATGCTCTGCCCTCCCTGAGACAGAAACAGGAACAGCCACTAGAAAACCCCAAGATCAAGGGTGTCCTGTATCTTCCCCCTGGCAGGCTGAAGGCAGTACCTTAATGGAAAGAAGCAAATGGAGACAAGTCCATGCTTGGGGTGGCAGGTCAACCCCCCACCTTGCCTCCCCGGGTGCCTCTGTACAACAGGTAGGAGGTTCTGGATGTGGAAGGACAGTCCATGGATGATGGTCCAGCTACACCGGAGGTGTTGCCAAGGTCAGAAAGGCCTACCCCCTGCATTATGACCACCCCCATGAGGAAGAAAAGATGGGTGTTAGTTGTAGGCAACTCCCTTCTGAGGGGAGCTGAAGGTCCAATATGCTGGACAGACCCTTAGGGAAGTCTGCTGCCTCCCTGGGGCCCAGGTTAAGGACATCACTAGGAAAGTTCCTAGCCTGGTGCAGCCCTTGGACTATTACCCACTACTGCTCTTCCATGTGGGTGAGATGAAGCTGTAACTCGTAGTCCAAGGGTGATCAAAAAAGACTTCAGGGCCTTGGGATGGTTGGTTAGGGAATCTGGTGCACAGGTTATTTTTTTCCTCTAGCCCTCCAGTTGTGGGCAGTGACACTGGAACAAACAGATGGGCCCAGTCTACTAACACATGGCTCTGGTGCCACTGCCACAATTTCAGGTTTTCTGATAATGGGATGGTCTACATGGCACCAGGCCTGCTGACATCAGTTGGGATTCACCTTTCTCAAAGGGGGAAGAGGATCTTTGCCTGCAAGCTAGTGGGGCTTATTGACAGGGCTTTAAACTAGACATGAAGAGGGAGAGGGGGATATCCGGCACACCCGTGACAAGCTGTGGGATGACACACCAGTGTTAGAGGGATGGGGTGCTAGTGAGGCCCCTTAACCTGTTGCACCAGTGAAAGACCTCAAAGGAACTAAAGGATGTTCTAAGAGGGTGACATGGCTGACAGCCCAACTGAAGTGCCTCTACACCAATGCACGCAGCATGGGCAACAAACAGGAAGAGTTGGAAGCCACCGTGCTGCTAGAAAGCTGTAACCTGGTTACCATTACTGAAACTTGGTGGGATGAATCCCATGACTGGAGTGTGGCTATCGATAGCTACAGGCTGTTCAGGAGGGACAGCTGAGGAAGGAAGGGCGGAGGTGTTGCCCTCTATGTCAAGAAATGGATAGAGTGCAAAGAGCTGTCTCATGAATAGTCACAAACGGGTTGAAAGCTTATGGGTAAGAACTGGGGACCGAGGCAACAAAGGGAACCTTGTGGTTGGTGTCTACTACAGGCCGCCCAATCAAGGGGAGTCTGTTGATGAAGCCTTCTTACTCCAGCTACAGGAGGCATTGTGCTCACAGGTTCTCATCTTGCTGGGGCACTTCAACCACCCTGACATCTGCTGGAAAAGTAGCACAGCTAGCTGTAGGCAATCCAGGAGACTCCTGGAGTGCATGGAGTATAACTTCCTATGCCAGGTAATAGATAGCCCTACCAGAGGGGATGCAATACTGGACTTGTTGGTCACCAACGCAAGGGAGCTAATTGGTGATGTCAAGACTGGAGGCAGCCTGGGCTGCAGTGATCATGCTCTGGTGGAGTTCAGTCTTGAGGGATATGGGGCAGGTGAAGAGTAAAGTCAGGACCCTGAATTTTAGGAAAGCAAACTTCCAGCTCTTTAGGGAGTTAGTCAACAGGACCCCCTGGGAAACTGCCCTCAGGGACAAGGGAGCAGAACAGAGCTGGCAGTTCTTTAAGGATGCTTTCCATAGAGTGCAAGACCTCTTGATCGCCAGGTGTAAGAAATCAGGAAAGGAAGGCAAGAGACCAGCATGGCTGAGTCGAGCCCTGCTGGTCAAACTAAATGGCAAGAAGGAAATGCACAGGCAGTGGAAGCAGGGACAGGTATCCTGGGAAGAGTACAGGGATGCTGCCCGGTTGTGTAGGGATGGGGTCAGGAAGGCCAAGGCGTGTCTGGAGCTGAACTTGGCAAGGGATGCAATGAATAATGAGAAAGGCTTCTACAGGTATGTCAACCAGAAAAGGAAGGTCAAAGAAAGTGTACCCCTGCTGATGAACACGACTGGAAAACTGGTAATAACAGATGAGGAGAAGGCCAAGGTACTCAACTTCTTTGCCTCAGTCTTCACTGGCAAGCTCTCTTCCCACACTTCCTCAAGTGGATGGATCGCAAGGCAAGGGCTGGAGGAGCAAAGTTCCTCCCACTGTCAGAGAAGATCAGGTTTGAGACCACCTGAGGAACCTGAACAAGTCTATGAGACCTGACAAGATGCATCCCACAGTCCTAAGGGAATTTCCAAGCCATTCTCCATGATATTTGAAAAGTCATGGCAGTCAGGTGAAGTCCCTAGAGCCTGGGAAAAGGGAAACATTGCACTCGTTTTTTAAAAATGCTATAAAGGAGGACCCTGTGAACTACCGACCTGTCAGCCTCATCTCTGTGCCTGGGAAGATCATGGAACAGACCCTTCTAGAAGCGATGCTAAGGCACATGGAGGACAGGGAGGTGATTTGAAACAGCCAGCATGGCTTCTCTAAGCGCAAGTCCTGCCAGACCAACCTAGTGGCTTTCTATGATGGAGTGACTACATTAGTGGACAAGGGACATGTTGTCTATCTGGACTTCTGTAAGGCCTTTGACACAGTCCCCCCACTACATCCTTCTCTCTAACTGGGAGAGATATGGATTTGATGGGTGGACTGTTGGGTGGATGAGGAATTGGCTGGATGGTCGCATCCAGAGGGTAGTGGTCAACGGCTCAATGTCCAGATGGAGGTTGGTGATGAGTGGTGTCCCTCAGGGGTCTGTATTAGGACCAGTACTGTTTAACATCTTCATCAATGGCATAAAAAGTGGGATCGAGTGCACCCTCAGCAAGTTTGAAGATGACACCAAGAGGAGTGCTGTGGTTGACACGCCTGAGGGACAGGATGCCATCCAGAGAAACCTGGACAAGCTCGAGGAATGGGCCTGTGTGAACCTCATGAGGTTCAACAAGGCCAAGTACAGGGTCCTGCACCTGGGTCAGGGCAACCCCCAGCATCAGTACAGGCTGGGGGATGAAGGGATTGAGAGATGCCCTGCAGAGAAGGACTTGGGGATACTGGTGGATGAAAAGCTGGACATGAGCCGGCAGTGTGCGCTCGCAGCCCAGAAGGCCAACTGTATCCTGGGCTGCATCCAAAGCAGCGGGGCCAGCAGGTTGAGGGAGGGGATTCTGCCCCTCTACTCCGCTCTAGTGAGACCCCACCTGGAGTACCCCATCTGGCTCTGGAGCCCTCAGCACAGGAAAGACATGGACCTGTTGCACAGGTCCAGAGGAGGGCCACAAAAGTGATCAGAGGGATGGAAGACCTCTGCTATGTGGACAGGCTGAGAGAGTTGGGGTTGTTCAGCCTGGAGAAGAGAAGGCTCCAGGGAGGCCTTATTGCAGCCTTCCAGTACTTAAAGGGGCCTTATAAGAAAGATGGGGACAGACTTTTTAGCAAGGCCTGTTGCCATAGGACAAGGGGTAATGGTTTTAAACTAAAAGAGGGTAGATTTAGACTAGATCTAAGGGAGAAATTCTTTACTGTGAGGGTGGTGAGACACTGGCACAGGTTGCCCAGAGAGGTGGTAGATGCCCCATCCCTGGAAACATCCCAGGTCAGGTTGGAGGGGGCTCTGAGCAACCTGATCTAGTTGAAGATGTCCCTGTTCATTGCAGGGGGGTTGGACAAGATGAACTTTAAGAGTCCCTTCCAACCCAAACCATTCTAAGATTCCATCATTTGTTGGGTAATATACAACAATTATAAGAACTAAGCATTCCATTGTATCTTACTAGGTTCAGACTTGTGTTTTTATTAACAGGGAAAGTGACTTTTCTGTAAAAGAAGTGAATTTTGCTAAATGATAGTGTACTTACCATTTACAAAGTGAAGCACTTAAAAGCCCTGCAATGAATAAAGGACATATGAAATCTTACACTTGCCACATAATAAAAGAAAATACACTGACCTCTATTTTAATGGTATCCTAGAATAACACGCTCACCCATACATTTGTTCTCAAAGCTTCTCTCTGAGACAAGGACATGTAATTTTTAATCAGTGTGAAACTGAGGCAGAAAGCAACAGATTTGGAAAGACACCCAACTTTGTAGACCAAGTGGAGACAAGTGATCGCTCTTAGCTTCTATGCCAGAGGGAGTCCCTAAAGTCCCATAAAGCTATATTTGCAGCCCATAGTAGTGCAAGCAAGAGGGTGATTATGAATTTCAGATGGATGTACTGGATGACAAATATATTAACTCAATATATCAGTGACCTGGAGACCCACCTCTCTGGGAGACTGAATTCATCAATAGAATGTTCGTGGTTATATGTTATTTTTCTGGTGTCCTGGTTTCCTTCACAGAAGCTAGTGTGAGACTGTGTTTTGGATTTGGGATGAGAAACTGTTGATAATGTGCTGATGTTTTGGGTTGTTGCTGAGCAGTCAAGGACAGTCCAGCTTCTTGTGCTGGCCTGCCAGCGAGCAGGCTGGGGGTGCACGGGAAGCTGGGAGGGGACACAGCCGGGACAGCTGACCCAGACTGGCCAAAGAGATATTCCCTACCATCCGACGTCATGCCCAGTACATAAACTGGAGTTGGCCGGGGGGCGGAAATCGCTGCTCGGGGACGGGCTGTCGATCACGGGGTGGTGAGCAATTGCTGTATTGGGCCTCACTTGTTCTTGTACATTCCTTTGTTGGTATTATCATTGTTGTTTCCTTCTTTCTGTCCTATTAAACCGTGTTTATCTCAACCCACGAGGATTTTTTTCCTAATTCTCTCCCCCGTCCCACTGCAGGAGGGGGAGTGAGTGAGCGGCTGCGTGGTGCTTAGTTGCCGGCTGGGGCTAAACCACGACAGTCCTTTTTGGCGCCCAACGTGGGGCACGAGGCTTGAGATAATAACGGTTGCAGGTCACAATATCAGTTTATTTGATTTGCATGATGCTCTCGTCTTTGCTGTACATGTTAAGGATCGGTGTTGGTTTCTGCGGGCTGCTGTACTCTGCAGTGATTAGTAATGTCTTGCCTGCGAGACTTGTTTTTAGAACACTGACCTTGAGCTTAATGTGGTATCATCTGAGCTCTGTACTAAAGCCGTTACTGTATTTTGGCTACTGTCTTGTGGAGACGATTAGCAATTATACTTCTGCCTCTGAAAGGTTTTTTATGGAGGAAGTGCAGAATGGTACCTTTGCTACCCTCTATCATAACGTTTCCTCCTTCATCACAATATTTTTTCAGTATTTTGAACACCCTTGGGTAGTTAAAATACCTCTATTGCTACTTCTGGGGAACATTGTTTCGGTTTTGTCTAAGGTTGGCAAGCAATTTAAGAATATCACTTGGAGATCTACCCCAAGGCTGGATAGTTATGAATGGCAGGGCGTGTGGAACAGCCTGGGCAAATGCCTGGGGCGGTGGGCACCTCCGGTGTTTTGGAACTTCACTCCTGAACAAGTGCAGAATCCTGATAAACTAGCAGAATATTTGGAAGAAGTATGCTGTCGGCCTGGCAGCTCCAAGGAGACACAAATCATTGCAATGTGCTGGGGCCTGGCCCATGCCTACCGAGCTCTATTTAACACTATGCAAAGGGGAGAGAGGCTCTCTGGATCTGATGGCAATGTGACAGGCACTGCCACTACTCCAACCCCCGCGGCGGGCACTGCCACTACTCCAACCCCTGCAACAGGCACTGTAGCTACTCAGACTGTTGCAGCTGAACCAGAGAACCAGCCCATCCCGGTATCAGTTGCCCCTATACAAAAGAAGAAAACTTGGAAGTGGAAGTCAGCTCGTTTAGTAAGGGATGAGGAAGATATTTCTAAGAAGGAGCCAGAGGAAGAGAGTGAGGAGGCAGAGTGCTCTGAAGCAGGGCCATCACAAGGACGGAAGAGGGAAGAGGGAGAGTCATCGCTTGAAGAGGAGGAAGAGGAAGAACTCATAAAAGAGACGGTAACTACTCGATCTCTATCCCTGAGTGAATTGCGAGATATGCGAAAGGATTTCAGCCGTCGTCCAGGTGAGCACATTGTCACCTGGCTGCTCCGATGCTGGGATAATGGGGCCAGTAGCCTGGAATTAGAGGGTAGGGAAGCCAAGCAGCTGGGATCCCTTTCTAGGGAAGGGGGCATTGACAAAGCAATTGGAAAAGGTGCACGAGTCCTCAGCCTCTGGAGACGACTCCTGTCAGGTGTGAAGGAAAGGTATCCCTTCAAGGAAGATGTTCTATGTCACCCAGGCAAGTGGACCACCATGGAGAAAGGTATCCAGTACCTGAGGGAGCTAGCTGTGCTGGAAGTGATTTATGGTGACTTGGACAATGGACAATCATCCAAAGATCCAGATGAAGTCAATTGCACGTGACCTATGTGGCGGAAGTTTGTACGGAGTGCACCATCATCATATGCCAACTCATTAGCAGTAATGGCCTGGAAAGACGGAGAGAGACCAATGGTGGATGAATTGGCTGGCCAACTCCGGCAATACGAAGAAAGTCTCTCTTCCTCCCTACGGGCCTGCGTCTCTGCTGTAGAGAAACTGTCCCAGGAGTTCCGGCAATTCAAAGAGGATATGCCCTACCCTCCGCCCATACGGACCAGTGTCTCAGCCATTAGGAGTAAGCGCTCTTCTGTTCAAGAGAGAGGATATAGAGGATACACACCACGAGCCACCCTGTGGTTTCAATTGCGTGACTACGGAGGAGTGGGATGAGAGGTGGGATGGAAAACCTACCTCGACCCTAGAGGCACGAGTACACGAGCTGCAGGGAAAGACAATTACAAAAGGGGGTTCAGGTTCCTCCAGAAAAATCGTCACTCCACTTTCCAGTGGGCAGCTTCCCAGAAAGAATAGAAGAGCTGATCTCACCTCTGATCCTCTTGAAGGGACTTCTGATTCCTATTTACAAGAAGTGGGTAACGAGTACTATGACCAGGACTAGAGGGGCCCTGCCTCCAGCCAGGCGGAGGAGAGGGACAACCGAGTTTATTGGACTGTGTGGATTCAATGGCCTGGCACATCAGACCCACAGGAATATAAGGCTTTAGTGGACACCGGTGCACAATGTACCCTGATGCCATCAAGCCATATAGGGGCAGAACCCATCTGTATTTCTGGAGTGACAGGGGGATCCCAACAGCTGACTGTGCTGGAGGCTGAAGTGAGCCTAACTGGGAATGAGTGGCAGAAGCACCCCATTGTGACTGGTCCAGAGGCTCCATGCATCCTGGGCATAGACTACCTCAGCAGAGGGTATTTCAAGGACCCAAAAGGGTACCGGTGGGCTTTTGGTATAGCTGCTTTGGAGACGGAAGAAATTAAACAGCTGTCCACCTTGCCTGGTCTCTCAGAGGACCCTTCTGTGGTGGGGTTGCTCAGGGTCAAAGAACAACAGGTGCCGATCGCTACCACAACAGTGCACCGGCGGCAATATCGCACCAACAGAGGCTCCCTGATTCCCATCCATGAGCTGATTCGTCGGCTGGAGAGCCAAGGAGCGATCAGCAAGACTCGCTCACCCTTTAACAGCCCCATATGGCCAGTGCGAAAGTCTAATGGAGAGTGGAGACTGACAGTAGACTATCGTGGCCTGAATGAAGTCACGCCGCCAGTGAGCGCTGCTGTGCCGGACATGCTAGAACTTCAATATGAACTGGAGTCAAAGGCAGCCAAGGGGTACGCCACCATTGATATTGCTAACGCGTTTTTCTCAATCCCTTTGGCGGCAGAGTGCAGGCCACAGTTTGCTTTCACTTGGAGGGGTGTCCAATACACCTGGAATGGACTTCCCCAGGGGTGGAAACACTGCCCTACCATTTGCCATGGGCTGATACAAACTGCACTGGAACAGGGTGAAGCTCCAGAGCATCTGCAATACATTGATGACATCATCGTATGGGGCAACACAGCAGAAGAAGTTTTTGAGAAAGGGAAGAAAATAATTCAAATCCTTCTGAAAGCTGGTTTTGCTATAAAACAAAGTAAGGTCAAAGGACCTGCACAGGAGATCCAGTTTTTAGGAATAAAATGGCAAGATGGACGTCGACAGATCCCAACGGATGTGATCAACAAAATAACAGCTATGTCTCCACCAATTAGCAAAAAAGAAACACAAGCATTTCTGGGCACTGTGGGTTTCTGGAGAATGCATATTCCAAATTACAGTCTGATTGTAAGCCCTCTTTATCAAGTGACCCGGAAGAAGAACGATTTTAAATGGGGCCCTGAGCAACGACAAGCCTTCGAGCAAATTAAACAGGAGACAGTTCATGCCGTAGCCCTTGGGCCAGTCCGAGCAGGACAAGATGTTAAAAATGTGCTCTACACGGCAGCCGGGGAGAATGGCCCTACCTGGAGTCTCTGGCAGAAGGCACCAGGAGAGACTCGAGGTCGACCTCTAGGGTTTTGGAGTCGAGGATATAGGGGATCTGAGTCCCGCTATACTCCAACTGAAAAGGAGATATTGGCAGCATATGAAGGAGTTCAAGCTGCCTCAGAAGTGGTTGGTACTGAAGCACAGCTCCTCCTGGCACCCCGACTGCCGGTGCTGGGCTGGATGTTCAAAGGGAGGGTCCCCTCTACACATCATGCGACTGATGCTACGTGGAGTAAGTGGGTCGTGCTTATTACACAGCGGGCTCGAATAGGAAACCTTAATCGCCCGGGAATCTTGGAAGTGATCATGGACTGGCCAGAAGGCAAAGATTTTGGAATATCACCAGAAGAGGAGGTGGCGCGCGCTGAAGAGGCTCCACCATATAATGAACTGCCAGAGAACGAAAGGCAATATGCCCTGTTTACTGATGGGTCCTGTCGTATTGTAGGCAAACATCAAAGGTGGAAAGCTGCTGTATGGAGCCCTATACGACGAGTTGCAGAAGCTGCTGAAGGACAAGGTGAATCAAGTCAGTTTGCAGAGGTGAAAGCCATCCAGCTGGCCTTAGCTATTGCTGAACGAGAAAAACGGCCAATACTCTATCTTTATACTGACTCATGGATGGTGGCAAATGCTCTATGGGGGTGGCTACAGCAATGGAAGCAGAGCAACTGGCAACGCAGAGGCAAGCCCATCTGGGCTGCTGAATTGTGGCAAGATATTGCTGCCCGACTAGAGAATCTAGTCATAAAAGTACACCATGTAGATGCTCATGTACCTAAGAGTCGGGCCACTGAGGAACATCAAAACAACCATCAGGTGGATCAGGCTGCTAAGATTGAAGTGGCTCACACTTCCACAAACTCGCCAAGGCAAGTGCTATGTGCTTATCATGGTGGAAGCAACCACCGGGTGGCTGGAAACATACCCTGTGCCCCATGCCACCACCCGGAACACTATCCTGGGCCTTGAAAAGCAAGTCTTATGGCGACATGGCACCCCCGAAAGAATTGAGTCAGACAATGGGACTCATTTCCGAAACAACCTCATAGACACCTGGACCAAAGAGCACGGCATTGAGTGGGTGTATCATATCCCCTATCATGCACCAGCTTCCGGAAAAATTGAACGATACAACGGACTGTTAAAGACTACACTGAGAGCAATGGGTGATGGGACATTCAAACATTGGGATAAACATTTAGCCAAAGCCACCTGGTTAGTCAACACTAGGGGATCTACTAATAGAGCCGGCCCTGCCCAATCAAAACTTTTACATACTGTAGAAGGGGATAAAGTCCCTGTGGTGCATGTGAGAAATATGCTGGGGAAGACAGTCTGGGTTACTCCTGCCTCAGGCAAAGGCAAACCCGTTCGCGGGATTGCCTTTGCCCAGGGACCTGGGTGCACTTGGTGGGTAATGCGGAAGGATGGGGAAGTCCGATGTGTACCTCAAGGAGACTTGATTTTGGGTGAAAACAGTCAATGATTCGAATTGTATTATGTTAATTGTTCAGTATGACATTACTACTACGGCTGCTATCTACCATATCAATGGTATTATAGTAAGAATCACCCAGACTGATGAAGAATGAGCTTCACTGAAACCAAGCAACGTGCAGCAGTGATGGAACCAGAACTGGCTTCAGCAGCTTGCGCCCAACAAATCCCTCAAGACCGACATCTTCGACCTGCAGATCATGGACATGGACCGTGCCAGGTGACAATCCAACACCACATACCATCTCCCCTGCCCTGAGAGACTGATATGATGGATGAAGCCCAGAGTCATGGACTGAATGAACTACACAGACATTTTGAAAGTGATGGCCCATGAACTAAGAAAGTGATATCTGTGTGTATATATTAAAAGACAGGAAGAGTAATAATGAATAATTGGAATGTATTGAAAAGTAGAACACCCGGGCATGACGTAAATGGTATGGAATAAGGGGTGAATACTGTCCTGGTTTCAGCCAGGATAGAGCTGGTTTTCTTCACAGAAGCTAGTGTGAGGCTGTGTTTTGGATTTGGGATGAGAAACTGTTGATAATGTGCTGATGTTTTGGGTTGTTGCTGAGCAGTCAAGGACAGTCCAGCTTCTTGTGCTGGCCTGCCAGCGAGCAGGCTGGGGATGCATGGGGAGCTGGGAGGGGACACAGCCGGGACAGCTGACCCAGACTGGCCAAAGAGATATTCCCTAACATACGACGTCATGCCCAGTACATAAACTGGAGTTGGCCGGGGGGCGGAAATCGCTGCTCGGGGACGGGCTGTCGATCACTGGGTAGTGAGCAATTGCTGTATTGGGCCTCACTTGTTCTTGTACATTCCTTTTTTGGTATTATCATTGTTGTTTCCTTCTTTCTTTCTGTCCTATTAAACCGTGTTTATCTCAACCCACGAGGTTTTTTTTTTCCTAATTCTCTCCCCTGTCCCACTGCAGGAGGGGGAGTGAGTGAGCGGCTGCGTGGTGCTTAGTTGCCGGCTGGGGCTAAACCACGACAGTATTTTTCACATGGCCTTTGTTTTACTTCCATGTCTTAAAGGCATTTTTCCAGGAGCCTCCCTAAATCTGCAAGCCTCTGTTCAGAAAGAGTCAGAACCTACAAAATCTTTTAAGGACAAAAAGAAGGTTCTTTAGAAGACCCACAAAGCTCCTGGTCCGTATTTGCAGGTTCTGAATCCCTCGTTTCCAGTGGCTATGGGAACAGGAAATAAAAAACAAAAAATATTTGTAAGAGCATACACACATAGGGATTTTTATTTATTAAGAAACAGACACTTTTCTGAATGTTTGCTCTTTTTTCAAACACTTTTTTCAGTATTTCTTCTTTCCCCAGTTTTTTCTAATTTCACTGCTTTTTCACCTTGGTATCTGTTTTCCCTCAAACCTTACTTGTTGACTTTCTCATTCCCGCTGTACTTCCTGAGTGTTAGATTCCCTTTACTTTTTCCTGGATGGTACTTTGACTCTCTCTGATTAGCTTTATATCTTTATAAGACCCATACCTGCCTCTTAGGCTGGGAGATGATGTTCACACTGGACTTGATAAGCCCTGAAGGATTTAGCTCACCTCCATTTTGTACCCAACCCAACCCGCCCAGCTTCAATATATCATTGCTGCTAAAATCTCTAGGCTACATCATGGCCCTGCAGGGCTCTCCAGCTCTGCGGATACAGAGCAGGCAGGACCTGGATTAATGGGACTGACGCTGTCCGCTGCCCACTTGCTCACCCCTGCCATAAAGTGGTTCCTGCCCGCATGTGCTGCATCGAGATGCACTCCTCTTCCTGCTTCTGCTTTTGCCCTCAGCTGCCCTTACACGCACAAGGCACATATTCCCAGATTTTCCACAAGTGACTCTGCTTTCCTCCCTGAACGCTTCCTGATGGTCATAAATCTCCTGAAGGGTCAGTATCTCTCCTTCTTTAGGACTCTTGTCTGTGTGCAGCTTAATTATGTGAGGGTCTTTTTTGAAATTGTTGGGGCTTACAGTGCTTTTATAGCACTTCATGCATTTGTTTTTATTCACAAAGCACAGAGATTACAGAATATGAAATAAATTGCAGCTAGGACATCTACACTCCCAAGAGTCACATCTCAGGCAATTGGCTAGTCAAAGCAGCTTCTTTTGTTCTGAAATGTTTACTAGCCTTTAATTCAGGACACGGAGGGATTCAGCAATTCCTGGAAGTAGCCTATACAGCCACATATCTTCCTATTGCTTATTGTTGGTATGTCACATGCAATAATGTCCCAGGCCCTGGAGCACGGAAGGGAAAGGACTGACAGAGACTCCTCCTTGCCCTACAGTGTGGAACTGCACATCTGTGCCCAAAACAGGAAGGAGACTCCATCTCACCAAATTTAGTCCAAAAAGGAAAAAGAACAACCTGTTTGACAGTCTGCAACACTGAGTATCTTATCTTCTTTGTTTTTAATTCTTGCTGTAGGTATTTCCCTGCTTGCCAGAATGTTCCTCCTTCCATCCCTAGTGACTCTCACATCCCTGAGAACAAAAAGGTGAAAGCACACAGTGCTGACAGGCACATTCTGGGTTTGGATTCTGGGACTTTTAGCCTGTGGCGTTCTTGCTAATTTTATTCTCTTGGCATCCCACTGATTATGTTTGGCTCTAGGCCTCTCAAACTTTTTCCCCCCAGTGCTTATTTTCACGAGGCAATAAAAGGAAGAAAATTTTAGTCATGGAGATCTCTCATATCAGCTATGAAAAGTAGGTTAACTGGCTTTTATGCATCCAAAGATTGTAACCTAGCCCTTGCATTTTTGCCTTTGTTTCTGGCATTGGCTTAAAATTCTATTAATCTTAGAAAGAGCAGGGAAGTCCCAATTACGCTAGGAGAAAAGGATGGTTTCATCTTCCTTTTTTTTTTTTTTTTTAAATGGATTTTTTTAAGATAAAGGGCAACGACTTCTATTCTCCCAAATGACAGAGAAATTATTTCCCCTCACCCTAACAGCTTCTTTCTTCAGTTATTCCTGAATTGGGAAGAGCATACTCTGCCTA
Source organism: Phaethon aethereus (assembly GCF_964289735.1). NCBI lineage: Eukaryota > Metazoa > Chordata > Aves > Phaethontiformes > Phaethontidae > Phaethon > Phaethon aethereus. The sequence continues at coordinate 14,736,324 of NC_138581.1, forward strand.
CTAGCATAATTTTACAATAATTAAGGGGGAGGGAAGTTCTCATTGTGTGCAATGGGGAAATGATAGTGATGATTTGAGCCATTCCATATTAATTCATTTTAAGATGTATATAACAATAAGGTGAGGTCCTGGCGATTCCCATTTGTTACAGCATGCAAGTGCATTTTAAATGCTTGTTGTATGCTCTGAAAATATTGTGCATGTATGAATGTCTCATTTTAAGTGGAAACAAGCCTAAAGGAGTTCTCTCATCCATGAATCACACTAAAAGTGAATCTCTGAAGAGAACTTACTCTTCCTGCAGGTAGATTACTTGCTGGGAATGCATGAGGTACCACTTCAAGCCTCCAGGTAGAATCTTTCTACCCCGGAAAGGGCAGATTTCACAGGATGCAAGTGTTCCTTTACTCCCAGCCTCTAATATAGGGGTAGTCACTGATCCCTTATAGTATCCAAAATTTGGTTAATTACAAAAAATCATGCAACTGATGATTTATGCATTTATCAATCAAGTATGAGGAAGCCTCAGTTCCATTTTCATAGACTTACAGCTCTCTAAAGAATAAAGGATATGCTGAATGGCCATGCATCAAGAATTATAAAATGCAGAAAAGACAATTCTGTATAGAATTTCTCCTCTGGGTCAGCAAATTTTAACATTGCCTATATATTTGCTAGCAAGTTTTGCAAAATTGGAGAACGTTAATTGTCAGTGTCTCAAATCAAATGAGTTTATTGTAACATCTTTTTCCCCCTGATGAGTCTCAAAGCATTGTGGCAAGTTCTGCCCTGATTTATAACCATTCAGTTCTCAGAATGGCATGGTTAGATCCAGAATTTGTTGAATTATTTGAGGAAGCTGTCTGAAAACAAAGTTTTCTCTGAAAATATGACAGATCTACTCAAAAGCTTCAAGAGTCTGAATAGCAGTGCCAGGTTGTAAACCTCTGAAATGTACAACCCAGCTAGTTAAGTGGGGGTGGATAGAAGCATAAGTCTGCCTTCGGGCTTAAAAAACAAAAACAACCCCACCACCAATGAAAATATGGTTGGGCATTAATCCAGGTGGAGTGACTGCATACATGTATCTGAGCCTTCCTCCTGTGCAGAAAGGGTCAGTTTTATCCCACTGTCCAAAAGGAGCAGAGGAGAGCTATCGATCCTTTCAGTAATCATAGGATCCGCAAATAATAACCTATGGGCTCCTCTGTTCTACCGTCTTTCAGTGCAGGAGCATAACCCCTTTTGTATTTCTACCATCATTTTATCTGGTCTGGCTTTTCATGTTCCATGGGACAGAGTCTCTGCTCCTCCAGAGCACCACCAATTTCACCAATTCCACCAATAGCTCTCATGACCAGGAAGTTTCCTTCTTTAAATTCTCTCCTACTGTTCTTAGCTAACTGTCCTATTGCTAAGCCATTTAAAATAATTCTTCTGTATTGCTGATGTGTCCATCTCTATATATGTTCATGCATAAGGTGGCCACAGCTTCTCCTCCTTCAAGAGTTTAGTCATATTTAAAATGCTTAATTCTTCAAGAAAACTGTCTATGCTCCATTTCCACAGCAGCCCTCCTTAATGCTGAATTCTCCCTCCTGTCAGTACCATGCTGGCAGCACCATTTGGTGCAGTGCATTGCCCAGAACATATTTCAGGTGCAATCCTGAAATCCCTACTGGCAGAGGGACCATTACCACTCCCCTTTTTGACATGAGTCTGTACACAGCCCTATTCCACTAGCATGTTTTGATGCATAGGTTTTTGTATGATAACCACAAACTGAGTAATAAGACAATCCATGAATGCTGAAAAGGAGTTTGCTGACATTTGTTTGTTAGTTGCTGTTGTAAGCCTCAAGAGCGGCAGTAGGTAACTGGCTCTTCCCTGCCTGTAAACAATTATTTGAGACTCAGCACAGCATCTCCTTCATATGCATTTTGTCATTTAGGCAGCAAAAGGCATGACAAAACTTCAGTGGAAAAGTCTAATTTACATTACACAACTATCTATCTCTGGACCAACACCCACTCTAACCTCCTTCCTCTGACTGGATAACTGTTTGAGGTTGTCTTTACACAGTTTTAAGCAGTTAACATTTTTTCCTAACTAAAGGATTTTTTTTCCTCTCTCTCCAACTTCTGCTGCAGTAGTTCTGTAGTCTTACTCTGTGCTCAGTTCCTCCCAGGCACTTACTTAAATATTATGCATAAATGTTGATACCAAGCTCATTACTTCTTCTTTTCAGTCACCAATTAAAGTACCAATTTAGACCCGCAATAATATTTGAACCCAGTTAAGAGCATTAAAGACACCTCTTACTAACACAGTAGTTTCCCAGAAGCCATAACCTTTGCCTTTGCCTCTCCACAGGAAGGACATTGTGCAAGCTTTCCTAGACAACCCTTTTCCAAGAGAAGAACCATGGTGTGTGGGAAAGGATGACATATCTGAAAATATGTTTCATTTTGTATAATCTTAAGACTTCATGATGCAAATATCTCTGAAAAGCTTTCACTAGCTATGAAAAGTTCCCTACAGTTTTAAGCAGTGATTTCAGAAAGCAGAAATGGATCTCAATTCATGCTAAGTAGGAGGCTACTGTAAGGGAAGATGTCTAAAGAGAGAGCTATGCAAAGACTCAACTAGAAAGAGAAAGCACTCCTTATAATCTAATCTATAGCTAAACACAAACAAAGAATTTAGTACAAAACCAAAGAAGCTGTGTCTGTATTACATCTGTCTTTACATAAAGCAGTCCAAACATGGGTTTTCACAACCTGGTCTGAGTTTTGCCTCTAAGCAGGTGAATTAGCCAATGAGACATTCTGCTTGATGCCACTTTAGATCACGTCAGATGACTTGCTGAGTGCTCATATATATGCCTTTCACAAGGGCAAAGGATAGAGAAGAGCATCTTATAAAGAAATTACAGACAGGTTTATACAGAACTGCTGATCATTTTATCTTTGTTTGTCTGCAAACTGAGTCATGTGTAAGTAAGTGGTTTAGAAGCTTATTCCACCCAGGCAAGGAAAAAAAGGAAGGGTAAATTGTTTTTAGGGGGGAGAGGCAATGTAATTGCAAAGTAAGGGGAGAAAAGTAAGAGCAGAAGGGACAGGAACAAATGATGTGGCATCAAAGACAATTGGCTGAAACAAAAGACAGTTGAAGTAAAGAAACTATAAAACTGATCTCTTAGATTTGGGTTACTTTTTAATACTTCCTGTTAAAAGCTGGCAGTTAGATCTTACCATATCATTGATCTTTTCTATGACTAAATATACCATTTCTTCTAGTGTGTCTTCTTTTAGTTCTTTATTTGCCAGCTTTACAGGACTGTACTGAGAACAGACACATGCAAAGGTTGTAAAGAGCTCAGGTGCTATAATAGTGCCTTGGGCAGAGATTTAGGTAGGATGTAAAATGCCTAAGTTCTAGATATTTACTTCTGACAGGCAGGATGCTCTATTACTCTTAGGCTATATTCCTCTATAGTTCTTGCAAACTGAATTCCAGATCAACTCAGTTATAATTGTAGCTCTGACAAAACATCTGGTATCTTAATAGCACTGTCTTTATATTGTTGGAGTAAAATTATCCTTATCAGGACTGCTTCTTTCTACACTGCAGAGATATTCAACTTGCTTCAGGCCTGAAAGCAAATATTTCATTCATTCACATAGTCCTGTGCTAAGGCCTCTCCAGCACCACAGTCCTTTCTTGAAACGAGGGCTATTATTTCCAGAAGGTACCAGGAGAATCAGATGGCTGGGCAAATTAAGGTCAAAAGTTGTGAAATCTCTGTTGCTGATACTAGAGAATACAATATATAGAAATTTGTTTAAATCACATGAGCTAGCTGTAACTGCCATAGTAGGTCTTTATATACTGACTCCATCTGAGCTACTTCTGATTTCTGGATCGGCACATGAATTTTCACCTTTAAGCTTATGTTAAGCCTTGAGTACTAGTATTACAGGCCCACAAGCGCTCATCTCACTAGATCAGTGTCCAACAACTTTCTGATTCAAGCTCTAAGGCTGCCTTCAAGTTTACGTGAAAAGAAGTCCCATGTACAAATCCAGCCAAATGTGACAGAGGTTTGGTTGACTCTTTCAACTTTGTTTTAACAAAGAGAGCGGTGTTGTTTTACCTAGGACAAGCATCTCGGATACCATATTTACCAATGCCTATTTCTTCAGAGTCTCAGTTTGCTTTCATTGCTCAAGAAAGCACAGTGGTTTCAGGCTCAGGTTTCTCCTGGATTTAGGATTATGACTAGGAGCTGGAGAAGACCTGTGTCCTTGTTAGGCCACTAGCCAGATAGGCAGGCAGCCTAACAAACAGGTCAATTCCTTACTTTGTGTCTGGGTCTCTCCACCTATAAATCTAGGAAAAGGATTTCAACCCCCCCCGTAAAACATCTTTTAGCTATTAGGAGTACTGTTATTGACATAATAACTGGAGACATTGTAACTATGGAAAATATTGTCTGTCAGTTGAAGAAAAGAAATCATGTGAAAAGGATTGTTTTAGTTGCCTCATAGTAAAACACATTGTGGAAATCTCTCATTAACATAATGAAGCAACATGGGGAATTTGATACTGAGGCAAGTAAGAATGATGCTGCATAACCAAATTGCAACGTGGCATCCTGATCCACATCAGTTCTCTTAGTGTTTCCGCAGTCCAGAATTAAGAAAACGGGGCTTGGTATTAAATCATGCTTGAATTCTAGCTACACATAAGAAATAATGCAGCTCATAATGTTCCCAGCCAATTCCTCAAGTACAGAAATTTTGACATGCACCATTCCTGAAATTACAAAAGCAGTATTGCAAAACTGAAAATGGCTTGGGGTTCAAATTTTGTGTAAATCAAGGATATATATGAATGCCTTATAACCCTCTCCAATTAAAAATATGCTGACGATGTCCAGGATGCAAATTATGTGAGGACAAATATAACATGCAAGGACAAGAACGAAAATTTCTTGCAATTTTGGGAGACTTCTGGCTGCAAGTGCCAAAAGCAAATTGCAAACTACAGTATGTAAATACCACACTGCTGGAGTAAATTATTTCAAACTTCTGCTTTGATTCTTTACTTCTGTTCTGTATGTATGTACTTTGTCAGAAGGGTAGAAGGTTCTACAGAAGCTTTGTACTTGGAAGACAAAGCAACACACCAAAAAGCCTCTCCGTGTTTTTAACTATGCACACCTGGATGTTATTGCAAATGCAGGCAGATATGAGTAACCATCTGCACTGTGTGCTGATATTCAAAACACAGATATTATTTTGGAGCAAGAGTGATAACAGCATGCACGTGTGCACTCAGACACCCACCCACATGAGAGCACTATCATCTTGCACCCATTACTTGTCTTTTGATACAGACATAATCTAGTTAAAATGGAAATATATTAGGAAAGTCAAACAATTAATTGATCCAAGAAAGGTTGTTTCATGTTTTGTGTAAATCAAAGTGAAAAATTCATTTGGGGGACACTGCCACATTGTAGACTAAACACAGTTTGGCATGAGCGCAGGGCTTGATGTGGGTGTTAAAGTTGTTCTGCATTACACATGGTCAGTAATCCGCAGCAGAAATGTTAACTCAGTTTGTCAGTATTATCTTTATGTCAACAGTAACACTTAAATATTTACAATAGACATAGTACTCTGAGGGTTCATAACGCAAGATAAATTGGAAAAATGCTAACAAAATAGATGGTACTAATACAAGCCCTTGTCACTTTGTACTGTTCAATTTTATATACAAGTGGGTTTGCCTGAAAGTTGGATTTTATTAGGCTCTATGGTTTATTTGCTACTCTCAAGTTTTTCTAAAATGAAACAGAAATTTATATAATCATTGTAAAATCAGAAATGTATTAGGTTAGTGATGCATGAGGACTGAGTACACAAGAAAGAGGCATAGATTTTTACAGATATGTTCTGGACCAAATTCAGTCTTGATATAAATGAGTATGAATACTGTAGACCTCAAACTGAGTTGAACCTGTTTATATACTGGCTGAATTTGGCCCTGTGTCATAGAAGAAATTATAAATATGCAGTATATCTTTTTTTAGATAACATGTTCCATATATAATATTACTCCAAATGCATTACAAGATAAATAAAATAACTGCAAATTTTGCAAATAGCTAAGAAGAGAGAGAAATTAAAAAAATAACTAGGAAAAATATTTTTAGAGCAGCTCTGAAAATAGAGGAAAAATATAATGAAATGAGACAGCCTTCCTCAACTTTTTCCCTTCATCACTCTCCCTATTCTGCTACTTTTTTTCCATTATCATTACATACCAGTTAATTGGGTACAAATCCTGTATATTCTGCTCATATAATTCTTGTTCATCTCCCTGTTTCCTCAACTTTCATAACCTGTCAGTCATCACTTGACTGTGATATAGTGTAAATCTGAATAAATAGTCCAAATTAATAATAATTAAAAGAGCAACTGAGAGATTTAAAAGCCAAAATATCCTGTGCAAAAGATATTGCTCTTTCAGAGACGACTGACCTAGAAGGCATTGTCAAATGAATAGCAACTCAGTGTAAAACTCCCCAAAACATTTCTGTCTCTGCTCCAAGAGAGTATAATTTCAAGGGACTAAACCCTGAGAGGAAGCAACAGAAGAAAACATGCTCCAAAGCACCTATATTGGACTACAGTATCAAACAAGAGTTTTTATGTCATCAGTTTATGAGACCTCAACTTATGTCTACACACATTTGCTTTTTTTCCTTCCTCTTGCTCCCTCCACCCCCCCCAAAAATCTGCTATGCTTAACTTGAAACTATTCAGTTTCATGCTAATATAAATTTACATCCCCAAAGATTCACATATTTTTAAATAGAACTGATCATAGTGCAAAAAGGGTAAATACAATCCATCTCCTTCCTACTTACACACACATTTCCTATCTGTAGAACACTCATTGTTCTTTAAAATTTCTTTGAAGGAAGCACAGAAGCAATGTTTAGAAAATGTATGGAAATCCCATCTTGTCTTTGAGCTGTCACTCAGGCTTTGAGTCTTTTGCCCCATATTCTATTTGCCATTCTTATTCTGGACCTGTGATATCTGATTCCTGTTTCTGTAATTTCCATCTTTTATTCACAAGTCTATTCTCTTCACAATAACACTATTCGGATAAGGTATGTCTTTGAGTTGTCAGCTACTACTTTTTTTTCCTCCTTGTAAAAATCCCATCAGTGCTTTGGGATTCTGTGATACAAATGTACAAAGCAAGAATCCCCTGCTGAAATATTGCAGCTCACTTTTCAGTACTGCGTCAGCATTAGTAGGGAGTTTTTATTGTTTATCTTGCAAATGATGGAAAACACTCTTTGTTAAACAAAAAAATGAAGGGAGCCCAGCAAAAGATATAGTACATTGTTTGTGTGTTATGGTGTCCTGGCACTGGAGGAAAAATGTAAGAGGATTATTCCTAGATAAGACACCTTGCAAATATAACATACGCATGTTGTGACACTTTGCCCATATAATCATCATTCAGTTCAAAATGGTATGCTTTCAAGGTTTAGAAAGTAAAAAGATCAGAGTAATGACCTTGAACTGCAGAGCAAAAGACACAGCATATCTTTATTATGTCTCCTCTCAGCACAGGGATTGCATTTTTTCTTAGGTACACATTGCCCAGCAAAATGGAATTAGGGATCTCAGCACTGCTGTGATGTAAGTAATACATCTATAAGAAATCCCACTGTATTTCAAAGAATTTTAATAACAATAACAATAACAGGCTGATGTTTTGTATTCTGGATCTTGGATAGAAATATATGGTGCATATTTATATACCAAAGTCCCAAGACCTACACTCCTGGTTCCTTGCCAGTCATTTGCTTTGTGACTTTCAGCAGACCATTTATATCTACAGATATGTCACCTTATCTACCTGTAGCATAGGTAGCAAAAAGACTTGATTCAGAGGTGCAATTTCATTTAACGGTGCTTGGAGATTCTTGGATGAAAAAGGTTTCATCCATGTCCAAGGTCTACACTCCAACTACTTATCAATAACAAAAAAAATTTCAATGAGGTTCCACAGGCATATATTGTTGGATAAAATTTACAATTCAACAAAGTGAGTGGTATAACTAACACTAATTGTGTAGTTCCAAGGTTTTTTCAAAATTATTTAATAATTTCATAGTGCTTATAATAAAAGAATAGTGACTGAAAATTTGCTAGCAGCTATAACCATAGCTAAGTAATTGTTTTAACTTATCCAATAGCTTAGGACATGAAGTCATCAAAGTAGTCTTCATATGTAACCAAATTGATAATAATTTTGAAATATGGTTGTTAAAATGTAATACCAAGATCACATTTGTTTAATAGCCAGACATTTTCCTACTAGTTTATCACATCTTAATTTACAAAAAAATAAAGAAAACTAACAGTTCCTGTAAAAATCTGGTGCTGTATATTCTAACCAGAGCATCAGGAGTTTGTTTACTTTAAAAACAATTTCTTTTTAGTTTTTAGAGTAACAAAGCCCTAGGTACAACTGATTGTTGCAAGAGCAAGCAATGACTAGCATTTAGGTCACTTACTGTAAACAGCTGAATATTTAAACAGCCTCAGTGACTGATACTTTGTGGATATTCTAAAGTCTAAATATCTAAATTCTAAACATCTAAATTTATACTTCTAAAGTCCACAAAAAACATAATTTGGGATGCACTTTGTACATCATACAAAGACACACTTCAACAAAGTACTTACTGAATTTAGTTAGGTGATATTAAATTCAACTGCATTAAAACTGAAGTTAAGCTCTGCCTGAGTGCTCTGCTGAACTGGGAATAATCATCATTTGCACTTGCTAACGTGAAAGTCTGTTGCAATCAGAGCTGGAAACATGATTCTAACAACTTTTTTTTAAGGGAAATAAGGACCAATAAGCACCAATAAGAACAATGAAATATTTCTTTGGCCTTACTGACGCATTTCTCTTGGTCCTCTTGAGTACTTCTGGTCTCAGCAGTCAGCACTACCGAGACACCAAGCAGAGGAAGCATATTTGCTAGTCATGGCACCTACTCCCTGGCAGACTCCAGCAGCAGTTGTTGGCTGTAGTTTCAGCTTTATCTAAGCATATGTCACATATTTAGGCTGTTATGTGATCTGCCTTTGTTGCTTTTTAAAAGCTTTCTCCATTCTCTGAACTTATACGCTTTTTTCACATTTGTGATTTAGGTGCCATATGATTTGCTCATTAAATAGCTACATAGGCTGTTTTATGGCTCCAGAGTGGGAGCCAGGGCTTTCCTCACATTTGTGTGCCTTCTGCCTCCAAGCAGGCAAGACCGGAGGCTTGGAGCAAGAAAACTAATTACAGTATGGGCACATCTATATGCTGGGACTATGATTTCAGTGAAGGAGGGTCAGATGTGCAAGCGCGGTCTCTTGCTTGCCTTTTCGAATCATATTCCACTTGCCACTCAAGTAGGAAGCTTGTCACATGTAAAAGAACCAACACATATCTCTATTAGCTGCCCATGAAATAGTACAGCGTAACACAAGTTTTTCCTAACAAAAAGTGGTCCCTCAGCTCCAGTACCACAGTTTCACTCTTCAGTTTAACGTTAAGATAAAACATAATGGAAAGCTGTTATAATAATAACAAGGATCTGTTGTAAATTTAAAGTAAGAACACTGAGAAATATATTTTCAGATGCTGATCTTCCACTTGTTGCCCTAGAACCTGTCATAGCCACAGAAGCTGTGTTTGTGGCCTGAGCACCCATACATACAGTGTGTTTCACATCAGTAAGGATTCAGGAGTACATTTGATTTGTCATGTTCACAGCCAAGAGGCATTTGTAGGCGCAAGTCAAAGTCATGGCACACAGAAACTGTAAGGCAGCTTTTGTTCTGTGTTTTGGCAACCAGGGAGCCAGCACAATCCAACTGCCTACAGCTGGAGGGTGTGCCCCCCCCCATATCCCTGGGAGGGGTTAGGGGGGAGTTCTGTCAGAGGCAATATCTATCCTGCATGCTTATAGCATTTACCACTCAAAATAACCAAATTGTGCACGAGGGAAAGCCTCACCAGTACACACTGAAGAGGATCCCTTTGATCCATGAAAGGTGCACTACTACACTGCTGCGGAGAAAATTGTCCTCCTGTGTTTTGGGAACATCAGACACAGCTGGATAAGTAGAAAACACCAGCTAGCTTCTTTGAAACCCAGCTTCATACTTGAAACTATACTAGTTGGATAAAACAGCAGACTTACCAAGCATACTGAAATTAGAAAAAAAGTCGATTTGATGGAGACTGAAGCAGAATCACAGAATCATTAAAGTTGGAAAAGACCTTTAAGATCATCAAGTCCAACCATCAACCCAACACCACCATGCCCACTAAAACATGTCCCCAAGTGCCACGTCTACACATTTTTTGAATACTTCCGGAGATGGTGACTCCACCACCTCCCTGGGCAGCCTGTTCCAATGCTTGACCACTCTCTCCGTGAAGAAATTTTTCCTAATATCCAATCTAAACCTCCCCTGGCGCAACTTGAGGCCATTTCCTCTTGTCCTATCGCTAGTTACTTGGGAGAAGAGACCAACACCCACCTCACCACAACCCCCTTTCAGGTAGTGGTAGAGAGTGATAAGGTCTCCCCTCAGCCTCCTCTTCTCCAGACTGAACAACCCCAGATCCCTCAGCCGCTCCTCATAAGACCTGTGCTCCAGACCCCTCACCAGCTTCCTTGCCCTTCTCTGGACACGCTCCAGCACCTCAGCATCCTTCTTGTAGTGAGGGGCCCAAAACTGAACACAGTATTCGAGGTGCGGCCTCACCAGTGCCAAGTACAGGGGCACAATTACTTCCCTACTCCTGCTGGCCACACACTTTCTGATACAGCGCGAGGATGCTGTTGGCCGCCTTGGCCACCTGGGCACACTGCCGGCTCATGTTCAGCCGGCTGTCAACCAGCACCCCCAGGTCCTTTTCTGCCGGGCAGCTCTCCAGCCACTCTTCTCCAAGCCTGTAGCGTTGCATGGGGTTGTTGTGACCCAAGTGCAGGACCCGGCACTTGGCCTTATTAAACCTCATACAGTTGGCCTCTGCCCATCGATCCAGCCTGTCCAGATCCCTCTGCAGAGCCCTCCTACCCTCCAGCAGATCAACACTCCCACTCAGCTTGGTGTCATCTGCAAACTTACTGAGAGAGCACTTGATCCCCTCATCCAGATCATCGATAAGATATTAAACAAGACTGGCCCCAGAACCGAGCCCTGGGGAACACCGCTTGTGTCCGGCCGCCAACTGGGTTTAACTCCATTCACCACAACTCTCTGAGCTCAGCCATCCAGCCAGTTCTTTACCCAGCGAAGAGTAAACCTGTCTAAGCAGACCTGAAATGAACATCTAAATACCTGCACACGATTTTGTGTATGTGCTAACTTTATTATTTATTTTTTTAAGGGGTTTGACCTTCTCATTCACCTGGTAAGCCTTTTCCACAGACTTTCTGAATTCATTTAGAGACAAATCCTACTTCCTAGACTTGCTCCTACTGGCAAATACTATGACAGGTAGTGAATTTAGTCTCCAGTTCAACCTTTGGGCTGCTCCAGCCCATCAGTGTAAACACAGCCATTATGATTAATCTTAAGGATTGCCATAGAGGTAGAGGGGCCATTTAGGGAATGTGAGTGTCCTGGTTTCAGCTGGGATAGAGTTCATGTTCTTCACAGAAGCTACTATGGGACTATGGTTTAGATTTGGGATAAGAAATTGTTGATAACGTGCTGATGTTTTGGGTTGTTGCTAAGTAGTCAAGGACAGTCCAGCTTCCCGTGCTGGCCTGCTAGCAAGAAGGCTGGGGATGCACAGGAAGCTGGGAGGGGACACAGCTGGGACAGCTGACCCAGGCTGACCAAAGGGATATTCCATACCATATGATATCATGCTCAGTATATAAAATTGGGACCAAGAAGAAGGAAGGGGTAGAGGGACATTCGGAGTTATGGTGTCTGTCTTCCCAAGTAACCATTACACGTGATGGAGCCCTGCTTTCCTGGAGATGGATGAACACCTGCCTGCCGATGGGAAATAGTGAATTAATTCCTTGCTTTGCTTTGCTTGCGTGCGTGGCTTTTGCTTTCCCTATTAAACTGTCTTTACCTCAAACCATGAGTTTTCCCACTTTTACTCTTCCGATTCTCTCCCCCATCCCACCATGGGGGAGCGAGCGAGCAGCTGCATGGTGCTTAGTTGCTGACTGGGCTTAAACCCCAACAGTGGGTTTGGTCCAAAGTTTCTTTCTATTTAACTTCTGTGCACCTTGAAAGAGGCCCTAAATTGGCACCGGGTTTCCCAGAACTTAAATATGGGACCTTTTCTAAGCTTTAATATGTTCAGAGAGGATTTTATTTTGTTTTAACAGTATGATCAAGGAATCAACCCCATTCTACCCTTTACACTTATTTAGAAACTCTCTGTAAATATTTACAAATAAAAGGAGAAAAGGAACTTGAGAAATACACATTTCAGAGGGGGTGTTGTATGTTTTACATACATGTTTACAGCATATTACAGGAAATATCTTAGAAAGCAGGAGATATATGTAACAATGGAATATGTGCAATTCAGTATCTTGTCTTTACCAAAGACAGTGCTCTTTCTGGTTGGAAGTGGACCGCATCTCATACTGAGTGATTAATTTGCTACAGATTAGTAATTCCATGAGTTTTAAGCTCCTTCTCTTATCACACATCTGTGAATAGATCATTTTCACTGAACTTACTTGATATTCACTGAATTGAGATACTTGCTCAGTTCATCAAGTGTATTTTGCATATCTGAAATTTGGGCTATGCTACGAGTTGTGATCAGTTGGATGAGTGACCAAGAATGTAATGTGCTTTCAAGCACAAATCATACCCTCTCAAAACACGTGTTGATTTTGTTCCCTAATCTGTTCTTTGTTTGGAAAGGAACTCAAGAATTTCTACCATACATTTTTCTGCATACATCTCCAAATGGTTTCCCAGTAAAATACCATTATTCAAATGCATACAGGTTCAGATAAACTGCCTAGAAAAATCTGTACGTTATTAATGATTCTTAATCACAATCCACCACCCTGGGCGGTGTTCCCCAGGGCTCGGTTCTGGGACCAGTCTTGTTCAATATCTTATCGATGACCTGGATGAGGGGATCAAGTGCTCCCTCAGTAAGTTTGCAGATGACACCAAGCTGGGTGGGAGTGTTGATCTGCTGGAGAGTAGAAGGGCTCTGCAGAGGGATCTGGACAGGCTGGATCGATGGGCAGAGGCCAACTGTATGAGGTTTAATAAGGCCAAGTGCCGGGTCCTGCACTTTGGCCACAACAACCCCATGCAACGCTACAGGCTTGGAGAAGAGTGGCTGGAGAGCTGCCTGGTGGAAAGGGACCTGGGGGTGCTGGTTGACAGCCGGCTGAACATGAGCCAGCAGTGTGCCCAGGTGGCCAAGGCAGCCAACAGCATCCTCGCGCTGTATCAGAAAGTGTGTGGCCAGCAGGAGTAGGGAAGTGATTGTGCCCCTGTACTCAGCACTGGTGAGGCCACACCTTGAATCCTGTGTTCACTTTTGGGCCCCTCACTACAAGAAGGACACTGAGTTGCTTGAGCATGTCCAAAGAAGGGCAAGGAAGCTGGTGGGGGGTCTGGAGCACAAGTCTTATGAGGAGCAGCTGAGGGAACTGGGGTTGTTCAGTCTGGAGAAGAGGAGGCTGAGGGGAGACCTTATCGCTCTCTACAGCTACCTGAAAGGGAGTTGTGGTGAGGTGGGTGTTGGTCTCTTCTCCCAACTAACTAGTGATAGGATGAGAGGAAATGGCCTCAAGTTGCACCAGGGGAGGTTTATATTGGATATTAGGAAAAAATTCTTCACTGAGAGGGTGGTCAAGCATTGGAACAGGCTGCCCAGGGAGGTGGTGGAGTCACCATCTCTGGAAGTATTCAAAAAATGTGTGGATGTGGCGCTTCAGGACGTGATTTAGGGGACATAGTGGTGTTGGGTTAATGGTTGGACTTGATGATCTTGAGGGTCCTTTCCAACCTTAGTGATTCTGTGATTCTGTGATTCCCATGCTAGCTTGCCAGTGAGAAGGTGGGGGGTGCACAGGAAGCTGGGAGGGGACACAGCCAGGACAGCTGACCCCAACTGGTCAGAGATATTCCATACCATATGATGTCATGTTCAGTATATAAACGGGTGAGTTGGCCAAGGGGCAGTGATGGCGGCTTGAGGACTGTCTGGGTATCGGTCAGCGGGTGGTGAGCAATTGTATTATGCATCACTTATTTTGTATATTATATTATTATTGTTGTTGTTGTTACTATTATTATTTTCTCTTCCCTCGCTCTCCTATTAAACCGTCTTTATCTCACCCCATGTGTTTTACCTTTTTTTTAATTCCTCTCCCCATCCCACCGGGGTGGGGGGAGGAGTGAGCGAGTGGCTGCGTACCACTTAGTTGCTGGCTGGTGTTAAACCATGACAACATCCTAAATATTCTCTAGAAAGGTAATTAATTTGCCTTATTTTGCACTGAATCCAGAAGAAAAGGAAAGAAAATTGGAGTTTCACTCCTGGAATCTGATATGACTTGTGTAAGAAATGAAGTAGACATTTTTAATTATTTATAATATCATTGTCGTGGCTTAGCCCCAGCCGGCAACTAAGCACCACGCAGCCACTCACTCACTCCCCCACGGTGGGACGGGGGAGAGAATCAGAAGAGTAAAAGTGAGGAAATTCATGGTTTGAGATAAAGACAGTTTAATAGGTAAAGCAAAAGCCGCGCACGCAAGCAAAGCAAAACAAGGAATTCATTCACTGCTTCCCATCGGCAGGCAGGTGTTCAGCCATCTCCAGGGAAGCAGGGCTTCATCACGCGTAATGGTTACTTGGGAAGACAGACGTCATCACTCCGAACATCCCTCCACCCCTTCCTTCTTCTTCGTCCCAGCTTTATATACTGAGCATGATATCATATGGTAGGGAATATCTCTTTGGTCAGCCTGGGTCAGCTGTCCTGGCTGTGTCCCCTCCCAGCTTCCCGTGCATCCCCAGCCTTCTTGCTAGCAGGCCAGCATGAGAAGCTGGACTGTCCTTGACTACTTAGCAACAATTCAAAACATCATCACGTTATCAACATTTTCTCATCCCAAATCCAAAACATAGCCTCACACTAGCTTCTATGAAGAAAATTAACTCTATCCTGGCTGAAACCAGGACAATCATCCAGACACAGAAAAAGTATAGGGCTTTTTTCTTTTCTCATCTAGCTGATGATAAAAGCAACAATCAGGTAAGTGCTGAAGATATGGTTTTATGGTAATGCGCTTGACCCAGTGAATGCACTTCAGTGAATGCAAAAAAAAAATCTGCTTTTGTAAGAAAAGACAGAAAACCATGGAAAGTGTCTGAAAACACTGTCATCCTTGATGGGACAAATGTTTTTATGTAAGTAAGTCAGGAAAAGGAGACTAGAGTTCTGCAATGACCATCACTCCCCAAAGAGACATAAATAGAACCCAAAGCCGTCCAAGTTCAGTGTTCAGTGGGAAAAAACAATAATTGCAATGCAAGGGTTCTCAGTAGGGAGAAGATATATGTATTTTTCAGGTGGCAGTCTGACAATGTTCTCTCTCTTTTTGCCTTAAATGTCCCAGGAGGCCTAGCAATCAGGATAATATATAGAATTGACTGAACCATCTTAAGTATTTGTTTCACAGTAATGATCAGCTGGGTTTTTTGAGCTGTTAGCCATGAGCCAAGTCTTTCAAAATGACTTCAAGTTCTCAAGTTAAATTTGCTTTATGGAGGATTTCATGCCACATCACAGTTATATCTGTGCAGTTTCCAGCACCAAAATAAGTGATGTGCGAATATCCATGCCATGGCATTGAGGCATCTGCCACACATTTTCTTTGCACACATGAATTTCACATAGCCTCCAGTTTCCAAGTCACTCCTGGTAAAAAAAACATGGCAGCATGTTATCTTTTACTTTCACATCTGCATCTTTTCAGTCATGTTTTTCCTGGTCTCTTCTGGAAGAACTCATTCAAAACAGGGATGGGACAAAAGTAAGAAGGAGAGAGTAGGTGTCAAGAATTTTTACTGGGAAGAATTTGAAGATGTTGAATCATGATCAGTGACCTTTCTTTCTTTGTTCTCAGAGGTACCATCCCACAGCAGATTACTTCAAGCACTAGAATGAAAGACCTTCTGCCATGCCGCTTCACTTCTCTGCATCCTGTGGAAACACAATCTACAAATACAGCTGGTCACAAGCCCTCAGGACTTGTCACTACGGAGCGGTACATGAAAATGCAAAGCACTTAGAAATAAATTACCAAATATATTGTATTTCTAAGAAGAAAAAATAAAGCACTATGAAGTTATGCTCTCTTTTGTTCTTATTCCATAAAAAGATTGTATGTAGATGGTTTCTGAAAAAGAGTACATGGGTAATAACCTCCATGTGGTTAGACAGGAAAGCCCAGAAGAATTAATCACATCTGATGAAACCCTAAATAATTCCACTTGCAATGCTGTATGTCTGGGAGAAACACACAAGTAAATGTTGCATCAGAGGCAGATAAAACCACAATGTTCCGCATTCACCCAAAGTTTTAAGAGCTCCAGTCTGCCAAAATTAAGTCTTGTTGGCTTGTGGAACTCCTTGGAGACCGCTCAGTTACTGACTGTATTGCCATTTCTAAGACAGAAATTTCCTCTTTGCAGGAACTATCCTTGAGAGTTTATCTGACAGAATAGGCAATTTTCTGCAATAATCTGGAATCAAAATCTTTCTACCCTGCTTTATTCTCTCTCTTGTTCTACTCCCTCTGTATTTTCTCATATACTTCTCCTCATTCAGTTTGTCAGTCCTACATTTTTAAATTTCTTCACACGATGTCTATGCTACACTGAAAATGGAAGAGCTGTGACATATTTGATGGTAAAGTGAGAGTGGCTATTTTATCCTTGTGGCTTTCATAAACTATTGCCTTCAGTGGTGAGCAACATTAATTATTTAGCAACATAACAGTGGAAAAAGTGTACTCTGGCTGAAGTGAAAATGCAGCAATCTCTGTTGCTAGAATCACAACAGCTGGGATCATTCTCAGTTAGTAAGCAAAGTGTGGAAAGACAGTGAGAACGCTCTTCTAGGTAAAATCTTAGCCCTGATGAAATAAAGATGAAAACTCTTTCTCATCTCAATATAGCCATAATCTGGCCTTTTCAGAGTCAGAAGAGGTTAAAAATTTTATTAGCCAGCACTCAAAATACAATATAAGATTGCATAATAAATCTTCTGTTCTAGTTTCACTCATAATGCAACCCTAATCTTATATGTTTTACTTAAAAAGAGATTAGTATAAATATAAAAATGTTTAAGTATAAAGAATTTCTGAAATTCATAAATTCAGTGACAAAGTTTGTTATATAAAGATTAAATGTATACTATTTCCCACACAGGGAAAACCAACCCCCACACACACCCCTCTGTGCTCAAAGTGGTGTGCGTGTGTGTGTATGGGGCAAAGTATAAACAGTGTAGACACAACTACAACTCAAATGTGGGCTGAAAAGAAACAATCATATTTGTTCTACAAACCCATTAGAGTCAGAGGATAACCAGGAGAAATGTTGGCTTACTACTTAATGAGAAAGACAGAAGATACTGAATATACCATAGATCATAACATGCAATGTTTTTTTGTTTCAGATTCTTCTAAAAGGCTCAGTCATGCTTACACTATCAGAATCAATACCAGAGAGTCATTAGATAAATTAGATGGTTTTAAATCATCTGGATTTTAAATCTAGTTCTAAGAAACTTGAAGACCTATCTGGAGCACTTATCACAGTTTCCAATAATCTTTTAAAAACTGCAGGGATCAGTGAGGTTCCAGAAATGGGAAATGTGGTGTCTATCCTTAAAATATGGGGAAAAAGAGGAATCAGAGAATTCTAGGCTAGTCAGCTTAACTTCACTTCCAGGGGGGAAAAAAACCCCACAAAAACAACTGGCATACAACATGAAAGCAACAAATAAGCAACAGCCAAGACAGACCAGTTAGGATCCCATTTAATTTTCTTCTGTGATGGGTAAGAGATCATTTAGATGGGGAAAAAGCAGAGGAATTGTCACACAGAATCACAGAATCACAGAATCACTAGGTTGGAAAGGACCTTTAAGATCATCAAGTCCAACCATTAATCCAGAACCACCATGTCCCCTAAACCATGTCCTGAAGCGCCACATCCACACGTTTTTTGAACACTTCCAGGGATGGCGACTCCACCACCTCCCTGGGCAGCCTGTTCCAATGCCTGACCACCCTCTCAGTGAAGAAATTTTTCCTAATATCCAATCTAAACCTCCCCTGGCGCAACTTGAGGCCATTTCCTCTTGTCCTATCACTAGTTACTTGGGAGAAGAGACCAACACCCTCATCGCCACAACCCCCTTTCAGGTAGTTGTAGAGAGCGATAAGGTCTCCCCTCAGCCTCCTCTTCTCCAGACTAAACAACCCCAGTTCCCTCAGCCGCTCCTCATATGACATGTGCTCCAGACCCCTCACCAGCTTCGTTGCCCTTCTCTGGACACGCTCCAGCACCTCAACATCCTTCTTGTAGTGAGGGGCCCAAAACTGAACACAGTATTCAAGGTGCGGCCTCACCAGTGCCGAGTACAGGGGCACAATCACTTCCCTGCTCCTGCTGGCCACACTATTCCTGATACAGGCCAGGACGCTGTTGGCCTTCTTGGCCACCTGGGCACACTGCCGGCTCATATTCAGCCGGCTGTCAACCAGCACCCCCAGGTCCCTTTCCGCCGGGCTGCTCTCCAGCCACTCCTCCCCAAGCCTGTAGCATTGCATGGGGTTGTTGTGGCCAAAGGGCAGGACCCTGCACTTGGCCTTATTAAACCTCATACAGTTGGCCTCTGCCCATCGATCCAGCCTGTCCAGATCCCTCTGCAGAGCCCTCCTACCCTCCAGCAGATCAACACTCCCACTCAGCTTGGTGTCATCTGCAAACTTACTGAGGGAGCACTCGATTCCCTCATCCAGATCATCTATAAAGATATTGAACAAGACTGGTCCCAGAACCGAGCCCTGGGGAACACCACTCGTGACCGGCCGCCAGCCGGATTTAACGCCATTCACCACAACTCTCTGGCCTCGGCCATCCAGCCAGTTCCTCACCCAGCGAAGAGTAAACCCGTCTAAGCCTCGAGCCGCCAGTTTCTCCAGGAGAATGCTGTGGGAGACGCTGTCAAAGGCTTTACTAAAGTCCAGGTAGACAACGTCCACAGCCTTTCCCTCATCCACTAGGGATGTTGTCTGTCTTAACTTCAGTAAGGCTGTTGACACTGCTTCCAATGATGTTCTGGAACAGTGTTAAGTCATCTGCCACCTTCATTTCCAGCCATATAGTCCATTGGACCAACACAGACTGGTTTTCAAAATGCTATGCCTAATCAAATAAATCCTAACAGATGTGACCTGGTCACAGATCACCATTTGATCAGGCCTAGTCTGAAAAAAGTTACTAAAATTTGGGTGCATAACTAGTAAGAAAAATGTACACAGGCAGCTGATACCAAAAAGTTAACAATTAACAAGCCTTATGAAGTAGTCTGGCTGATACTATAATTATTGACCTGGAGGATGAAAGAAACTGTTTTTCAAATGTGTAGTTAATATCGAGCTTGAGGGATGTGATAGAATTCAATATGATCTTGGCAATTTGGTGAAATGGTATAAAAAACAGTACAATCAATAATGAAGTGACAGTACTCTTAGGGAGGGATTAGCCACTTTAAAAATACAGGATAGTGAGTAGCAGGTACAAGTTGCACATGAGTCAAAAATGTCATGCTAAGAAAAGACTAATTCCAGTTTGAGGCATTTAAACAGCAGTTTAGCCTGCAAAAGATACAAAGTAGTCTTTTCATTGTGGTAAGGCCTCAGCTGGAATACTGGTTCAATCACTTTCAGGGAGACATGGACCAGATGAAGGAAAAATCCAAAGGAGGTCTACAATGGTTAAGAGACATCTAAAAATCTTGGAAGAAGTGATTGAAAGACCCTGGGACTATTTAGCTTAGATAAGAGAAAACTTGTTGAAAACAGAATAACAATCATCTGGCATCTAGGCTGTTACTAAGAAGGTCAATAGGAGAAGGAATGCCTCAAGGGATATTTGAAAAAGCATTAAGGATAACCCTTCTAGTACTAACCACTGACAATCACTTGCCTGGGGAAGTTGTGGTATTAGCATCATGGGAGCATTTAAGAACAGTTTAGACAAATATCTTTCATGAATGACATAAGCAGGGAATGGACTGAATGACTTCTTTCCCTTTCCCTGCACTGAGTATGCTATCACTGTTAATACGTATCCTTTCCTTAGAATTTTGGCAATAGGTCTCTGAATGAGATGGAATAAAAAATGGCTGTAGCTCTGTGTCACAGGAGAGATCAAAGAAGAAAAGACCTAGCACAAGACCCAGACCCAGGGCACCAAGAAGCCAAAATCCTAGAATGTTATGAGCAATCCCAAACAGAGGTGGCACATGGTAGTCACTGTTGTGCAGCCCTTGACAAACAGTAACAGCAATGAACAGACATAAGTGATGCCAGGGGCTGGTGCCGTCGTCAGAATTTTGGATTTTTTGACCACGGGGCGGTTTACACGGCACCAGGCCTCCACGCAGCAGATGGAGGGCAACTGACTCCAAGGGGCAAAAGGATTCTTGCTTATGAACTGGCAGGCCTCATTGAGAGGGCTTTAAAATAGATTTGAAGGGGGGAGGGGATAAAACCAGGCTCACTAGAGTTGAGCCTAGGGGTGGCGTGCCAGAGTTGAAATAGATAGCCCAGCTCAGGTGCATCTACACCAATGCACGCAGCATGGGCAGCAAACAGGAGGAGCTGGAAGCCATTGTGCAGCGGGACAGCTATGATGTAGTTGCCATCACAGAAACATGGTGGGATGCTTCTCATGACTGGGGTGCTGCAATGGATGGCTATAAGCTCTTCCGAAGGGATAGGCAAGGAAGGAGAGCTGGTGGGGTGGCTCCGTATGTTAGGGAGTGTTTTGATTGCATAGAAATCAATGATCGTGAAGACCAAGTAGAGTGCTTATGGGTAAGGATGAGGGGGAAGGCCAATGAGGCAGATACCTTGCTGGGAGTCTGTTACAGACCACCCAACCAGGATGAAGAGACAGATGAGACATTCTATAAGCGACTGGCAGAAGTCTCGCATTCCCTGGCCCTTGTTCTTGTGGGGGACTTCAATCTACTGGACATCTATTGGAAGTATAACACGGCAGAGAGGAAACAGTCTAGGAGGTTTCTGGAGTGTGTGGAGGATAACTTCCTGACACAGCTGGTGAGTGAGCCCACCAGGGGAGGTGCCTTGCTGGACCTGCTGTTTCCAAACAGAGAAGGACTGGTGGGAGATGTGGTGGTCGGAGGCCATCTTGGGCTTAGCGACCATGACATGATAGAATTCTCAGTTGTGAGTGAAGTAAGGAGAGGGGTCAGCAAAACTGCTACCATGGACTTCCGGAGGGCAGACTTTGGCCTGTTCAGGTCACCGGTTGAGAGGGTCCCTTGGGAGACAGTCCTGAAGGACAAAAGTGTCCAGGAAGGCTGGACAGTCTTCAAGAAGGAAATCTTAAAGGCGCAGGAGCAGGCAGTCCCCATGTGCCGTAAGAAGAGCTGGCGGGGAAGGCGACCGGCCTGGCTGAACAGGGAGATTTTGCTGGGACTCAGGGAAAAGAGGAGAGTTTATCACCTCTGGAAGAAGGGGCAGGCAACTCACGAAGAGTACAAGGATCTCGTTAGGTCAAGCAGGGACAAAATTAGAAAGGCAAAAGCCCAGCTAGAGCTCAGTCTGGCCACAGTCGTAAAGGATAACAAAAAATGCTTCTACAAATATATTAACAACAAAAAGAGAGGCAAGGAGAATCTCCATCCCCTACTGGATATGGCAGGGAACATTGTCTCCAAGGACGAGGACAAGGTCGAGGTACTTAATGCCTTCTTTGCCTCAGTCTTTAATAGCCAGTCCAGGTATCCGCCGGGTATTCAGCCCCTTGAGCTGGAAGATGGGGATGGAGAGCACAATAACCCACCCATAATCCAGGAGGAAGCAGTTAAGGACCTGTTAAACCACCTGGACACCCACAAGTCTATGGGGCCTGATGGGATCCACCCGAGAGTACTGAGAGAGCTGGATGAGGAGCTTGCCAAGCCACTCTCCATCATTTATCAGCAGTCCTGGTTAACAGGGGAGGTCCCAGAAGACTGGAGGCTTGCCAATGTGACACCCATCTACAAGAAAGGCCGGAAGGAGGATCCTGGGAACTACAGGCCTGTCAGCCTGACCTCCGTACCGGGGAAGATCATGGAGCGGTTTGTCTTGAGAGTGCTCACAGGGCATCTGCGGGACAACCAAGGGATCAGGCCCAGCCAGCATGGGTTCTGGGTTCATGAAAGGCAGGTCCTGCTTGACCAACCTGATCTCCTTCTACGACCAGGTGACCCATCTAGTGGATGAGGGAAAGGCTGTGGATGTTGTCGACCTGGACTTTAGTAAAGCCTTTGACAGTGCATCCCACAGTGTTCTCCTGGAGAAACTGGCAGCTCGTGGCTTAGACAGGTGTATTCTTCACTCGGTAAAGAACTGGCTGGATGGCTGAGCTCAGAGAATTGTGGTGAATGGTGTTAAATCCGGCTGGCGGCCGGTCACAAGCGGTGTTCCCCAGGGCTCGGTTCTGGGGCAGGTCTTGTTCAAAATCTTTATTGATGATCTGGATGAGGGGATCAAGTGCTCCCTCAGTAAGTTTGCGGATGACACCAAGTTGGGTGGGGGTGTTGATCTGCTGGAGGGTAGGAGGGCTCTGCAGAGGGATCTGGACAGGCTGGATTGATGGGCAGAAGTCAACTGTATGAGGTTTAATAAGGCCAAGTGCAGGGTCCTGCACTTGGGTCACAACAACCCCATGCAACGCTACAGGCGTGGGGAAGAGTGGCCTGGAGAGCTGCCCGGTGGAAAGGGACCTGGGGGTGCTGGTTGACAGCCGGCTGAACATGAGCCAGCAGTGTGCCCAGGTGGCCAAGAAGGCCAACAGTGTCCTGGCCTGTATCAGAAAGAGTGTGGCCAGCAGGATCAGGGAAGTGATTGTGCCCCTGTACTCGGCACTGGTGAGGCCGCACCTTGAATCCTGTGTTCACTTTTGGGCCCCTCACTATAAGAAGGATGCTGAGGTGCTGGAGTGTGTCCAGAGAAGGGCAACAAGGCTGGTGAGGGGTCTGGAGGACAAGTCTTATGAGGAGTGGCTGAGGGAACCGGGGTTTGAACAACCGTCTGGTGAAGAGGAGAGTGAGGGGAGACCTTATCGCTCTCTACAACTACCTGAAAGGGGGTTGTGGCGATGAGGGCGCTGGTCTCTTCTCCCAAGTAACCAGCGATAGGACGAGAGGAAATGGCCTCAAGTTGCTCCAGGCGAGGTTTAGATTGGATATTAGGAAAAATTTCTTCACTGAGAGGGTGGTCAGGCATTGGAACAGGCTGCCCATGGAGGTGGTGGAGTTGCCATCTCTGGAAGTGTTCAAAAAACGTGTGGATGTGACGCTTCAGGACATGCTTTAGGGAACATGGTGGCGCTGGATTAATGGTTGGACTTGATGATCTTGAAGGTCCTTTCCAACCTTAATGATTCTGTGTGATTCTGTGATACAAACTGAGGAGCTGTCATAACACTAGCTATATAACCTATCACAGAAACTACCAAGTGGTTTGGTAAAATGTCACTCCTTTGGAGAATAACGTTGAAAAGTTTACATAGCTTAATTTTTCAACCAGCTTTTCTAAAAAGACACTGGGAATTTGTTTGCATGGGAAGCTCATCAACAAAAGGTTGCCCCAGCTAAGGATAAATTCAGCTGCAGTAAATACAAGAAGCTGGACCAGCCTCTTGTGGTTTTGGAATTGTCTGGACAGTAACATACATCTAGAAATTATTATAAAGGCCTACTAACCTACAATTACCGGGGGAGAGGATTTGTAAGAAAGGAAGAAAGGATGAAGGTAGTTAGGTATAGGATAAACAGATGTCAAATAAATAGTTTATTGTTCCTTTTCTGCTTCTTTTATTTTGACTACTCTAGTTTAATGCATCTTCTGAATGTATGAGAACCTATATCAAAATAAATACCCCTCCATAGACAGGTGAAAATGCCAAGAGGCTGCAAGAAGTATCTAGGCTCTTTTTATGTAGGCTCTATGTTAAAAAGTCCCTTACACATTCTAGGGTTACAATAAAGTGGAGAAAAAGACTGAGAATGTAAGACTAGACACATAAACTACTGGTCTCAATAGGCAGCAAAGATCTGATGCTGGGGATATTAAGTGATCCAGGCAGGAAAAAAAATGTAATTTTTTTTTAAAAGATAATGTAGTGACAACACTATTCCTTTTCCCAGAGAATAAATGAGAAAAACAAGATAAGAGCTGTTGGGGGAAATGAGCAATGAAAGGTAGTGAGTGTGATAGTTTGAAGGAGGTGACAGAACATAAGAAAAATTAAGAAATGAGGTCTGAAGAATCCCCCAGAGTGAAGCTGATGATGACATTTAAATTCTTGCACTAAATCAAACAGCCATTTGGAACTGGGCTTCATTAAATCCTGTGTATCACAGTGTTAAACACTGAGACCCAAAAATTCCTGAGACCCAAATCTTCTATTTATAAACAGAACTCTTCATGACTTTACACATTTTAGCAGTGGAGTGAAAATCATTACGATGATTTGCATTTGTATTCTGCATCAGCAGGAACACAAAATTTACAGCCAGTACGTCTTCCTTTTTTGTTTGTTTTTTGCCTTTGTTTTCAGGTTGGAAAGAAGTCAAGGGCCTAGTTTTGCAGAGCCCAGCTAGAAGTCAATAAGAACAGGAGGAAACCCTGCAAGCCCTAGAACACCAGCCACAGTTACATCACAAACTAAATGCACCACTTGGATTATCTGTTGTTGAAAATAGATGTCTATGTGAATAAAAGCATAAACATTTAAGCTATCAACTCATCAGAACTACTTGAGCAAGCATAAAATATCTTCTTGGCACCAGGTAGTCACTCCATCCTCTTAATGTGATTTCTCTCTCAAACTTACTCTTCAGCCACATGCTAATTGGTTCATCTTAAGATAGCAAAGCGATTCATGTTTTTAATATCAGACTTCCTTGCATTGGTGAGAGCTACAGATTTTTGCTAACAAAACAGTTTTAGAACTACATGAATGGCACATGTTTGTTTAGGGAAAAAAAAATGAGGTGAGTAAGTATTCTGAACCACAAATGATGCCATGTGAAAGACTAAACTGAACAAAAAAAGTGTTACAGACCATTTCACAAATGCAAATGAAGTGAAGAATAAAATGAAAGTCCAGCTCTCCCTCAAATGCTTTTTGGGAGGGGGTTTTAATAGCCTACATTCTTTGCAATTTCCATGTTTATTTTCTGGTTTTATTTTTTATTTTTTATTTTCCATGTTTATTACTAAGCAGGTGTACCTGAGGCAGATCACCTAAGTTCTTTTGGTTTGACTTATTTTGTAATTTCCCCCTAAGTCCTTGGGTATTGTTATTTCATTGTTTCAGAGGACCAGCGAGGGCCTCTAAAGCCACAGGATAAGCCCTGCCTGACTGGTCACAGAGTCCACCAGGCACAGACTGAAGTACTCACATAATAATTATTGCTAATGATTGAGTGCTGCATGAACTGGAGCTTGAGCCATTTTCTGCTAGAAGAGGTCTGTGATGACAGGCTCACCCTATGGAAACAAGGTGTCTTCCCTTTTCATCCCCAAGACAAATCAGCATGGGTTTCCTCTGCTCCAGCCATCCACCAGAAAGTCTTCATCCATTATTCTTCCCAGTTCCCTTTACAGGCAAGCATGTATGATATTCTGTCCACCAAAACCAACATCAACCCCTCAACTACACTCATATATACACACACCCTCTTTCCCTTAAACAGAAAATAGAGAAATTAGAGGCAAGTAGGGGGGGAAGATTGCTCACTAAATCTTTGTTGCTAAAGACAGCAAAAGAGCCTAATGAACACTGGCTGAGAGCCCCACACTGGCTTGAGCCAACTGTTCTTGCGACAACAGCATCAGCACAGTTTTATTCTCAGCTCAGTCAGCACCTCCCCAGCGAAGGACTTCAATCACACCAGGCCCTACTTTCAAACTGCAAGGGACCATTGACTTCCATTGTATTCTTGTGGGTGACATATCAGAGAAGATCAGGGAGAAATACAAGAGAAATCCACTCCTATCCTAGGCTACTTTGGTCAGATAATTCCTTTTGGATTTGTATCAAATTCCATTTAATACCATTCATTTCTGTGCTGTCTTTTTTTTCCCCTGTCACTGAGGACTTACTGACTGTCCTACTGACAAGTTGGCCTCTTTCTGATGTTCCCAAGTGCCTGCATGGACACGATATCAGACAAACACTGCGATGAGTGACTGGGTTAACTGATAAAGTTGCTAATTAAAGCCCTGTTTTGAGCACTCCTGAAAGATTAAATGGGCCAAAATTTAGAGCACAGGGGAAGTTTTACTTTTAACAATGTACACTGCTGAGTAAATAAAAGGCTCTAACAATTCCAAAGAGAGTCATGCCAAAAACCTTGCAAAAACATTTTCCTCCTCAGAGAATTATACAAATGGTACAATTCACTTTAAAGCTTTGTAGGTTTAACTTTGCGAGTCTCTTGTAAACACTGAGGCTAATTCACTAAAAATGCTGCAGCACTGAAAGCACAATCATTTTATAATCTTAACCATTCATTTTCAATTACATATTCCTAACATTTCAAACTGGCCAAAAATAAAAATTACTGGAAAATTGGAAGTGGGTTTAAAGAAATAATTTCTGTCTTCTCCAGTATAAGGTTAGATATCCAGTTGCTGGAAGGACTGTACAAATGAGATAATGAAGTCATATTAGGATGGCAGTGACTAAGCCAATACCTATACTAAACCACTAAATGCACCCAGTGTAAACTGTGTGGCTCAGGCTGAGCTGAGTAAGCCTGAACTGAGTCCCTGTGCAATCCATAGAAAGGCTGCTGCTTTTCCTTCTGGCACTGGCACAATTACCAAACAGTTCATCACTACTGGTTGCATAAAATACTATGGAAAGTCTAACTAGCATAAGTAGAAATACTGTTGAGGTTTAAAAATGTTCTCAGATGTCCCAAGTGTGTACACACCTGTTTTGTTACTTGCTTGTAACATTCCCAGATGGAAAATTATGAAGACTTATTTTGAAATAGTGTGATGAGCTGAACTGCTCTTTCTGATAATGAGCACAGAAATTTCTCAGCATGTTTTTGATTTAAATGCTGCAACAGTGATTATTTACTGTGAGGGTAACGGAACAGATGGTGAACACTTGGCAGACCAATATTTACGGGTTGCACATGCAGCACATCAAGACTTTTATTGGCATTGACATAATGATTCTAAATTGCAGCTTGGTTGCTTGCTTCTTTTAGGAGCAAAATTCTGTTAATAAATGGAATGGAAAATGGAAGATGATTACCATTGAAGGATTACACTTATGTCTTGACTATCTTGTGTTTGATATGTTCAGATTTCATAAGGTAAACCAGGGCATGCAGGTCATGATGAGACCATTCATTTATAATCTATACTAAGTTTAATTAAACATGGGTGATGCAAAAAATCTGAGTGCAGGTCCTGACCTGATCCCAAAATTAAGTATAACCTGGAAAAAATTTTGACACATTATAAGGACCTGATAGAGAAGTCCAAACTGGCCTCACCATTACTGATTAATTCCTAAGGTGCTTGGCTCTGGACTAATAATTTGAAAGCAAGTTTTAATTTAGTGACACTGTACTCTGTTGGCACTAACACTAAAGAGAGATAGTAAAACCAAAGTCATCATTTACATCAATATATTTTTTTATAAAGACAGGGTCACCATTGCTAGTGTTATCATCTCTGCTTTCTAATTACATTTTGGATCAGGTAAACTCATTCCTTACAGTTACCATGCAGTAGTTTATTGAACTCTGTGCCATACTTTCAGATCCTACTGAGAGATGCTTACATTGCAGCTATGGTGTATATTTGTGATGACACTATTTCACACAAAAATAAAGACCTCAACCCTCACTTTAATCTTACAAGTCAATGAATGGTAAAGTTGACAAGACTCTTTTCATGATCTAAAGATACTTTGCAATGTAGATATCTAATATTCATTAAAAGGCCTGGCTTGACAGCCATGAAGGCTAGAATCTCTTCTTGATCCATGCAGCAGGTACAGAAACGACATCATCACAAATGCATTATTAATAGACACAAGGTCTATTCCCTGATTTGATCTCTAAATGGAGAGTGCCAGGTAGGACTCCCACGTGACCCCACTGCATTCATAGCAACAATTTCAGATTTCAACAACCCAGGTTGAATTTTAACTGAGAGCCTAGTAATTATTGCAGGAATAATTTATTTTTCCTTTCCTTCAACTCCCTCTCTACAAATGTGTCGTGGTTTAAGCCCAGCCAGCAACTAAGCACCACACAGCCACTTGATCACTCCCTCCTGGTGGGATGGGGGAGAGAATCAGAAGAGTAAAAGTGAGAAAACTCGTGGGTTGAGATAAAGACAGTTTAATAGGTAAAGCAAAAGCCGTGCATGCAAGCAAAGCAAAACAAAGAATTCATTCACCACTTCCCATGGGCAGGCAGGTGTTCAGCCATCTCCAGGAAAGTAGGGCTCCATCATGCGTAACGGTTACTTAGGAAGACAAACGCCATCACTCTGAACGTTCCCCCCCTTCCTTCTTCTTCCCCCCAGCTTATATGCTGAGCATGATGGATGTGAGGGCAATCTGACTGCAAGGTCTATCACCCCATTGATCGCCAGGGTTGATTCGGCTGTTCTGGCTGACTAGGCAGGTGTCCCCTTTCATGCTCACTGCTCTATGTGCGTCCCTCCCAAAGCTGTACACTCGGTCGAAGAGGACAACCTACCCCAATAGAGACATAGCGTTCATTGGTTAAGGGTATACAGTAGCTGTGCTCCCCTGATAGAATCTCCAAACAAGCTCAAGGTCCATTTATTTGAAATAAGAGAGGAAAAAAAAGAAAAAAAATGGGGACAGACTTTTTAGCAGGGCCTGTTGCAATAGGACAAGGGGTAATGGTTTTAAACTAAAAGACAGTAGATGTAGATTAGATCTAAGGAAGAAATGTATTGCAATGAGGGTGGTGAAACACTGGAACAGGTTGCCCAGAGAGGTGGTAGATGCCCCATCCCTGGAAACATTCCAGGTCAGGTTGGATGGGTCTCTGAGCAACCTCATCTAGTTGAAGATGTCCCTCCTGATGGTAGGGGGGTTGGACTAGATGACCTTTAAAGGTCCCTTCCAACCCAAACTATTCTATGATTCTGTGTCATATGGTATGGAATATCCCTTTGGCCAGCCTGGGTCAGCTGTCCTGGATGTGTTCCCTCCCAGCTTCCTGTGCACCCCCAGCGTTCTTGCTGGCAGGCCAGCATGAAAAGCTGGACAGGCCTTGACTGCTTAGCAACAACTGAAAACATCAGTACGCTATCAACATTATTTTCCTCACAAATCCAAAACGTAGCATCACACTAGCCTCTGAAGAAAATTAACTCTATCCCAGTTGAAACCAGGACAGAATGTTGTTCAATTTCCTCCCTCGCTGCTTCCTCTAGGAGCTCTGCATATCACAGAATCACAGAATCACAGGATCACTAGGTTGGAAAGGACCTTCAAGATCATCAAGTCCAACCATTAATCCAGCGCCACCATGTTCCCTAAACCATGTCCTGAAGCGCCACATCCACACGTTTTTTGAACACTTCCAGAGATGGCGACTCCACCACCTCCCTGGGCAGCCTGTTCCAATGCCTGACCACCCTCTCAGTGAAGAAATTTTCCCTAATATCCAATCTAAACCTCCCCTGGCGCAACTTGAGGCCATTTCCTCTTGTCCTATCACTAGTTACTTGGGAGAAGAGACCAACACCCTCGTCGCCACAACCCCCTTTCAGGTAGTTGTAGAGAGCAATAAGGTCTCCCCTCAGCCTCCTCTTCTTTAGACTAAACAACCCCAGTTCCCTCAGCCGCTCCTCATAAGACTTGTGCTCCAGACCCCTCACCAGCTTCGTTGCCCTTCTCTGGACACGCTCCAGCACCTCAACATCCTTCTTGTAGTGAGGGGCCCAAAAGTGAACACAGGATTCAAGGTGCAGCCTCACCAGTGCCGAATACAGGGGCACAATCACTTCCCTGATCCTGCTGGCCCCACTCTTTCTGATACAGGCCAGGATGCTGTTGGCCTTCTTGGCCACCTGGGCACACTGCCGGCTCATGTTCAGCCGGCTGTCAACCAGCACCCCCAGGTCCCTTTCCACTGGGCTGCTCTCTAGCCACTCCTCCCCAAGCCTGTAGTGTTGCATGGGGTTGTTGTGGCCAAAGGAACAGCTTGCTTTTAGCTAAGAATCATTAAAAATTGTCATTACCCCATTGCTTCTGCAGACGTCAGGAGCAGTAGCAGCTCTAAGAATTCTGACCTAAAAGCAATATAAATCAGAAAGAATAAGAACAGGAATCTAAAACTTAGCAAAGCTACCACAAAGATTATCTAAAAGATAATTAGAGCTGTAGCCCTACCCCAACACTATAGCCTGATCCTGTTCCTAAGTCTACACTGAAGACTGAAAAGCAGCCTCAGGCCTCACTTAAGTCCTCAACAGGTTGCCAAACTCCTTGATAGAAGTTAATGAGGAAACATTTCTTACAGTTCCATTGACATGGGTCTGACCTTGCAAGACCAGCTGAAGCCAACAGGAGAGTTCATTCTGGTAAGAATAACTCACACAACAGTTTGAAAGGAAAGCTACGTAGAGCAAGGTATGTACTCTGCAGATCGTGACTCTGTGAATGTTTTGGCTTTAATCCCAAAATCTAATTCTGAATAATGTTGTCAGTTTTTGCCAGTCTTTCTCTGCATAAACACTTATCTCCCCACAATGCTCTCTCCTCAGATTCCAGTCTACTTTAAAAAAGTATGTTAATTTACTTCTTTTTCCAAAATAATTTCTTTATGACCTCTTTATTTTCCAGTTGTTTTCTTCCTCCTGATCCACACCGACGCCCACATCTTTTTTTCTTTCAATCCTTACATAAAATCATAGAATCATTAAGGTTGAAAAGACCTTTAAGATCATCAAGTCCAATCATCAACCCAACACAACCATCCCCACTAAACCACATCCCGAAGCGCCACATCCACACGTTTTTTGAACACTTCCAGAGATGGTGACTCCACCACCACCCTGGGCAGCCTGTTCCAATGCTTGACCACTCTCTCGGTAAAGAAATTTTTCCTAATATCCAATCTAAACCTCCCCTGGTGCAACTTGAGGCCATTTCCTCTTGTCCTATCACTAGTTAGTTGGGAGAAGAGACCAACACCCACCTCACCACAACCCCTTTTCAGGTAACTGTAGAGAGCAATAAGGTCCCCCCTCAGCCTCCTCTTCTCCAGACTGAACAACCCCACTTCCCTCAGCCGCTCCTCATAAGGCTTGTGCTCCAGACCCCTCACCAGCTTCGTTGTCCTTCTCTGGACATGCTCAAGCAACTCAGTGTCCTTCTTGTAGTGAGGGGCCCAAAACTGAACACAGAATTCAAGGTGCGGCCTCGCCAGTGCCGAGTACAGGGGTACAATCACTTCCCTACTCCTGCTGGCCACAGTATTTCTAATACAGGCCAGGATACTGTTGGCATTCTTGGCCACCTGGGCACACTGCCGGCTCATATTCAGCCGGCTGTCAACCAGCACCCCCAGGTCCCTTTCCGCCGGGCTGCTCTCTAGCCACTCCTCCCCAAGCCTGTAGCATTGCATGGGGTTGTTGTGGCCAAAGTGCAGGACCCATCACTTGGCCTTATTAAACCTCATACAGCTGGCCTCTGCCCATCGATCCAGCCTGTCCAGATCCCTCTGCAGAGCCCTCCTACTCTCCAGCAGATCAACACGCCCAACCAACTTGGTGCTGTCTGCAAACTTTCTGAGGGAGCACTCAATCCCCTCATCCAGATCGTCGATAAATATATTGAACAATAATGGCCCCAAAATTGAGCCCTGGGGAACACTGATTGCGACCGGCCGCCAACTGGATTTAACTCTGTTCACCACGACTCTCTGGGCTTGGCCATCCAGCCAGTTCTTCACCCAGTGAAGAGTACACCTGTCTAAGCCATGAGCTGCCAGATTCTCCAGGAGAATGCCGTGGGAGATGGTGTCAAAGGCTTTACTAAAGTCCAGGTAGACAACATCCACAGCCTTTCCCTCATCCACCAGGCGGGTCATCTGGTCATAGAAGGAGATCAGGTTGGTCAAGCAGGACCTGCCTTTCATGAACCCATGCTGGCTGGGCCTGATTCCCTGATTTCCTCTACATGCCTTGTGAGCGCCCTCAGGATGAACCTCTCCATGATCTTCCCCGGTACGGAGGTCAGGCTGACAGGCCTGTAGTTCCCAGGATCCTCCTTCCGGCCCTTCTTGTAGATGGGTGTCACATTGGCAATCCTCCAGTCATCTGGGACCTCCCCTGTTTAACCAGGACTGCTGATAAATGATGGAGAGTGGCTTGGCAAGCTCCTCATCCAGCTCTCAGTACTCTCGGGTGGATCCCATCAGGCCCCATAGAATTGTGAGTGTCCAGGTGGCATAGCAGGTCCTAAACTGCTTCCTTCTGGATGATGGTGGGTTTATTCTCCTCTCCATCCCTGTTTTTCAGCTCAGGGAGCCGAATAACCTGAGGATACTTAGTCTGGCTATTAAAGATTGAGGCAAAGAAGGCATTAAGTACCTCAGCCTTTACCTCATCCTTGGTGACAATGTTCCCCCCCAGTACTCTCATCCAATAAAGGATGGAGATTCTCCTTGCCTCTCTTTTTGTTGTTAATATATTTGTGAAAACCTTTTTTTGTTATCCCCTATGACCGTGGCCAGATTGAGTTCTAGCTGGGATTTTACCTTTCAAATTGTGTCTCTGCATGACCTAATGAGATCCCTGTACTCTTCTTGAGTTGCCTGCCCCTTCCTCCAAAGGTGGTAAACTCTCCTTTTTTTCCGGAGTCCCAACAAAAGCTCCCTGTTCAGCCTTGCCGGTCGCGTTCCCTGCCAGCTCGTCTTGCAGCACATGGGGACCACCTGCTCCTGCACCTTTAAGATCTTCTTCTTGAAGAATGTCCAGCCTTCCTGGACCCCTTTGCCCTTCAGGACTGTCTCCCAAGGGACCCTCTCAACCAGTGACCTGAACAGGCTGAAGTCTGCCCTCTGGAAGTCCATGGTAGCAGTTTTGCTGACCCCTCTCCTTACTTCACCAAGAATCGAGAATTCTGTCCTTTCGTGGTCACTAAGCCCAAGAAAGTCTCCGACCATCATATCTCCCACCAGTCCTTCTCTGTTCATAAACAGCAGGTCAAGCGAGGCACCTCCCCTGGTAGGCTCACCAGCTGTGTCAGGAAGTTATCTTCCACACACTCCAGCAACCTCCTAGACTGTTTCCTCTCTGCTGTGTCATACTTCCAGCAGACGTCCAGTAAGTTGAAGTCCCCCACAAGAACAAGGGCTAGCGATTGTGAGACTTCTGCCAGTCACTTGTAGAATGCTTCATCTGTCTCTTCATCCTGGTTGGGTGGTCTATAACAGACTCCCAGCAGGATATCTGCTTTGTTGGCCTTCCCCCTCATCCTTACCAATAAGCGCTCGACCTTGTAATCACAATCGTTGAGCTCTATACAATCAAAACACTCCCTAACAGAGCCACTCCATCACCTCTCCTTCCTTGCCTATCCCTTCTGAAGAGCTTATAGCCATCCATTGGTGACGACTAAGTCATACCTGTCCTGCCGCTGTGCAATGCCTTCCAGCTCCTCCTGTTTGCTACCCATGCTGTGTGCACTGGTGTAGATGCACTTGAGCTGGGCTATCGATTTCACTCCCAACATCGGAATGCCACACCCCTAGGCTCATCTCTGGCGAGCCTGGTTTTACCCCCTTCCCCCTTCAAACCTAGTTTAAAGCTCTCTCGATGACCCCCACCAACTCATGAGCGAGAATCCTTTTCCCCCTTGGAGTTTGCTGAACTCTGTCTGCTGCCAGCAGGCCCGGTGCTGTGTAGACCTCCCCATGATCAAAAGACCCAAAATTCTGCCGATGGCACCAGCCTCTGAGCCACGTGTTAACCAGGTGTGTTTTCCTGTTCCTTTCAGTGTTCCCCCCTGCCACCAAAGGGATTGAGGAAAACACTCCCTGTGCTCCTGATGCTTCAACCAATCGCCCCAGTGCTCTGAAGTCCCTTTTGACCCCTTTTGGACTTCTCTCCACAACCTCATCACTGTTGTCCCGAAAGTGGGGTCATGCACCCAGTGTACAACACTCCAATATACACACAGAGCAGAGGGATTTTATTTAAAGTATATTTGCGCAGATATGGGTGCTAGGTGGTATTCCACAACACTAGCACATCACACAAAGGAATCACCACATATTTATCCCATTACACGATAAGCGAAAACAATAGAGAAACGCCCAAATTTACATTCATTGGCTAGTAATTACCACATTGATTATTATTGGTTACACATTTTTAAATTATCGCACAGACTCCTAGAAAGGGGGGAGTAATTTGCATAGTCCCTCAACTGAGTCGGTGGTCGCCATCTCCCCCTGCCACCTTTACCTTTACCCTAGTTACTGTGGATTCTGCTGATCTCATGACAGTTACATTTTTCAAGAGTAAAAGAACAACTCAGTCTTCATTGTTTATTGCTTAAGTACAACTACTTCTTTATCTTGACCACTAAATCCGGGTTCATTATTGTTTTTTTAATTGTGTTGTCTCCTATTGACCTGCCCCCCTAGAATCTTTCATTTGTCTCTGACATCATCACTGACAACCTGCATAACCAACAGTGGGTAATAATCAGTGGGCCGTACCAGACCAGGGAGTTTCCTAGTAACATCTCTCACCCGGGCCCCAGGGAGGCAGCAGACTTCCCTGTGGGATGGGTCTGGTCGGCATATTGGGCCCTCTGTTCCTCTCAGAAGGGTATCATCACCTGCGACAGTTACCCTCCTTTTTTTCTTAACAGAGGTAGTCGTAATGTGTGGGGCTGACTGACTCACCCTAGGCAACCCCCTGGATGGACCTTCATCTACATCCTCATTTGCCTGGCCCTCAAGTTCCGGAGCCCCATATCTGTTGTGTAAGGGCAGCTGGGAAGGTCAGGGAGGCCGGGAGGGGATTCGCCTGCCGCCCCAAGCAGGGACCTGCTTCCATTCCCCCCCGTCTCTTAGGTCCCCTCCTTCTGCCTGGTGGCAAGAGGGCAGGGGATCCTCTGCTTCTTGTGGAGCCTCCATCTGCTGCCTCTGCCTCAGGGATGGCAGGGTGTGGCTCCCCCAATCTGTCTCCCTCTCACACTCCCTAATGCTCCTCAGCCTCTCCACTTCCTCTTTCAGCTCTGCCACCAGGCTGAGCAGATCATTCACCTGGTCGCATCACACACGGGTGTTGTCTCCACTGCCGTCTGGCACAAGTGACAGGCTCAGGCACTCCCTGCAGCCGGAGACCTGGACAGCTGTATGTTTGTGTGGGAGCTCTGTCTGGATCACCACATTCCTTCTGGCGATGGCTTTCGTTCGAGTGGAGACCATACATATTGTTTCCTTCTTAAGAATGCTGTCATCTAAAGCACACTAAAATTGTTTGAGAAGTTGCTTAGGGATGTGGAAGAGAAAAGTCTATGGAGAGTTCTGTTAATCATTTTATACAGTAAAGCAATAAAATCAATAAAGCAAAAGAAATTATGCAAATTTACAGGTGTGGAGAGATCAGATATTAAGGCTCAAATTCTAAAAGAAAGAGGAAACTATACAATATGCATGTCTGCATATTCTGGAGAATAGTGCACCCAGCAAATAATGAAGTAAAAGAGTGAAACATATACAGTGAAGGAGAACAAACATCCCCTAGGAGGAGTGCTTACAACCACAGAACTAGAAAGAAGGGGGAAAACACTGTCTCCCTTCCACCTACGGATAAATTGGTAACAACAATTGACAGGGACTTGCAAATGGCAGAAAATAAACATACCAGCTTCAGAGGCAATTCCTTTTGAGAGAGATTCCAAAATGGCAAATTCAGCAAAATCTACATTTTCTATTTCACATCTTTACTTGACACCTTGTTGATTCTGTAATGTTACAGAGCATTTTCTGGACTACCAGTAACAGAAATGTAGAGGAGGGATTATTCTAGCAAACCTTTGCCCTGTAAGAAGCATATTGTCACAGCTGTCTGCATCTGAGTACAATCTTGTACCTAGCTTGTGGTACAACTGCCCTTTAGGTAAAAACTGTACACGTTTTTTCTCTTCCTTTATATGTTCACAGAATCACTAAGGTTGGAAAGGACCTTCAAGATCATCAAGTCCAACCATTAATCCAGCACCACCATGTCCCCTAAACCATGTCCTGAAGCACCACATCCACACATTTTTTGAACACTTCCAGAGATGGTGACTCCACCACCTCCCTGGGCAGCCTGTTCCAATGCTTGACCACCCTCTCGGTAAAGAAATTTTTCCTAATATCTAGTCTAAACCTCCCCTGGCGCAACTTGAGGCCATTTCCTCTTGTCCTATCACCTATCACATGTTGCCTTTAATCTAGCTGGAACTTCTATGGACAACAGTAGAAATAGTAGCAAACAGTGTATGCACTGGTATTGGTTTCTACCCTATTGGTTTTCTAGCCCTTAGGAAGACATGCCCTGCCAAAATCAAAACAGAAGGCTTGCCAAGCAGAGTGCTTTGCAACAGGAAAGGAAATCCTGGCAATGTATGAAAAAGAACAGACAAAGCACTGTAACTTTGAAATCTCACACACAGGCTTGTAGATTACTTTGCAAGAACAACTGCTATCCTCTCAACAGTGATTCTTGTCTATGAAGGAGTTGGACTATCACCTTTTGCAATACTATGTCATACTCCACCTCTTTCCCTCTATCAGTATGTGGCTGCACCCAACTTGGCATATAGCTGGGACCAAGATATAAGCATGTCTCCTACCAATACTATGCACTATACAAGATATTACAAATAAACAAACTGTTTTGAACACTGAGACCTATCACTATATTTATGGTGTTTTTTTGACAACTGTCTACATCAAATGGGTAAGTAAAATAATTTGCTATTTAAATAAATAAGCTTTTCTCTTTCCCTTGTTTCATCATCTCCTCTGAATATCCAGCCGATTTCTAACATACTTTTTTTGTCAGTGAGGAGCTTGCTTTAAAAAAAAATAAAAGAAAAACCTTTAATGCTCTGCTTTCCCTCAGAGCACTGCTGTTGTGGTTTAACCCGGCAAGCAGCTAAACACCACACAACCATTCGTTCACTCCCCCCAGTTGGGATGGGGGAGAGAATTGGAAAAAAAGATAAAACTTGTGGGTTGAGATAAAGACAATTCAATAGAACAGAAAAGGAAGGGAAAATAATAATAATGATGAAAGAATATACAAAACAAGTGATGCACAATGCAATTGCTCACCACCTGCTGACCAATGCCCAGCCCATCTCCAAGCAGCAGCCACTGCCCCCTGGCCAACTCCCCCCAGTTTTATTGTTCAGCATGACATCATACGGTATGGAATATCCTTTTGGCTACTTTGGGTCAGCTGTCCTGGCTGTGTCCCCTCCCAGCTTCCCGTGCACCCCCAGCCTCCTCGCTGGCAGGGCAGTATGAGAAGCTGAAAAGTCCTTGACTTAGTGTAAGCACTGCTCAGCAACAACTAAAACATCAGTGTGTTGTCAACATTATTCTCATCCTAAATCCAAAACACAGCACTATACCAGCTACTAGGAAAAAAAATAACTCTATCCCAGCCAAAACCAGGACAACTGCTCCTGCCAAAGGAGCTGTGAATATAAGCCAGCTTTCACTGCCTTCTCAAGCATCTCCCGTGGTTTCTGACTCTACCAGATCTGTTTCACAGATGCCTTCCTGGGTAACACTTTTACTTGTAAAAACTGAAAGAACATTTTAAGTGCCTTTTTCCCCCCTTTCTTCTTTGATGCAAGTGTTATGCTGTTTGAAAACAATGCCGAACTTAGTATTGGATAGACTCCAAAGTAGAATAGAGACCAAATTATGGGAGAGGTAACAAAAAAATTCAGTCCCTCGATAAATTAAATCCTTGGCCTCTCTGCTCAAACAGATAGCAAGGTTCTCAGCTAAAGCCAAACATAGTAGCTGCAGGAGAAAGATGGACTTCACAACTCTATGAGAGTTATACTCCGAAGCTGTTTATTGTCTTATCTGACTCCAATATATATCATAATTTTTGTTTAGTCACCGCGCACACGCTCATGATTGGTTACAGCTTGTTACACACATTATTGCAATTGGCTATATACAAAATATCACGCGCTGTCCATACGCCTCTCACACAGTCAGGATTCGCTGCTTGCAGGTGTCCATGCGCTCCTTTGCTTCCTCTTAGTTGTTTACCACAGCTCCTTCTCCTCAAGGCCGAGCCCTGCAGATGTCCAGCTGTTTACCAGCTTCTCAATGCCACAGCTCCTTCTCCTTAAGGTCGAGCCATGCAGGGTGATCCCAACATCTCTCCCTTTTTGTTTATCTATAAACAAAACCTGATGGATCATTCGCAACCCGAGGACTGTGAGGAAGATGGACCATCTGTACATTCTTGTATCGTCCTGTGCTGTGAACTCAGCCCAGCAGTCGGTAGGTGCCAGCTTTACGTGGGCATCCCCACGGAGGCAATGGTGGCCTTGCCGTACACCGGCCCACTGCCCTTTGGGAAATCCTGGTATTTATACATTTGCAGAGGAACGAGTTTCGACACACGTGGCCAGCGAGTGTCGGAACACGCCTCGGTTGCCACCTTTTAACATAGGGAGCCTATGGCGTATGCGCCCGCTGGCCAGACGTGCTGCACGCGCCACAGCCATCCCGTCTATCGGTTCGTAGGCTTTGTTCACTCAGCGTATTACCATAATCCAGCAGTCACATATCAGCTATACTTAAGCCAATAGCAGAATGTTACAAGGCAAACAAAATTGTGAATTGTGCTTTATATTCCTCCGTTACTGCACATCTTCCACATCCTCCCCTAACCTTGATCAACTTTCTTATCTCTGTGGGCTGTTTTCTCTCACCCAGCATAGTATCTATTTCTTACCCAGCCATCCGTTTCCTCCTATTCTAACTGCAGTTTTCTCACAGGCCAGAATTCCATCTGTTAACCCCTCCGTATACAGCTGCAAGCCTAAAATCGCATCTACAGTGCAATTAGCAATAATTTCCATTTCTGCCGACAAGTTAACTATTGCTTTTTCTAGCTGTACTACTCCTAGCGAAGGAAAAAAGCGCCTGCACAAAGCTATGAAAACCAATATTATATCTTACCAAAGGATTTGTAGTTATAGAGCGCTTTGCCCTAAAAGCTTTCCATGTTCCTCTAACGATACCGCTAATTTCAGTCTGATCAATTATCTGCAAATTAGGAACTAGGACACCCATGGTACAGTCCCCTGACCAGTTCCCGGGCAGCTGTTTCCCAGCCCATTGATCTCCACACAGCCACCATAACCCTTCTGGTAGATTGAAAAGGGATTGCCCGGGGAGGAAAGAGACAGACAGATGGTGTCCTGTCCTGTTTGATTTGCTAATGTTACCCATACATTATCTTTTGGTTGAGGTGGCATCCAGATTGCGATGACACCTGATAGTGTCAAGATGTGTCCAACGATGACGATGGTGACTGTTTCGCCCATGGTTTTACCCATTTTGCGGGTACCCAACGAGTTCCAGAGTCTGTAATGACACAAGCATAACCTCGTCCCCAGGTTAGCAGTTGAAAAGGTCCTTCCCACGTATTCTTTTCCAAATTTTTAACTTTTACTTGCACATTTTGTGTTAACTCAAACGGACTTCCTGTCATTCCTTTTACATGTTTTATTATGGGAGGTACTGTTTCTCCTTCTGCTAGACGCAAATAATTTAACACATATAAGGCTTTATTCAAACGTTCTTGCGGTGGTGTGGTAGCCTCTCCCCCTTTTTGTTTTTGCAATAAACGCTTCAGGGAATGATTCATTCGTTCAACAATAGCTTGTCCAGTTGGGTAATGCGGTATTCCAGTAACGTGCATCACTCCCCATTGAGCAAAAAATCTTTGGGTTGACTGGGCTACATAACAAGGACCATTATCGGTTTTAATTTGTAGGGGTATACCATGGGCTGCGAATGCAGCTCGCAAATGCTTTTGTACATGCCTACTAGTTTCTCCTGTTTGTGCAGTGGCCCAAATTACTGCAGAATAGCAATCAATTGAAACATGAACGTATTTAAATCTTCCAAAGTCCTGATAACAGATTCAATAATGGTGTCATTTCTACATTTGTTATTCCACAAATATTACGAATCCAATTCAAATCTCCCACTAATTTTTGAACATCGTTCAATGTTCTGATTTCAGTTCTCAACATCACATTCTGTGGAAATTTTTTTTTTTTTTTTTTTTTTTTTAGGAATTACAAATACAAGTGTATTCCATGGACTTGTCGTGGGTTTAATATGTTTCTTTTCTAATTGCTCTTTTACCAATTCTACCAATTCCTGTAGCTTAGCGACCTTTTCTTGAGATAGCAGCCATTGATCCACCCAAACCAGTGTATCAGTTTTCCATGTCAATTTGAGTGTCGGTCGCTCCTCAATGGTCGCTCCACAAAATGTTCAGGAGTGCTACTTAGAACACAACTCATTTGTCCCAAAACGTCTCTCCCTAGCAAATTGATTGGGATGGGAGCTACATATGGTTTAATGGTTACATCTGCTCCCGTATCTATTAGCATATGACAACTCCATTCTTTTGGGTCTGCTTGGTTGTTGCAAAAAGTCATTTTTAAGGTAGATTTTCATTGCCCTATTTCGAGCACCCAAAAAACTTCTGGCAGATTGCAAGTTACCCAAAATTCTCTATCCCCCCGACTCTGTTACACTGTATACACCGTTGTCCTGGTTTCAGCCAGGATAGAGCTAGTTTTCTTCACAGAAGCCAGTGTGAGACTGTGTTTTGGATTTGGGATGAGGAACTGTTGATAATGTGCTGATGTTTTGGGTTGTTGCTGAGCAGTCAAGGACAGTCCAGCTTCTTGTGCTGGCCTGCCAGCGAGCAGGCTGGGGGTGCACGGGAAGCTGGGAGGGGACACAGCCGGGACAGCTGACCCAGACTGGCCAAAGAGATATTCCCTACCATCCGACGTCATGCCCAGTACATAAACTGGAGTTGGCCGGGGGGCGGAAATCGCTGCTCGGGAACGGGCTGTCGATCACGGGGTGGTGAGCAATTTCTGTATTGGGCATCACTTGTTCTTGTACATTCCTTTGTTGGTATTATCATTATTGTTCCCTTCTCTCTTTCTGTCCTATTAAACCGTGTTTATCTCAACCCACGAGGTTTTTCCTAATTCTCTCCCCCGTCCCACTGTGGGAGGGAGAGTGAGCGAGCGGCTGCGTGGTGCTTAGTTGCCGGCTGGGGCTAAACCACGACAACCGTGGGGAGAGTGTCTTATTCAAATATACTCTTTGATTCCCTGCAAAAGAAATGATACATTCGTGACAATAATTACAACGACATAGAACAAACCCACAACACCATTTTATAAATATGGCATACTGAAGTTCCTGCTCTTGAACGTCCAGGGAGTGCTGCTGAAACAGTCAATGAGCCGTCATTCCCCATACAAAAGAGCAAAAGCGTCAGCTGGCGATACGTCGGAGTCGGACTCTGCGTCCGTGGGATGTGTGACAGGATCTTCTGGTCTTTAGCGGTGGGGCGAGGGCGCGGGTGGGGGGCGCAGGCGGGGGTCACTCGTTCTCATCATCCCCAGCTCGGCCTCCCTTCTCTCCCGGGGCTGTGGCAGCGGCAGCTTCTGCCGCCGCCGTCCGCTCTGATTTTATCGCCTTTATAGAGTCTCTGACTAATCGCCAGGTTGTTAACACTTTCGCAGCCATATGATCCCCTTTGCAGGCTGTGTCAAACACCAATTTCCCTGCTTTCTCCCAAGTAGATAACTCAAAAGCTTTTGCAGTCTGCTGCTAGCCCCTGGCTCTTCAAAAGAGTCTCGAATAGCAATCGCCACGTTGCTAGCTCCGCTGCTTGCCCATCTCCTTTCGAGACCCGCCCCAGCGATCTTTCACATGGGCACACAGGGGAACATTGAGTACATTGTTCTGGGCAACGTTGTCCTGTCTTGCCCTCATATCGTAGATCTGTTTTTCTGACTTATCTAATGCAGCCGGTTCACTCGGTGCATCTGGCACCTCAGGAGGTGCAGCCGGAGTCGCCGAAGGTCCTGGACCCTCTGACTCTGTTAACAAGGGATTGGTTGAAGGTGGTTTAACAGCCTCCTCCATATCAGCTGCGGCTTTTCTCTCTGCCTTCAAGGCTTTTAATGTGGTTAATATCAATTTCCACGCCATCACTAACTCTGCGGTGGTTTTATCTCCGTTCCCAATATGTTCCCATAACATTTTTCCTATCTCCTCCCATGTCTCTGCCTTAAACACCACAGACAGATCGGGGGGGTACCCTTTCTTTCAGCACCAAATTAGAAGCCTTCTAAATGTATATCCATCATATTTCAGTCCTCTCTTAGAGAGCATATGCAGCAGGAGTCTGACTATCACCCCTTCTTCATGCGATGTGTTCTGCCCCATGCCGCCCCGGTTGCTCACCTCACCTCGCTGGGTGCTTCTCCGTTGCAACGTATTCCGTTTTCTTTTTCCTTGTGTCAGTCCCACTGACTGCAATTCTTCCAACCGGGCTTCTCCCGCGGCATCCTCTGCGCTCAACCGGTGTTCAATGATGAGATCCCAGAGATTGTATCACGTTGGGGTCACCAGTTGCGGGAGAAAGATGGACTTCACAACTCTATGAGAGTTATACTCCGAAGCCGTTTATTGTCTTATCTGACTCCAATATCTATCATAATCTTTGTTTAGTCACTGCACACACACTCATGATTGGTTACAGCTTGTTACACACATTATTGCAATTGGCTATATACAAAATATCACGCGCTGTCCATACGCCTCTCACACAGTCAGGATTTACTGCCTGCAGGTGTCCATGCGCTCCTTTGCTTCTTCTTAGTTGTTTACCACAGCTCCTTCTCCTCAAGGCTGAGCCCTGCAGGTGTCCAGCTGTTTACCAGCTTCTCAATGCCACAGCTCCTTCTCCTCAAGGTCGAGCCCTGCAGGTGTCCAGCTGTTTACCAGCTTCTCAATGCCACAGCTCCTTCTCCTCAAGGTCGAGCCCTTGCAGATGTCCAGCTGTTTACCAGCTTCTCAATGCCACAGCTCCTTCTCCTCAAGGTCGAGCCCTGCAGGTGTCCAGCTGTTTACCAGCTTCTCAATGCCACAGCTCCTTCTCCTCAAGGTCGAGCCCTTGCAGATGTCCAGCTGTTTACCAGCTTCTCAATGCCACAGCTCCTTCTCCTTAAGGTCGAGTCCTTGCAGGGTGATCCCAACAAGTAGCAGTGTTTTTCTGTGATGCAAATTCATCTTCACAATGATCTGGATCAAGACAATCTAAAAGATTTTCAGTCAGCTACAAAATGAACATTTTGAAATAAAGAAGTCAAACTGAGATGAAAAAGGTCAATAGAGGAAAGAATTGCAAGCAAAAGCATGGGCTCTGGAGAACATGAGAGCTCATCAGCCTCTCCAGTGACTTGGAAAGCACCTGAATGGTGTGAAGTTAGCAGTTGACTTGCACAGTTTGTAAATACATCGGGAAGATGCCAATGTAGGAGTACTAATTTTGTGGTATGGAAAGGGTAAAACGGGTAGGTTGTGGGAGCAAAAATTTATGCTGTACCAATGTGCGATGCTTGCACTGAAATGACCTAGTTCCTCCTCTTTTAACTTAGAGATGAGAACTGGACTTCTGCACTGGGATCTGTTTACATTATCCCAGGAATGACTCCTCCTTTGGGAAATGCCATTTTGACGTAACTTTTCCTCAGATCCTTGCTTTGCAATGTCTCCACTGACCAACTGAGCCTCAAGCTCACTCTCTTCTGAATATTGACGACACTCATGCTGGCATATGGAGACCTCAGAGGGGATTAACAGTGAGAGAGCAGTCAAGATCCATTGGTGTTTGATAATCTCTCTTAACTGGAAAAAGGGGTCATTGCTTTGACAGATTGTGTAAAGAAGCCAGGGGAGAGTGGGGAGTATGCAAACTAGACTGCTCCCAGTTGAAGTATGTGAACAAAAGGACAGAGACCATGATAAAAGTTGATCGTGTGAGTAAAAAGGACGAACCACTACCACATGCCTGATGAAAAAGCAGGAAAGATGTTGTCCAAACTAGGACGCCCAGGAAAGATGAGATCACACTAAGTGAGGGAGGAGGGTACATACAGGATGTTGTTTTGTAACTGTCTGTTACAAACAATAACACTAAACTAACTAGTGTTTTCCAGACTAAAAGTGATTGTTGCTTGGCTAAACCCAAGCTCCTCACCTGCCTGCTACTTTATCCCTAAAGACTAGAAACAAGAGCTCCACCACCAGGTAGG
Source organism: Phaethon aethereus (assembly GCF_964289735.1). Taxonomy (NCBI): domain Eukaryota; kingdom Metazoa; phylum Chordata; class Aves; order Phaethontiformes; family Phaethontidae; genus Phaethon; species Phaethon aethereus. The sequence goes on from NC_138581.1 coordinate 14,781,195, forward strand.
CTCTCTGGAAATACATCCAGCAGCATGGTGCTGGGAACGCCTATTGTCAGCAAAGTCTCTGGAAGACCCAACCTCTCCATACAGATGGAGCTAAATGCCCAAGAGTTGTAATATTGCCTCAGATTCCTGAGGCACAGAGCTAGACTGCCCAGTACCCAAAACCTAGAGGTTCAAACTGATTTGGTCATTGTAGGTCCACTCTCACAGGGAGGAAAGGGCTTCGCCATAGCATTCTGCTACCAAGCTAGGTCTTCATTCAAAGGGAGTCAACTCCCTTTTCTCACTGAACCTACAGGCTAACATTTATGTAATTGTATTTAAGATTCAGGAGCATTTTTACATAATATTTCAAGTGAACCTTAGTTTTCCAGATTCTTCATTTGTGCTGAATTCCTTTTTGCAGGGGCACAGCTTTAAAAGAGATTTTAGCAATTTCTAAGTTTTCTGGCAGTAAATTCATTCAGGCTACTCTTAGAGGCCCTTCTCCTTCCTTTACTGACTTCTTGTCTCTCATGTGCTATCCACTCTCCTGAAAATTCTATAATTGTAATCTCACAGTATTCATTTCATTTGTCAATATTGCTTTTCTCATCTTTTACACTCTCAACTTCACTATGCAATCATTCCGTTCCTCCTCTGAATTTAATGTTTGATTCCATGACTGTATCCCCACCTTGCTCTGCATTACTTTTCCTGGTTCTCTATTTCACAGGGCTTTCTAGTTTTTTAGTTTTTGCAGAGTCAGCTCCTTTGAAGGACTGAGCCTCTGTTTCCATTAATAACAATGACAAACTCTAATGTTCCATTCAGAGTATAAGGGACAGCATGTATTGATGGTTATGCAAATCCTCCTGACACTAATTATTCCTTCTTTCTATATCTTCTGTTTATCCCTTCAAACATTTTATTCCATCTTGTCAACTTTTCTTTCATGCTACTAAACTTTCCTCTGGCGCAATGTAATACTCTTATTTGTCTTATTTTTGTCTCACTGATGGCTTAATTATAAGTCTAACTAAGTTCTAAAAACAAAGCACTCACCCTCTCTTATTAATGGTTCTATTTGACAGTATTAGACATGCTTCTCACTTCAGTTAGAAAACCAAATCACAAAAATGAGAAAATGATCAATTGAATCAAATTGTACATCACCAGTTTTGTAAGCAAACCCATTACCTCGCCTTGTATGAAAGAAATAACCCTCTGAAACCTCTCTATTGCCTTATTTTCTAAGTTGTTCATGAACCCATGCTGGCTGGGCCTGATCCCTTGGTTGTCCTGCACATGCCTTGTGAGTGCCCTCAGGATGAACCTCTCCATGATCTTCCCCGGTACCGAGGTCAGGCTGACAGGCCTGTAGTTCCCAGGATCCTCCTTCCGGCCCTTCTTGGAGATGGGCGTCACATTGGCAAGGCTCCAGTCATCTGGGACCTCCCCTGTTTAACCAGGACTGCTGATAAATAATGGAGAGTGTCTTGGCAAGCTCCTCATCCAGCTCCCTCAGGACTCTTGGGTGGATCCCATCAGGTCCCAGAGACTTGTGGGTGTCCAGGTAGCATAGCAGGTCATTAACTGCTTCCTTCTGGATGATGGGGAGTTTATTGTGCTCTCTCTCCCTGTCTTTCAGCTCAGGGAGCCGAATAGCCTGAGGATACTTAGTCTGGCTATTAAAGATTGAGGCAAAGAAGGCATTAAGTACCTCAGCCTTTACCTCATCCTTGGTGACAATGTTCCCCCCCAGTGCTCCCATGCAATAAAGGATGGAGATTCTCCTTGCCTCTCTTTTTGTTGTTAATATATTTGTGAAAACCTTTTTTTGTTATCCCCTATGACGGTGGCCAGATTGAGTTCTAGCTGGGATTTTGCCTTTCAAATTGTGTCTCTGCATGACCTAAATGAGATCCCTGTACTCTTCTTGAGTTGCCTGCCCCTTCCTCCAAAGGTGGCAAACTCTCCTTTTTTTCCGGAGTCCCAGCAAAAGCTTCCTGTTCAGCCAGGCCGGTCATCTTCCCTGCCAGCTCATCTTACAGCACATGGGGACAGTCTGCTCCTGCGCCTTTAAGATCTCCTTCTTGAAGAATGTCCAGCCTTCCTGGACCCCTTTGCCCTTCAGGACTGTCTCCCAAGGGACCCTCTCAACCAGTGACCTGAACAGGCTGAAGTCTGCCCTCCGGAATTCCATGGTAGTGGTTTTGCTGACCCCTCTCCTTACTTCACCAAGAATCGAGGATTCTGTCATGTCATGGTCGCTAAGCCCAAGACGGCCTCCGACCACCATATCTCCCACCAGTCCTTCTCTGTTCATAAACAGCAGGTCAAGCGAGGCACCTCCCCTGGTAGGCTCACTTACCGGCTGTGTCAGGAAGTCATCTTCCACACACTCCAGGAACCTCCTAGACTGTTTCCTCTCTGCTGTGTTATACTTCCAGCAGACGTCCGGTAAGTTGAAGTCCCCCACAAGAACAAGGGCTAGCAATTGTGAGACTTCCGCCAGTCCCTTGTAGAATGCTTCATCTGACTCTTCATCCTGGTTGGGTGGTCCATAACAGACACCCAGCAGGACATCTGCCTTGTTTGGCTTCCCCCTCATCCTTAGCCATAAGCACTCGACCTTGTAATCACAATCGTTGATTTCTATACAATCAAAACACTCCCTAACATACAGAGCCACCCCACCGCCTCTCCTTCCTTGCCTGTCCCTTCTGAAGAGCTTATAGCCATCCATTGGTGACGACTAAGTCATACCTGTCCAGCTGCACAATGCCTTCCAGCTCCTCCTGTTTGCTGCCCATGCTGCCTGCATTGGTGTAGATGCACTTGAGCTGGGCTATCGATTTCACTCCCAACATCGGAATGCCATCCCTAGGCTCATCTCTAGTGAGCCTGGTTTTATCCCCTTCCCCCTTTGAATCTAGTTTAAAGCTCTCTCCATGACCTCCACCAACTCATGAGCGAGAATCCTTTTCCCCCTTGGAGTTTGCTGAACTCCATCTGCTACCAGCAGGCCCGGTGCTGTGTAAACCGCCCCATGATCAAAAAACCCAAAATTCTGCCGATGGCACCAGCCTCTGAGCCACGTGTTAACCAGGTGTGTTTTCCTGTTCCTTTCAGTGTTCCCCCCTGCCACCGAAGGGATTGAGGAAAACACTACCTGTGCTCCTGATTCTTCAACCAGTCATCCCAGTGTTCTGAAGTCCCTTTTAATTGCTTTTAGACTTCTTTGCACAACCTCATCCCTGCCAACCTGCATAACCAACAGCGGATAGTAACATGTACAAATAAACTTTATTAATCATCATTTGAATGCCTCTTAATGCCTAATCAAGATAGAATCCCATTTTTTCTAGTGTGGAGGAGACAGTGCATAGGCTCTGAGCGGGCAAGGGGCAGGGAGTATTTACACATGCTACACCGGAAGGTCGTTCACCATAGGCCACTGAACAGGAGAGTGGCACTGCTGCAGATAAACCCCAGCATCCCAGTTCAGTGTCCTTTTCCACACCATGAAATATCCCTGAATTAATGTAGTTAAGCTTTTGACACAAGAGAGAACATCTGAAAATTAGAAAATATAGCTGCAAGAGCTATATAATTTTCTTGCAACCCAGGCTCTAACAGACTTTTTTTTTTAAACAGTCAATGATAAGATTAATGGGTTTATGTCTATAAAACTGGCAAGAACATCTTGCTATGAATGCAAGACTAGCATTTTCACTTTATCTTTTGTAAGAGAAAAACATATACCAAGAATTAAACTCAGAGACCTTGGTGAGAGATGATTTTCCAGTGGGGCATCAAATGAAACTATCTTTATGAAATGACTTGATTTTGAAGCAGAATAAACAAAGATTCCGAAGATTTTTGTATGATGGACTTGGTAATGTTCTGTACCAGATGTTGCTAAGGGCTACAGAGACAGATTTTTCTACCCTGCTGGATGCACAGAAAATCAGTGGCCTTCACTCAATTGCTTTACATTCACACAGCTCATAGACTACTCTTATTTTTGTCCCAGCTGCCTAGAACTTCAGTGCAGCTGTGGCAGCTACCAATAAGAGATACAACATCATAGAAACCCTTGTTTTCACCATCAGTTCACACTTGCTGAAGACTTGCTTCATCCTACTCTGGAAGAATTCCCTAGTAAGAAGTGAAGCCAGTTGTTCTTCTGCTTATAAGTCACATCATGACATAAAGCAGGAGACAATCATAATTGATAGCAAATTATTTCCATAGATGTGACCAGCAATGTGAGCAAAGACAGAAGCCTGCAGTTCTCAGTGACATTGTATCTTCATTAATCTACATTTACCTCCCATGGACATGGACAGATTTTCATCTAAAAGACTGGTATTCTTTCATACTCTTTAAGTTACATGAGCTGCTGTACATTTCTAATGCTTTGCTTGATAACAAGAGAGTTTGCAAACAAAAGCTCTTTTTGGTCTTTACAACATACTGTGCACTTTTCTCTTTCATCTCTGGATGTCTCTAAAGAAATTGAATGAGCAGGGCAAAGAAAATCAGCAGAGCATAATATGGTCATTAGCGTATCAACTGTAGTGTGTGCATTCATGAACCTGTCACTCAGAGATTAGACCAGACATGCTTCTCTCATCAAAGGCTTCAAAGTCAAGCCTGAATATTCAACTGACTTTCCCAAGATGGGATTCTCCTACTCTCAAAACAAACATGCAATTTCTGTCTGTGCTGGAGAACCCTCTCATATAATGCCACATCAAGTATAATTAGTTGCATTATTGAATCCAACTGTTCCAGCATCAAATTCTCTGGTAAATTCCAGTGTGGCTGACTTGCTGCCTTGTAATTTGCTGACAGAAGACATTAAGGCATCATTTCCATATGTGTTAGGACTGTTCTGAGTTCATTTACAGTTCCAGTGAACTGTAATCTAGTGCAGCCTAACAGCTTAGAGCATTAACTAGAGAGCTGTATTCCCAGGTCAGGTGCTGGGTTACTATACGACTTTTGGCAAGTTGCTTAACATTTCAGATAATCTTTCTTCTAAACTTAATATTGCTATATTTACTATACTTACATCACAACAATTTTCTGAAACTCAGTTTATAAGTCTTCTAGCTTAGATAACAGGCCTGTTCAAAATGCAAAGTATTATTAAAGCTGCTTCATAAATTGCCATTTATGGCTATATCTAACCAGTAGTGTTGGAAACATTTTTAGGCACTTTTGTTATCTTGTCAATAGAAGCTAGACCACTTGCACAACAAATAAAACTACCAGTGTGATGAACCTTTCTGCTCACAGGTCATAATGATTGATTCCATATTTTAAAATGTGGAAATTTTTCTTTCTCTCAGTTCACAGCTTATTTAGGACATGGCAATGCCTTTCACCATTTAGAACAGAAATTCAGTTTTTACTAGTGAAGTTCAAAATATGTTCTTCTCCAGCTTAGTGGAATGTCACCCTACTTGGATCCTGCTTTTTACTTCTGTGTTTGCAGTCCTGCACAAAGTCAAAGGATGAAGTCATTGGAGGTGTGACATGTAGGAAAAATGTTATGAGTTTTAGCTGTTCATGGGACAGTATATGATGTTAGCAATGTTACAGTAGCTAACATTATGATGACAGCTTTTACAAGGTAAATTATATCCTCTCTAGTTAAATTATTTCCTATTTGAAAGACAGAGACTAACTGAAGGCCCTTGACTTCAGCATTGCCCACATAGTCAGTGACTGAAAGCAGTAACACAATGCAAATGATTAATTTTCAACCTATGAATAATCCAAGCAAAGAAGCAAAAAATAAATAATTATTGATATACACTCACAGACCTCAGGGTTGATCCATTTCTGTTATAACTGATGGGAAAATTTCCTTTCTTACCTTTACTCTCTCTGTTGTTAACTAAACTCAACATCCGTCACACACATTCACCTCGTAATCACAAATGACTATTAAAAATGTCATTTTAGCCTCCAGGCAGGAGGTAGAAGTACCTAGTGATGTTAGCCAGCAGGAGTCAGAAGATTCTGAGTTCCCGTTCTATTTGTTTAAGGGTGTGATAAGCTTGTGAGGACTGGAAACAACTGCATTGCAAATTCTTAGCAAGCTCTCCATAAGACTCGCAATAGTAAGATTATCCAGACACACATGAATGAGCACAGTCCAGTGTGTCCATCCACTGTGATACATGCAGTCCAAATCACTTCATTTGCACTTTGAGAATTTATTGGAAAATCAGCTTATAAACACAGGATAGCCATGTATTCAACTACTTTTGGAGTACAGTTTGTGGCTTGACAATTAGTAGCATTTCATCATAACATAACAAACCTTTTAATTGTTGTTTGTGATTAAGGAAGAAGGTAAAGAGAAGGTAAAGAAACTCTGAGATCTGCAGCTGTAGGCATTTAATGTCCCTAAGTAATCCAAACAAACCTGTATTGTTGTTATCTGCTCACTCAGCTCAAAGGATTTTATCAAGAATATTCCAGTACATTATATTTTTCTTAAAATCCCAGTTCATGAAGAACCTTAGTTTTCTGGTTTTAAGCAGGAGCATCCAGTGTTTACTTTAAGCACTCAACTTGTATGGAAACCCTAAAGCACCCAAAGAATCTATCCTTCCTGCAAAACATAAGCAGACAGGATCTCCCTCTACAGGCCTCCAAAGACACTTCCTTCTCTCCCTTGATGAGAAAGGGATCTTAGAGTAGCGTCCTGATGTGGTTAAAAAGAAGCCACAGGTGGCCTGGGTACCAAATGAAGTTTCTCATGCTGAGGTTTAAAGATGCACATCCCTCATGACTAAAAGTTCAAAGTCAAAAGGCAAAGCATGGTACATTTTATGATGTGCCAAGTCATGATTTTGAAGTTATCCTCATGTTTTTTGAAGTCTCTTTATTGAATATCCAGAAGCACTGCATAAGCTCTTGGATAAATATTCCGGCTCTCAAGTATGGCCCATCATGTCTCTTCGTCTTTAAATGAAGCCCAAGCATCTTCATTCTCTTGACAGCATTAATGGCAAGTGTGCAAGAGGCTGTCTGACAGGCCTTTGAGAATAGCAAGGACTGTATGCACACATCCATGCACTCTTCAGGTCTTTGAGTTGAAAGGGAATTCATTGTGTTTGGATGAGCTGTAGTGGCTGATGTTTACGGCCTGTACTGTGTGAAGAAACAAACTGTAGGTTAAACACAGAAATTTTCTTTTGTAACCTCGCAGTTGAGGATAGGGATTGCAATGCTGCCATGTGGCTAAGCAAAGGTTCTGCTCATTGTGAGTGTGCATAAGCACAAATACATACATGTGATGCTTTGAAAAAAACCCTGAGCAGGGCTTTTATTTCCTTTTTAAAAAGTCAGTGAACTCAGAGGTGCATCTCAAACTCTTCTGAGTTCTCAGTGCCTTTTCAGTACCAACAACAGCTTTGTGTATTCTGCCTGTCTTGGTCATAAAGTCCCATAGTATAAGGGTCTAGAATCTGCCTATTTTATGATGATAAAAAATGAACTGTAGCAAGGTCATCTGATATTATAAAACAGGGAAACTACATGGAGGCACACAGCTTTGAAGTAGCCTGGAATCCTTTTTTTCCAAAATGCTATGGTGATGGCCACAGTGAAAATAGAGGACTGTGGCTAGGAGGAAGACACGCTATCTGTTGCAGCTTCAATACAAAATATTTTGTGTCCAATTCTTTTCTTTTTATAGTTATGAAGGCTTCTCACCAACAGTCTTGAACATCACAAAGAATGTCAGTGTTTAGAAAAAAATTCAGTGTGCTAGAAGCCTTGAAAGGAATTTGGAACACATTGTTTACTGGATGTTAGCAGATACTTGAAATTGAACTTTTTCTGTGTGTATACATTACCATCCTCCAATCCCACAAGAATTATACACAAATATCCAGCTCTACTGATGGAAAACATGACAGGGTGCATTTGGCAAGGGTTTTTCATTCAAAACTGACTTCCCTGCCAGGAGTTTTCGAGGCTCATGGAACACTGTATGGCACCTACCCTTCTGCAAACCATCAGTGTGGCTAAAAAAGCTTCCTGATTACATCACTTCATTTCATTTTCTTGTGATTTAGTAAAAGTTTTCTCTGGTGGTGAAAAGGTAGGATTGTTTGTCTCGGCCACATTAAATATTCACACACAGCCTCCTGTCCCAGTTGTAATAGATTTACTGGCAAAACTCATAATAGATTTAATGCAACCAAGAATGGTCCAAAACACCGATTTTTGGCTTTTTCTATTTCTGGATCTTCAACATTTATGCACGGAAGGTGGGAGGCATGTATAGCAAACATAAGCTGAGCAAAGCCTTGGTTTTTTGAATCATTTCATTAGCTGTCTTTCACAGATTCCTCATAGAAAAACACTGTCCTAAATCATTAAATCACAGAGCTTAGCTTGTGCAATGTTTGTCTCTATGAAGCCAGTAAGATAGTTCTGTGCAAGATTACTGCCCATGATTTGGCCCATAATGCCTTTGCAGGTAGTTATTCACAAAATCTATCACACAATAAAGGAAAAGACATCTCTTCAAAACGAGACATTTGTCCATATGACCGCACTCTCAGAGTACCTCACAGTCTGTAGAGTATGTATGTAGTGTATATGGTGTACTCATTTTTAACAGTGGAAAACTGAAGAGCAAAAGAATACCTTTTCAGGTATGTTCAGGAACCTAATTCCAGAGAATTTAGAAGCACACCAGAAATTTTTACTTCACAGCGGAGAGAAATAGGCTTCACGGGGCTTGATGAAGAGCAAGAGGCTCACGTAGGTATCATAAATAACCTACAGTCCCCTGCAAGACTGCAGCCCACAGGGGACCCATGCTGCAGCAAGGACACCCCTAGGGGACTGCTGCCCCCAGGTGACTCACACCAGGACAGGGACACCCCTAAGTGACTGTGGCCCATGGGCAACCCACATCGGAGGAAAGGCACTAAGAAACAGAGTAGCAAGAAAACCTGAAGAAGAAAAGAACAGCAAAGAAAATGAATGAGAAGCAAATAGCAGCAGAGGAAAAGCAGTAAGAAGCAAAGTACAGCAGAACAAAATAAATAAGCAAAGAGAGCAGCAGGAAAAACACTTATGCATGCAACCCCAAACTGCCTGTGTCACCTGTTGCCTGACTGGAATAACTGGGACAGATTGAGTTTAATCCACAGCAAACACAGGGGAAGTCGAGCCTGGGAAAGGAGGAGGGAAAAGTGGCTCAAGTGCTTTTTTGATTGTCAATGTTCTTTTTTCTCCATACCCAAAGCAGTGATCAGAAATTGATGCTAACAGGACATAAAATAAGGAAAAATTCCCTGAGAAGTTTTGCCCATGACAGATGATTGGATGTTCTTGCCAATAAGGTGTGCACTTCCACAGGGCAGCTCAGCCCAGCAAAGCTGTGATTCCTCCCCATGGGAGCACGTATCTGTCTCCAGTAAAAACTGACCAGGACCTGGCTCCTATCAGGAGTCCCAGCCAAGAGTTCCCTTTAACTACTGCAACATAATATGTCATAAAGAGCTTATTAATAGGCCAAGCCTAAAGCTACAGGAGTATTTCAAAATATTCATTATTAAATTTGGAGCGAAAAGGGAATAGGAGTTATATTTGGTAGTAAAGAACTGCAGCCCAATATTAAAAAAAAATAGAATGGATATTATTAAACAGAGTTAGTTGATTGTTATGTTACAGAAGAGGTTTTAACATTCAATTTTTCTTTCACTACAGTCAGTAGTAAAACATGCTTTTACTTCAGTAGGAGCTGAATGGAGCCATTCAGTGGAGTTGAATTTTTAGGCCACGTGGGCTCTCTCCTTGTAATTTTCTTCATGTTGCAGGTATTTGTTTCTGTTTTGTGTTTACATTTTCTTGGCTCTTTTAGTGCCCTAAGCAACCATTTATAAGTGCTCATAACACAGTAACACACAAAATTACAGCCCTATAAATTATTCCCTCAGGCGTTAAAAGAGCCTGGGAAAATAAAACACAGACAGACTCAAAATTTTTATTTAATAAAATTTAGGCCATATTGGTGGTGGGGGAAAAAAATCATTATTTCAAAAACTGGGAAACTACTTGGAAATATATACTTAATTTTTACCTACTTGTCTTATAGACAGACGTCATCTTGATGTACAGGGGGCATTCCTAAGTCAGGGAAACGCCAGGGCAGCAGAGAGACCCTCCAGGAGCTGGCAGCTCTCACAAGAGCAAGCATCAAGACGAAGAGTCTTTATAAAATACTAATTTTGCATAACCTTGAATTAATGATACTTATGTAAGATAGATATGAGTGCGCATACCTAGCCTGAAGAGGCAAATTTGTTAAAAAACTGCTGCTCAATACAGAATACTGTTATTAACACAAAGTTCTATAAAAAAAGAATATTCTTTTGTTTGAAAAAGAAAGAGGTGAAGACACACTGCCTGTACTTAAATAATTTGGAAAACAGACCATTTAAAGCTTTGATTCCTAAAGACACAAAAGTCACTGACGAGGCCTGGGCATTGCCAGAGCAACCGTGGTCACCCCCATGCCTATAAAAAGCAGCCTAGGGAGTGCAAGTGACCAGAGTGGGGCACGGCCCATTGCACAGAAGGGCATCATCACCCTACCAGCTCAAAAAGGTGAGTTCAATTGGTGGTCATCACCCTCCCAGAAGGAGCTTAGCTATGGTAGCCACCCAGCAGAAAGCTATGTCCTTTGCACTCACCAGAACGGATGTGCCTACCCAGACAAAGCTCCCATAAACACATGCAGCCATCCAGGTCTCAGGCTGCAGTGAATACCAGAGCTTCTCACTGGTAACAGATGGCAGTAGCGAGAACAGCTTCCAGCAGGTGCCTTTGTACAACAGGTATGAGGCTCTGGATGTGGAAGGCCAGTCAATGGACGATGTGGATGATGGTCCAT